>NC_134310.1:11726404-12957320 GCF_949628215.1 Phalacrocorax aristotelis | reverse complement strand
TCTCCATCCCTCTGGCAGCAGAGTGCAGGCCACAGTTTGCTTTTACTTGGAGGGGCGTCCAGTACACCTGGAATCGACTGCCCCAGGGGTGGAAACACAGCCCTACCATTTGCCATGGACTGATCCATAATGCTTTGAAAGAAGGTGGAGCTCCTGAACACCTACAATACATTGATGACATCATTGTGTGGGGCAATACAGCAGAAGAAGTTTTTGAGAAAGGAAATAGTTCAAATCCTCCTGAAAGCTGGTTTCGCCATAAAAAAAAGTAAAGTTAAGGGACCTGCACGAGAAATCCAGTTCTTGGGAATAAAATGGCAAGATGGTCGTCATCAGATCCCCATGGATGTGATCAACAAAATAGCAGCCATGTCTCCACCAACCAGCAAAAAGGAAACACAAGCTTTCTTGGGCATTGTGGGTTTTTGGAGAATGCATATTCCACACTACAGCCTGATTGTAAACCCTCTCTATCAAGTGACCCAGAAGAAAAATGATTTCAAATGGGGCCCTGAGCGACAACAAGCCTTTGAACAGATTAAACGAGAAATAGTTCATGCAGTAGCTCTTGGGCCAGTCCGGGCAGGACAAGATATAAAAAATGTGCTCTACACTGCAGCCGGGGAGAATGGCCCTACCTGAAGCCTCTGGCAGAAAGCGCCAGGGGAGACCTAAGGTCGACCCCTAGGGTTTTGGAGTCGGGGATACAGAGGGTCCGAAGCCCGCTATACTCCAACTGAAAAAGAGATATTGGCAGCATATGAAGGGGTCCGAGCTGCTTCAGAAGTGGTTGGTACTGAAGCACAGCTGCTCCTGGTACCCCGACTGCCAGTGCTGGGCTGAATGTTCAGAGGGAACGTCCCCTCTCCACGTCATGCAACTGATGGTACATGGAGTAAATGGGTTGCCCTGATCACCCAGCGGGCTCGAGTAGGAAACCCCAGTCTCTCAGGAATCTTGGACGTGATTATGGACTGGCTAGAAGGCAAAGACTTTGGAATATCACCAGAGGAGGAGGTGACACATGCTGACGAATCCCCACTGTATAACAAACTGCCAGAAAATGAGAAATAATATGCCTTGTTCACTGATGGGTACTGCTGCCTTGTGGTAAAGCACCGGAGATGGAAGGCTGCTGTATGGAGTCCTGCACGACAAGTAGCAGAAACTGCTGAAGGAGAAGGTGAATCGATCCAGTTTGCAGAGGTAAAGGCCATCCAGCATGCCTTAAACACTGCTGAATGGGAAAAGTGGCCAGTGCTCTATCTCTATACTGACTCCTGGATGGTGGCAAATCCCCTGTGGGGCTGGTTACAGCAGTGGAAGCAAAGCAACTGGCAGCGCAGAGGCAAACCCATCTGGGCCGTCGCATTGTGGCAAGATATTGCTGCCCGGTTAGAGAACCTGGTTGTAAAGGTACGTCATGTGGATGCTCACGTCCCCAAGAGTCAGGCCACTGAAGAACATCAAAACAACCAGCAGGTAGATCAGGCTGCCAAGGCTGAAGTAGCTGGGTGTGTCTGGACTGGCAACATATACAGTGAACTATTTCTAGCTCGGTGGGCCCATGACACCTCAGGCCATCAAGGGAGAGATGCAACATACAGGTGGGCTCGTGATCGAGGGGTGGACTTGACCATGGATGCTCTTGCACAGGTTATCCACGAATGTGAAACATGCGCTGCAGTCCAGCAAGCGAAGCGGGTAAAGCCTCTTTGGTATGGGGGACGATGGCTGAAATATAAATATGGGGAGGCCTGGCAAATTGACTCTGTCATACTCCCACCAACGCACCAAGGCAAGCGCCATGTGCTGACAATGGTAGAAACAACAACTGGCTGGATGGAAACATATCCCATGCCCCACGCCACTGCCCAGAATACTATCCTCGAAAAACAAGTCCTGTGGCAACATGGCACCCCAGAGAGAATTGAGTCAGACAAAGGGACTAATTTCCGAAACAACGTCGTAGACAGCTGGGCCAAAGAGCAGGGCATTGAGTGGGTGTATCACATCCCCTATCACGCACCAGCCTCTGGGAAAATCAAAAGATACAATGGACTGTTAAAAACTACACTGAGAGAAATGTTGGGGGTGGAACATTCAAGCACTGGGATAGACATTTAGCAAAAGCCACCTGGTTAGTCAACACGAGGGGATCTGCCAGACAAGCTGGCCCTGCCCAATCAGAATCCTTACATACTGTGGAAGGGGATAGAGTCCCTGTAGTGCACATAAAAAATATGCTGGGCAAAACAGTCTGGGTTCTTCCTGCCTCAGGCAAAGGCAAACCCATTCATGGGACTGCGTTTGCTCAAGGACCTGGGTGCACTTGGTGGGTGATGCGGGAAGATGGATGAGGCCAGTGTGTACCTCAAGGGGATTTGATTTTGGGTGAAAACAGCCAATGAACTGAATGGTATGCTGTTAATTGCCGTATAATGTTGTATGTCATCACTACTATGGTTGCTATATGCCATATCAATGGTATCATGGTGGGAATCTCCCAAATTAATAATAATAAAAAATGAACTTTCAATTGAACCAAGCGAAGTGCAGCACTGAGAGAACAAGAACTAACAGTGCAGCGGTGATGGAACGAGGACTGACTTCAGCATGCAAGAATCCAACACCACACACAGCACCTCTCTGAAAGACTCTTACAATAGATGAAACCCAAAGTCATGGACTAAATGAACTCAATGGACATTTCACAGACATTTTACAGGGGTGGTCCATAGGCTAGGGGAATGATAAATTAAATCTGTATGTTCTGATAAAGGATGCGAAGGCGGATAGGTGTTATTGAAATTGTACTGGATAGTATGGGACCTGAGCATGACGTAAATGATATGGAATAAGGGGTGGATACTGTCATGGTTGTAGCTGGGATAGAGTTCATTTTCTTCACTCTAGCTGGCATAGTGCTGTGCTTTGAACTTAGCATGCAAAAAAACCTGTTGAGATAACACACAGATGTTTTGGCTGTTGCTGGTCAGTGCTTGTACTAGTCAAGGACATTTCTAGCTTCCCATGCTCTGCTGGGTGCACAAGAAGCCGGGAGGGGAGGGGGCACAGCTAAGAGAGCGTATTCAAACTGACCAAAGGGATATTCCATATCATGTAATGTCATGCCCAGTATGTTACCTGGGAGGAGCTGGCCGGGGGAGAAGGGAAGCAGCAGTCGTGGGTTGGGGACCGGCAACGTTGGTCGGCAGGTGGTGAGCAGTTGTATCATTTGTGTTTCTGTTGTTTTCCCTTTTTCCCTTTTCCCTTTTATTATATCATTATCGTTATTACTGTAATAATAATCATTATTATAATTATTATTTTATTGTCATTATTAAACTGTTCTTATCTCAACACACAAGTTTTTTTTCTTTTGCAAAAGTGTTTTCCTAAAGATCAGCCTTGAAGATTAGATGTGCCTTTAACATTAATGATATGCTTCTATTAAGATCTGCACACTATGCAGCAGAGATCTGCAAAGCTGTTTGTGGCAAAGCATATTAGTGTAGGCAAGCAATGGAATCCCTTTGCTTGAGGTAAGCAAGTTGGCATCCTTCTGAACAAAATGTCCAAACATATGTGTCATGGTACAAAAAAAACACAAAAATGAACGGGTGCTAGTGGATGGCCAATTTTCAATCATGTATACTTTGGAAGACGTTTGTTTTGTGCACTGATATTTAGTGAGATGAGAATTTCAGTGAATGCCATGAAGGAAGCCTATGTTGCTGTGGAAGATCTCTGCAGTTCACTGGGGGTGGGTGAGAGGAAGGAAATTGGGTATATTCTCATACCCCATCTTGTACATTTAAATCCTGGGATGGAGAGCTAATATTGGAAAGATTTATCCTCTATGGATATTATGTTTCAGTCGCTCTTATGTTCCCCTCGCTTCTAGGAGGAATGTGGAGACAAATATCCATGTTGAGGAAGGTAGAATTAATTCTCCCCATTCCTCATCCCAGTATCATGTAGTTAGGCTGACATAAGATGGCAAATTACTTTTAATGGGCAGAGGGGATAATATATAAATAGCAAGGCTCTTTTGTTTGCATTAAATATTAGTTTATTGATAAATTGGTATCAGAAATAAATTTTTGTGACATAAACCAGACATTTTGTCACAAGTGGAGTCTCCCAGGGATCGATATTGGGCCCAATGTTATTCAACATCTTCATAAGTGATCTGGATAATGGGATCAAGTGTAGCCTGATGAAGTTTGCGGATGACACCAAGTTGAGTGTGGAAGTAGACACTCCAGAAGGGAGAGCTGCTCTGCGGGAAGATCTGGATAGGCTGGAAGAGTGGGCCAACAAGAACCTTATGGAGTTCAGCAGGGACAAGTGTAAGGTCTTGCACCTGGGAAAACATAATCCGGGAGTGCAGCACAGACTGAGATCCACCTGGCTGGAGAGCAGCTCTGTGGAAAGGGAAGCGGGGGTCCTGGTGGACAGGAAGCTCAATATGAGCGAACAGTGAGCTGCTGCGGCCAAGAAGGCCAACAGGATGCTGGGTTGCATCTAAAAGGGCATTGTGGTGAATCACGACACGGACTCCATATTCATGCACAAGCAAAGCCAAAGCCGTTTGTTAGCAAGAGATCAGCCTTAATATAGCCTGCCTCCTGAGCTAGTATTTTTCCCTTCTCTCCGCCTCTGAATGTGTTCTATCACACTAGCTCCATATATGGTATAAACATAGATAAGCGCACTGTTCTGCTTCGGTGCTCCAGCTGTGCCCCTGACCTTCTGTCCCACATTTCAAGGCCTCAGTTCTGTGTTTTTGTGGGTTGTTTTTCTATCCCATGGCTTGCGTCCAACAAGGGCGATGAGATCTCCGGTGCTGTCATGGGAGGCCACATTCACTTATTCCACAATTCCCCCTTCTTTTTCAACTATCAATATGGTTTTCAGAGATTTATCTATTAAACGGTGTAAGCATTGTAATAAGCATAGGATACAGATAACAATACACAAAAATATTCCAATGCAAAAGATTACATACTTCACAAGGGTGTTTACCAATCCGCCCAGACCTAGCCCACCAAAGAACTGATCAGGCCAACTCCAATCACTGTCCATTTGCAGTTTCTGCAGGTTTTGTTCTAGCTGCTGAATACTTTTGTGAATAGATTCAGAATGAACGAGTCTTGGTTTATGGCTTTCGCCAGTGTTACCCAAACATTGTTAGATGATGGCAGCTTGGGTAACCCTGGTGTCGTGGTTTAGCCGGCAACTCAGCCCCACACAGTCGCTCGCTCACTCCCCCACCGGTAGATGGGGGAGAGAATCAGAAGGGTAAAGCTCGTGGGTTGAGATAAGAACAGTTTAATAATTATAATTAAAAGAAACAACAACAGAAATGCAATGGAAAGGAGAACAACGAGAGGCGCGAAACCCGGGGGAGGGGGAAGGGAATGAACCGCCGAAACAAACCGCACACGACGCAGCCGCTCACCGCCCGCCGAACCAACGCCGCGCCTCCCTGAGCCGCAAACTGCCCCCCCTTAATGTACTGGTCATGGTGTCACATGGTATGGAATGAACCTGCCATTGGCCAGTCAGGGTCAGCCGCCCCTGACATGGCCCTGCCCCTCCCAGCCTCCCGCCGAAGTGGCAGAGCGTGGGAAGCTGGAAAGGTAGCTGACCCCCCACAGTGAGGAGAATTAACCCCTTCTCAGCCAAAACTAGCACACCTGGCCAAGAACATACCCAGTTACATGAACAGATTATAAATACAATCAACAAACAGAGCATCTTCATTTTCCTTCAGTAGGGTTTGGTTCTTCCGATACGGAATTTTCTGTTGAGGGTTGATACCGATACGGCCGAACACAACGGGCTGGGATCCAGCGATGTCCTGACCCTGTGGAGACACAAGCATAACCTCTCCCCCATGTTATTAGGGGGAAGGGACCCTCCGTTATCCCGGATTCTAAATTTCATACAAGGACCTGCGCCTTTCCTTCAGTGCTCTGCCGGTCTGTTTGCAGAGAGAGATAGTGTCGGCTCATTGGGGGACCTGTATCGGAAAAATTAAAAAAGTTAAGGACATAGAGTGCTTTTGCTAAACACTCTTGTGGAGTTAAGGTTCCAGCTCCCCTGCTTTGTTGTAACAACATGCATTTTAAGGTGTTATGTGCTTGTTCAACGATGGCTTGCCCTGTGGGGGAGTGAGGAATACCTGTGATGTGTTTCACCCCCCAATCTTGAAAAAAGGTTAGTAGACGATGTGAGAGAGAGGCTGGGCCATTATCGGTCTTAATTATACGTGGGATACCTAAGGATGCAAAGGCACAGGTAAAGTGTTTGCTTATGTCTCGGGCTCTTTCTCTCAATGATAAGAAGCTGTTGTGGTTTAGCCAGCAGCTCAGCCCCTCACAGTCGCTCGCTCACTCCCCCACCGGTAGATGGGGGAGAGAATCAGAAGGGTAACACTTGTGGGTTGAGATAAGAACAGTTTAATAATTAAAATTAAAAGAAACAACAACAGAAATGCAATGTAACGGAGAACAACGAGAGGCACAAAACCCGGGGTGGGGGGTGGGGGTGGTGGTGAAGGGAGGGGGAAGGGGAATTAACCGCCGAAACAAACTGCATGCGATGCAGCCGCTCACCGCCGCGCCTGCCCCGAGCCGCAAACTGCCCCCCCTTAATATACTAGTCATGGTGTCACATAGTATGGAATGAACATGCCATTGGCCAGTTGGGGTCAGCCGCCCCTGACATGGCCCTGCCCCTCCCAGCCCCCCCCCCCCGCCACTCGGGAAGCTGGAAAGGTAGCCAACCCCCCACGGTGAGGAGAATTAACCCCTTCTCAGCCAAAACCAGCACAGAAGCGAAAATTGCTCCCGAGAAGGTATCAACAGAAACGTGAATATATTTCAAGCGACCAAATATTGGAAAATGGGTAACATCTGTTTGCCATAATTCTAAGGCAGTCAATCCCCTAGGATTAATGCCTGCGCGTGATATTGTGCTAAATAAGCCTTGGCAGTCTGGACAAGCACTAGTAATGTCACGGGCTTGTACAGACGTCAAAGAAAACATTTTTTGTAACGCTTTCGCATTTTGGTGAAAAAACGCGTGGGAAATCCGGGCTTGTTCCATCATATTGGGAAGTACTTGAACAGGCATGGTCAGGGCATCTGCTCGCCGTTCGCCTTCAACCAAAGGGCCAGGGAGAGTCGTATGCGCTCTAATATGCATAATAAAATAAGGTTCTTTTCTGTCATTCAAAAGACGGGAGAGCTGGAATAGCTAGTGGAATAATAGCGGATGAGAAATGTCCTGCAAACATTCATTTTCTAAACGAGATACTAGCCCGGCTACATAAGCTGAGTCTGTTACAATACTGAGGGGTTCTTGCCAAAGTTGAAAAGCTCGGACTACTGCAGTGAGTTCCACAATTTGTGGAGAACCATCAGCATGGCTGATATCTGACAACCAAGTTTGAGTACATGGATCTTTCCACACAATAACCGCCCGTCCGGTTCGACCTGATCCATCGGTAAATATGGTGAGGGCTGATAGAGGTATATGTCTTCTGTTTAGGGTTTCATATAATATAAAGTCGTGTTGGATCAACTCGTGGCTCGGGTTATGATTATCTAGCTGACCAGGAAAGTCTACTAAAGCCGTTTGAAAGTCCAGAGAAGTTTGCATCAAATACTGTAACATATGTGACGACACTGGTACAATGATTCTGGCAATATCTTGTCCTGCTAATACTGTGAGTCGTTGTCGTCCTTTCATAATTAGCAGGGCAAAGCTTTCAGGATGCGTCGCGACGGTCTTATGTAACTGATAAGCAAGAAATATCCATTCGATTATCACTAAGGGGTCATTGCATGTTACATCCCACTGATAAAGCAGTGCATGTGGCTGAGTAGATGGATTCAAGATGACTAGTTGAAAGGGTAGTTCAGGGCAGGCGCGATCTGCTTGACGCGAAGCGATAGCGTCAGAAACCTTTGGCAGTGCCACCGTCGCTTCAGGGGTTAAAACGCGAGGTGATAAAAGCTCAGGGTTGCCTTTCAATAGAGAAAATAAAGGGCTTAATTCATGATTCGTAATACCTAACAGAGGTCAAACCCAATTAATAGTACCTAAGAGTTTTTGTAAATCATGAAGTGTCTTGACATTAGTTTGGATTTTTACATGTTGTGGCCTGATTTTTTGTTCTGTTATTCTCCACCCTAAATACTGCCATGGGCTCGCCCGTTGAATCTTCTCTGGTGCAATTTGCAGACCGGCCTGCTTTATTTGGTGGGATGCAAACGCTAAGGTCATTTGCATATATTCATCAGATTCTGCGGCTATAAGGATATCATCCATATAGCGATAGATAAGTGCTTCAGCAAATTGTTCACGTACTGGGGATAGGGCTTTCGCTACAAACCATTGACATATTGTAGGGCTATTTTTCACGCCTTGTGGCAATACTACCCAATGATAGCATTTGTGGGGCTCACTAATATTAATGGAAGGGACTGAAAACACAAATTTAGGGGCATCGTTAGGATGCAAAGGAATTGTAAAGAAATGGTCTTTTAAATCAAGAACAGTAAGATGCCAATTGCGGGGGATCATGGCAGGTGATGGCATCCCTGGTTGTAGCGCACCCATATCCTCCATTACAGCATTAACTTTCCTTAGGTCATGTAAGAGACGCCATTTGCCACTTTTCTTCTGAATTACAAACACAGGTGAATTCCATGGACCAGTGGTAGGTACTATGTGTCCTGCACGTAATTGTTCGTCAACTAATTCGTGTAAATGGTGCAATTTGACAACAGGCAGGGGCCACTCTTCCACCCATACCGGAGTTTGTGTTGTCCATGTCAATTCTAAGGTGGCTTGCACCGCAGTGGCCCTCAGGGTAAATTTGACCCAATTTGCACCCCCCACTGACTCATACAGTCCCGTCCCCATAATGTAATTGGTGTTGCTAATACAAACGGGCGCACCGACGCTACATGTTTGTCAGGCCCTTCGATTGATATCATGTTTTTACTCTGCAAAGGTAAAGCATTCCCGCCAATTCCAGTTACAGCTTCCCCAAGTTGCACCAGAGACCAGTCTTTGGGCCACAGTTCTTTAGAGATGACGGTGACATCAGCACCAGTGTCAATACCGGCTAATCAGAGAGATTTCTTGTCTTTCGTCGTCAGGGTACAGTGCAGCATGGGGCGCGTAGCACTCACTGTTTGGGCCCACAAAATATGCGGGGCTCCTGTTGATTCAAAGCCTTGACACCCTTGTACTGTGTCAGTGGTTTGTGGGGGATGGGCATTAAAGTAGACTAACTGGGCTATTCGTGAGCCTTGCACAATAGTGCAAGGTGGGGTGGGAGTCCAGGCCATAATTTTGATTTCACCAGAGTAATCTGAATCAATAACGCCGGGTAAAACAAATAGCCCTTGCAGGGTTGTAGACAATCATGGGGCACCAGGGTAAAAGATTTCATGACCAACCCCAACATGTTCCTTGAATATGGGGATCCCAGGCCATATTCTATCACTCCTCGTCGCATTTCCTTAATAATGGAAAAGTTAAGTCCTTCCCATCTCGGTTGTTGATTGGGATCATAGATGACAGGGGATACAATCTTTGCGGCCAGCTTGTAATCCCCAGCGGCTAATGGCTCTCTGCGGATCGCTTGCCATTGATCATGTGGGTCGGGGGGATACAAATTAGGTTCTTTCTCTGGGTCAATGGGTCCAGGATCAAATGGGTCATCAGGGTCATCATCACTGTTCGAGGACCCTAGGTAAACTTGAGTCTTACATCAGGTGCCTTCCCTTTTTTCTGGGACCTCAGATTTAGCTGGCATTAGGGGGGCAGCAGGTAGAGCAGCGGAGTCACACTCTCCGGCATCTCGGTAACTAGCTTCCTGCTTGTGCATAAGCTCTAATATTTGTCTCCAGGGAGTTAAGAGCTCTGCCACAATTTTATCCGACCTTGTTGCTCTATCCCACAATTTAACTCCTGCTTCGTCCCAAGTTTCAGAGTTAAAAATGTTAACTGCATCGACCCCCTCACAGTTTATCGATACCCACTTCAAAAGTCTCTTTAATGACTGCGGGTCGATATCAACCTTGTGCTTTTGTAGGAGTCCCTCCATTAGGCTCCGTACTGACTTCTCCTCGGACGTTATATTACTCCCCATAGTTCCCCACAGCTCACCTCACTCGATGAGGGATTCCAGCCGGCTCTTGCTTCCTTTCAGCAGCACTTCAGTCCTGTGGGGCTCGCCACCGGTTCACCTTCTTCGGTCGATTTGTCGCTCCTCACACGGGGCACCATTTGTGACGATTCAGGACACGGACTCCGTATTCATGCACAAGCAAAGCCAAAGCTGTTTGTTAGCAAGAGATCAGCCTTAATAGAGTCTTCCTCCTGAGCTAGTATTTTTCCCTTCTCTCCGCCTCTGAATGTGTTCTATCACACTAGCTCCATATATGGTACAAACATAGATAAGCACACTCTTCTGTTTCGGTGCTCCAGCTGTGCCCCTGACCTTCTGTCCCGCATATCAAGGCCTCAGTTCTGTGTTTTTGTGGGTTGTTTTTCTATCCCATGGCTTGCGTCCAACAAGGGCGATGAGATCTCTGGTGCTGTCACAGGAGGCCACATTCACTTATTCCACAGGGCATCACCAGCAGAGATAAAGAAGTAATTATCCCACTCTACTCAGCGCTCGTCAGGCCACACCTGGAGTACTGTGTACAGTTCTGGTCCCCTCTATACAAAAAAAGATGTGGACAGGCTGGAAGGGGTCCAGAGAAGGGCCACCAAGATGATCAAAGGACTGGGAAGCCTGCCATATGAGGATAGGCTGGGAGAACTGGGTTTGTTCAGCCTTGAGAAAAGGAGGCTTAGAGTCCAACCTAGAAAGGCTGGACTAGATGATCCCTGAGGTCCCTTCCAACCCGGGAGTCTGTGATTCTGTGATTTTCCTTTCTCAAGCATCCACCTAGTTGTGCCAAGCCCACTGGCCAGTCAAATAGCATGTTTGTAAGCTTATAATTTAGGATTAACTGAAAACACAGACAGTTTTTGATGCATTGTGGTAATGCTGTCTTAATTTGTTCCCATCCTTTACATATGGCAGACAGTAACTGGAGCCAGTTTTTGGCATAAATGAACACAAAATGAATCATGATCATGATCATTATCAATTTCTTGTTCAGACCAGGTCTTCCATGAATTAGGAACTAATTGGAAAATTTTTGCTGAATGTTACAGAGATAAATCCAACCTCCTGTTTGGCCCTGGAATAACAGTAGACAGAAAGAAAATGGTATATTCCAGTGAAGCGCCAAAGCCAAAAATCAAAAACATTTTCCATTTTCGAAGTCTATTTCTGGCTACAATTTTTGCATTAAAAATGAAAAACCTGACTTAGGTAACAAACATTGTCTGTCTTCATTCTCAGTTATACATTCTGGAAAAATGGATGAATGCTTTTCTAAATATTTTTAATTTCAAAATGTTGTTAGTGTTTGAAAAAATATTTTAGCAGACTATGATAAAATATATAATATTTATTATTTAAAATATAAAAGAACAAAAATCTTTCATTTATAGGATGAAATAAGTACCTTAAATTCTCATCTTCCATGATCATAAACAACACTAGCTGGTTTACTTGCTGTTTTAATGCCAAGTGCTACAATAGTATGGTAGTTACAAAAAATGTGTAGTTGTTGAAAAATTATGTCATAAATGGATCGATCAGTGTCTGTACTTTAAGGAAACAAATTCAAGGATATTGTAGAACAAGCAAATTAGTGCGATAACTTCATACAGAGATGTAGATGACAAATATTTAGTCATACTGAAATCAAAATATAAAGAGCCATTGCTTTTCTAAGTGCATAGAGTAACAAGCCAGCCTGATGCTTTTCTCCCTTATATAAACAACAAAATGAGTATAAGTAGGATGGTAGCAAGTGAAACCAGAAGAATTCCCCTAAAATTCATGTAAGCAGCCTCCATAAAATGATAACAAGAAAAGTTTGAAGCTAGGAATTCATATTAATCTTCATAGCATACTTTCCTTGAAGATTTCCACAGAATTCTGCAAAGAATTGCCAATCTATCAGCATTAACTTACATCCTCAGTTTCTGTGTTGTTTTCCAAATGGGCTTGTGCACTGTTTATCACAACATTAGGAAAGGTTTTGCCAGCATGACTTCTAAGTTAGTTGTATTATTGTATTTGTATAAAACTCTACAGCCAGTGCATTTATTTCAGCACTTTTTCACCTGTTTGAAGGATCTGCTGAATTCATAGGCTTCATCCCATTCCCTCTGCATGGGGCTACAGTTCCTTCCCTTAGTGGAAAATTTCAGAGAAAATTCTGTGGAGAATGTTATGGCATTGTCTTTTTTTTTTTTTCCCATCTTAAGTATATTTATTTGTGAATGGAATGCCTTAGTTTTATATTTTTACCCAATAATAATTGCACTTGCAGCGTTAGCACAAAAGTGAAATGAATAAAGCAAAATCAGTCAATTGTTTTATCATCTAGAGAGAAAGAAAATATTTCAGTTAGCTTTATCTACTAATAGGAAGATCCAGAAAACAATAAAGTTATTTGTAGCATACCAAATATGGGTAAGAACACTTCTCAACTCCCTAACACAAATGTCTTGTATCTCTTTTGCAGGTGCAGCAGGTACAGAGTGAGCTAAGCACAGGGAATGGACAAGGCTTCATCAACATACCTGAGCTTTCTAGCAGGCACAGTGATGCAGGGGTAAGGGATAATTTACTATTGGAAGAGATCACCTACAGATTACTGTTCTCTGGAGCAAGGGGTGGACAAAATAAAAAATTGTGACTTTCTAGAAGTCTCTCTGAAATGAATCGGTACACATTACTGCTTAGACAGAGCTAGTTGTATAAGTAGTCTAACTCTAAAAGAAGAGCACTCAATTAAAAGAAAATCACAAGTGCTTTCCTTTCTAATTTAAATAATTCAGCGAGCTATTTAGTAGCTTTACCTGCACTGATACTTTAGCAGGATATTTATTCTTTTTAAAGAGTGGTAGTGATTTTTGTAAAAGAGACATAACATTATTAGAATACAGTAATGTGAACACTTCAGAATATAAGTAACTTCTATCATATAAGTAGTCCCACAGAAGTCAACAGTGCTTTGAGTGCTTCCCTGTTTGCATTTCTGGGCACTTGATGCTATTTCTTTTATTTTGAATCACTGAGGTTTATGTGAATTATGTTCACTCTAGAAATATATTATCTAAAGATTTTTTTTATATTTATATTGACACAATATACAGCTATGGTACAAATTTTATGAATGCCAGAGAGTAAAGTACCTTTTCCAAGCACGCCAACATTCATCATGAACTGACATCTCTGCAAACTGTTTATGTTTCTGTCACATTCACAGTTATTGGATCTGGGCTTATTCCTGCAAACAATTAGAATAATTGAATCATAGAATTGTTTAGGTTGGAAAAGACCCTTAAGATCATTGAGTCCAACCATTAACCTAACACTGCCAAGTCCACCACTAAACCATGGCCCTAAGTGCCACATCTACACGTCTTATAAATACCTCCGGGGATGGTGGCTCAACCACTTCCCTGGGCAGCCTGTTCCAATGCTTGACAACCCTTTCGGTGAAGAAATTTTTCAGAATACCCAATCTAAACCTCCCCTGACGCAACTTGAGGCCGTTTCCTCTCATCCTATCACTTGTTACTTGGGAGAAGAGATCGAGACCCACCTCACTGCTACTGGGCAGCTTTCCAGCCACTCTTCCCCAAGCCTGTAGCGTTGCATGGGGTTGTTGTGACCCAAGTGCAGGACCTGGCACTTAGCCTTGTTGAATCTAATACAATTGGCCTTGGCCCATCGATCCAGCCTGTCCAGATCCCTCTGTAGAGCCTTCCTACCCTCAAGCAGATCAACACTCATGCCCAACTTGGTGGTGTCTCCAAACTCGATCCCCTCATCCAGATCACTCATAAAGATATTAAACAGAACTGGCCCCAATACTGAGCCCTGGGAAACATCACTTGTGACCAGCCGCCAACTGGACTTAACTCCATTCACCACAACTCTTTGGGCCCAGCCATCCAGCCAGTTTTTCACCCAGCAAAGAGTACGCCCGTCCAGGCCATGAGCAGACAGTTTCTCCAGGAGAATGCTGTGGGAAACGGTGTCAAAGGCTTTACTAAAGTCCAGGTAGACAACATCCACAGCCTTTCCCTCAGCCACTAAGCGCACCACCTTGTCATAGAAGGAGATCAGGCTAGTCAAGCAGGACCTGTCTTTCATAAACCCATGCTGACTGGGCCTGATCACCTGGGTGTCCTGCACATGCCGCGTGATGGCATGCAAGATGATCTGCTCCATAACCTTCCCCAACACCGAGGTTAGACTGGCAAGCCTGTAGTTCCCCAGATCCTCCCTTCCAGCCCTTCTTGTAGATGGGCATCACATTTGCTAACCTCTAGTCAACTGGGACCTCCCCGGTTAGCCAGGACTGCTGATAAATGATTGAAAGTGGCTTGGTGAGCACTTACACCAGCTCCCCCGGTACCCTCGGGTGGATCCCATCCGGCCCCATGGACTTGTGTGTGTCTAAGCCGTGTAACAGGTCGCTAACCATTTCCTCTTGGATTATGGGGGCTTCATTCTGCTCCCCGTCCCTGTCTTCCAGCTCAGGGGGCTGGGTACCCCCAGAACAACTGGTCTTAGTATTAAAGACTGAGGCAAAGAAGGCATTAAGTACCTCAGCTTTTTCGTCATCCTTTGTCACTATGTTTCCCCCCCGCACCTAATAAAGGATGGAGATTCTCCTTAGCCCTCCTTTTGTTGCTAATGTATTCATATAAACTTTTTAAATTGTCTTTTACAGCAGTAGACAGATTAAGTTCTAGCTGGGCTATGGCCCTTCTAATTTTCTCCCTGCATAACCTCACGACATCCTTGTAGTCCCCCTGAGTTGCCTGCCCCTTCTTCCAAAGGTCATAAACTCTCCTTTTTTTCCTGAGTTCCAGCCAAAGCTCTCTGTTCAGCCAGGCCAGTCTTCTTCCCCACCGGCTCATCTTTTGGCACATGGGGATGGCCTGATCCTGTGCCTTTAAGATATCCTTCTTGAAGAATGTCCAGCCTTCCTGGACCCCTTTGCCCTTCAGGACTGCCTCCCAAGGGACTCTGTCAACCAGGCTCCTAAACAGGCCGAAGTCTGTCCTCCAGAAATCCAAGGTGGAAGTTCTGCTACCCCACCCCCCCCATCTTCTCTGAGAATCAAAAACTCTATCATTTCATGATCGCTATGCCCAAGACGGCCTCCAACCATCACATCACCCACAAGTCCTTCTCTGTTTGCAAACAACAGGTCCAGCAGGGGCACCTTCCCTAGTTGGCTCGCTCACCAGCTGTGTCAGGAAGTTATCTTCCACACTCTCCAGGAACCTCCTAGACTGTTTCCTCTCTGCTGTATTGTATTTCCAGCAGACATCTGGTAAATTGAAGTCCCCCATGAGAGCAAGGGCTAGTGATTGTGAGACTTCTCTCTGCTGCTTATAGAATATTTCATCTGCCTCTTCATCCTGGTTGGGTGGTCTATAAGAGACTCTCATCATGTTATCTGCTTTGTTGGCCTTTCCCTTGATTCTTACCCATAAACACTCAGCCCTTTCATCACCATCGTCAAGCTCTAGACAGTCAAAACACTCCCTAACATACAGGGCTACCCCGACGCCTCTCCTTCCTTGCCTATCCCTTCTGAAGAGTTTATAGCCATCCATTGCAGCACTCCAGTTGTGCGAGCCATCCCACCATATTTCTGTGATGGCAACTATATCATAATTTTCCAGCTGCACAACGGCTTCCAGCTCCTCCTGTTTGTTGCCCATGCTGCGTGCGTTGGTGTAGATGCACCTCAGTTAGGTTGTTGATCCTGCCACCTTTTTTTGGGGAGAAGCCCTAATTCCTATGTGATTGTTCTCAGGCGCTTCCATGGTTTCTAACACATCAATAACCCTTGCGTCTTTGTTGCCTGTGCTGGTTTTGGCTGAGAAAGGGTTAATTCTCTTCACTGTAGTGCCTGTAGTAGTCAGGGACCTTTCCAGCTTCCCATGCTCTGCCACGTGGGCAGGAGGCTGGGAGGGGTGGGCCATGGCCGGGGCAGCTGACCCCGACTGGCCAATGGGATGTTCATTCCATACTATGTGTCATGGTTTTAGCTGGGATAGGGTTAGTTTTCTTCACTCTAGCTGGTATAGTGCTGTGCTTTGAAATTAGCATGGAAAAAAAAACCTGTTGAGGTAACACACAGATGTTTGGGCTGTTGCTGGGTAGCGCTTGTACTAGTCAAGGACATTTCTAGCTTCCCATGCTCTGCTGGGTGCACAAGAAGCCAGGAGGGGAGGGGGCACAGCTAAGAGAGCGGATTCAAACTGACCAAAGGGATATTCCATATCATGTAACGTCATGCCCAGTATGTTAACTGGGAGGGGCTGGCCGGGGGGAGGAGGGAGCAATCGCGGCTCGGGGCCAGGCAGCATCGGTCGGCGGGTGGTGAGCGGCTGTATCGTTTGTGTTTCTGTGGGTTTTTTTCCTTTTTTTCCCTTTCCCTTCCTTTTCCATTTTATTATATTAACATTATTGTCATTATTATCATAATAATTGGTACTATTATTATAATTTTATTGTAATCATTAAACTGTGCTTATCTCAACCCACAAGTTCTTTTGCTCATCCGATTCTCTTCCCCATCCCACAGGGGTGGGGGGGGGGGAAGTGAGCGAGTGGCTGCGTGGTGTTCAGTTGCCAGCTGAGGCTGAACCACGACACCATGTGATGCCATGACCAGTATATTAATGGGGGCAGTTGAAGCTTGGGGACTGGTGGCGTTGGGTTGGTGGGTGGCTGCATCATGGGTGGTTTGTTTTGGTGGTTCACTCCCCTTCCACCCTGCGCCGGGTATCGCGCCTCTCATTGTTTTCCTTTCCATTGCATTTTTTTTGGTTGTTGTTTTATTTTAATTATTAAAATGTTCTTATCTCAACCCATGAGCTTTACCCTTCTGATTTTCTCCCCCATCCCACCGGTGGGGGAGTGAGCGAGCGGCTGCGTGGGGCTGAGTTGCCAGCTAAACCACAACACTGCCGCATGGATCTCTATCCCCTACCTCCACTGAGATGGCAGACCAAAGGACCTCGCTAGTGCACTGTCCCTGAAACATTGGCGTGCTGCCCCTATGCTTATCTCTAGCAAGCCCGGCTTTATCCCTTTCCCCCTTCAAATCTAGTTTAAAGCTCTTACAGTGAGCCCTACTAACTCCTGTGTGAAGATCCTTTTCCCCCTTTGAGACAGGTGTACCCCATCTGTCGCCAGCAGGCCTGGTGTTGCGCAGACCAACTGTACTGCTTCAGCCTCAGCTGGCAACTGAACACCACGCAGCCGCTCGCTCGCTCCCCCCCACCCCTGTGGGATGGGGAATAGAATCGGAAGAGCAAATGAACTTGTGGGTTGAGATAAGCACAGTTTAATAATGACAATAAAATAATAATGATAATAATGATTATTATAATAATGACAGTAATGTTAATATAATAAAAGGGAAAAGGAAGGGAAAAAAGGAAAAAAACCCACAGAAACACAAACGATACAACCGCTCACCACTCGCTGACTGACGCTGCCCGGCCCCGAGCCGCGATTGCTCCCTCCCTCCCCCGGCCAGCTCCTCCCAGGTATCATACTGGGCATGACGTTACATGATATGGAATATCCCTTTGGCCAGTTTGAATCCGCTCTCTTAGCTGTGCCCCCTCCCCTCCTGGCTTCTTGTGCACCCAGCAGAGCATGGGAAGCTAGACATGTCCTTGACTAGTACAAGCGCTACCCAGCAACAGCCTAAACATCTGTGTGTTATCTCAACAGGTTTTTTTTGCATGCTAAGTTCAAAGCACAGCACTATGCCAGCTAGAGTGAAGAAAATTAACTCTATCCCAGCTAAAACCATGACACAACCCATGATCAAAAAACCCCAAATTTTGCCGGTGACACCAGGCTCGGAGCCAGGTATTGATCTGCTGGCTCTTCCTGTTTCTTTCCTCATCATTCCCTGCAACTGGAAGGATAGAGGAGAACACTACTTGTGCTCCTGATCCCTTAACCAGTTGTCCCAAAGCCCTGAAGTCATAGAATCATTAAGGTTGGAAAAGACCTCTACGATCATCAAGTCCAACCGTCAACCAAGTCTCTCTTCATTGCCCTCGGACTTTTTGTTGCAACTTCATCACTGCCTACCTGAAAAATCAGTAATGGATAATAATACAAGGGCTGTACCAGGGTAAGACGTTTTCTCTTCACATCTTTAACCCGGGCCCCAGGGAGGCAGCAGACTTCCCTAAGAAGTGGGTGCGCATATCGGGCCTTCTGTTCCCCTCAGGAGAGTCTCCTATGACAAAGACCTGTCTTTTTTTCTTTATGGAAGTGGTTTTGATGCAGGGCGTAGGCTGACTTAACCTTGGCAACACCTCCAAGCTAGATAAACCATCATCCTCGTTATTGTTCGGTTCCACTTGCAGAGCCTTGTACCTATTATGCAAGGACACCTGGGAAGGTGGGGTAGTCACAGAGGAGACGTGCCTGCTGCGCCAGGCAGGAACTTGTTGCCATTGCCCCCTATCCCTTAAGTCACTGTGTTCAGCCAAGTGGAGAGAGGACAGGGAATCCTCCGTATCATGCATCTTGCCTGCCTGTCGGGCCTGTCCCAGGGAAGGTAGGGTACGATTCCAGTAGTCTATCTCTCCCTCAGGCTCCCTGATACTCCTCAACTTACTTCCTCCCGGAGTTCCTCTACTTGGGCATACCTCACACAGGTGTGTTTACTACTGCCTTCTGGTACTGGCATAAGAGTAGGGCTCACCCTGCAGCCCGACACCTGGGCGGCAGCATGTTCCCACTAGAGCTCTGTCTGGGAAGCTGTGTCAGTCACGGCGGGTGCAGAGTTTAGAGAGAACATGGCCTTCTGCTGGAACGATACCGTTGCTCCCTGGTGGAACCGGCAGAGCTACAGCGCCCTTCCGTGCAAACTGCCGCGCCGTGCCCTTGCTGATGCACCACGCCCTGATGGCTAGCGCCCCCTAGGGGCTTCTTTTATACATTTTTGTGGGCTTGGCCGCTGCTGCTCCTGGCCCCATCCAGGTCTCGTCAAGCCGCTGTCTTGCAAGCCGCGTGCTCCTGGCGGCTCTCTCAGCTCTCCCTGAGCACTAGAGCGCTCCGCTGCGGATCGTGCCGGCACCGGAGCTGCTCGCCTCGGCAACTGAGTGCCTCTATATTCCTTCTAGGTTACCTGTCCCTGCTTCCACCTTCTGTATACTTCCTTTCTGTGTTTGAGCTTTGCTAGGAGCTCATTGCTCATCCATGCAGGCCTCCTGCCATTTTTGCCTGACTTCTTGTTCATTGGGATGGGCTGCTCTTGAGCATGGAGGAGGTGGGCCTTGAATATTAACCAGCTTTCTTGGGCTCCTCTTCCCTCTAGGGCCTTATCTTATGAGACTCTTCAAAGCAAATCTTTGAAGAGGCCAATGTTTGTTCTTCTCTCAAGTCCAGGGCTGTGAGCTTGCTTTTTGCCTTGTTCCCTTCTCTCAGGATTCTGAACTCCACCATCTCATGGTCACTGCAGTCAAGGCTGCCTTTGACCTTAACATCCCCAATGAGCCCTTCCTTGTTTGTATGAGGTCCAGCACAGCACCTCTCCTTGTTGACTCCTCTATTGTTTGGATAAGGAAGTTGTCATCGATGCTTCCTGGATTGCTTATGCCCTGCTGTGGTGTCCCTCCAACAGATATCGGGGTGGTTGAAGTCCCCCAGGAGGACCAGGGCCTGCAAATGTGAGACTGCTTCTAGCTGTCTTTGGAAGGCCTCGTTCACTTGTTCTTTCTGATCAGGTGGCCTATAGCAGACACCCACTACAATGTCACCCATACAAGTCTGCTCTTTAATCCTTACCCATAAGCTCTCAACAGGCTCCTCATCCATCCCCAGGCAGAGCGCCATGCATTCCGGACGCTCTCTCACTTAAAGGGCAACTCTACCTCCTTGCCTCCCCGGCCTGTCCTTCTTAAAGAGCTTGTATCCCTCCATTGCAACACTCCAGTCATGCGAGCTACCCCACCACACCTCTGTGATCCCAACAAGATCATAGCCCTGCAACAGCACACAGATCGCTAATTCCTCATGTTTATTCTCCATGCTGTGTGCGTTAGTGTACAGGCACTCGAGAGAGGCACGCCAGCACGCTGATTTCCCAGAAAGGAAGTGCACAGCTATAAAAAAACCCATATACAATTATATGCAACATATACAATATATACATATATAGAAAGATATATATAAAGGCGAGTACAAATATGTATAAATGTACTATTTATTTATTCATAGATACACTATTATATACATATTCACATATGTATATGGGCAAATATATATTTGCCCATGGTTGTGCAGGATCTTACAGCTACCTGTAAGACCATTGTGTGGTGCAGGCTGGTGCTGTATGTATTTCCTTATCCTTAGGGAAATGCTGCAAAGAGGCAGAGGACTGCCCATGCAGTCAAGACTGTCCTGTTAGACAATGATTACTGCAAAAGCAGGCTTTGGGACACAGGCTGCAGCCCCGTGCTCTTAGAGACCACAGCTACTGCAGAAAGAACAAGCAGGTCAGTAAGAGCAATGGGGGTACTGCAGAACTGAAAGACCATGATTATCGTTTGGGCACAGAGGAGTGGCAGGCAGGGTGGTGGTGATAAAAGGGCTGGTGGGGCTATTAGTTCTGGGGCCTTGGCTTATAGGCTAGCAAAACAGAAAAAAAAGATACAAGAAAATGCTAATTAGGAAAAGTTTGTGTTGCTGCAAGTGTCATGTTGGCAAGGGGTTACGGGGACCATAAGGCCCCTTCAGTGCAAACTGCCTTTCTGAACTTGATGGGCCGGTGAACATGTCTTCCACTAGGGTAGAAAATCTCCCCCTTCACTACATGAAGCCTATGAAACATTTGTTTGGGGTGTAGAGCAAATTTTTGACCATTTACGCCAGCTGCTTGAACCTGGTGGTTATGCTCAGCTCTATGTTGAAACTCTTTATATTCTCCCGCTATTAATTGAAACAATATGAATGCAGAGAGAATTTTAGACTGAATCAGTACTCTCCTGCAAAGTAGAAGATGTATTTTGAACAGACTTTCCGCCTGGCTATCATTATTGTAAAAGCTGTTGGGGGTGGAGTTTGCAGAACCCATTCCAAAACTATAGACAAAACCCAGAGCTATTTAATTGATCTAAATAACAGTGACAATAACCTCTGTTTTGCTGGGAGTCTCACAGCACTTATAGCAGTGAGGGACCTGACATGCAGAACTGTTAAGCAGAGCAGAACAGCTACATGACAAACTGGGGTGGCCTGTGCCACCCCATGCTGAGTGTCATGCTGAGTTGTTTGAGGATCTGCTACATCTTAATATATGCATAATATCTGTTTATACATATTTGTACACTCCTTTAGATATATATTTCTATGTGGATATTGTATATAAATATATATATATCTTTATAGCTGTGTGCTTCCTGGACCAAGTGAAATGGACAGCCAGTCAGAGAGTGGTCTGAGATCCTGTGGGTATGACAGTGTCAAAAAATGGCACATGGGGAATGACTCTGTCAAAAGTGGCGGTCTCCCTGTATGTAGTGAGAGGGGGCTTCCTTTTCTGACATACTTCTGGGTACACTGGTAGGGGCAGCTAGTCCTAGCAGCCAATTACAGGGCAGTATGAAAACACACAGGGCGTGACATTGTCAAAAATGGTGCCTTCCTGCCATAAAATAGTGGCTGAAACAACATGGCAGATCCTGTACATTTAGAGGGAGGGGCCTCCTGCTCTGATATCCTTCTGGGGTAAACAGGAAGTGGGTGGCTGGTCCAGCCAGCCAATCACAGGGCTGCCTGGGAGCACATGGGTATGACTATGTCAAGAAATGGCTGTCAGCCAATCACAGAGCAGTTTGAAAACATGGGGGTGTTGTGGTTTAGCCAGCAACTCAAGCCCCACACAGTCACTCGCTCACTCACTCCCCCACCGGTGGGATGGGGGAAGAGAATCAGAAGGGTAACACTCATGGGTTGAGATAAGAACAGTTTAATAATTAAAATAAATAAATAAATAAAAACAACAAAAAAATACAACAGAAAAAAAAATCATGAGAGGCACAAAACCCGGGGGGTTTTTCCCAGGGGGAAATGAGGCACCAAAACACAACCACCCACCAACCCCAACACCACCCCTCCCCAAACTGCAACTGCCCCCATTAATATACTGGTCATGGTGTCACATGGTATGGAATGAACATCCCATTGGCCAGTCGGGGTCAGCTGCCCTGGCTGTGGCCCCGCCCCTCCCAGCCTCCTGCCGACGTGGCAGAGCGCGGGAAGCTGGAAAGGGCCCTGACCGCCACAGGCACTGCAGTGAGGAGAATTAACCCCTTCTGAGCCAAAACCAGCACAGGGGGTTATGACATTTAGCAAAATGGCAGCTCCCTGCCATAAAATGGTGGCTGAAACAAAATTATGGTCCCCCATGTATGTAGGGGAAGGGGCTTCCTGGTCTGATGTACTTTTGGGTAAACTGGAAGGGGCGGATGGTCCTGCCAGCCAATCACAGCAGAGCATGTGAACAGAAGATGGGAGCGACTTCCAGGGAGAATAGAACATGTGGCTGCCTGCAGGGGGCAGGACTTCTGCTGGAAGCTGGGGGTGGGGCACCTGTCACTTCTTATCAGTGGTCCCTATAATACTGACAGGGCCATTGTTTTACTTTATCTGATTAAACATTAAAATAAGACAGTATTGCCACAATGCATCAAAAACTGTCTGTGTTTTCAGTTAATCCTAAATTATAAGCTTACAAACATGCTATTTGACTGGCCAGTGGGCTTGGCACAACTAGGTGGATGCTTGAGAAAGGAAAATCACAGAATCACAGTCTCCCGGGTTGGAAGGGACCTCAGGGATCGTCTAGTCCAGCCTTTCTAGGTTGGACTCTAAGCCTCCTTTTCTCAAGGCTGAACAAACCCAGTTCTCCCAGCCTATCCTCGTATGGCAGCCTTCCCAGTCCTTTGATCATCTTGGTGGCCCTTCTCTGGACCCCTTCCAGCCTGTCCACATCTTTTTTTGTATAGAGGGGACCAGAACCGTACACAGTACTCCAGGTGTGGCCTGACAAGCGCTGAGTAGAGTGGGATGACGACTTCTTTATTTCTGATGGCGATGCCCTTTTTGATGGAACCCAGCATCCTGTTGGCCTTCTTGGCTGCAGCAGCACGCTGTCCGCTCATGTTGAGCTTCCTGTCCACCGGGACCCCCACGTCCCTTTCCACAGAGCTGCTCTCCAGCCAGGTGGGTCCCAGTCTGTGCTGCACTCCCGGATTATGTTTTCCCAGGTGCAAGACCTTACACTTGTCCTTGTTGAACTTCATAAGGTTCTTGTTGGCCCACTCTTCCAGCCTATCCAGATCTCCCTGCAGAGCAGCTCTCCCTTCTGGAGTGTCTACTTCCACACTCAACTTGGTGTCATCCGCAAACTTCATCAGGCTACACTTGATCCCGTTATCCAGATCACTTATGAAGATGTTGAATAACATTGGGCCCAATATCGATCCCTGCGTGACTCCACTTGTGACAGGTTGCCACTTGGAAAAGGAGCTATTTACCACCACCCTTTGGGTGCGGCCTGTCAGCCAGTTCCCCACCCACTGCACAGACCACTTGTCTAGGCCATAACGCATTAATTTCTCCAGGAGGAGGCTGCGGGGGACCGTATCAAAGGCCTTGGGGAAGTCCAGGTAGACAACGTCCACCGCCCGCCCCATGTCAACCAGGCAAGTCACATTGTCATAGAAGGCCACCAGGTTTGTCAAGCACGATCTGCCTTTAGTGAAGCCATGTTGGCTTTTCCCAATCATGTGCTTCATTTGACTTGCGATGGCCCTCAGGAGGATTCGTTCCATAGCTTTCCCAGGGATTGAAGTAAGGCTGATGGGCCTATAGTTACCCGGATCCTCCCTCGAGCCATTCTTGTAGATAGGGGTAACATTTGCCTTCCTCCAGTCCTCTGGGACATCCCCCGTTCTCCACGACTTCTCGAAGATTATGGAGAGTGGCCTTGCAACGATGTCAGCCAGCTCTCTCAACACCCTCGGGTGGATGGCATCAGGACCCATCGATTTGTAGGGGTCAAGCTCCTGTAATAATTCATGTACTAACTCTTCCTTCACTGATGGTGGGTCGGTGTTTGGATGAACCGGCAATTTCGTTCCCAAAGCCTGGGACCCGACAGTGTTGGTAAAGACAGAGGTGAAGGAGGTGTTGAGGACCTCTGCCTTTTCAGCATCGTTGGTGATTGACTCTCCTTTTCCGTTTAACAGCGGGCCTATGTTTTTCTTCTTTTTCTGCTTATGGTTGACATGTCTGAAGAAACCTTTCTTGTTATTTTTGACATCTACGGCCCGTTTCAATTCGAGTTGGGCTTTTGCTTTTCTAACTGCATCTCTGCACGCTCTGGCAGTGCCCTTGTAGCTCTCGACGGATAATCCTCCACTCCTCCATCTCTGGTATGCTTCCCTTTTGGATTTGAGTAGACCCAGGAGGTCATGGTTGAGCCAAGGGGGCCTCTTGCTCCGCTTACTTCCTTTTCCTTTGTAGGGGATAAATTGGCTTTGTGCTTCCAATAGAGAGTTCTTGAAGAACTCCCAGCACTCACTCTAGCTCCTTTGTCTTCCATGGAAGCTTCCCGTCGAATCCCTCCCAAATGAGCCTCGAGTGCACTGAAGTTTGCTCTTCTAAAATCCAGAACCCTTGTCTTAGAGCTGACCTTCAGTATGCTCAGCAGGATCCCGAACTCCACAATACTGTGGTCACTGCAGCCAAGGCTATCACTAACCGAGATATTACAAAGCAGGCTTTCTCGGTTTGTGACTAGCAAGTCCAGCAGTGCCTCCTTCCTGGTTGGCACTTCTAACATTTGTGTCGGGAAACAGTCCTCTATGCGTTCCAGGAACTTGGTGGATGCCATGCGAGCTGCCGTATTGTTCTTCCAGCAGATGTCTGGGTAGTTGAAGTCACCCATCAGGACCAGGTTCTGTTGGCCAGAAGCTTGCTTCAGTGCCCCAAGTATTGCTTCATCGGCATTGTCGTCAGGATTAGGAGGTCGGTAGCAGATGCCCACTGTGAGGTCCTGCTTGGAGATGACCCCTTTGACTTTAACCCAGAGGCATTCGATAGAGCAGTCGCAATCACCATAGTTGACTTCGATACTTTCGAGGTTTTCCTTAATGTAGAGTGCGGCGACTCCACCTCTTCTACCCTGCCTGTCCTTACGAAAGAGCCTGTAACCGTCCATTGCGATCCCCCAGTCATTTGAGCTGTCCCACTATGTTTCAGTTACTCCTATGATGTCATACCCCTCTGAGTGGGCACGGAGCTCCAGTGCCTCCTGTTTGTTACCTAGACTGCGTGCATTTGTATACATACACTTGAGGTGATTACTCTTCTGTTTCACCTCTTGGGAGACAGCTAAGGAACCTTTGTCACCACACTGCTTGGCCTGACTTACTCCCCCGTTGGACGTGCTGGTGTGAGCATTTTCGCAATGGATCCCACCCCCCCAAGTCCTTCAGTTTATAACCCCTGCCCCTAAATTGTCCAAACATTGATTCACACAGTTGATGCTGCTAGGTTATTTTAACATGTTTATTTGTCATTCAACACTGAACTCCTTTCCTATTGCCCACAGCTTGCCTGGAAGGTAGAGGTAACACAGACTTTGCTTCCCAAATAAATGACAAGCATCTGTCCTTTGTTCACTGTTCTGTCCTCTTATATGAAGTATCATGTTTCTTCAATGAACTGCTCACAACCTCCTTCCTCACCTTCAACTATCCCCACTAATTAAGTCTACATTTGTCATTACTGACAGGTTTCTCCTTAAAAAAGTCTGTGACCTCTGTTACACACTGCCTCATCTACCCCTGCCTTCTTTCTAAATTCTTGTACTGGGTTTGCGCAGCAAGGTTTTGGTAGCTGGGGGGTGGGGGGTGGGGCACAAGGGTGGCTTCTGTGAGAAGATGCCAGAAGCTTTCCCCAGGTCTGACAGAGCCAGTGTCAGTCGGCTCCAAGACGGACCTGCCGCTGGCCAAGGCCGAGCCAATCAGCGACGGTGGTAGAGCCTCTGGGATAACATATTTAAGAAGGGGGAAAAAACTGCTGTGCAACAGCAGCCAGAAGATAGGAGTGAGAATATGTGAGAGAAACAACTCTGCAGACACCAAGGTTCGCGAAGGATGGGGAGGAGGTGCTCCAGGCGCTGGAGCAGAGATTCCCCTGCAGCCTATGGTGAAGACCATGGTGAGGCAGGCTGTCCCCCCGCAGTCAATGGCGTTCCACAGTGGAGCAGATATCCACCCTGCAGCCCATGGAGGACTCCACACCCGAGCAGGTGGATTCGCCCAAAGGAGGCTGTGACCATGTGGAGAACCCATGCTGGAGCAGGCTCCTGGCAGGACCTGTGACCCCGTGGAGAGAGGAGCCCACACTGGAGCAGGTTTTCTGACAGGACCTGTGACCCCGTGGGGGACCCATGCTGGAGCAGTCTGTTCCTAAAGGACTGCACCCCATGGAAAGGACCCATGCTGGAGCAGTTCTTGAAGAACTGCAGCCTGTGGGAAGGACCCACGTTTGAGAAGTTCTTGGAGGACTGTCTCCCATGGGAGGGGCCCCAGGCTGGAGCAGGGGAAGAGTGTGAGGAGGAAGGAATGGCAGAGACAATGTGACCACGACCCCCATTCCCCGTCCCCCTGTGCCACTCGTTGGGGGAGGAGGTAGAGAATTTGGGAGTGAAGTTGGGCCTGGGGAGAAGGGAGGGGTGGGGGTGGGGGAAGGTGCTTTAAGATTTGGTTTTATTTCTCATTACCCTACTCTGACTTTTGATTGTCAATAAATTAAATCAATTTTCCCAAGTCGAGTCTGTTTTGCCCATGACAGTAACTGCCGAGTGATCTCCCTGTCCTTATCTTGATGCATGAGCCTTTTGTTATATTTGCTCTCCCCTGTCCAGTTGAGAGGGAGTGATAGAATGGCTTGGTGGGCACTGGGTGTCCAGCCAAGGTCAACCGACCACAATTCTGTCTCTGAGGACACTACACTCCAGCTTCTTCTAGCTCAGAGGACCTTCATTCAATATTTCTTTGCGGCTACAGTCACCCCCATGAGCTCTTTTTTTTTTCATAGCTAGCCCTGTTTTGTGTTCTCACACTGACAGATAACCTAGGAAGTAGGGGTAAAGCAGTAGTAATAGAAAGAAGTAGCGGTTAAGTTACAGAAATTAATGCTAAGACATTAGCAGCATCTTTAGCTGTAAAATACCAGTATCATTAAATCACACTATCAATAACCTTATTTTTTCAGCAAAACAAGTGGAAAAACATTGCTCCCCATTAATTGCAAACACAAGAATAACGGCAAATTTCTTTAGTGGTATGTCATTAACATGATACAAACTTACTGAATTGTGTGTGTTGGAATAACAGAAACAGCACTGTGTCAGGTCTTGTTTTCTTGCAATCTTTTACATTTATGTAGTATATGGTTCTCCTTACTCAATGAAGATGAACAATAAGATCTTGGTTTCTGATCATGAGATCAAAGATGGACAAAGAAGGTAAAACCCACTTCATACAACCTTACTCTGCGTATCCTTGCTTCTTTACAAAAAAGAAGTATAGGAAGGATACGTACTAAGTGTTAAAATTGCAACTCTCAAGTACAGGCATTGAAGGCACTCCAAAGTAATTTGCTTTTTTGAAGAACTCGCTGTTGAACACTAAAAACTACTCACTGTTCCTTGAAGTCCACTGATACCATTGTTTTTTCAAGGAAAATTTGCTTCCAGACTGTTAGTTGAGGTGATGGAAGCTGTATATTATGAAGCAAAATGCATGGTTTTCCTAGTATGTCCTAGAGTTGTTGGAAAATAATGGCAGCATCATGACTACCATCTTTTGAGTGTCAGACAGTGCAAAGAGCCATCTGCTTGTCATGTCAAGCAGACGTTCTCTTAACATGATGTTCCCATTCTTCATCTCTTCAGTTGATTTACTGATGACTGTTGCAGTTTCACCACATAGGAATTGCAACAGTCACAAATGCAATGACTCTGTTGGTTTACTAAAAAACAAATTTAGATAATAACTTGGAGCAGAGAGTAAAAATACAGTCAAAGTTAATGGATGCCTTATCTAAAGTCTTTAGAAAATCTTTCACTCTCTGCAGTAATTTCTTCAAAATCTAAAACTTCTGTCCTGGTTTCCTCTGTTGGCCAGAAGCTTGCTTTAGTGCCCCAAAGAGTGCTTCAGAGAGGCCAAAGTCAGTATGATTTTAATGATATTATGGTTATAACATGGGTATATTATGGGTATAACACCACCCCCCACCCCCCTTTTTTTAGGGGAAATAGCCCTCACATTTTTTCTACCATTTACAGAACTTGGAAAACCTCTGTCAATGCACTCAAATTATTATTAAATAACACATTAAGATATCCTAAAACACATCACAAACAATACAGAAATCCTTCATGTTCAGAAATCCCATTTCCTTCAAAGGATTGACTTGATTTCAGTGTAAACAGGGGGATGAAAATCTAGTTTCTTAATAATAAAAAAATCCTGATTCCGAAAATAGAGATGACAAAAAAAATCAAGCACGTTTTAAGAAAAAGCTTGAACACAGATGTTCTGTAGGGCTTTATCATATTCATTTTAGCTATCGAAATCTCATGCATATGCAAGTTAATATAAAGTTAATAAATGTCTTATGTACTAGAACTCATTTGTGAGATATATGGGTGAATTAACATCTCTTAAAGACAAATGTTTCCTTAACATACATGCACACATTTTCTAATAGCTGTCACAATTGCATGCTTCTTGCCAAGTCAAAATATGTCCCAACATACATATACAATTCGCATTCTTTAAGAGGAATTTCTCACATAATGATATATATATTTATATACATATGTATGCACATCCTTCTCTAATTTCTAGTGGTTTCTAATTCCAGAAGTAAAATGAATGCTTACATTGCTTTCAGGTGCAAATGTCCCATCAAGCTCTTACAAAGAGAGTACTTAATTTAAACAATATTTTATTCATTTAAAATGTAACAAAATATTTAATCTCTTCAGTACTTTTAATTGTAGCACCACTCTTACTCCATGAAAGCATTAATGAGATCTCACACTGATTTTGATTCTATTACTCATCTTAGATTTTTGTTAAATCACAGAATCACAGAATGGCAGGGGTCGGAGGGGACCTCTGGAGACCATCTCGTCCAACCCCCCTGATTGAGCAGATAGACCTAGAGCAGGGGGCACAGGACTGCGTCCAGGCAGGTTTTGAATGTCTCCAGGGAAGGAGACTTCACAGCCTCTCTGGGCAGCCTGTTCCGCTGCTCTGCCACCCTCACAGTAAAGAAGTTTTCTTCTCATGTTTAGGTGGAACTTCCCGTGTTCCAACTTGTGCCCATTGCCCCTTGTCCTGTCATTGGGCACTACTGAAAAGAGTTTAGTCCCATCATCCTGACACCGACCCTTTAGATATGTATAGGTATTGATGAAATCCCCCCTCAGTCTTCTCTTCTCCAGGCTGAACAAACCCAGGTCTCTCAGCCTTTCCTCACAAGGGAGATGCTCCAGGCCCCTGATCATCTTCGTAGCTCTCCGCTGGACTTGCTCAAGCAGTTCCATGCCCTTCTTGAACTGGGGGGGCCAGAACTGGACACAGTACTCCAGATGTGGCCTCACTAGGGCGGAGTAGAGGGGGAGGATAACCTCCCTCGGCCTGCTGGCCACACTCCTTTTTATGCACCCCAGGATACCATTGGCTTTCTTGGCCACAAGGTCACATTGCTGGCTCATGGTCAGCTTGCTCTCCACCAGCACTCCAAGGTCTGTCTCAACAGAGCCGCTTTCCAGTAGGTCAGCCCCCAACCTGTACTAGTGCATGGGGTTGTTCCTCCCCAGGTGCAGGACCTTGCACTTGCTTTTGTTGAATGTCATCAGGTTCTCCTCGGCCCAGCTCTCCAGCCTGTCCAAGTCTCGCTGGATGGCAGCACAGTCTTCCGGCGTATCAGCCGCTCCTCCCATCTTGGGATCATCAGCGAACTTGCTGAGGTTACACTCTATCCCTTCGTCCAGATCATTGATGAATATATTAAACAGGACTGGAGCCAGCACAGACCCCTGGGGAACACCACTAGTTACGGGCTTCCAGCCAGACTCTGCCCAGTTGATCATGGCCCTCTGAGTTGTGCTGTTAAGCCGGTTCTCTATCCATCTCACTGTCAACTCATCCAACGCACACTTCCTTAGCTTGTCTATGAGGACGTTATGGGAGACAGTCTCGAATGCCTTACTGAAGTCGAGATAGACAACATCCACTGCTCTCCCTTCGTCGACCCAGCCAGTCACGCCATCATGGAAGGCTATCAGGTTGGTCAAGCATGATCTTCCCTTGGTGAATTCATGTTGACTATTCCTGATAACCTTCTTGTCCTCTACATGCCTGGAGATGACTCCCAGGATGAACTGCTCCATCACCTTTCCGGGGATGGAGGTGAGGCTGAGTGACCTATAGTTTCCCAGGGCCTCCTTTCTTGCCCTTTTTGAAGATTGGAGTGACATTTGCTTTCCTCCAGTCCTCGGGCACCTCTCCTGTCCTCCACGACCTTTCAAAGATGATGGAGAGTGGTTCAGCAAGAACATCCACCAGCTCCCTCGGCACTCACGGGTGCATCCCATCGGGGCCCATGGATTTGCAAGGATCCAGTTTGCCTAGGTGATCTCTGACCCAATCCTCCTCAACCAAGGGGAAGTCCTCCTTTCTCCAGTTTTTTTCTCTCTCCTCTGGGGGCTGGGATGCCTTAGCAGTAAAGACCAAAGCAAAGAAGGCACTCAGTAACTCCGCCTTCTCTGCATCCTGCATCACCAGGGCCCCTTCCTTGTTCAGCAGTGGGCCCACTGTATCCCCAGTCTTCCTTTTACTGCTGATGTATTTAAAGAAGCCCTTCTTGTTATCCTTGACATCCCTCGCCAGATTTTGTTCCAAGTGGGCCTTGGCCTTCCTCGTCGCACCTCTGCATACCCTGACAAGATTCCTATATTCCTCCCAAGTGGCCAGTCCCTTTTTCCACATACTGCGAAACTCCTTCTTCCATTTGAGTTTCTCTAGAAGCTCCTTGCTCATCCATGCGGGTCTCCTCTGTCTGACTTCTTCCTCCCAGAGATGCACCGATCTTGAGCTTGGAGGAAGTGGTCCTTGAATACCGTCCAGCTCTCTTGGACCCCCTTGCCTTCTAGAGCCCTAGCCCATGGGATTCCTCCAAGCAGGTCTTTGAAGAGGCCAAAGTTGGCCCTCTTGAAGTCCAAGGTTGTAATCCGACTTGTTGCCCTGCTTCTACCACACAGTATCCTGAACTCGACCATGTCATGGTCACTGCAGCCAAGGGTACCCCCAACTCTCACATCCTCAACCAGCCCTTCCTTGTTTGTTAGGATAAGGTCGAGCAGCACATCTCACCTCGTTGGTTCCTCCACCACTTCCATCAAAAAGTTGTCCTCGATGCTCTGCAGGAGCCTTCTGGATCGTGCATGCCTTGCCATGTTGCTTTTCCAGCAAATATCAGGGTGGTTGAAGTCCCCCATGAGAACCAGGGCCTGCGATTGTGAGGTTACTTCCAGCTGTCTGTAGAAGGCTTCATCAACTTCCTCTTCTTGATCAGGTGGCCTGCAGTAAACGCCCACAACAGTGTCACCCATATTTGGCTGTCCTTTAATTTTTGCCCACAAGCTCTCAACTTGCTCTCCTTCCACTCCTAGGCAGAACTCGATGCATTCCAGTTGCTCCCTCACATAAAGAGCAACTCCCCCACCTCGCCTTGCTGGTCTGTCTTTCCTGAAAAGCCTGTAGCCATCCATGACCACATTCCAGTCATGCGAGCTATCCCACCATGTCTCTGTGATTGCAATCAGATCATGGCCCTGCGACTGCACACAGACCTCTAGTTCCTCCTGTTTATTCCCCATGCTGTGTGCATTGGTGCACAGGAATTTCAGAAAGGTGCTTGAGCATACAGGTTTCCCCAGAGGGGTGCATGAGGACCCACTATAGCCATGCAAAGTCTTGAGGTGGTTGGTCTCTTTGTTGCCATCGCATGAGTCCGCTACGGCAACTTTATCACTGCTCTGGTTGTCCTGTCTTATTCCCTCATTGTATGTGATGGCATTAGCATTGCAGCGTCATTTGTGCCCACATGGAAGAGCAGCAGAGGATAGTAATCAGTGCTCCTGATAAGTTGTGGCACCCTCTCAGTGATGTCTCGGATCTTAGCTCCTGGAAGGGAGCAAACCTCTCGTGACTCCCTGTCAGGTCGGCAGATGGGTGCCTCAGTGCCTTTTAATAGAGAGTCACCCACTACGAGCACTCGTCTCTTCTTTTTACTGTATCCACTCTGTGCTGCTGGTACAGTTGCACCTTGCAGACCTTGCTCGTGGGTGTCTGCAGCCGCTAAAGCTTCAGATCTGTTGGTGGTGGTGATACTGCAAGGTGGGGGCTGAAGCAGAGCCCTGCTTTTGTGGGTCACCAGGGTCCAAGGTGCCTCCTCAGTGGTGTCTGCTACAGAAGCGTGGTTCTGAAACCACCTATTTATCTCTGCCTCAGTTCTACTAATACTACGCAGCCTTCTAACTGTTTCCTGCAACTCAGCCACCTGGCGCAACAGGTCATCAACCTGTGCACACCTTGTGCAGGTACTGACCTTCACAACAGGAGAAGTGTCAGGGCACTTGTTGCAACCTACCGCCTGTACTGAAGCCTCCTTCCTTACCAGTTCCATCTGAGTGGATGCATCAGACCTCTCTGGGGCTTTCACCGTGGGAACACTGGTTTTAGCTCTGCGGCAAGTGCCCACCATCCTGGCAGAGACCTAGACAACTTCCCTGGGCTGTGGGCCTACAAGCGGGATGCAGCACCCTCCCTGCTCACTCTGCCTGCGCAAACTACCGCGCCACACCGTGGTCGCCGCGCTCCCTAGGGGCCCTTTAAATCTCCAGCGGTTGCTCGTGGCAACGTCCAGGCCGCGTCAGCCTCACTCGCGAGAGCTGCGGGGACCTGGCGGGCCGCTCTGCGCTTCCTCGGGCTTCCATGGCTCCGGAAACCCCTTTGTCCGCCCCAATCTAGCGCCCAGCCACGGAACTTATCGTTGCCGACTGACCGGGCTGGCGGTTACACCGCGTTTAAATATGCATAACTCAATTACTGATCTTTTATGGTACAAGCTAAAACCAATGGAAACTGAAGCACATCTAGAACATGGCAAAAGTAAGTCTCCTATAATAATTTAGTTTCCTGAAGAGTAGTGAATTTAAGTACAGGCTATATATAGGAGTGCAAATTACCTTGCAGTGTGTCGTGGTTTAGCCCCAGTCAGCAACCAAGCACCACGCAGCCGCTTGCTCACTCCCCCCACAGTGGGACGGGGGAGAGAATCAGAAGAGTAAAAGTGAGGAAACTCATGGGTTGAGATAAAGACAGTTTAATAGGGAAAGAAAAAGCCGCGCGCACAAGCAAAGCAAAACAAGGAATTAATTCATTACTTCCCATGGGCAGGCAGGTGTTTAGCCATCTCCAGGAAGGCAGGGCTCCATCACGCGTAACGGTTACTTGGGAAGACAAACACCATCACTCCAAACGTCCCCCCCTTCCTCCTTCTTCCCCCAGCTTTATATACTGAGCATGACATCATATGGTATGGAATATCCCGTTGGTCAGTTTGGGTCAGCTGTCCTGGCTGTGTCCCCTCCCAGTTTCTTGTGCACCCGGCAGAGCACAGGGAGCTGAAAAAGTCCTTGACCAGTGTAAGTGCTACTTAGCAACAACTAAAACACCTCCGCATTGTCACCACTGTTTCCAGCAAAAATCCAAAACACAGCCCCATACTAGCTACTACGAAGAAATTTAACTCTATCCCAGCTAAAACCAGGCCAAGTGCTATACCACTGCTACTCAGGAGAGTTTTCATGAACTTTCATATAAATTACAATGTGGTGTGCTCTTAACTCTTGGGGATACAATAAGAATCAACAAGCTAATCAACAGTATCATTTGCCTTAGCCCTGCAAAATAGTTTGGATAGGACAAATTTTGTTCAGTTGGGCTGACTTGAATCAAAAAGGTAGCGGCATTTGTTGTGGTATTTGTTCATCTTCTGAAGAAGTGTGATAGCACTAGTATAGAGATTCTTTTGTTAAAATACCTATAGGTATTTTATCTGCTGGTGTTCCTTCTAAATTTTTTGTTCTCTCTGGTCTACTGAATCTTGAATATTTCTTAGCAAAGTGGCACATCTTGAACAGGAGTGAAGAGTGCCCTCACCCAAGAATAGTCCATTCCTGGTATGCAGAGCAGGTTCTGACTTTCCCTATGTCATTATTTTAGCTGGGATAGAGTTGGTTTTCTTCACTGTAGCTAGTATAGTGCTGTGTTTTGGACTTAGTATGAAAACGGTGTTGATAACACACCGATGTTTTGGTTGTTGCTGGGTAGAGCTTACACTAGTCAAGGACTTTTCCAGCTTCCCATGCTCTGCCAGGTGCACAAGAAGCCGGGAGGGGAGGGAGCACAGCTAAGAGAGCGGATCCAAACTGGCCAAAAGGATATTCCATATCATATGACGTCATGCCCAGTATATTAATTGGGGGGAGGTGGCCGGGGGCAGGCAGCGATTGCGGCTAGGGGACCGGCAACGTTGGTCGGCAGGTGGTGAGTGGTTGCATCGCTTGTAGTTTTTTTTTCCTTTTTTTTTTTTCCGGGCTTCATTTCTCTCTGTGATTTTGGCTGGGATAGAGTTAATTCTCTTCGCTGTAGCTGGTAAAGTGCCGATGGCACACTGATGCTTTAGTTGTTGTTAAGTAGTGGCTAAGTGTCGCTAAGTAGGGCCTATAGTAGTTAGGGATCTCTCCAACTTCCCATGCTCTGCCACATGGGCAAGAGGCCTGGAGGGGAGGGGCCACAGCCAAGACTGCTGACCCAAACTGGCCAATGTGATAGTCCATACCATGTGATGCCATGACCACTATATTAACCGGGGGAGTTGGCGTAGGGTGGGGTAGGTGGTTGTGGCTTAGGGATTGGTGGTATTGGGTCGATGGGTGGGGTTTTGCCCCCCCCGCCCCCCATGTCTATCTCTCTCTCTCTCTCTCTCTTCCTTTTCATTGCATTATTACTGTTGTTATTATTGTTTTATTTTAATTATTAAACTGTTCTTATCTCAACCCACGAGCTTTCTCGCTTTTACCCTTCTGATTCTCTCCCCCATCCTGCCGGTGGGGGAGTGAGCGAGTGGCTGTGTGGGGCTGAGTTGCCGGCTAAACCACAACATTATATTATCATTATTATTATTATCACAATTGTTATTATTACTATCGTTACCATTATTACTTTATTTTAATTATTAAACTGTTCTCGTCTCAACCCATGAGTTATCTTGCTTTTGCTCTTCCGATTCTTTCCCCCATCCCACAGGGGTGGGGGGAGTGAGCGAGCAGCTGCGTGGTGTTTAGTTGCCAACTGGGACAGAGAAAAACCTACGGGCAGCCAGTGACAGACACAGGGACTTTGGTGAAATTCAGGTCGGCTGAATCCAAGCCAGTTTAATCTAACTCATTCTTTCTGACATCTTTTCTGAGTCTGCTAAATAAGTCAGAGAGTGGTGGTGACTTTGTGATATAGGCACATGTTGTGGTTTAGCCCCAGTCAGCAACTAAGCACTATGCAGCCACTCGCTCTCTCCCCCCCACAGTGGGATGGGGGAGAGAATCAGAAGAGTAAAAGTAAGGAAACTCATGGGTTGAGATAAAGACAGTTTAATAGGGAAAGAAAAAGCTGCGCGTGGAAGCAAAGCAAAGCAAAGCAAAGCAAGGAATTCATTCACTGCTTCCCATGGGCAGGCAGGTGTTCGGCCATCTCCAGGAAAGCAGGGTTCCATTAAGCGTAACAGTTACTTGGGAAGACAAATGCCTTCACTCCGAACATTCCCCCCCCCCTTCCTTCTTCTTCCCCCAGCTTTATATACTGAGCATGATGTCATATGGTATGGAATATTCCTTTGGTCAGTTGGGATCAGCTGTCCCAGCTGTGTCTCCTCCCAGCTTCTTGTGCACCTGGCAGAGCATGGGAAGCTGCACAAGTCCTTGACTAGTGTAAGCACTACTTAGCAACAACTAACACATCTCCGCATTATCACTGCTGTTTCCAGCACAAATCCAAACCATAGCCCCATACTAGCTACTACGAAGAAAATCAACTCTATCCCAGCTGAAACCAGGACAGCACACAAACAGAGAACAACTGAACTCACCCCGAATAAGACTACTTTCTTGGAAAGTAAGGGTCTTGAGCAAAGTTCTGATCTCTCTGGAGATTACGTAAACAGAATAACCTACTGCATGGATAGAGCAGAAGTCTACTCTCTCTGGCGGATACAACCTACCACTTACTGCTTTTGCATTTATTTATAAAAGGGAAGAGCCCTATAATGAAATGCCCTCTCCTGTTCTGAAGGGAATGAAAACCAAGATGAAAACAAATAATAAAATAAATATCAGCATTAACACAAAATCACTGCTTTATGTACTTTTTCACATCATAAACTCTTTTCCGTTTTAATTAATTACTTAGTTATAATTGCTATAATCCTTCCAAGGTCTGCATGTTACTTGAAGAGGGACTTCTTTTGTTATCATTTTATGGAAATAATGTGGTATGCATATGAGTATATATGGCAGAGAGAGAAAAACAAGCCCTTCTGCTTGCATGAAGACCTTAGAAAATTTTAAGATTGGAAGTTTTGCAGTAAGTCAATATACCAAAAGTTTTATTAAAAGAGAATCATGTACAGTCAAGATTTTAAAAGGTTGGAAATCATAGAATAGTTTGGGTTGGAAGGGACCTTTAAAGGTCGTCTAGTCCAACCACCACTGCAATGAGCAGGGACATCTTCAACTTGATCAGGTTGCTCAAAGCCCCGTCCAACCTGACCTTGAATGCTTCCAGGGATGGGGCATCCACAACTTCTCTGGGCAATCTGTTCCAGTGTTTCACCAACCTCATCATAAAAAATTTCTTTCTTATATCCAATCTAAATATACCTTCCTTTAGTTTGAAACCATTACCCCTTGTCCTATCTCTACAGGCCCTGGTAAAATGTCTCTCTCCATCTTTCTTATAAGCCCCCTTTAAGTATTGAAAGGCTGCAATCAGGTCTCCCAGAAGCCCTCTCTTCTCCAAGCTGAACAACACCAACTCTCTCAGCCTGTCCTTGTAGGAGAGGTGCTCCATCCCCCTGATCATTTTTGTGGCCCTCTCTGGACCTGCTCTAACAGGTCCATGTCCTTCTTGTGCTGAGGACTCCAGAGCTGGATGCAGTACTCCAGGTAGGGTCTCACCAGAGCAGAGTAGAGGGGCAGAATCACCTCCCTCGACCTGCTGGCCACACTTCTTTTGATGCAGCCCAGGATATGATTGGCTTTCTGGGCTGTGAGCACACATTGTTGGCTCATGTCCAGGTTTTCATGAATCAGTACCCCCAAGTCCTTCTTCCCAGGGCTGCTCTCAATCCCTTCACCCCCCAGCCTGTACTGATAATGGGGGTTGCCCTGACCCAAGTGCAGGACCTTGCATTTGGCCTTGTTGAACCTCATGTGATTCTCACAGGCCCACCTCTCCAGTTTGTCCAGGTCTCTTTGGATGACATCCCGTCCTTCTGGCGTGTCAACTGCACCACTCAGCTTGGTGTCATCTGCAAACCTGTTGAGGGTGCACTCAATCCCACTATCTCACTGATGAAGCTATTAAACAGTACTGGTCCCAATATGGACCCCTGAGGGACACCACGCGTCACCGATCTCCATCCGGATATTGAGCCGTTGACCACTACGCTCTGGATGTGACCATCCAGCCAAGTCCTCATCCACCGAACAGTCCACACATCAAATCTGTATCTCCCCAGTTTAGAGAGAAGGATGCTGTGGGGGACCATGTCAAAGGCCTCACAGAAGTCCAGCTGGATGACATCCGTTGCTCTTCCCTTTTCCACTGATGTAGTCACTCCATCATAGAACGCCACTAGGTTCGTCAAGCAAGACTTGCCCTTGGTGAAACCATGCTGGCTGTCTCAAATCACCTCCCTGTCCTCCATGTGCTTTAGCATAGCTTCTAGGAGGATCTATTCCATGATCTTCCCAGGCACAGAGGTGAGGCTGACAGGTTGGTAGTTCCCAGGGTCCTCCTTTCTACCCTTTTTAAAAATGGGTGCAATGTTTCCCTTCTTCCAGTCCCCAGGGACTTCACCTGACTGCCATGATTTTTGAAATATCATGGAGAGTGGCTTAGCAACTACATCAGCCAATTCCCTTAGGTCTCTGGGAAGCGTCTCATCAGGTCCCATGGAATTATGTATGTTCAGGTTCCTCAGGTGGTCTCTAACCTGATCTTCTCTTACAGTGGGAGGGACTTATGGCTGACATACCTATAGAACCCCTTCTTATTCTTTGCGTCCCTTGCCAAGTTCAGCTCCAGCTGTGCCTTGGCCTTCCTGACCCCATCCCTACACAACTGGGCAACGTCCCTATACTCTTGCCAGGATACCTGTCCCTGCTTCCACTGCCTGTGCAGTGCACTATAGCCATGCAAACTCTTGAGGTGGTAGGTCTCTTCGTTGCCATCACATGAGTCCACTACGGCAACTTTATCACTGTTCTGGTTGTCCTGTCTTATTCCCTTGAATGTGTCAGTGTAGGGAAGACATATAGACAGATGAATGTCAGTCATGACCTTGAACCTAAACTGGTTTCATCATTTCAATGATTCCATCTGCAGTGGAGACATGCACTGCAGCTGGATCTGTGGCATTGCCTGTCATTTCCTCTGTTCAGACGCCAAGCATTTAACTGACAATTTCACCACGTTGCTAGACCCTGCTAATAAGCATCAGGGAATATTCACTTATTAGTGATGTTGCTAACAACATGTTCAGCATTCTAAACAGACTATCGCTGGCATTTACAAAACAGAAAACATAAAGCAAAGCAAAGCCAGTCACCACTGATAAAATGTAAGCATATAAGACTATGCAGCCAAAAAAGGCACAAGCTGCTCTGTTATGAAGCAATGTTTTTCTTGACTTGATTGTTGCACTTAGAGACCAGGTATCCAGTACCTGAGGGAACTAGCTGTGCTTGAGGTCATTTATAGTGACCTGGATGATCAACAGTCATCCAAAGATCCAGACGAAGCCGAGTGCACACGACCCAAGTGGCGGAAGTTTGTACGGAGCGCACCATCAATGCGTGGGAACTCATTGGCAGTGATGTCCTGGGAAGATGACAAGGCACCAACGGTGGAGGAGTTGATGGATAAACTCCGGGAGTACGAAGCAAATCTCTCTTCCTTGCTCGTCTCAGCTGTGGAGAAACTGTCCCGGGAGGTCCAGCAACTCAAAGAAGATAGGTCCTACTCCCCACCGGTATGGACCAGTACCTCAGCCATTAGGAGTAAGCGTCCCTTGGCTCAAGAGAAGGGATACACACGACGGGGCACCCTATGGTTTTACCTGCGTGACCACGAAGAAGTGAGGTGGAAACCCTACCTCGACCCTAGAGGCACAGGTACGTGAGCTGCAAGGGAAAACAATCACTCAGGGGAGTTTCTCCAGGAAAGCTGCTGCTCCAGTTTCCCGTAAGCAATTCTCCAGACAGAGGAGCAGAAGTACTGATTTTCCTTCTGATCTTAACAGAGACACTTGTGATTCGTATTTACAAGAAGTGAGTGATGAATACAGTGATCAGGAATAGAGGGGCCCTGCCTCCAGCCAGGTGGAGGAAAGGGATAACCAGGTTTACTGGACTGTGTGGATCCGATGGCCTGGCACATCCGACCCGCAGGAGTACAGAGCTTTAGTGGACACCGGTGCACGGTGCACCCTAATGCCATCAAACTGTACAGGGGCAGAACCCATCAGTATTGCTGGAGTGACAGGGGGATCCCAAGAGCTAACTGTATTGGAGGCCGAAGTGAGCCTCACTGGGAATGAGTGGCAAAAGCACCCCATTGTGACTGGCCCAGAGGCTCCGTGCATCCTTGGCATAGACTGCCTGAGGAGAGGGTATTTCAAGGACCCAAAAGTCTACAAGTGGGCTTTTGGTGTAGCTGCCTTGGAGATGGAGGAAAGTAAACAGCTGTCTACCTTGCCTGGCCTCTCAAAGGACCCTTCTGTTGTGGGGCAGCTGAGGGTCAAAGGAGAACAACAGGTGCCGATCGCCACCACAACAATGTACCGGCGGCAATATTGCACCAACCGAGACTCCCTGATTCCCATCCATGAGCTCATTCGTTGACTGGAGAGCCAAGGAGTCATCAGCAAGACCCACTCACCCTTTAACAGTCCCATATGGCCAGTCCAGAAGTCTAATGGAGAGTGGAGGCTAACAGTAGACTATCGTGGCCTGAACGAGGTCACTCCGCCACTGAGTGCTGCCGTGCCAGACATGCTAGAACTTCAGTACGAACTGGAGTCAAAGGCAGCCAAGTGGTATGCCACAATTGATATTGCTAATGCATTCTTCTCAATCCCTCTGGCAGCAGAGTGCAGGCCACAGTTTGCTTTCACTTGGAGGAGTGTCCAGTACACCTGGAATCGACTGCCCCACGGGTGGAAACACAGCCCTACCATTTGCCATGGACTGATCCATAATGCATTGGAACAAGGTGGAGCTCCTGAACACCTACAATACATTGATGACATCATCGTGTGGGGCAACACAGCGGAAGAAGTTTTTGAGAAAGGGAAGAAAATAGTCCAAATCCTTCTGAAAGCTGGTTTTGCCATAAAACAAAATAAGGTGAAGGGACCCGCACAAGAGATCCAGTTCTTAGGAATCAAATGGCAAGATGGTCGTCGTGAGATTCGAATGGATGTGATGAACAAAATAGCAGCCATGTCTCCACCAACTAGCAAAAAGGAAACGCGAGCTTTCTTGGGCGTTGTGGGTTTTTGGAGAATGCATATTCCAAATTACAGTCTGATCGTAAGCCCTCTCTATCTAGTGACGCGGAAGAAGAACGATTTCAAATGGGGCCCTGAGCTACAACAGGCCTTTGAACAGATTAAACAGGAGATAGTTCATGCAGTAGCCCGTGGGCCAGTCCGGGCAGGACAAGGTGTAAAGAATGTGCTCTACACTGCAGCCGGGGAGAATGGCCATACCTGGAGCCTCTGGCAGAAAGCACCAGAGGAGACCTGAGGTTGACCCCTGGGGTTTTGGAGTTGTGGATACAGAGGGTCCGAAGCCTGCTATACTCCAACTGAAAAAGATTTACTGGCAGCATATGAAGGGGTTTGAGCTGCTTCAGAAGTGGTTGGTACTGAGGCACAGTTGCTCCTGGCACCCCGACTGCCAGTGCTGGGCTGGATGTTCAGAGGGAACGTCCCCTCTACACACCACACAACTGATGCTACATGGAGTAAATGGGTTGCACTGATCACCCAGCGGGCTCGAGTAGGAAACCCCAGTCGCCCAGGAATCTTGGAAGTGATCATGGACTGGCCGGAAGGCAAAGACTTTGGAATATCACCAGAGGAGGAGGTGACACGTGCTGAAGAAGCCCCACTGTATAACAAACTGCCAGAAAATGAGAAGCAACATGCCTTGTTCACTGATGGGTCCTGTTGCCTTGTGGGAAAGCACCGGAGATGGAAGGCTGCTGTATGGAGTCCTGCATGACAAGTCGCAGAAACTGCTGAAGGAGAAGGCGACTCGAGCCAGTTTGCAGAGGTAAAGGCCATCCAGCTGGCCTTAGGCATTGCTGAATGGGAAAAGTGGCCAGTGCTCTGTCTCTATACTGACTCCTGGATGGTGGCAAATGCCCTGTGGGGCTGGTTACAGCAGTGGAAGCAAAGCAACTGGCAGCGCAGAGGCAAACCCATCTGGGCAGCCGCATTGTGGCAAGATATTGCTGCCCGGTTAGAGAACCTGGTTGTGAAAGTGCATCACGTGGATGCTCACTCCCCCAAGAGTCGGGCCACTGAAGAACATCGAAACAACCAGCAGGTGGATCAGGCTGCCAAGTGGCTGAGGTGGATCTGGACTGGCAACATATACAGTGAACTATTTCTAGCTCGGTGGGCCCATGACACCTCAGGCCATCAAGGGAGAGATGCAACATACAGGTGGGCTCGTGATCGAAGGATGGACTTGACTATGTACGCTACTGCACAGGTTATCCATGAATGTGAAACATGCGCTGCAATCGAACATGCGAAGCGAGTTAAGCCTCTGTGGTATGGGGGACAATGGCTGAAATATAAATATGGGCAGGCTTGGCAGACTGACTATATCACGCTCCCACAAATGTGCCAAGGCAAGTGCCATGTGCTGACAATGGTGGAAACAACCACCGGCTGGCTAGAAACATATCCTGTGCCCCATGCCACCGCCTGGAACACTATCCTGGTCCTGCAAAAACAAGTCCTGCGGCAACATGGCGCCCCAGAGAGAATCGAGTCAGACAACGGGACTCATTTCCGAAACAACCTCATAGACAGCTGGGCCAAAGAGCAGGGCATTGAGTGGGTGTATCACATCCCCTATCATGCACCAGCCTCTGGGAAAATCGAAAGATACAATGGACCATTAAAGACTACGCTGAGAGCAATGGTGGGTGGAACATTCAAGCACTGGGCTACACGTTTAGCAAAAGCCACCTGGTTAGTCAACACTAGGAGATCTGCCAATCGAGCTGGCCCTGCCCAATCAGAACCCTTACGTACTGTGGAAGGGGATAGAGTCCCTGTAGTGCACGTAAAACACATGCTGGGGAAAACAGTCTGGGTTCTTCCTGCCTCGGGCAAAGGCAAACCCATTCGTGGGATTGCTGTTGCTTGAGGACCTGGGTGTACTTGGTGGGTGATGCGGGAGGATGGAGGAGTCCGCTTTGTACCTCAAGGGGATTTGATTTTGGGTGAAAACAGCCAATGAACTGAATTGTACGGTGTTAATTGCCATATAATGTTGTATGTCATCACTACTATGGTTGCTATATGCCATATCAATGGTATCATGGTGGGAATCTCCCAAATTAATAAAAAAATCAACTTTCATTGAACCAAGCAATAGAACAAGGACTAACAGTGCAGCGGTGATGGAACGAGGACTGACTTCAGCATGCAACAATCCAACACCACACACACCATCTCTCTGAAAGACTCATACAATACATGGAACCCAAAGTCATGGACTAAATTAACTCAGTGGGCATTTCACAGGCATTTTACAGGGGTGGTCCATGGACTAGGGGAATGATAAATGAGATCTGTATATTCTGTGCCTGTGCCATTCCTTCTTGCCTTTTAGTTTGACCAGCAGGTCTTGACTCAGCCATGCTGGTCTCTTGCCTTCCTTTCCCAATTTCTTACACCTGGGGAGCAAGAGCTCTTGTGCTCTATGGAAAGTATCCTTAAAGATCTGCCAGCTCTGTTCTGCTCCCTTGTCCCTGAGGACTGTTTCCCAGGGGGTCCTATTGACTAACTCCTTGACCAGCTGGGAGTTTTCTTACCTAAAATTCGGGGTCCTGACTTTGCTCTTCGCCTGACCCATATCCCTCAGGACTGCGAACTCCACCAGTGTGCGATCACTGCAGCCCAGGCTTGACATCACCGACTGACATTACCACTTGCGTTGGTGACCAACAGGTCCAGTATTGCAGCCCCTCTGGCAGTGCTGTCTGTTACCTGGCTTAATAAATTATCCTCGATGCACTCCAGGAGTCTCCTGGATTGCCTACAGCTCACCATGCTACTTTTCCAGCAGATGTCAGGGTGGTTGAAGTCCCCCAGCAGGATGAGAGCCCGCAAGCACAATGCCTCCTGTAGCTGGAGTAAGGTTTTGTCAATAGGCTCCCCTTGTTCAGGTGGCCTGTAGTAGACACCAATCACAAGGTTCCCTTTGTTGCCTCAGTCTCTAATTCTTACCCATAAACTTTCAACCTGCTCGTGGCTACTCTTCAGAGACAGCTCTTCACGATCTATTCATTTCTTGATGTAGAGGGCAACCCCTCTGCCCCTCCTTCCTTGCCTCTCCCTTCTGAACAGTCTGTAGCCATTGATAGCCACATTCCAGTCACGGGATTCATCCCACCAAGTTTCAGTAATGGCAACTAGGTAATAGCTTTCTAGCAGCACAGTGGCTTCCAGCTCCTCCTGTTTGTTGCCCATGCTGCCTGTGTTGGTGTAGAGGCACTTAAGCTGGGCTGTTGGCCGTGTCACCTTCTTAGAGGAACACGTCTTAATTCCTTTGAGGTATTTCACTGGTGTTTCCCTGTTGGCTCCTATTACCTCAGATGCCCCTGGCTCCTATCTGTAAAACTTCAAGTGTGCTGTAGTGTACCCCGCACGTCTCAGAGCAACAGGCTGAGGACCCTCGCTAGCACCCTGTCCCTCTAACCTTGGCATGTCATCCCACAGCTTGTCACGGGAAAACCCGATATTATCCCCTTCCCCCTTCAAGTCTAGTTTAAAGCTCTGTCAATGAGCCCCACTAGCTCTTGAGCAAAGACCCTCTTCCCCCTTTGAGAAAGGTGAATCCATCTGATGCCAGCAGGCCTGGTACCATGTAGGCCATCGAAAAAACCCAAATTGTGGCGGTGACACCAGCCATGGAGCCATGTATTAATAGACTGGGTCTGTCTTTTTCTTCCAGTGCCACTGCCCACAACTGGAAGGAGAGAGGGAAAAATAACCTGTGCTCCAGATTCCCTTACCAACCGTCCCAAGGCCCTGAAGTGTCTTTTGATTGCCCTTGGACTATGTGTTGCGGCTTCATTGCCACCCACACGGAAGAGCAATAATAGGTAATAGTCTGAGGGTCATACCAGGCTAGGAAGTTTCCTAGTGATATCCTCAACCTGAGCCCCAGGGACCCCATGGTGGCTGTACCCCTTTGGGTCCTTAAAGTACCCTCTCCTGAGGTAGTCTATGCCAAGGATGCACAGGGCCTCTGGGCTGGTCACACTAGGATGCTTCTGCCACTTGTCACCTGTTAGGCTCACCTCAGCCTCCAACAGAGACAACTGCTGGGATCCCCTTGCCACTCCCAAAACCCAGATGGGTTCTGCTCCCTTGTACCTTGATGGCATTAGGGTATACTGTGTACCAGTGTCCACTAGAGCCTTATACTCCCGTGGATCTGATGTGCCAGACCATTGAATCCAGAGAGTCCAGGAAATCCTATTGTTCCTTTCCTTTCTTCCTGGTCAGAGTATTTGCTATCTGAATCCTGCAGTATCAGACCAGAAGTCCCATCACTGAGGTCAGGAGGAGAGGCATTCTCAGACCTTCTTCTACATCTTGGGGATTGCTGCTTGCCTTCCAATGTCTCAGTAGCAACTCGGGTGGCAGCCTTAGCAGATGTCTTCCCCCACAGTTCATGTATGCAGGCTTATAGCTTTGAGGTGGACGCACCGTCCCACTTCCACATATTCTCCTCCTGGTCACATGGGTGGAACCATAGGGTGCCATGCAGCGTGCACCTGGGGTTCCTCCTCCTCGTCGTCCCTTACTAACAGATTGTATGGACCCATCAACCTCTGCAACCCATTGTTTTGTTTTGACTACTGGGGAAATTACTGTGGGGTTTGGGTCTCTGTCTCAGCCATGCTGTCTTCAGATGCAGAGGACCTCCTTCCCCTGCTCCTCTGATGGTGCTGGAGAGAGTCTTAATGGGCATAGGCCAAGTCCCAAAGCAATGCTAGGAGTTGCTGGGTCTCATAGGGGTAAGCAAATCACCCTTCTGTCAAGTGGCGCACCAATTCAACAGTATTCTATACCTGTTCAGGCATAAAATCCCAGGCTATTGGAGGTGATAACTGGCCCAGGCACCTGCCCAAATCCTCCCACATACTCTGCCACCCAGGTATCAAACAGCTTGGGGCACATTTCTTTGTCACATCACCAGCTGGTTGTTTACTCGTACGCCAGGACCAAGTCAGGTTCCACACACCTAACAACAAGACAACCATGCTGGATAATATGATTACACAGTTTACATGCGGATGTATAAGAAACTCAGGACCCCATGCAGCAAAGCTGAATTCTATCATTCATTTCATCCCAGAGGAGAAAAAGGGATGTGTAACCTAAAGATAGACCATCAGATTGTGTTTTTAGCAACAGTGCTATCAAACTGAAGAAACCCCACTAATTTCAGAACAGCTGCCTTGGATTTACATATGAATTACAGATGTCAAATCAGTCTCTAATTTATTGCTGAACATTAATATATTGAGTTTAAGCGGCAAGGCTTTGGTAGCAGGAACTGTGGCTCATAGAGAGGAGCCCACACAGGAGCAGGTTTTCTGGGAGGAACTGTGGCCCATGGGGGACCCATGCTGGAGCAGTCTTTCCCTGAAGGACTGTATCCTGTGGGAAGGACCCCAAGCTGGAGCAGGAGGAAAGTGTGAGGATTAAGGAGCAGCAGAGACGAAGGGTTATGAACTGGCCGCACCCCCCATTCCCCATCCCCTCTGAGCTGCTCAGGGTGGGGAGGATGTAGAAGAGTTGAGAATGAAAGAGTGGAGTTGAACCTGGGCAGAAGGGTGGGGGAAGGTGGTTTTTTAGTTTTGTCTTTGTTTCTCACTACCTGAATCTAATTTTAATTGGCAATAAATTAAATTCATTTTCCCCAAATCGAGTCTGTTTTGCCAGTGATGGTAACTGATAAGTTATCTCCCTGTCTTTATCTCGACCCACAAGCTTTTAATCTTATTTTCTCTCCCTGTCCTGCTGAGGAGGGGGAGTGAGAGAGCAGTTGGGTGGGCATCTGGCAGCCAGCCAAGGTCAACCCACCATAATTACCAAATACAAATTTCTGATTGCAATTCTAATTCTTGCCACCAAGGTTGAGGAGAAGGCTGAGGTACTTAATGCCTTCTTTGCCTCAGTCTTTAATAATCAGAACAGTTATCCCCAGGGTATTCAGCCCCCTGAACTGGAAGGCAGGGACAGAGAGCAGAATAAACCCCCCCATAATCCAGGAGGAAGCAGTTTACGACCTGCTGCGCCACCTGGACACTCACAAGTCTATGGGGCCAGATCGGATCCACCCAAGAGTACTGAGGGATCTAGTAGAGGAGCTTGCCAAGCCACTCTCCATCATTTATCAGCAGTCCTAGTTAACAGGGGAGGTCCCAGATGACTGGAGGCTTGCCGATGTGACACCCATCTATAAGAATGGCCGGAAGGAGGATCTGGGGAACTACAGGTCTGTCAGCCTGACCTCGGTACTGGGGAAGATTATGGAGCGGTTCATCTTGAGTGGGCTCACCTTGCATGTGCAGGACAACCAGGGGATCAGGCCCAGTCAGCATGGGTTCATGAAAAGCAGGTCATGCCTGACCAACCTGATCTCCTTCTATGACAGGGTGACCCACCTAGTGGATGAGGGAAAGGCTGTGGATGTTGTCTACTGGGACTTTAGCAAAGCCTTTGACACCATTTCCCACAGCATCCTCCTAGAGAAGCTGGCGGCTCATGGCTTGGATGGGTGTACTCTTCACTGGGTAAAAAAACTGTCTGGATGGCCGAGCCCAGAGGGTTGTGGTGAACAGGGTTGGCAGCCGGTCACAAGCAGTGCTCCCCAGGGCTCAGTGTTGGGGCCAGTCTTGTTTAATAGCTTTATCAATGATCTGGATGAGGGGGTTGAGTGCACCCTCAGTAAGTTTGCAGATGACACCAAATTGGGTGGGAGTGTTGATCTGCTTGAGGGTAGGAAGGCTCTGCAGTGGGATCTGGACAGGCTGGATCGATGGGCCGAGGTCAGTTGTATGAGGTTCAACAAGGCCAGGTGCCGGGTCCTGCACTTTGGTCACAACAATCCCATGCAACGCTACAGGCTTGGGGAAGAGTGGCTGGAAAGCTGCCTGGCGGAGAAGGACCTGTGGGTGTTGGTCGACAGCCGGCTGAACATGAGCCAGCAGTGTGCCCAGGTGGCCAAGAAGGCCAACAGCATCCTGGCTTGTATCAGGAACAGTGTGGCCAGCAAGAGTAGGGAAGTGATTGTCCCCTCGTACTCAGCACTGATGAGTCTATACCTTGAATATTGTGTTCAGTTTTGGGCCCCTCACTACAAGAAGGACATTGAGTTGCTGGAGCGTGTCCAGAGAAGGGCAATGAAGCTGGTGAAGGGCCTGGAGAACGAGTCTTATGAGGAGTGGCTGAGGGAGCTGGGGTTGTTTAGTCTGGAGAAGAGGAGGCTGAGGGGAGGCCTTATCGCTCTCTACAACTACCTGAAAGGAGGTTGTAGTGAGGTGGGTGTTGGTCTCTTCTCCCAAGTCAGGAAATTTTTCTTACAGGAAAGAAAAATTGCCATTAAAAACCTAGTATAATAATATGCATACCAAGACAAAGCATTTAGGCCTAAATTTTCTAAATAGCCTTTATAACCTGTATGAAACTATTGCCACAGAGAACAAGATTCTAATTCTGGACAGACTACACGTGGGGGTTTGGTACAGATTTATAGAGCTCACTGAAGATTCAGTAGTTTGCTTGCTGTTCTGAAGACCCAGAGTCCAATAATCCATATTCCTAGATTGTATCTTCCAGTTTTTATGGACTATGCCCCATGCAAAATATATGTTATGAGAATGAAAACAACTGCTTTATCTCACGTATGAAAGATTTTCATGCAATTCATAGCAATTAAAAGCACCACACAGTGCATAATATTATTTAAAAGTATGCACTGAATATAGCTGTCTTTGAACCAAGTGATTGTGGCAGCTCCTGTATAGGTGCAGGCAAATTCTTATAGGTAATCTTAAGGAGGCAGATGTTTCCTCTTCTAAATTATGGAGCTATTTTATCTATGTGACATCATATCAATGAGTTGTAAAACAGTTTTGCTAGGAGATGCTCTGAAACAAGGAGATGAGGGCATGATTGTATTCTTTAACATTAGCTTGAGAGATATTATCCTTTCAGAAAGAAAATAAGTTTTTGTCTTCTAGTTTCTTGGAGGAAGGTGATAATGGCGGTATTGGATCATGGTCAATCAGTTCAGAGCTACTAAAAATCGTTCTTGTTTATAAAGAAGTTTAAAGATGTTGTATTTGATTAATTCCATATTACCACAAGATGGAAATTAAACAAATGGGTAATGTCCCATGTAGGAATTCCACAGAACTGAAGGTACGTAGTATCATGAAAGACAAAGCTGAAGCAGCCAAATTCTTTCTTCTTTTTGCATCCTAAAGATGCTGAAAGCAAAGAAAATGTTTTTATTGTGTGAAATTATGCCTGTCAACATGGACCCATTTGTGTTCCCTTTGCAGTCAGTGGGAGTTTACCATTCTCTTTTGAGTGGGCTACATTAAACCCTCTATCGCAGACTTTTGAATAGAAACCAAGGACCTGATTCTGAAACATTCCCTCTGGTTAGCAGATTGTCCTGGTTTCAGCTGGGATAGAGTTGAATTTCTTTGTAGTAGCTAGTATGGGGCTATGGTTTGGATTTGTGCTGGAAACAGCAGTGATAATGCGGAGATGTGTTAGTTGTTGCTAAGTAGTGCTTACACTAGTCAAGGACTTGTGCAGCTTCCCATGCTCTGCCAGGTGCACAAGAAGCTGGGAGGAGACACAGCTGGGACAGCTGATCCCAACTGACCAAAGGAATATTCCATACCATATGACATCATGCTCAGTATATAAAGCTGGGGGAAGAAGAAGGAAGGGGGGGGGGAATGTTCGGAGTTAGGGCATTTGTCTTCCCAAGTAACTGTTACGCTTAATGGAACCCTGCTTTCCTGGAGATGGCTAAACATCTGCCTGCCCATGGGAAGTAATGAATTAATTCCTTGTTTTGCTTTGCTTGTGCGCGCGGCTTTTTCTTTCCCTATTAAACTCTTTATCTCATCCCATGAGTTTCCTCACTTTTACTCTTCTGATTCTCTCCCCCGTCCCACTGTGGGGGGAGTGAGCAAGCGGCTGCGTGGTGCTTGGTTGCTGACTGGGGCTAAACCACGACACAGATCCACTGAAATCAATGTTATAAAGCTGGATAAACGAACCTCAAATTTCCATAACATAAAAATATACTTGGTGGAGTAGAAGAAAAAGAAAAACAAATATGTTAAAGTCTCTTTGTTTTAAGATCCAAGGAAAGCAGATGCCCTTGAAATTGAAGGTTAGCTGTCCATATTGAAGCTTATATGTGCAATTCAAAAATATATTTTATAATATCACTTTATCAAGATCCGTATAGATAGGTATATAGCAGATATCTCACTTGTCATAAATATAATAGTACTTCTTACCTGTTACCTATGGCTACTATATTTGCTTAAACAGATATCAACAAAAAACCTCAGTGTATTACTAAATCAAAAGATTTTTGGAGGTAGTTTAGACATTGGCTTTTCATTTTTTTAAATAATTGTAAATCCATTATTATTTCATAAACAAGAACATACATTTGGTTTAAGGTTGAATTATATTGATAAATTAAATCCTAATATCAAATGGCTGGAACAATTTTAAAGAGAAAAAACCCCTCTGTATATAGGTTTTGCTTTGTACTCTGCTGTATTCTATATCAGAACAAAGGCTATATGTATAACGAAGCTGTGCAAATGAAGTGAAATCAGCAAAAGTATAGTGGAAGAGGGAGTAAAATATGCCCATCAGTATAATGACCAAGGAGTAGAGAATTTAAATGTTTAATGCTCGCACATTCAAGTTTATTTCTCTGTCATCTTTTTAAATGGGTATGTTGTCCAAAAAGCATATTCGTCACCCAGTGTGCAATGAGTCAATAATCACACACTCAGGAGAGATATTGCTAATTTATTTCAGGGTTGCGCAAGCCTGGGTGCTTGGTGGTTTTCCACAAATCAAGCACACAGAAGCCAGCTACTTTATTATATTTATACAATAAATTCATACATATTCTACCTATCTAATACATATTCATTCTAATCTACATAGGTTGCGTAATGGCATTAAGTCACTCCTCTTGGCTCTGCTTCAGATCCTTCTGTGCATGCCTTCCTCTCTTCGGGGGTCCTTGGTGGTCTTTACAGATGAAGTAACCTAACCCTTTCTATCCATATATGGTTGCGTGTCACCTAAGGACAATTCAAGGATAATTTCTCTTGCCAACTCTCATTTATTTTCTTCCAAAAGGAACGTTTTTCCTTTATTAAATGGATAATGCTGATGGCCAAGATATCATGTCCCTAAGCTTAGCTTAAATATTAAAACACCCAACCATGCTTGATCAAAAAGAAAGGAGTCTAGATTCATGCTAATTAAACATAGACAATACCTCTTCTTTCCAAGGGGGAGTTGTTCTTTTACAGGTAGACTGAGACTCTTGAAAGACTAGAATGAGAAGATCTCTGTTTTGGACCAAAAGGTTTAATAACATTCTTTAACAGACTGTCCAGATATACCTTTCTAGCCTACAGCAGTTTACTTTTATTTTTAAAATAAAGCAGCATGGTAATAATTAGTGGGGATAATGGAGGAGAGGGAGAACCCCCATTTTCTGTGCTTTCAGTGAGTGGGCTTTTTGCCCTGCTGCTCTGTCTGGATGCTAGTTCCCCATGTCGCAGCCATGATGGAAGCTTAGAGTACAATAGAAACACAGAAACAATATGTATTACAAATAGTTGTATATCTTACTGCATGACCACCCCCTTTGAAATGAATATAGTCTAAAAATATCCTCCACTCTAAACTGCTTTACTATTGAGGCAGTCTTGCAAAAACACTACATTTACAAATTAAAAATCCAAACCCCAGACAGAATAATCTTGATGTGAATGGTTTTTCTTCTGTTTGCAAATTCACTATCTTTTTGAAAGATATTAGTCTCATTTAATAATATAAAGTGCATGCCTATGTTAAGAACAATAGTATTTTACTTATAGTGAATTTATGAGGAATATATTGTCACTTCAAATAAAAAAGGGAAAAAATGTAGGAACTATACATGATCAATATATATAATGTTATTTTTCATTGTTGTAGCCTGACAAAACTAAATAATGTCAGCTCTTGGAAAAGAATTAATGTCAAATATTTGTTCACAAGTGAACCTCTTGAGCAAAAAAGAGAAAAAATACACTGAAATAATAAATGGAATGCATATTGAATTTATTTTTTTTTATTTTAGAGCCTGATTCAGTAAATTCACTTATAAGAAACTACTCATATGAGTAACCCCTTTGATATTAAGAGGTTTACTCAAGTAACGATAGTTACTTGTGTGCCAGAACTTGCAGAATCAAGCCCTGTCAGTAAATATTTAGAAAATAAATCATTGCTGAAATACACTATATTTTCAATTTACAAGATTAAAATGTCCATTTGGAAATTGCAAAATGTGCTACAGAAATGCTTTCTTAAAAAAATGAAAATTAGCTAAGTATGAATGACTTCCTTTGAACTAGTTAAATCCATTCTTTAGTTGCTACCAAAAGAAAAACTAAAAGTAATAACTTTCTTTAGCATTTTAATTCTTTCTGTAAAATGTTAACATTGCCAATGTCAGAGTATGGGGCTTAATCAGCATGATTGACAAGGATTTATGAACTTTTTAATTCCAAATGCATTTATATACACACAAGTGTGTATGTATACATAAATTCTTTTTATTACAGCCATTTTACACAAAAAGAACCTTAAGTAGTTGAAAAAAACCCAAACAAAATACTCTTCATATAGCCATAAGTCCATAAACCTTTAAAAATTGTCTTGCTAAATGATGGAAATTCAGACTGCATTATTTGAACATTTGCCAGTTATATCTTGGTTCTTATTTGAAAAGCCCTCAAGAAGATAGGCATGCCAGCAATATAAACCATAGAAGCAGGAAAAAAGTAGGATGCAAGGACTTGTAAATAAATCCATGGCTATCAAGAAGCAGAAATGCTAAGTACACTTCTATGCTTGTAAACCATAATGTGAGATATTGGTGAGATGCAGTATTGCCAGCTCTGCAGAGAAGGGGATGGGGGGAGAGAGTTTGTGTGTGCCCATGTGCATGTGTATGCGTGTGTGTATGTGAAAGGGAGCAGAGGAAGAAGGGAGAGGTGCAAGGGGGAGAGGAAGAGAGGTGGGGACAGGCAGACACAATAAAGCATAATAACATTTCTGCATGTCTAATAGCTTAAGTATGCTATGTCCCTCTGTTTTCTCTTGCTTTATTAACAATTGGTTAATATTTCATCAATAGTTCATATTTGATTCAAGTACTTTTTACAAAAAAGGAAAAAATGCGTAGCTTTGAAGTAAAGGGAAAAATTAAATGTTTACTTTAACAATATTTTCAAGATACAACAGTGTTTGCGTAATTCATGGTAAGTGCCAATCATAAAATAGTAACATTAAATTATTTATATTTTAGTTATGTAGCACAACTTATTATTGGTAAATTAATATTAATAGTTCCAACTTCTCTTTTAATAATAGCCTATTTTAAAATATTACCATTTTAAAGATGCAAAATAAAGCCAAGTCCATAGCTAGCAATGTCCTTTTTTGATGTTAATTAGCTTTATGTTTGTTATTTTATGAAAATACATTTTTTTAAATTTGACAAATACTGCAGCTTTAATAAAGAATGACTGAATTGTCTTAACAAAGAGGATGAAGGCTGTGCGTTACTTACAATAGAATAAACACCTTCCAGAGCTCTTAAATCCACAATATATGTAGTGCAGGTCCTGAGTGGCTTTTGTTTTCAATGTTTTGTAAGCTTTTAGGTTTTTTCTGCATCAAATATGTCAAGTTAATTTACAGGGCTCTATTACTGATATGTTTCCTTGGTTTGTGGTTTTCTGTGAAAGGCAGGCAGCTGAGACCAAATCTTCAGATGGAGGGGGAGGGGCAGGAGGAGAACATATACACATATAGTGTGCCAGTGTCTGTAAATCGGCATATGACAGCAGGCCAGGAGAAACCTCCAGTATCCATTTGCATGCTGAAGAATATCAAGGATTAAACCAAACTGATTTTCCTACAGGATTTAGGCCTGACATTTATTATTCAGTTCACAGACACCTTGAAGGAAAGTTTATTTTCCATTCATAGATGAAAAATCGTCTAAGATAAATAAAGGCTGGCTTAGCATTAACAGTAAATAAATCTCTTTCCTGTATTTCTTATGAATTTATCTTATATGATTACTAAACAGATGTTTGCCACCAAATGATTATATTTTGCTCCTCAACAACTCAAAAATATGTCACACTTACTGTGCAGCATTTGTAAAATATGTCTATTTAATTCCAGAAGTTTGCTTTCCATAAATAAAATTATAGATAATGATTTTTTAAAAATTAATTAAAATAATATTTTGAAAAAAGCTATAAATAAATACATAAGAAAGATTTTTATATCTTTCTATCTTTATGTAGACAGATGTATTTTTCTACCTACTGTATGCATCAAGTAGTATTTTTCAAGCAGTATGGAAAATATTGAGCAACTGTTACATGTGAGTTTGCATGTAGTGAATTTATAACATAGCAGTAGTTCATTCTCATCATCTAATAGATTCATAAAATGTTTTGGTGATGCTTAGCATTACAGCCTTGATAGCTGGTACTGCTAAAACTTCATAATCTAATGTAACAAAATTTTAAATAAACCAAGCCTTCTCTTTTAATGAGAGCTAGTATAGTGCTTTGACTTGTCACTAATTTAAAGAAATATATTACAAATTTTCAAGGTGCTGCTCTCCAGATAGCTCTTCCAATAATTTTGACAGGATGTTGGTACCTCCTCTGAGCTGTTTAGTGTCTTGCAGGATCAGGGCCTTAGTAAGCATATCCACTTAAACATTACTTCAAAATCTCTAGCCTTTGCTGAACAGCTTTTAAAACTTAGCTTAGCCTGAAAACTGAAAACAGAGGACAAATGCAGGCTCAGTTTAATGGCTGTTTCTTCAAGAATTAGGATATATTATCATTAAAAAATGTATAGGGACAAATCCCTAGGTGATGTAAACTTTCCTAGTATATTTCATTCAGATAGGTTGTGACAATTTACATGTGCCTGAGAACTGCGTCCTAATGTTTGTTTTGGTCCGATGTCTGTAAGGCACTGAGCAGCTTCAAGGGGACAGCACTCAGTTCACTAGTGTAAAACCACAATGAGAGTTTGTGTTCAGTGGTGTTCAGGTTTAGACACTTTATGAACACAGAGCAGAACAGGATAAAAGACACTCCTATGACTTCTGAATACAAAATACATATTCAAAGTAAACAGGTAAAATTCCTACATTTATGTATTTGGATATCCATGTTTTCTGAAAAAAAATGGAAAGACATTCATTTGGTCTTCATGGATGTTCTGATAGATTATAAATTTATCATTTAAAATATAATACTTGAGGGCCATATTGTTTTGTTCAGGTGTGATGTACATGCATACACACACACATTCACACACATGCATACCCATTCATTTGGGTATGCACAGTATTTTTTTATTCCTTCATATGCAATAACACAATTGTAAGTTATTTTTGTAGTGTGTCACAGTCAAGTTTATACATACAGTCACTTGAAAAAAAAATGTAAAATGCTAGATTTAACACTCCTATGTTATATAAAGCAAAGATTTCCCACTTATTCCATTATTTCATTACTTTCTGGCTTATTTCCCCAATTAAATTTGAGCTCTCATATAATAACAAAATACAGGACTTTCAGTGAGCTTCTCTTCCACTACATTATTACACATGAAGGACAGTATTGGGCTTATGTCCATTAAAAAAATTCTATAGCTGTCATGGTTTAGCACCAGTCGGCAACTAAGCACCACACAGCTGCTCGCTCACTCCCCCCACCCCAGTGGGATGGGGGAGAGAATCAGAAGGGCAAAAGTAAGAAAACTCATGGGTTGAAATATGAACACAGCACTATACCAGCTACAGTGAAGCCAATGACAAATGGCCAAAGCCATGACAATAGACTACATCAGTAAAATATTAATGAATAAAATAAAAATTATGGCTTCTTTCATAAGTGCAAATGCAGTGATGTATTTATAACACAATAAAGTGTACTCTTAAATTTTATGAACAGACAGTAAGTTCAACTAAGAACATATACAACTAAAATTGTGCTTTCTCTTTAATTTGGCCTGCAATATTTTTTAAGTTTAGGTATATAACCATAGAAAAATTTCTATTAAGACTGAAGGATTAATATAGGACTGATATTGCACACATTGTTTCATGAATATTTTGAAGCTTGTGGCAGCCTAACACACATGTTTTTGCAAATTAATTAACTCTATAACAGTATCCAGTAATACTGTATTTGCAGTGTAACAGGCAACTTTATTTGTTTTTTATAAAAAGCTAGACTTCTCAATCTTACTGTTGCATACTAATATATGGTGAATATCTACTACTATTTTGATTTTTTACAATGCATTATACCTTCATCTGCAAGTAACTTTACTGATTTCAAATGAAATCATGTAATGAATTTGAGGGCCTAGCTGATGTGCTAGCTGCTTAAAATATACAGAACAAAAATGATCATATTTAATAGTCATTATTAGTAATAATTACAAATAGGAAATTCTTAGGCTAAGTCCCAATTAATTTCTTTAATAAAAACCATATCCAAATCCCTAGGATATGCAACAGATCTAGAATATAATTCCAGTATGTCATAGTTACCAAGAAACAATTTAGTGTCATTGTTTCAAAAGTTTACACTTAAAATAAAAGTGAGAAGAGAAGCTTGCTAAATCATTCTATCAGGTGGGTGATCACATTATTGAAATAATTAGATCAAACTCATTTTCAGAAATCAGTCCAATATAAGAGACATTTTAGCCTCCATTGTTATCTGTAGGTAACATAATAATACATAAAATAGCTACAAAAAGACTTTTATAAATTTCATGTAAATCTTAAAGACAGACTATCTTACATCCATGCACACATATCACATGTATATAAAAAACCTGAAGCTTTTAAAAGTAGTATGCTAATAAAGTAACTGATTTTTAAAATCCTACCAGTTTATCCTGCTCCCAGGAGAGACCAAGGAAATATTAAAAATAAAAAGGATAACATATTTGTCACTCTCATTTAAATTGATGCTGCTGTCCTATAAATGTCACATTAGATAATCCTGGAAAATTACCACGAATCTCCATAAATGTGCATATTCATGGTGGTGTTTTGCATAGTGCTAGGAGCAGGCTGCATGGGGGGATATGAAGGGAGGAGGGTGAGGAAAGACAAAGGATTTGACAGACTAAAATTATTACCAGCATCCTAGAAATAGACTCAGCAACAGTTTCAGTTTGCTCGGTTTACAAAAACAAAACAAAGTCCATAGCACTATCCTTATGATGCTTATAATTCATTATTATTTTTGTGCTCTATATTTAGCCATAAAAACTTAATACGCATAAATTGCTGAGAAATGCCAATGCTAATTAGAAGGTTCTTTTTATTACTGACAGTTGTAAAGAAAGCAAGGAATGAAAAATCAGGAGTACTTTTCAGAACTGCCTTTTTTTGTTGCATTTCCAGCATCAGACCAAATCACAAATTTCTCATTCGTTCACATGATATAGATGAGCGTGAATTAAGGTGCACTGTTGTTTCTGCACCAAAAATCACGCCTAAGCAATATTCAGTAAACTATGAGACTTCAGTAAAATAAAAGACTATGAGAGACAGAAAAGTTGTCCTGTGTCTAGCTCAATAGCTATTTGTGCTGAAGCAGAGAGCAGAGTTAATCAGAGGCTTTAGAAGTAATTATCGGCAGAATTTGGATAGTACAAATCCTTGGGTAAACAGCAATTATTCTTTCCACAAGATCCCAAATAGAAACAACAATACTGGTATTGTCCTCCACTTCCATTAAGGGGATTCAGGGATGGAGATGAGTGCCTGAGGTGGATGAGAAACTGTCAGGCAAACTGTGCTCTGAACAAATGTCTCATGATCGCACTACAACAGGCTCAGGCTTCTGGCCTCAGCAGTGCCAGCTGCACTGGGAGAAGCCAAGCCTGTAATACCATCTTCTCATCAAATCTTCAATGCAAACACAAAAGCATAGAGCTTACTGAAGAAAAAATACAAAGGAGAAGATTAGGCCTTGTTAACACTTTCATTCATTTCTTCCTATAAAAAACCTGCAATGAAGGGACTGCTTTACATAATTTTTTAATAAGGAGAGAATTATATTGTTGAGGTGTTGTTTTTATAAATGTTTTTTATACATCTTGCCATGAACACATAACTACAACCCAATGTCGTGGTTCAGCCCCAGTCAGCAACTAAACACCACGCAGCCACTTGCTCATTCCCACCAACCCTGTGGGATGGGGGAGAGAATCGGAAGAACAAAATCACAAAAAAAAACTTGTGGGTTGAGATAAGAACAGTTCAATAATTAAAATAAAATAAAAATTATAATATTGATTATGATAACAGTAATGATGATATAATAAAAAGGAAAAGGGAAAAAGGAAAAAAACAAAACCACAAACGATAAAACCGCTCACCACCACCGACCGATACTGCTGGTCCCTGAACCGTGATTGCAGCTTCCCTCCCCCAGCCAGCTCCTCCCAGTTAACATATTGGGCATGACTTTACATGATATGGAATATCCCTTTGGCCAGTTGGTCAGCAATAGAGCAGAACCCAGCCTAGCGAGAGAGCAGAACCTAGCTTACAATACCTACGATAATTTAAATATCATACTTGTCCTGTTCAGCTTCGTTCAGTCAGGGATTGTAAAGGGTCTGACTGGGATGGGGTTAACTTTGTTCATAGCAGCCCATATGGTGCTGTGCTTTGCATTTGTGGATAAAAGAGTGTTGATAACACACCAATGATTTTGTTATTGCTGAGCAGAGCTTGCACCAGCATCAAGGCTTTCTCTCTTTCCAACTCTGCACTACCACCTTTCCCACTCAGTGAGTAGTCTGGGAGTGGGCAAGAGGTTGGGAGGAGGCACCGCTGGGACAGTTGACCTGAAATGAAATTATATTCCATACCATAGGACATTGTGCTCAGCAATAAAAGCTCAGGAATAGGAGGACTATGGGGAGATGTTAATGGTTATGGCATTTGTCTTCCTAAGCAACTTATATGCACGGTGAGGCCCTGCATCCCAGGAAGTTGCTAAACATCTGCCTGCCAATGGGAAGTAGTGAATGAATGCCTCTTTTTGTTTTGCTTGCACACCCTCCCTATTAAATTGTTATTATCTCGATCCAGAACTCTTTTCGCCTTCCATCTATTTTCTTCCCGTCCTGTGGGAGACAGGAGTGAGTGAGCAGCTGTGTGGGTGTTTGGCTGTTGGCTTGGATCAACGCACCATAGTCTTTTTGGTTTGCAATGTAGGGCTTAAGATGATGACAGGTTTGATTAGAGCATATTACACTGCATTTATACTTGTTCAGTTGTTATTTGGCAGGCTCCTGTGTTGGTCACAGGGCTTGCATACTTTCCTGTATAATGCAGTCCAGAGCTTATTAGTAGATGCTGTCAGCTTTTTCTGTTTGCTGTACCACTTAGAATCATAGAATAGAATAGAATCATTAAGTTACTTGGGAAGACAAATGCCCTAACTCCGAACATTCCCCCCCCCTTCCCCCAGCTTTATATACTGAGCATGATGTCATATGGTATGGAATATTCCTTTGGTCAGTTGGGATCAGCTGTCCCAGCTGTGTCTCCTCCCAGCTTCTTGTGCACCTGGCAGAGCATGGGAAGCTGCACAAGTCCTTGACTAGTGTAAGCACTACTTAGCAACAACTAACACATCTCCGCATTATCACTGCTGTTTCCAGCACAAATCCAAACCATAGCCCCATACTAGCTACTACAAAGAAATTCAACTCTATCCCAGCTGAAACCAGGACAATCTGCTAACCAGAGGGAATGTTTCAGAATCAGGTCCTTGGTTTCTATTCAAAAGTCTGCGATAGAGGGTTTAATGTAGCCCACTCAAAAGAGAATGGTAAACTCCCACTGACTGCAAAGGGAACACAAATGGGTCCATGTTGACAGGCATAATTTCACACAATAAAAACATTTTCTTTGCTTTCAGCATCTTTAGGATGCAAAAAGAAGAAAGAATTTGGCTGCTTCAGCTTTGTCTTTCATGATACTACGTACCTTCAGTTCTGTGGAATTCCTACATGGGACATTACCCATTTGTTTAATTTCCATCTTGTGGTAATATGGAATTAATCAAATACAACATCTTTAAACTTCTTTATAAACAAGAACGATTTTTAGTAGCTCTGAACTGATTGACCATGATCCAATACCGCCATTATCACCTTCCTCCAAGAAACTAGAAGACAAAAACTTATTTTCTTTCTGAAAGGATAATATCTCTCAAGCTAATGTTAAAGAATACAATCATGCCCTCATCTCCTTGTTTCAGAGCATCTCCTAGCAAAACTGTTTTACAACTCATTGATATGATGTCACATAGATAAAATAGCTCCATAATTTAGAAGAGGAAACATCTGCCTCCTTAAGATTACCTATAAGAATTTGCCTGCACCTATACAGGAGCTGCCACAATCACTTGGTTCAAAGACAGCTATATTCAGTGCATACTTTTAAATAATATTATGCACTGTGTGGTGCTTTTAATTGCTATGAATTGCATGAAAATCTTTCATACGTGAGATAAAGCAGTTGTTTTCATTCTCATAACATATATTTTGCATGGGGCATAGTCCATAAAAACTGGAAGATACAATCTAGGAATATGGATTATTGGACTCTGGGTCTTCAGAACAGCAAGCAAACTACTGAATCTTCAGTGAGCTCTATAAATCTGTACCAAACCCCCACGTGTAGTCTGTCCAGAATTAGAATCTTGTTCTCTGTGGCAATAGTTTCATACAGGTTATAAAGGCTATTTAGAAAATTTAGGCCTAAATGCTTTGTCTTGGTATGCATATTATTATACTAGGTTTTTAATGGCAATTTTTCTTTCCTGTAAGAAAAATTTCCTGACTTGGGAGAAGAGACCAACACCCACCTCACTACAACCTCCTTTCAGGTAGTTGTAGAGAGCGATAAGGCCTCCCCTCAGCCTCCTCTTCTCCAGACTAAACAACCCCAGCTCCCTCAGCCACTCCTCATAAGACTCGTTCTCCAGGCCCTTCACCAGCTTCATTGCCCTTCTCTGGACACGCTCCAGCAACTCAATGTCCTTCTTGTAGTGAGGGGCCCAAAACTGAACACAATATTCAAGGTATAGACTCATCAGTGCTGAGTACGAGGGGACAATCACTTCCCTACTCTTGCTGGCCACACTGTTCCTGATACAAGCCAGGATGCTGTTGGCCTTCTTGGCCACCTGGGCACACTGCTGGCTCATGTTCAGCCGGCTGTCGACCAACACCCACAGGTCCTTCTCCGCCAGGCAGCTTTCCAGCCACTCTTCCCCAAGCCTGTAGCGTTGCATGGGATTGTTGTGACCAAAGTGCAGGACCCGGCACCTGGCCTTGTTGAACCTCATACAACTGACCTCGGCCCATCGATCCAGCCTGTCCAGATCCCACTGCAGAGCCTTCCTACCCTCAAGCAGATCAACACTCCCACCCAATTTGGTGTCATCTGCAAACTTACTGAGGGTGCACTCAACCCCCTCATCCAGATCATTGATAAAGCTATTAAACAAGACTGGCCCCAACACTGAGCCCTGGGGAGCACTGCTTGTGACCGGCTGCCAACCCTGTTCACCACAACCCTCTGGGCTCGGCCATCCAGACAGTTTTTTTACCCAGTGAAGAGTACACCCATCCAAGCCATGAGCCGCCAGCTTCTCTAGGAGGATGCTGTGGGAAATGGTGTCAAAGGCTTTGCTAAAGTCCCAGTAGACAACATCCACAGCCTTTCCCTCATCCACTAGGTGGGTCACCCTGTCATAGAAGGAGATCAGGTTGGTCAGGCATGACCTGCTTTTCATGAACCCATGCTGACTGGGCCTGATCCCCTGGTTGTCCTGCACATGCAAGGTGAGCCCACTCAAGATGAACCGCTCCATAATCTTCCCCAGTACCGAGGTCAGGCTGACAGACCTGTAGTTCCCCAGATCCTCCTTCCGGCCATTCTTATAGATGGGTGTCACATCGGCAAGCCTCCAGTCATCTGGGACCTCCCCTGTTAACTAGGACTGCTGATAAATGATGGAGAGTGGCTTGGCAAGCTCCTCTACTAGATCCCTCAGTACTCTTGGGTGGATCCGATCTGGCCCCATAGACTTGTGAGTGTCCAGGTGGCGCAGCAGGTCGTAAACTGCTTCCTCCTGGATTATGGGGGGGTTTATTCTGCTCTCTGTCCCTGCCTTCCAGTTCAGGGGGCTGAATACCCTGGGGATAACTGTTCTGATTATTAAAGACTGAGGCAAAGAAGGCATTAAGTACCTCAGCCTTCTCCTCAACCTTGGTGGCAAGAATTAGAATTGCAATCAGAAATTTGTATTTGGTAATTATGGTGGGTTGACCTTGGCTGGCTGCCAGATGCCCACCCAACTGCTCTCTCACTCCCCCTCCTCAGCAGGACAGGGAGAGAAAATAAGATTAAAAGCTTGTGGGTCGAGATAAAGACAGGGAGATAACTTATCAGTTACCATCACTGGCAAAACAGACTCGATTTGGGGAAAATGAATTTAATTTATTGCCAATTAAAATTAGATTCAGGTAGTGAGAAACAAAGACAAAACTAAAAAACCACCTTCCCCCACCCTTCTGCCCAGGTTCAACTCCACTCTTTCATTCTCAACTCTTCTACATCCTCCCCACCCTGAGCAGCTCAGAGGGGATGGGGAATGGGGGGTGCGGCCAGTTCATAACCCTTCGTCTCTGCTGCTCCTTAATCCTCACACTTTCCTCCTGCTCCAGCTTGGGGTCCTTCCCACAGGATACAGTCCTTCAGGGAAAGACTGCTCCAGCATGGGTCCCCCATGGGCCACAGTTCCTCCCAGAAAACCTGCTCCTGTGTGGGCTCCTCTCTATGAGCCACAGTTCCTGCTACCAAAGCCTTGCCGCTTAAACTCAATATATTAATGTTCAGCAATAAATTAGAGACTGATTTGACATCTGTAATTCATATGTAAATCCAAGGCAGCTGTTCTGAAATTAGTGGGGTTTCTTCAGTTTGATAGCACTGTTGCTAAAAACACAATCTGATGGTCTATCTTTAGGTTACACATCCCTTTTTCTCCTCTGGGATGAAATGAATGATAGAATTCAGCTTTGCTGCATGGGGTCCTGAGTTTCTTATACATCCGCATGTAAACTGTGTAATCATATTATCCAGCATGGTTGTCTTGTTGTTAGGTGTGTGGAACCTGACTTGGTCCTGGCGTACGAGTAAACAACCAGCTGGTGATGTGACAAAGAAATGTGCCCCAAGCTGTTTGATACCTGGGTGGCAGAGTATGTGGGAGGATTTGGGCAGGTGCCTGGGCCAGTTATCACCTCCAATAGCCTGGGATTTTATGCCTGAACAGGTATAGAATACTGTTGAATTGGTGCGCCACTTGACAGAAGGGTGATTTGCTTACCCCTATGAGACCCAGCAACTCCTAGCATTGCTTTGGGACTTGGCCTATGCCCATTAAGACTCTCTCCAGCACCATCAGAGGAGCAGGGGAAGGAGGTCCTCTGCATCTGAAGACAGCATGGCTGAGACAGAGACCCAAACCCCACAGTAATTTCCCCAGTAGTCAAAACAAAACAATGGGTTGCAGAGGTTGATGGGTCCATACAATCTGTTAGTAAGGGACGACGAGGAGGAGGAACCCCAGGTGCACGCTGCATGGCACCCTATGGTTCCACCCATGTGACCAGGAGGAGAATATGTGGAAGTGGGACGGTGCGTCCACCTCAAAGCTATAAGCCTGCATACATGAACTGTGGGGGAAGACATCTGCTAAGGCTGCCACCCGAGTTGCTACTGAGACATTGGAAGGCAAGCAGCAATCCCCAAGATGTAGAAGAAGGTCTGAGAATGCCTCTCCTCCTGACCTCAGTGATGGGACTTCTGGTCTGATACTGCAGGATTCAGATAGCAAATACTCTGACCAGGAAGAAAGGAAAGGAACAATAGGATTTCCTGGACTCTCTGGATTCAATGGTCTGGCACATCAGATCCACGGGAGTATAAGGCTCTAGTGGACACTGGTACACAGTATACCCTAATGCCATCAAGGTACAAGGGAGCAGAACCCATCTGGGTTTTGGGAGTGGCAAGGGGATCCCAGCAGTTGTCTCTGTTGGAGGCTGAGGTGAGCCTAACAGGTGACAAGTGGCAGAAGCATCCTAGTGTGACCAGCCCAGAGGCCCTGTGCATCCTTGGCATAGACTACCTCAGGAGAGGGTACTTTAAGGACCCAAAGGGGTACAGCCACCATGGGGTCCCTGGGGCTCAGGTTGAGGATATCACTAGGAAACTTCCTAGCCTGGTATGACCCTCAGACTATTACCTATTATTGCTCTTCCGTGTGGGTGGCAATGAAGCCGCAACACATAGTCCAAGGGCAATCAAAAGACACTTCAGGGCCTTGGGACGGTTGGTAAGGGAATCTGGAGCACAGGTTATTTTTCCCTCTCTCCTTCCAGTTGTGGGCAGTGGCACTGGAAGAAAAAGACAGACCCAGTCTATTAATACATGGCTCCATGGCTGGTGTCACCGCCACAATTTGGGTTTTTTCGATGGCCTACATGGTACCAGGCCTGCTGGCATCAGATGGATTCACCTTTCTCAAAGGGGGAAGAGGGTCTTTGCTCAAGAGCTAGTGGGGCTCATTGACAGAGCTTTAAACTAGACTTGAAGGGGGAAGGGGATAATATCGGGTTTTCCCGTGACAAGCTGTGGGATGACATGCCAAGGTTAGAGGGACAGGGTGCTAGCGAGGGTCCTCAGCCTGTTGCTCTGAGACGTGCGGGGTACACTACAGCACACTTGAAGTTTTACAGATAGGAGCCAGGGGCATCTGAGGTAATAGGAGCCAACAGGGAAACACCAGTGAAATACCTCAAAGGAATTAAGACGTGTTCCTCTAAGAAGGTGACACGGCCAACAGCCCAGCTTAAGTGCCTCTACACCAACACAGGCAGCATGGGCAACAAACAGGAGGAGCTGGAAGCCACTGTGCTGCTAGAAAGCTATTACCTAGTTGCCATTACTGAAACTTGGTGGGATGAATCCCGTGACTGGAATGTGGCTATCAATGGCTACAGACTGTTCAGAAGGGAGAGGCAAGGAAGGAGGGGCAGAGGGGTTGCCCTCTACATCAAGAAATGAATAGATCGTGAAGAGCTGTCTCTGAAGAGTAGCCACGAGCAGGTTGAAAGTTTATGGGTAAGAATTAGAGACTGAGGCAACAAAGGGAACCTTGTGATTGGTGTCTACTACAGGCCACCTGAACAAGGGGAGCCTATTGACAAAACCTTACTCCAGCTACAGGAGGCATTGTGCTTGCGGGCTCTCATCCTGCTGGGGGACTTCAACCACCCTGACATCTGCTGGAAAAGTAGCATGGTGAGCTGTAGGCAATCCAGGAGACTCCTGGAGTGCATCGAGGATAATTTATTAAGCCAGGTAACAGACAGCACTGCCAGAGGGGCTGCAATACTGGACCTGTTGGTCACCAACGCAAGTGGTAATGTCAGTCGGTGATGTCAAGCCTGGGCTGCAGTGATCGCACACTGGTGGAGTTCGCAGTCCTGAGGGATATGGGTCAGGCGAAGAGCAAAGTCAGGACCCCGAATTTTAGGTAAGAAAACTCCCAGCTGGTCAAGGAGTTAGTCAATAGGACCCCCTGGGAAACAGTCCTCAGGGACAAGGGAGCAGAACAGAGCTGGCAGATCTTTAAGGATACTTTCCATAGAGCACAAGAGCTCTTGCTCCCCAGGTGTAAGAAATTGGGAAAGGAAGGCAAGAGACCAGCATGGCTGAGTCAAGACCTGCTGGTCAAACTAAAAGGCAAGAAGGAATGGCACAGGCACAGAATATACAGATCTCATTTATCATTCCCCTAGTCCATGGACCACCCCTGTAAAATGCCTGTGAAATGCCCACTGAGTTAATTTAGTCCATGACTTTGGGTTCCATGTATTGTATGAGTCTTTCAGAGAGATGGTGTGTGTGGTGTTGGATTGTTGCATGCTGAAGTCAGTCCTCGTTCCATCACCGCTGCACTGTTAGTCCTTGTTCTATTGCTTGGTTCAATGAAAGTTGATTTTTTTATTAATTTGGGAGATTCCCACCATGATACCATTGATATGGCATATAGCAACCATAGTAGTGATGACATACAACATTATATGGCAATTAACACCGTACAATTCAGTTCATTGGCTGTTTTCACCCAAAATCAAATCCCCTTGAGGTACAAAGCGGACTCCTCCATCCTCCCGCATCACCCACCAAGTACACCCAGGTCCTCAAGCAACAGCAATCCCACGAATGGGTTTGCCTTTGCCCGAGGCAGGAAGAACCCAGACTGTTTTCCCCAGCATGTGTTTTACGTGCACTACAGGGACTCTATCCCCTTCCACAGTACGTAAGGGTTCTGATTGGGCAGGGCCAGCTCGATTGGCAGATCTCCTAGTGTTGACTAACCAGGTGGCTTTTGCTAAACGTGTAGCCCAGTGCTTGAATGTTCCACCCACCATTGCTCTCAGCGTAGTCTTTAATGGTCCATTGTATCTTTCGATTTTCCCAGAGGCTGGTGCATGATAGGGGATGTGATACACCCACTCAATGCCCTGCTCTTTGGCCCAGCTGTCTATGAGGTTGTTTCGGAAATGAGTCCCGTTGTCTGACTCGATTCTCTCTGGGGCGCCATGTTGCCGCAGGACTTGTTTTTGCAGGACCAGGATAGTGTTCCAGGCGGTGGCATGGGGCACAGGATATGTTTCTAGCCAGCCGGTGGTTGTTTCCACCATTGTCAGCACATGGCACTTGCCTTGGCACATTTGTGGGAGCGTGATATAGTCAGTCTGCCAAGCCTGCCCATATTTATATTTCAGCCATTGTCCCCCATACCACAGAGGCTTAACTCGCTTCGCATGTTCGATTGCAGCGCATGTTTCACATTCATGGATAACCTGTGCAGTAGCGTACATAGTCAAGTCCATCCTTCGATCACGAGCCCACCTGTATGTTGCATCTCTCCCTTGATGGCCTGAGGTGTCATGGGCCCACCGAGCTAGAAATAGTTCACTGTATATGTTGCCAGTCCAGATCCACCTCAGCCACTTGGCAGCCTGATCCACCTGCTGGTTGTTTCGATGTTCTTCAGTGGCCCGACTCTTGGGGGAGTGAGCATCCACGTGATGCACTTTCACAACCAGGTTCTCTAACCGGGCAGCAATATCTTGCCACAATGCGGCTGCCCAGATGGGTTTGCCTCTGCGCTGCCAGTTGCTTTGCTTCCACTGCTGTAACCAGCCCCACAGGGCATTTGCCACCATCCAGGAGTCAGTATAGAGACAGAGCACTGGCCACTTTTCCCATTCAGCAATGCCTAAGGCCAGCTGGATGGCCTTTACCTCTGCAAACTGGCTCGAGTCGCCTTCTCCTTCAGCAGTTTCTGCGACTTGTCATGCAGGACTCCATACAGCAGCCTTCCATCTCCGGTGCTTTCCCACAAGGCAACAGGACCCATCAGTGAACAAGGCATGTTGCTTCTCATTTTCTGGCAGTTTGTTATACAGTGGGGCTTCTTCAGCACGTGTCACCTCCTCCTCTGGTGATATTCCAAAGTCTTTGCCTTCCGGCCAGTCCATGATCACTTCCAAGATTCCTGGGCGACTGGGGTTTCCTACTCGAGCCCGCTGGGTGATCAGTGCAACCCATTTACTCCATGTAGCATCAGTTGTGTGGTGTGTAGAGGGGACGTTCCCTCTGAACATCCAGCCCAGCACTGGCAGTCGGGGTGCCAGGAGCAACTGTGCCTCAGTACCAACCACTTCTGAAGCAGCTCAAACCCCTTCATATGCTGCCAGTAAATCTTTTTCAGTTGGAGTATAGCAGGCTTCGGACCCTCTGTATCCACAACTCCAAAACCCCAGGGGTCAACCTCAGGTCTCCTCTGGTGCTTTCTGCCAGAGGCTCCAGGTATGGCCATTCTCCCCGGCTGCAGTGTAGAGCACATTCTTTACACCTTGTCCTGCCCGGACTGGCCCACGGGCTACTGCATGAACTATCTCCTGTTTAATCTGTTCAAAGGCCTGTTGTAGCTCAGGGCCCCATTTGAAATCGTTCTTCTTCCGCGTCACTAGATAGAGAGGGCTTACGATCAGACTGTAATTTGGAATATGCATTCTCCAAAAACCCACAACGCCCAAGAAAGCTCGCGTTTCCTTTTTGCTAGTTGGTGGAGACATGGCTGCTATTTTGTTCATCACATCCATTCGAATCTCACGACGACCATCTTGCCATTTGATTCCTAAGAACTGGATCTCTTGTGCGGGTCCCTTCACCTTATTTTGTTTTATGGCAAAACCAGCTTTCAGAAGGATTTGGACTATTTTCTTCCCTTTCTCAAAAACTTCTTCCGCTGTGTTGCCCCACACGATGATGTCATCAATGTATTGTAGGTGTTCAGGAGCTCCACCTTGTTCCAATGCATTATGGATCAGTCCATGGCAAATGGTAGGGCTGTGTTTCCACCCGTGGGGCAGCCGATTCCAGGTGTACTGGACACTCCTCCAAGTGAAAGCAAACTGTGGCCTGCACTCTGCTGCCAGAGGGATTGAGAAGAATGCATTAGCAATATCAATTGTGGCATACCACTTGGCTGCCTTTGACTCCAGTTCGTACTGAAGTTCTAGCATGTCTGGCACGGCAGCACTCAGTGGCGGAGTGACCTCGTTCAGGCCACGATAGTCTACTGTTAGCCTCCACTCTCCATTAGACTTCTGGACTGGCCATATGGGACTGTTAAAGGGTGAGTGGGTCTTGCTGATGACTCCTTGGCTCTCCAGTCAACGAATGAGCTCATGGATGGGAATCAGGGAGTCTCGGTTGGTGCAATATTGCCGCCGGTACATTGTTGTGGTGGCGATCGGCACCTGTTGTTCTCCTTTGACCCTCAGCTGCCCCACAACAGAAGGGTCCTTTGAGAGGCCAGGCAAGGTAGACAGCTGTTTACTTTCCTCCATCTCCAAGGCAGCTACACCAAAAGCCCACTTGTAGACTTTTGGGTCCTTGAAATACCCTCTCCTCAGGCAGTCTATGCCAAGGATGCACGGAGCCTCTGGGCCAGTCACAATGGGGTGCTTTTGCCACTCATTCCCAGTGAGGCTCACTTCGGCCTCCAATACAGTTAGCTCTTGGGATCCCCCTGTCACTCCAGCAATACTGATGGGTTCTGCCCCTGTACAGTTTGATGGCATTAGGGTGCACCGTGCACCGGTGTCCACTAAAGCTCTGTACTCCTGCGGGTCGGATGTGCCAGGCCATCGGATCCACACAGTCCAGTAAACCTGGTTATCCCTTTCCTCCACCTGGCTGGAGGCAGGGCCCCTCTATTCCTGATCACTGTATTCATCACTCACTTCTTGTAAATACGAATCACAAGTGTCTCTGTTAAGATCAGAAGGAAAATCAGTACTTCTGCTCCTCTGTCTGGAGAATTGCTTACGGGAAACTGGAGCAGCAGCTTTCCTGGAGAAACTCCCCTGAGTGATTGTTTTCCCTTGCAGCTCACGTACCTGTGCCTCTAGGGTCGAGGTAGGGTTTCCACCTCACTTCTTCGTGGTCACGCAGGTAAAACCATAGGGTGCCCCGTCGTGTGTATCCCTTCTCTTGAGCCAAGGGACGCTTACTCCTAATGGCTGAGGTACTGGTCCATACCGGTGGGGAGTAGGACCTATCTTCTTTGAGTTGCTGGACCTCCCGGGACAGTTTCTCCACAGCTGAGACGAGCAAGGAAGAGAGATTTGCTTCGTACTCCCGGAGTTTATCCATCAACTCCTCCACCGTTGGTGCCTTGTCATCTTCCCAGGACATCACTGCCAATGAGTTCCCACGCATTGATGGTGCGCTCCGTACAAACTTCCGCCACTTGGGTCGTGTGCACTCGGCTTCGTCTGGATCTTTGGATGACTGTTGATCATCCAGGTCACTATAAATGACCTCAAGCACAGCTAGTTCCCTCAGGTACTGGATACCTGGTCTCTAAGTGCAACAATCAAGTCAAGAAAAACATTGCTTCATAACAGAGCAGCTTGTGCCTTTTTTGGCTGCATAGTCTTATATGCTTACATTTTATCAGTGGTGACTGGCTTTGCTTTGCTTTATGTTTTCTGTTTTGTAAATGCCAGCGATAGTCTGTTTAGAATGCTGAACATGTTGTTAGCAACATCACTAATAAGTGAATATTCCCTGATGCTTATTAGCAGGGTCTAGCAACGTGGTGAAATTGTCAGTTAAATGCTTGGCGTCTGAACAGAGGAAATGACAGGCAATGCCACAGATCCAGCTGCAGTGCATGTCTCCACTGCAGATGGAATCATTGAAATGATGAAACCAGTTTAGGTTCAAGGTCATGACTGACATTCATCTGTCTATATGTCTTCCCTACACTGACACATTCAAGGGAATAAGACAGGACAACCAGAACAGTGATAAAGTTGCCGTAGTGGACTCATGTGATGGCAACGAAGAGACCTACCACCTCAAGAGTTTGCATGGCTATAGTGCACTGCACAGGCAGTGGAAGCAGGGACAGGTATCCTGGCAAGAGTATAGGGACGTTGCCCAGTTGTGTAGGGATGGGGTCAGGAAGGCCAAGGCACAGCTGGAGCTGAACTTGGCAAGGGACGCAAAGAATAAGAAGGGGTTCTATAGGTATGTCAGCCATAAGTCCCTCCCACTGTAAGAGAAGATCAGGTTAGAGACCACCTGAGGAACCTGAACATACATAATTCCATGGGACCTGATGAGACGCTTCCCAGAGACCTAAGGGAATTGGCTGATGTAGTTGCTAAGCCACTCTCCATGATATTTCAAAAATCATGGCAGTCAGGTGAAGTCCCTGGGGACTGGAAGAAGGGAAACATTGCACCCATTTTTAAAAAGGGTAGAAAGGAGGACCCTGGGAACTACCAACCTGTCAGCCTCACCTCTGTGCCTGGGAAGATCATGGAATAGATCCTCCTAGAAGCTATGCTAAAGCACATGGAGGACAGGGAGGTGATTTGAGACAGCCAGCATGGTTTCACCAAGGGCAAGTCTTGCTTGACGAACCTAGTGGCGTTCTATGATGGAGTGACTACATCAGTGGAAAAGGGAAGAGCAACGGATGTCATCCAGCTGGACTTCTGTGAGGCCTTTGACATGGTCCCCCACAGCATCCTTCTCTCTAAACTGGGGAGATACAGATTTGATGTGTGGACTGTTCGGTGGATGAGGACTTGGCTGGATGGTCACATCCAGAGCGTAGTGGTCAACGGCTCAATATCCGGATGGAGACCGGTGACGCGTGGTGTCCCTCAGGGGTCCATATTGGGACCAGTACTGTTTAATAGCTTCATCAGTGAGATAGTGGGATTGAGTGCACCCTCAACAGGTTTGCAGATGACACCAAGCTGAGTGGTGCAGTTGACATGCCAGAAGGACGGGATGTCATCCAAAGAGACCTGGACAAACTGGAGAGGTGGGCCTGTGAGAATCACATGAGGTTCAACAAGGCCAAATGCAAGGTCCTGCACTTGGGTCAGGGCAACCCCCATTATCAGTACAGGCTGGGGGGTGAAGGGATTGAGAGCAGCCCTGGGAAGAAGGACTTGGGGGTACTGATTCATGAAAACCTGGACATGAGCCAACAATGTGTGCTCACAGCCCAGAAAGCCAATCATATCCTGGGCTGCATCAAAAGAAGTGTGGCCAGCAGGTCGAGGGAGGTGATTCTGCCCCTCTACTCTGCTCTGGTGAGACCCTACCTGGAGTACTGCATCCAGCTCTGGAGTCCTCAGCACAAGAAGGACATGGACCTGTTAGAGCAGGTCCAGAGAGGGCCACAAAAATGATCAGGGGGATGGAGCACCTCTCCTACAAGGACAGGCTGAGAGAGTTGGTGTTGTTCAGCTTGGAGAAGAGAGGGCTTCTGGGAGACCTGATTGCAGCCTTTCAATACTTAAAGGGGGCTTATAAGAAAGATGGAGAGAGACATTTTACCAGGGCCTGTAGAGATAGGACAAGGGGTAATGGTTTCAAACTAAAGGAAGGTATATTTAGATTGGATATAAGAAAGAAATTTTTTATGATGAGGTTGGTGAAACACTGGAACAGATTGCCCAGAGAAGTTGTGGATGCCCCATCCCTGGAAGCATTCAAGGTCAGGTTGGACGGGGCTTTGAGCAACCTGATCAAGTTGAAGATGTCCCTGCTCATTGCAGTGGTGGTTGGACTAGACGACCTTTAAAGGTCCCTTCCAACCCAAACTATTCTATGATTTCCAACCTTTTAAAATCTTGACTGTACATGATTCTCTTTTAATAAAACTTTTGGTATATTGACTTACTGCAAAACTTCCAATCTTAAAATTTTCTAAGGTCTTCATGCAAGCAGAAGGGCTTGTTTTTCTCTCTCTGCCATATATACTCATATGCATACCACATTATTTCCATAAAATGATAACAAAAGAAGTCCCTCTTCAAGTAACATGCAGACCTTGGAAGGATTATAGCAATTATAACTAAGTAATTAATTAAAACGGAAAAGAGTTTATGATGTGAAAAAGTACATAAAGCAGTGATTTTGTGTTAATGCTGATATTTATTTTATTATTTGTTTTCATCTTGGTTTTCATTCCCTTCAGAACAGGAGAGGGCATTTCATTATAGGGCTCTTCCCTTTTATAAATAAATGCAAAAGCAGTAAGTGGTAGGTTGTATCCGCCAGAGAGAGTAGACTTCTGCTCTATCCATGCAGTAGGTTATTCTGTTTACGTAATCTCCAGAGAGATCAGAACTTTGCTCAAGACCCTTACTTTCCAAGAAAGTAGTCTTATTCGGGGTGAGTTCAGTTGTTCTCTGTTTGTGTGCTGTCCTGGTTTCAGCTGGGATAGAGTTGATTTTCTTCGTAGTAGCTAGTATGGGGCTATGGTTTGGATTTGTGCTGGAAACAGCAGTGATAATGCGGAGATGTGTTAGTTGTTGCTAAGTAGTGCTTACACTAGTCAAGGACTTGTGCAGCTTCCCATGCTCTGCCAGGTGCACAAGAAGCTGGGAGGAGACACAGCTGGGACAGCTGATCCCAACTGACCAAAGGAATATTCCATACCATATGACATCATGCTCAGTATATAAAGCTGGGGGAAGAAGAAGGAAGGGGGGGGGGAATGTTCGGAGTGAAGGCATTTGTCTTCCCAAGTAACTGTTACGCTTAATGGAACCCTGCTTTCCTGGAGATGGCCGAACACCTGCCTGCCCATGGGAAGCAGTGAATGAATTCCTTGCTTTGCTTTGCTTTGCTTTGCTTCCACGCGCAGCTTTTTCTTTCCCTATTAAACTGTCTTTATCTCAACCCATGAGTTTCCTTACTTTTACTCTTCCGATTCTCTCCCCCATCCCACTGTGGGGGGGAGAGAGCGAGTGGCTGCATAGTGCTTAGTTGCTGACTGGGGCTAAACCACAACATGTGCCTATATCACAAAGTCACCACCACTCTCTGACTTATTTAGCAGACTCAGAAAAGATGTCAGAAAGAATGAGTTAGATTAAACTGGCTTGGATTCAGCCGACCTGAATTTCACCAAAGTCCCTGTGTCTGTCACTGGCTGCCCGTAGGTTTTTCTCTGTCCCAGTTGGCAACTAAACACCACGCAGCTGCTCGCTCACTCCCCCCACCCCTGTGGGATGGGGGAAAGAATCGGAAGAGCAAAAGCAAGATAACTCATGGGTTGAGACGAGAACAGTTTAATAATTAAAATAAAGTAATAATGGTAACGATAGTAATAATAACAATTGTGATAATAATAATAATGATAATATAATGTTGTGGTTTAGCCGGCAACTCAGCCCCACACAGCCACTCGCTCACTCCCCCACCGGCAGGATGGGGGAGAGAATCAGAAGGGTAAAAGCGAGAAAGCTCGTGGGTTGAGATAAGAACAGTTTAATAATTAAAATAAAACAATAATAACAACAGTAATAATGCAATGAAAAGGAAGAGAGAGAGAGAGAGAGAGATAGACATGGGGGGCGGGGGGGGCAAAACCCCACCCATCGACCCAATACCACCAATCCCTAAGCCACAACCACCTACCCCACCCTACGCCAACTCCCCCGGTTAATATAGTGGTCATGGCATCACATGGTATGGACTATCACATTGGCCAGTTTGGGTCAGCAGTCTTGGCTGTGGCCCCTCCCCTCCAGGCCTCTTGCCCATGTGGCAGAGCATGGGAAGTTGGAGAGATCCCTAACTACTATAGGCCCTACTTAGCGACACTTAGCCACTACTTAACAACAACTAAAGCATCAGTGTGCCATCGGCACTTTACCAGCTACAGCGAAGAGAATTAACTCTATCCCAGCCAAAATCACAGAGAGAAATGAAGCCCGGAAAAAAAAAAAAGGAAAAAAAAACTACAAGCGATGCAACCACTCACCACCTGCCGACCAACGTTGCCGGTCCCCTAGCCGCAATCGCTGCCTGCCCCCGGCCACCTCCCCCCAATTAATATACTGGGCATGACGTCATATGATATGGAATATCCTTTTGGCCAGTTTGGATCCGCTCTCTTAGCTGTGCTCCCTCCCCTCCCGGCTTCTTGTGCACCTGGCAGAGCATGGGAAGCTGGAAAAGTCCTTGACTAGTGTAAGCTCTACCCAGCAACAACCAAAACATCGGTGTGTTATCAACACCGTTTTCATACTAAGTCCAAAACACAGCACTATACTAGCTACAGTGAAGAAAACCAACTCTATCCCAGCTAAAATAATGACATAGGGAAAGTCAGAACCTGCTCTGCATACCAGGAATGGACTATTCTTGGGTGAGGGCACTCTTCACTCCTGTTCAAGATGTGCCACTTTGCTAAGAAATATTCAAGATTCAGTAGACCAGAGAGAACAAAAAATTTAGAAGGAACACCAGCAGATAAAATACCTATAGGTATTTTAACAAAAGAATCTCTATACTAGTGCTATCACACTTCTTCAGAAGATGAACAAATACCACAACAAATGCCGCTACCTTTTTGATTCAAGTCAGCCCAACTGAACAAAATTTGTCCTATCCAAACTATTTTGCAGGGCTAAGGCAAATGATACTGTTGGTTAGCTTGTTGATTCTTATTGTATCCCCAAGAGTTAAGAGCACACCACATTGTAATTTATATGAAAGTTCATGAAAACTCTCCTGAGTAGCAGTGGTATAGCACTTGGCCTGGTTTTAGCTGGGATAGAGTTAAATTTCTTCGTAGTAGCTAGTATGGGGCTGTGTTTTGGATTTTTGCTGGAAACAGTGGTGACAATGCGGAGGTGTTTTAGTTGTTGCTAAGTAGCACTTACACTGGTCAAGGACTTTTTCAGCTCCCTGTGCTCTGCCGGGTGCACAAGAAACTGGGAGGGGACACAGCCAGGACAGCTGACCCAAACTGACCAACGGGATATTCCATACCATATGATGTCATGCTCAGTATATAAAGCTGGGGGAAGAAGGAGGAAGGGGGGGACGTTTGGAGTGATGGTGTTTGTCTTCCCAAGTCACCATTAGGCGTGATGGAGCCCTGCTTTCCTGGAGATGGCTAAACACCTGCCTGCCCATGGGAAGTAATGAATTAATTCCTTGTTTTGCTTTGCTTGTGCGCGCGGCTTTTTCTTTCCCTATTAAACTGTCTTTATCTCAACCCATGAGTTTCCTCACTTTTACTCTTCTGATTCTCTCCCCCGTCCCACTGTGGGGGGAGTGAGCAAGCGGCTGCGTGGTGCTTGGTTGCTGACTGGGGCTAAACCACGACACACTGCAAGGTAATTTGCACTCCTATATATAGCCTGTACTTAAATTCACTACTCTTCAGGAAACTAAATTATTATAGGAGACTTACTTTTGCCATGTTCTAGATGTGCTTCAGTTTCCATTGGTTTTAGCTTGTACCATAAAAGATCAGTAATTGAGTTATGCATATTTAAACGCGGTGTAACCGCCAGCCCGGTCAGTCGGCAACGATAAGTTCCGTGGCTGGGCGCTAGATTGGGGCGGACAAAGGGGTTTCCGGAGCCATGGAAGCCCGAGGAAGCGCAGAGCGGCCCGCCAGGTCCCCGCAGCTCTCGCGAGTGAGGCTGACGCGGCCTGGACGTTGCCACGAGCAACCGCTGGAGATTTAAAGGGCCCCTAGGGAGCGCGGCGACCACGGTGTGGCGCGGTAGTTTGCGCAGGCAGAGTGAGCAGGGAGGGTGCTGCATCCCGCTTGTAGGCCCACAGCCCAGGGAAGTTGTCTAGGTCTCTGCCAGGATGGTGGGCACTTGCCGCAGAGCTAAAACCAGTGTTCCCACGGTGAAAGCCCCAGAGAGGTCTGATGCATCCACTCAGATGGAACTGGTAAGGAAGGAGGCTTCAGTACAGGCGGTAGGTTGCAACAAGTGCCCTGACACTTCTCCTGTTGTGAAGGTCAGTACCTGCACAAGGTGTGCACAGGTTGATGACCTGTTGCGCCAGGTGGCTGAGTTGCAGGAAACAGTTAGAAGGCTGCGTAGTATTAGTAGAACTGAGGCAGAGATAAATAGGTGGTTTCAGAACCACGCTTCTGTAGCAGACACCACTGAGGAGGCACCTTGGACCCTGGTGACCCACAAAAGCAGGGCTCTGCTTCAGCCCCCACCTTGCAGTATCACCACCACCAACAGATCTGAAGCTTTAGCGGCTGCAGACACCCACGAGCAAGGTCTGCAAGGTGCAACTGTACCAGCAGCACAGAGTGGATACAGTAAAAAGAAGAGACGAGTGCTCGTAGTGGGTGACTCTCTATTAAAAGGCACTGAGGCACCCATCTGCCGACCTGACAGGGAGTCACGAGAGGTTTGCTCCCTTCCAGGAGCTAAGATCCGAGACATCACTGAGAGGGTGCCACAACTTATCAGGAGCACTGATTACTATCCTCTGCTGCTCTTCCATGTGGGCACAAATGACGCTGCAATGCTAATGCCATCACATACAATGAGGGAATAAGACAGGACAACCAGAGCAGTGATAAAGTTGCCGTAGCGGACTCATGCGATGGCAACAAAGAGACCAACCACCTCAAGACTTTGCATGGCTATAGTGGGTCCTCATGCACCCCTCTGGGGAAACCTGTATGCTCAAGCACCTTTCTGAAATTCCTGTGCACCAATGCACACAGCATGGGGAATAAACAGGAGGAACTAGAGGTCTGTGTGCAGTCGCAGGGCCATGATCTGATTGCAATCACAGAGACATGGTGGGATAGCTCGCATGACTGGAATGTGGTCATGGATGGCTACAGGCTTTTCAGGAAAGACAGACCAGCAAGGCGAGGTGGGGGAGTTGCTCTTTATGTGAGGGAGCAACTGGAATGCATCGAGTTCTGCCTAGGAGTGGAAGGAGAGCAAGTTGAGAGCTTGTGGGCAAAAATTAAAGGACAGCCAAATATGGGTGACACTGTTGTGGGCGTTTACTGCAGGCCACCTGATCAAGAAGAGGAAGTTGATGAAGCCTTCTACAGACAGCTGGAAGTAACCTCACAATCGCAGGCCCTGGTTCTCATGGGGGACTTCAACCACCCTGATATTTGCTGGAAAAGCAACATGGCAAGGCATGCACGATCCAGAAGGCTCCTGCAGAGCATCGAGGACAACTTTTTGATGGAAGTGGTGGAGGAACCAACGAGGTGAGATGTGCTGCTCGACCTTATCCTAACAAACAAGGAAGGGCTGGTTGAGGATGTGAGAGTTGGGGGTACCCTTGGCTGCAGTGACCATGACATGGTCGAGTTCAGGATACTGTGTGGTAGAAGCAGGGCAACAAGTCGGATTACAACCTTGGACTTCAAGAGGGCCAACTTTGGCCTCTTCAAAGACCTGCTTGGAGGAATCCCATGGGCTAGGGCTCTAGAAGGCAAGGGGGTCCAAGAGAGCTGGACGGTATTCAAGGACCACTTCCTCCAAGCTCAAGATCGGTGCATCTCTGGGAGGAAGAAGTCAGACAGAGGAGACCCGCATGGATGAGCAAGGAGCTTCTAGAGAAACTCAAATGGAAGAAGGAGTTTCGCAGTATGTGGAAAAAGGGACTGGCCACTTGGGAGGAATATAGGAATCTTGTCAGGGTATGCAGAGGTGCGACGAGGAAGGCCAAGGCCCACTTGGAACAAAATCTGGCGAGGGATGTCAAGGATAACAAGAAGGGCTTCTTTAAATACATCAGCAGTAAAAGGAAGACTGGGGATACAGTGGGCCCACTGCTGAACAAGGAAGGGGCCCTGGTGATGCAGGATGCAGAGAAGGCGGAGTTACTGAGTGCCTTCTTTGCTTTGGTCTTTACTGCTAAGGCATCCCAGCCCCCAGAGGAGAGAGAAAAAAACTGGAGAAAGGAGGACTTCCCCTTGGTTGAGGAGGATTGGGTCAGAGATCACCTAGGCAAACTGGATCCTTGCAAATCCATGGGCCCCGATGGGATGCACCCGTGAGTGCCGAGGGAGCTGGTGGATGTTCTTGCTGAACCACTCTCCATCATCTTTGAAAGGTCGTGGAGGACAGGAGAGGTGCCCGAGGACTGGAGGAAAGCAAATGTCACTCCAATCTTCAAAAAGGGCAAGAAAGGAGGCCCTGGGAAACTATAGGTCACTCAGCCTCACCTCCATCCCCGGAAAGGTGATGGAGCAGTTCATCCTGGGAGTCATCTCCAGGCATGTAGAGGACAAGAAGGTTATCAGGAATAGTCAACATGAATTCACCAAGGGAAGATCATGCTTGACCAACCTGATAGCCTTCCATGATGGCGTGACTGGCTGGGTCGACGAAGGGAGAGCAGTGGATGTTGTCTATCTCGACTTCAGTAAGGCATTCGAGACTGTCTCCCATAACGTCCTCATAGACAAGCTAAGGAAGTGTGCGTTGGATGAGTTGACAGTGAGATGGATAGAGAACCGGCTTAACAGCACAACTCAGAGGGCCATGATCAACTGGGCAGAGTCTGGCTGGAAGCCCGTAACTAGTGGTGTTCCCCAGGGGTCTGTGCTGGCTCCAGTCCTGTTTAATATATTCATCAATGATCTGGACGAAGGGATAGAGTGTAACCTCAGCAAGTTCGCTGATGATCCCAAGATGGGAGGAGCGGCTGATACGCCGGAAGACTGTGCTGCCATCCAGCGAGACTTGGACAGGCTGGAGAGCTGGGCCGAGGAGAACCTGATGACATTCAACAAAAGCAAGTGCAAGGTCCTGCACCTGGGGAGGAACAACCCCATGCACTAGTACAGGTTGGGGGCTGACCTACTGGAAAGCGGCTCTGTTGAGACAGACCTTGGAGTGCTGGTGGAGAGCAAGCTGACCATGAGCCAGCAATGTGACCTTGTGGCCAAGAAAGCCAATGGTATCCTGGGGTGCATAAAAAGGAGTGTGGCCAGCAGGCCGAGGGAGGTTATCCTCCCCCTCTACTCCGCCCTAGTGAGGCCACATCTGGAGTACTGTGTCCAGTTCTGGCCCCCCCAGTTCAAGAAGGGCATGGAACTGCTTGAGCAAGTCCAGCGGAGAGCTACGAAGATGATCAGGGGCCTGGAGCATCTCCCTTGTGAGGAAAGGCTGAGAGACCTGGGTTTGTTCAGCCTGGAGAAGAGAAGACTGAGGGGGGATTTCATCAATACCTATACATATCTAAAGGGTCGGTGTCAGGATGATGGGACTAAACTCTTTTCAGTAGTGCCCAATGACAGGACAAGGGGCAATGGGCACAAGTTGGAACACGGGAAGTTCCACCTAAACATGAGAAGAAAACTTCTTTACTGTGAGGGTGGCAGAGCAGCGGAACAGGCTGCCCAGAGAGGCTGTGAAGTCTCCTTCCCTGGAGACATTCAAAACCTGCCTGGACGCAGTCCTGTGCCCCCTGCTCTAGGTCTATCTGCTCAATCAGGGGGGTTGGACGAGATGGTCTCCAGAGGTCCCCTCCGACCCCTGCCATTCTGTGATTCTGTGATTTAACAAAAATCTAAGATGAGTAATAGAATCAAAATCAGTGTGAGATCTCATTAATGCTTTCATGGAGTAAGAGTGGTGCTACAATTAAAAGTACTGAAGAGATTAAATATTTTGTTACATTTTAAATGAATAAAATATTGTTTAAATTAAGTACTCTCTTTGTAAGAGCTTGATGGGACATTTGCACCTGAAAGCAATGTAAGCATTCATTTTACTTCTGGAATTAGAAACCACTAGAAATTAGAGAAGGATGTGCATACATATGTATATAAATATATATATCATTATGTGAGAAATTCCTCTTAAAGAATGCGAATTGTATATGTATGTTGGGACATATTTTGACTTGGCAAGAAGCATGCAATTGTGACAGCTATTAGAAAATGTGTGCATGTATGTTAAGGAAACATTTGTCTTTAAGAGATGTTAATTCACCCATATATCTCACAAATGAGTTCTAGTACATAAGACATTTATTAACTTTATATTAACTTGCATATGCATGAGATTTCGATAGCTAAAATGAATATGATAAAGCCCTACAGAACATCTGTGTTCAAGCTTTTTCTTAAAACGTGCTTGATTTTTTTTGTCATCTCTATTTTCGGAATCAGGATTTTTTTATTATTAAGAAACTAGATTTTCATCCCCCTGTTTACACTGAAATCAAGTCAATCCTTTGAAGGAAATGGGATTTCTGAACATGAAGGATTTCTGTATTGTTTGTGATGTGTTTTAGGATATCTTAATGTGTTATTTAATAATAATTTGAGTGCATTGACAGAGGTTTTCCAAGTTCTGTAAATGGTAGAAAAAATGTGAGGGCTATTTCCCCTAAAAAAAGGGGGGTGGGGGGTGGTGTTATACCCATAATATACCCATGTTATAACCATAATATCATTAAAATCATACTGACTTTGGCCTCTCTGAAGCACTCTTTGGGGCACTAAAGCAAGCTTCTGGCCAACAGAGGAAACCAGGACAGAAGTTTTAGATTTTGAAGAAATTACTGCAGAGAGTGAAAGATTTTCTAAAGACTTTAGATAAGGCATCCATTAACTTTGACTGTATTTTTACTCTCTGCTCCAAGTTATTATCTAAATTTGTTTTTTAGTAAACCAACAGAGTCATTGCATTTGTGACTGTTGCAATTCCTATGTGGTGAAACTGCAACAGTCATCAGTAAATCAACTGAAGAGATGAAGAATGGGAACATCATGTTAAGAGAACGTCTGCTTGACATGACAAGCAGATGGCTCTTTGCACTGTCTGACACTCAAAAGATGGTAGTCATGATGCTGCCATTATTTTCCAACAACTCTAGGACATACTAGGAAAACCATGCATTTTGCTTCATAATATACAGCTTCCATCACCTCAACTAACAGTCTGGAAGCAAATTTTCCTTGAAAAAACAATGGTATCAGTGGACTTCAAGGAACAGTGAGTAGTTTTTAGTGTTCAACAGCGAGTTCTTCAAAAAAGCAAATTACTTTGGAGTGCCTTCAATGCCTGTACTTGAGAGTTGCAATTTTAACACTTAGTACGTATCCTTCCTATACTTCTTTTTTGTAAAGAAGCAAGGATACGCAGAGTAAGGTTGTATGAAGTGGGTTTTACCTTCTTTGTCCATCTTTGATCTCATGATCAGAAACCAAGATCTTATTGTTCATCTTCATTGAGTAAGGAGAACCATATACTACATAAATGTAAAAGATTGCAAGAAAACAAGACCTGACACAGTGCTGTTTCTGTTATTCCAACACACACAATTCAGTAAGTTTGTATCATGTTAATGACATACCACTAAAGAAATTTGCCGTTATTCTTGTGTTTGCAATTAATGGGGAGCAATGTTTTTCCACTTGTTTTGCTGAAAAAATAAGGTTATTGATAGTGTGATTTAATGATACTGGTATTTTACAGCTAAAGATGCTGCTAATGTCTTAGCATTAATTTCTGTAACTTAACCGCTACTTCTTTCTATTACTACTGCTTTACCCCTACTTCCTAGGTTATCTGTCAGTGTGAGAACACAAAACAGGGCTAGCTATGAAAAAAAAAAGAGCTCATGGGGGTGACTGTAGCCGCAAAGAAATATTGAATGAAGGTCCTCTGAGCTAGAAGAAGCTGGAGTGTAGTGTCCTCAGAGACAGAATTGTGGTCGGTTGACCTTGGCTGGACACCCAGTGCCCACCAAGCCATTCTATCACTCCCTCTCAACTGGACAGGGGAGAGCAAATATAACAAAAGGCTCATGCATCAAGATAAGGACAGGGAGATCACTCGGCAGTTACTGTCATGGGCAAAACAGACTCGACTTGGGAAAATTGATTTAATTTATTGACAATCAAAAGTCAGAGTAGGGTAATGAGAAATAAAACCAAATCTTAAAGCACCTTCCCCCACCCCCACCCCTCCCTTCTCCCCAGGCCCAACTTCACTCCCAAATTCTCTACCTCCTCCCCCAACGAGTGGCACAGGGGGACGGGGAATGGGGGTCGTGGTCACATTGTCTCTGCCATTCCTTCCTCCTCACACTCTTCCCCTGCTCCAGCCTGGGGCCCCTCCCATGGGAGACAGTCCTCCAAGAACTTCTCAAACGTGGGTCCTTCCCACAGGCTGCAGTTCTTCAAGAACTGCTCCAGCATGGGTCCTTTCCATGGGGTGCAGTCCTTTAGGAACAGACTGCTCCAGCATGGGTCCCCCACGGGGTCACAGGTCCTGTCAGAAAACCTGCTCCAGTGTGGGCTCCTCTCTCCACGGGGTCACAGGTCCTGCCAGGAGCCTGCTCCAGCATGGGTTCTCCACATGGTCACAGCCTCCTTTGGGCGAATCCACCTGCTCGGGTGTGGAGTCCTCCATGGGCTGCAGGGTGGATATCTGCTCCACTGTGGAACGCCATTGACTGCGGGGGGACAGCCTGCCTCACCATGGTCTTCACCATAGGCTGCAGGGGAATCTCTGCTCCAGCGCCTGGAGCACCTCCTCCCCATCCTTCGCGAACCTTGGTGTCTGCAGAGTTGTTTCTCTCACATATTCTCACTCCTATCTTCTGGCTGCTGTTGCACAGCAGTTTTTTCCCCCTTCTTAAATATGTTATCCCAGAGGCTCTACCACCGTCGCTGATTGGCTCGGCCTTGGCCAGCGGCAGGTCCGTCTTGGAGCCGACTGACACTGGCTCTGTCAGACCTGGGGAAAGCTTCTGGCATCTTCTCACAGAAGCCACCCTTGTGCCCCACCCCCCACCCCCCAGCTACCAAAACCTTGCTGCGCAAACCCAGTACAAGAATTTAGAAAGAAGGCAGGGGTAGATGAGGCAGTGTGTAACAGAGGTCACAGACTTTTTTAAGGAGAAACCTGTCAGTAATGACAAATGTAGACTTAATTAGTGGGGATAGTTGAAGGTGAGGAAGGAGGTTGTGAGCAGTTCATTGAAGAAACATGATACTTCATATAAGAGGACAGAACAGTGAACAAAGGACAGATGCTTGTCATTTATTTGGGAAGCAAAGTCTGTGTTACCTCTACCTTCCAGGCAAGCTGTGGGCAATAGGAAAGGAGTTCAGTGTTGAATGACAAATAAACATGTTAAAATAACCTAGCAGCATCAACTGTGTGAATCAATGTTTGGACAATTTAGGGGCAGGGGTTATAAACTGAAGGACTTGGGGGGGTGGGATCCATTGCGAAAATGCTCACACCAGCACGTCCAACGGGGGAGTAAGTCAGGCCAAGCAGTGTGGTGACAAAGGTTCCTTAGCTGTCTCCCAAGAGGTGAAACAGAAGAGTAATCACCTCAAGTGTATGTATACAAATGCACGCAGTCTAGGTAACAAACAGGAGGCACTGGAGCTCCGTGCCCACTCAGAGGGGTATGACATCATAGGAGTAACTGAAACATAGTGGGACAGCTCAAATGACTGGGGGATCGCAATGGACGGTTACAGGCTCTTTCGTAAGGACAGGCAGGGTAGAAGAGGTGGAGTCGCCGCACTCTACATTAAGGAAAACCTCGAAAGTATCGAAGTCAACTATGGTGATTGCGACTGCTCTATCGAATGCCTCTGGGTTAAAGTCAAAGGGGTCATCTCCAAGCAGGACCTCACAGTGGGCATCTGCTACCGACCTCCTAATCCTGACGACAATGCCGATGAAGCAATACTTGGGGCACTGAAGCAAGCTTCTGGCCAACAGAACCTGGTCCTGATGGGTGACTTCAACTACCCAGACATCTGCTGGAAGAACAATACGGCAGCTCGCATGGCATCCACCAAGTTCCTGGAACGCATAGAGGACTGTTTCCCGACACAAATGTTAGAAGTGCCAACCAGGAAGGAGGCACTGCTGGACTTGCTAGTCACAAACCGAGAAAGCCTGCTTTGTAATATCTCGGTTAGTGATAGCCTTGGCTGCAGTGACCACAGTATTGTGGAGTTCGGGATCCTGCTGAGCATACTGAAGGTCAGCTCTAAGACAAGGGTTCTGGATTTTAGAAGAGCAAACTTCAGTGCACTCGAGGCTCATTTGGGAGGGATTCGACGGGAAGCTTCCATGGAAGACAAAGGAGCTAGAGTGAGTGCTGGGAGTTCTTCAAGAACTCTCTATTGGAAGCACAAAGCCAATTTATCCCCTACAAAGGAAAAGGAAGTAAGCGGAGCAAGAGGCCCCCTTGGCTCAACCATGACCTCCTGGGTCTACTCAAATCCAAAAGGGAAGCATACCAGAGATGGAGGAGTGGAGGATTATCCGTCGAGAGCTACAAGGGCACTGCCAGAGCGTGCAGAGATGCAGTTAGAAAAGCAAAAGCCCAACTCGAATTGAAACGGGCCGTAGATGTCAAAAATAACAAGAAAGGTTTCTTCAGACATGTCAACCATAAGCAGAAAAAGAAGAAAAACATAGGCCCGCTGTTAAACGGAAAAGGAGAGTCAATCACCAACGATGCTGAAAAGGCAGAGGTCCTCAACACCTCCTTCACCTCTGTCTTTACCAACACTGTCGGGTCCCAGGCTTTGGGAACGAAATTGCCGGTTCATCCAAACACCGACCCACCATCAGTGAAGGAAGAGTTAGTACATGAATTATTACAGGAGCTTGACCCCTACAAATCGATGGGTCCTGATGCCATCCACCCGAGGGTGTTGAGAGAGCTGGCTGACATCGTTGCAAGGCCACTCTCCATAATCTTCGAGAAGTCGTGGAGAACGGGGGATGTCCCAGAGGACTGGAGGAAGGCAAATGTTACCCCTATCTACAAGAATGGCTCGAGGGAGGATCCGGGTAACTATAGGCCCATCAGCCTTACTTCAATCCCTGGGAAAGCTATGGAACGAATCCTCCTGAGGGCCATCGCAAGTCAAATGAAGCACATGATTGGGAAAAGCCAACATGGCTTCACTAAAGGCAGATCGTGCTTGACAAACCTGGTGGCCTTCTATGACAATGTGACTTGCCTGGTTGACATGGGGCGGGCGGTGGACGTTGTCTACCTGGACTTCCCCAAGGCCTTTGATACGGTCCCCCGCAGCCTCCTCCTGGAGAAATTAATGCGTTATGGCCTAGACAAGTGGTCTGTGCAGTGGGTGGGGAACTGGCTGACAGGCCGCACCCAAAGGGTGGTGGTAAATAGCTCCTTTTCCAAGTGGCAACCTGTCACAAGTGGAGTCACGCAGGGATCGATATTGGGCCCAATGTTATTCAACATCTTCATAAGTGATCTGGATAACGGGATCAAGTGTAGCCTGATGAAGTTTGCGGATGACACCAAGTTGAGTGTGGAAGTAGACACTCCAGAAGGGAGAGCTGCTCTGCAGGGAGATCTGGATAGGCTGGAAGAGTGGGCCAACAAGAACCTTATGAAGTTCAACAAGGACAAGTGTAAGGTCTTGCACCTGGGAAAACATAATCCGGGAGTGCAGCACAGACTGGGACCCACCTGGCTGGAGAGCAGCTCTGTGGAAAGGGACGTGGGGGTCCCGGTGGACAGGAAGCTCAACATGAGCGGACAGCGTGCTGCTGCAGCCAAGAAGGCCAACAGGATGCTGGGTTCCATCAAAAAGGGCATCGCCATCAGAAATAAAGAAGTCGTCATCCCACTCTACTCAGCGCTTGTCAGGCCACACCTGGAGTACTGTGTACGGTTCTGGTCCCCTCTATACAAAAAAAGATGTGGACAGGCTGGAAGGGGTCCAGAGAAGGGCCACCAAGATGATCAAAGGACTGGGAAGGCTGCCATACGAGGATAGGCTGGGAGAACTGGGTTTGTTCAGCCTTGAGAAAAGGAGGCTTAGAGTCCAACCTAGAAAGGCTGGACTAGACGATCCCTGAGGTCCCTTCCAACCCGGGAGACTGTGATTCTGTGATTTTCCTTTCTCAAGCATCCACCTAGTTGTGCCAAGCCCACTGGCCAGTCAAATAGCATGTTTGTAAGCTTATAATTTAGGATTAACTGAAAACACAGACAGTTTTTGATGCATTGTGGCAATACTGTCTTATTTTAATGTTTAATCAGATAAAGTAAAACAATGGCCCTGTCAGTATTATAGGGACCACTGATAAGAAGTGACAGGTGCCCCACCCCCAGCTTCCAGCAGAAGTCCTGCCCCCTGCAGGCAGCCACATGTTCTATTCTCCCTGGAAGTCGCTCCCATCTTCTGTTCACATGCTCTGCTGTGATTGGCTGGCAGGACCATCCGCCCCTTCCAGTTTACCCAAAAGTACATCAGACCAGGAAGCCCCTTCCCCTACATACATGGGGGACCATAATTTTGTTTCAGCCACCATTTTATGGCAGGGAGCTGCCATTTTGCTAAATGTCATAACCCCCTGTGCTGGTTTTGGCTCAGAAGGGGTTAATTCTCCTCACTGCAGTGCCTGTGGCGGTCAGGGCCCTTTCCAGCTTCCCGCGCTCTGCCACGTCGGCAGGAGGCTGGGAGGGGCGGGGCCACAGCCAGGGCAGCTGACCCCGACTGGCCAATGGGATGTTCATTCCATACCATGTGACACCATGACCAGTATATTAATGGGGGCAGTTGCAGTTTGGGGAGGGGTGGTGTTGGGGTTGGTGGGTGGTTGTGTTTTGGTGCCTCATTTCCCCCTGGGAAAAACCCCCCGGGTTTTGTGCCTCTCATGATTTTTTTTTCTGTTGTATTTTTTTGTTGTTTTTATTTATTTATTTATTTTAATTATTAAACTGTTCTTATCTCAACCCATGAGTGTTACCCTTCTGATTCTCTTCCCCCATCCCACCGGTGGGGGAGTGAGTGAGCGAGTGACTGTGTGGGGCTTGAGTTGCTGGCTAAACCACAACACCCCCATGTTTTCAAACTGCTCTGTGATTGGCTGACAGCCATTTCTTGACATAGTCATACCCATGTGCTCCCAGGCAGCCCTGTGATTGGCTGGCTGGACCAGCCACCCACTTCCTGTTTACCCCAGAAGGATATCAGAGCAGGAGGCCCCTCCCTCTAAATGTACAGGATCTGCCATGTTGTTTCAGCCACTATTTTATGGCAGGAAGGCACCATTTTTGACAATGTCACGCCCTGTGTGTTTTCATACTGCCCTGTAATTGGCTGCTAGGACTAGCTGCCCCTACCAGTGTACCCAGAAGTATGTCAGAAAAGGAAGCCCCCTCTCACTACATACAGGGAGACCGCCACTTTTGACAGAGTCATTCCCCATGTGCCATTTTTTGACACTGTCATACCCACAGGATCTCAGACCACTCTCTGACTGGCTGTCCATTTCACTTGGTCCAGGAAGCACACAGCTATAAAGATATATATATATTTATATACAATATCCACATAGAAATATATATCTAAAGGAGTGTACAAATATGTATAAACAGATATTATGCATATATTAAGATGTAGCAGATCCTCAAACAACTCAGCATGACACTCAGCATGGGGTGGCACAGGCCACCCCAGTTTGTCATGTAGCTGTTCTGCTCTGCTTAACAGTTCTGCATGTCAGGTCCCTCACTGCTATAAGTGCTGTGAGACTCCCAGCAAAACAGAGGTTATTGTCACTGTTATTTAGATCAATTAAATAGCTCTGGGTTTTGTCTATAGTTTTGGAATGGGTTCTGCAAACTCCACCCCCAACAGCTTTTACAATAATGATAGCCAGGCGGAAAGTCTGTTCAAAATACATCTTCTACTTTGCAGGAGAGTACTGATTCAGTCTAAAATTCTCTCTGCATTCATATTGTTTCAATTAATAGCGGGAGAATATAAAGAGTTTCAACATAGAGCTGAGCATAACCACCAGGTTCAAGCAGCTGGCGTAAATGGTCAAAAATTTGCTCTACACCCCAAACAAATGTTTCATAGGCTTCATGTAGTGAAGGGGGAGATTTTCTACCCTAGTGGAAGACATGTTCACCGGCCCATCAAGTTCAGAAAGGCAGTTTGCACTGAAGGGGCCTTATGGTCCCCGTAACCCCTTGCCAACATGACACTTGCAGCAACACAAACTTTTCCTAATTAGCATTTTCTTGTATCTTTTTTTTCTGTTTTGCTAGCCTATAAGCCAAGGCCCCAGAACTAATAGCCCCACCAGCCCTTTTATCACCACCACCCTGCCTGCCACTCCTCTGTGCCCAAATGATAATCATGGTCTTTCAGTTCTGCAGTACCCCCATTGCTCTTACTGACCTGCTTGTTCTTTCTGCAGTAGCTGTGGTCTCTAAGAGCACGGGGCTGCAGCCTGTGTCCCAAAGCCTGCTTTTGCAGTAATCGTTGTCTAACAGGACAGTCTTGACTGCATGGGCAGTCCTCTGCCTCTTTGCAGCATTTCCCTAAGGATAAGGAAATACATACAGCACCAGCCTGCACCACACAATGGTCTTACAGGTAGCTGTAAGATCCTGCACAACCATGGGCAAATATATATTTGCCCATATACATATGTGAATATGTATATAATAGTGTATCTATGAATAAATAAATAGTACATTTATACATATTTGTACTCGCCTTTATATATATCTTTCTATATATGTATATATTGTATATGTTGCATATAATTGTATATGGGTTTTTTTATAGCTGTGCACTTCCTTTCTGGGAAATCAGCGTGCTGGCGTGCCTCTCTCGAGTGCCTGTACACTAACGCACACAGCATGGAGAATAAACATGAGGAATTAGCGATCTGTGTGCTGTTGCAGGGCTATGATCTTGTTGGGATCACAGAGGTGTGGTGGGGTAGCTCGCATGACTGGAGTGTTGCAATGGAGGGATACAAGCTCTTTAAGAAGGACAGGCCGGGGAGGCAAGGAGGTAGAGTTGCCCTTTAAGTGAGAGAGCGTCCGGAATGCATGGCGCTCTGCCTGGGGATGGATGAGGAGCCTGTTGAGAGCTTATGGGTAAGGATTAAAGAGCAGACTTGTATGGGTGACATTGTAGTGGGTGTCTGCTATAGGCCACCTGATCAGAAAGAACAAGTGAACGAGGCCTTCCAAAGACAGCTAGAAGCAGTCTCACATTTGCAGGCCCTGGTCCTCCTGGGGGACTTCAACCACCCCGATATCTGTTGGAGGGACACCACAGCAGGGCATAAGCAATCCAGGAAGCATCGATGACAACTTCCTTATCCAAACAATAGAGGAGTCAACAAGGAGAGGTGCTGTGCTGGACCTCATACAAACAAGGAAGGGCTCATTGGGGATGTTAAGGTCAAAGGCAGCCTTGACTGCAGTGACCATGAGATGGTGGAGTTCAGAATCCTGAGAGAAGGGAACAAGGCAAAAAGCAAGCTCACAGCCCTGGACTTGAGAGAAGAACAAACATTGGCCTCTTCAAAGATTTGCTTTGAAGAGTCTCATAAGATAAGGCCCTAGAGGGAAGAGGAGCCCAAGAAAGCTGGTTAATATTCAAGGCCCACCTCCTCCATGCTCAAGAGCAGCCCATCCCAATGAACAAGAAGTCAGGCAAAAATGGCAGGAGGCCTGCATGGATGAGCAATGAGCTCCTAGCAAAGCTCAAACACAGAAAGGAAGTATACAGAAGGTGGAAGCAGGGACAGGTAACCTAGAAGGAATATAGAGGCACTCAGTTGCCGAGGCGAGCAGCTCCGGTGCCGGCACGATCCGCAGCGGAGCGCTCTAGTGCTCAGGGAGAGCTGAGAGAGCCGCCAGGAGCACGCGGCTTGCAAGACAGCGGCTTGACGAGACCTGGATGGGGCCAGGAGCAGCAGCGGCCAAGCCCACAAAAATGTATAAAAGAAGCCCCTAGGGGGCGCTAGCCATCAGGGCGTGGTGCATCAGCAAGGGCACGGCGCGGCAGTTTGCACGGAAGGGCGCTGTAGCTCTGCCGGTTCCACCAGGGAGCAACGGTATCGTTCCAGCAGAAGGCCATGTTCTCTCTAAACTCTGCACCCGCCGTGACTGACACAGCTTCCCAGACAGAGCTCTAGTGGGAACATGCTGCCGCCCAGGTGTCGGGCTGCAGGGTGAGCCCTACTCTTATGCCAGTACCAGAAGGCAGTAGTAAACACACCTGTGTGAGGTATGCCCAAGTAGAGGAACTCCGGGAGGAAGTAAGTTGAGGAGTATCAGGGAGCCTGAGGGAGAGATAGACTACTGGAATCGTACCCTACCTTCCCTGGGACAGGCCCGACAGGCAGGCAAGATGCATGATACGGAGGATTCCCTGTCCTCTCTCCACTTGGCTGAACACAGTGACTTAAGGGATAGGGGGCAATGGCAACAAGTTCCTGCCTGGCGCAGCAGGCACGTCTCCTCTGTGACTACCCCACCTTCCCAGGTGTCCTTGCATAATAGGTACAAGGCTCTGCAAGTGGAACCGAACAATAACGAGGATGATGGTTTATCTAGCTTGGAGGTGTTGCCAAGGTTAAGTCAGCCTACGCCCTGCATCAAAACCACTTCCATAAAGAAAAAAAGACAGGTCTTTGTCATAGGAGACTCTCCTGAGGGGAACAGAAGGCCCGATATGCGCACCCACTTCTTAGGGAAGTCTGCTGCCTCCCTGGGGCCCGGGTTAAAGATGTGAAGAGAAAACGTCTTACCCTGGTACAGCCCTTGTATTATTATCCATTACTGATTTTTCAGGTAGGCAGTGATGAAGTTGCAACAAAAAGTCCGAGGGCAATGAAGAGAGACTTGGTTGACGGTTGGACTTGATGATCGTAGAGGTCTTTTCCAACCTTAATGATTCTATGACTTCAGGGCTTTGGGACAACTGGTTAAGGGATCAGGAGCACAAGTAGTGTTCTCCTCTATCCTTCCAGTTGCAGGGAATGATGAGGAAAGAAACAGGAAGAGCCAGCAGATCAATACCTGGCTCCGAGCCTGGTGTCACCGGCAAAATTTGGGGTTTTTTGATCATGGGTTGTGTCATGGTTTTAGCTGGGATAGAGTTAATTTTCTTCACTCTAGCTGGCATAGTGCTGTGCTTTGAACTTAGCATGCAAAAAAAACCTGTTGAGATAACACACAGATGTTTAGGCTGTTGCTGGGTAGCGCTTGTACTAGTCAAGGACATGTCTAGCTTCCCATGCTCTGCTGGGTGCACAAGAAGCCAGGAGGGGAGGGGGCACAGCTAAGAGAGCGGATTCAAACTGGCCAAAGGGATATTCCATATCATGTAACGTCATGCCCAGTATGATACCTGGGAGGAGCTGGCCGGGGGAGGGAGGGAGCAATCGCGGCTCGGGGCCGGGCAGCGTCAGTCAGCGAGTGGTGAGCGGTTGTATCGTTTGTGTTTCTGTGGGTTTTTTTCCTTTTTTCCCTTCCTTTTCCCTTTTATTATATTAACATTACTGTCATTATTATAATAATCATTATTATCATTATTATTTTATTGTCATTATTAAACTGTGCTTATCTCAACCCACAAGTTCATTTGCTCTTCCGATTCTATTCCCCATCCCACAGGGGTGGGGGGGAGCGAGCGAGCGGCTGCGTGGTGTTCAGTTGCCAGCTGAGGCTGAAGCAGTACAGTTGGTCTGCGCAACACCAGGCCTGCTGGCGACAGATGGGGTACACCTGTCTCAAAGGGGGAAAAGGATCTTCACACAGGAGTTAGTAGGGCTCACTGTAAGAGCTTTAAACTAGATTTGAAGGGGGAAAGGGATAAAGCCGGGCTTGCTAGAGATAAGCATAGGGGCAGCACGCCAATGTTTCAGGGACAGTGCACTAGCGAGGTCCTTTGGTCTGCCATCTCAGTGGAGGTAGGGGATAGAGATCCATGCGGCAGTGTTGTGGTTTAGCTGGCAACTCAGCCCCACGCAGCCGCTCGCTCACTCCCCCACCGGTGGGATGGGGGAGAAAATCAGAAGGGTAAAGCTCATGGGTTGAGATAAGAACATTTTAATAATTAAAATAAAACAACAACCAAAAAAAATGCAATGGAAAGGAAAACAATGAGAGGCGCGATACCCGGCGCAGGGTGGAAGGGGAGTGAACCACCAAAACAAACCACCCATGATGCAGCCACCCACCAACCCAACGCCACCAGTCCCCAAGCTTCAACTGCCCCCATTAATATACTGGTCATGGCATCACATGGTGTCGTGGTTCAGCCTCAGCTGGCAACTGAACACCACGCAGCCACTCGCTCACTTCCCCCCCCCCCCACCCCTGTGGGATGGGGAAGAGAATCGGATGAGCAAAAGAACTTGTGGGTTGAGATAAGCACAGTTTAATGATTACAATAAAATTATAATAATAGTACCAATTATTATGATAATAATGACAATAATGTTAATATAATAAAATGGAAAAGGAAGGGAAAGGGAAAAAAAGGAAAAAAACCCACAGAAACACAAACGATACAGCCGCTCACCACCCGCCGACCGATGCTGCCTGGCCCCGAGCCGCGATTGCTCCCTCCTCCCCCCGGCCAGCCCCTCCCAGTTAACATACTGGGCATGACGTTACATGATATGGAATATCCCTTTGGTCAGTTTGAATCCGCTCTCTTAGCTGTGCCCCCTCCCCTCCTGGCTTCTTGTGCACCCAGCAGAGCATGGGAAGCTAGAAATGTCCTTGACTAGTACAAGCGCTACCCAGCAACAGCCCAAACATCTGTGTGTTACCTCAACAGGTTTTTTTTTCCATGCTAATTTCAAAGCACAGCACTATACCAGCTAGAGTGAAGAAAACTAACCCTATCCCAGCTAAAACCATGACACATAGTATGGAATGAACATCCCATTGGCCAGTCGGGGTCAGCTGCCCCGGCCATGGCCCACCCCTCCCAGCCTCCTGCCCACGTGGCAGAGCATGGGAAGCTGGAAAGGTCCCTGACTACTACAGGCACTACAGTGAAGAGAATTAACCCTTTCTCAGCCAAAACCAGCACAGGCAACAAAGACGCAAGGGTTATTGATGTGTTAGAAACCATGGAAGCGCCTGAGAACAATCACATAGGAATTAGGGCTTCTCCCCAAAAAAAGGTGGCAGGATCAACAACCTAACTGAGGTGCATCTACACCAACGCACGCAGCATGGGCAACAAACAGGAGGAGCTGGAAGCCGTTGTGCAGCTGGAAAATTATGATATAGTTGCCATCACAGAAATATGGTGGGATGGCTCGCACAACTGGAGTGCTGCAATGGATGGCTATAAACTCTTCAGAAGGGATAGGCAAGGAAGGAGAGGCGTCGGGGTAGCCCTGTATGTTAGGGAGTGTTTTGACTGTCTAGAGCTTGACGATGGTGATGAAAGGGCTGAGTGTTTATGGGTAAGAATCAAGGGAAAGGCCAACAAAGCAGATAACATGATGAGAGTCTCTTATAGACCACCCAACCAGGATGAAGAGGCAGATGAAATATTCTATAAGCAGCAGAGAGAAGTCTCACAATCACTAGCCCTTGCTCTCATGGGGGACTTCAATTTACCAGATGTCTGCTGGAAATACAATACAGCAGAGAGGAAACAGTCTAGGAGGTTCCTGGAGAGTGTGGAAGATAACTTCCTGACACAGCTGGTGAGCGAGCCAACTAGGGAAGGTGCCCCTGCTGGACCTGTTGTTTGCAAACAGAGAAGGACTTGTGGGTGATGTGATGGTTGGAGGCCATCTTGGGCATAGCGATCATGAAATGATAGAGTTTTTGATTCTCAGAGAAGATGGGGGGGGTGGGGTAGCAGAACTTCCACCTTGGATTTCTGGAGGACAGACTTCGGCCTGTTTAGGAGCCTGGTTGACAGAGTCCCTTGGGAGGCAGTCCTGAAGGGCAAAGGGGTCCAGGAAGGCTGGACATTCTTCAAGAAGGATATCTTAAAGGCACAGGATCAGGCCATCCCCATGTGCCAAAAGATGAGCCGGTGGGGAAGAAGACTGGCCTGGCTGAACAGAGAGCTTTGGCTGGAACTCAGGAAAAAAAGGAGAGTTTATGACCTTTGGAAGAAGGGGCAGGCAACTCAGGGGGACTACAAGGATGTCGTGAGGTTATGCAGGGAGAAAATTAGAAGGGCCATAGCCCAGCTAGAACTTAATCTGTCTACTGCTGTAAAAGACAATTTAAAAAGTTTATATGAATACATTAGCAACAAAAGGAGGGCTAAGGAGAATCTCCATCCTTTATTAGGTGCGGGGGGGAAACATAGTGACAAAGGATGACGAAAAAGCTGAGGTACTTAATGCCTTCTTTGCCTCAGTCTTTAATACTAAGACCAGTTGTTCTGGGGGTACCCAGCCCCCTGAGCTGGAAGACAGGGACGGGGAGCAGAATGAAGCCCCCATAATCCAAGAGGAAATGGTTAGCGACCTGTTACACGGCTTAGACACACACAAGTCCATGGGGCCGGATGGGATCCACCCGAGGGTACCGGGGGAGCTGGTGTAAGTGCTCACCAAGCCACTTTCAATCATTTATCAGCAGTCCTGGCTAACCGGGGAGGTCCCAGTTGACTAGAGGTTAGCAAATGTGATGCCCATCTACAAGAAGGGCTGGAAGGGAGGATCTGGGGAACTACAGGCTTGCCAGTCTAACCTCGGTGTTGGGGAAGGTTATGGAGCAGATCATCTTGCATGCCATCACGCGGCATGTGCAGGACACCCAGGTGATCAGGCCCAGTCAGCATGGGTTTATGAAAGACAGGTCCTGCTTGACTAGCCTGATCTCCTTCTATGACAAGGTGGTGCGCTTAGTGGCTGAGGGAAAGGCTGTGGATGTTGTCTACCTGGACTTTAGTAAAGCCTTTGACACCGTTTCCCACAGCATTCTCCTGGAGAAACTGTCTGCTCATGGCCTGGACGGGCGTACTCTTTGCTGGGTGAAAAACTGGCTGGATGGCTGGGCCCAAAGAGTTGTGGTGAATGGAGTTAAGTCCAGTTGGCGGCTGGTCACAAGTGATGTTTCCCAGGGCTCAGTATTGGGGCCAGTTCTGTTTAATATCTTTATGAGTGATCTGGATGAGGGGATCGAGTTTGGAGACACCACCAAGTTGGGCATGAGTGTTGATCTGCTTGAGGGTAGGAAGGCTCTACAGAGGGATCTGGACAGGCTGGATCGATGGGCCAAGGCCAATTGTATTAGATTCAACAAGGCTAAGTGCCAGGTCCTGCACTTGGGTCACAACAACCCCATGCAACACTACAGGCTTGGGGAAGAGTGGCTGGAAAGCTGCCCAGTAGCAGTGAGGTGGGTCTCGATCTCTTCTCCCAAGTAACAAGTGATAGGATGAGAGGAAACGGCCTCAAGTTGCGTCAGGGGAGGTTTAGATTGGGTATTCTGAAAAATTTCTTCACCGAAAGGGTTGTCAAGCATTGGAACAGGCTGCCCAGGGAAGTGGTTGAGCCACCATCCCCGGAGGTATTTATAAGACGTGTAGATGTGGCACTTAGGGCCATGGTTTAGTGGTGGACTTGGCAGTGTTAGGTTAATGGTTGGACTCAATGATCTTAAGGGTCTTTTCCAACCTAAACAATTCTATGATTCAATTATTCTAATTGTTTGCAGGAATAAGCCCAGATCCAATAACTGTGAATGTGACAGAAACATAAACAGTTTGCAGAGATGTCAGTTCATGATGAATGTTGGCGTGCTTGGAAAAGGTACTTTACTCTCTGGCATTCATAAAATTTGTACCATAGCTGTATATTGTGTCAATATAAATATAAAAAAAATCTTTAGATAATATATTTCTAGAGTGAACATAATTCACATAAACCTCAGTGATTCAAAATAAAAGAAATAGCATCAAGTGCCCAGAAATGCAAACAGGGAAGCACTCAAAGCACTGTTGACTTCTGTGGGACTACTTATATGATAGAAGTTACTTATATTCTGAAGTGTTCACATTACTGTATTCTAATAATGTTATGTCTCTTTTACAAAAATCACTACCACTCTTTAAAAAGAATAAATATCCTGCTAAAGTATCAGTGCAGGTAAAGCTACTAAATAGCTCGCTGAATTATTTAAATTAGAAAGGAAAGCACTTGTGATTTTCTTTTAATTGAGTGCTCTTCTTTTAGAGTTAGACTACTTATACAACTAGCTCTGTCTAAGCAGTAATGTGTACCGATTCATTTCAGAGAGACTTCTAGAAAGTCACAATTTTTTATTTTGTCCACCCCTTGCTCCAGAGAACAGTAATCTGTAGGTGATCTCTTCCAATAGTAAATTATCCCTTACCCCTGCATCACTGTGCCTGCTAGAAAGCTCAGGTATGTTGATGAAGCCTTGTCCATTCCCTGTGCTTAGCTCACTCTGTACCTGCTGCACCTGCAAAAGAGATACAAGACATTTGTGTTAGGGAGTTGAGAAGTGTTCTTACCCATATTTGGTATGCTACAAATAACTTTATTGTTTTCTGGATCTTCCTATTAGTAGATAAAGCTAACTGAAATATTTTCTTTCTCTCTAGATGATAAAACAATTGACTGATTTTGCTTTATTCATTTCACTTTTGTGCTAACGCTGCAAGTGCAATTATTATTGGGTAAAAATATAAAACTAAGGCATTCCATTCACAAATAAATATACTTAAGATGGGAAAAAAAAAAAAAGACAATGCCATAACATTCTCCACAGAATTTTCTCTGAAATTTTCCACTAAGGGAAGGAACTGTAGCCCCATGCAGAGGGAATGGGATGAAGCCTATGAATTCAGCAGATCCTTCAAACAGGTGAAAAAGTGCTGAAATAAATGCACTGGCTGTAGAGTTTTATACAAATACAATAATACAACTAACTTAGAAGTCATGCTGGCAAAACCTTTCCTAATGTTGTGATAAACAGTGCACAAGCCCATTTGGAAAACAACACAGAAACTGAGGATGTAAGTTAATGCTGATAGATTGGCAATTCTTTGCAGAATTCTGTGGAAATCTTCAAGGAAAGTATGCTATGAAGACTAATATGAATTCCTAGCTTCAAACTTTTCTTGTTATCATTTTATGGAGGCTGCTTACATGAATTTTAGGGGAATTCTTCTGGTTTCACTTGCTACCATCCTACTTATACTCATTTTGTTGTTTATATAAGGGAGAAAAGCATCAGGCTGGCTTGTTACTCTATGCACTTAGAAAAGCAATGGCTCTTTATATTTTGATTTCAGTATGACTAAATATTTGTCATCTACATCTCTGTATGAAGTTATCGCACTAATTTGCTTGTTCTACAATATCCTTGAATTTGTTTCCTTAAAGTACAGACACTGATCGATCCATTTATGACATAATTTTTCAACAACTACACATTTTTTGTAACTACCATACTATTGTAGCACTTGGCATTAAAACAGCAAGTAAACCAGCTAGTGTTGTTTATGATCATGGAAGATGAGAATTTAAGGTACTTATTTCATCCTATAAATGAAAGATTTTTGTTCTTTTATATTTTAAATAATAAATATTATATATTTTATCATAGTCTGCTAAAATATTTTTTCAAACACTAACAACATTTTGAAATTAAAAATATTTAGAAAAGCATTCATCCATTTTTCCAGAATGTATAACTGAGAATGAAGACAGACAATGTTTGTTACCTAAGTCAGGTTTTTCATTTTTAATGCAAAAATTGTAGCCAGAAATAGACTTCGAAAATGGAAAATGTTTTTGATTTTTGGCTTTGGCGCTTCACTGGAATATACCATTTTCTTTCTGTCTACTGTTATTCCAGGGCCAAACAGGAGGTTGGATTTATCTCTGTAACATTCAGCAAAAATTTTCCAATTAGTTCCTAATTCATGGAAGACCTGGTCTGAACAAGAAATTGATAATGATCATGATCATGATTCATTTTGTGTTCATTTATGCCAAAAACTGGCTCCAGTTACTGTCTGCCATATGTAAAGGATGGGAACAAATTAAGACAGCATTACCACAATGCATCAAAAACTGTCTGTGTTTTCAGTTAATCCTAAATTATAAGCTTACAAACATGCTATTTGACTGGCCAGTGGGCTTGGCACAACTAGGTGGATGCTTGAGAAAGGAAAATCACAGAATCACAGACTCCCGGGTTGGAAGGGACCTCAGGGATCATCTAGTCCAGCCTTTCTAGGTTGGACTCTAAGCCTCCTTTTCTCAAGGCTGAACAAACCCAGTTCTCCCAGCCTATCCTCATATGGCAGGCTTCCCAGTCCTTTGATCATCTTGGTGGCCCTTCTCTGGACCCCTTCCAGCCTGTCCACATCTTTTTTTGTATAGAGGGGACCAGAACTGTACACAGTACTCCAGGTGTGGCCTGACGAGCGCTGAGTAGAGTGGGATAATTACTTCTTTATCTCTGCTGGTGATGCCCTGTGGAATAAGTGAATGTGGCCTCCTGTGACAGCACCAGAGATCTCATCGCCCTTGTTGGACGCAAGCCATGGGATAGAAAAACAACCCACAAAAACACAGAACTGAGGCCTTGATATGCGGGACAGAAGGTCAGGGGCACAGCTGGAGCACCGAAACAGAAGAGTGTGCTTATCTATGTTTGTACCATATATGGAGCTAGTGTGATAGAACACATTCAGAGGCGGAGAGAAGGGAAAAATACTAGCTCAGGAGGAAGACTCTATTAAGGCTGATCTCTTGCTAACAAACAGCTTTGGCTTTGCTTGTGCATGAATACGGAGTCCGTGTCCTGAATCGTCACAAATGGTGCCCCGTGTGAGGAGCGACAAATCGACCGAAGAAGGTGAACCGGTGGCGAGCCCCACAGGACTGAAGTGCTGCTGAAAGGAAGCAAGAGCCGGCTGGAATCCCTCATCGAGTGAGGTGAGCTGTGGGGAACTATGGGGAGTAATATAACGTCCGAGGAGAAGTCAGTACGGAGCCTAATGGAGGGACTCCTACAAAAGCACAAGGTTGATATCGACCCGCAGTCATTAAAGAGACTTTTGAAGTGGGTATCGATAAACTGTGAGGGGGTCGATGCAGTTAACATTTTTAACTCTGAAACTTGGGACGAAGCAGGAGTTAAATTGTGGGATAGAGCAACAAGGTCGGATAAAATTGTGGCAGAGCTCTTAACTCCCTGGAGACAAATATTAGAGCTTATGCACAAGCAGGAAGCTAGTTACCGAGATGCCGGAGAGTGTGACTCCGCTGCTCTACCTGCTGCCCCCCTAATGCCAGCTAAATCTGAGGTCCCAGAAAAAAGGGAAGGCACCTGATGTAAGACTCAAGTTTACCTAGGGTCCTCGAACAGTGATGATGACCCTGATGACCCATTTGATCCTGGACCCATTGACCCAGAGAAAGAACCTAATTTGTATCCCCCCGACCCACATGATCAATGGCAAGCGATCCGCAGAGAGCCATTAGCCGCTGGGGATTACAAGCTGGCCGCAAAGATTGTATCCCCTGTCATCTATGATCCCAATCAACAACCGAGATGGGAAGGACTTAACTTTTCCATTATTAAGGAAATGCGACGAGGAGTGATAGAATATGGCCTGGGATCCCCATATTCAAGGAACATGTTGGGGTTGGTCATGAAATCTTTTACCCTGGTGCCCCATGATTGTCTACAACCCTGCAAGGGCTATTTGTTTTACCCGGCGTTATTGATTCAGATTACTCTGGTGAAATCAAAATTATGGCCTGGACTCCCACCCCACCTTGCACTATTGTGCAAGGCTCACGAATAGCCCAGTTAGTCTACTTTAATGCCCATCCCCCACAAACCACTGACACAGTACAAGGGTGTCAAGGCTTTGAATCAACAGGAGCCCCGCATATTTTGTGGGCCCAAACAGTGAGTGCTACGCGCCCCATGCTGCACTGTACCCTGACGACGAAAGACAAGAAATCTCTCTGATTAGCCGGTATTGACACTGGTGCTGATGTCACCGTCATCTCTAAAGAACTGTGGCCCAAAGACTGGTCTCTGGTGCAACTTGGGGAAGCTGTAACTGGAATTGGCGGGAATGCTTTACCTTTGCAGAGTAAAAACATGATATCAGTCGAAGGGCCTGACAAACATGTAGCGTCGGTGCGCCCGTTTGTATTAGCAACACCAATTACATTATGGGGACGGGACTGTATGAGTCAGTGGGGGGTGCAAATTGGGTCAAATTTACCCTGAGGGCCACTGCGGTGCAAGCCACCTTAGAATTGACATGGACAACACAAACTCCGGTATGGGTGGAAGAGTGGCCCCTGCCTGTTGTCAAATTGCACCATTTACACGAATTAGTTGACGAACAATTACGTGCAGGACACATAGTACCTACCACTGGTCCATGGAATTCACCTGTGTTTGTAATTCAGAAGAAAAGTGGCAAATGGCGTCTCTTACATGACCTAAGGAAAGTTAATGCTGTAATGGAGGATATGGGTGCGCTACAACCAGGCATGCCATCACCTGCCATGATCCCCCGCAATTGGCATCTTACTGTTCTTGATTTAAAAGACCATTTCTTTACAATTCCTTTGCATCCTAACGATGCCCCTAAATTTGTGTTTTCAGTCCCTTCCATTAATATTAGTGAGCCCCACAAATGCTATCATTGGGTAGTATTGCCACAAGGCGTGAAAAATAGCCCTACAATATGTCAATGGTTTGTAGCGAAAGCCCTATCCCCAGTACGTGAACAATTTGCTGAAGCACTTATCTATCGCTATATGGATGATATCCTTATAGCCGCAGAATCTGATGAATATATGCAAATGACCTTAGCGTTTGCATCCCACCAAATAAAGCAGGCCGGTCTGCAAATTGCACCAGAGAAGATTCAACGGGCGAGCCCATGGCAGTATTTAGGGTGGAGAATAACAGAACAAAAAATCAGGCCACAACATGTAAAAATCCAAACTAATGTCAAGACACTTCATGATTTACAAAAACTCTTAGGTACTATTAATTGGGTTTGACCTCTGTTAGGTATTACGAATCATGAATTAAGCCCTTTATTTTCTCTATTGAAAGGCAACCCTGAGCTTTTATCACCTCGCGTTTTAACCCCTGAAGCGACGGTGGCACTGCCAAAGGTTTCTGACGCTATCGCTTCGCGTCAAGCAGATCGCGCCTGCCCTGAACTACCCTTTCAACTAGTCATCTTGAATCCATCTACTCAGCCACATGCACTGCTTTATCAGTGGGATGTAACATGCAATGACCCCTTAGTGATAATCGAATGGATATTTCTTGCTTATCAGTTACATAAGACCGTCGCGACGCATCCTGAAAGCTTTGCCCTGCTAATTATGAAAGGACGACAACGACTCACAGTATTAGCAGGACAAGATATTGCCAGAATCATTGTACCAGTGTCGTCACATATGTTACAGTATTTGATGCAAACTTCTGTAGGCTTTCAAACGGCTTTAGTAGACTTTCCTGGTCAGCTAGATAATCATAACCCGAGCCACGAGTTGATCCAACACGACTTTATATTATATGAAACCCTAAACAGAAGACATATACCTCTATCAGCCCTCACCATATTTACCGATGGATCAGGTCGAACCGGACGGGCGGTTATTGTGTGGAAAGATCCATGTACTCAAACTTGGTTGTCAGATATCAGCCATGCTGATGGTTCTCCACAAATTGTGGAACTCACTGCAGTAGTCCGAGCTTTTCAACTTTGGCAAGAACCCCTCAGTATTGTAACAGACTCAGCTTATGTAGCCGGGCTAGTATCTCGTTTAGAAAATGAATGTTTGCAGGACATTTCTCATCCGCTATTATTCCACTAGCTATTCCAGCTCTCCCGTCTTTTGAATGACAGAAAAGAACCTTATTTTATTATGCATATTAGAGCGCATACGACTCTCCCTGGCCCTTTGGTTGAAGGCGAATGGCGAGCAGATGCCCTGACCATGCCTGTTCAAGTACTTCCCAATATGATGGAACAAGCCCGGATTTCCCACGCGTTTTTTCACCAAAATGCGAAAGCGTTACAAAAAATGTTTTCTTTGACGTCTGTACAAGCCCGTGACATTACTAGTGCTTGTCCAGACTGCCAAGGCTTATTTAGCACAATATCACGCGCAGGCATTAATCCTAGGGGATTGACTGCCTTAGAATTATGGCAAACAGATGTTACCCATTTTCCAATATTTGGTCGCTTGAAATATATTCACGTTTCTGTTGATACCTTCTCGGGAGCAATTTTCGCTTCTGTGCTGGTTTTGGCTGAGAAGGGGTTAATTCTCCTCACCGTGGGGGGTTGGCTACCTTTCCAGCTTCCCGAGTGGCGGGGGGGGGGGGCTGGGAGGGGCAGGGCCATGTCAGGGGCGGCTGACCCCAACTGGCCAATGGCATGTTCATTCCATACTATGTGACACCATGACTAGTATATTAAGGGGGGGCAGTTTGCGGCTCGGGGCAGGCGCGGCGGTGAGCGGCTGCATCGCATGCAGTTTGTTTCGGCGGTTAATTCCCCTTCCCCCTCCCTTCACCACCACCCCCACCCCCCACCCCGGGTTTTGTGCCTCTCGTTGTTCTCCGTTACATTGCATTTCTGTTGTTGTTTCTTTTAATTTTAATTATTAAACTGTTCTTATCTCAACCCACAAGTGTTACCCTTCTGATTCTCTCCCCCATCTACCGGTGGGGGAGTGAGCGAGCGACTGTGAGGGGCTGAGCTGCTGGCTAAACCACAACAGCTTCTTATCATTGAGAGAAAGAGCCCGAGACATAAGCAAACACTTTACCTGTGCCTTTGCATCCTTAGGTATCCCACGTATAATTAAGACCGATAATGGCCCAGCCTCTCTCTCACATCGTCTACTAACCTTTTTTCAAGATTGGGGGGTGAAACACATCACAGGTATTCCTCACTCCCCCACAGGGCAAGCCATCGTTGAACAAGCACATAACACCTTAAAATGCATGTTGTTACAACAAAGCAGGGGAGCTGGAACCTTAACTCCACAAGAGTGTTTAGCAAAAGCACTCTATGTCCTTAACTTTTTTAATTTTTCCGATACAGGTCCCCCAATGAGCCGACACTATCTCTCTCTGCAAACAGACCGGCAGAGCACTGAAGGAAAGGCGCAGGTCCTTGTATGAAATTTAGAATCCGGGATAACGGAGGGTCCCTTCCCCCTAATAACATGGGGGAGAGGTTATGCTTGTGTCTCCACAGGGTCAGGACATCGCTGGATCCCAGCCCGTTGTGTTCGGCCGTATCGGTATCAACCCTCAACAGAAAATTCCGTATCGGAAGAACCAAACCCTACTGAAGGAAAATGAAGATGCTCTGTTTGTTGATTGTATTTATAATCTGTTCATGTAACTGGGTATGTTCTTGGCCAGGTGTGCTAGTTTTGGCTGAGAAGGGGTTAATTCTCCTCACTGTGGGGGGTCAGCTACCTTTCCAGCTTCCCACGCTCTGCCACTTCGGCGGGAGGCTGGGAGGGGCAGGGCCATGTCAGGGGCGGCTGACCCTGACTGGCCAATGGCAGGTTCATTCCATACCATGTGACACCATGACCAGTACATTAAGGGGGGGCAGTTTGCGGCTCAGGGAGGCGCGGCGTTGGTTCGGCGGGCGGTGAGCGGCTGCGTCGTGTGCGGTTTGTTTCGGCGGTTCATTCCCTTCCCCCTCCCCCGGGTTTCGCGCCTCTCGTTGTTCTCCTTTCCATTGCATTTCTGTTGTTGTTTCTTTTAATTATAATTATTAAACTGTTCTTATCTCAACCCACGAGCTTTACCCTTCTGATTCTCTCCCCCATCTACCGGTGGGGGAGTGAGCGAGCGACTGTGTGGGGCTGAGTTGCCGGCTAAACCACGACACCAGGGTTACCCAAGCTGCCATCATCTAACAATGTTTGGGTAACACTGGCGAAAGCCATAAACCAAGACTCGTTCATTCTGAATCTATTCACAAAAGTATTCAGCAGCTAGAACAAAACCTGCAGAAACTGCAAATGGACAGTGATTGGAGTTGGCCTGATCAGTTCTTTGGTGGGCTAGGTCTGGGCGGATTGGTAAACACCCTTGTGAAGTATGTAATCTTTTGCATTGGAATATTTTTGTGTATTGTTATCTGTATCCTATGCTTATTACAATGCTTACACCGTTTAATAGATAAATCTCTGAAAACCATATTGATAGTTGAAAAAGAAGGGGGAATTGTGGAATAAGTGAATGTGGCCTCCCATGACAGCACCGGAGATCTCATCGCCCTTGTTGGACGCAAGCCATGGGATAGAAAAACAACCCACAAAAACACAGAACTGAGGCCTTGAAATGTGGGACAGAAGGTCAGGGGCACAGCTGGAGCACCGAAGCAGAACAGTGCGCTTATCTATGTTTATACCATATATGGAGCTAGTGTGATAGAACACATTCAGAGGCGGAGAGAAGGGAAAAATACTAGCTCAGGAGGCAGGCTATATTAAGGCTGATCTCTTGCTAACAAACGGCTTTGGCTTTGCTTGTGCATGAATATGGAGTCCGTGTCGTGATTCACCACAATGCCCTTTTAGATGCAACCCAGCATCCTGTTGGCCTTCTTGGCCGCAGCAGCTCACTGTTCGCTCATATTGAGCTTCCTGTCCACCAGGACCCCCGCTTCCCTTTCCACAGAGCTGCTCTCCAGCCAGGTGGATCTCAGTCTGTGCTGCACTCCCGGATTATGTTTTCCCAGGTGCAAGACCTTACACTTGTCCCTGCTGAACTCCATAAGGTTCTTGTTGGCCCACTCTTCCAGCCTATCCAGATCTTCCCGCAGAGCAGCTCTCCCTTCTGGAGTGTCTACTTCCACACTCAACTTGGTGTCATCCGCAAACTTCATCAGGCTACACTTGATCCCATTATCCAGATCACTTATGAAGATGTTGAATAACATTGGGCCCAATATCGATCCCTGGGGGACTCCACTTGTGACAAAATGTCTGGTTTATGTCACAAAAATTTATTTCTGATACCAATTTATCAATAAACTAATATTTAATGCAAACAAAAGAGCCTTGCTATTTATATATTATCCCCTCTGCCCATTAAAAGTAATTTGCCATCTTATGTCAGCCTAACTACATGATACTGGGATGAGGAATGGGGAGAATTAATTCTACCTTCCTCAACATGGATATTTGTCTCCACATTCCTCCTAGAAGCGAGGGGAACATAAGAGCGACTGAAACATAATATCCATAGAGGATAAATCTTTCCAATATTAGCTCTCCATCCCAGGATTTAAATGTACAAGATGGGGTATGAGAATATACCCAATTTCCTTCCTCTCGCCCACCCCCAGTGAACTGCAGAGATCTTCCACAGCAACATAGGCTTCCTTCATGGCATTCACTGAAATTCTCATCTCACTAAATATCAGTGCACAAAACAAACGTCTTCCAAAGTATACATGATTGAAAATTGGCCATCCACTAGCACCCGTTCATTTTTGTGTTTTTTTTGTACCATGACACATATGTTTGGACATTTTGTTCAGAAGGATGCCAACTTGCTTACCTCAAGCAAAGGGATTCCATTGCTTGCCTACACTAATATGCTTTGCCACAAACAGCTTTGCAGATCTCTGCTGCATAGTGTGCAGATCTTAATAGAAGCATATCATTAATGTTAAAGGCACATCTAATCTTCAAGGCTGATCTTTAGGAAAACACTTTTGCAAAAGAAAAAAAACTTGTGGGTTGAGATAAGAACAGTTTAATAATGACAATAAAATAGTAATTATAATAATGATTATTATTACAGTATAAATGATAATTATAATATAATAAAAGTGAAAAGGGAAAAAAAGGGAAAAACCATAAACACAAATGATACAACCGCTCACCACCCGCCGACCGACGCTGCCTGTCCCCGAGCCGCGATTGCTGCCTCCTCCCCCCGGCCAGCCCCTCCCAGGTAACATACTGGGCATGACATTACATGATATGGAATATCCCTTTGGTCAGTTTGAATATGCTCTCTTAGCTGTGCCCCCTCCCCTCCTGGCTTCTTGTGCACCCAGCAGAGCATGGAAAGCTAGACATGTCCTTGACTAGTACAAGTGCTACCCAGCAACAGCCTAAACATCTGTGTGTTATCTCAACAGGTTTTTTTCATGCTAAGTTCAAAGCACAGCACTATGCCAGCTAGAGTGAAGAAAATGAACTCTATCCCAGCTAAAACCATGACAGTATCCACCCTTTATTCCATATCATTTACGTCATGCTCAGGTCCCATACTATCCAGTACAATTTCAATAACCCCTACCCGCCTTCGCATCCTTTATCAGAACATACAGATTTCATTTATCATTCCCCTAGTCTATGGACCACCCCTGTAAAATGTCTGTGAAATGTCCATTGAGTTCATTTAGTCCATGACTTTGGGTTCCATCTATTGTAAGAGTCTTTCAGAGAGGTGCTGTGTGTGGTGTTGGATTCTTGCATGCTGAAGTCAGTCCTCGTTCCATCACCGCTGCACTGTTAGTTCTTGTTCTCTCAGTGCTGCACTTCGCTTGGTTCAATTGAAAGTTCATTTTTTATTATTATTAATTTGGGAGATTCCCACCATGATACCATTGATATGGCATATATCAACCATAGTAGTGATGACATACAACATTATATGGCAATTAACAGCATACCATTCAGTTCATTGGCTGTTTTCACCCAAAATCAAATCCCCTTGAGGCACACACGGGGCTCCTCCATCTTCCTGCATCACCCACCAAGTGCACCCAGGTCCTTGAGCAAACGCAGTCCCACGAATGGGTTTGCCTCTGCCGGAGGCAGGAATAACCCAGACTGTCTTGCCCAGCATATTTTTTATGTGCACTACAGGGACTCTATCCCCTTCCACAGTATGTAAGGATTCTGATTGGGCAGGGCCAGCTCGCCTGGCAGATCCCCTCGTGTTGACTAACCAGGTGGCTTTTGCTAAAAGTGTATCCCAGTATTTAAATGTTCCACCCCCACATTGCTCTTAGTGTCATCTTTAATAGTCCATTGTATCTTTCGATTTTCCCAGAGGTTGGTGAATGATAGGGGATGTGATACACCCACTCAATGCTGTGCTCTTTGGCCCAGGTGTCTATGAGGTTATTTTGGAAATGAGTCCCGTTGTCTGACTCAATTCTCTCTGGGGTGCCATGTCGCCACAGAACTTGTTTTTCGAGACCCAGGATAGTGTTCCGGGCAGTGGCGTGGGGCACAGGATATGTTTCCAGACAGCCAGCCCATCATGACTGTGACAAAATTACTACAAAATCAGCTTAGATAATTTAAACATTTTGATTTTAGTGTTCTAAATTTAGGTTGCAGTTTTTGATTGACATGACTATGGTACATTCTTGCTTAGGGCATTCCTGATTTCTAGTGATTGTGTCTTGAGATAAAGCTGGTAACTCTTGTTCAAGGCCACATTATTCTTCTGTTTTTTCCTGTTTTCTTTATCCCTGTTTTATTTTCTTATATTCCATTTTGTCCTGAAAAAAACTTATATTCCAATAGCTTTTTTCTATTTTGTAGACCTAAATCTGCTACTGATAAAATCAGTGAGACCTACACCATTGATATCTGAAGAAGTATGACAAAGCACTCATTTGGATAAAATATACCAAGCAAAGGGGCTTATTGAAATTTTAAATGCTGATTCATGCATCATTTTCTTTTATAGTTAAACTTGGCTCCTCACTGACCCAATTCATTTGCACACTTCTGCCTTTTAAGTAAGAAATAAACACCATAATGTATCAGACATTCTTCTGTAGAGGTAAGGGTAATCATTAATAAAGGAAGTGTTTAGCTGCAGCAATATTGCTAAAATAATGTTTGGCCTTTTGTGGATGAAGGACAAAGAGTTTTCTGTATTTAACAATTAAGAATATCTCTGGTGGTCTTGACACACTGATGTAAATTATATCATAAACCAAGCACTCTAATACCCTCCCCCTTTTTTGACTAAGAAGTCAATATCTGACTTTAAAAATAATACTGATTATTTTTCTTTTTGCTATAGCCTGCTAATTACACCAAGTCTTACTCATATATTGTTGGGGGAAAGTTAATTAATAGTAATAAAATCAACCTTTTGAAACTCAAACTGCAGTTAGACAAGATTGTAGCATTTTTCAGTTGTAATAGACACATTTTGTGTTGTTCAAAACTAGACATTTTAATTGCATTATCTGATTCTTTAGAAAAACAGAAATAATTTTTAAAACATAAAAGAATCACTAGTATAATTTTATTTTTCAACAGCACACAGCCAAACCAAGCAGTTTACAAAGAAGGGCTTTAGATAATTTTGTTCTTACTGATGAAAAGAGGGGAGGGGGGACAGATAGGGAGGGAAGAGGCAAAGGGGGTGGGAATAGCTTACTATTCTAATAGTGCAGTCTCTTATGGAAGGACTGCTGAAATACTCTTTGAGTCAATTTTTAATCTAGAAGGAGAATTATTTGATGGGTTTACCCAGTAATTAGCAAGATCCATAATCAGGATAACTGATTCTTTTCTTATTGGGCAATCTAAGAAATTGAACACATCTGTTACAGCACACAGACAAGTAGTCTACAACTGACCTGCTTTGTCATACTAATGTTAGTAGTGTCTGATAAGAAAAAAGAAAGCTATCACTGTATTAATAGCTAAGTTCATGTAAAAATAAAAAAAATATTTATCCAATAGCAATAACAAATGCAGTGTATTACTGAATTGGGTGTCCTACAGTATAGGTAGCAATAAACACAACCAGATGTTTTGAGCTATACCTGGTATAGACAAGTGGCTTGTAATATCTCAAAATAGGCTCAGAATTAAATAATTTTTAATACTTAACTTAAAGAATTTGCAGGTTGAAAATTATTTGAGCTTTTTTTTTTGTAATCTTGTAGCAGATAACTTTTGACAACTTTAATGTTTTAGGGTTGTTTATTGTTTAGATTGTTGCTGAGGCTTAGCAGAAGAGACACTTTCATATTCTGTTCTAGGAACCTCAGGGCTCTCCTTTAGGCAGTTTAGCCTAATGGAATTAAGCCTGACATGTTTCAACTCTATTTTTAATAAAAATAAACAAAACAGTGGTTTAGATGTCTAATAAAACTCTTGAACCACGTGAGACGAAAACTTTCCCTGTTCCTTTACGCATCTGTAAATAAAGATCATAGAAGAAGAGTACAACAGGATAAATCAATATGAATTTGAAATTCACTGCAGCATATTAAATGGTGCAGTCTCACTGAAAGAGAGGGTGACCCCATAGCTTCTTGCAGGTTGAAGCTAATTGTTTTTGTCAGGATGGGAACATCTGGAAGTCCATTGCGGTGTCCCATCAGCAAGACTTCAGTAACTGAGCCAGCTTGCAGAGAATGGATCCACTTTGTAGCAGCACAGCAGTCTCAGACACCACCATGCATAACAACTTCATTGTGCTAAACTGAACTTGAAAGCAACCAAAAGCTATGAGAAGAAGAGGCTACGAGAAAAGCATGCTGTCAGTGTTGGCAAAGGCTGACCTGGAAAGCAAGCTTAGAGACAAGAGAATAAAAGACCAGGGTCCATGAACACAGCATATTGTTTCATTTTAAAACACGATTCCCATACAAGAGAAAGTAGCAAATGTGATGTAAATGTATTTAAATAGATTCCACCACTTAAAAGTTTGCCAGCCGCTCTTATCCAACTTTCCCAGCTCTCTGATTCGTTACTTACAGTGGGAACATAATGACATATAATCATCATTGTAACAGCTTTTTTGCAGGGGCACAATGATGATTAATAGCTAGCAGAAAATTTTCACATGGGCTCTGAAGCACTGTAGCATTAAGCAGCCAAACGCTCCCAAATCCACCATTTCTGTTCCAAAGTTCTCTCCTTGTATCTTGCGGATATGAACAAAGCCTATCTTAATTCCAATCAGCTTTTCCTCATTCAAAGAAAAGTTCTTTTTTTTTTTCCATAATTAATCCATGTGCATTTTTTTAGGGTCTGGGCAATCTGCAACATTAGTACAGACTGGGAGATGAAAGGATTGAGAGCAGCCCTGCAGAGAAGGACTTGGGGGATACTGGCAAATTAAAAGCTGGAAATGAGCCAGCAATGTGCACTTGCGGCCCAGAAAGCCAGTCATATCCTGGGCCGCATAAAAAGAAGCATAGCCAGCAGGTTAAGGGAAGTAATTCTGCCCCTCTGCTATGGTGAGACCCCACCTGGAGTACTGCATCCAGCTCTGGAGTCCTCAGCACAAGAAGGACATGGACCTGTTAGAGCAGGTCCAGAGAGGGCCACAAAAATGATCAGGGGGATGGAACACCTCCCCTATGAAGAAAGCCTGAGAGAGTTGGGGTCGTTCAGCTTGGAGAAGAGGAGGCTCCAGGGAGACCTTACTGTGGCCTCTCAGTACTTAAAGGGGACTTATAAGAAAGATGGAGAGAGACTTTTTACCAGGGCCTGTAGAGATAGGACAAGGGGTAATGGTTTCAAACTAAAAGAGGGTATATTTAGATTGGATATAAGAAAGAAATTTTTTATGATGAGGTTGGTGAAACACTGGAACAGATTGCCCAGAGAAGTTGTGGATGCCCCATCCCTGGAAGCATTCAAGGTCAGGTTGGACGGGGCTTTGAGCAACCTGATCAAGTTGAAGATGTCCCTGCCCATAGCAGGGGGGTTGGACTAGATGATCTTTAAAGGTCCCTTCCAAACCAAGCCATTCTGTGTTTCTGATTATGATTCTAAAGCTCTACATATGCATCACATACACACTTAATGCTTAATTGATACACTTTGCACATGATTGGTGTTCCACTCTGCGCTGGTTTTGGCTGAGAAGGGGTTAATTCTCCTCACTGTGGGGGTCGGCGACCTTTCCAGCATCCCACGCTCTGCCGCGTGGCGGGGGGGGGGGGGGGGGGGGGGGGGGGAGGGGGCGGCTGGGAGGGGCAGGGCCATGGTGGGGGCGGCTGACCCCGACTGGCCAATGGCATGTTCATTCCATACCATGTGACACCATGACCAGTATATTGGGGGGGGGCAGTGGCAGCGCGGAGGCGGCGCGGAGGCGGGTCGGCAGGCGGTGAGCGGCTGCGGCACGTGGGGTTCGTTTTCGCAGTTCGTTCCCCCTCTCCCCTCCCTTCCCCCCCTCCCCCGGGGCTTTGCGCCTCTCGTTGTTCTCCTTTACGTTGCATTTCTGTTGTTGTTTCTTTTAATTTTAATTATTAAACTGTTGTTATCCCAACCCACGAGTGTTACCCTTCTGATTCTCTCCCCCATCTACCGGTGGGGGAGTGAGCGAGCGACTGTGTGGGGCTGAGCTGCCGGCTAAACCACGACAGTCATTTTGGCGCCCAACGTGGGGCTCAAGGGTTGGAGATAACAACAGCTGCTGGTCACAGCACCATGTTGTCCTTTTTGCAGTTGGTGTTAAAGATCGGTGTTGGTTTGTTGAGTCTGCTGTGTTCTGCTGTGATTAGTAATGTTTTGCCTACAAGATTTGTTATGCAAACAGTGGTTTTCAGCTTTATCTGGTATTTGGGGTTTTTGCTGAAACCGTTACTGTACTTTGGATACCACCTTGTTGAGGCAATTAGCAATTATACCTCCTCCTCGGAGAGGTTTTATATGGAGGAAATACAGAATAGTACCTTTGCAACTTTGTTCTATGATGTCTCTGCCTCTATTACAACAACCTTTTTGTATCTTGAACATCCTTGGGTGGTTAAGGTGCACTTATTGTTAGTTTTTGGCCATGTTGTTTTGGTTTTGACTAAGCAACTTAAGAATATCACCCAGAAATCTGCCCCAAGGCTTGATAGTTATGAGTGGCAGGGCATGTGGGATAGCATGGGCAAATACCTAGGGCAGTGGTCACCCCCAGTGTTTTGGACCTTTATCCCTGAACAAGTGCAGAAGCCTGAAAAACAAGTAGAATATCTGGAGAAAGTATGCTGTTACGCTGGGAACTCCAGAGAGACACAGATAACTGCAATGTGCTGGGGCCTGGCCCATGCATACCGAGCCCTGCTCAACAGTATTCAGTGCCCCCAGGGGGAAGAGAAGGTCTCTGCATTGAAATGCAAAGTGACTGGCACTGTAGACAATCCAGCCCTGAGGACAGGCACTGCAGCCACTCAAACCCCCACAACAAGTACTGGAGCTGGCTCAGAGAATCAACCCATACCAGTATCAGTTGCCCCCATACACAAGACGAAATATTGGAAGCGGACATCAACTCGTTTAGAACGGGATGATGAAGAACCAGGGCCATCGCGGGGAGAGGAGGGAGAAGTAATAAATGAAATAGAGACCACCCGATCCCTGTCCTTAAGTGAGTTGCGAGATATGCGAAAAGATTATAGCAGTCGTTCAGGTGAGCACATTGTCACCTGGCTGCTCCGATGCTGGGATAATGGGGCCAGTAGCCTGGAACTAGAGGGAAAAGAAGCCAAACAATTGGGATCCCTTTCTAGGGAAGGGGGCGTTGACAAAGCAATTGGAAAAAAACCACAAGCCCTCAGCCTCTGGAGGCGGCTCCTGTCCGGGGTGAAGGAAAGGTATCCCTTCAAAGAAGATGTTACATATCGCCCAGGAAAATGGACAACTATGGAGAAAGGCATCCAGTATCTAAGGGAATTAGCTGTGCTTGAGGTGATTTATGGTGACCTGGACGATCAACGGTCATCCAAAGATCCAGATGAAGCCAAGTGCACACAACCCATGTGGCGGAAGTTTGTACGGAGCGCACCATCTTCGCATGCAAACTCATTGGCAGTAATGTCCTGGAAAGATGACGAGACACCAACGGTGGCAGAGGTGTTTGATAGACTCCGGGATTACGACACAAATCTCTTCCTCGCTCGTCTCTGCTGTTGTGAAACTATCCCAAGAGGTCCAGCAACTCAAAGAAGATATGTCCTGCTCCCCACCTCAACAGAGTAGTGTCTCAGCTGTTAGGAATAAGCGTCCTTTGGCTCAAAGAAGGGGATACACACCACGGGCCACCCTATGGTTCTACCTGCGTGACCACGGAGAGGACATGATGAGGTGGGATGGCAAGCCTACCTCGACCCTAGATGCACGGGTACATGACCTGCAAGGAAGACCAATCACTCAGGGAGGTTCTTCCAGGAAAGCTGCTGCTCCAGTTTCCAGTGAGCAAGTCCCCAGACAGAGGAGCAGAAGCACTGATTCCATTTCTAAGCGTAATAGAGGGACTCCTGATTCCCATTTACAGGAAGTGAGTTGTGACTGCCATGATCAGGACTAGAGGGGCCCTGCCTCCAGCAAGGTGGAAGAAAGGGATAAACGGGTTTACTGGACTGTGTGGATCCGATGGCCTGGCACGTCTGACCCACAGGAGTATAAAGCTTTAGTGGACACTGGTGCACAGTGCACCTTAATGCCATCAAACTATATAGGGGCAGAACCCATCAGCATTGCTGGAGTGACAGGGGGATCCCAAGAGCTAACTGTATTGGAGGCCGAAGTGAGCCTAACTGGGAACGAGTGGCAGAAGCACCCCATTGTGACTGGCCCAGAGGCTCCGTGCATCCTTGGCATAGACTGCCTCAGGAGAGGGTATTTCAAGGACCCAAAAGGGTACAGGTGGGCTTTTGGTGTAGCTGCCTTGGAGATGGAGGACACTAAACAGCTGTCTACCTTGCCTGGCCTCTCGAAGGACCCTTCTGTTGTGGGGTTGCTGAAGGTCGAGGAACAACAGGTGCCAATCGCCACCACAACAGTGCACCAGTGGCAATATCGCACCAACAGAGACTCTCTGATCCCCATCCATAAACTCATTCACCAACTGAGGAGCCAAGGAGTCATTAGTAAGACCCACTCACCCTTTAACAGTCCCATATGGCCAGTCCGGAAGTCTAATGGAGAGTGGAGACTAACAGTAGACTACTGTGGCCTGAATGAAGTCACTCCACCGTTGAGTGCTGCTGTGCCAGACACGCTAGAACTTCAATACGAACTGGATTCCAAGGCAGCCAAGTGGTATGCCACAATTGATATTGCTAATGCATTCTTCTCCATCCCTCTGGCAGCAGAGTGCAGGCCACGGTTTGCTTTTACTTGGAGGGGTGTCCAGTACACCTGGAATCGACTGCCCCAGGGGTGGAAACACGGTCCTACCATTTGCCATGGACTGATCCATAATGCTTTGAAAGAAGGTGGAGCTCCTGAACACCTACAATACATTGATGACATCATTGTGTGGGGCAACACAGCAGAAGAAGTTTTTGAGAAAGGGAAGAAAATAGTCCAAATCCTTCTGAAAGCTGGTTTTTCCATAAAACAAAATAAGGTGAAGGGACCCGCACAAGAGATCCAGTTCTTAGGAATCAAATGGCAAGATGGTCGTCGTCAGATCCCCATGGATGTGATCAACAAGATAGCAGCCATGTCTCCACCAACCAGCAAAAAGGAAACACAAGCTTTCTTGGGCGTTGTGGGTTTTTGGAGGATGCATATTCCACACTACAGTCTGATCGTAAGCCCTCTCTATCAAGTGACCCGGAAAAAGAATGATTTCAAATGGGGCCCTGAGCAACGACAAGCCTTTGAACAGATTAGACGAGAAATAGTTCATGCAGTAGCTCTTGGGCTAATCCGGGCAGGACAAGATATAAAAAATGTGCTCTACACTGCAGCCGGGGAGAATGGCCCTACCTGGAGCCTCTGGCAGAAGGCACCAGGGGAGACCCGAGGTTGACCCCTGGGGTCTTGGAGTCGGGGATACAGAGGGTCCGAAGCCCGCTATACTCCAACTGAAAAAGAGATATTGGCAGCATATGAAGGGGTCCGAGCTGCTTCAGAAGTGGTTGGTACTGAGGCACAGTTGCTCCTGGCACCCAGACTGCCAGTGCTGGGCTGGATGTTCAGAGGGAACGTCCCCTCCACACACCATGCAACTGATGTTACATGGAGTAAATGGGTTGCCCTGATCACCCAGCGGGCTCGAGTAGGAAACCCCAGTCGCCCAGGAATCTTGTAAGTGATTATGGACTGGCCAGAAGGCAAAGACTTTGGAATATCACCAGAGGAGGAGGTGACACGTGCTGAAGAAGCCCCACTGTATAACACACTGCCAGAAAAGGAGAAGCAGTATGCCCTGTTCACTGATGGGTCCTGTTGCCTTGTGGGAAAGCACTGGAGATGGAAGGCTGCTGTGTGGAGTCCTACACGACAAGTAGCCAAAACTGCTGAAGGAGAAGGAGAATCGAGCCAGTTTGCAGAGGTAAAGGCCATCCAGCTGGCCTTAGACATTGCTGAACGGGAAAAGTGGCCAGTGCTCTGTCTCTATACTGACTCCTGGATGGTGGCGAATGCCCTGTGGGGCTGGCTACAGCAGTGGAAGCAAAACAACTGGCAGCGCAGAGGCAAACCCATCTGGGCTGTCACATTGTGGCAAGATATTGCTGCCCGGCTAGAGAACCTGGTTGTGAAAGTACGTCACGTGGATGCTCACGTCCCCAAGAGTCGGGCCACTGAAGAACATTGAAACAACCAGCAGGTATATCAGGCTGCCAAGATTGAAGTGGCTGAGGTGGATCTGGACTGGCAACATAAGGGTGAACTATTTCTAGCTTGGTGGGCCCATGACACCTCAGGCCATCAAGGGAGAGATGCCACATACAGGTGGGCTCGTGATCGAGGGGTGGACTTGACTATGTACGCTATTGCGCAGGTTATCCACGAAGGTGAAACGTGCGCTGCAATCAAGCAAGCGAAGCGGGTAAAGCCTCTGTGGTATGGGGGACGATGGCTGAAGTATAAATATGGGGAGGCCTCGCAAATTGACTATATCACACTCCCACAGATCTGCCAAGGAAAGCGCCATGTGCTTACCATGGTAGAAGCAACCACCGGCTGACTGGAAACGTATCCTGTGCCCCACGCCACTGCCCGGAACACTATCCTGGGTCTCGAAAAACAAGTCCTGTGGTGACATGGCACCCCAGAGGGAATTGAGTCAGACAACGGGACTCATTTCCGAAATAACCTCATAGACAGCTGGGCCAAAGAGCACGGCATTGAGTGAGTGTATCACATCCCCTATCACGCACCAGCCTCTGGGAAAATCAAAAGATACGATGGACTATTAAAGATGACACTGAGAGCAATGGGGGGGTGGAACATTTAAACACTGGAATGCACATTTAGCAAAAGCCACATGGTTAGTCAACACGAGGGGATCTGCCAGGCGAGCTGGCCCTGCCCAATCAGAATCCTTACGTACTGTGGAAGGGGATAGAGTCCCTGTAGTGCACATAAAAAATATGTTGGGCAAGACAGTCTGGGTTATTCCTGCTTCAGGGAGAGGCAAACCCACTCGTGGGATTGCATTTGCTCGAGGACCTGGGTGCACTTGGGTGATGCAGGAGGATGGAGGAGTCTGGTGTGTGCCTCAGGGGGATTTAATTTTGGGTGATAACAGCCAATGAACTGAATAATAGGCTGTTAATTGCTATATGATGTTGTATGTCATCACTACTATGGTTGATATATACCATATCAATGGAATGTTATCATGGTGGGAATCTCCCAATTAATAATAATAGCAAATGAACTTTTAATGGAAATGAGCAAAGTGCAGCACTGAGAGAACAAGAACTAACAGCGCAGCGGTGATGGAACAAGGACCGACATGCAAGAATCCGACACCACACACAGCACCTCTCTGAAAGACTCTTACAATAGATGAAACCCAAAGTCATGGACTAAATGAACTCAATGGACATTTCACAGGCATTTTACAGGGGTGGTCCATAGACTAGGGGAATGAGAAATGAAAAATCTGTGTGTATATATATACTGTTAAAGGATAAGAAGATGGGTAGGTATTATTGAATTTGTACTGAATAGTATGAGACCTGAGCATGATGTAAATGCTATGGAATAAGGGGTGGATACTGTCATGGTTTTAGCTGGGATAGAGTTCATTTTCTTCACTCTAGCTGGTATAGTGCTGTGCTTTGAACTTAGCATGGAAAAAAAACTGTTGAGATAACACACAGATGTTTGGGCTGTTGATGGGCAGTGCTTGTACTAGTCAAGGACATTTCTAGCTTTCCATGCTCTGCTGGGTGCACAAGAAGCCGGGAGGGGAGGGGGCACAGCTAAGAGAGTGGATTCAAACTGACCAAAGGGATATTCCATATCATGTAATGTCATGCCCAGTACGTTAACTGGGAGGGGCTGCCTGGGGGGAGGAGGGAGCAATCGCGGCTCGGGGACAGGCAGCGTCAGTCAGTGAGTGGTGAGCGGTTGTATCGTTTGTGTTTCCGTGTTTTTTTTTTTTCCTGTTTTCCCTTTCCCTTCCTTTTCCCTTTTATTATATTAACATTATTGTCATTATTATCATAACCATTTATCATTATCATTTTATTGTAATCATTAAACTGTGCTTATCTCAACCCACAAGTTCTTTGCTCATCCGATTCTCTTCCCCATCCCACAGGGGTGGGGGGAGTGAGCGAGCGGCTGCGTGGTGTTCAGTTGCCAGCTGAGGCTGAACCACGACAATGGGAAAGACTTAACTTTTCCATTATTAAGGAAATGCCACGAGGAGTGATAGAATATGGACTGGGATCCCCATATTCAATGAACATGTTGGGGTCAGTCATGAAATCTTTTACCCTGGTGCCCCATGATTGTAAAACACTGGTGCAGCTGCTTCTGACTCCCACACAGTTCATGTTATGGGAGGCTGCATGGAGGCAAGCGTTAGAACAGCATCAATTAGATTATATGGGCCGTCCAGTAGGGGACCCTGCTAGAGTTATGACCCTCAATCATCTCATGGGGACAGGGCAGTATCAACTTCCTCATCGCCAAGTTCGGGAGATTCCCCTCCCCGTTTTAAACAATATTAAAGATGATGCCTACAAAGCCTTTTTAACAGTCCCAGATGTAGGGAAGTCCCAACAATCATTTACAGAAATCAAACCGGAGGCTAAAGAACCGTACATGTCTGTTATCAATCGCCTCCGCGAATGTCTCGATAAACAGGTCCAGCATGAGGAAGCCAGGGAAATCCTCTTGATGAAGTTGGCGGTAGAAAATGCTAATGCTGATTGCCGCCGTGTGCTAAATACATTACAAAATCCCAGCCTTATAGAAATGATTGAGGCATGTAATAGAGTCGGGACAACAGAATACAAATATGAAGCCATGGCAGCTGCTTTTGCAGCAGTCAACTTAGGATCTCAGAATTGTTTTGCCTGTGGCCAGTTTGGCCACCTCAAGAAAAACTGTCTGAATACAAACCAAATGCCATCTCCTAATGTGTGGCCGAGGTGTAGAAAGGGACGGCATTATGCGAATCAATGCCGGTCTAAATATGATAAAGATGGGAAGCCAATCTCAGGAAACTGACTGCAGAGTCCGTGTAGTGAATCACCACATCACGTCTGGCAGAATCTATAACACTGAGGTATCCAGTCTTCCAATACCATGTATGGAGCCACAGAAAGCCAGACTCTGCACTACCCTCTCCTCTTCCCTCCTCTCATTATGTTTAGGTATTTCATATTAAGGAATCACAGAAGCTGAGGCTTGACCTCACATCCAACATATATATTGCCCGAGTCCCTGTTCTTCATCAACTGCCCTACCCACTGCCTGCCTTTTCCTCCCTGCCCTGGTAAATCTAAATTATTTTATGCAGAATACAACAGCTCAGACACAATGGACTGAGAGGATCTCCCACCCTGGAGTACTCTGTCAGGCCATCTCTTAAGAAATTAAATATATGGATTAAATTCAGCAAAGTGAAGGTGGGATGTAAGCATGCATTTCCTATATACTTTATGAGTTATCAAAGCAAGCATAAATAATAAAAAATAAAAGCATAAATAAATATAATAGATATACATACTAAGTAAATAGCAAAAGAATAAAAGTAATAAAAGGTAGGAGGTATCACTGACTCCAACACTGTTTTTTTGTCATGTCCTGTCTAACAGGGGTTTTCTTGATAATCTGGAGAGATGAGCTAAGGTGATAAAGCGCAACAGGCTAAAGATGTGTGTGCTGGTTTTGGATGGGATAGAGTTAATTTCCTCCATAGTAGCTAGTATGGGGCTACGTTTTGGATTTGTCCTGAAAGCAGTGTTGATAATAGAGAGATGTTTTCGTTATTGCTGAGCAGTTCTTACACAGAGTCAAGGCCTTTTCTGCTTCTCATACCACCTCCCAGCGAGTAGGCTGGGCATGTACAAGAAGCTGGGAGGGGACACAGCTGGGACAGCTGACCCCCAACTGACCAAGGGGATATTCCATACCATATGACATCAGGCTCAGCATATAAAGCTGGGGGAAGAAGAAGGAAGGGGCAGATGATGGCATTTGGGAGTGATGGCATTTGTCTTCCCAAGTAACCATTATGCATGATGGAGCCCTGCTTTCCTGGAGATGGCTGAACACCTGCCTGCCAATGGGAAGTAGCGAATGAATTCTTTGTTTTGCTTTACTTATTAAACTGTCTTTATCTCAGCCCACACGTTTTCTAACTTTTTCTCTTCTGATTCTCTCCTCCATCACATTGCAGGGGGAATGAGCGAGTGGCTGCGTGATGCTTAGTTGCCGGCTGGGGTTAAACCACCACAATGTGAAGGAGGCACTTGGCTCTTCAATACTGGACTTTATGTTGAGAACAAGCATGGTAAGTGCCTGTATGGTCTGATGAGAATTTTAGACTATACTCCTGCTTATGCATTTTAATAAACCTCATACCTAGTGCTTTTCTCAATTAGTTGTCTCAAGTAATGATATCAATGCTGCTATAATATCAACACTATGAACATTGTACTGTAATTTACTGTATATTCAAATGGACAATAATATTTGAAGAATTATTTATATTAACAATGATCTAAAAAGATAGCTCTCATTTAGCTCAGCTGATGTTTAAAATCATGTGACAGGCATTTATGTTCAGGCATCTGCTGCTCGATATTATCATCATCATTTCACATTAACAGAATTACTTGTTATGTCATATATAAATTTAAATACAATCTGTAATGGCATTTTAACAGCTGTTGGGAAGTAAATGTTTACTTTCCATAGCCTGGGATAAATGATGTTAGCAAGTAAGTATATACTGCATAGAGATGGAAACTGTTATTTTACAGTAGACAGGTACTAAAAAGTTAAAAGCCAAAGAAAATTCTTGTCAGTTTTCCACAGAATTAAACCCCAAACCAATCAGAGCTTAGGTGTTTTTATGATCTGTAACAAGCTAGGAAGTTAGGCTGGACTCATTGACATCTGCAGATACCAAATTTCGTCCATTTCATGTTTCAGGTGGAAATCATACAAAGCTTATGACTTCTGGCATCAGGATAAACTTAAAAGCCGGAGTTCAGTTCTGATTTCAATTTTTTCATTGAAAGTTTGAAAACTTCAAAATTATAAACGGTGTGCTGTGAGAGGCTGAAAGAGTTAATGTCTCAAACATTGTTGTAAAGTGGGATATAGTGAACTGCAGGTGGGAAACTGATGGACACAGGGTATGGGGGGCATGTTAGAAGATGCGCAGTCCCAGGTTCTGCTGGGCCTCACGTAGCAACTTCCTGAGATCATACAAAGTTTATTTGAGGAAGGGGCTAATGACAGCCCAAAAGACCCCTCGTGACCACCCCTCACAATGGCGCCTGCTCAGAAGATCACAAAAATAACCTGTCGTGGTTCAGCCTCAGCTGGCAACTGAACACCACGCAGCTGCTCGCTCACTCCCCCCACCCCTGTGGGATGGGGAAGAGAATCGGACGAGCAAAAGAACTTGTGGGTTGAGATAAGCACAGTTTAATGATTACAATAAAACGATAATGATAAATGATTATTATAGTAATGACAATAATGTTAATATAATAAAAGGGAAAAGGAAGGGAAAGGGAAAACAGGAAAAAAAACCACGGAAACACAAACGATACAACTGCTCACCACCCACCGACCGACGCTGCCTGTCCCCAAGCCGCGATTGCTCCCTCCTCCCCCCGGCCAGCCCCTCCCAGTTAACGTACTGGGCATGACATTACATGATATGGAATATCCCTTTGGTCAGTTTGAATCCGCTCTCTTAGCTGTGCCCCCTCCCCTCCCGGCTTCTTGTGCACCCAGCAGAGCATGGAAAGCTAGAAATGTCCTTGACTAGTACAAGCACTGCCCATCAACAGCCCAAACATCTGTGTGTTATCTCAACAGTTTTTTTTCCATGCTAATTTCAAAGCACAGCACTATACCAGCTAGAGTGAAGAAAATGAACTCTATCCCAGCTAAAACCATGACAGTATCCACCCCTTATTCCATAGCATTTACATCATGCTCAGGTCCCATACTATTCAGTACAAATTCAATAATCCCTACCCATCTTCTCATCCTTTAACAGTATATACAGATCTTTTTCTTTTTTTCTTTTCTCATTCCCCTAGTCTATGGACCACCCCTGTAAAATGCCTGTGAAATGTCCATTGAGTTCATTTAGTCCATGACTTTGGGTTTCATCTATTGTAAGAGTCTTTCAGAGAGGTGCTGTGTGTGGTGTCGGATTCTTGCATGTCGGTCCTTGTTCCATCACCGCTGCGCTGTTAGTTCTTGTTCTCTCAGTGCTGCACTTTGCTCATTTCCATTAAAAGTTCATTTGCTATTATTATTAATTGGGAGATTCCCACCATGATAACATTCCATTGATATGGCATATATCAACCATAGTAGTGATGACATACAACATCATATAGCAATTAACAGCCTATTATTCAGTTCATTGGCTGTTATCACCCAAAATTAAATCCCCCTGAGGCACACACCAGACTCCTCCATCCTCCTGCATCACCCAAGTGCACCCAGGTCCTCGAGCAAATGCAATCCCACGAGTGGGTTTGCCTCTCCCTGAAGCAGGAATAACCCAGACTGTCTTGCCCAACATATTTTTTATGTGCACTACAGGGACTCTATCCCCTTCCACAGTACGTAAGGATTCTGATTGGGCAGGGCCAGCTCGCCTGGCAGATCCCCTCGTGTTGACTAACCATGTGGCTTTTGCTAAATGTGCATTCCAGTGTTTAAATGTTCCACCCCCCCATTGCTCTCAGTGTCATCTTTAATAGTCCATCGTATCTTTTGATTTTCCCAGAGGCTGGTGCGTGATAGGGGATGTGATACACTCACTCAATGCCGTGCTCTTTGGCCCAGCTGTCTATGAGGTTATTTCGGAAATGAGTCCCGTTGTCTGACTCAATTCCCTCTGGGGTGCCATGTCACCACAGGACTTGTTTTTCGAGACCCAGGATAGTGTTCCGGGCAGTGGCGTGGGGCACAGGATACGTTTCCAGTCAGCCGGTGGTTGCTTCTACCATGGTAAGCACATGGCGCTTTCCTTGGCAGATCTGTGGGAGTGTGATATAGTCAATTTGCGAGGCCTCCCCATATTTATACTTCAGCCATCGTCCCCCATACCACAGAGGCTTTACCCGCTTCGCTTGCTTGATTGCAGCGCACGTTTCACCTTCGTGGATAACCTGCGCAATAGCGTACATAGTCAAGTCCACCCCTCGATCACGAGCCCACCTGTATGTGGCATCTCTCCCTTGATGGCCTGAGGTGTCATGGGCCCACCAAGCTAGAAATAGTTCACCCTTATGTTGCCAGTCCAGATCCACCTCAGCCACTTCAATCTTGGCAGCCTGATATACTTGCTGGTTGTTTCAATGTTCTTCAGTGGCCCGACTCTTGGGGACGTGAGCATCCACGTGACGTACTTTCACAACCAGGTTCTCTAGCCGGGCAGCAATATCTTGCCACAATGTGACAGCCCAGATGGGTTTGCCTCTGCGCTGCCAGTTGTTTTGCTTCCACTGCTGTAGCCAGCCCCACAGGGCATTCGCCACCATCCAGGAGTCAGTATAGAGACAGAGCACTGGCCACTTTTCCCGTTCAGCAATGTCTAAGGCCAGCTGGATGGCCTTTACCTCTGCAAACTGGCTCGATTCTCCTTCTCCTTCAGCAGTTTTGGCTACTTGTCGTGTAGGACTCCACACAGCAGCCTTCCATCTCCAGTGCTTTCCCACAAGGCAACAGGACCCATCAGTGAACAGGGCATACTGCTTCTCCTTTTCTGGCAGTGTGTTATACAGTGGGGCTTCTTCAGCACGTGTCACCTCCTCCTCTGGTGATATTCCAAAGTCTTTGCCTTCTGGCCAGTCCATAATCACTTACAAGATTCCTGGGCGACTGGGGTTTCCTACTCGAGCCCGCTGGGTGATCAGGGCAACCCATTTACTCCATGTAACATCAGTTGCATGGTGTGTGGAGGGGACGTTCCCTCTGAACATCCAGCCCAGCACTGGCAGTCGGGGTGCCAGGAGCAACTGTGCCTCAGTACCAACCACTTCTGAAGCAGCTCGGACCCCTTCATATGCTGCCAATATCTCTTTTTCAGTTGGAGTATAGCGGGCTTCGGACCCTCTGTATCCCCGACTCCAAGACCCCAGGGGTCAACCTCGGGTCTCCCCTGGTGCCTTCTGCCAGAGGCTCCAGGTAGGGCCATTCTCCCCGGCTGCAGTGTAGAGCACATTTTTTATATCTTGTCCTGCCCGGATTAGCCCAAGAGCTACTGCATGAACTATTTCTCGTCTAATCTGTTCAAAGGCTTGTTGTCGCTCAGGGCCCCATTTGAAATCATTCTTTTTCCGGGTCACTTGATAGAGAGGGCTTACGATCAGACTGTAGTGTGGAATATGCATCCTCCAAAAACCCACAACGCCCAAGAAAGCTTGTGTTTCCTTTTTGCTGGTTGGTGGAGACATGGCTGCTATCTTGTTGATCACATCCATGGGGATCTGACGTCGACCATCTTGCCATTTGATTCCTAAGAACTGCATCTCTTGTGCGGGTCCCTTCACCTTATTTTGTTTTATGGAAAAACCAGCTTTCAGAAGGATTTGGACTATTTTCTTCCCTTTCTCAAAAACTTCTTCTGCTGTGTTGCCCCACACAATGATGTCATCAATGTATTGTAGGTGTTCAGGAGCTCCACCTTGTTCCAAAGCATTATGGATCAGTCCATGGCAAATGGTAGGGCTGTGTTTCCACCCCTGGGGCAGTCGATTCCAGGTGTACTGGACACCCCTCCATGTGAAAGCAAACTGTGGCCTGCATTCTGCTGCCAGAGGGATTGAGAAGAATGCATTAGCAATATCAATTGTGGCATACCACTTGGCTGCCTTGGACTCCAGTTCGTACTGAAGTTCTAGCAAGTCTGGCACAGCAGCACTCAACGGTGGAGTGACTTCATTCAGGCCACAGTAGTCTACTGTTAGTCTCCACTCTCCATTAGACTTCCGGACTGGCCATATGGGACTGTTAAAGGGTGAGTGGGTCTTACTAATGACTCCTTGGCTCCTCAGTTGGTGAATGAGTTTATGGATGGGGATTAGAGAGTCTCTGTTGGTGCGATATTGCCGCCGGTGCACTGTTGTGGCGATTGGCACCTGTTGTTCTTTGACCTTCAGCAACCCCACAACAGAAGGGTCCTTTGAGAGGCCAGGCAAGGTAGACAGCTGTTTAGTGTCCTCCATCTCCAAGGCAGCTACACCAAAAGCCCACCTGTACCCTTTTGGGTCCTTGAAATACCCTCTCCTCAGGCAGTCTATGCCAAGGATGCACGGAGCCTCTGGGCCAGTCACAATGGGGTGCTTTTGCCAGTCATTCCCGATTAGGCTCATTTTGGCCTCCAATACAGTTAGCTCTTGGGATCCCCCTGTCACTCCAGCAATACTGATGGGTTCTGCCCCTATATAGTTTGATGTTGTGAGAGTGCACTGTGCACTAGTGTCCACTAAAGCTTTATACTCCTGTGAGTCAGATGTGCCAGGCCCTCGGAACCACATAGTCCAGTAAACCCGGTTATCCCTTTCCTCCACGCGGCTGGAGGCAGGGCCCCCCTAGTCCTGATCATTATATTCATCACTCACTTCCGGTAAATATGAATCACGGGTGTCTCTGTTAAGATCAGTCAGGACATCAGCACTTCTGCTCCTCTGCCTGGGGAATTGCTTACTGGAAACTGGAGCAGCAGGTCTCCTGGAGAAACTCCCCTGAGTGATTGTTTTCCCTTGCAGCTCACGTACCCGTGCCTCTAAGGCTGAGGTAGGTTTTCCATCCCATTTCTTCATGTCCTCTCCGTGATCACGCAGGTAAAACCATAGGGTGCCCCGTCGTGTGTATCCCTTCTCTTGAGCCAAGGGACGATTACTCCTAATGGCTGAGATACTGGTCCGTACTGGTGGGGAGTAGGACCTATCTTCTTTGAGTTGCTGGACCTCTCGGGACAGTTTCTCAACAGCAGAGACGAGCGAGGAAGAGAGATTCGCGTCATATTCCCAGAGTTTATCAATCAACTCAGCCACCGTTGGTGTCTCGTCATCTTTCCAGGACATCACTGCCAATGAGTTTGCATACGAGGATGGTGCACTCCGTACAAACTTCCGCCACATGGGTCATGTGCACTCGGCTTCATCTGGATCTTTGGAGGACCGTTGATCGTCCAGGTCACCATAAACCACCTCAAGCACGGCTAGTTCCCTCACGTACTAGATACCTTTCTCCATGGTCATCCATTTTCCTAGGCAAAATACAATATCTTCTTTGAAGGGATACCTCTCTCTCACCGCGGACAGGAGCCGCCTCCAGAGGCTGAGGGCTTGTGTTCCTTTTCCAATTGCTTTATCAATGCCCCCTTCCCTAGAGAGGGATCCCAGTTGTTTGGCTTCCTTCCCCTCTAATTCCAAACTACTGACCCCATTATCCCAGCATCGGAGCAGCCAGGTGATAACATGCTCACCTGAATAACGCCCGAAATCTTTCTGTATATCCCGCAACTCACTCAAGGATAGAGATTGGGTAGTTTCCGTTTCTTGTAGACATTCTTCCTCTTCCTCCTCCTCTTCTCGTGATGGCCCTGGTTCCTTGTAATTTCTTTCTAAACAAGTTGACCTTCTCTTCCATGATTTCTTCTTGCGTATAGGGGCGACTGATTCTGGCACAGGTTGGTCATCTGGTTTGGCTGCTACGCTTTTCACTGGGGTTGGAGTAGCTGCAGTGTCTGTCGTGGGGGTTTGGGTGGCCGCAGTGCTTGTCACTGGGGTTGGAGGAGCTGCAGTATCTGTCGTGGGGGGTTGGGTGGCTGCAGTGCTTGTCACTGGGGTTGGAGGAGCTGCAATGTCTGTCGTGGGGGGTTGGGTGGCCGCAGTGCTCGTCACTGGGGTTGGAGTAGCTGCAGTGTCTGTCGTGGGGGGTTGGGTGGCCGCAGTGCTTGTCACTGGGGTTGGAGGAGCTGCAGTATCTGTCGTGGGGGGTTGGGTGGCCGCAGTGCTTGTCACTGGGGTTGGAGGAGCTGCAGTATCTGTCGTGGGGGGTTGGGTGGCCACAGTGCTTGTCACTGGGGTTGGAGTAGCTGCAGTATCTGTCGTAGGGGGTTGGGTGGCCGCAGTGCTCGTCGCTGGGGTTGGAGTAGCTGCAGTATCTGTCTTGGGGGTTTGAGTGGCCGCAGTGCTTGTCACAGGGGTTGGAGTAGCTCCCTTCTCTTTCCCTTGGGGGTACTGAATAGTGTTAAATAGTGCTCCATAGGCATAAGCCAGGCCCCAGCACATTGCAGTGATTTGTATCTCTCTGGAATTGCCAGGGTGACAACATACTTCCTCCAAATGTTCTACTAATTTTTCAGGATTCTGCACTTGTTCAGGGGTGAAGTCCTACACCACGGGGGGTGCCCACCGTCTTAGGCATTTGCCCATACTATCCCACATACCCTGCCACCCATAGCTATCGAGCCTTGGGACCGATCTCTGGATTATATTCTTAACTTGCTTACTAACCTTAGACAGATCTGATACCACCTGCCAAAGCAATATCAACAGATGTATCTTGACTACACAAGGATGTTCAAGATACTGAAAAGTTGTTGTAATGAAGGAGGAGACATTATATAAGATGGTAGCTACGGTGCCATTCTGTATTTCCTCCATAAAAAACTTCTCAGAGGAGGAGGTATAATTGCTAACTGCCTCCATGAGGTGGTAGCTGTAGTACAGTAACGGCTTCCATGCAAGACCTAAATAACCGATAACAGTCAAGGCCAGTGTTTTAATAACAAGTCTCCTAGGCAAAATTAATCACTGCAGAGCACAGCAAACTGACAAAACCAACAGCAAGTTTTAACATGTACTTTACAATCAGCATGGTAAAGACTGGACAAACTAATATTGAGAGCAGATGAATCAATGCTGTGACCAGTAACTGTTATTATCTCAAACCCTTCGTGCCCCACGTTGGGCGCCAAAATCGACTGTCGTGGTTCAGCCTCAGTTGGCAACTAAACACCACGCAGCCGCTCGCTCACATCCCCCCCACCCCTGTGCGATGGGGAAGAGAATCGGACGAGCAAAAGAACTTGTGGGTTGAGATAAGCACAGTTTAATGATTACAATAAAATGATAATGATAATAATGATTATGATAATAATGACAGTAATGTTAATATAATAAAAGGGAAAAGGAAGGGAAAGGGAAAACAGGAAAAAAAACACGGAAACACAAACGGTACAACCGCTCACCACCCACCGACCGACGCTGCCCGTCCCCGAGCCGCGATTGCTCCCCCCTCCCCCGGCCAGCCCCTCCCAGTTAACATACTGGGCATGATGTTACATGATATGGAATATCCCTTTGGTTAGTTTGAATCCGCTCTCTTAGCTGTGCCCCCTCCTCTCCCGGCTTCTTGTGCACCCAGCAGAGCATGGGAAGCTAGACATGTCCTTGACTAGTACAAGTGCTACCCAGCAACAGCCTAAACATCTGTGTGTTATCTCAACAGGTTTTTTTTTCCATGCTAATTTCAAAGCACAGCACTATACCAGCTAGAGTGAAGAAAATGAACTCTATCCCAGCTAAAACCATGACATAACCAGAGACTACAAACCGCTTTAACGGGAGCCTTAGAGCGGGAAACAAAATTTCGGAAGCAATTAAATGAAACCCATTCCCAAATTGGTGTAGAAAATATGGATGTAAACTTTGATGGGGGAAAAGAGTTGGGGTTGTTATACCCTCTTAGAGACTTAAAGAAATGTGTTTTCCCCAAAAGGGAGAAGCCAGAATACGCCTCTAATTAAGCCTGAAACTACAGATGGGGGTCCAGGAGGAGGTCAGCAATTTATCACCCATACTGTTCCCTATTCCCCTACCAATTTGGCTAAAATTGAAGAAGAATATTCCTTGGGATCTTGAGAGGCAGAAACTGAATATGTATGGAGGGTGCCCCTTACTGGGGGTGACCATATCTTGCTGAGTGAGGATGAAGCAAGAGGATATTGGGGGCCGGGAGTTTTTATAACCACAAAAGACAACTGAGAGCCTTGGTCCCTGACCCAAAGACTAGTGTATTGGGAAGGTGGATTAGATCCTATGGAGTGGGCGGATCCCTTTTCGATTAAAACACCTATGGCAAGTCACATCTTAGGGAGTGTAAAGAAAGCTGCATGTCTCCAGTTAATGCATGACCAAATACTTGCTCTGTGTCATGGTTTTAGCTGGGATAGAGTTAATTCTCTTCACTGTAGCTGGTATAGTGCTGTGTTTTCGACTTAGTATGAGAATAATATTGATAATACACAGATGTTTTAGTTGTTGCTAAGTATTGCTTACACTAGTCAAGGACTCTTCTAGCTTCCCATGCTCTGCCAGGTGTACAAGAAGCTGGGAGGGGAGAGGGCACAGCTAAGACAGCTGATCCAAACTGGCCAAAGGGATATTCCATATTATGTAACATCACGCCCAGTATATTAAGCGGGGGGAGCCGGCCAAGGGAAGGAGCAATTGCAGCTTGGGGGCACGTGGGGCTGGTGGTGAGCAGTTACAGCACTTGTTCTTTGTCTGTTTTTTTTATTCCACACACCCACCCTGGGTTTTGCCCCTCCCTCCCTCCTTCTCTCTCTCCCCATTATATTATTTTTGTTGTTATTATTGTTTTACTTGAATTATTAAACTGTTCTTATCTCAACCCATGAGTTTTCTTGCTGTCCTGGTTTCAGCTGGGATAGAGTTAAATTTCTTCATAGTAGCGAGTATGGGGCTATATTTTGGATTTTTGCTGGAAACAGTGGTGATAATGTGGAGATGTTTCAGTTGTTGCTAAGTAGCACTTACACTGGTCAAGGACTTTTTCAGCTCCCTGTGCTCTGCCGGGTGCTCAAGAAACTGGGAGGGGACACAGCCAGGACAGCTGACCCAAATTGACCAACGGGATATTCCATACCATATGACATCATGCTCAGTATATAAAGCTGGGGAAGAAAGAGGAAGGGGGGGGATGTTTGGCGTAATGGCGTTTGTCTTCCCAAGTAACCGTCACGCGTGATGGATCCCTGCTTTCCTGGAGATGGCCGAACACCTGCCTGCCCATGGGAAGTAGTGAATGAATTCCTTGTTTTGCTTTGCTTCCGTGCGCAGTTTTTGCTTTACCTATTAAACTGTCTTTATCTCAAACCATGAGTTGCCTCACTTTTACTCTTCTGATTCTCTCCCCCGTCCCACCAGCAGGGAGGGAGTGAGCGGCTGCGTGGTGCTTTGTTGCTGACTGGGGCTAAAACATGGCAGTCCTTTTTGGCACCCAAACTGGGGCATGAAGGGTTTGAGATAATAAGAGTTGATGGTCACAGCATTGATTCATTTGTTCTCAATATTAGTTTATCATATGTACACCATGATCTTGGTTTTGCTCTACATATTAAGGAATGGTGTTGGGTTTTTGTAGTTTGCTTTGCTCCACAGTGATTAGCAATGTTTTGCCTGGGAGATTTCCTATTCAAACTGGCCTTGAGCTTTATTGGGTATCACCTCATGGAGACAATTAGCAATTATACCTCCTCATTTGAGAGGGTTTTTTTTTAAGAAAACACAGAATGGCACCTTAGCTATGGTCTTCTATGTCTCCTCCCTCATTACAACAACTTTTCAGTATCTTGAACATCCTTGGGTAGTTAAGATACTTATATTGGTATTGTCTGGGAGTATTCTTTTGGTTCTGTCTAAGCATAGAAAGCAATTTAATAATAGCATCCAGAGATCTGCCCCAAGGCTCCATAGCTATGCGTGGCAGGGTATGTGGGATAGTATGGGCAAATGCCTAAGACGGTGGCCCCCTCCAATGTTTTGAAACTTCACCCCTGAACAAGTGCAGAATCCTGAGCAATTAGTAGAATACTTGGAGGAAGTACGTTGGCACCCTCGCAATTCCAGAGAGATACAAATCGCTGCAATGAGCTGGGGCTTGATCAATGCCTACTGAGCCCTGTTTACCACTATTCAGTACCCGCAAGGGCAAGAGAAGGCCTCTGGATATAAAAAGACAAAGACAAGGAAAATTACAAGCACTGCAGCCACTCAAACCCTCACAACAGGCACTGCAGCTGAATCATAGAACCAACCTGTGTTGGTATAAGTCACCCCTATACACAAGAAGAAATTTGGAAGCAAAAGTGAACTTGTTTAGAAAAAGATGATTAAAAACCAGGGTCATCACGAGGAGAGGAGGAGGAAGAGGAAGAACTTGTAAACGAGATGGACACCACCTGAACCCTTGAGTGAGCAGCAAGATATGTGAAAAGATTTCGGCTGTCGTTCAGGTGAGTGCATTGTCACCTGGCTGCTCCAATGCTGGGATAACAGTGCCACTAGCCTGGAATTAGAGGGCAGGGAAGCCAAACAACTGGAATCCCTTTCTGGGGAAGGGGGCATTGACAAATCAATTGGAAAAGGGGAACAAGCCCTCAGCCTCTGGAGGCGACTCCTGTCAGGTGTGAAGGAAAGGTGTACCAAGGAATATGTTATATATCATCCAGGAAAATGGACCACCATGGAGAAAGTTATCCAGTCCCTGAGGGCACAGTCACGAGCCCATCTCTAAGTTGCATCTCTCCCTTGATGGCGTGAGGTGTCATGGGCCCACCAAGCTAGAAATAGTTGTTGTGGTTTAGCCCCAGTCAGCAACAAAGCACCACGCAGCCGCTCACTCCCTCCGTGCTGGTGGGATGGGAGAGAGAATCGGAAGAGTAAAAGTGAGGCAACTCATGGTTTGAGATAAAGACATTTTAATAGGGAAAGCAAAAGCTGCGCACGGAAGCAAAGCAAAACAAGGAATTCATTCACTACTTCCCATGGGCAGGCAGGTGTTCGGCCATCTCCAGGAAAGCAGGGACCCATCACACGTGACGGTTACTTGGGAAGACAAACGCCATTACGCCAAACATCCCCCCCTTCTTCTTTCTTCCCCAGCTTTATATACTGAGCATGATGTCATATGGTATGGAATATCCCGTTGGTCAATTTGGGTCAGCTGTCCTGGCTGTGTCCCCTCCCAGTTTCTTGAGCACCCGGCAGAGCACAGGGAGCTGAAAAAGTCCTTGACCAGTGTAAGTGCTACTTAGCAACAACTGAAACATCTCCACATTATCACCACTGTTTCCAGCAACAATCCAAAATATAGCCCCATACTAGCTACTATGAAGAAGTTTAACTCTATCCCAGCTGAAACCAGGACAATAGTTCACCCTTATGTTGCCAGTCCAGATCCACCTCAGCCACTTCAATCTTGGCAGCCTGATCTACCTGCTGGTTGTTTCAATGTTCTTCAGTGGCCCGACTCTTGGGGATGTGAGCATCCACATGACGTACCTTTACAACCAGGTTCTCTACCTGGGCAGCAATATCTTGCCACAATGTGGCAGCCCAGATGGGTTTGCCTCTGCGCTGCCAGTTGCTTTGCTTCCACTGCTGTAGCCAGCCCCACAGGGCATTTGCCACCATCCAGGAGTCAGTATAGAGATAGAGCACTGGCCACTTTTCCCATTCAGCAACGTCTAAGGCCAGCTGGATGGCCTTTACCTCTGCAAACTGGCTCGATTCACCTTCTCCTTCAGCAGTTTCTGCTACTTGTCGTGTAGGACTCCACACAGCAGCCTTTCATCTCCGATGCTTTCCCACAAGACGACAGGACCCATCAGTGAACAGGGCATATTGCTTTTCATTTTCTGGCAGTTTGTTATAAAGTGGGGCTTCTTCAGCACGTGTCACCTCCTCCTCTGGTGATATTCCAAAGTCTTTGCCTTCTGGCCAGTCCATGATCACTTCCAAGATTCCTGGGTGACTGGGGTTTACTCCACCTGGCTGTTGGCTGGACCTCTCTAATCCCGATCACAGTATTCGCTACTCAGTTCTTAAAAATGTGAATCAAGAAATAAAATTCGTGCTTCTACTGTACTGTCTGGGGACCTGCTCACTGGAACATGGAGCAGCAGCTTTCCTGGACGAACCTCCCTGAGTGATTGTTTTTTCCTTGCAGCTCATGTACCCGTGCCTCTAGGGTCGAGGTAGGTTTTCCATCCTACTTCCTCACGTCCTCTCTGTGGTCATGCAGGTAGAACCATAAGGCGACCCTTGGTGTGTATACTCTCTCCTGAGCAAAGGGACGCTTACTCCTAATGGCTGAGCAGGAGTCTGTAGAGGTGGGGAGTAGGAATATCTTCTCTGAGTTGCTGGATCTCCCGGGAAAGTTTCTCCACAGCCAAGACAAGAGAGGAAGAAATATTTGCTTTCTAATCCCGGAACTTATCAGTCAACTCCGCCGCCATTGGTGCCTCATCATCTTTCCCAGAGATTACTGCCAATGAGTTTACATACAAGGATGGCGCACACTGTACAAACTTCTGCCACATGGGTCGTGTGCACTGGGCTTCATCTGGATCTTTGAATGACTGTAGATTGTCCAGCTCACCATAAATCCCATCAAGTGCAGCTGTGCTGGTTTTGGGTGAGAAGGGGTTAATTCTCTTCACTGTGGTGCCTCTGGTGGTCTGGGACCTTTTGAGCTTCCTGTGCTCTGCCACGTGGGCAGGAGGCTGGGAGGGGCAGGACCACAGCCAGGGCAGCTGACCCCGACTGGCCAATGGCATGTTCATTCCATACCATGTGACACCATGACCAGTATATTGGGGGGGGGCAGTTGCAATTTGGGGAGGGGTGGTGTCCAGTGTGCAGGTGGTGAGTGGCTGTATCACTTGTGGTTTGTTTTGGTGGTTCATTCCCCCCCTGGCGTTTCACACCTCTCATTCTTTTCCTTTCCATTACATTTTTGTTCTTGTTTCTTTTAATTTTAATTATTAAACTCTTCTTATCTGAACCCATGAGGGTTACCCTTATGATTCTCTCCCCCATCTACTGGTGGGGGAGTAGCGAGCAACTGCGTGGGGCTGAGCTGCCGGCTAAACCACGACAGTCTTTTTTGGTGCCCAGCGTGGGGCTCAAGGGTTGGAGACAATAACAGCTGCTGGTCACAGCACCATGTTGTCCTTTTTGCAGTTGGTGTTAAAGATTGGTGTTGGTTTGTTGAGTCTGCTGTGTTCTGCTGTGATTAGTAACATTTTGCCTACAAGATTTGTTTTACAAACACTCGTTTTCAGCTTTATCTGGTATTTGGGGTTTTTGCTGAAACCGTTACTGTGCTTCGGATACCACCTTGTTGAGGCAATTAGCAATTACACCTCCTCCTCTGAGAGATTTTATATGGAGGAAATACAGAATAGTACCTTTGCAACTTTGTTCTATGATGTCTCTGCCTCTATTACAACAACCTTTTTGTATCTTGAACATCCTTGGGTGGTTAAGGTGCACTTATTATTAGTTCTTGGGCATGTTGTTTTGGTTTTGACTAAGCAACTTCAGAATATCACCCAGAAATCTGCCCCAAGCCTTGATAGTTACGAGTGGCAGGGCATGTGGGATAGCATGGGCAAATACCTAAGGCAGTGGTCACCCCCAGTGTTTTGGACCTTTATCCCTGAACAAGTGCAAAAGCCTGAAAAACTAGTAGAATATCTGGAGAAAGTATGTTGTTACACTGGGAACTCCAGAGAGACATAGATAATTGCAACATGCTGGGGCCTGGCCCATGGGTACTGAGCCCTGCTCAACAGTATTCAGTGCTCCCAAGGGGAAGAGAATGTCTCTGGATTGAAATGCAAAGTGACTGGCACTGCATCCACTCAAACCTCCAGGACAATCACTGTGGCTACTGAAACCCCCATGACAAGTATTGGAGATGGCTCAGAAAATAAACCCGTACCAGCATCAGTCACACCCATACACAAGAAGAAATCTTGGAAGCAGACGTCAACTCGTTTAGAACGAGATGATGAAAAAGCAGGGCCATCATGAGGAGAAGAGGAGGAAGAAGGCATACATGAAATAGAGACCACCCGATCCCTGTCCTTGAGGGAGATGCGATATATGCGCAAAGATTTCAGGCATCGTTCAGGTGAACACATTGTCACCTGGCTGCTCCGATGCTGGGATAATGGGGCCAGTAGCCTGGAACTAGAGGGAAAAGAAGCCAAACAACTGGGATCCCTTTCTGGGGAAGGGGGCATTGAAAAAGCAATTAGAAAATGAACACAAGCCCTCAGCCTCTGGAGGTGACTCCTGTCTGGAGTGAAGGAAAGGTATCCCTTCAAAGAAGATGTTACATATCGCCCAGGAAAATGGACAACTATGGAGAAAGGCATCCAGTCTCTAAGGGAATTAGCTGTGCTTGAGGTGATTTATGGTGACCTGGACGATCAACGGTCATCCCAAGATCCCGATAAAGCCGAGTGCACACGACCCGTGTGGCGGAAGTTTGTACGGAGCGCACCATCCTCGTATGCAAACTCATTGGCAGTAATGTCCTGGAAAGATGACGAGACACCAACGGTGGCAGTGGTGATTGAGACTCCGGGATTATGAAACAAATATCTCTTCCTCACTCATCTCTGCTGTGGAGAAACTATCCCAGGAGTTCCAGCAACTCAAAGGAGATATGTCCTACTCCCCACCGGTACGGACCAGTACCTCAGCCATTAGGAGTAAGTGTTCCTTGGCTCAAAGGGGAGGATACATGCAATGGGCCACCCTATGGTTCTACCTGCGTGACCACGGAGAGGACATGATGAGGTGGGATGGCAAGCCTACCTTGACCCTAGATGCATGGGTATGTGAACTGCAGGGAAGACCAATCACTCAGGGAGGTTCTTCCAGGAAAGCTGCTGCTCCAATTTCCAGTGAGCAAGTCCCCAGACAGAGGAGTAGAAGCACTGATTCTATTTCTAAGCATAATAGAGGGACTCCTGATTCCCATTTACAGGAAGTGAGTTGTGACTGCCATGATCAAGACTAGAGGGGCCCTGCCTCCAGCGAGGTGGAAGAAAGGGATAACCGGGCTTACTGGACTATGTGGTTCCGAGGGCCTGGCACGTCTGACTCACAGGAGTATAAAGCTTTAGTGGACACTAGTGCACAGTGCACTCTCACACCATCAAACTATATAGGGGCAGAACCCATCAGTATTGCTGGAGTGACAGGGGGATCCCAAGAGCTAACTGTATTGGAGGCCAAAATGAGCCTAATCGGGAATGAGTGGCAAAAGCACCCCATTGTGACTGGCCCAGAGGCTCCATGCATCCTTGGCATAGACTACCTCAGGAGAGGGTATTTCAAGGACCCAAAAGGGTACAGGTGGGCTTTTAGTGTAGCTGCCTTGGAGACGGAGGAAAATAAACAGCTGTCTACCTTGCCTGGCCTCTCGAAGGACCCTTCTGTTGTGGGGTTGCTGAAGGTCAAAGAACAACAGGTGCCGGTTGCCACCACAACAGTGCACCGGCAGCAATATTGCACCAACTGAGACTCCCTGATTCCCATCCATGAGCTCATTCACCGACTGAAGAGTCAAGACTGATTCAGACTGTACTGGAACAGGGAGAAGCTCCCGAACACCTTCAATACATTGATGACATCATCACGTGGGGCAACACAGCAGAAGTAGTTTTTGAGAAAGGAGAGAAAATAGTTCAAATCCTTCTGAAAACTGGTTTTGCCATAAAACAAAGTAAGGTGAAGGGACCTGCAGAAGAGATCCAGTTCTTAGGAATAAAATGGCAAGATGGTCGTCGTCAGATCCCCATGGATGTGATGAACAAAATAGCAGCCATGTCTCCACCAACTAGCAAAAAGGAAACACAAGCTTTCTTGGGCGTTGTGGGTTTTTGGAGAATGCGTATTCCAAGTTACAGTCTGATCGTAAGCCCTATCAAGTGGCCCGGAAGAAGAATGATTTCAAATGGGGCCCTGAGCAACGACAGGCCTTTGAACAGATTAAACGAGAAATAGTTCGTGCAGTAGCCCTTGGGCCAGTCTGGGCAGGACAAGGTGTAAAGAATGTGCTCTACACTGCAGCTGGGGAGAATGGCCCTACCTGGAGCCTCTGGCAGAAGGCACATGGGGAGACCCGAGGTCGACCCCTAGGGTTTTGGAGTCAGGGATACAGAGGGTCCAAAGCCTGCTCTACTCCAACTGAAAAAGAGATATTGGCAGCATATGAAGGGGTTCGAGCTGCTTCAGAAGTGGTTGGTACTGAGGCACAGTTGCTCCTGGCACCCCGACTGCCAGTGCTGGGCTGGCTGTTCAAAGGAAACGTCCCCTCTACACATTATGCAACTGATGCTACATGGAATAAATGGGTTGCCCTGATAACCCAGCAGGCTCGAGTAGGAAACCCCAGTCTCCCAGGAATCTTGGAAGTGATCATGGACTGGCCAGAAGGCAAAGATTATAACCAGAGGAGGCCAGTGCTGTATCTCTATACTGACTCCTGGATGGTGGCAAATGCCCTGTGGGGCTGGCTACAGCAGTGGAAACAAAACTACTGGCAGCGTAGAGGCAAACCCATCTGGGCCGCCACATTGTGGCAAGATATTGCTGCCCAGTTAGAGAACCTGGTTGTAAAGGTACGTCATGTGGATGCTCACATCCCCAAGAGTCGGGCCACTGAAGAACATCGAAACAACCAGCAGGTGGATCAGGCTGCCAGGATTGAAGTGGCTGAGGTGGATCTGGACTGGCAACAGTAGCGTGTATTATTTTCAGCTCGGTGGGCCCATGACACCTCAGGACATCAAGGAAGAGATGCAACATGCAGATGGGCTCTCAATCGAGGGGTGGACTTGACCATGGATGCTATTGCACAGATTATCCATGAATGTGAAACATGTGCTGCAATCAAGCAAGTCAAGTGGTTAAAGCCTCTGTGGTATGGAGGACAATGGCTGTAACATAAATAATGGGAGGTCTGGCATGCTGATTATATCACACTCCTACAAAGGTAAGCGCCATGTGCTTACAGTGGTGGAAGCAACTGCCCTTTTATCCCAAAAAGCAGGTTTATTCTTCCGGTGTGCATAACACCGAAGTACACACAGAGCAGATTGGGTCTTGGTGCCCTTTTTACCTGTGAATTGATGCTGTGAAAAGCTGAAATCAGAACTCAATAGTCTGAACATTTATTAAGCAGGTATTCATTATTGCAGCACTGTACACACAAGGGATCACTCCTCCTAATGTACATGCCTGCACAGATTTAGTTGCATAAGTTATTCAAGCTTTACATCCATATTCACTAGTTTCCTGATAAAATATACACATATTCATTAATTTTCCCTATGAATCATTATCATATGCACATGTCCTTTGCACATGCCTGTTGGTGTCTCTGGGTGGTTGTCAGGGGTCTCTGGATGAAGGATATGCTCTTCCTCACTGTGTCTGCTAGTTAACTTTTGCTTTCGCGCAAACTCAGTTCTGAGATCATGTATATACTGTCCTTGAGGGATGGTCTGTCCTGGTTTAGTGTTTGGCTCTGCAGTTCCTTATCTTTATGGTTCTGTACATCTGCTTCTTCTAAGGTCAAATGTCATCATCGTAAATTTGTTTAGGCGCTTCTTGTCTTGAAGCCTTTCTGACTCCCCCAAATCAACAAGTTTTAGTCACAACAGTTCTAACTCTATCAGTATAATGAATCCGGGAATCAATTCCTTCTACCTTAACCACAGTATAAGTCTTCAATAGTACAATATATGGTCCTTTCCACTTCAGCAGTTCATCTTTCTAAGTTCATATGTAGACAGTGTCCCCTTGCTGGAATGGGTGAACTGGTGCATCCAAGAGAAGAGGAGTCCTTTGATTTAGGTACCTGTATAGTGAAGACAAAGTCTGCGAGAGAGGAATCAAATATTCTTTGATGGCAGCCTGTCCTCTTATATGCATTTGGTTTAGTTTAAGAAGTTTGTAGGATATGCCTTACTATATACAATCTCAAAGGGGCTTACTCCTTCCTTAACCCTAGGGGTTATTTGAATTTGCAAAAATCTGAAGGTAAGGCTTCTATCCATTTAAGGTATGCTTCCTGGCTGTTATGGTTTAGCCGGCAACTCAGCCCCCCACAGCTGCTCCCTCACTCCCTCACCAGTGGGATGGGGGAGAGAATCAGAAGGGTAAAGCTCATGGGTTGAGATAAGAACAGTTTAATAATTAAAATAAAACAATAACAACAACAACAGCAACAATAATGCAATGGAAAGGAAAACAAGGAGAGAGGCATGAAACCCAAGGCAGGGAGGGGGAAGGGGGAAAATGAACAACCAAAACAAACAGCACATGACACAGCCACTCACCACCCACTGACCCGACACCACCAGTCCCCAAGCAACAACTGCCCCTCCACACACCAACTTCCCTGGTTAATATACTGGTCATGGCATCACATGGTATGGAATGAATATCCCATTGGCCAGTTGGGGTCAGCTGTCTTGGCTGTGGTTTCACCCCTCCCGGCCTCTTGCCCACATGGCAGAGCATGGGAAGCTGGAAAGGTCCCTGACTACTACAGGTGCTACAGTGAAGAGAATTAACTCTTTCTCAGCCAAAACCAGCACTGGCAAAATTTAGAAACTTGCCTGTTGAAGGTCTGATTCAGCCTTTCTACTTTTCCACTAGGTTGAGGTCTCCAGGGGGTGTGTAATTCCCACTTAATATGTAAAAACTTGAAAATTCCCTGCACTAATTCTGTAATAAAGTGAGGCCCATTGTTAGAGGAGATTTCTGGAATACCAAATCTAGGAATAATTTATTTCAGTGAAATCCTAATTACTTCTCTAGCTTTGTTGGTGCAACAAGAGAAAGCGTCCAGCCACCAAGAAAAAGTATCTACTAATGCCAATAAATATTTATACTGATTACATTTAGGTAAGTCTGAAAAGTCTATCTGCCAGTATTCCCCAGGAGTTATTCCTTGTCTTTTAAGTCCTTCCATAATCTTCTTCCTGATTTTTGCATTATTAGCACAACAGACAGAACATTTTTTTCCACTACAATGTCTTCTATAGTTTGCATCTTGGGCCCAAAACCGCTTCTTTTAACAGTTAATACCAGCGCATCTGCTCCTGTGTGCATTTCTTGGTGTAGCCTTGTAATTAATATTTCCATCATTTTCTCAGGAACCAATAAATGTGTCAGTGGCATCACCCACCAACCTTGATTATTTTTGGAGCAATCCAATTATTCTGGTAACTGCTTTTCTTTATCAGCATATTTTGGTGACGATAGTTCTAAACAATCCTGGAATTAAGGCTCCTTCCAATGTTGACTCTTTCAGGGCTACCTCTTTAGCTAACCGATCTGCTTTTCAATTACTTTTTGTAATTTCTCTATTTCCCTGTTGGTGAGCTTTATAATGTATTATTGCAACCTCCTTTGGTTGGAGAACTGCTTGCAGAAGTCTCAAAATGGCTGTTCCATATTTTATTGGAGCCCCTTGTGAATATAATAATCTTCTTTCCTTCAAAATTGCCCCGTGTGCAGGTACCACTCCAAATGCATATTTGGAATCAGTATATATATTCACTCCTTTCTCATGACTCAGTTCTAAGGCTCGAGCCAGTGCTGTCAACTCCACCTTCTGAGTGGATGTATTACCAGTCAGTGCTCTGGTTTCCAATGTTTGGGTATTTGTTACCACCATGTATCCAGCTCTGCATTTTCCTTCCAACAGGTAGCTGCTACCATCGGTAAAGAGCTCCACTTCCACGTCAGGCAGAGGCTCATCCTGTAAATCTGGTCTGCTGGAATACACTTGTTCAAAGGTGGTTAGACAATCATGCTGTAATTCCTCAGACTCAGACACAGGGAGTAAAGTGGCAGGATTTAAGGTGGAGGTTAGGGAAAGCATGACATCATCTTGTTCTAGTAATATGGTTTGATACCTCACTAACCTATTCGGGGAAATCCATTGGTGTCGCATGTTTTCAAGGAGAGACAATACAGCATCAGAGAGAAACACAGTAATTGGGTGACCCAGTGTCAGTTTTCAAGATTCCTCAATTAAGGCTTGTGCTGGTTTTGGCTGAGAAGGGGTTAATTCTCCTCACTGTGGGAGTCGGCTGCCTTTTCCAGCTTCCCCCGCTCTGCTCGTGGTGGGGGGCTGGGAGGGGCAGGGCCATGGTGGGGGCGGCTGACCCCGACTGGCCAATGGCATGTTCATTCCATACCATGTGACACCATGACCAGTATATTGAGGGGGGGGCAGGTTGCGGCTCCGGAATGGCACGGCTTTGGTTCGGCGGGCGGCTGCGTCGCGTGCGGCTTGTTTCGGCGGTTTGTTCCCCCTCTCCCCTCCCTTCTCCCCTCCCCTAGGGCTTTGCGCCTCTCGTTGTTCTCCTTTACATTGCATTTCTGTTGTTGTTTCTTTTAATTTTAATTATTAAACTGTTGTTATCCCAACCCACGAGCGTTACCCTTCTGATTCTCTCCCCCATCTACCGGTGGGGGAGTGAGCGAGCGGCTGTGTGGGGCTGAGCTGCCGGCTAAACCACGACAGTCTTTTTTGGCGCCCAGCGTGGGGCTCAAGGGTTGGAGATAATAACAGCTGCTGGTCACAGCACCATGTTGTCCTTTTTGCAGTTGGTGTTAAAGATTGGTGTTGGTTTGTTGAGTCTGCTGTGTTCTGCTGTGATTAGTAATGTTTTGCCTACAAGATTTGTTATGCAAACAGTGGTTTTCAGCTTTATCTGGTATTTGGGGTTTTTGCTGAAACCGTTACTGTACTTTGGATACCACCTTGTTGAGTTGATTAGCAATTATACCTCCTCCTCTAAGAGATTTTATATGGAGGAAATACAGAATAGTACCTTTGCACTTTGTTCTATGATGTCTGTGCCTTTGTTACAACAACCTTTTTGTATCTTGAACATCCTTGGGTGGTTAAGGTGCACTTATTGTTAGTTTTTGGCCATGTTGTTTTGGTTTTGACTAAGCAACTTCAGAATATGACCCAGAAATCTGCCCCAAGCCTTGATAGTTAAGAGTGGCAGGGCATGTGGGACAGCATGAGCAAATACCTAGGGCAGTGGCCACCCCCAGTGTTTTGGACCTTTATCCCTGAACAAGTGCAAAAGCCTGAAAATTAGTAGAATATCTGGAGAAAGTATGTTGTTACACTGGGAACTCCAGAGAGACACAGATAACTGCAACATGCTGGGGCCTGGCCCATGGGTACTGAGCCCTGCTCAACAGTATTCAGTGCCCCCAGGGGGAAGAGAAGGTCTCTGCATTGAAATGCAAAGTGACTGGCACTGTAGACAATCCAGCCCTGATGACAGGCACTGCAGCCACTCAAACCCCCACAACAAGTACTGGAGCTGGCTCAGAGAATCAACCCGTATCAGTATCAGTTGCCCCCATACACAAGATGAAATATTGGAAACGGACGTCAACTCGTTTAGAACGAGATGATGAAAAAGCAGGGCCGTCATGGGGGGAGGAAGAAGAAGTCATAAATGAAATAAGGACAGGGATCGGGTGGTCACTGAGTGAGTAACGAGATACGCGAAAAGATTTCAGCCGTCGTTCAGGTGAGCACATTGCCACCTGGCTGCTCCGATGCTGGGGTAATGGGGCCAGTAGCCTGGAACTAGAGGGAAAAGAAGCCAAACAACTGGGATCCCTTTCTGGGGAAGGGGGTGTTGACAAAGCAATTGGAAAAAAACCACAAGCCCTCAGCCTCTGGAGGCGACTCCTGTCTGGAGTGAAGGAAAGGTATCCCTTCAAAGATGTTGTTACATATCACCTAGGAAAAAACACAACTATGGAGAAAGGCATTCAGCATCTAAGGGAATTAGCTGTGCTTGAGGTGATTTATGGTGACCTGGACAATCAACAGTAATCCAAAGATCCAGATGAAGCCGAGTGCACACGACCCATGTGGCGGAAGTTTGTACGGAGCGCACCATCTTTGCATGCAAACTCATTGGCTTTAATGTCCTGGAAAGATGACGAGACACCAACGGTGGCGGAGGTGATTGATAGACTCCGGGATTACGACACAAATATCTCTTCCTTGCTCATCTCTGCTGTGGAGAAACTATCCCAAGAGGTCCAGCAACTCAAAGAAAATATGTCCTACTCCCCACCTCGACAGAGTAGTGTCTCAGCTGTTAGGAATAAGCATCCTTTGGCTCAAAGAAGGGGATACACACCACGGGCCACCCTATGGTTCTACCTGCGTGACCACGGAGAGGACATGATGAGGTGGGATGGCAAGCCTATCTCAACCCTACAGGCACGAGTGCATGAACTGCAAGGAAGAAGAGTCACTCAGGGAGGTTCTTCCAGGAAAGCTGCTGCTCCAGATTCCAGTGAGCAAGTCCCCAGACAGAGGAGTGGAAGCGCAGATTTTATTTCTAAGTGTAATAGAGGGACTCCTGATTCATATTTACAGGAAGTGAGTTCTGACTGCCATGATCAGGACTAGAGGGGCCCTGCCTCCAGCCGGGTGGAGGAAAGGGATAACCGGGCTTACTGGACTGTGTGGATCCGATGGCCTGGCACGTCTGACCCACAGGAGTATAGAGCTTTAGCGGACACCGGCGCCCAGTGAACCTTAATGCCATGGAACTATATGGGGCAGAACCCATCAGCATTGCTGGAGTGACAGGGGGATCCCAAGAGCTAACTGTATTGGAGGCCGAAGTGAACCTCACTGGGAATGAGTGTCAAAAGCACCCCATTGTGACTGGCCCAGAGGCTCCGTGCATCCTTGGCATAGACTACCTCAGGAGAGGGTATTTCAAGGACCCAAAAGGTTGCAAGTGGGCTTTTGGTGTAGCTGCCTTGGAGATGGAGGACACTAAACAGCTGTCTACCTTGCCCAGTCTCTCGAAGGACCCTTCTGTTGTGGGGTTGCTGAAGGTCAAAGAACAACAGGTGCCGATCGCCACCACAACAGTGCACCGGCAGCAATATCGCACCAACAGAGACTCTTTGATGCCCATCCATTAGCTCATTCGTTGACTGGAGATCCAAGGAGTCATCAGCAAGACCCACTCACCCTTTAACAGTCCCATATGGCCAGTGGGGAAGTCTAATGGAGAGTGGAGGCTAACAGTAGACTATTGTGGCCTGAATGAAGTCACGCCATCATTGAGTGCTGCTGTGCCAGACATGCTAGAACTTCAATACGAACTGGAGTCAAAGGCAGCCAAGTGGTATGCCACAATTGATATTGCTAATGCATTCTTCTCAATCCCTCTGGCAGCAGAATGCAGGCCACAGTTTGCTTTTACTTGGAGGGGCGTTCAGTACACCTGGAATCGACTGCCCCAGGGGTGGAAACACAGCCCTACCATTTGCCATGGACTGATTCAGACTGTACTGGAACAGGGAGAAGCTCCCGAACACCTACAATACATTGATGACATCATTGTGTGGGGCAACACAGCAGAAGAAGTTTTTGAGAAAGGAGAGATAATAGTCCAAATCCTTCTGAAAGCTGGTTTTGCCATTAAAACAAAATAAGGTGAAGGGACCCACACAAGAGATCCAGTTCTTAGGAATCAAATGGCAAGATGGTCGTCGTCAGATTCGAATGGACGTGATGAACAAAATAGCAGCCATGTCTCCACCAGCTAGCAAAAACGAAACGCAAGCTTTCTTGGGCGTTGTGGGTTTTTGGAGGATGCATATTCCACACTACAGTCTGATCGTAAGCCCTCTCTATCAAGTGACCCGGAAAAAGAATGATTGCAAATGGGGCCCTGAGCAACGACAAGCCTTTGAACAGATTAAACGAGAAATAGTTCGTGCAGTAGCCCTTGGGCCAGTCCGGGCAGGACAAGGTGTAAAGAATGTGCTCTACACCGCAGCCGGGGAGAATGGCCCTACCTGGAGCCTCTGGCAGAAGGCACATGGGGAGACCCGAGGTCGACCCCTAGGGTTTTGGAGTCGGGGATACAGAGGGTCTGAAGCCTGCTATACTCCAACTGAAAAAGAGATATTGGCAGCATATGAAGGGGTTTCAGCTGCTTCACAAGTGTTTGGTACTGAGGCACACCTGCTCCTGGTACCCCGACTGCCAGTGCTCGTCTGGCTGTTCAAAGGAAATGTCCCCTCTACACACCATGCAACTGATGCTACATGGAGTAAATGGGTTGCACTGATCACCCAGCGGGCTCGAGCAGGAAACCCCAGTCTCCCAGGAATCTTGGAAGTAATTATGGACTGGCCAGAAGGCAAAGACTTTGGAATATCACCAGAGGAGGAGGTGACACGTGCTGAAGAAGCCCCACTGTTTAACAAACTGCCAGAAGATGAGAAGCAATATGCCCTGTTCACTGATGGGTCCTGTCGCCTTGTGGGAAAGCACCGGAGATGGAAGGCTGCTGTATGGAGTCCTACACGACAAGTAGCCAAAACTGCTGAAGGAGAAGGTGAATCGAGCCAGTTTGCAGAGGTAAAGGCCATCCAGCTGGCCTTAGACGTTGCTAAATGGATAAAGTGGCCAGTGCTCTATCTCTATACTGACTCCTGGATGGTGGCAAATGCCCTGTGGGGCTGGCTGCAGCCGTGGAAGCAAAGCAACTGGCAGCATAGAGGCAAACCCATCTGGGCTGCCACATTGTGGCAAGATACTGCTGCCCGGCTAGAGAACCTGTTTGTAAAGGTACGTCATGTGGGTGCTCACATCCCAAAGAGTCGGGCTACTGAAGAACATCCGAACAACAGCAGGTGGATCAGGCTGCCAGGATTGAAGTGGCTGTGGTGGATCTGGACTGGCAACATAAGGGTGAACTATTTCTAGCTCGGTGGGCCCATGACACCTCAGGCCATCAAGGGGGAGATGCAGCATAGAGGTGGGCTCGTGATCGAGGGGTGGACTTGACCATGGATGTTATTGCACAGGTTATCCACGAATGTGAAACATGTGCTGCAATCAATTAAGCGAAGCGGGTAAAGCCTCTGTGGTATGGGGGACGATGGCTGAAGTATAAATATGGGGAGGCCTGGAAAATTGACTATATCACACTCCCACAAACCCGCCAAGGCAAGCGCCATGTGCTTACCATGGTAGAAACAATGACTGGCTGGCTGGAAACATATCCTGTCCCCCATGGCACTGCCCAGAGCACTATCCTGGGTCTTTAGAAACAAGTCCTGTGGCGACATGGCACCCCAGAGAGAACTGAGTCAGACAATGGGACTCATTTCCGAAATAACCTCATAGACACCTGGGTCAAAGAGCATGGCATTGAGTGGGTGCATCACATCCCCTATCATGCACCAGCCTCTGGGAAAATTGAACGGTACAATGGACTGTTAGAAACTACGGTAAAAGCAATGGGGGGTGTAACATTCAAGCACTGGGAAACACATTTAGGAAAAGCCACGTGGTTAGTCAACACGAGGGGATCTGCCAACTGAGTTGGCCCGGCCCAGTCAGAAATCCTACATACTGTGGAAAGGGATAGAGTCCCTGTAGTGCACGCAAAAAGTCAGCTGGGCAAAACAGTCTGGGTTCTTCCTGCCTCCGGCAAAGGCAAACCCATTTGTGGGATTGCTTTTGCTCGAGGACCTGGGTGCACTTGGTGGGTGATGCAGGAGGATGGAGAAATCCGATGTGTGCCTCAAGGGGATTTGATTTTGGGCGAAAACAGTCAATGAACTGAATGGCACAATGCGAACTGCTATATAATATTGTGTGTCACCTTTGTGTTGTATCAATGTTATCAGAGTACGAGCCTCCCAACCCATGGAAGATAAACTGTGAAACAAGCCATGCAGCAGTGATGGAACGATGACTGACTCGGTAGGCAGCAACCCAACGCCACACACCCCATCTCTCCCACCCTGAAAGCCTGATACAACAGATGGAGCCCAGAGTCATGGACTGGGTGAAGTCAATGGACATTCTAATGGACATTTTGCAGGGAAGGTCCATAGACTAAGGGAATGATGTCTGTATATAATGTTAAAGGATGGGAAGGGGAGGGGTGGTGGTTGGTACGGTTGTATTGCATCATATGGGACCTGGGCATGGTGTAAATGGTATGAAATAAGGGGTGGCGAATGTGCTGGTTTTGGCTGAGAAGGGGTTAATTCTCCTCACTGTGGGGGTCGGCTACCTTTCCAGCTTCCCAAGCTCTGCCGCGTGGCGGTGGGTGGGCTGGGAGGGGCATGGCTGTGGTGGGGGCGGCTGTCCTCGACTGGCCAATGGCAGGTTCATTCCATACCATGTGACACCATGACCAGTATATTGAGGGGGGGGCAGTTTGCGGCTCGGGAGTGGTGTGGCATTGGGTCGGCAGGCGGCGAGCGGCTGTAGCGCCTACGGTTTGTTTCGGCGGTTCGTTCCCCCTCTCCCCTCCCCTGGGGCTTTTCGCCTCTCGTTGTTCTCCTTTACATTTCATTTCTGTTGTTGTTTTTTTAATTTTAATTATTAAACTGTTCTTATCCCAACCCACGAGCGTTACCCTTCTGATTCTCTCCCCCATCTAGCGGTGGGGGAGTGAGCGAGCGACTGTGTGGGGCTGAGCTGCCGGCTAAACCACGACAAGGCTACAGTCACTACTGCTGCCCTCAAGCAGGCAGGCCAGCTTTTACTAACCTCATCTAATTATTTGGCAAAGTATCCTACAGGCCTCTTCCAGCTCCCCAGCTTTTGTGTCAGCCCTCCCAATGCCACTTCTTGTCTTTCATGTACATATAATTGAAGGGGTTTTCTCAAATGTAGGAGTCCCAAGGCAGGGGCTTCCATTAATTTTCTCTTATATTCTGACTGACATTCCCTTAATTGTCTATGTTCTAACTCTTACGTACTGTGGAAGGGGATAGAGTCCCTGTAGTACATGTAAAAAATATACCGGGGAAAACAGTCTGGGTTCTTCCTGCCTCAGGCAAAGGCAAACCCGTTGATGGGATTGCTTTTGCTCGAGGACCTGGGTGCACTTGGTGGGTGATGCAGGAGGATGGAGGAGTCTGATGTGTGCCTCAAGGGGATTTGATCTTGGGTGAAAACAGCCAATGAACTGAATGGCATAATGCAACCTGCTATGTAATATTGTATGTCATCACTACTATGGTTGCTATATGCCATATCAGTGATATCATAGAACAAATCTCCCAATCCACGGAAGATGAACTTTGATGAAACAAGCAAAGTGCAGCAGTGATGGAACGAAGACTGACTTGGCATGCAGCAACCCAACACCACACACACCATCTCTCCTGCCCTGAAAGATTGATACGACAGATGGAGCCCAGAGTCATGGACTGGGTGAACTCAATGGACATTTTTTAATGGGCATTTTACAGGGAAGGTCCATAAACTAAGGGAATGATGTCTGTGTATTATGTCAGAGGATGGGAAGGAGAGGGGTGGTGGTTGGTACGGTTGTATTGGATGGTATGGGACCTGGGCATGGTGTAAATGGTGTGAAATAAGGGGTGGAGAATGTGCTGGTTTTGGCTGGGATAGAGTTAATTCCCTTCACTGTAGTGCCTGTAGTAGTCAGGGACCTTTCCAGCTTTCCATGCACTGCCATGTGGGCAAGAAGCTGGGAGGGGTGGGGCCACAGCCAAGACAGCTGACCCAAGCTGGCCAATGGGATATTCATTCCATACCATGTGACACCATGACCAGTATATTAACCAGGGAGGGGAGGGGAGGAGGTGTAATTGACTAAATTAACTCAATGGACATTTTGTGGACATTTTATGGACATGTTACAGGGGTAGTCCATAGAGTAAGGGAATATTATCTGTGTATTATATCAAAGGATGGGAAGGGGGTGGTGGTGGTTAATGAGGCTGTATTGGATAGTATGGGACCCGAGCATGACGTAAATTATATGGAATAAGGGGTGGATACTGTCATGGTTTTAGCTGGGATGGAGTTAGTTTTCTTCATTGTAGCTGCTGTGGTGTGTTTTAGACTGTATGGGATTGGTGTTGATAGTACACTGATGTTGTAGTTGTTGCTGAGTAATTGCTAATTAGGTGCTATGTTTTGCCAGGTGGTGCTTATACTGATCAAGGACTTCTCTGGCTTCCCTGTTCTATGCTGGGGGTGCAGAAGGCTGGGAGGAAAAGGGGTGTGGCTGGGGCAGGCGGTTAAAACTGGCCAATGGGATATTCCATATCATATGATGTCCTGTCTGGTATATTAACAGGGAGGAGTTGGCATAGGTAAGCAGCAGTTCTGGATTGGGGTTGGTGGTTCGGCTTTTTTGTTTATTTTCCCCCAGTTTTGTGTCACTTGTTATTTTCCTTTTTATTATTATTGTTAGTTATTTTTACTATTATTGTTTTATTTTAATTGTTGAACTGTTCTTATCACAACCCATGAGTTTTCTCACTTTTGCTCTTCTGATTTTATCACAGAATCACAGGTTGGAAAGGGACCTCAGGGATCATCTAGTCCAACCTTTCTAGGAAGAACACAGTCTAGATATGATGGCCCTGCACCCTGTCCAGATGACTCTTGAAGGTGTCCAATGTGGCTGAGTCAACCACTTCCCTGGGGAGATTATTCCAATGGTTGACTGTCCTCACTGTGAAAAATTTCCCTCTCATGTCCAATCGGAATCTCCCCAAGAGCAACTTTTATCCATTCCCCCTTGTCCTCTCCATGTGACTCCTTGTAAAAAGGGAGTCTCCATCTTCTTTGTAGCTACCCCTTAAGTACTGGTACATGGTGATGAGATCCCCTCTAAGCCTCCTTTTCTCAAGGCTGAACAAACCCAGTTCTCCCAGCCTAACCTCGTGTGGCAGGCTTCCCAGTACTTTGATCATCCTGGTGGCCCGTCTCTGGACCCCTTCCAGCCTGTCCACATCCTTTTTGTATAGCGGGGACCAGAACTGTACACAGTACTCCAGGTGTGGCCTGACAAGCGCTGAGTAGAGTGGGATGATGACTTCTTTATCTCTGCTGGTGATGCCCTTTTTGATGCAACCCAGCATCCTGTTGGCCTTCTTGGCCGCAGCAGCTCACTGTTCGCTCATGTTGAGCTTCCTGTTCACCAGGACCCCCACATCCCTTTCCACAGAGCTGCTCTCCAGCCAGGTGGATCTCAGTCTGTGCTGCATTCCCAGATTATGTTTTCCCAGGTGCAAGACCTTACACTTCTCCTTGTTGAACTTCATAAGGTTCTTGTTGGCCCACTCTTCCAGCCTATCCAGATCTCCCTGCAGAGCAGCTCTCCCTTCTGGAGTGTCTACTTCCACACTCAACTTGGTGTCATCCGCAAACTTCATCAGGCTACACTTGATCCCGTTATCCAGATCACTTATGAAGATGTTGAATAACATTGGGCCCAATACTGATCCCTGGGGGATTCCACTTGTGACAGGTTGCCACTTGGAAAAGGAGCTATTTATCACCACCTTTTGGGTGCGGCCTGTCAGCCAGTTCCCCACCCACTGCACAGACCACTTGCCTAGGCCATAACGCATTAATTTCTCCAGGAGGAGGCTGCGGGGGACCGTATCAAAGGCCTTGGAGAAGTCCAGGTAGACAATGTCCACCGCCCGCCCCATGTCAACCAGGCAAGTCACATTGTCATAGAAGGTCACTAGGTTTGTCAAGCATGATCTGCCTTTAGTGAAGCCTTGTTGGCTTTTCCCAATCACATGCTTCATTTGACTTGTGATGGCCCCCAGGAGGATTCATTCCATAGCTTTCCCAGGGATTGAAGTAAGGCTGATGGGCCTATAGTTACCCGGATCCTCCCTCGAGCCCTTCTTGTAGATAGGGATAACATTTGCCTTCCTCCAGTCCTCTGGGACATCCCCCGTTCTCCACGACTTCTCAAAGATTATGGAGAGTGGCCTTGCAACGATGTCAGCCAGCTCTCTCAACACCCTCGGGTGGATGGCATCAGGACCCATCGATTTGTAGGGGTCAAGCTCCTGTAATAATTCATGTACTAACTCTTCCATCACTGATGGTGGGTCGGTGTTTGGATGAACCGGCAATTTCGTTCCCAAAGCCTGGGACCCGACAGTGTTGGTAAAGACAGAGGTGAAGGAGGTGTTGAGGACCTCTGCCTTTTCAGCATCGTTGGTGATTGACTCTCCTTTTCCGTTTAACAGCGGGCCTATGTTTTTCTTCTTTTTCTGCTTATGGCTGACATGTCTGAAGAAACCTTTCTTGTTATTTTTGACATCTACGGCCCGTTTCAATTCGAGTTGGGCTTTTGCTTTTCTAACTGCATCTCTGCACGCTCTGGCAGTGCCCTTGTAGCTCTCGACGGATAATCCTCCACTCCTCCATCTCTGGTATGCTTCCCTTTTGGATTTGAGTAGACCCAGGAGGTCATGGTTGAGCCAAGGGGGCCTCTTGCTCCGCTTACTTCCTTTTCCTTTGTAGGGGATAAATTGGCTTTGTGCTTCCAATAGAGAGTTCTTGAAGAACTCCCAGCACTCACTCTAGCTCCTTTGTCTTCCATGGAAGCTTCCCGTCGAATCCCTCCCAAATGAGCCTCGAGTGCACTGAAGTTTGCTCTTCTAAAATCCAGAACCCTTGTCTTAGAGCTGACCTTCAGTATGCTCAGCAGGATCCCGAACTCCACAATACTGTGGTCACTGCAGCCAAGGCTATCACTAACCGAGATATTACAAAGCAGGCTTTCTCGGTTTGTGACTAGCAAGTCCAGCAGTGCCTCCTTCCTGGTTGGCACTTCTAACATTTGTGTCGGGAAACAGTCCTCTATGCGTTCCAGGAACTTGGTGGATGCCATGCGAGCTGCCGTATTGTTCTTCCAGCAGATGTCTGGGTAGTTGAAGTCACCCATCAGGACCAGGTTCTGTTGGCCAGAAGCTTGCTTCAGTGCCCCAAGTATTGCTTCATCGGCATTGTCGTCAGGATTAGGAGGTCGGTAGCAGATGCCCACTGTGAGGTCCTGCTTGGAGATGACCCCTTTGACTTTAACCCAGAGGCATTCGATAGAGCAGTCGCAATCACCATAGTTGACTTCGATACTTTCGAGGTTTTCCTTAATGTAGAGTGCGGCGACTCCACCTCTTCTACCCTGCCTGTCCTTACGAAAGAGCCTGTAACCGTCCATTGCGATCCCCCAGTCATTTGAGCTGTCCCACTATGTTTCAGTTACTCCTATGATGTCATACCCCTCTGAGTGGGCACGGAGCTCCAGTGCCTCCTGTTTGTTACCTAGACTGCGTGCATTTGTATACATACACTTGAGGTGATTACTCTTCTGTTTCACCTCTTGGGAGACAGCTAAGGCACCTTTATCACCACACTGCTTTTCTTCCTCATTCCCCTGTGTAGTGCTCATTTGTGAATGGGGGTTAAACTATACCATCCACCTCCACTTTTGGAGTGGGATGGGAGCCTGGGAGTCTTGGCAGGTTGATTATATAGGCCCCTTCAGGAAGTTAGATGGGAAGCAATATGCCGTTGTTGGGGTAGAGGTGATGTGTTGGGTTGATGGTTAGACTTGATGATCTTAGAGGTCTTTTCCAACCTTAATGATTCTATGATATTGGGGCTTATGCAGGCTGAGGCCTTTGTGAGAGCAACTGGAGACAATATGGTAAAAGGGTTGAAGCTATGGTTTAGTTACTTATCAAAACCCCAATCGATCCAACCAGATAATGGCAGCTGCTTTAATGCCAGTGTGGTTCAGGAATGGGCAAAAGGCGAGGGAATACAGTTGACGTTTCACATCCCCTATTACCCTCAAACGAATGGGATAGTGGAAAGAACAAATGGGTTGTTGAATTGTGTCCTCAAATCCCATGATTCTGGATGGCCTGTGTGACTCCCTGTTGCTGTAACAAAAGTAAATAGTTGCTGGGAGGTAAACGGATGTCCTAGGCTCATTGTGTTTTGTCCCAGACCCCCTTCCCTCCTCTCAGAGAAAAGGGAACCAAAAGACCTTGTAAAACCACTCCACTACCCAGGACAACCTGTTCTGGTAGATTTGCCAACAGTAGGCGGAAACCCCTTAATTCTAAAAACTCTACTTAATCTCTATTCCTGGGTAGCCACTGATGCTCATGGAAGGGATCACTGAATCAGTACCAGATGGATTGTGCTATCCTTTTGAACTTGTTTTTATTCAATATTAGCTTGTTCAAGATATTCTGAGCACCCTTCTGTATGATTGTCAAACAAATTCTTCATTATACCAATGGTTTACTCTAAAAATTATGTGTTGGCCTCAGTGAACGACTGAGATTTTGATGTATTTATAGGTCATCGTGGAGACCCTTTCATGAACCCTATGTTTATCTTGCTGCCCTTGGTGGTTGTTTGTACCATTTTTTGATTCTCTTCATTGTTTTTTGTATGTTATAACAGAGCACAATGCTTTGGGGAGCCCTCCTTTTCACCTTTGCTCTCCTTGGGGAGGTAAGAGGAAGTAAATCACCCAACTTAGCTTGGGAACTGATTCGAGAGTTTGTATGTGTCTGGACTGACCAAGGAGTTTGTGTTCAAATTCCTAAATCTTCAGGAGAAGGTATTGGCTTTGCTATTATTTTAGTTTTTCCCAGCTATTGGAAAGTAAATTAAACACAGTTGTTAAGAAATGTACTGCCAATTGCACCTGGGGCAGAGTGAGAGCTCCATTTGAGAGTCAATATAATGACATTTTTTATTTTAATGGGAGCTGGAGGGTGAATCAGGATGCATTTTACCAAATTTCCATGGCAAATTAGACTACATGTAATAGATGGAACATGAGTGAGCTAGTAACTCCCATACTGGAGGCCCCATTCATATTACCAATATCTCCTTGTCCTGAAGATTTGATGAACATACATAATGCATCAGGTAAATGGTGGAGCCAAACTCACTGTGAGAATCCCTGCAGGATATCATGCACCCAAGTCCCTTTTTGGCCTCCACCCCCTGAGACAGTACTTCTTGAGCATCTCTATATGGTTAAATGGTCTCCTACATGGTACGTACAAACCCCTGACTGCCCAGGATGAGAATATGGTAAGATTAATAGAACTAGATATGAGTGGGCTTGGTCCATCAAACACGTTGTATGGAGATGCTGATCCTGATCATCCCATTGATGAGGAGAATGATGAAATCCCTTCCCCAGAATACTCCTAATTAATGAACTCTACCACAATCTTAAATTGTACCACGGGTGCAGGAGACCCTATTGAGACATGGTACCTCCCCGAACTTCGAGCCTATATATGGGATATATGTACTTGCTGGGGATACCCTTCCAGGGCTTTTTGAAATTCGGACAATAGATGTGATGGAACCTGAAAAATGGGGAGAACTGCGATTAGGTGCTGTATTCCCACCTCCCATGGCCTGGAACGCCATAGAGTATGGGATAGAGACCTACAGGGTATTTGGGTACCCAGAGATTACTATTATCAATGTAATACAGCATTATACCTGGCCTCACTTGGAACTTTATGGGGGTGTTTGAATGGAAAGATATATTTCCATCTTAATGTAAGAAAACATGCCGGATTACGATATGGAATAGGAGTTCATACAGTATGTTCTTCTAGAGTGTTTGACTTCTTGAGGACTCATCAAAACAGAAGGCACTGAGAAAGTAGTGAGCCCAAAGCACGACCTGAGTGGACAGTACATGGAGTCCAGATACCTGATTATTATACCTGGGCTATGACAACATCTCTAATGTTAGAAAATACATTCACCCCATATGTAACCCTTAAAAGACACCAATTTGTCTTAGAAAATTTAACCTGGCAAGTACACGCCCTGAGCACTTGGGCCAAGTATGCCATCAAGGAAATAAATGTACAGATTCAGCAGGTATCTAAAATGACTTTGCAAAACACATTAGCTTTAAATATGTTATTGTTAAAAGAACAAGGTGTATGTGGAATGTTGAATCTTACCAACGGAGAATGCTACCTCACCATACACAACGCCACCATTACTGTAGAAGAAGCATGGAAGAAAATGAAAGAAGTATCAGAAAAAAACTGAGAACTTTTCCAAGCCACGCAGTCAGTGGACTGGTTTGCTGGTTGGGACCCTAAATCCTGACTTAGCTCCCTCCTGTACACACTAGGGCTTACCGGTTGGGGAAAATGTTCTTTTGAATATTATTGTAATGATAGGCTGTGGGTTCTTGTTTTTAATGATTGGCATAGCCATTGCAAAATGTATGGTTTCATGAACACTATCTTTGTCCTCTCTATCCTCTGTCCGCTATGTGAGTATCACCACCCAGAAAGAAGATTATATTAGACAATTTTTGAGCCACGGGGTGGTGTGAGGGACTGAAAGAGTTAATGTCTCAAACGTTGTTGTAAAGTGGGATGTAGTGAACTGCAGGTGGGAAATTGATGGACACGGTGTGGGGGGTATGTCGGAGGATGCGCAGTCCCAGGTTCTGCTGGGCCTCACATAGCAACTTGCTGAGGTCATACAAAGTTTATTTGAGGAAGGGGCTTACGACTGCCCAAAAAACCCCTCGCGATCACCCCTCACAATGGTGCCTGCGCAGAAGATCATGAAACTTCTGGAACAAGAACCATATAAGCTCACAGGAGGCATATCTGAAGGCAGGGCTTTGACTATAAAAGACACTACAACAGAGAGACTGATGCGCACCCACCACTGGAGGATTGACACATCTGTCCTCATAGGCGCTGGATCCAAGGGTGGTGATATCTCTCCTCCCCTCTCTTTTCCTCCTCTCCTTTTACAAATATTCTTAATAAGAACCCCCACTGTCAACACTTTTGCATGTTTTAAAGTTTGAGTTGCCTTTTGAAGTTTGAATTACTTCTGCATTGAAATAAAATGTTTAATTGATCATTTGGTGTCATTTTACCTTAATTTAGTCTGAGGGGATCATTAGAACCTTGGTCGCTGTCCCTCCTCCTCTCAGGTTGGGACATGATATGTGTCAGAAACCTTAACAAATCAAGAAAAGTTACGTGGATGAGACCACTGAAGAATCAGTCTGTTGCATATGGGGTTGATAAGTATCTGGAACAATGTAGTATATGAGTGCCGTGGTTTAGCCGGCAGCTCAGCCCCATGCAGTTGCTCGCTCACTCCCCCACCGCTAGATGGGGGAGAGAATCAGAAGGGTAACGCTCGTGGGTTGGGATAAGAACAGTTTAATAATTAAAATTAAAAGAAACAACAACAGAAATGCAATGGAAAGGAGAACAACCAGAGGTGCAAAGCCCCGGGGGAAGGGGGGGGAAGAGGGGGAACGAACCGCCGAAACAAACCGCATGCACTACAGCCGCTCGCCACCTGCCGACCCGATACCGCACCACTCCCGAGCCGTGAACTACACCCCCTTTAATATACTGGTCATGGTGTCACATGGTATGGAATGAACATGCCATTGGCCAGTCGGGGTCAGCCACCCCCACCATGGCCCTGCCCCTCCCAGCCCCGCCGCCACGCGGCAGAGCGGGGAAGCTGGAAAAGTAGCCGACCCCCACAGTGAGGAGAATTAACCCCTTCTCAGCCAAAACCAGCACATCCGGGCAGCAATACCTTGCCACAATGCGACAGCCCAGATGGGTTTGCCTCTACGCTGCCAGTTGCTTTGCTTCCACTGCTGTAGCCAGCCCCACAGAACATTCACCACCATCCAGGAGTCAGTATAGAGATAGAGCACTGGCCACTTTTCCTGTTCAGCAATGTCTAAGGCCAGCTGGATGGCCTTCACCTCTGCAAACTGGCTCAATTCACCTTCTCCTTCAGCAGTTTCTGCTACTTCTCGTGTAGGACTCCATACAGCAGCCTTCCATCTCCGATGCTTTCCCACAAGATGACAGGACCCATCAGTGAACAGGGCATACTGCTTTTCATCTTCTGGCAGTTTGTTATAGAGTGGGGCTTCTTCAGCACGTGTCACCTCCTCCTCTGGTGATATTCCAAAGTCTTTGCCTTCTGGCCAGTCCATAATCACTTCCAAGATTCCTGGGAGACTGGGGTTTCCTGCTCGAGCCCGCTGGGTGATCAGTGCAACCCATTTACTCCATGTAGCATCAGTTGTGTGGTGTGTAGAGGGGACGTTCCCTCTGAACAGCCAGCCCAGCACTGGCAGTCGGGGTGCCAGGAGAAGCTGTGCATCAGTACCAACCACTTCTGAAGCAGCTCGGACCCCTTCATATGCTGCCAATATCTCTTTTTCAGTTGGAGTATAGCGGGCTTCGGACCCTCTGTATCCACGACTCCAAAACCCTAGGGGTCGACCTTGGGTCTCCCCATCTGCTGTCTGCCAGAGGCTCCAGGTAGGGCCATTCTCCCCGGCTGCAGTGTAAAGCACATTTTTTACATCTTGTCCTGCCCGGATTAGCCCAAGAGCTACTGCACGAACTATTTCTCGTTTAATCTGTTCAAAGGCTTGTCGTTGCTCAGGGCCCCATTTGAAATCATTTTTCTTCCAGGTCACTTGATAGAGAGGGCTTATGATCAGACTGTAATTTGGAATATGCATTCTCCAAAAACCCACAACGCCCAAGAAAGCTTGCGTTTCGTTTTTGCTAGTTGGTGGAGACATGGCTGCTATTTTGTTCATCACATCCATTGGAATCTGACGACGACCATCTTGCCATTTGATTCCTAAGAACTGGATCTCTTGTGTGGGTCCCTTGACCTTATTTTGTTTTAATGGCAAAACCAGCTTTCAGAAGGATTTGGACTATTTTCTCTCCTTTCTCAAAACCTTCTTCCGCTGTGTTGCCCCACACAATGATGTCATCAATGTATTGAAGGTGTTCTGGAGCTTCTCCCTGTTCCAGTACAGTCTGAATCAGTCCATGGCAAATGGTAGGACTGTGTTTCCACCCCTGGGGCAGTCGATTCCAGGTGTACTGGACGCCCCTCCATGTGAAAGCAAACTGTGGTCTGCACTCTGCTGCCAGAGGGATGGAGAAGAATGCATTAACAGTATCAATTGTGGCATACCACTTGGCTGCCTTTGACTCCAGTTCGTATTGAAGTTCTAGCATGTCTGGCACAGCAGCACTCAGTGGCAGAGTGAATTCGTTCAGGCTACGATAGTCTACTGTTAGCCTCCACTCTCCATTAGACTTCTGCACTGGCCATATGGGACTGTTAAAGGGTGAGTGGGTCTTACTGATGACTCCTTGGTTCCTCAGTTGGTGAATGAGTTCATGGATGGGCATCAGTCTCTGTTGGTGCGATATTGCTGCCGGTGCACTGTTGTGGTGGCGATTGGCACCTGTTGTTCTTTGACCTTCAGCAACAGAAGGGTCGTTTGAGAGGCCAGGCAAGGTAGACAGCTGTTTAATTTCCTCCGTCTCCAAGGCAGCTACACCAAAAGCCCACTTGTAACCTTTTGGGTCCTTGAAATACCCTCTCCTGAGGTAGTCTATGCCAAGGATGCACGGAGCCTCTGGGCCAGTCACAATGGGGTGCTTTTGCCCCTCACTCCTAGTTAGGCTCACTTTGGCGTCCAATACAGTTAGCTCTTGGGATCCCCCTGTCACTCCAGCAATGCTGATGGGTTCTGCCCCTTTTTAGTTTCATGGCATTAAGGTTCACTGTGCACCAGTGTCCACTAAAGCTTTATACTCCTGTGGGTCGGATGTGCCAGGCCTTTGGATCCACACAGTCCAGTAAGCCCGGTTATCCCTTTCCTCCACCCGGCTGGAGGCAGGGCCCCTCTAGTCTTGATCATGGCAGTCACAACTCACTTCCTGTAAATGGGAATCAGGAGTCCCTCTATTACACTTAGAAATAAAATCTGCGCTTCTACTCCTCTGTCTCGGGACTTGCTCACTGGAAACTGGAGCAGCAGCTTTCCTGGAAGAGCCTCCCTGAGTGACTGTTCTTCCTTGCAGTTCATGTACTCGTGCCTGTAGGGTCGAAGTAGGCTTGCCACCCCACTTCATCATGTCCTCTCCGTGGTCACGCAGGTAGAACCATAGGGTGGCCTGTGGTGTGTATCCCCTTCTTTGAGCCAAAGGATGCTTATTCCTAACAGCTGAGACACTACTCTGTCGAGGTGGGGAGTAGGACATAACTTCTTTGAGTTGCTGGACCTCTTGGGATAGTTTCTCCACAGCAGAGATGAGCAAGGAAGAGATATTTGTTTCGTAATCCCAGAGTCTATCAATCACCTCCGCCACTGTTGGTGCCTCGTCATCTTTCCAGGACATTACTGCCAATGAGTTTGCATGCGAAGATGGTGCGCTCCGTACAAACTTCCGCCACATGGGTCATGTGCACTCGGCTTCATCTGGATCTTTACATGACCGTTGATCGTCCAGGTCACCATAAATCACCTCAAGCACAGCTAATTCCCTTAGATACTGGATGCCTTTCTCGATAGTTGTCCGTTTTCCTGGGTGATATGTAACATCATCTTTGAAGGGATACCTTTCCTTCACTCCAGACAGGAGTCGCCTCCAGAGGCTGAGGGCTTGTGTTTTTTTCCCCAATTGCTTTGTCAATGCCCCCTTCCCCAGAAAGGGATCCCAGTTGTTTGGCTTCTTTTCCCTCTAGTTCCAGGCTACTGGCCCCATTATCCCAGCATCAGAGCAGCCAGGTGACAATGTGCTCACCTGAACAACAGCTATAATCTTTTTGCGTATCTCGCAACTCACTCAAGGACAGGGATCAGGTGGTCTCTGTTTCATTTATGACTTCTTCCTCCTCTCCCTGTGACAGCCCTGCTTTTTCATCATCTCATTCTAAACGAGTTGACGTCTGCTTCCAATATTTCATCTTGTGTAGGGGGGCAACTGATACTGATACGGGTTGATTTTCTGAGCCAGCTCCAGTACTTGTCGTGGGGGTTTGAGTGGCTGCAGTGCCTGTCGTCAGGGCTGGATTGTCTACAGTGCCAGTCACTTTGCATTTCAATCCAGAGACATTCTCTTCCCCTTGGGAGCACTGCATACTGTTGAGCAGGGCTCGGTAGCCATGGGCCAGGCAACTGCAAGATGCTGGGGTCTGTGCCTCTCTGGAGTTCCCAGCATAACAACATACTTTCTCCAGATATTCTACTAGTTTTTCAGGATTCTGCACTTGTTCGGGGAGAAAGCTCCAAAACACAGGGGGTGCCCACTGCCCTAGGTATTTGCCCATGCTATCCCAAATGCCCTGCCACTCGTAACTATCAAGGCTTGGGGCAGATTTCTGGGTGATATTCTGAAGTTGCTTAGTCAAAACCAAAACAACATGGCCAAAAACTAACAATAAGTGCACCTTAACCACCCAAGGATGTTCAAGATACAAAAAGGTTGTTGTAATAGAGGCAGAGACATCATAGAACAAAGTTGCAAAGGTACTATTCTGTATTTCCTCCATATAAAATCTCTCCAAGGAGGAGGTGTAATTGTTAATTGCCTCAACAAGGTGGTATCCAAAGTACAGTAACGGTTTCAGCAAAAACCCCAAATACCAGATAAAGCTGAAAACGAGTGTTTGTAAAACAAATCTTGTAGGCAAAACGTTACTAATCACAGCAGAACACAGCCACTCACCAACCCAACACCACACCACTCCCAAGTCCCACCCTGCCCCCCCTTAATATACTGGTCATGGTGTCACATGGTATGGAATGAACATGCCATTGGCCAGTCGGGGTCAGCCGCCCCCACCATGGCCCCGCCCCTCCCACCCCCCCCCCCCGCCACGTGGCTGAGCGGGGGGGGGGGGGAAGCTGAAAAGGTAGCCGACTCCCACAGTGAGGAGAATTAACCCCTTCTCAGCCAAAACCAGCACAATGAGATAAGAGAAGCATTGCTGATGGAGTTTACACAGACAGACATTTACAATCACAGGTTAATAAAACCAACTGCCAGTTTTAATATGACAGTTAAAAGATAGCTTTCTGTATCATATTTAAGTATAACTTCGTTACCCAGAGGCTTTCTTTTTAAGAAGTTCTGTAATTTTTAAAACAATGATGTTACTTGAAGTTTGCAGGCACCCTACTCTGTTTACAGCAATGCAGCCGGTCCATATCCCTGTGTTCTTAAGAATCATAAATAACAGATTTTGCAACAGGACAATCTATAAAGAAAAATACATACTATTGCCTAACTGAAACCAGCTGGCCAATACAAATCCCATATCATCTCTGTTCTGTACTGATATTCACTTGGAGCTGTGTGAAACTACTGAAAAATTCATCCAGTTTTTGTGCTGCACATTCAGTTTTCTTTCCCTGCTGAAGCTATACAGCTATATATGGATTAAAACTGCACCACAGCTATATAAGATGGGAAGGAAGAAAAATTTCTAGCAAAATCAACTCCTGCTAGTAGGAAAAGGGAGCTCTTTGCTTCCAGATCTTAATGGCAGTGTACTGGTTTTAGCTGGTACAGAGTTAACTTTCTTCATAGCAGCTCATATGGTGGTGTGTTTTAGGTTTGTGAACAAAACAATGCTGATAATACACTAATGTTGTATTTATTGCTGAACAATGTTTGCATAGCATCAAGGCCTTCTCTTTCTCACTCTGCCTCCCCAGGGAGTAGGCTTGGGGTGGGCAATAGGCTGGGATGGGGCACAACCAGGCAGATGACCCGAACTAACCAAAGAGATATTCCATACCATATGACATCATGCTCAACAATAAAATGGAGAGGAGGGGGATTTTAGGGAGGTTATCCATCTTTTGCTTGGGAACTGGCTGGGCATCAGTCTACCCACAGAAAGTGGTACATGATTGCCTTTGCATCACTTGTTTTGTTTCTCTCTTCTTCCACTTATCCTTTGTTTATTAAACAATTTTTAGCTCAACCCCTGAGAATTTTGCTTTTACTCTTCCACTCCTCTTCCCCCATCCCACAGGGAGTGGGGTGAGGGAGTGAGCAAGGGTACTTAGCTGCGTGGATGAATCACAACAGTCCTTTTTGGTGTCCAATGTGGGGCTTGAAGGATTTGAGATGATAGATTTGTTTCAAGTGTGCTAGACCAAATTTTTAGCCGTTATAGCTGTTTAGCTATTAATCAGCAGGCTTCTGTGCTTGCCATGGGGCTTGCCTGCCTTACTGTATATTAGAGTCTAGTGCTTGTTAGTGGCTGCTTTTTGCTTTTGCTACTTGCTGTACTGCTGTATCATCTTACTCTACTGTGCCTGGGAACATTTTGATAACAGCAATGGCCATGTGCCTGGGCCGGCAGATGGCCAGGGTACTGCTGCTGTTCCTGTACTGCTGTACTGGACAGGATGGAATTCCAGTGTGAACTTGAGTGGAAATGACTGTGACCTGTGGATAAGTCCACGTGGGAGCAGGTACTCCTCGAAGTGTCTGTGGCCATGGATAAGTCCATGTCACAGCAGGTACACCCCAAAGGGACTGTGGCCTGTGGCTAAACAGGAGCAAGGGGAGGAATTCATTGCAGCGTTAAACCCAGTGGTCTGGTCAAAAGGGACCAGGGATGGAGACTGTAATGGAAATACGTTTAAACTGTTGTAACCTGGGATTTGAGTTGCATGTTATAGGAATTACTATAGCAGAAACCACCCGAACAAATGGAGGATGAGACTCACAAGTCTCACAAGCAGTGCAAGTGCAGCGGTGACCCAACCTGAGCTGTCTTTGGCACCAAATAACTCCATGCAACACATCGCCTCTCCTGTCCTGAGTGACCACCGTAACAGATGGAACCTAAGTCATGGACTAAATTAACTCAGTGGACATTTTATGGGTATTTTATGGACATTTTACAGGGGTGGCCCATAGACTAAGGGGGTCATGGCCAATGAGGATGTATTGGAGAGTGTGGGACCTGAGCATGACATAAATGGTATGGACTAAGGGATGGAGATTTTACTGGGTTTAGCTGAGATGGAGTTAATTTTCTTCACAGTAGCTAATATGGGGCTATGTTTTGGATTTGTCCTGAAAACAGTGTTGATAACACAGGGGTGGGGTTTTTTTAATTGCTGAGCAGTGCTTACACAGAGTCAAGGTCTTTTCTGCTTCTCGCACCACCCCACCAGCGAGTAGGCTGGGGGTGCACAAGAAGTTGGGAGGGGACACAGATAGGACAGCTGACCCCAACTGACCAAAGGGATATTCCACACCACATGATGCCGTGCTCAGCAATAAAAGCTGGGGGAAGAATAAGGAAGGGGGGGAATGTTCAGAGTTACGGCATTTGTCTTCCCAAGAAACCATTATGTGTGGTGGAGCCCTGCTTTCCTGGAGATGGCTAAACACCTGCCTGCCAATGGGAAGTAGTGAACAAATCCCTTATTTCGCTTTGCTTGTGCACACAACTTTTGCTTTACCTATTAAACTGTCTTTATCTCAACATATGTGTTCTCACACTTTTGCTCCTGATTCTCTCCCCCATCCCACTGCGCAGGAGTGAGCGAGAGGATGTGCGGGGCTTATCTGCTGGCCAGGGTCAAACCACAACACTGTATGAACAGTAACGGATTTCTGTGCATATTGTGTATTCTGTAAGTGTGATCTGTTACTGGAATTTGACTTTTTAAATCAATAAAATTCCCTTTCTAGGAACCCTAAATTTGTGAACAATAGAGTCACAGTTGGATACAATCCCACTCTCGATCACATGCAGGAAGCTCTCATTATATTACACTTGAAGCTTGGAGAGTCTTAGAAGGACTGGGACTCCCTGATGCCACATGCAGCACAAGCACAAAGGCAGAGAGATTCCCTGTCTCTGCAGGGTTTACAAGTTAATTTAAAACAGTATGTACCACATGATGTAATAACACCAGACAAAGGGGAAGGAAGGTGTGCAGGTAACAGTCTTAGAATACTGTAGTTTCATTTACTGATATCACACCTTTACACCATGGGGTTTTCCTGCTATGCTTACGGTGTGTTGCTGCAGAGCATCTCCTTTTTGGATTATTCTAGAGTTATCTCAAAAGACTATTTTATTTCTGAGGAGGATGGCAGACATGGCTGAAACTGTACTTCCTGGATGTATCTGTATTAGGCCAAATGCTGTAATGCCAAAGTAAGTCCATTGTAGCTTGTAAGCTTTTTGGATAGGTGCAACATCTTCACGTGACATCTTTCACAGAGCCTAGGGCAACATAAAGCAAGCAATAATGACAGTACAATTAATTACAATTAATAATGATAACCCTGTTTATTCACACATCATGGAAGACTAGTGCCATAGCCATAGTAAAGATTATCCTGCAGATTGCTGCTTGCTATTTACTATATTTGCCTGTCACACCTGCTCTGTTCTTCTACTTCATAAAACATTAATGTTCTTTCCAAAACAGGATTCTCTCTGGATGAAAGCACATTAGCACAAGGAAATGTAAAATAGTCTAATTCAAGTACTTTTAGAAAACAGTCATAAAATCAACTGTAATAATATAAGCAGAGGTGAAATTACACTCCAGCAGAGAAAGAGAGAAATAGAGACACTGAAACAGAGTGATAGACAGCTAAACAACCACTATATGTCTATTTTGAAACACACTTATTCACAATAAGAAACATATATCTACCCACAGAGTCACGCAAAACATTATACTAATTTTCATTTATAGGAATCAGAACTGTCATTCTCACTTTTTTTATGCTGTACAAACCCTTTCCAAAGAGGACAATCTGTTTCTGGAGAATAAGAGAGAGTGTCCCTCAGGCATGGTATGAAGCCCTTTTACTAACAAGGTCATATTCAGCCCTCCAGCAGGTGAGATGGATAGTGCAGGGCTGCCATGGAAGGCAGCAGGATTAGAAAGAGCAATGAAAACCTCAAAAAGTACCAAACATAACTTCTCTGGATACAAATATTTGATGCCTGGGAAGTCTTACAATGGGCTTTTTAAGAGCTAGAAGCATGCGGTAGATCCATTTAGGGAACTCCTTTTTAAACAGACATAGAACTCCTTTTTTCAGCCTCTCAACGTTAAGGTGGCAGATACTAAAATCATTATATATTTGGGTATATAGAAAATTTACAAGCCACAGATGAAATTTCTTCTCTATTTTTGGGGCATATTCAGTTGGAAGATCTAGATGCTATTCACATCTGGGGGAAAGGGAATAATTTTCTGGTATTTGTTTATAAATGGTGGGAGTTTTATTTTATTTTAACAAGACCTCAAGGAGATGGATCAATAGGCAGCAGGAAGGTCAGATGATCAAAGGGACATGTTAAATTATTGCTTCAGGTTTGTTTATATATTTTGTTTATCTGTTAACTCCTGTCTTTCATTATGTACTGGGTTTGCGTGTGTACTGGTTTAGGCTGAGAAGGGGTTAATTCTCCTCACTGTGGGGGGTCGGCTACCTTTCCAGCTTCCCATGCTCTGCCACTTCGGCAGGAGGCTGGGAGGGGCAGGGCCATGGTGGGGGTGGCTGACCACGACTAGCCAATGGCATGTTCATTCCATACCATGTGACACCATGACCAGTATATTAAAGGAGGGGCAGGTTACAGCTTGGAGGAAGTGTGGGGTTGGGTTGATGAGTGGTTGTGTGTGGTTTGTTTTGGTGGTTTGTTACCCTTCCCCCCTCCCCCTCCTCCCCCCCCCCCCCCCCCCCAGTTTCGTGCCTGTTGTTGGTCTTCTTTCCATTGCATTTTTGTTGTTGTGGGGTTTTAAAAATTATTTTAATTGTTAAACTGTTCTTATCTCAACCCACAAGCATTACCCTTCTGATTCTCTCCCCCATCTACCGGTGGGGGAGTGAGCGAGCGACTATGTGGGGCTGAGCTGCCGGCTAAACCATGACAGTCTTTTTGGTGCCCAACGTGGGACTCAACGGTCAGAGATAATAACAGCTGCTGGTCACAGCACCATGTTGTCCTTTTTGCAGTTTGTGTTAAAGATTGGTGTTGGTTTGTTGAGTCTGCTGTGTTCTGCTGTGATTAGTAACGTTTTGCCTACAAGATTTGTTATGCAAACAGTGGTTTTCAGCTTTATCTGGTATTTGGGGTTTTTGCTGAAACCGTTACTGTACTTTGGATACCACCTTGTTGAGGCAATTAGCAATTATACCTCCTCCTCTGAGAGATTTTATATGGAGGAAATACAGAATAGTATCTTTGCAATTTTTTCTATGATGTCTCCACTTTTATTACGAGTGGCAGGGTATATGGGATAGCATGGGCAAATACCTAAGGCAGTGGTCACCCCCAGTGTTTTGGAGCTTTATCCCTGAACAAGTGCAGAATCCTGAAAAACTAGTAGAATATTTGGAGAAAGTATGCTGTTACGCTGGGAACTCCAGAGAGACACAGATAACTGCAACATGCTGGGGCCTGGCCCATGGCTACCGAGCCCTGCTCAACAGTATGCAGTGCCCCCAAGGGGAAGAGAATGTCTCTGGATTGAAAGGCAAAGTGACAGTCACTGCGGCCACTCAAACCCCCACGACAAGTACTGGAAGTGAATCAGAGAATCAACCTGTGCCAGTATCAGTCGCCCCCATACACAAGATGAAATTTTGGAAGCGGATGTCAACTCGTTTAGAATGGGATGATGAAAAAGCAAGGCCGTCACGGGGGGAGGAAGAAGTCATAAATGAAACAGAGACCACCCGATCCCTGTCCTTGAGTGAGTTGCGAGATATGCGAAAAGATTTCAGCCCTTCACTCTAACCATTATAGATGCTGTCATAAAGATTTCTGCTCCTTTCCTTCTCTTTGAGCCAGGTCATGAAAGCACAGCAGTGATTACACAGTACAACCTATTATATGTGTTAGTAATTATTAGGCTTTTCAGAGTACAGATCAGAAGAGCATATGACTCTTAATTATAAAATCATAATAGCTGACTTCTTGTGCTACTTTATAAGTAGCACTATCAATTGATGTACAGAATGGTTCCATACAGCATACTTCCAAGGACTGGTACACTCCAAAAGAAAGTGGTCTAAAAAAGTGCAGAAGGACCATGGCAATAATATCCTTGACAGGAAGCAAGTAAATTTTGCAATTAAGCATGTAAAGGAAAAAGTCCATTTTTACCAGTGTCCCTGTCTAATTATGACCAGAATAAACAACATATAAAAGATGGCCCTTTCCCCAAAGAGTTTACAATTTTAAAAAAGGAAAAAATTGGTAGTATGAGTGAAAAATGAGCTGTTATTGCTCAGTGTGATAAGTAGCAGCCATCTTGTCAGGGCCAAACAAAATCATCTCAGGGACTGCCTACCTATTGAGTGCCATTTTCAGATAATGAAGGTACAGGCCTAGAAAGTTTGCTGCACATATCTGCTTTCCACAGTTTTTTCCCAGACTGCGTGCAGTGCAGTTCCTAAAACTTCTTCAGCATAATATCTTGAGAGGGTTGTGGGTTTTTTTGTTATCAGTGGTTCTTTCTTGCTAAGATACTTTTAGGTATTAGTGGCAAAAAAAAATATCCCCTTGTGACAGAGTGGCATGATGCATATTAATTGATACAGTTAAGTTTTGTAGAAATTTCTTTATCATAGGTTTCTGATGCTTTATACTTAAAAAAAAATATGGAAATAGCCTGCAGTCCTATGAGTCTTTAGAACAGGCTTAATTCCAGCTCAGTATTAGGTTCAGTAAGTGAAAAGCTGAGCAGTGTGTACCGCTAATTACAGTGTAAACATCTCATAAATATTCCTTCTTTTTATCCTTTGCCCTTTTCAAAAATGAAAGGTTGTAATTTACATGTGCAATAGTTCCTAATTGCCTCTTCACAAAACCTGCTTGTTTTATGTATTTTCAATTTTCTTTTGGGAAGAGGTGGAGCACATGAAAAGAGAGCAACATTTCTACCCTCATCTACATCTTCTGTAAAACAACACTCCCTTCAAAATCACCTCCCCAACTTCCTCCCCACAAAAAAATAGATCACAGCCAAGATTATGCATCCACTGGTGAGCTCAAGTGATAATTCTACTGAACTGCATTTTTAATTATAGAATAGCTATCTGTAGACATATGTATGCATACATATGTACACATATTTTGTGCAAAAGCATAGTTTGTTTGCTTTTCTGTTTTATAACTATTCTAATACTGAGACTTTGGGTGGGGGTGGTTTGTTTTTTACAGCAAAGTATGGCTGCAGAAATGGTTATGTTTGGGCTCCATATGCAGGTTCCAGTCATATACTGAAGCTGGACAATAAAGCAGGGAAAAAACAGCTGATATACAAAAAGGACTGTCTAGACAGTGCCCCATCAGTCTGGCTAAATTTGGTGCTGGCATTCCCAAAGGGACTGTAATATAATTGTTCTGGTGTCTGCATTCATTCCTCCTGTCAAACAACATCCCAAATATAGATCCTTTTTTCAATACAATAGGCCCAAACTGTGAAACAACCTAAGCAAATATCTCCTAATGCACAAATCCCCTGTTCTTTAATTGCTGGAAGGAAAAAACACATTGTTCTTTAATCAAAATGGAATTAATTTGATTTTCAAACAAAATCTAATTATTTTAATTAAGAAACTAAAAATAATTTGGGAAAAAAATCCTGAAAGTATAGTTTTACATGGACACAGCAAAGGCATCTTTTTCTGTATGTTTATTAACCACTCAGACAAAATTTAACAGAAACTCAGATGTGAAACTAATGATAGCTATGAATCATAAATTCTAATGAAAAAATAATTTCTAATGAAAAAATGTAATAAAAAAAGTGTTCATGAGCAAAAAGCAAGGAAAAATGCTGTTGTTTTACCCTCCAACAATTCAAAGGAACCAGAGGTTATTTCTTGAATATCTGCAAAGAGGCGATCTTATTTATTTGGACTATTTTGATAGCTCAAAAGATATTTGATAAATACGAGAAGCCTAAACTTATCTTGATTAAAACTTGTTCTATATATTTTGTAAAAATCTGTGAACATTTTATCAAGGAAATAGAGCACAAATTTGGAGCTTCAAAGAAAAAAAAAGGAATTAAGAATATTGTTTATATCACAGGTGTCCACAGAGAGAAACATAGAAGTCAAAATGTGCAAATAAAATGCAAAGAAGTAAAATCCCTACTTTAGGAAAGTAAAATACAGGAAATATGTTTGGAATTTGACCATATTTACATTTATGTGTTATCTCCTTTGCTCTTTTGTTCTTTTATTTCAAGACCTTTATATATAAATAGGAGTGAAAAATTATTTTAAACATTTTAAAGAAATATTATTTTGACTAACTAAAGAGTGTGACTGTGCTGGTACTGGCTGATAAGGGGTTAATTCTCCTCACTGTGGGAGTCGGCTACTTTTTCCAGCTTCCCTCGCTCTGCCATGTGGCGGGGGGGCTGGGAAGGGCAGGGCCGTGGTGGGGGCGGCTGACCCCGACTGGCCAATGGCATGTTCATTCCATACCATGTGACACCATGACCAGCATATTGGGGGGGGGGCAGGTTGTGGCTCTGGAGTGGCGCGGCGTTGGTTCGGCGGGTGGTGAGTGGCTGCGTTGCGTGTGATTTGTTTCGGCGGTTCGTTCCCCCTCTCCCCTCCCTTCCCCCCTCCCCCGGGGCTTTGCGCCTCTCGTTCTCCTTTACATTGCATTTCTGTTGTTGTTTCCTTTAATTTTAATTATTAAACTGTTCTTATCCCAACCCACGAGCATTACCCTTCTGATTCTCTCCCCCATCTACTGGTGGGGGAGTGAGCGAGCGACTGTGTGGGGCTGAGCTGCCGGCTAAACCACGACAGTCTTTTTTGGCGCCCTGCGTGGGACTCAACGGTCAGAGATAATAACAGCTGCTGGTCACAGCACCATGTTGTCCTTTTTGCAGTTTGTGTTAAAGATTGGTGTTGGTTTGTTGAGTCTGCTGTGTTCTGCTGTGATTAGTAACATTTTGCCTACAAGATTTGTTATGCAAACAGTGGTTTTCAGCTTTATCTGGTATTTGGGGTTTTTGCTGAAACCGTTACTGTACTTTGGATACCACCTTGTTGAGTTGATTAGCAATTATACCTCCTCCTCTGAGAGATTTTCAAAGGTACTATTCTGTATTTCCTCCATATAAACTTTGTTCTATGATGTCTCTGCCTCTATTCCAATAACCTTTTTGTATCTTGAACATCCTTGGGTGGTTAAGGTGCACTTATTGTCAGTTTTTGGGCATGTTGTTTTGGTTTTGACTAAGCAACTTCAGAATATCACCCAGAAATCTGCCCCAAGGCTTGATAGTTACGTGTGGCAGGGCATGTGGGATAGCATGGGCAAATACCTAGGGCAGTGGCCACCCCCAGTGTTTTGGAGTTTCACCCCCGAACAAGTGCAGAATCCTGAAAAACTAGTAGAATATTTGGAGAAAGTATGTTGTTACGCTGGGAACTCCAGAGAGACACAGATAACTGCAACATGCTGGGGCCTGGCCCATGGCTACCGAGCCCTGCTCAACAGTATGCAGTGCCCCCAAGGGGAAGAGAATGTCTCTGGATTGAAAGGCAAAGTGACAGTCACTGCAGCCACTCAAACCCCCAGGACAAGCACTGCAGCCACTCAAACCCCCACAACAAGTACTGGAGCTGGCTCAGAGAATCAACCCGTACCAGTATCAGTTGCCCCCATACACAAGACGAAATATTGGAAGCAGACGTCAACTCGTTTAGAATGGGATGATGAAAAAGCAGGGCCGTCACAGGGAGAGGAGGAAGAAGTCATAAATGAAACAGAGACCACCCGATCCCTGTCCTTGAGTGAGTTGCGAGATATGCAAAACGATTATAGCCGTTGTTCAGGTGAGCACATTGTCACCTGGCTGCTCTGATGCTGGGATAATGGGGCCAGTAGCCTGGAACTAGAGGGAAAAGAAGCCAAACAACTGGGATCCCTTTCTGGGGAAGGGGGCATTGAAAAAGGAATTGGGAAAAAACCACAAGCCCTCAGCCTCTGGAGGTGACTCCTGTCTGGAGTGAAGGAAAGGTATCCCTTTAAAGAAGATGTTACATATCGCCCAGGAAAATGGACAACTATGGAGAAAGGCATCCAGTATCTAAGGGAATTAGCTGTGCTTGAGGTGATTTATGGTGACCTGGACGATCAACGGTCATGTAAAGATCCAGATGAAGCCGAGTGCACATGACCCATGTGGCGGAAGTTTGTACGGAGCGCACCATCTTCGCATGCAAACTCATTGGCAGTAATGTCCTGGAAAGTTGACGAGACACCAACGGTGGCGGAGGTGATTGATAGACTCCAGGATTATGAAACAAATATCTCTTCCTCGTTCGTCTCTGCTGTGTAAAAGCTGTCCCGAGAGGTCCAGCAACTCAAAGAAGATATGTCCTCCTCCCCACCTCGACAGAGTAGTGTCTCAGCTGTTAGGAATAAGCATCCTTTGGCTCAAAGAAGGGGATACACACCACGGGCCACCCTATGGTTCTACCTGCGTGACCACGGAGAGGACATGATGAGGTGGGGTGGCAAGCCTACCTCAACCCTACAGGCACGAGTGCATGAACTGCAAGGAAGAACAGTCACTCAGGGAGGCTCTTCCAGGAAAGCTGTTGCTCCAGTTTCCAGCGAGCAAGTCCCGAGACAGAGGAGTAGAAGCGCTGATTATATTTCTAAGTGTAATAGAGGGACTCTTGTTTACCATTTACAGGAAGGGAGTTGTGACTGCCATGATCAAGACTAGAGGGGCCCTGCCTCCAGCAAGGTGGAAGAAAGGGATAAACGGGTTTACTGGACTGTGTGGATCCGATGGCCTGGCATGTCTGACCCACAGGAGTATAAAGCTTTAGTGGACACTGGTGCACAGTGAACCTTAATGCCATCAAACTATATAGGGGCAGAACCCATCAGCATTGCTGGAGTGACAGGGGGATCCCAAGAGGTAACTGTATTGGACGCCAAAGAGAGCCTAACTGGGAGTGAGGGGCAAAAGCACCCCATTGTGACTGGCCCAGAGGCTCCGTGCATCCTTGGCATAGACTACCTCAGGAGAGGGTATTTCAAGGACCCAAAAGGTTGCAAGTGGGCTTTTGGTGTAGCTGCCTTGGAGACGGAGGAAACTAAACAGCTGTCTACCTTGCCTGGCCTCTCAAAGGACCCTTCTGTTGTGGGGTTGTTGAAGGTCAAAGAACAACAGGTGCCAATCGCCACCACAACAGTGCACCGGCGGCAATATCACACCAACAGAGACTCTTTGATGCCCATCCATAAACTCATTCACCAACTGAGGAGCCAAGGAGTGATCAGTAAAACCCACTCACCCTTTAACAGTCCCATATGGCCAGTGCAGAAGTCTAATGGAGAGTGGAGACTAACAGTAGACTATCGTGGCCTGAATGAAGTCACGCCGCCATTGAGTGCTGCTGTGCCAGACATGCTAGAACTTCAATACAAATTGGATTCCAAGGCAGCCAAGTGGTATGCCACAATTGATATTGCTAATGCATTCTTCTCCATCCCTCTGGCAGCAGAATGCAGGCCACAGTTTGCTTTCACATGGAGGGGCGTCCAGTACACCTGGAATCGACTGCCCCAGGGGTGGAAACACGGTCCTACCATTTGCCATGGACTGATTCAGACTGTACTGGAACAGGGAGAAGCTCCAGAACACCTTCAATACATTGATGACATCATTTTGTGGGGCAGCACAGTGGAAGAAGTTTTTGAGAAAGGAGAGAAAATAGTCCAAATCCTTCTGAAAGCTGGTTTTGCCATAAAACAAAATAAGGTGCAGGGACCCGCACAGGAGATCCAGTTCTTAGGAATCAAATGGCAAGATGGACGTTGTCAGACCCCAATGGATGTGATGAACAAAATAGCAGCCATGTCTCCACCAACTAGCAAAAACGAAACGCAAGCTTTCTTGGGCGTTGTGGGTTTTTGGAGAATGCATATTCCAAATTACAGTCTGATCGTAAGCCCTCTCTATCAAGTGACCCGGAAAAAGAATGATTTCAAATGGGGCCCTGAGCGACAACAAGCCTTTGAACAGATTAAACGAGAAATAGTTCATGCAGTAGCTCTTGGGCCAGTCCAGGCAGGACAAGATGTAAAAAATGTGCTCTACACTGCAGCTGGGGAGAATGGCCCTACCTGGAGCCTCTGGCAGAAAGCATATGAGGAGTCCTGAGGTCGACCCCTAGGGTTTTACATTCGGGGATACAGAGGGTCCAAAGCCCGCTATACTCCAACTGAAAAAGAGATATTGGCAGCATATGAAGGGGTTTCAGCTGCTTCACAAGTGTTTGGTACTGAGGCACACCTGCTCCTGGTACCCCGACTGCCAGTGCTGGGCTGGATGTTCAGAGGGAACGTCCCCTCTACACACCATGCAACTGATGCTACATGGAGTAAATGGGTTTCCCTGATCACCCAGCGGGCTCGAGTAGGAAACCCCAGTCGCCCAGGAATCTTGGAAGTGATTATGGACTGGCCAGAAGGCAAAGACTTTGGAATATCACCAGAGGAGGAGGTGACACGTGCTGAAGAAGCCCCACTGTATAACACACTGCCAGAAAAGGAGAAGCAGTATGCCCTGTTCACTGATGGGTCCTGTTGCCTTGTGGGAAAGCACTGGAGATGGAAGGCTACTCTATGGAGTCCTACACGACAAGTAGCAGAAACTGCTGAAGGAGAAGGTGAATCGAGCCAGTTTGCAGAGGTAAAGGCCATCCAGCTGGCCTTAGACATTGCTGAATGGGAAAAGTGGCCAGTGCTCTATCTCTATACTGACTCCTGGATGGTGGCAAATGCCCTGTGGGGCTGGTTACAGCATTAGAAGCAAAGCAACTGGCAGCGTAGAGGTAAACCCATCTGGGCCGCCACTTTGTTGCAAGATATTGCTGCCCGGGTAGAGAACCTGTTTGTAAAGGTACGTCACGTGGATGCTCACGTCCCCAAGAGTCGGGCCACTGAAGAACATCGGAACAACCAGCAGGTATATCAGGCTGCCAAGATTGAAGTGGCTGAGGTGGATCTGGACTGGCAACATAAGGATGAACTATTTCTAGCTCGGTGGGCCCATGACACCTCAGACCATCAAGGGGGAGATGCAACATAGAGGTGGGCTCGTGATCGAGGGGTGGACTTGACCATGGATGCTATTGCACAGGCTATACACGAATGTGAAACATGCGCTGCAATCAAGCAAGCGAAGCAGGTAAAGCCTCTGTGGTATGGGGGACGATGGCTGAAGTATAAATATGGGGAGGCCTGGTAAATTGACTATGTCACACTCCCACAAACCCGTCAAGGCATGCGCCATGTGCTTACAATGGTAGAAACAACGACTGGCTGGCTGGAAACATATCCTGTCCCCCACGCCACTGCCCGGAACACTATCCTGGGTCTCGAAAAACAAGTGCTGTGGCGACATGGCACCCCAGAGAGAATTGAGCCAGACAATGGGACTAATTTCCGAAATAGCCTCATAGACACCTGGGCCAAAGAGCATGGCACTGAGCGGGTGTATCACATCCCCTGTCAAGCACCAGCCTCTGGGAAAATTGAACAGTACAATGGACTGTTATGAACTACGCTAAAAACAATGGGGGGGTGGAACATTCAAGCACCTGGATATACATTTAGCAAAAGCCACGTGGTTAGTCAACATGAGGGGATCTGCCAACTGAGATGGCCCTGCCCAGTCAGAAATCCTACATTCTGTGGAAGGGGATAGAGTCCCTGTAGTGCACGCAAGAAGTAAGCTGGGCAAAACAGTCTGGGTTCTTCTTGCCTCCGGCAAAGGCAAACCCATTTGTGGGATTGCTTTTGCTCGAGGACCTGGGTGCACTTGGTGGGTGATGCGGGATAATGGAGAAATCCGATGTGTGCCTCAAGGGGATTTGATTTTGGGCGAAAACAGTCAATGAACTGAATGGCACAATGCGAACTGCTATATAATATTGTGTGTCACCTCTGTGTTGTATCAATGATATCAGAGTACGAGCCTCCCAACCCATGGAAGATAAACTGTGAAACAAGCCGTGCAGCAGTGATGGAACTATGACTGACTCGGTATGCAGCAACCCAACACCACACACACCCCATCTCTCCCACCCTGAAAGACTAATACGGCAGATGGAGCCCAGAGTCATGGACTGGGTGAACTCAATGGACATTTTAATGGACATTTTACAGGGAAGGTCCATGAACTAAGGGAATGATGTCTGTGTATTATGTTAAAGGATGGGAAGGGGAGGGGTGGTGGTTGGTAAGGTGGTATTCCGTCGAATGGGACCTGGGCATGGTGTAATGGTATGGAATAAGGGGTGGCGAATGTGCTGGTTTTGGCTGAGAAGGGGTTAATTCTCCTCACTGTGGGGGGGTCGGCTACCTTTCCAGCTTCCCGCGCTCTGCCGCATGGCGGGGGGCTGGGAGGGGCAGGGCCATGGTGGGGGCAGCTGTCCTCGACTGGCCAATGGCATGTTCATTCCTTACCGTGTGACACCATGACTAGTATATTAAGGGGGACAGTTTGTGGCTCGGGAGCGGTGGGGCATCGGTTCGGTGGGCGGTGAGCGGCTGCGTCGCGTGCGGTTCGTTTCGGCGGTTCATTCCCCTTCCCACACCACCCCCCCCCCCCCGGGTTTTGCGCCTCTCGTTGTTCTCTTTTACGTTGCATTTCTGTTGTTGTGTCTTTTAATTTTAATTATTAAACTGTTGTTATCCCAAACCACGAGCATTACGCTTCTGATTCTCTCCCCCATCTAGCGTTGGTGGAGTAAGCAAGTGACTGTGTGGGGCTGAGCTGCCGGCTAAACCACGACAGTTGTAACAGTCATGGACTGGGTGAACTCAATGGACATTTTAATGTCCATTGTTCTCTCACTGCTGCACTTTGCTCAGTTCCATTGAAAGGTCATTGGCTATTATTATTTTTTTGGAGATTCCCACCATGATAACATTCCATTGATATGGCATATAGCAACCATAGTAGTGATGACATAAAACATCATATAGCAATTAACAGCATATTATTCAGTTCATTGACTGTTTTCACCCAAAATTAAATCCCCCTGAGGTACACACCGGACTCCTCCATCCTCCCGCATCACCCACCAAGTGCACCCAGGTCCTCGAGCAAAAGCAATCCCACGAGTGGGTTTGCCTCTCCCTGAAGCAGGAATAACCCAGACTGTCTTGCCCAACATATATTTTATGTTCAGTACAGGGACTCTATCCCCTTTCACAGTACGTAAGGATCCAGATTGGGCAGGGCCAGCTCGGCTGGCAGAGCCCCTCGTGTTGACTAACCAGGTGGCTTTTGCTAAATGTATATCCAGGTGCTTGAATGTTCCACCCCGCCATTGTTTTTAGCGTAGTTCATAACAGTCCATCGTACCGTTCAATTTTCCCAGAGGCTGGTGCATGATAGGGGATGTGATACACCCACTCAATGCCATGCTCTTTGGCCCAGGTGTCTATGAGGCTATTTCGGAAATGAGTCCCATTGTCTGACTCAGTTCTCTCTGGGGTGCCATGTCACCACAGGACTTGTTTTTCGAGACCCAGGATAGTGTTCCAGGCAGTGGCGTGGGGGACAGGATATGTTTCCAGCCAGCCGGTGGTTGCTTCTACCATGGTGAGAACATGGCGCTTGCCTTGGCGGGTTTGTGGGAGTGTGATATAGTCAATTTACCAGGCCTCCCCATATTTATACTTCAGCAATCATCCCCCATACCACAGAGGCTTTACCTGCTTCGCTTGCTTGATTGCAGCGCACGTTTCACATTCATGGATAACCTGTGCTATAGCATCCATGGTCAAGTCCACCCCTCGATCACGAGCCCATCTGTATGTTGCATCTCCCCCTTGATGGTCTGAGGTGTCATGGGCCCACCGAGCTAGAAATAGTTCACCCTTATGTTGCCAGTCCAGATCCACCTCAGCCACTTCAATCTTGGCAGCCTGATCCACCTGCTGGTTGTTTCGATGTTCTTCAGTGGCCCGACTCTTGGGGACGTGAGCATCCACGTAACGTACTTTCACAGCCAGGTTTTCTACTCGGGCAGCAATATCTTGCCACAATGTGGCAGCCCAGATGGGTTTGCCTCTGCGCTGCCAGTTGCTCTGCTTCCACTGCTGTAGCCAGCCCCACAGGGCATTTGCCACCATCCAGGAGTCAGTATAGAGATAGAGCACTGGCCACTTTTCCCATTCAGCAATGTCTAAGGCCAGCTGGATGGCCTTTACCTCTGCAAACTGGCTCGATTCACCTTCTCCTTCAGCAGTTTCTGCTACTTGTCGTGTAGGACTCCATAGAGCAGCCTTCCATCTCCAGTGCTTTCCCACAAGGCAACAGGACCCATCAGTGAACAGGGCATACTACTTTTCATCTTCTGGCAGTTTGTTATAGAGTGGGGCTTCTTCAGCACGTGTCACCTCCTCCTCTGGTGATATTCCAAAGTCTTTGCCTTCTGGCCAGTCCATAATCACTTCCAAGATTCCTGGGCGACTGGGGTTTCCTACTCGAGCCCGCTGGGTGATCAGGGAAACCCATTTACTCCATGTAGCATCAGTTGCATGGTGTGTAGAGGGGACGTTCCCTCTGAACATCCAGCCCAGCACTGGCAGTCGGGGTACCAGGAGCAGGTGTGCCTCAGTACCAAACACTTGTGAAGCAGCTGAAACCCCTTCATATGCTGCCAATATCTCTTTTTCAGTTGGAGTATAGCGGGCTTTGGACCCTCTGTATCCCCGAATGTAAAACCCTAGGGGTCGACCTCAGGACTCCTCATATGCTTTCTGCCAGAGGCTCCAGGTAGGGCCATTCTCCCCAGCTGCAGTGTAGAGCACATTTTTTACATCTTGTCCTGCCTGGACTGGCCCAAGGGCTACTGCATGAACTATTTCTCGTTTAATCTGTTCAAAGGCTTGTTGTCGCTCAGGGCCCCATTTGAAATCATTCTTTTTCCGGGTCACTTGATAGAGAGGGCTTACGATCAGAATGTAATTTGGAATACGCATTCTCCAAAAACCCACAAAACCTAAAAATGCCTGTGTTTTCTTTTCGCTGGTTGGTGGAGACATGGCTGCTAGCTTGTTGATCACATCCATGGGGATCTAACGACGACCATCTTGCCATTTGATTCCTAAGAACTGGATTTCTCGTGCGGGTCCCTTAACTTTACTTTGTTTTATGGCAAAATCAGCTTTAAGGAGGATTTGAACTATTTTCTTCCCTTTCTCAAGAACTTCTTCTGCAGTATTGCCCCGCACAATGATGTCATCAATGTATCGTAGGTGTTCGAAAGCTGCACCTTGTTCCAAACCATTATGGATCAGTCCAAGGCAAATGGTAGGGCTGTGTTTCCACCCCTGGGGCAGTCGATTCCAGGTGTACAGAACGCCCCTCCAAGTAAAAGCAAACTGTGGCCTGCACTCTGCTGCCAGAGGGATTGAGAAGAATGCATTAACAATATCAATTGTGGCATACCACTTGGCTGCCTTTGACTCCAGTTCGTATTGAAGTTCTAGCATGTCTGGCACAGCAGCACTCAACGGTGGAGTGACTTCATTCACGCCATGATAGTCTACTGTTAGCCTCCACTCTCCATTAGACATCCGGACTGGCCATATGGGACTGTTAAAGGGTGAGTGGGTTTTACTGATGACTCCTTGGCTCTCCAGTCGACGAATGAGCCCATGGATGGGGGTCAGAGAGTCTCGGTTGGTGCTATGTTGCTGCCGGTGCACTGTTGTAGTGGCGATTGGCACCTGCTGTTCTTCGACCTTCAAGCAACCCCACAACAGAAGGGTCCTTTGAGAGGCCAGGCAAGGTAGACAGCTGTTTAATTTCCTCCATCTCCAAGGCAGCTACACCAAAAGCCCACCTGCAACCTTTTGGGTCCTTGAAATACCCTCTCCTGAGGTAGTCTATGCCAAGGATGCACGGAGCCTCTGGGCCAGTCACAATGGGGTGCTTTTGACACTCATTCCCGGTTAGGCTCTCTTTGGCGTCCAATACAGTTACCTCTTGGGATCCCCCTGTCACTCCAGCAATGCTGATGGGTTCTGCCCCTATATAGTTTGATGGCATTAAGGTGCACTGTGCGCCGGTGTCCACTAAAGCTTTATACTCCTGTGGGTCAGACGTGCCAGGCCATCGGATCCACACAGTCCAGTAAACCCGTTTATCCCTTTCTTCCACCTTGCTGGAGGCAGGGCCCCTCTAGTCCTGATCATGGCAGTCACAACTCACTTCCTGTAAATGGGAATCAGGAGTCCCTCTATTACACTTAGAAATAAAATCAGCGCTTCTACTCCTCTGTCTGGGGACTTGCTCACTGGAAACTGGAGCAGCAGCTTTCCTGGAAGAGCCTCCCTGAGTGACTGTTCTTCCTTGCAGTTCATGCACTCGTGCCTGTAGGGTTGAGGTAGGCTTGCCACCCCACCTCATCATGTCCTCTCCGTGGTCACGCAGGTAGAACCATAGGGTGGCCTGTGGTGTGTATCCCCTTCTTTGAGCCAAAGGATGCTTATTCCTAACAGCTGAGACACTACTCTGTCGAGGTGGGGAGGAGGACATATCTTCTTTGAGTTGATGGACCTCCCGGGACAGCTTTTACACAGCAGAGACGAACGAGGAAGAGATATTTGTTTCGTAATCCTGGAGTCTATCAATCACCTCTGCCACCGTTGGTGTCTCATCATCTTTCCAGGACATCACTGCCAATGAGTTTGCATACGAGGATGGTGCGCTCCGTACAAACTTCCGCCACATGGGTCGTGTGCACTCAGCTTCATCTGGATCTTTGGAGGACCGTCGATCGTCCAGGTCACCATAAACCACCTCAAGCACTGCTAATTCCCTTAGATGCTGAATGCCTTTCTCCATGGTCATCCATTTTCCTAGGCGAAATACAATATCTTCTTTGAAGGGATACCTCTCTCTCACCGCGGACAGGAGCCGCCTCCAGAGGCTGAGGGCTTGTGTTCCTTTTCCAATTGCTTTATCAATGCCCCCTTCCCTAGAGAGGGATCCCAGTTGTTTGGCTTCCTTCCCCTCTAATTCCAGACTACTGGCCCCATTATCCCAGCATCGGAGCAGCCAGGTGATAACGTGCTCGCCTGAATGACGCCCAAAATCTTTCCGTATAACCCGCAACTCACTCAAGGATAGAGATTGGGTAGTTTCCGTTTCTTGTACACATTCTTCTTCTTTCTCCTCCTCTTCTCGTGATGGCCCTGGTTCCTTGTAATTTCTTTCTAAACAAGTTGACCTTCTCTTCCATGATTTCTTCTTGCGTATAGGGGCAACTGGTACTGGCACAGGTTGGTCCTCTGGTTTAGCTGCAATGCATGGCACTGGGGTTGGAGTAGCTGCAGTATCTGTCGTGGGGGTTTGGGTGGCCGCAGTGCTCATCACTGGGGTTGGAGTAGCTGCAGTATCTGTCGTGGGGGGTTGGGTGGCTGCAGTGCTTGTCGCTGGGGTTGGAGTAGCTGCAGTATTTGTCGTAGGGGATTGGGTGGCCGCAGTGCTTGTCACTGGGTTTGGAGTAGCTGCAGGGTCTGTCATGGGGCGTTGGGTGGCCGCAGTGCTTGTCACAGGGGTTGGAGTAGCTGCAGTGCCTGTTGTGGGGGTTTGAGTGGCTGCAGTGCTTGTCACGGGGGTTGGAGTAGCTCCCTTCTCTTTCCCTTGGGGGTACTGAATAGTGTTAAATAGGGCCCGATAGGCATAAGCCAGACCCCAGCACATTGCAGTGGTTTGTATCTCTCTGGAATTGCCAGGGTGACAACATACTTCCTCCAAATGTTCTACTAATTTTTCAGGATTCTGCACTTGTTCAGGGGTGAAGTCCTACACCATGGGGGGTGCCCACCGTCTTAGGCATTTGCCCATACTATCCCACATACCCTGCCACACGTAGCTATCGAGCCTTGGGGCAGATCTGTGGATTATATTCTTAACTTGCTTACTAACCTTAGACAGATCTGATACCACCTGCCAAAGCAATATCATCAGATGTATCTTGACTACACAAGGATGTTCAAGATACTGAAAAGTTGTTGTAATGAAGGAAGAGACATTACATAAGATGGCAGCTACGGTGCCATTCTGTATTTCCTCCATAAAAAACTTCTCAGAGGAGGAGGTATAATTGCTAACTGCCTCCATGAGGTGGTAGCTGTAGTACAGTAACAGCTTCCATGCAAGACCTAAATAACCGATAACAGTCAAGGCCAGTGTTTTAATAACAAGTCTCCTAGGCAAAATATCTCTAATCACTGCAGAGCACAGCAAACTGACAAAACCAACAGCAAGTTTTAACATGTACTTTACAATCAGCATGGTAAAGACTGGACAAACTAATATTGAGAGCAGATGAATCAATGCTGTGACCAGCAACTGTTATTATCTCAAACCCTTCGTGCCCCACGTTGGGCGCCAAAAATAGACTGTCGTGGTTCAGCCTCAGCTGGCAACTGAACACCACGCAGCCGCTCGCTCACTCCCCCCCCACTCCTGTGGGATGGGGAGGAGAATCGGATGAGCAAAAGAACTTGTGGGTTGAGATAAGCACAGTTTAATGATTGCAATAAAATGATAATAATAGTACCAATGATTATGATAATAATGACAATAATGTTAATATAATAAAATGGAAAAGGAAGGGAAAGGGAAAAAAGGAAAAAAAAAAAACCACGGAAACACAAACGATACAACCGCTCACCACCCACCAACCGACACTGCCCGTCCCCGAGCCGCGATTGCCTCCTCCTCCCCCGGCCAGCCCCTCCCAGTTAACATACTGGGCATGACGTTACATGATATGGAATATCCCTTTGGTCATTTGAATCCGCTCTCTTAGCTGTGCCCCCTCCTCTCCCAGCTTCTTGTGCACCCAGCAGAGCATGGGAAGCTAGAAATGTCCTTGACTAGTACAATCGCTACCCAGCAACAGCCCAAACATCTGTGTGTTATCTCAGCAGGTTTTTTTTTCCATGCTAATTTCAAAGCACAGCACTATACCAGCTAGAGTGAAGAAAATTAACTCTATCCCAGCTAAAACCATGACAACATTTTACAGGGAAGGTCCATGAACTAAGGGAATGATATCTGTGTATTATGTTAAAGGATGGGAAGGTGAGGGGTGGTGGTTGGTACGGTTGTAATGCATCATATGGGACCTGGGAATGGTGTAAATGGTATGGAATAAGGGGTGGAGAATGTGCTGGTTTTGGCTGAGAAAGGGGTTAATTCTCCTCACCGTGGGGGGTCGGCTACCTTTTCCAGCTTCCCGCGCTCTGCCGCGTGGCGGGGTGGGGGGGGGGCTGGGAGGGGCACGGCCATGGTGGGGGCGGCTGACCCCGACTGGCCAATGGCATGTTCATTCCGTACAATGTGACACCATGACCAATATATTGAGGGGGGGGGCAGGTTGCGGCTCGGGAGCGGTGGGGCATCGGTTCGGTGGGCGGTGAGCGGCTGCGTTGCGTGTGGTTTGTTTCGGCGGTTCGTTCCCCCTCTCCCCTCCCTTCCCCCCTCCCCCGGGGTTTTGCGCCTCTCGTTGTTCTCCTTTACATTGCATTTCTGTTGTTGTTTCTTTTAATTTTAATTATTAAACTGTTGCTATCCCAACCCACGAGCGTTACCCTTCTGATTCTCTCCCCCATCTACTGGTGGGGGAGTGAGCGAGTGACTGTGTGGGGCTGAGCTGCCGGCTAAACCACGACAGTGACTCTCAAAGCAGAATGATACTATTTATATTACACATTAAGAGTCCACATATATTGCAGTTCATGTCAATGGAAATAGCCACACTGTCTCACATTGGGGCAGTATTTGGAGCATATTTTTTGCATGGCCATTTTACTAATGTTGTAAGCCAGTAATCTAGAATTCTTCCCCCATCTGCAGTTCTTCCCCCAGTCTTGCAGTTCTGACAAATAGTAGCCAGAAGTCTAAAGTATGCCAATAACCCAAATACCAGGCATATATTAAACCCAAAAAACATCTCCCTCCAAACACTACTGCCTCTCATTCCTTGAGTTTTCACTATAGAAAATTTGGTTCCAGCAACTTTTGCGGGCTGAGTGACGGAAAGGACAGAGAGGAAACTCAAGTAACATGAGAGGAGTGTGAGGTGGGGAAAGAGATATTCCCCCCCCAACTCTGCCCATAAATGCGTTGGAAGGAACAGGTGGAACCACAGCTCATGCACTGCAGTATTAAAATCCATGTGCCATCCACAGAGAACTGCAAGGACTAAATGAAGATGTATAAATAAGGACAAAAATCAAGTGAAGGTTTAATGTTAGGTTCACTGGTCAAGCTGGCAGTCACAAAGAGGCCGCCCCACGGCGTGGGGTAGGGAGGGCGAGGCACCTTGCTCTCCCTGGGCCGTTCCGGGGCTGCGACGGGTGCACCGCTTCTCTTCGCGCGCAGGGGCGGGCTGCGCCTCCAGGGCTACAACGCTCCACCAGCGCTCAGGTCAGTGGCTTAAAAGGAGCGTCGGGGGAGGTGGGGTTGGGGATGCCGTGTTGTAGTTTCTTGGAGGCTGGGCCGGGAGTGGGGGGTGAGTGCTGGGCACGGGTCATCTGCCGCCCCGCGCAACGCCACTCAGCGCGGCGCCCTCCGGACTGAGGGAGCGGGGCTGGGGGAGGCGCTCTGCAGCTGCCCCACTCGCACTTGAATAAAGGAGAACTTTTCTTTTGGGACAGGGCGAGATCTGTGAATAGCTTGCTCAATAAGAGATGAGGCATATTGAAAACTGTATTAAATTACCCTCATTAACAATTTATCCACGAACAGGGAAGCTTTGGGAGATCCCTATAGGCAGGGCTGGGGGCTATTCATGCCAGTAGCTAAGAGGTCAAAAGGTTTCTGAAGTTCACAGGCTCAGAGCCTTTGTAATACTAACAGACAATTTCAAATCAGCCACCTGCTGGAGTGTGAAATATAAATGATTCTTTGAGAACTTACAATAAGTTGTCACTCTTGTTCTCCAAATACCAGGACAAGCTGCAAATTTTTAGCAGGCCCTTTCTGCAACATCAGAAGTCCTAAATTAATGCCTTTGTGGTTCAAATAGTATTTTTAAGGAAGCTGTCCTACCATAATAGCCCAAATGTATTTGGTTTTGACTACAAAAAGAAAATCAGGAGTTCTCCAAACCTGACTTTTCCTGTGCTGGAGGTGTTTGGGAAGGGTGGGAGAATGTTAGCACTTAGGAGGCCTAGGGTATTAATGCTATAGTCTGGGAGTTACTGAGAGCCAAAGGTTCAATCCCTCACCCCCGCTCTGAAAAAAACCCAGGACAAGATTTATGTGTCTCAGCAGACTCTAAAGCTTCCTGCCTCCCTTTTTACCAGAGAAGCCATTTAGGTCTGATTTAGGGTACTTAGAAAAAGGGCATAACATAGCCACCCCCCACCCCACCCGCCCCCCCCCTGAAATCCTATAATCCCGCAGCCCCACTGTTTTTGGTAAGCTTCCTGCAGAAGCCACGTGTATCTCTTGGGCAGGAGGATGAATTACCTGAGAAGAATCCAGCTTTGCCACCTATAGTTGAGGGCAATGACATGAGGAAGCTGAACTAAAATAGTTCACAAGGTCTCAGATTTGAAGTCTGAAGTCTAGAGCTGATGAGGAAAAGGCAGGCGCACAAGGTTACGGCAGAGGTACTCTGAGGTGGTAGAGTGCTTCCTACCCGCACTGGGGGCGTGCCACCTCTGCCTCCATAGAGTTCCACTTCTTTCAGGGTGTCCCTGGGACAGAGTAACTTTTTCTCATTGCATAAAATCGGTAGATAAAATATTAGATGTGAGACTAATTTGCTTACACTGGAAATAAAAATCAATCTTTCTTTCTTTATTTGAGCAGATATATGCATGTGGGGGTTATTATTCTGAAACACCGGAATCATGAATTAGCCATGTTCTCAGAGTTATTAATAACACTTAACACTTCCGACGTGCTTTGGGTTTACAAAGAGCTGAGCAAACACAAACTAATCAGGGTTGCCAATTTGTTTTACATATTGAGACATTTTTAAAGGGAAAAAGTTTTCAATTTTCCTGCAAGTCTTCAAACAAATAAAAAACCACTACATTCAACCTACTATTGAAAGCTTGTTGGTAAATTGCCGATAGTGGCAAAATCAATAACCTCTGCAACTGCTAATCTTGAACCAAACACTCTGTATGTTAATGGAAATGCTGCTGATGGCATTTATTCCATTGACAAATAACTTCACTCCCTGGTGAGAGAATTTTAAGCTCTAGAATTTTGTTTTCTTTCTAAAAAAAAAAAGCTATAACAAGGCAGAAATTGTATAATAGCAGGTCATGTCATTACTAAACAGAAGTAGTAAAGAGAATTCGTAGGACAAAATATTTTTTGAGATGATCTTTATACAATAGTTTTAGTACAAAGTTAGGAACTGCATGAAATAGCAATTTTGTTGAAATATGATCAGCACATTAAATAGAATTGACATTAACAGGAACTAATGCTCTTAAGATTTTCCAGAGATAATATAAACAATTTCAACAGTAAATAAGTCATTCAATACATATCAGCAATATTAGACAGCATTAATTTAATTTGGAAAAGGGAGCATCCAGCAGTTTTTTGTCATTCCTGAATGGTATATCTGCGTGCTAGCTTGCAGACATTTATCTCATTCACAAGAATAATATTTTGCTTACATATTTGCTTTCTGTACATACATTTCAACAGAAAACCATACAACAGAAAAAATTATGCTTCATCCATACGTTTGAGTAAATATAAAGGCGGATATGGTTTGCTTGTTGTGCAGATTTTGGCTGAGAAGGGGTTAATTCTCCTCACAGTGGGGGGGTCGGCTACCTTTCCAGCTTCCCAGCTCTGCCACATGGCGGGGGGCTGGGAGGGGCAGGGCCATGGTGGGGGTGGCTGACCCCAACTGGCCAATGGCATGTTCATTCCATACCATGCGACACCATGACCAGTATATTAAGGGGGGGAAGTTTGCGGCTCGTGGGCGGCGCAGCGCTGGGTTGCTGGACAGTGAGCAGCTGTGTCATGTGCAGTTTGATTTGGGGGTTCGTTCCCCTCCCCCCTCCCTTCCCCCCTCCCCCCCCCCCCCGGGCTTTGCGCCTCTCGTTGTTCTCCTTTACATTGCATTTCTGTTGTTGTTTCTTTTAATTTTAATTACTAAATTGTTCTTATCCCAACCCACGAGCATTACCCTTCTGATTCTCTCCCCCATCTACCGGTGGGGGAGTGAGCGAGTGACTGTGTGGGGCTGAGCTGCCGGCTAAACCACGACAGTCTTTTTGCCGCCCAAAGTGAGGCTCAAGGGTTGGAGATAGTAACAGCTGCTGGTCACAGCACCATGTTATCCTTTTTGCAGTTGGTGTTACAGATTGGTGTTGGTTTGTTGAGTCTGCTGTGTTCTGCTGTGATTAGTAATGTTTTGCTATGAGATTTGTTATGCAAACACTCGTTTTCAGCTTTATCTGGAGGCACTTAGCAATTACACCTCCTCCTTGGAGAGATTTTATATGGAGGAAATACAGAATAGTACCTTTGCAACTTTGTTCTATGATGTCTCTGCCTCTATTACAACAACCTTTTTGTATCTTGAACATCCTTGGGTGGTTAAGGTGCACTTATTGTTAGTTTTTGGGCATGTTGTTTTGGTTTTGACTAAGCAACTTAAGAATATCACCCAGAAATCTGCCCCAAGCCTTGATAGTTATGAGTGGCAGGGCATGTGGGATAGCATGGGCAAATACCTAAGGCAATGGGCACCCCCAGTGTTTTGGAGTGGCACCCCTGAACAAGTGCAGAATCCTGAAAAACAAGTAGAATATCTGGAGAAAGTATGTTGTTACGCTGGGAACTCCAGAGAGACACAGATAACTGCAATGTGCTGGGGCCTGGCCCATGCATACCGAGCCCTGCTCAACAGTATTCAGTGCCCCCAAGGGGAAGAGAATGTCTCTGGATTGAAATGCAAAGTGCCAGTCACTGCGTCCACTCAAACCTCCAGGACAATCACTGGAGCTGGCTCAGAGAATCAACCCGTACCAGTATCAGTTGCCCCCATACACAAGACGAAATACTGGAAGCAGACGTCAACTCGTTTAGAACGGGATGATGAAAAAGCAGGGCCATCACGGGGAGAGGAGGAGGAAGTCATAAATGAAACAGAGACCACCTGATCCCTGTCCTTGAGCGAGTTGCGAGATATGCAAAACGATTATAGCCGTTGTTCAGGTGAGCACATTGCCACCTGGCTGCTCCGATGCTGGGTTAATGGGGCCAGTAGCCTGGAACTAGAGGGAAAAGAAGCCAAACAACTGGGATCCCTTTCTGGGGAAGGGGGCATTGAAAAAGGAATTGGGAAAAAACCACAAGCCCTCAGCCTCTGGAGGTGACGCCTGTCTGGAGTGAAGGAAAGGTATCCCTTTAAAGAAGATGTTACATATCGCCCAGGAAAATGGACAACTATGGACAAAGGCATCCAGTATCTAAGGGAATTAGCCGTGCTTGAGGTGATTTATGGTGACCTGGACGATCAACGGTCATGTAAAGATCCAGATGAAGCCGAGTGCACGACCCATGTGGCGGAAGTTTGTACGGAGCGCACCATCTTTGCATGCAAACTCATTGGCAGTAATGTCCTGGAAAGATGACGAGACACCAACAGTGGCGGAGGTGATTGATAGACTCCAGGATTATGAAACAAATATCTCTTCCTCGTTCGTCTCTGCTGTGTAGAAGCTGTCCCGGAAGGTCCAGCAACTCAAAGAAGATATGTCCTCCTCCCCACCTCGACAGAGTAGTGTCTCAGCTGTTAGGAATAAGCATCCTTTGGCTCAAAGGAGGGGATACACACCACAGGCCACCCTATGGTTCTACCTGCGTGACCACGGAGAGGACATGATGAGGTGGGGTGGCAAGCCTACCTCAACCCTACAGGCACGAGTGCATGAACTGCAAGGAAGAACAATCACTCAGGGAGGCTCTTCCAGGAAAGCTGCTGCTCCAGTCTCCAGTGAGCAAGTCCCCAGACAGAGGAGTAGAAGTGCTGATTTTATTTGTAAGCATAATAGAGGGACTCCTGATTCCCATTTACAGGAAGGGAGTTGTGACTGCCATGATCAAGACTAGAGGGGCCCTGCCTCCAGTGAGGTGGAAGAAAGGGATAACCGGGCTTTCTGGACTGTGTGGATCCGATGGCCTGGCACGTCCGACCCACAGGAGTACAAAGCTTTAGTGGACACCGGCGCACAGTGCACCTTAATGCCATCAAACTATATAGGGGCAGAACCCATTAGCATTGCTGGAGTGACAGGGGGATCCCAAGAGCTAACTGTATTGGAGGCCGAAGTGAGCCTAACCAGGAATGAGTGGCAAAAGCACCCCATTGTGACTGGCCCAGAGGCTCCGTGCATCCTTGGCATAGACTGCCTCAGGAGAGGGTATTTCAAGGACCCAAAAGGTTGCAAGTGGGCTTTTGGTGTAGCTGCCTTGGAGACGGAGGACACTAAACAGCTGTCTACCTTGCCCGGTCTCTCGAAGGACCCTTCTGTTGTGGGGTTGCTGAAGGTCAAAGAACAACAGGTGGAATCGCCACCACAACAGTGCACCGGCAGCAACATAGCACAAACCGAGACTCTCTGATCCCCATCCATGAGCTCATTCGTCGACTGGAGAGCCAAGGAGTCATCAGTAAAACCCACTCTCCCTTTAACAGTCCCATATGGCCAGTGCAGAAGTCTAATGGAGAGTGGAGGCTAACAGTAGACTATCGTGGCGTGAATGAAGTCACGCCGCCATTGAGTGCTGCTGTGCCAGACATGCTAGAACTTCAATACGAACTGGAGTCAAAGGCAGCCAAGCGGTATGCCACAACTGATATTGCTAATGCATTCTTCTCAATCCCTCTGGCAGCAGAATGCAGGCCACAGTTTGCTTTCACATGGAGGGGTGTCCAGTACACCTGGAATCGACTGCCCCAGGGGTGGAAACACAGTCCTACCATTTGCCATGGACTGATTCAGACTGTACTGGAACAGGGAGAAGCTCCAGAACACCTTCAATACATTGATGACATCATTGTGTGGGGCAACACAGTGGAAGAAGTTTTTGAGAAAGGAGAGAAAATAGTCCAAATACTTCTGAAAGCTGGTTTTGCCATAAAACAATGTAAGGCGAAGGGACCTGCACGAGAAATCCAGTTCTTAGGAATCAAATGGCAAGATGGTCATCGTCAGATCCCCATGGATGTGATCAACAAAATAGCAGCCATGTCTCAACCAACTAGCAAAAAGGAAACACAAGCTTTCTTGGGCGTTGTGGGTTTTTGGAGGATGCATATTCCACACTACAGTCTGATCGTGAGCCCTCTCTATCAGGTGACCCGGAAAAAGAATGATTTCAAATGGGGCCCTGAGCAACGACAAGCCTTTGAACAGATTAAACGAGAAATAGTTCATGCAGTAGCTCTTGGGCCAGTCCGGGCAGGACAAGATGTAAAAAATGTGCTCTGCACTGCAGCTGGGGAGAATGGCCCTACTTGGAGCCTCTGGCAGAAAGCACATGTGGAGACCTGAGGTTGACCCCTAGGGTTTTACAGTCGGGGATACAGAGGGTCCGAAGCCTGCTATACTCCAACTGAAAAAGAGATATTGGCAGCATATGAAGGGGTCCGAGCTGCTTCAGAAGTGGTTGGTACTGAGGCACAGTTGTTCCTGGTACTCCGACTGCCAGTGCTGGATGTTCAAAGAAAATATCCCCTCTACACACCATGCAACTGATGCTATGTGGAGTAAATGGGTTGCACTGATAACCCAGCAGGCTCGAGTAGGAAACCCCAGTCTCCCAGGAATCTTGGAAGTGATTATGGACTGGCCAGAAGGCAAAGACTTTGGAGTATCACCGGAGGAGGAGACGACACGTGCTGAAGAAGCCCCACTGTATAACACACTGCCAGAAGATAAAAAGCAGTATGCCCTGTTCACTGATGGGTCCTATCACCTTGTGGGAAAGCATCGGAGATGGAAGGCTGCTGTATGGAGTCCTACACGACAAGTAGCAGAAACTGCTGAAGGAGAAGGTGAATTGAGCCAGTTTGCAGAAGTAAAGGCCATCCAGCTGGCCTTAGACATTGCTGAATGGGAAAAGTGGCCAGTGCTCTATCTCTATACTGACTCCTGGATGGTGGCAAATGCCCTGTGGGGCTGGTGACAGCATTAGAAGCAAAGCAACTGGCAGCGTAGAGGCAAACCCATCTGGGCTGCCACATTGTGGCAAGATATTGCTGCCCAGTTAGAGAACCTGGTTGTAAAGGTACGTCATGTGGATGCTCACGTCCCCAAGAGTCGGGCCACTGAAAACATCGGAACAACCAACAGGTATATCAGGCTGCCAAGATTGAAGTGGCTGAGGTGGATCTGGACTGGCAACATATACAGTGAACTATTTCTAGCTCGGTGGGCCCATGACACCTCAGGCCATCAAGGGAGAGATGCAACACACAGGTGGGCTCATGATCGAGGGGTGGACTTGACCATGGATGCTATTGCACAGGCTATACACGAATGTGAAACATGCGCTGCAATCAAGCAAGCGAAGCAGGTAAAGCCTCTGTGGTATGGGGGACGATGGCTGAAGTATAAATATGGGGAGGCCTGGCAAATTGACTATATCACACTCCCACAAACCCGCCAAGGCAAGCGCCATGTTCTCACCATGGTAGAAGCAACCACCGGCTGGCTGGAAACATATCCTGTCCCCAACGCCACTGCCCGGAACACTATCCTGGGTCTTGAAAAACAAGTCCTGTGGCGACATGGCACCCCAGAGAGAATCGAGTCAGAGAACGGGACTAATTTCCGAAATAGCCTCATAGACACCTGGGCCAAAGAGCATGGCATTGAGTGGGTGTATCACATCCCCTATCACGCACCAGCCTCTGGGAAAAATTGAACGGTACAATGGACTGTTATGAACTACGCTAAAAGCAGTGGGGGGGTGGAACATTCAAGCACCTGGATATACATTTAGCAAAAGCCACGTGGTTAGTCAACATGAGGGGATCTGCCAACTGAGATGGCCCTGCCCAGTCAGAAATCCTACATTCTGTGGAAGGGGATAGAGTCCCTGTAGTGCACGCAAAAAGTATGCTGGGCAAAACATTCTGGGTTCTTCCTGCCTCAGGCAAAGGCAAACCCATTCGTGGGACTGCTTTTGCTCGAGGACATGGGTGCACTTGGTGGGTGATGCGGGAGGATGGAGAAATCCGATGTGTGCCTCAAGGGGATTTGATTTTGGGCGAAAACAGTCAATGAACTGAATGGCACAATGCGAACTGCTATATAATATTGTGTGTCACCTCTGTGTTGTATCAATGATATCAGAGTACGAGCCTCCCAACCCATGGAAGATAAACTGTGAAACAAGCCGTGCAGCAGTGATGGAACGATGACTGACTCGGAATACAGCAACCCAACACCACACACACCCCATCTCTCCCACCCTGAAAGACTAATACGGCAGATGGAGCCCAGAGTCGTGGACTGGGTGAACTCAATGGACATTTTAATGGACATTTTACAGGGAAGGTCCATGAACTAAGGGAATGATGTCTGTGTATTATGTTAAAGGATGGGAAGGGGAGGGGTGGTGGTTGGTAAGGTGGTATTCCGTCGAATGGGACCTGGGCATGGTGTAATGGTATGGAATACGGGGTGGAGAATGTGCTGGATTTGGCTGAGAAGGGGTTAATTCTCCTCACTGTGGGGGGGTTGGCTACCTTTCCAGCTTCCCGCGCTCTGCCGCGTGGCGGGGGGCTTGGAGGGGCCGGGCCATGGCGGGGGCAGCTGTCCTCGACTGGCCAATGGCATGTTCATTCCTTACCATGTGACACCATGACCAGTATATTGAGGGGGGGGCAGTTTGCGGCTCGGGAGCGGTGGGGCATCGGTTCGGTGGGCAGTGAGCGGCTGCGTCGCGTAGGGTTCGTTTCGGCGGTTTGTTCCCCTTCCCCCCCCCTCCCCTGGGGTTTTGCGCCTCTCGTTGTTCTCCTTTACATTGCATTTCTGTTGTTGTTTCTTTTAATTTTAATTATTAAACTGTTGTTATCCCAACCCACGAGCATTACGCTTCTGATTCTCTCCCCCATCTAGCGTTGGGGAGTGAGCAAGTGACTGTGTGGGGCTGAGCTGCCGGCTAAACCACGACAGTTTTAACTAGTAGACAGTGACTGCCTGAATGCCAAAGGGAAATGCAACTATTCTCTAGTATATGGCATTATGAGATTATGTTTTTACATATCAAGTATTGTCTTTGAGGCTGATTAAGGTAAAAGGTAATATCACAGCAAAGGAAAGACTGTGTGGAAAAGAACCAAGGAGAAAAAGTGTAAGATGACATCCACAAGATGGCTGCCTTTTCATTCTTTCTCTATGATTATAGTAAAATTTCTAGAAGAAAATTAATGTAAAATGTTCTTTAGCAAATCAGAGGAACTACAGTTGCTTTCTCCTACACATCTGCAATCTAATAAAATGTATTAAGCACATTTTGGTTTATATAAATACAAGAGAATATTATATATACATGTATATACACATTATATATGTATACATATGTCTGAAGCAATACCTACTGCACATTAGTCATCATGCTAATATCTACAAGTTTGGGTGCATGAGAAAAGCAGTAAGTAATGGAAGAATAAAATGAAAGAGAACAATATGAAAGGCAGAATTAGGATACATGCATGTAACAACTACATTATTTTAGCAGATGGGAAAACAGTGTGAATAATATATCAGAATATTTAAAACATATCTTTAGGCTTTTTTTAGAAAGGCTTTTGAGATTTGAGCAAGAAAATTATTTCTTTCAATGATCTTATTAACTCCTTTCTTCTTGGCCTGAAATCTACATTTATTAAAAATGACAGCATTAAAATTAAGGTAATGTTCAACATTGAATTTATAACCATGAATTGGAAGCTTAATAAACCCAAAAAACCTATATTACAAAACATTATATTCAAACTAGGGAGTTTAGACAGAAATAAAGTTTCATATAAACTGTAAATAGTTTGGATTTTAGTCTATTCAGCAAAATTGTTAGGTTACAAGGCTACTATGTGGGCTGAGACTACAGATGAAGAATAAAGCAAATGGTTCATTTTCAACAGGAAATATAATAAAAGCTCTTTATCTAAAAGCCATCAGGGACAAGCACTCAGTACAAGTTAACAAGCAGGAACTGATAAGATAATGTTTATATGAGGTCAGAAGTCAAATGCCAGTCAAAGGCTTTTAACCTCTTGGGTCATAAACAGGAATAGTTAAAACACACAAATAGTTATTTATTGAATTTAAAAGGTATCTGATCATTGTGAGTGAATGACAGGATGATTTAACCAATTGGGATTTATAGAAGAGGAACTCTATAGTCGTTAAAATAAAATGCAAAGCTTCAAGCCTATAATAATAATTCTTTTTTTAAATTTGCCTTTCTGTCTCTCATAAATCTATAAATCAAAGCAGACAGGACCAAAATTATAAACATTATCTTAAAACAGACCAGTACTCAGTCAATATGTGGGTTGATCTGTGCAATCCAAGACTTGTTTAATGATTCAATAGACTAAATATTTACAGTCAACATAGATAAAAGAACAATAACCATCCTCCCTATTGTGGCGTTAATGCCACTGGAGTTTTTTTTTGTTGCTTTTCTTCGCGTCCACTCAAGTAAAAAGGAATCTCATTCCAGGGTAAAGATGATGGGATTTCCCTTCATAAAAAAAACCCAGGTTTTAACATTAAAAATACCTAATTTTAAGTGCATAAATATCACAGGTAGACTTAGAAGAGCTTTAATTATACGTCTCATCTAGTCAGTGAATAGTTATCTCTCCTTTAAATAGTTTTTATTTCCTCTTGTAGATTTACTCTCCAAATTCTGTAATTTGCCTACATTTACATCCAAATGAACATTCTGAAGGTAATAAATAAAAATTACCAAATAAAATATATTTGTCTTCCTAGAGAGAAACGGATTTGTGGGGGGCCTTTTTAGGCCCCCCAAGGAGAACAAGGACTAACCTTTTTCATTCATTTAATGTTTATTAAAAAACAAGCAAGCTTAATCAGCATGCTGATTGCATCATCAACTAACAAATAATTTACTACTCTGAGCACTGCATTCCATTAAAAGCTCGTTGAATTTTCTCTTCTCTAATGGGAGCTTTAGGTTTTGAACCGCATGCTTTTGCTTCAAATTATCATTTCTTCAGTTTTTTGCAAAATGTTTTTCAAAGCATAGATGAGAATTTCAGTACCTATATGCACAAAAGACATGGGAAAATAGATGCCTGATTTTGATTTCTATTATAAATTCAACAACCTTGGGGGGCGCAGAGAGAAATTACTTTGCTAGATTCTAACCTAAGCAGTTTAACTTTGGTGAAACATCCCCCTACTGTGGAGATGAAATGTGAATGATTTAGGTATGCATTATGTTTTGAAGATGAGGGAGGCATAACAGAGCAGTGTTTTGTCCTATAAATTGGAGGTGATCACTTGTTGGGGGAAAAAAAAATGGAAAAATAAGTCCTTTCTATTTTATTATTGTAAACAATGAACAAATTTTAAAAAATCTTTTGGGTTACAGAGTACAAAACTTCTGCCTGTCCTAAATATAAGGGACTATAGTCAGGATGTTGTAGGGAGGGCTCACAGGAGAGGAAAAAGCTCAGATATTCTTCCTCAGCCTTGAATACTAAGCTGCACGTAGTAATTATATTTCATAAGTGAAATGCTAGAAAATGTCAGACCCTAAATTAACATGCATCTTTGGATTGCTAATTGTGCTCATTGCAAGTTTGGGTCATTTTGCATGAGTAACTCTAACATAGGGCTGAAATTGCCATATAGCACAGTGGATTCTTGATTCCCTGTGCTAATCCTGAACTCAGTGATTGTGTCAGGTGCAGTTCTGTATGCTCCAGCAGCTGGTTCATCCTCATCAATGCAAATAAGGCAACTCCTACAATCAAAGCTTTTCAACTCTTAAGCCTGATTACCAAGGATAGGCTAAAGCACTGCATGAACTTACTTTCAAATCACGCTGACAAGGCAAGTGTTATGTCCCTCCGGTTCAAAATCAGTCTTTTGCCAAACAAAACAAAAGAACAGGGAGATCCATCAGTCTAGGGGTGTACAAAATGTAGGTAGATCTTCATGGTTGGTGGTAAAATAAATTAAAAGATAACCCCTGAACTTGAATGAAAGTCTGCACTAGTAATAAAGTAATATTTGAAGAGTTATGAAGAAGTCGGGCAACTAATGACTATATGTAAAGCATGGGCTTTTTCTTTTCTCAAGGACATTTCCTAAGGACTCTTTTCAAAGTGTCCATTCACTTCCACAGGCACACCCACAGCAGGAAAATGTAGACAAAATGCAGGTGCCATCCTTGGGCCATCCTGTCCCTCAGGCTCTGCTCCCAACAACGGCCCAGCTCAACTCCATGCCCCTCCCCTGCTCTTTAGGGCTCTTCCTCATCACCTTTCTCCATGGGAGGGGTTGCTTGACCACGAAGGAGACAGGCCAATTATTAGCTATTCAAGTCAATTGTTAGCTCTTCTCCCACCCAACCAGCTGGTTTGACTCTGAAGTGGGATGCCCTTCTGTCCCTTCCCCCGCCCCCACCTCCACCAGGTGCTTATACCCACACACAGTTAGTTGTGCATGTGTGTCCATGCATATGTGGGTGGGGGGCCCTACCTGTGGGTATTGTACAGGTTCAACTCACACCAGTGCTGCAGTCCTCTGCCATGGTTTTCAAAGCACCTGTCTCATGTTCATGCAACCACTCTGGCTGCACCTTGGAGGCAGTTTCTAATTTACCTTTTGAACGTCTATCTGAAAAAAGAGACAGGCTTGTGGTGTCCTTCACCCACCCACTCATTTCTTCCTCCCATCTCTCAGGAAAACCCCAAAGCAACACTCTTAGAAAAATCTCCCCACTACCTGCCCCCAAACTTTGGGTGTTGCTTAATTGCCTTTTTAGAAAGCCCCCAAATATTAACATGTTGCCTAAAAGTGATTAAGGGTGTGAGAGAGATGTAAAAATCTAAAGACTACATTCCTCAAATGATCAACATATATAAACACAAAACAGGCTAATGTAAGGGAAATATTAGCCTTTGCAGTAGGATAACATAAACCCTCATAGACAGAGCAAAGCTGCAACTCCAATAATGCTGACATGGTGCTGAAATTCTGATGCAGATAGTATGTTTTTGCAAAGTGGCCTTAGGTAGTGCAAACTGTGTCACATCCCTCCTGTGTTTCCAGAAATAAACACATAGATAAGAATACAGATATTTGTAGCTCAGGCCAGAACAAGGGCTCCAAGTTAGTCACTGTCCACAGAACAGGGACTGCCCAGTAGGAGAGTTAAATCTTGCAATCTTGCAATTTGCTGAAACACCAACTTTCCCTTTCCCTCTCCCTCTCCAGCCAGGACAGCAGTCTTTGGCCAGGGGCACTTGCTGCCACTGCCCGCCTATTTTGGAGATGCCCTTACCTACATAACACCACAACTCACATAATTTGGAAACCATCACCAAAAACTGTGACAGTAAATCAGACCCAACTAGAACCCAATTTTTTACAGCTGCTCCAGCCACATAACTGATTCTTGCTCACTCATGCCTTTCTGTGCTGGTTTTGGCTGATAAGGGGTTAATTGTCCTCATCGTGGGGGGTCGGCTACCTTTCCAGCTTCCCGCCCTCTGCCGTATGGTGGGGGGCTGGGAGGGGCAGGGCCATGGTGGGGGCGGCTGACCCCGACTGGCCAATGGCAGGTTCATTCCATACCATGTGACACCGTGACCAGTATATTGAGGGGGGGCAGGTTGCGGCTTGGGGACGCGCGGCGTCGGGTCGGCGGGTGGTGAGTGGCTGTGTCGTTTCTATCGGCGGTTCGTTCCCCTCCCTTCCACCCACCCCCCTGCCCCAGGGTTTTACGCCTCTCGTTGTCCTCCTTTACATTGCATTTCTGTTGTTGTTTCTTTTAATTTTAATTATTAAACTGTTCTTATCCCAACCCACGAGCGTTACTCTTCTGATTCTCTCCCCCATCTAGCGGTGGGGGAGTGAGCGAGCGACTGTGTGGGGCTGAGCTGCCGCTAAACCACGACAGTCTTTTTTGGCGCCCAACGTGGGGCTCAAGGGTTGGAGATAACAACAGCTGCTGGTCACAGCACCATGTTGTCCTTTTTGCAGTTGGTGTTAAAGATTGGTGTTGGTTTGTTGAGTCTGCTGTGTTCTGCTGTGATTAGTAACGCTTTGCCTACAAGATTTGTTTTACAAACACTCGTTTTCAGCTTTATCTGGTATTTGGGGTTTTTGCTGAAACCGTTACTGTACTTTGGATACCACCTTGTTGAGGCAATTAGCGATTACACCTCCTCCTCTGAGAGATTTTATATGGAGGAAATACAGAATAGTACCTTTGCAACTTTGTTCTATGATGTCTGTGCCTCTATTACAACAACCTTTTTGTATCTTGAACATCCTTGGGTGGTTAAAGTGCACTTATTGTTAGTTTTTGGGCATGTTGTTTTGGTTTTGACTAAGCAACTTAAGAATATCACCCAGAAATCTGCCCCAAGCCTTGATAGTTACGTGTGGCAGGGCATGTGGGATAGCATGGGCAAATATCTAAGGCAGTGGCCACCCCCAGTGTTTTGGACCTTTATCCCTGAACAAGTGCAGAATCCTAAAAAACTAGTAGAATATTTGGAGAATGTATGCTGTTACGCTGGGAACTCCAGAGAGACACAGATAACTGCAACATGCTGGGGTCTGGCCCATGGCTACCGAGCCCTGCTCAACAGTATTCAGTGCCCCCAGGGGGAAGAGAATGTCTCTGGATTGAAATGCAAAGTGACTGGCACTGTAGACACTCCAGCCCTGACGACAGGCACTGCAGCCACTCAAACCCCCACAACAAGTACCGGAGCTAGCTCAGAAAATCAACCCGTACCAGTATCAGTTGCCCCCCTACACAAGACGAAATCTTGGAAGCAGACGTCAACTCGTTTAGAACGGGATGATGAAAAAGCAGGGCCGTCACAGGGAGAGGAGGAAGAAGTCATAAATGAAACAGAGACCACCTGATCCCTGTCCTTGAGTGAGTTGCGAGATATGCAAAAAGATTATAGCTGTTGTTCAGGTGAGCACATTGTCACCTGGCTGCTCTGATGCTGGGATAATGGGGCCAGTAGCCTGGAACTAGAGGGAAAAGAAGCCAAACAACTGGGATCCCTTTCTGGGGAAGGGGGCATTGACAAAGCAATTGGGAAGAAACCACAAGCCCTCAGCCTCTGGAGTCGACTCCTGTCTGGAGTGAAGGAAAGGTATCCCTTTAAAGAAGATGTTACATATCGCCCAGGAAAATGGACAACTATGGAGAAAGGCATCCAGTATCTAAGGGAATTAGCTGTGCTTGAGGTGATTTATGGTGACCTGGACGATCAACGGTCATCCCAAGATCCAGATGAAGCCGAGTGCACATGACCCACGTGGCGGAAGTTTGTACGGAGCGCACCATCTTTGCATGCAAACTCATTGGCTTTAATGTCCTGGAAAGATGACGAGACACCAACGGTGGCGAAGGTGATTGATAGACTCCAGGATTACAAAACAAATATCTCTTCTTCGCTCGTCTCTCTTGTGGAGAAACTATCCCAAGAGGTCCAGCAACTCAAAGAATATCTGTCCTACTCCCCACCTCGACAGAGTAGTGTCTCAGCTGTTAGGAATAAGCATCCTTTGGCTCAAAGAAGGGGATACACACCACGGGCCACCCTATGGTTCTACTTGCGTGACTACGGAGAGGACATGATGAGGTGGGATGGCAAGCCTACTTCGACCCTACAGGCACGAGTGCATGAACTGCAAGGAAGAACAGTCACTCAGGGAGGCTCTTCCAGGAAAGCTGCTGCTCCAGTTCCCAGAGAGCAAGTCCCCAGACAGAGGAGTAGAAGTGCTGATTTTATTTGTAAGCATAATAGAGGGACTCCTGATTCCCATTTACAGGAAGGGAGTTGTGACTGCCATGATCAGGACTAGAGGGGCCCTGCCTCCAGCCAGGTGGAAGAAAGGTATAACCGGGTTTACTGGACTGTGTGGATCCAATGGCCTGGCAGATCCGACCCACAGGAGTACAAAGCTTTAGTGGACACTGGCACACAGTGCACCTTAATGCCATCAAACTATAAAGGGGCAAACTGTTCTTATCCTAACCCACGAGCATTACCCTTCTGATTCTCTCCCCCATCTAGCGGTGGGGGAGTGAGCGAGAGACTGTGTGGGGCTGAGCTGCCGGCTAAACCACGACGCTTTCTCCCTCCCTTCCCCTAATAGTGTTAACAGACATTTTCCTAAAAGCAGATCAGAATTTGTCAAATCATGTGTGACAGTCGATTTGCTCACAATATCTGCTTTCTTTCAGTACTGAAACAGCACTATCCTCACACAGTTTAATCAGGCTGATATAAGGCATCTTTGAGGCAAACATTTGTCTTAGCACCTTTACCCTCTTTAATTTTTAACATTTCTTTAAAACACCTCTTAGCAGACTAAGATCACCAGAGCCTCAGGAACCCTGGCATCCTGATGGTGCAATTCATGCACAGTATTATTGCAATGAAAGGCTTCTTAATGATTCTTGTAGTCTGCTTTCAACTATGTCTCAGGTTCAATAATCCCCTTTGGAGGCTCTATGCCATGCTGTGCAGCCCTGGCTACTGTGCTCATGGGGGGGCTCCGTGGGGCAGCCTGTGGCTTTGCCCAGCTCTCTCCACTCCCCTGCGGGCCCCATGACCACCCCCTCCCCAAGCCCCTCCAAGCCATCTTCTCCTGCAGCACCCGAGCAGCAGGGGGGCGCTCCCCACCCGTGGATCTGTGCCTTTGCCCTTCCCTGTGTGGCTGGGAACGAGGGGGGAAAACCTCATGGCTTAAGGATGGCAAAAAACTGGGCTGCAAATGAACCTCGAAGGGCTCCTTTTCTTTTCCAGAAGACAGTTTGTGATGCTAGTAGATGGCCCTTCCTAATGGATTAGTCTTCAAATGCCAGTGCTGCTCTCTGCACTGGAATGGTGCATACTGCAGGAGGAAAGAAAACTCTGCCAATCTGGAAGCAGGACTAAATCCTGCAAATTGGTATATCTAGAGTCCAGCTTTAAAGCTGTGTGTGCTAAAAAAGGACAAGGCAGCTGCAGCGCTTTGGCTTTGAGGCAATCACAGGGTTGCTCTGCTCAACACGGGTGCTGTGAACCACTGCAGCTCTTGGCAGTATCTCAGAGTAGGTGCTTTAACTATGTTTCCATCTCAACCCTCTTCCAGGGGCCTTAAAAGGAGATCCCATAAACCTTGTTTCACTGCAAAATCCCCTTGTTTTCCCAAAAAGCAGGTTTATTCACCTGGTGTGCAAAATGCCAAACTACACACAAAGTGGAGGTATTTTATTAATTTCATTTTTGCACAAAGATGGATGCTAGGTGGTAACTCCACAAAGCTAGCACAGCACCAAGAAACTACAAGGTATTTATACAGTTAAATGTGTCAGTAACAGCTAATATTCACGCCCCCCAGCTAATCATTGGTTAGTTTCTTCCTCACTTCACCTTAAAGGTACAGCTCCCTTTAAATTTGCCATACATGCTCAGAGAGTAAGGGGCTTATTTGAGTAGGGGGCTTTCTGACCTATGGGTGTGATTTTTGGTATTATAATGAGGATAGTTCACCTAAAGGACACTTAGTTTTAGTTCTTATCAACATGCATAAACATCCCAATTAGTAGTCCTCCTTGACTTCATACTTTATCACTACTCAGCTTTTGGTGTCTTCTGAGGCAGGATGTTCCCTTTTATCAGTCTCTCAGTTCTTCTTTAAGGATAGAGTAATAAAATAAATGCTTCCTTATCTATCAGTTCCCTCCTCTGTCCACTCGATTCTGTTTTGCAAAGCTCACATGGTCCATTGCTATTACTTAGTGAAAAATTTCATTTTCTGCAGGATATCATCCTATGTGTTAGGGTTTTTCAGCGGTAAGATTTTCTGGGACTCCTTTTGTAGATAAGTGCAGTTAGGCAGCAGAGAACCCCTAAAGACAAAATCTTTTACTGCATTTAAAATTACCTATAGATTTTCTTAGGTTAATTTGATCCGAGTTTGCTACACATTGTGAGAACAGAATGAGGAGCCTGCAACTGTTTCACTTCCAATATCTATGCATCTATATCTCTGTAATTTTGTGGTTTTTTTCTCAGTTAACAGGTAAACATATAAGATTTGAATTAAAGGGTACTTTAATTTTCAGTAACCTTCTTAGAAACTAATTAGAATTTGTGAAAATAACAGCAAACATTTATTTTAAAGGGTAATTACTTTGAATTTTCCACAAGTCAGATTATATTTTGTTCTAATTTCATCTTCTGCTTTTAAAAGCATTCTCTTTATTTGCAACTGATAATCTTCAAAGAGTTAAGATGAGAGTTTTACACATTACAAAAATTATATGCTAATGTATGAAATTTAAAAATACAGTGAGCCATAAAACCTAGAGATGATGTGGCAGTAGCTCCACAGTTGGAAGTTGTAAAGAAAATGGCACAAGGCTTTAACTGTATCAAAATAGAGGAAACATCATAGTATATATATACAGTGTATGAGAGAAAACTTCTTTACTGTGAGGGGGACAGAGCAGTGGAACAGGCTGCCCAGAGAGACTGTGGAGTCTCCTTCCCTGGAGACATTCAAAACCCGCCTGGACACAGTCCTGTGCACCCTGCTCTAGGTGTACCTGCTCAAGTAGGGGGTTTGGACAAGATGATCTCCAGAGGTCCCTTCCAACCCCTACCATTCTGTGATTAGCAAATCTTTCTATCAAGAGGGTCACCAGCCAGTAGCAATGTCTTAAATCCATTTGACCATACATATAGGTGTATTGGGTTTGTGTGGCAAGGTTTTGGTAGTGGGGGTCTACAGGGGTGGCTTCTGTGAGAAGATGCCAGAAGTTTCCCCCATGTCAGATAGAGCCAATGCTCCAAGATGGACCTGCTGCTGGCCAAGGCTGAGTAGATAGCCACCCTGCAGCCGGTGGAGGACCCCAGACCAGAGCAGGTGGATGTGCCCAAAGGAGGCTGTGACCCCATGGAGAGCCTGTGCTGGAGCAGGCTCCTGGCAGGACCTGTGACCTTGTGGAGAGGAGCCCATGCTGGAGCAGGTTTTCTGGCAGGACCTGTGACCCCATGCAGGATCCATGCTGGAGCAGTTCGTGGAAGACTGTCTCCTGTGGGAGGGACCCTGCACTGGAGCAGGGGAAGAGCATGAGGAGTCCTCCCCCTGAGGAGGAAGGAGTGGCAGAGACAACATGTGATGAACTAACCGCAACCCCCATTCCCCTGTGCCACTTGGGCGGAGGAGGTATGTTGTGGTTTAGCCTCAGCTGGCCCCACACAGCCACTCGCTCACTCCCCCACCAGCAGGATAGGGGATAAAATCAGAAGGGTAAAAGTGAAGAAGTTCATGGGTTGAAATAAGAAGAATCAAATAATTAAAACAATAATAACAATACTAATAATAATGAAAATGAAAATAATGAGAGGCGAAATGTGGGGTGGGGGGAAGGGGGAATGAACAACCAAAACAAACAGCACATGCCACAGCCACTCACCACCCACTGACCCGATACCACCAGTCCCTAAGCCACAACTGCCTCCTCCACACACCAACTCCCCTGGTTAATATAATGGTCATGGCATCATATGGTGTGGAATATCCCATTGGCCAGTTTGGGTCAGCTGTCTTGGCTGTGGCCCCTCCTGGCTTCTTGCCCAGGTGGCAGAGCATGGGAAGCTGGAAATGTCCCTAACTACTATAAGCGCTACTTAGCAACAACTAAAACATCCTTGTGTTGGCACTATAACAGCTACAGTGAAGAGAATTAACTCTATCCCAGCCAAAACCAGCACAGAAATCAGGACAGCACACTTCTGAGAAATCAGGAGTGAGGTTGAGCCTGGGAAGAAGGGAGGGGTGGGGGGAAGGTGTTTTGAAATTTGGTTTTATTTCTCATTATCCTACTCTGATTTGATTGGTAATAAATGAAATTAATTTTTCCCTAAGTTGAGTCTGTTTTGCCTGTGACAGTAATTGCTGAATTATCTCTCCCTGTCCTTATCTTGACCCACAAACCTTTCATTATATTTTTTCCCCACATTGTCCAGCTGAGGAGGGGGAATGATAGAGCGGCTTGGTGGGCACCTGGCATCCAGCCAAGGTCAACCCCCCACAATGGGGAACTCTTTCCTGCATAATCTGAGATCTGTTTAGCTAACAGCTTTCTAGGACTACTCAACGGATTTTAATTTAGATACATTCCTTCCCTCTTCAAGAGGCTGCTCCTGATCAGTGAGTTTCATTGAAAAAATTATTGAAGTATATATTGTTAACTCACCTGTTTTAATAAAACTCAGCCTTTGCTCAAACTCTTTAGAGCTATCTTGTGTAGGTGATTTTGTAACACACGCTCCCTTATATATTACTGTGTTCATATATCCTATGAGCTATCCCATCTATTACATTTTGAGTCAGGTTGTCCATTCAGTACAGACTGAACAAACAAACCAGGTAGGTGAACAAAACAAAACAAAAAAGCAATATAACTTTAAAAAAAGCTAATAATCAATACATGAAAATGATCTAATGTTGAGATGGCTCAGTGATACATACTAAATGCACAATATCTAGATAACAATATCATATTCTATTGTGAGAGTTATAGTTTTGGCCAACACAGGCTGTTACACTGAGAGCTTCTAAAATTAAACATTAGTCTTACAGCTAAAGCTAAAAAGTCAGATTCCATGGTTAGAACCTGTACCAAACTCACTTTCCTTGTGGGTCAAGCACAGAGAGGAATATATACCAAAATACGCATAATAAAAGCTTAGCAAGACACAAGTTGCAAGACAATAGGAAAAAGACAGAATGATGTGGTTCTTATGCTGTTTTCTATATTCAAAGGTGCTCGTTCAGGGCTAACAAACAAATAAGGAACCTCCTAGCAGAGCTGATAGGGACAGATATGTAGAAGGGGATGTAATACTTAGTGCCAATGACTGCCTAAAAGCCTATGTACATCATTCCATTTTTTGGCCTGTCACAAAAATTCAGCCCCGAACAAGACAAGAGGGGAAAAAAGAGATGCCAGAACATAAGATCGCTTTAGGTATACACCAGAATATTCAGTATTTATAACTTCAGCTTTCTTCTGGATATCTACCTTAGTTTGACAATACAGCCATGACACTTATATGCTGACACTTCAGTAATTCACACAACTATTACCTTATTCTAGGGCCGGTTTTCTTGCATCTTGAATTTATCTTATTTGTATACCAAAATACGTTAGCTGAAGTTAATATAAAAACTGGAAAATTATAATATAATTTTAAAATGTCAACTCTGACTATAGAGGAAATACTCAAGATAGTCTGTTGGTAAACAAAGAATAATGATGGAGCTCCTATGAAGGAGCAATGTGCCAAATCAGAGCTATCAATCAAATCAATATAATTTTCCATTATCTCCTGATTATCTGCTCTTTCACTGCACAGACAACTAGGTAGCATGGAAGGAACATGGAAGGGTGGAGCTGGTTGTAACATATTTACTCAAGTAAATGTTTGGATGTAGAAATAATTTTGTTTTAAAATATTAATGTTATATAAATGTTAGTTGAAGTTGAAAGTAAATATTTGTGCTGCGTTTGGCTGAGAAGGGGTTAATTCTCCTCACCGTGGGGGGTCGGCCACCTTTCCAGGTTCCTGCGCTCTGCTTCGTGGGGGGGGGGGATGGGAGGGGCAGGGCCATGGTGGGGGCGGCTGACCCCGACTGGCCAATGGCATGTTCATTCCATACCATGTGACACCATGACCAGTATATTGAGGGGGGGCAGTTCGCGGCTCGGGAGCGGCGCGGCGTTGGGTCGGCAGGTGGTAAGAGGCTGCGTCGCGTGCGGTTTGATTTGAAAAAACCCCCTGGGTTTTGCGCCTCTCATTGTTCTCCTTTACATTGCATTTCTGTTGTTGTTTCTTTTAACTTTAATTATTAAACTGTTCTTATCTCAACCCATGAGCGTCACACTTCTGATACTCTCTCCATACCGGAGGTAGACCCCTAGGGTTTTGGAGTCGGGGATACAGAGGGTCCGAAGCCCGCTATACTCCAACTGAAAAAGAGATATTGGCAGCATATGAAGGGGTCCGAGCTGCTTCAGAAGTGGTTGGTACTGAGGCACAGTTGCTCCTGGCACCCCGACTGCCAGTGCTGGGCTGGATGTTCAGAGGGAACGTCCCCTCTACACACCATGCAACTGATGCTACGTGGAGTAAATGGGTTGCACTGATAACCCAGCAGGCTCGAGTAGGAAACCCCAGTCTCCCAGGAATCTTGGAAGTGATCATGGACTGGCCAGAAGGCAAAGACTTTGGAATATCACCAGAGGAGGAGGTGACACGTGCTGAAGAAGCCCCACTGTATAACAAACTGCCAGAAGATGAAAAGCAGTATGCCCTGTTCACTGATGGGTCCTGTCGCCTTGTGGGAAAGCACCGGAGATGGAAGGCTGCTGTGTGGAGTCCTACACGACAAGTAGCCAAAACTGCTGAAGGAGAAGGAGAATCGAGCCAGTTTGCAGAGGTAAAGGCCATCCAGCTGGCCTTAGACATTGCTGAACGGGAAAAGTGGCCAGTGCTCTATCTCCATACTGACTCCTGGATGGTGTCAAATGCCCTGTGGGGCTGGCTGCAGCAGTGGAAGCAGAGCAACTGGCAGCCTAGAGGTAAACCCATCTGGGCTGCTACATTGTGGCAAGATATTGCTGCCCAGTTAGAGAACCTGGTTGTAAAGGTACGTCATGTGGATGCTCACGTCCCCAAGAGTCGGGCCACTGAAAACATCGGAACAACCAACAGGTATATCAGGCTGCCAAGATTGAAGTGGCTGAGGTGGATCTGGACTGGCAACATATACAGTGAACTATTTCTAGCTCGGTGGGCCCATGACACCTCAGGCCATCAAGGGAGAGATGCAACATACAGGTGGGCTCATGATCGAGGGGTGGACTTGACCATGGATGCTATTGCACAGGTTGTCCACGAATCTGAAACATGCGCTGCAATCAAGCAAGCAAAGCGGGAAAAGCCTCTGTGGTATGGGGGACGATGGCTGAAGTATAAATATGGGGAGGCCTGGCAAATTGACTATATCACACTCCCACAAACCTGTCAAGGCAAGTGCCATGTGCTTACAATGGTAGAAACAATGACTGACTGGCTGGAAACATATCCTGTCCCCAACGCCGCTGCCCGGAACACTATCCTGGGTCCTGAGAAACAAGTCCTGCGGCGACATGGCACCCCAGAGAGAATTGAGTCAGACAACGGGACTAATTTCCGAAATAGCCTCATAGACACCTGGGCCAAAGAGCATGGCATTGAGTGGGTGTATCACATCCCCTATCACGCACCAGCCTCTGGGAAAAATTGAACGGTACAATGGACTGTTATGAACTATGCTAAAAGCAATGGGGGGGTGGAACATTCAAGCACCTGGATATACATTTAGCAAAAGCCACGTGGTTAGTCAACACTAGGGGATCTGCCAACCGAGCTGGCCCTGCCCAGTCTGAAATCCTACATACTGTGGAAGGAGATAGAGTCCCTGTAGTGCACGCAAAAAGTAAGCTGGGCAAAACAGTCTGAGTCTGGGTTCTTCCTGCCTCAGGCAAAGGCAAACCCATTCGTGGGACTGCTTTTGCTCGAGGACATGGGTGCACTTGGTGGGTGATGCGGGAGGATGGAGAAATCCGATGTGTGCCTCAAGGGGATTTGATTTTGGGCGAAAACAGTCAATGAACTGAATGGCACAATGCAAACTGCTATATAATATTGTGTGTCACCTCTGTGTTGTATCAATGATATCAGAGTACGAGCCTCCCAACCCATGGAAGATAAACTGTGAAACAAGCCGTGCAGCAGTGATGGAACGATGACTGACTCGGAATACAGCAACCCAACACCACACACACCCCATCTCTCCCACCCTGAAAGACTAATACGGCAGATGGAGCCCAGAGTCGTGGACTGGGTGAACTCAATGGACATTTTAATGGACATTTTACAGGGAAGGTCCATGAACTAAGGGAATGATGTCTGTGTATTATGTTAAAGGATGGGAAGGGGAGGGGTGGTGGTTGGTAAGGTGGTATTCCGTCGAATGGGACCTGGGCATGGTGTAAATGGTATGGAATACGGGGTGGAGAATGTGCTGGATTTGGCTGAGAAGGGGTTAATTCTCCTCACTGTGGGGGTCAGCTACCTTTTCCAGACTTCAGAACTCTGCCACGTGGCGGGGGTGTGTGTGTGTGTGCTGGGAGGGGCAGGGCCGTGGCGGGGGCAGCTGTCCTCAACTGGCCAATGGCATGTTCATTCCATACCATGTGACACCATGACTAGTATATTAAGGGGGGGGCAGTTTGCGGCTCGTGGAGGTGTGGTGTCGGGTCGGCAGGCGGTGAGCAGCTGTGTCGCGTGTGGTTTGTTTCAGCAGTTAATTCCCCTTCCTCCTCCCTTCCCCCCTCCCCCGGGACTTTGCGCCTCTCGTTGTTCTCCTTTACATTGCATTTCTGTTCTTGTTTCTTTTAATTTTAATTATTAAACTGTTCTTATCCCAACCCACTAGCGTTACCCTTCTGATTCCCTCCCCCATCTACCGGTGGGGGAGTGAGCGAGCGACTGTGTGGGGCTGAGCTGCCGGCTAAACCACGACAATATTGAATAGGCATATCAAAAGGGCATTGTATCATCATTACTTCTCCAGTTTTAAGTCTAACATTCATGCTGTCACTTGCTGTTTGTATCCATTTTCTTATAGAAAATTAATTTTTTAAAATTATACCAGAATGATGATTCAGTATGACAGAAAAAAGAGAGAAGGAGAAAGTTTAAAGATCTTGCTGCCCACAAGAGATTGCGACCAAATTCCCAGGTCTATTGTTTGATTTGTAATGATAATTAGCATTTAGTTATTTGGTCTCTTCTTTCTTTTTCAGGACATTAGAATGAAAGGTACACAGAAGAATGAATTCTCAAGTGATTATATTTTTTTAGCATAATGGAAGCATCACGAAAGTGCTGTTGCTAAAATAACTTATGTCATGGGTTTTTTTTTAAGTGATGCACTATTCATAAGTGCTATATAACATTCGTGCAGATATAGTAGAGACCAAAAACACTCAGGAGACAGGGACAGAAAGAAGAAAATAGAATTAAAAGTGCTGTGAGAAAATCTCAGCTACATGTTCCTAGTCATGTCCAAAGGCAAAATGTTCTAATTCCCTTATGTGCATTGCAATAAGGTTTCTAAATAAGGTATTACTTACCAAGGGACACAATATTGTTTACAATGTTTCTAAATTATGGTCCATTTAAAAGATTCTCCTGAGTCCAAGAGACCTTAGCAAAAGTGTCTCTGCATGGTTTGTGCTCCCAAATATGCCACATACAGGAGACTGAAATGGAGAATGGATATATGGGACTGAAATTATTGCTGATGTGATTTGAACAGAGCTTTCAAGAGGGAAAAGATAGCATAATCACCGTTTTCCCCTAATTTAATATTGATGTAATTCTGTCTGCTACTAGTAGTTTCCTAGGGGTAGAGTTCATATTATCCATGTCTTCTACAATCTTGGAATTCATATGGATAGATTGCATTAAGCACGTGTAAATACATATGTATTCACAATTATTTTTGCTTACTTTCATAGCTAAAATACTTTTTGTCTGTCTTTTGAGCTTGTTAACACTTGTATCTGATGTTGACATTTGCAAACCACTTCTAAACTAATATCCCATTACAAATGTCTCCTTGTTCAGCCACCAAGTTGAGTTCAAACATTTTTGTAGGGAACTGTCATGGTTTTAGCTGGGATAGAGCTGATTTTATTCACTGCAGCTGGCATAGTGCTGTGCTTTGGACTTAGTATGAAAACAATGTTGATAACACACCAATGTTTTGGTTGTTGCTGGGTAGAGCTTGTACTAGTCAAGGACTTTTCTAGCTTCCCATGCTCTGCCAGGTGCACAAGAAGCCGGGAGGGGAGGGGGCACAGCTAAGAGAACAGATTCAAACTGACCAAAGGGATATTCCATATCATGTAACGTCATGCCCAGTATGTTAACTGAGAGGAGCTGGCCGGGGGAGGGAGGCAGCAGTCGCAGGTCAGGGACTGGCAGCGTCGGTCGGCGGGAGGTGAGCGGTTGTATCATTTGTGTTTCTGGTTTTTCCCTTTTTCCCTTTCCCTTTTTATTATATTATCATTATTGTCATTATTATAATAATCATTATTTTATTGTAATTATTAAACTGTTCTCATCTCAACCCGCAAGAGTTTTTTTGTGCTTTTGCTCTTCCGATTCTTTCCCCCGTCCCACAGGGGTGGGAAAACTGTGCTGCTGGAAAAGCAGCACAGCAAAGCTGTAAGCAGTCCAGGAGACTCTTAATCCAGATGATAGCAAAACCAGAAGACAAGCATTACTAGACCTGTTGTTTACCAACACAGATGAACTAATTAGAGATGTCAAGATTGGTGGTAGCCTGGGCTGCAGTGATCATGCCCTGGTGGAATTCATAGTCTTGAGGGGTATGGGCCAGGTGAAGAGTGGAGTCAGGACCCTGAATTTTATGAGAGCAAGCTTTCAGTTGTTTAAGGAATTAGTTTATGGGACCCCCTGGGAAACTTCCCTCAAGGACAAATGAGCTGAACAGAGCTGGCAGCTCTTTAAGGACATTTTTTCTCAGAGCACAAGGAAAGTCAATTCCCATGTGTAAGAAATCAGGCAAGGAAGGCAGGAGACCAGCATGACTGAGTAAGGACCTCTTGGTCAAATTAAAGTGTAAGAAGGAAATGCACACGCAGTGGAACTAGAGACACTGTACTGGGTTTATGTGGCAAGGTTTTGGTAGTGGGAGGGCTACAGGGATGGCTTCTGTGAGAAGATGCCAGAAGTTTCCCCCATGTCCAATAGAGCCAGTTCTGGCTGGCTCCAAGATAGATCTGCCACTGGCCAAAGCTGAGCCAGTCAGCGACGGTGGTAGCACCTCTGTGATATTTCAGAAGAGGGAAAACCTGCCACACAACAGCAGCTGGGAGAAAAAAGTGAGAATATGTGAGAGAAACAACTATGCAGACACTAAGGTCAGTGAAGAAGGAGGGGAAGAGGTGCTCTAGGCACTGGAGCAGAGATTCCCCTGCAGCCTGTGGGGAACACCATGAAGAAGCAGGTTGTCCCCCTGCAGCCCATGGAGGACCATGGTGGAGCAGATATCCTCCCTGCAGCCCATGGAGGACACCAGACTGGAGCAGGTGGATGCACCTGAAGGAGGCTGTGACCACATGGACAACCCATGCTGGAGCAGGCTCCTGGCAGGACCTGTGACCTCATGGGGAACTCACACTAGAGCAGTCCATTCCTGAAGGACTGCACTCTGTGGAAAGGACCCACACTGGAGCAGTTCGTGAAGAAGGTCCTGTGGGAGGGACCCCATGGTGGAGCAGGGGAAGAGTATGAGGAACAAGAAGCAACAAAACCAATGTGTGATGAACTGTCCACAACTGCCATTTTCCATTCCCAAGTGCTGCTCGGGGGGAGGAGGTGGAAGAGTCTGGCGTGAAGCTGGGCCTGGGAACAAGGGAGGGGTGGGGGGAAGGTGTTTTAAGATTTGTTCTTATTTCTCATTATCCTACTCTGATTTGTTTGATAATAAATTAATTTCCCTGAGTCGAGTCTGTTTTGCCTGTGTAAGGGACTAGAAAGTTGTCTCAACGTTGTTTGCAGGCAAGTTTAACTACCAAAGCCTGATCACCACGGCAACTGAGCAGGACAGTTGAATAACCAAGGCAGCCCATTGAGTTCTACCCAACAGGAATGTGTGTGTCCTGTTGTCTTGGAGTACATGTCCTCTGCGCATGTGCCCGGGCCCAGGGTCAACTGAAAACATATGGGTGGGGCTCAGACCCTCTAGAACTTTCAAGCACCCTCTAGTGACAGTACTGGGCATGCGCCCCACTGCCGAGTAGGAGGCGTGAGTATGCAAAACAGTTATTGACTATGCGAGAGGACAACCCTATAAAAAGGGGAAACCAGCGGAAACCACGAGGAGTGTTCTGGAACATTCCCCCTCCACCAGATTCGAAGATACATTGGACGGACAGACAGACAGACGGACTGCATGGACGGACAGACTGCTGCAGATCCATGGTGATAGCTATTGCAACACTCGTTCTCTCTCTTTCCCTTTCTCACTTTTTCCCTCTTTCTCTGCTTTTCTCTTGCGTATTTATTGTTGGCCAAATAAAGTGACTTGGCACTTGACTCTGTTTTGAGTCTTAATTCTATTTCTGAGAATGTAAAAGGAACCTAGTCACAATAAAACATTGGAGTTAATCAGAAGTTAAGCCCAGCCGTCCCCAACCTCCCAGGGCTACCTGAGGTCGGTTGGAAAGCAAGGGGGTTTAACCTCTGCCAAATTGTTCAACCCAACAGTGGATCATGACATTTTTTAATTGGCGTCATGGACAGGATTCTCGGAGAACAGAAAGTACAAAATTAATGTATGACCTCCTGAGGGTGAAGAATAGGGGAAAATTGAAATATTAAGGTGTGGCCCCCTCAGGATGATATAGCCCCTTTGTGTTAAATAAGATGGCCGCTCGGAACACAGTGGATGCCCACGATTATGTCTCTTCACTGGTGGAAGGGATAAATAAGCTATATCATCTTCTGGAGGCGCACCAATCTCGTCCCTCACCCCAGGGACAAGATTGGGCAAAAAACCATTGGTTTCAACCACAGAGTGTAGTAGACCAGATAAGGGTGCTACAGAAAGAAACTAAGGTTAGATCAGGGAAAGGAAAAGCTATAATTTGCGCGGTATTGGGAATGAGTCTGGCAGCGGTGGTGGAAGATAAGAAACAGAGGCTTTGTCAAGCCAATGCCATAATAGACTCACTGCAGATGGTCATAAGGTCACTGCAGGAACAATTGGAGGAAAATAAGCAATTGTTGGAGGAAGAAAGAAATCAAAATTCCATAATGAAGGAAGAATTGAGGAATGAACTTTTGAGGGAAGCGGATACACTGGCAGAGGCAGAGGTGAAGCTTTTGGAGAAGGGGATATGGCAAGTTTACCCTCAGGGAGACTTGCAGAAGGCAAGGGAAACCGTAGAAAGCCTCCCCACATGTATCCACTGGTTAAAACAGTATTTGTATGAGGACAATAACGATGACCATCCTCAAGTTCTTACCAAAGAAGTCCCATTTACAGCAACTGAACTAGCAAAGTTGAAAAAAGACTTTGCAAGAACTCCGAGGGAATCAGAGACAGAATATGTGTGGAGAGTGTCCCTGTTGGGGGGGGATGGAATTTTGTTGTCAGAGCAGAAGGATATTGGGGTCCAGGTGTGTTCCTAACTACAGGTAATTGCTGAGCCCCATGGTCATTAACCCAGAGGGCCACATATTGGGCTGGGGGGCTGAACCCTTTGGCGAGGGGAGATCCCCTTGCCATAACGGGTACGGTGGATCAGTTAGTGGAAAGTGTGCAGAAAGCAGCCTGTCTCCAAGTGATGTATGATCAGGAGCTCAAGCCTAACCAGAGTTCCCCGATGCTGATGCCTGTGGACCCAGAGAGGATGACTCCCCTGATCCAGGGACTCCCTGATTCCCTGAAACCCACTGGCATTCAATTACAGGGGAAAATTCAAAATACTTCTGAAGGAGAAAGAACTACGGCCGCTCTAGAAGGGATGATAACCCCTGACCATTGGCGGTCAGGAAGGAAAGTGTGGACATGGGGGGAGGTAGCACAGGAATTAATTAATTTTGGGAGAAAATATGGCCCTGTTGGTGGATCATTCAAAAAAAAAAAAATGAAACTAGGGTTGTATGGTCTGCAGAGCAAGTTAACAACCTGCAGCTGTCAATTGGGAAGGGCCAAGATTTGAAGCCACTCCATGGCATTTATCTGGGGAGAGAGAGACCCCTAAGCTGACAGGGGTTATGGCATCTAGGGCTTCAGAAAGGCATTCCCCGAGACCTGATGGATGGACTCCCGACCCAAAAATTGGAAAAGCTTGTAAAGAAATGGTCAGGGAGGAAAGCTACTCTCGGACCAGTTCCTGATGCTCCACCCCTGATAGATCTTGAGGGGGAGCCGACCAGGGAAAAGGTGGGAAACTAGAACCTCCATTCCCTGAAGGTGGGGGGTATGGATGGAGGATGGATGTTTTTAAGACAACTCACCTTGAATGTAAGGGGGGATTTATTAATCACAGTTGCTGTAAGACCAAGGAAAAGACCGGTAATTTTTCTAATTGATACTGGGGCACAAATCACCACACTGATGTGGACCAAAGCAGAACAATGTCGGATCTCGATCCCATCTAGAAATCTAATTATCTTAAATGCTCTGGGAAAAACACAGTTGATGCCTATGACTTTAGTGACACTATGGTTACCAGGAGAGGAAGCCTCCATCAATACAATGGTAGCCATAGGACCTTTTCAGACGAACCTTTTAGGTATAGATGTGTTGAAGGGAAGGCAGTGGCATGCCACACAGGTCTTTTGGCATCCCCCAGATAAGGCAATTAGCTGAAACACCTTGGGCAGAGGTGTGCCTATTGTAAACAGCACCTGCCCTTCCCCCCTCCAAGATTACCAATGTGAAACCCTATCCGTTGCCGCTAGGAGCCAGGGAAGGGATAGCCCCAGTAACTGAGGATCTCAAACAGTATGGGACCTGGGGAATGGTTGTCGTGGTTCAGCCTCAGCTGGCAACTGAACACCACGCAGCCGCTCGCTCACATCCCCCCCCCACCCCTGTGGGATGGGGAAGAGAATCGAATGAGCAAAAGAACTTGTGGGTTGAGATAAGCACAGTTTAATGATTACAATAAAATGATGATGATAAATGATTATGATAATAATGACAATAATGTTAATATGATAAAAGGGAAAAGGAAGGAAAGGGAAAACAGGAAAAAAAACCACAGAAACACGAACGATACAGCCGCTCACCACCCGCCGACCGACGCTGCCCATCCCCGAGCCGCGATTGCTCCCTCCCTCCCCCGGCCAGCCCCTCCCAGGTAGCATACTGGGCATGACGTTACATGATATGGAATATCCCTTTGGTCAGTTTGAATCCGCTCTCTTAGCTGTGCCCCCTCCCCTCCCAGCTTCTTGTGCACCCAGCAGAGCATGGGAGGCTGGACATGTCCTTGACTAGTATAAGCACTACCCAGCAACAGCCTAAACATCTGTGTGTTATCTCAACAGGATTTTTTTTTCCCTGCTAATTTCAAAGCACAGCACTATACCAGCTAGAGTGAAGAAAATTAACTCTATCCCAGCTGAAACCATGACAGTATCCACCCCTTATTCCATATCATTGACATCATGCTCAGGTCCCATACTATTCAGTACAAATTCAATAATCCCTATCCATCTTCTCATCCTTTAACAATATATATATATCTCTCTATACAGATTTTCATTTATCATTCCACTAGTCTATGGAACACCCCTGTAGAATGCCTGTGGAATATCCATTGAGTTCATTTAGTCCATGACTTTGGATTTCATCTCTTGTAAGGGTCCTTCAGAGAGGCAGTGTGCGTGGGGTCAGGTTGTTGCATGTCAGTCCTTGTTCCATCACCGCTGCACTGGTAGTTCTTGTTCTCTCACTGCTGCACTTTGCCTGGTTCCATTGAAGGTTCATTCGCTATTATTATTAATTGGGAGATTCCCACCATGATAACATTCCATTGATGCAACCATAGTAGTGATGACATACAACATCATATAGCAATTAACAGCATATTATTCAGTTCATTGGCTGTTTTCACCCAAAATTAAATCCCCCTGAGGTACACACCGGACTCCTCCATCCTCCCACATCACCCACCAAGTGCACCCAGGTCATCGAGCAAACGCAGTCCCACGAGTGGGTTTGCCTCTGCTGGAAGCAGGAATAACCCAGACTGTCTTGCCCAGCATATTTTTTATGTGCACTACAGGGACTCTATCCCCTTCCACAGTACGTAAGGATTCTGATTGGGCAGGGCCAGCTCGCCTGGCAGATCCCCTCGTGTTGACTAACCATGTGGCTTTTGCTAAATGTGTATCCCAGTGTTTAAATGTTCCACCCCCCATTGCTCTCAGTGTCATCTTTAATAGTCCATTGTATCTTTCGATTTTCCCAGAGGCTGGTGCGTGATAGGGGATGTGATACACCCACTCAATGCCGTGCTCTTTGGCCCAGGTGTCTATGAGGTTATTTCGGAAATGAGTCCCATTGTCTGACTCAATTCTCTCTGGGGTGCCATGTCACCACAGCACTTGTTTTTCGAGACCCAGGATAGTGTTCCGGGCAGTGGCGTGGGGGACAGGATATGTTTCCAGCCAGCCAGTGGTTGCTTCTACCATGGTGAGAACATGGCGCTTGCCTTGGCGGGTCTGTGGGAGTGTGATATAGTCAATTTGCCAGGCGTCCCCATATTTATATTTCAGCCATCGTCCCCCATACCACAGAGGCTTTACCCGCTTCGCTTGCTTGATTGCAGCACATGTTTCACATTCGTGGATAACCTGCGCAATAACGTCCATGGTCAAGTCCACCCCTCGATCATGAGCCCACCTGTATGTTGCATCTCTCCCTTGATGGCCTGAGGTGTCATGGGCCCACCGAGCTAGAAATAGTTCACCCTTATGTTGCCAGTCCAGATCCACCTCAGCCACTTCAATCTTGGCAGCCTGATCTACCTGCTGGTTGTTTCGATGTTCTTCAGTGGCTCGACTCTTGGGGACGTGAGCATCCACATGACGTACCTTTACAACCAGGTTCTCTAACTGGGCAGCAATATCTTGCCACAATGTGGCAGCCCAGATGGGTTTACCTCTGCGCTGCCAGTTGCTTTGCTTCCATTGCTGCAGCCAGCCCCACAAGGCATTTGCCACCATCCAGGAGTCAGTATAGAGATAGAGCACTGGCCACTTTTCCCGTTCAGCAATGCCTAAGGCCAGCTGGATGGCCTTTACCTCTGCAAACTGGCTCGATTCACCTTCTCCTTCAGCAGTTTCTGCTACTTGTCGTGTAGGACTCCATAGAGCAGCCTTCCATCTCCGGTGCTTTCCCACAAGGCGACAGGACCCGTCAGTGAACAGGGCATACTGCTTCTCCTTTTCTGGCAGTGTGTTATACAGTGGGGCTTCTTCAGCACGTGTCACCTCCTCCTCTGGTGATATTCCAAAGTCTTTGCCTTCTGGCCAGTCCATGATCACTTCCAAGATTCCTGGGAGACTGGGGTTTCCTACTCGAGCCTGCTGGGTTATCAGTGCAACCCATTTACTCCACGTAGCATCAGTTGCATGGTGTGTGGAGGGGACGTTCCCTCTGAACATCCAGCCCAGCACTGGCAGTCGGGGTGCCAGGAGCAACTGTGCCTCAGTACCAACCACTTCTGAAGCAGCTCGGACCCCTTCATATGCTGCCAATATCTCTTTTTCAGTTGGAGTATAGCGGGCTTCGGACCCTCTGTATCCCCGACTCCAAAACCCCAGGGGTCGACCTTGGGTCTCCCCATGCGCTTTCTGCCAGATGCTCCAGGTAGGGCCATTCTCCCCGGCTGCGGTGTAGAGCACATTTTTTATATCTTGTCCTGCCCAGACTGGCCCAAGAGCTACTGCATGAACTATTTCTCGTTTAATCTGTTCAAAGGCTTGTCGTTGTTCAGGGCCCCATTTGAAATCATTCTTTTTCCGGGTCACTTGATAGAGAGGGCTCACGATCAGACTGTAGTGTGGAATATGCATTCTCCAAAAACCCACAACACCCAAGAAAGCTTGTGTTTCCTTTTTGCTAGTTGGTGGAGACATGGCTGTTATTTTGTTGATCACATCCAGGGGGATCTGACGACGACCATCTTGCCATTTTACTCCCAAGAACTGGATTTCTCGTGCAGGTCCCTTAACTTTACTTTGTTTTATGGCGAAACCAGCTCTCAGAAGGATTTGGACTATTATCTCTCCTTTCTCAAAAACTTCTTCTGCTGTATTGCCCCACACAATGATGTCATCAATGTATTGTAGGTGTTCGGGAGCTCCACCTTGTTCCAAAGCATTATGGATCAGTCCATGGCAAATGGTAGGGCTGTGTTTCCACCCCTGGGGCAGTCGATTCCAGGTGTACTGGACCCCCCTCCATGTAAAAGCAAACTGTGGCCTGCACTCTGCTGCCAGAGGGATGGAGAAGAATGCATTAGCAATATCAATTGTGGCATACCACTTGGCTGCCTTGGACTCCAGTTCGTATTGAAGTTCTAGCATGTCTGGCACAGCAGCGCTCAACGGTGGAGTGACTTCATTCAGGCCACGATAGTCTACTGTTAGTCTCCACTCTCCATTAGACTTCCGGACTGGCCATATGGGACTGTTAAAGGGTGAGTGGGTTTTACTGATGACTCCTTGGCTCTCCAGTCGACGAATGAGCCCGTGGATGGGGATCAGAGAGTCTCGGTTGGTGCGATATTGCCGCCGGTGCACTGTTGTGCTGGCGATCGGCACCTGTTGTTCTTTGACCTTCAGCAACCCCACAACAGAAGGGTCCTTTGAGAGACCGGGCAAGGTAGACAGCTGTTTAATTTCTGCCGTCTCCAAGGCGGCTACACCAAAAGCCCACTTGTAACCTTTTGGGTCCTTGAAATACCCTCTCCTGAGATAGTCTATGCCAAGGATGCACGGAGCCTCTGGGCCAGTCACAATAGGGTGCTTTTGCCACTCATTCCCAGTGAGGCTCACTTCGGCCTCCAATACAGTTAGCTCTTGGGATCCCCCTGTCACTCCAGCAATGCTGATGGGTTCTGCCCCTATATAGTTTGATGGCATTAAGGTACACTGTGCACCAGTGTCCACTAAAGCTTTATACTCCTGTGGGTCAGATGTGCCAGGCCATCGGATCCACACAGTCCAGTAAACCCGGTTATCCCTTTCCTCCACCTGGCTGGAGGCAGGGCCCCCCTAGTCCTCATCATAGTATTCATCACTCACTTCTTGTAAATATGAATCACAGGTGTCTCTGTTAAGATCAGTCAGGCCATCAGCACTTCTGCTCCTCTGTCTGGAGAATTGCTTACAGGAAACTGGGGCAGCAGCTCTCCTGGAGAAACTCCCCTGAGTAATTGTTCTCCCTTGCAGCTCACGTACCCGTGCCTCTAAGGCTGAGGTAGGTTTTCCATCCCACTTCTTCATTTCCTCTCCGTGATCACGCAGGTAAAACCATAGGGTGCCCCGTCGTGTGTATCCCTTCTCTTGAGCCAAGGGACGCTTACTCCTAATGGCTGAGATACTGGTCCGTACTGGTGGGGAGTAAGACATGTGGGAAACTATAGGCTTGAATCCACATGCGGGTCCCCTGATAAGTTGTTTGAGATAGAAAGCGGGCTGGAGGATTATAGGTACGCGATGGAATTAGCTTGACTACAGACCCAGTGTCAGACCCGCTGATGGAAAATTACAGAGATCAGACCCGATGATGGGAAATTACAGAGAATCTGCAAGTCACCAGGAGGAGGAAGAAAGGCGAGAGATATCTCGGCCTTGAGAGCAAAGAAGAAAGGCAGGGATATCTCTCGGCCTTGAGAGCATCCGACAAACAACAAGGAGTTTAGGCACGAAGTACAGAAATAGACTGTTCGTTAAGGAGGTGTCGCAATCCGTATGAAGTAATTGTTGAAGCTTGTTTACAAGAGCATATAAAAGCGCTGTGACTTAAAAATAAAACTGAAGCTTGCTCTATCACTCACGTTGAGTTGGCTGCTTGCTTTCCTCGCTCACCGCAACTGGCGCCCGAACAGGGACCTGAAAAGGACTATTTCTGATACGGCAGCGAGAGACGGAGACGCACTGGCAGACGGCGGCCAGGGGGCAAAAGAGGAGTCGATTTATGCATCATTTCTGATACGTTCCGACCCTCCGGCCTGGGTCCAACCTCGGAATTCAAGAGGGGATCCGCTTTCCGCAGTTGAAGCTAACCCAGGAGCGAGAGCCGTACAAACGACGCTGATTTATCCTCACATCGGGCGATGGAGGTCGAGGTAGCTTTTGAATTATTAAAGCGCTTTTTAGAAAAGCGGGGAGTAAGTCAGTTAAAAGACTTGTCAAGGCTAGTTACAGTGGGCAAAGTGAAAGAGTTCTTTAAAGAACCGGAGTCGATTTTTGAAGTAGAGGAGTGGAGAGCTTATGGTGATTGTTTGTGGGACTTGGTGATAGATGACGATAAGACAGCGAAAAAGCTAATGAAACCTTGGCGGGAAGTGATTAACTGTATGAAAAAATATAAAACTGAAAAAAGATTAGCAACAGCCGCCTCTGATCGGCTAAACAATTGTGACCCCAATGCTGGAAAGATTGGAATTGGCTTAGGCAATCCTTCGCCTCCCTTCTCGGGGATCCCAGTTACCGTACCTCGAAAGCCCCTTATTCCTCCTCCTCCCCCTCCTCCTCCTCCTGGTGGATCTGTAGAAACTAGCGGAGAAGGAATAAGCTTGGGAAAGGGAGGTGAAGATATTGAAAATTTATGTGATGTAGTTTCTCCGGTGGAGGAAAATAAGCCGAGCACCCCGTCTAGTCACCGTTCTGTGCCTAATGTGCGCAGCCGAGTTGACTGGCGGAAAATCGGGTTAGAGGCATTACAAAATGGGGACCTAGAGACCGCCGACTTGTTGGCTCAGGCTTTCCCTGTCATCTATCAACCGGACCCTGCTAACAATCAAAATTTATTCGCACACCATACTCCTCTTGATTGGAAAATCTTGAACCAGCTGAGAAGTACTGTCAGCGAATCGGGTGTACACAGTGAGCCGACCAGACAGATGCTAAATTACATTTGGGGAAGCGGGCTGCTTTGTCCCGAGGATATTAAAAACATTATGAAGTTCATACTGACACAGTCGCAGCAGCTTTTATGGCAGGCTCACTGGCACGCCCTATGCGATAGATCGGCAAACACCCAGCGCCAGCAAAACGATCCGCTAGCAGGAGTAATAGTAGAACAACTTATGGGAATAGGACCCTTCTCATCTCTAGACATGCAAATGCAGACAGGCCCTGATGTATTAAGAGAATCAATGAGGCTAGCAAGGGACGCCTTACAGCGCGTCAAAACAGCACCAATCACCCCTTCTTACATGTCGATTAAGCAAGGGAGGGAAGAGCTTTTTGCCACATTTGTAGATCGAGTTACAGAAGCGTTAGATCGTACCGACTTACCTGAGTTTATGAAGGGCCCATTGCTGCGTCAATGTGTTATGGAAAACTCCAACCAAGCTACTAAAAGTATTTTAATTACACTTCCCCTAGACGCAGGCATTGAGGTGATGCTTGAACGCATGAGTCGAGTACCTACCGGTCCTCAAGCTATGTTAGTTGAGGCACTGAGGGAAGTTGGGCAGGGAATGGTACAGGTTCAACAACAAGTTTGTGCCGCTCTCGCCCCATTGGGTCCAGCTAAAAACCCTAACAGAGGGCCAGCTACTTTTAGATGCTTCCGCTGCGGAAAAGCAGAACACATGAAGAGACAGTGCAGCGAAGCTAACTTATGGTGCAAACACTGCCAAGCTCAAAGCCACAATACAGCTGCCTGCCGGCGTTCGGGAAACGGGAAGCTGAGCACCCAGAGTCGCAGCGCGCAGGCACCAATTGCGGCTCCAGTGACTTCTCAGCACTCCGTCACCACGCCACCAGTCGTGCCGAGCAGCTCCGGCCAGCTTCCAATTTGCAACCCGCCACCAGAGGAAGCCTCGGCTTGGACTTGGCAACAGCAGTAGATGTCACTTTGATGGACACTCGTCCACAGAAGATCAGCATGGCTCACAGAAGAGCCAGTATGGGTCGGGCAGTGGCCGCTCAAACGGGAAAGTCTACAGCAAGCCCACATATTAATAAAAGAACAATTAGATCAAGGACATCTCCGACCGTCGACAAGCCCCTAGAACACCCCTATTTTTGTTATCAAGAAAAAGTCAGGGAAATACAGGCTGTTACATGATTTACGGGCAGTAAATCAGCAAATGCAAGCGATGGGGGCTTTACAGCCTGGCCTTCCAAATCCAGCCATGTTACCAGCTGGTTGGCATTTGCTAATTATTGACTTAAAGGACTGCTTCTTTAATATAAAGCTGCATCCTCAGGATACCCAGCGATTTGCATTTACGTTACCAGCAATCAACAGAGAGGGTCCTGACTTACGTTTCGAATGGACAGTATTGCCACAAGGCATGAAGAATAGCCCTACTCTGTGTCAACTTTTCGTAGATGCTGCATTAAAAAACGTGCGGCAGCAATGGCCGGACACTATAATTTACCATTACATGGATGACATCTTGTTCGCGCAACAACAACCCTTCTCAGCACAGCAAGAATTATATTCACAGCAACAGCTCCAGCTACACGACCTAGTAATCGCAGCAGAGAAGGTTCAACGTTCGCCAGTATGGAAATACCTCGGATGGCGCATCAGTGACTCTCAAGTAAGTCCACAGAAACTTACGTTACACACAGCAATTAAAACCCTCAATGATGCTCAACGGCTGTTAGGAGACTTACAATGGCTACGGCCAGTAGCCGGAATCACTAATGATGACTTGGAGGTTCTTCGCCCTATGTTAAAGGGCACTGACCCTGCCGCGCCAGTCCGACCGACTGCCGAACAAACCTCGATGATACAACGCCTCAGCTCCGAGATCGTTCAGAGAGCAGTAGACCGGCTGGACCCCGATCTCCCCATCGATCTCACCATACTCCATGGTTCTACTCACATTTTGGGTGCACTTAGCGCAAAAAGAAAAAGGGGGAGAAGATAAGGGTGTTGGAATGGATATTTACAAGCCTACAGCCGAAGACAAGCCTGCCCTACCTGCAGCCATCACGGACCAGGCATAGGGCTAGGAGTTAATCCCAGAGGCCTTCAGGCCAGGGAAATATGGCAAATGGACGTTACGCATGTGTCAGAATTTGGGAAACTAAAATATGTTCACGTTACTATCGATACTTATAGCAAGTTTTTATGACCAACAGCACAGTCAGGGGAAAAGGCCGTCCATGTTATACGTCATTTAACAGTCTGTTTTGCTGTAATGGGAACTCCAACACAGATTAAGACAGACAATGGGTCAGCATACTGTAGTCAGAAGGTCCAAGGTGGATACCCAGCAGATGGGTAAAGGCTATGCCTAATGAACAGAAGAACGAAATCTGCGAAGTGACAGGAGACAGTGAAGACGTATGACTGCACCGGTAGAGGTAGCCAGGATACAGATAGAATGTCCCCAATGTAATAAGTGCCGACCCTGGGTACTAAGAGAGTGTCATAGCTGTCAACAGCGCGGGTGGGTAAGAACCCATCGAGCTAGGGGGTGGTGTGACAGTTGCTACTATCACCCATTACAGACACATAAGGTTTTAATTATCGCAGGCCACGAAATAGAGGGTTCTAGACGATATGAATTGCACACCCTTGACTGGATTAGACAAATCAATAGTACTCCCGTTAGTCATCGTAAGTATCGTGATAAGAATCACCGAGGGCATGTACATACCGCCCCAGCCAAAACAGAATGTATGGGTTACCCTGGCAAATCTAACAGGCCAAGATTTCATCTGCCTATCATTGTCATCGCCAGGAAATCCCCTCTCCACCTGTTTGGTTGGAGTGCCGGTTGATAATTGGACGCTAGTGATACCACAAAATACACCACACTTAGGGAGCCTTTGTGATACTCCCCAGAATTGTGTGAATAATTGGGACGGTTGGGCAGTCCATCGCCCTCAAACTAATCTCGAGCCACAAGAGCTTGAGCTATTGGGTTCTTTGTCAATGGATGCTTGTTTATACTTTAATTATACGGAACGAAACCAGTCTCTTTCTTGGCCTGTGAATGCCACCCTAAGTGTATATAAAAATGCCACTGCTTGGTGTAACTACACCTCTGCAAATATCTCACGCTCTAGCAATATGCCTATTGCGCTACCTGCAGGTTTGTTTTTAATTTGTGGAGACCGGGCTTGGCCTGGCATCCCGTCACATATAAAGGGAGGGCCTTGCTCTATAGGTCGCCTAACACTTCTTACTCCTAACACTTCAATGATTTATCAACATTATAGAAAGATGAGAAGCAAAAGGAGCACTCATAAGTTTGAGAACAGCTGTGACTCTACAGCTGAGTTTTGGAATCCGGCAAAGATCATAGCTGCTTCCTTCTTGGCTCCTGGAGTTGGTGTTGCTCAAAGCCTCACGACATTAAACAAGCTAGGGTGTTGGCTAGCTAAGCAAACAAATGCCACATCAAAGGCGTTATCTGACTTATTACTAGATGTAGGCTCTGTAAGACACGCTACGCTGCAAAACCGCGCAGCCATAGATTTTTTGCTTTTAGCCCAAGGACATGGGTGTGCTGAATTTGAAGGGATGTGTTGCATGAATCTATCAGATCATTCGGAATCAATACATGCAAGTATTGAGAGCTTAAGAAGGAGGGTCTCAGAACTTAGGGAGGATGATCCATGGCATTGGTTTAACAGCTTGTTTAATGGATGGGGCATTGGCAATTGGATTAAGAGTATTTTGCAGATGGGACTAATGATATTTATACTGTTTATCATTGTATTAATGTGTGTTCCTTGTATATCGCAATGTATGCGACGAATGATGGAAAGAAGTATGAGTGCCGTGTTCCTTTCTCAAGGAATAAAAGAAAAAGGGGGAAATGTGGGAAACTATAGGCTTGAATCCACATGCGGGTCCCCTGATAAGTTGTTTGAGATAGAAAGCGGGCTGGAGGATTATAGGTACGCGATGGAATTAGCTTGACTACAGACCCAGTGTCAGACCCGCTGATGGAAAATTACAGAGATCAGACCCGATGATGGGAAATTACAGAGAATCTGCAAGTCACCAGGAGGAGGAAGAAAGGCGAGAGATATCTCGGCCTTGAGAGCAAAGAAGAAAGGCAGGGATATCTCTCGGCCTTGAGAGCATCCGACAAACAACAAGGAGTTTAGGCACGAAGTACAGAAATAGACTGTTCGTTAAGGAGGTGTCGCAATCCGTATGAAGTAATTGTTGAAGCTTGTTTACAAGAGCATATAAAAGCGCTGTGACTTAAAAATAAAACTGAAGCTTGCTCTATCACTCACGTTGAGTTGGCTGCTTGCTTTCCTCGCTCGCCGCAAAGACATATCTTCTTTGAGTTGCTGGAACTCTCGGGACAGTTTCTCAACAGCAGAGACGAGCGAGGAAGAGAGATTCGCTTCATATTCCCGGAGTCTATCAATCAACTCAGCCACCGTTGGTGTCTCGTCATCTTTCCAGGACATCACTGCCAATGAGTTTGCATATGAGGATGGTGCGCTCCGTACAAACTTCCGCCACATGGGTCGTGTGCACTCAGCTTCATCTGGATCTTTGGAGGACCGTCGATCGTCCAGGTCACCATAAACCACCTCAAGCATGGCTAATTCCCTTAGATGCTGAATGCCTTTCTCCATGGTCATCCATTTTCCTAGGCGAAATACAATATCTTCTTTGAAGGGATACCTCTCTCTCACCGCGGACAGGAGCCGCCTCCAGAGGCTGAGGGCTTGTGTTCCTTTTCCAATTGCTTTATCAATGCCCCCTTCCCTAGAGAGGGATCCCAGTTGTTTGGCTTCCTTCCCCTCTAATTCCAGACTACTGGCCCCATTATCCCAGCATCAGAGCAGCCAGGTGATAACATGTTCACCTGAATGACGCCCGAAATCTTTCCGTATATCCCGCAACTCACTCAAGGATAGAGATCGGGTAGTTTCCGTTCCTTGTACACATGGTTCCTCCTCCTCCTCCTCTTCTCGTGATGGCCCTGGTTCCTCGAAATCTCTTTCTAAACGAGTTGACCTTCTCTTCCATGATTTCTTCTTGCGTATAGGGGCGACTGATACTGGCACAGGTTGGTCCTCTGGTTTAACTGCAACGCTCGTCACTGGGGTTTGAGTAGCTGCAGTGCCTGTCGTGGGGGTTTGAGTGGCCGCCGTGCTCGTCACCGGGGTTGGAGCAGCTCCCTTCTCTTTCCCTTGGGGGTACTGAATAGTGTTAAATAGGGCCCGATAGGCATAAGCCAGACCCCAGCACATGGCAGTGATATGTACCTCTCTGGAATTGCCAGGGTGACAACATACTTCCTCCAAATGTTCTACTAATTTTTCAGGATTCTGCACTTGTTCAGGGGTGAAGTCCCACACCACGGGGGGTGCCCACCGTCTTAGGCATTTGCCCATACTTTCCCACATACCCTGCCACGCATAGCTATCGAGCCTTGGGACAGATCTCTGGATTATAGTCTTAACTTGCTTACTAACCTTAGACAGATCTGATACCACCTGCCAAAGCAATATCAACAGATGTATCTTAACTACACAAGGATGTTCAAGATACTGAAAAGTTGTTGTAATGAAGGAGGAGGCATTACATAAGATAGCAGCTACGGTGCCATTCTGTATTTCCTCCATAAAAAACTCCTCAGAGGAGGAGGTATAATTGCTAATTGCCTCCATGAGGTGGTAGCTGTAGTACAGTAATGGCTTCCATGCAAAACTTAAATAACCGATAACAGTCAAGGCCAGTGTTTTAATAACAAGTCTCCTAGGCAAAATATCTCTAATCACTGCAGAGCACAGCAAACTGACAAAACCAACAGCAAGTTTTAACATGTACTTTACAATCAGCATGGTAAAGACTGGACAAACTAATACTGAGAACAGATGAATCAATGCTGTGACCAGCAACTGTTATTATCTCAAACCCTTCGTGCCCCACGTTGGGCGCCAAAAATAGACTGTCGTGGTTCAGCCTCAGCTGGCAACTGAACACCACGCAGCCGCTCGCTCACATCCCCCCCCCACCCCTGTGGGATGGGGAAGAGAATCGGACGAGCAAAAGAACTTGTGGGTTGAGATAAGCACAGTTTAATGATTACAATAAAATGATGATGATAAATGATTATGATAATAATGACAATAATGATAATATGATAAAAGGGAAAAGGAAGGAAAGGGAAAACAGGAAAAAAAAACGCAGAAACACGAACAATACAGCCGCTCACCACCCGCCGACCGACGCTGCCCGTCCCCGAGCCGCGATTGCTCCCTCCCTCCCCCGGCCAGCCCCTCCCAGGTAGCATACTGGGCATGACGTTACATGATATGGAATATCCCTTTGGTCAGTTTGAATCCGCTCTCTTAGCTGTGCCCCCTCCCCTCCCAGCTTCTTGTGCACCCAGCAGAGCATGGGAGGCTGGACATGTCCTTGACTAGTATAAGCGCTACCCAGCAACAGCCTAAACATCTGTGTGTTATCTCAACAGGATTTTTTTTTCCCTGCTAATTTCAAAGCACAGCACTATACCAGCTAGAGTGAAGAAAATTAACTCTATCCCAGCTGAAACCATGACAATGGTGTAAATGGTATGGAATAAGGGGTGGAGAATGTGCTGGTTTTGGCTGAGAAGGGGTTAATTCTCTTCACTGTAGTGAGTGTGGTGGTCAGGGACCTTTCCAGCTTCCCATGCTCTGCCATGTGGGCAGGTGGCTGGGAGGGGCAGGGCCATGGCCGGGGCAGCTGGCCCCAACTGGCCAACGGGGTGTTCATTCCCTACCACGTGACGCCATGACCAGTATATTAATGGGGGCAGTTGCGGCTTGGGGACTGGTGGTATTGGGTCGGCAGGCAATGAGCAGCTGTGTCACGTGTGGGTTGTTTTGGTGGTTCATTCCCCTTCCCCCCACCCCTCCCTGCCCTGGGTTTCATGCCTCTCATTGTTTTCCTTTCCATTGCATTTTTGTTGTTGTTGTTTTATTTTAAGTATTAAACTGTTCTTAGCGCAACCCACGAATGTTACCCCACCAGTGGGGGAGTGAGCGAGCGGCTGTGTGGGGCTGAGTTGCCGGCTAAACCACAACACACCCCATGGAAGAGTTCCCACTCCATTTGAGAGATAAAAAGACCCTTTGGGCGATTTGGCAAATCAGTTATATTGGGCCTTTCCAAAAGTCGGAAGGGAAACAATATGTATTAGTGGGCGTGGAAGTAATTTCTGGCCTAGTCCAAGCTGCAGCATTTCCACGAGCAACTGGGGAAATACAGTGCGGGCCCTAAAAATTTAGTTTAGCTCCCTCCCAAAGCCTAGTTCTATTCAGTCAGACAATAGTAGTCATTTTACTTCTGCCAGAGTACAGGAGTGGGCACGGGAAGAAGGAATCAAGTGGGTACTCCGCTCCCCGTATTACCCCCAAGCCAATGGGATAGTGGAACAAACTAATGGGCTCTTAAAACGATTTCTGAAACCTCATAAGCCGCATTGGGCAGAGCGTCTCTGGGACGCAGTTGCCCGAGTCAATGATCAGAATTATCTGAGGTCGGTTGGAAAGCAAGGGGGTTTAACCTCTGCCAAATTGTTCAACCCAACAGTGGATTGTGACAGCCTGTGACGGTAATTGCTGAGTGATCTCCCTGCCCTTATCTCGACCCATGACCTTTTCATCATATTTTCTTTCCCCCTGTCCTGTTGAGGAGGGGGAGTGATAGAGTGGCTTTGGTGGGCACCTGGTGGTCAGCCAAGATCAACCCACCACAGACATGTATCCTGCTAAGAATATAGGGACGCTGCCTGGATGTGTTGAGATGGGATCAAGAAACCTAAGGCACAGGTGGAGCTATATTTGGCAAGGGATGCGAAGAATAATAAGAAGGGATTTTACAGGTATGTTGGCCTGAAAAGGGAGATGAAGGAAAATTCACCCACCCATGTCATACACTGTTCCCGGATTGTTATCTGCTGCGAGACATATTCTGTTTTTTAATGTGCTTCACTGATGAGACACCAGACGGTCAACATATACCACAATTTTATTATATTTTCCGCTGTCCTTAAGCAAGTTGCATTAACCCATATAGTAAGCTTAATACATAATAAGACAGAAATTGGTATAGCAAGATGCATGAAATTGGGGGAAGGGGGATACGACCTGTTCGGTGTTCCAGTAGGTCAAAGGTGAAGACGGTCTCAGGTCAGCTGAGAGGGAGCTCCACCAAGTTACTCCCATTCTCCAATTTTATAGCTGGTGTGAAGCCCCTAGTTCCTACATATCTTTGTACCCAGAGTTTTAATTGCCACAGCATACTCTGCTATGACTTTTGGAGCTGAACAGGGGCTGTTTGGGTAGATAAATGAGAGGCGAGAGAGGAGGGAAGGCCTCATGGTTCAGCAAAAATGTTCATGCTTCTACAGTTTAAAAGAGCAACACAACTAAACTGTCAACCATGAGCTGAGCTTGTGATTAGTGTTTAGCTGCAAGTGGGTGACAGCTTCTTGGTTTGGTTTAAATACTTCCCCCAGAGTGTTTTGTTAGAAACTGTCTAGGCTCTTGACACAAGTTTAGGCTTAATTTTCTGGCAGCTGATAAGCAGTGTAGGGAGTGGCAGAGGCATATTATCAGAGTCTGCACAGTGGGGGCTGGGGGCTAAGCAAGGGGTGACTACCAAGTCTTCACCGCCCCTCACCTCGGCCTCATCGTGGTGTTCCCCTCCTCAGCAGACCCTTGATTTTAGTCTGGTCCCAGGGTCAGGACCCCACACCCTGGTAAATAAGACAGGAGAGCTGGTGACAACCGACATAGAGAAGGCTGAGGTACTCAACAATTTTTTTGCCTCAGTTTTCAATGGTAATCTCTCTTCCCACATCTCTCAAGTCCCTAAACCTTAAGGCTGGGATTGAGGGAACGAAGTCCCTCCCATTGTAGGAGAAGATCAGGTTCAAGACCACCTGAGGAATCTGAACATACATAAATGGAAAAGCTGGACATGAGCCAGCAATGTGTGCTTGCAGCCCAGAAAGCCAATTGTATCCTGGGCTGCATCAAAAGAAGCGTGGCCAGCAGATCGAAGGAGGTGATTCTCCCCCTCTACTCTGCTCTGGTGAGACCCTCTGTGGAGTACTGTGTCCAGCTCTGGAGTCCACAGGACAAGAAAGTCATGGACCTGTTAGAGCAGGTCCAGAGGAGGGCAATGAAAATGATCAAAGAGCTGGAACACCTCTCCTATGAAGAAAGGCTGAGGGAATTGGGGTTGTTCAGCCTGGAGAAGAGAGAGAAGGCTCCGGGGAGACCTTATTGCAGCCTTTCAATACTTAAAGGAGGCTTATAAGAAAGATGGAGAAAGATTTTTTACCAGGGCCTGTAGTGACAGGACAAGGGGCAACGGCTTTAAACTGAAAGAGGGTAGATCTAGATCAGACACTAGGAATTATTTTTTTTTTTACCATGAGGGTAGTGAGACACTGGAACAGGTTGTCCAGAGAAGTTGTGGATGCTCGATCATTGGAAGTGTGCAAGGCCATGTTGGATGGGGCTTTGAGCAACTTGATCTAGTGAAAGATGGCCCTGCCCATGGCAGGTGGGTTGGAACTAGATGATTTTTAAAGGTCCCTTTCAACATAAGCCATTCTATGATTCTATGAATACATTCAGGTTTTTCATCTCCCAAAACTCAAGGGTCCTGTTATTCAGAACTGTGTATTCCCTGTTAACACCATCTCTTTTTTGCATACCAGAAATGTAATGCTAACTCTGCTTCTATGACACTTCATATTACAGAAGGATGGCAGCTTTCTTCATGTTTTTACCTTAGGGCTTCCTTGTAGTTACAGTAAGGTGCAGATGGTTTGAAAGCACTCAACAGGTGCATTGTTCTGTTCTAATGTTTGATTTGCTTGGTTTTCCATGCATGCAGTCCTTGCAGTTCTGTATGTAGTTCACTGAGCCAGCCCTGTCTCTGTCCTAGACAGCGCAGGGAAGTAGAAAATTCTTCACTGACCCCAATCTCCTCTTCTAGTAGGTGGACCAGGAAAGAGGAAAGCTTGTTTTCTGACCCTAGTCTCCCCTTTGACAGCATGGGACTAGAACAAGAAAAAGTCACTGCCTGATCTCCACCCCCTCACAGTCCTTCATCCTGGGGCCCCTTTCATGGTTTAGAGCTCTGTGAGGAATGTAGAGGCATGTGCACAGATTATAATCAAGGATTGAGGATTCCTATTTGTGAGCATTAAAAATACTGATTATTTAATTTGATTCATAAAAATAAATGAGAAGAATATTCTTGGAGTGTAAAGTTTTTGTTTTTGTTTTTTTTTACAAGGAAAATCAGTTGAAGGCACATCATAATACTTGCAAGTTCTTGAAATACATTTTTGGATGCCTGAGGAACTTAAACACTGAGTAGGCCTATGGCACTTCTGCAGAGCTTTTGAAAAAATGCTCTTGTCGGGTTGTTAACCTGCTCCTAAGCCTCAGAACATACTGTAGTTATTTTGTTCATTACACTACTTCCCTGTGAAGCAGATGATTGATTTTAAAATTCTTTTTCTGACCTATAAAACCTTCAGTGGTCTACTTCCTGCAAACCTACATAAACTCTTTTCCCTACTTGCACTGCAGATATGAGTTTACTGTTCATCATCTGGTATTAGCTCTAATACCAAAATGCTAAAGAACTAAATTTTTTTTTGCATTACACTTCTGGAATACTTTGCCAATTTGTAGTCCGCTCACTCATGATAAGATTTTTTTATACATGAATGATACTCTGAAAAATTACAGAATGTACTGGCCTATAGTTAATACAATTACGTTCTGATTGCTGCTGTTATAACTGTTTTTCAAACACATTAGTGTTATTAAAACAATGTAGATGAAACCTTAAAGTACAGTACAAAAAAAAAAAACAAACATCAAAACCACTTTGTGTTTTTTAAAAGGAAATACTACTGTGGAAAGACATTTATTAAGACTCTTTTTAGCATGTAGTGATTAAGCAAAATCAAAGCACACCACAGGCCTTTTCTATCTCTACCACACTGTTCATCAAGAATGCACTTTCTGCTGAATAACTTGATTTTCTTAGAAAAAAATGAAACGTGTGTTCACTACAAGAAAGTACATTTCAAGTTAGCTTAATTGAACAGTAGAAGAGTAACCACTTCAAAAGTAACACATAGTAGATAAAATGAGTGCCTTGTTTTAAGTGGCAGACATGGAGCCTACAGTTTGATTATCTATTGTGTTCTCATATGGAAGAGTATGAGCTTTAGATAACACAAGTTTTATATGTAGGGGGGGGTATAGCTTTGGGAATCAATATATGAAAAGATGTACTTTCATGTATAGTTAAATTAATTTGCTCATAGATAGATTGTGTGCAGGGGGGTTTAATATCTAGAAAATCCAGGCCACACTTAGGCCCTGGGAGACTAGATAAAACACACAAACACAAAAAAATGAACCCACAGGCTTTGTAGTCATACCATTTTGTTTTATGGCATGGTAAAACAGGTAAAACAAAGACACTAGTGGCATAAATAGAAGTGGGGTTTTATTCTGATTTCATATGGAAATAAGACATATATGTCCTGCAGTGTGATATGTAAATACTTATATACAAATTCATATGGATATACGAATCTGTGTACTTGTATGTTGGTAAGTGCTTTTTCATTAAGTTTGGAACCCACCGGCCTGTAGCAAACAAATGATAATGTAACATTCTCAAAGATAATTACACTGCTATAAATTTAACAAAAGTAAGCGTCTGCGCATAAGACAGAGACATCACAAATGCCCCAACCAGAGAAACACTTAAAACAGAAACTTGCATTTCCAGTCAGTCAGTCTCTGTTTCCTTTAGACTCTGCCTTTGTCCAGATTAAGATTGCTGCCATATCAGAGAGTGCAGTTACAAAGTGGTTATTTCATGATGTAATTGTGATGGAGATCAGAAACAGTTCTGCCACAGCGACACTAAGATTTCTTTATAACCCCAATGATGTAAGGGGCCTGCTAGATATAAAAGTGAGAACAATGCTAGACAACTGTACTGGGTTTGCGTGGCAAGGTTTTGGTAGTGGGGGTCTACAGGGGTGGCTTCTGTGTGAGAAGATGCCAGAAGCTTCCCCCATGTCTGATAGAGCCTGTTCCAGCCGGCTCCAAGATGGACCCGCCACTGGTGAGCCAATCAGTGACAGTGGTAGCGCCTCTGTGACAACATATTTAAGAAGGGGGAAAAACTGCTGCGCAACAGCAGCCAGAAGAAAGATGAGTGAGAATATGTGAGAGAACTATGCAGACACCAAGGTCAGTGAAGAAGGTGGGAGAGGAAGTGCTCCAGGCGCTGGAGCAGAGATTCCCCTGCAGCCCATGGAGAAGACCATGGAGATGCAGGTTTTCCTCCTGCGGCCCATGGAGGTCCATGGTGGAGCAGATATGCACCTGCAGCCCATGGAAGACACCATGCCGGAGCAAGTGGATGTGCTCTGAAGGAAGCTGCAGCCTGTGGCAAGCCCATGCTGGAGCCAGCTCCTGGCAGGACCTGTGACCTCATGGGGTACCCACACTGGAGAAGTCTTTTCCTGAAGGACTTTACCCCATGGAAAGGACCCATACTGGAGCAGTTTGTGAACTGCAGCCCGTGGGAGGTACCCACGTTAGAGAAATTCATGAAGGACTGTCTCCTGTGGGAGGGACTCCACACTGGAGCAGGGGAAGAGTGTGAGGAGGAAGGAGTGACAGAGGCCCCCATTCCCCATCCCCCTGCGCTGCTCAGGGGTAGGAGGTAGAGAAGTGGGGACTGAAGCTGAGCCCGGGAAGAAGGGAGGGGTGGGGCAAAGGTGTTTTTTAGATTTGTTCTTATTTCTCATTACCCTACTCTGATTTAATTGGCAATAAATTAAATTAATTTCCCTGAGTCGAGTCTGTTTTGCCCATGACAATAACTGCTGAGTGATCGTCCTGTCCTTATCTTGATCCAATAACCTTTTGTTATATTTTCTCTCCCCTGTCCTGTTGAGGAGGTGGAGTGACAGAGTGGCTATGTGGGCACTTGACATCCAGCCAATGTTAACTCACCACAGGTTTCCATGTAACATGTTGCATGTTATGCAAAAATTTTTTTTTCCTGTAGAGGTCAAGGAATCATTGAGGGGGGAAAGGTAACTTAAAGGAAAAGAGAGTTTATTGATATGGAAGAAAGAGAACTGAAGGGTATGAAAGCAGCTGAAAAATGAGACTGCATTTGACAGTCTATAAAATGGCTGGATATTTTTGGGAAGTCTTGCCTGTTTCCTAAAGAATGAGGCATATATGTATTGCTTAATCTACCCTCATATCCAGGTGGCAGTGTTAACAAGGTTATGTCTAATCTAATAGGTTTCTTAAAATATGTCAGTTGTGCAACATCAGAGGTTCTAGGGAGAGCAAGTCTATAGGTGAGATGGTTTATTTATCAGCTGTATTTTATAATGCATGGTATGATCTTCTTTAGCTTGCTTGCTGTAAAGGTCCTACTGAGCTAATATAAGTCCTTTTAAAATATCCATTTTGCTTAATGATTACACCACCTTTGGTCTCCGTTTTATTTTAGTTAATAAAATAGCCATGCTTGTTATCAGTATCAATTGCATATTTTTTATGAAATACCACCAAATCCTTACTAGCAATGAAACATCATGGCAAAGAGTTCCACAGGTAAATTTAAAAATTTCCTGCAAAAGATATAAATATTTTGAGAGTTTTAAATTCAGAAGTTTTAAATGTGTATCAAAGTGTCGCTTTCCAAATGCATCAGAACTCTTACTATTCTTAAACTAGGGACAAGATTAATGTTGTTCATTTATAACCCTAAGAACTTATTTGGTATTCTCTGTATGCCATAAATAAATGATTAATGATTTAAATGGAATATTTTTAGAATTTTTTATTATTTTAAATTGACAGTACTCTCCTCTACCATGCTACATTTGCCACAAATCATAGAATCATAGAATCATTAAGGTTGGAAAAGACCTCCAGGAATATCAAGTCTGTCAACCCAACACTACCATGCCTCCTAAACTATGCCCTGAAGTTCCACGTCTACATGTTTTTTGAACACCTCCAGGGATGGTGACTCCACCACCTCTCTGGGCAGACTGTTCCAATGCCTAACCACTCTTTCAGTAAAGACATTTTTCCTAATATCCAACTGTCGTGGTTTAGCCGGCAGCTCAGCCCCACACAGTCGCTTGATCACTCCCCCACCGCTAGATGGGGGAGAGAATCAGAAGGGTAACGCTCGTGGGTTGGGATAAGAACAGTTTAATAATTAAAATTAAAAGAAACAACAACAGAAATGCAATGTAAAGGAGAACAGCGAGAGGCGCAAAACCCTGGGGGAGGGGAGAGGGGGAACGAACCACCGAAACAAACCACACGCGACGCAGCCGCTCACCGCCCGCCGACCCGACACCACGCCGCTCCTGAGCCGCGAACTGCCCCCCTCAATATACTAGTCATGGTGTCACATGGTATGGAATGAACCTGCCATTGGCCAGTCGGGGTCAGCCGCCCCCACCATGGCCCTGCCCCTCCCAGCCCCCCCCACCACACAGCAGAGCGCAGAAAGCTGGAAAGGTAGCAGACCCCCACAGTGAGGAGAATTAACCCCTTCTCAGCCAAAACCAGCACATTCTACACCCCTTATTCCATACTATTTACACCATGCCCAGGTCCCATATGATGCAATACAACCATACCAACCACCACCCCTCCCCTTCCCATCCTTTAACATAATACACAGACATCATTCCCTTAGTCTATGGACCTTCCCTGTAAAATGTCCATTAAAATGTCCATTCAGTTCACCCAGTCCATGACTCTGGGCTCCATCTGTCGTATCAGTCTTTCAGGGTGGGAGAGGTGGTGTGTGTGGCGTTGGGTTGCTGCATACCGAGTCAGTCATCGTTCCATCACTGCTGCACGGCTTGTTTCACAGTTTATCTTCCATGGGTTGGGAGGCTCGTACTCTGATATCATTGATACAACACAGAGGTGACACACAGTATTATATAGCAGTTCGCATTGTGCCATTCAGTTCATTGACTGTTTTTGCCCAAAATCAAATCCCCTTGAGGCACAAATCGGATTTCTCCATCCTCCCGCATCACCCACCAAGTGCACCCAGGTCCTCGAGCAAAAGCAATCCCACGAATGAGTTTGCCTTTGCCTGAGGCGGGAAGAACCCAGACTGTTTTGCCCAGCATACTTTTTGCGTGCACTACAGGGACTCTATCCCCTTCCACAGTATGTAAGGGTTCTAACTGGGCAGGGCCAGCTCAATTGGCAGATCCCCTCATGTTGACTAACCAAGTGGCTTTTGCTAAATGTGTATCCCAGTGTTTAAATGTTCCACCCCCCCATTGCTCTCAGTGTCATCTTTAATAGTCCATTGTATTGTTTTATTTTCCCAGAAGCTGGTGCATGATGGGGGGGATGTGATACACCCACTCAATGCCATGCTCTTTGGCCCAGGTGTCTATGAGGTTATTTCGGAAATGAGTCCCATTGTCTGACTCCATTCTCTCTGGGGTGCCATGTCGCCACAGGACTTGTTAATGTATTTGTAAAAACATTTTTTGTTATCTCTTACAACAGTGGCCAGAATGAGTTCTAGCTGGTCTTTTGCCTTTCTAATTTTCTCTCTTCAAGACCTAATGAGACCCCTGTATGCTTCTTGAGTTGCCGGCCCCTTCTTCCAAAAGTGGTAAACTCTCCTTTTTTTTCCTGAGTGCCAGCAGAAGCTCCCTGTTCATCCAGGCCAGTTGTCTTCCCCACTGGTTCATCTTGTGGCACTTGGGGACAGCCTGATCCTGCACCCGAAAGACTTCCTTCTTGAAGAAAGCCCAGCCTTCCTGGACTCCTTTGCCCTTCAGGACTGCCTCCCAAGGGACTCTCCCAACCAGTGTCCTGAACGGGCCAAAGTCTACCCTCCTGAAGTCCATGGTAGTGATTCTGCTGACCCCTCTTCTTACTTCACCAAGAATTGATAACTCAATCATATTATGGTCACTAAGCCCAAGACAGCCTCTGACCTCCACATCTCCCACCAGTCCTTCTCTGTTTGTAAACAGGAGGTCAAGCGAGGCACCTCCCGTGGTAGACTCACCAGCTGTGTGAGGAAGTTATCTTCCACACACTCCAGGAGCCTCCTAGACTGTTTCCTCTCTGCTGTGTTGTATTTCCAGCAGACGTCTGGTAAGTTGACGTCCCCCACTAGAACAAGGGCAACTGACTGTGACATTTCTGCCAGCTGCTTGTAGAACGCTTCATCTACCTCTTCATCCTGGTTGGGTAGTCAATAACAGACCCCCAGCAGGATATCTGCCTTGTTGGCCTTCCCCCTCATCTTTACCCATAAGCTATCAACCTTATCACAGTTGCTAAGCTCTATACAATTGAAACACTCCCTAACATACAGAGCCACCCCACTGCCACCCTTTCCTTGCCTATCCCTTCTGAAGAGCTTATAGCCATCCATTGCAGCACTCCAGTCATGAGTCATCCTACCAAGTTTCTGTGAAGGCAAGTCATAGCTATCCTGCTGCACAATGGCTTTCAGCTCCTTTAAATTGTTTTTATATTGATTAAATATTATAGTGTTAATAAATTGGGAGGCCCAAAACTTACTGACTAATATAGAATGTTTCAAATAATAGGTCAAACCTGACTTGTCTTCACAGTTGGTACTATAATCTCTTGTATCTGAGTGGATTTGCTTGAGGATATGGTTTAGTGGTGGACTTGATGATCTTAAGGGTCTTTTCCAACCTTAAAAATGCTATGATTCTGTGATTTCCTTTGAGGTCTATTTTCTCTATTTCCTATTGTTTTACTGTTGTAATGTTGAGTGCTTTTTGTCAGTTTTTTGTTTTAGTATTTCAAAGGAACAATTAAAAATGTCAGAATGTCATAGTTCGTAAGTCTTCATGATAGTTATTAAGTTATACTTTTGTATGTATTTGTGTGTGGTGTGAGATTTTGATTCACTCTGAACCACTCTCTCCTGGGATTCTTTAAAAGGCAGGTAAAGTTAGCCAAAATACCAAAAATATTACTTCTCTATTCAAGCAGAATTTCTGTGTTTCAGTTTCCAGCTCACACATGAAATAATGTCTTTGTATATTTAAAGAAGTAGGATTTACAAGTAAGATATGTTATTATTACAGTTATAGATACAATTTAAAACTGTTCTATTGGGATGGTATGTCATGGTTTTAGCTGGGATAGAGTTAATTTTCTTCACTGTAGTTGGTATAGTTCTGTGCTTTGGATATAGTATGAAAATAATGTTGATAACACACTGATGTTTCAGTTGTTGCTAAGTAGTGCTTATATTAGTCAAGGACTCTTCTAGCTTCCCATGTTCTGCCGGATGCACAAGAAGCCAGGGAGGGGAGTGAACAGTGCACCCTAATGCCATCAAACTATATAAGGGCAAAACCCATCAGTATTCCTGGAGTGACAGGGGGATCCCAAGAGCTAAATGTATTGGACACCAAAGTGAGCCTAACTGGGAGTGAGGGGCAAAAGCACCCCATTGTGACTGGCCCAGAGGCTCCGTGCATCCTTGGCATAGACTACCTCAGGAGAGGGTATTTCAAGGACCCAAAAGGGTACGGGTGGGCTTTTGGTGTAGCTGCCTTGGAGACGGAGGAAACTAAACAGCTGTCTATCTTGCCTGGTCTCTTGAAGGACCCTTCTGTTGTGGGGTTGCTGAAGGTCGAAGAACAACAGGTGGAATCGCCACCACAACAGTGCACCGGCGGCAATATCGCACCAACAGAGACTCTCTGATCCCCATCCATGGGCTCATTTGTTGACTGGAGAGCCAAGGAGTGATCAGTAAGACTCGCTCACCTTTTAACCATCCTATATGGCCAGTGCGGCAATCTAATGGAGAGTGGAGGCTAACAGTAGACTATCGTGGCCTGAATGAGGTCACTCCAGTGCTGCTGTGCCAGACATGCTAGAACTTCAATACGAACTGGAGTCAAAGGCAGCCAAGTGGTATGCCACAACTGATATCGCTAATGCATTCCTCTCAATCCCTCTGGCAGCAGAGTGCAGTTTGCTTTCGCTTAGAGGGGTGTCCAGTACACCTGGAATTGAATGCCCCTGGGGTAGAAACACAGCCCTACCATTTGCCATGGACTGATCCATACTGCACTGGAACAGGGAGAAGCTCCCAAACACCTTCAATGCATTGATGACATCATAGTGTGGGGCAACACAGCGGAAGAAGTTTTTGAGAAAGGAGAGAAAATAGTCCAAATCCTTCTGAAGGCCTGTTTTGCCATGAAACAAAGTAAGTTCAAGGGACCTGCACAAGAGATCCAGTTCTTAGAAATCAAATGGCAAGATGGACATCGTCAGATCCCAATGGATGCAATCAAGGAAATAGCAGCCATGTCTCCACCAACTAGCAAAAAGGAAACACAAGCTTTTTTAGGTGTTGTGGGTTTTTGGAGAATGCATATTCCAAATTATAGTCTGATCATAAGCCCTCTCTATCAAGTGACCCAGAAGAAAAATGATTTCAAATGGGGCCCTGAACAACAACAAGCCTTTGAACAGATTAAACAGGAGATAGTTCATGCAGTAGCCCTTGGGCCAGTCCGGGCAGGACAAGATGTAAAGAATGTGCTCTACACCGCAGCCGGGGAGAATGGTCCTACCTGGAGCCTCTGGCAGAAAGCACATGGGGAGGCCCGGGGTCGACCCCTAGGGTTTTGGAGTCGTGGATACAGAGGGTCCGAAGCCTGCTATACTCCAACTGAAAAAGAGATATTGGCAGCATATGAAGGGGTTTCAGCTGCTTCAGAAGTGTTTGGTACTGAGGCACAGTTGCTCCTGGCACCCTGACTGCCAGTGCCGGGCTGGCTGTTCAAAGGAAACGTCCCCTCTATACACCATGCAACTGATGCTACATGGAGTAAATGGGTTACACTGATCACCCAGCGGGCTCGAGTAGGAAACCCCAGTCTCCCAGGAATCTTGGAAGTGATCATGGACTGGCCAGAAGGCAAAGATTTTGGATTATCATCAGAAGAGGTGGTGATACATGCTGAAGAAGCCCCACTGTATAACAAACTGCCAGAAAAGGAGAAGCAATATGCCCTTTTCACTGATGGGTCCTGTTGCCTTGTGGGAACGCACCGGAGATGGAAGGCTGCTGTATGGAGTCCTACACGAGAAGTAGCAGAAACTGCTGAAGGAGAAGGTGAATTGAGCCAGTTTGCAGAAGTAAAGGCCATCCAGCTGGCCTTAGATATTGCTGAACGGGAAAAGTGGCCAGTGCTCGATCTTTATACTGACTCCTGGATGGTGGCAAATGCCCTATGGGGCTGGCTACAGCAGTGGAAGCAGAGCAACTGGCAGCCTAGAGGTAAACCCATCTGGGCTGCCACATTGTGGCAAGATATTTCTGCCCGAGTAGAGAAACTGGTTGTGAAAGTACGTCACATGGATGCTCATGTCCCCAAGAGTCGGGCCACTGAAGAACATCGAAACAACCAGCAGGTATATCAGGCTGCCAAGATTGAAGTGGCTGAGGTGGATCTGGACTGGCAACATAAGGGTGAACTATTTCTAGCTCGGTGGGCGCATGACACCTCAGGCCATCAAGGGAGAGATGCAACACGCAGGTGGGCTCATGATCGAGGGGTGGACTTGACCATGGACGCTATTGCACAGGCTATACACGAATGTGAAACGTGCACTGCAATCAAGCAAGAGAAGCAGGTAAAGCCTCTGTGGTATGGGGGACAATGGCTTAAATATTAATATGGAGGTGCTTGGTACATTGACTATATCACACTCCCACAAATCTGCTGAGGCAAGCGCCATGTGCTGACATGGTAGAAGAACGAATGGCTGGCTAGAAACATATCCCATGCCCCATGCCACCACCCGGAGCACTATCCTGGGTCTCGAAAAACTAGTCCTGTGGCGACATGGCACCCTAGAGAGAACTGAATCCGATAAGGGGACTCATTTCCAGAACAACCTCATAGACACCTGGGCCAAAAAGTAAGACATTGAGTGGGTGTATCATATCCCCTATCATGAACCAGCCTCTGGGAAAGTAAAACGATACAGTGGACTATTAAAGACTACACTGAGAGCAATGGTGGGTGGGACATTTAAACACTGGGATACACATTTAGGAAAAGCCACGTGGTTAGTCAACACTAGGGTATCTGTGAATTGAGCTGGCCCAGTCAGAACCCTTACATACTGTGGAAGGGGATAGAGTCCCTGTAGTGCACATAAAAAAAATATGCTGGGAAAGACAGTCTGGGTTATTCCTGCCTCAGGCAAAGGCAAACCCATTTGTGGGATTGCTTTTGCTCGAGGACCTGGGTGCACTTGGTGGGTGATGCGGGAGGATGGAGGAGTCTGACGTGTGCCTCAAGGGGATTTGATTTTGGGTGAAAACAGCCAATGAACTGAATGGTATGCTGTTAATTGATATATAATGTTGTATGACATCACTACTATAGTTGCTATATGTCATATCAATGGTATCATGGTGGGAATCTCCCAAATTAATGAAAAAAAAAATGAACTTTCATTGGACCAAGCAAAGTGCAGCAGTGATAGAACAAGGACTGACAGTGGAGTGGTGATGGAACAAGGACTGACTTCAGCATGCAAGAATCCAACACCACACATGCCATCTCTCCGGCCCTGAAAGACTCATACAATAGATGGAACCCAAAGTCATGGACTAAATGAACTCAGTGGGCATTTTGTGGGCATTTGTGGACATTTCACAGACATTTTACAGGGGTGGTCTGTAGACTAAGGGAATGATAAATGGTATCTGTATATTCTATTAAAAGATTAGAAGGTGGGTAGGGGTTATTGAAGTTGTATTGGATAGTATGGGACCTGAGCATGATGTAAATATTATGGAATAAGGGGTGGATACTGTCATGGTTTTAGCTGGGATAGAGTTAATTTTCTTCACTGTAGCTGGTATAGTGTTGTGCTTTGGACTTAGTATGAAAATAATGCTAATAACACACAGATGTTTTAGTTGTTGATAGGTAGTGCTTATAGTAGTCAAGGACTTTTCTAGCTTCCCATGCTCTGCCAGGTACACAGGAAGCCAGGGAGGGGAGGGGGCACAGCTAAGACAGCAGATTCAAACTGTCCAAAGGGATATTCCATACAATGTGACATCATGCCCAGTATATTAATTGGAGGGAGCTGGCTGGGGGAGCAGCAATCACGGCTCGGAGACCAACAGCATTGGTCGGTGGGTGGTGAGCGGTTGCATCACTTGTTGTTTGGCTTTTTTCTTTTTTCCTCCTCCCAAGGGCTCATCTCTCTCTTTCTCTCTCTCGTTATTTTCTTTTTCATTATATTATTATTGTTATTGCTATTAATGTTTTATTTTAATTATTAAACTGTTCTTATCTCAACCCTTGAGTTTTCTTACTTTGGCCCTTCCGATTCTCTCCCCCATCCCACAGGGGTGGGGGGAGTGGGTGAGCAGCTGTGTGATATTTAGTTGCTGACTGGGGCTAAACCACAACATGGTGGAACTGGTATCAAGGCATATTCTGTTATGATGGTGACTATATATAAAGTGGATCGGGGTTAATATTTTTTGCCTTGAAGAGCTGCTTAAAGGCAGAAACATGGTAAATGTTTTCCAGGTCAAATGCCAGTACCATACATCCTTTTATGCACATGCAGGTGTAGTGCCATGATGCAACAGGCATGCTTGTTCTTGTGCTCAGGACGGAAGTCAAAATGAATCTGCAGGTACTTCTTTAAGAGGTTATTTCTAGATCGTTTGAATTCTCTCAAGTAAAAGGAAGGTCTTTGTCTAAATATCAGTATACACAGTGGATCCACATTGGCAGACAGCACTGTTTTTTGTGTCTGCAGCACAGGACACTAGCATTGGTAGGCTAGGGTGCTTTTGAACCTGGGAATCAGTGTGCCTGATGCATCTTTTGCAGGTGGGCTGTGATCCCTTCAGCCTGCTGGCTGGCTAGGCTTTTCAGAAGGCTTCACAGTACCCTAGCACAAGTTAGGGAAAAAGGTGATTATCTTTAATTATCCTGTCTATTCATCATTCACTAGATGAGAGTGCATAGGAGCTCCTGGAGCAGTGTTTCAGCCTTAGTGCCATCACTAGCTTGGGATCACCACGGAGAGGAGCCATGCAGGAGACCATGTATAGGTTCAAACCCCAGCCATCCCAGGGCTACAGATGGAGAAGGGACTGGCTTCAAGAAGCAAAGTGCGGCTCATGGGGGCAAACCAATCACTCACAATTAAAGCTTCCAAATCAAAACAGTGCCACTGCAGGCATAGCAGGAAAGTTCCCCCAGATAGGAAAAGAAAGCTAATGGGGCCAGTGGGGTGATAGGGCCAGGGTTGGCTGAGGCAAGGGAACAGAGCGGTGCCAAGCTCAGCTGTCTGTGCATACCACTGCAGGTCCCCTGAAAGAGTCCCTACAGCAGGGACAGACACCTGCCACCAACCACCTTGACGGGGGAAGAAACCATCACCACACTCAGCAGCACATGCAGGCGCTCAGCACATCCCACTCCTACCCCACCAGGCCGCACCCGAGACTCAAGAGGGGGCCCCAACCTCTCTGCATATGCACCTCGACCATTCCACCCATCCTCCTCGGGTTGTGCCAGGGCGCATGCGTGGAGGTGCTACTGTGCCCTACAGCTGAAGCTGCTGTCAGTAGCAGCCGCCTCTTCTTTCCTCTGTGCAAGCTGCTGATCTGCAGCTTCAATTCAACCCCCACCAGACTAGAGTTTGTCTGTCGGCAGACACCTCCTTCCTCGGGATTGATTCTGTTGCCCTTTTCCTCCCAAGTACTCCCTGCCCACCTGCCTGCTTGCCCTGCAGGCAACTCAGCTGCCTGCCTGCCCCTTCCAGGCCACTGTTACAGTCAGCCATGTGCCAGCCCCCAGAGCTCTTTCTCAGTGGGGCTGAGGAACACCCCACTCACCCCTGTGAGGTCAGCACTTTGGTGATGTCCCATGTAACGGGGCCACGCTACCACCCTGCGCAGAATCAGCTACCATTGCTGTGCCTGACGGGGAGGGCACCAAAGACTTGCTTGCTTTGTTCCCTGATGGGTGTCTTTCATCATCTAGTTATCCTCCGTATGTGTGGGCAGAACGGGCAGGGGCAGAGTTGGATAATATTGAGCAGCCCTGGCGTGCTACAGCCTTGTCTGTGCAGGCAGTTGGGAGGGCAGCTTAGTTGGGCCTCTGGCTGACGGGGTCCTGGTGCGACTGAGGGTGAGGTGAGGTGTGGTGTGAGCCAAGTAGGAGCTGGTGTGGGGTGGGTGTTTGGCAGCTGTTTGTCTGCCTCGGTGGAGGTGGGCAAGGCTGGGCAGCTGGAACAGCAGCAGGTGAAAGCAGCTCGAGCACCATGGTGAGAGGGAGGACAGCCCCTGTGTGCGGGCCAGTTGGGGGATTCGGACCTTGCAGGGGCTGGGAGGAGGCTTCTGTCTGCGGGGTTGGGTCTCTGGGGATGTAACTTCTCCACTGGGAGGAGGTGAATGGGTGAGAGGCACTTAAGGATTGCACTCTCTCTTGGCTCCATACTAAGCTGGGGGTAGGGGCCCTCTTCATTCCTCTGCTCTCTTGTGATTTAGGGCTGAGGTCCTACAACTGTAGGTTGCTTCAGTGGTAATGACAGTAGTGATTTTTAAAATGCCTTTGTTCTGGTCATGGGATTTCTACAGCAATAACTTGATTTGTTTAATAGTCACTAGCAGAGAGTTTTATATTTATGCATAGAGAATCTCAATGTAAAAAAGAAGCAGGACTGACTGTAAGGTAATTTTCTTTTTAAACAAAACACCTTATCTCAAAGCGAGTTGTGCTGTTTTTGACTGCTTCCATCTAGCAGTTCATGACCCTCCTTTGAACATGTGGAAAGACACTGGTCAAGAAAGAAGTGACCTTCAGGTGGGAAAGGCCCATGAAGGTGAGCAGTTTGATGGTAGTCCATAATTCCTTGTGTGTTCTTGATGCTACTTTATGCATCTTTTTTTTTTTTTCTTCTCTGCTGTGCTTTAAACAGTGATAGGAAGCAAGAAACAAATTTAGGAAAACTTGGTTATGAAAACAAAACACCCCTAAATTATGAAGAGGCCTCCTGATGTAGATGTCTTTCCCAAAGCTAGATTTATGAATATTTTATGCTTATGGACAGTAAGATTTGTAACTGACTTAGAGCCTTTAAATACCAATATTGTCAACTGTATCAGATATCATTCTGACCCTAGGTGTTTTGTAAAAGTAGTCTTTTCACAGAAAGCATTCAGTTTAAGACTCGATACGGTGAGCTCTCTTTTCTTTGGCAATCCCATACAATATTTTCTATGATGTAGGAGCCAATTTTGAATTACCTTTGCATTTTAGCCAAGTACTATCTTGTTTTTTCAAGTGCAGCTTGAGCATGCACATGTACATATGGAGGAAAGGTTTTATGTGTAGAAAAGTCCAGTCTAATAGGAAGAGCAATAACTTGTTACTGATTAAATGGCAATTCAAATATGTTGTATTCATTTAGCTTCTAGACTTCACAAATGCCGTTACACTTTTCCGACTGTACCAGATGAGTATTTGCTATATTCTCCTAGAGACTTTGCTGATTGTTGCTAATACAAAAGCTTTTCCATTTCTCACTTGAAAATTCACAGCCTTTTTAGTATGTTTGTATGCTACTGTTAATTCAGGGCACATTGATTTTCTTTTTTTTTTTTTTTAATATCTATAGAATGCATCTACAGGATACTAATATGCACTTGTATAGCCTTCTAGAAGGCAACCTGATATCCTTCTATGATGGTGTGACTGGCTGGGTCAACGAAGGGAGAGCAGTGGATGTTGTTTATCTCAACTTCAGTAAGGCATTCGAGACTGTCTCCCATAACATCCTCACAGGCAAGCTAAGGAAGTGTGGGTTGGATGAGTGGACAGTGAGGTGGATAGACAACTGGCTCAACAACAGAACTCAGAGGGTCGAGATCAACGGAGCAGAGTCTGGATGGAGGCCTGTCACTAGTGGTGTTCCCCAGGGGTCTGTGCTGGGTGCAGTCCTGTTCAACATAGTCATCAATGACCTGGATGAAGTGATTGAGTGCAACCTCAGCAAGTTTGCTGATGATCCCAAGCTGGGAGGAGTGGCTGATACATCAGAAGGCTGTGCTGCCATCCAACGAGAACTGGACAGACTGGAGAGCTGGGCTGAGGGGAACCTGATGACATTCAACAAGAGCAAGTTCAGGGTCCTGCACCTGGGGTGGAACAACCCCATGCACTGGTATAGGCTGGGGGCTGAACTACTGGAAAGCAGCTCTGTTGAGAAGGACCTGGGAGTGCTGGTGGACAGCAAGCTGACCCTGAGCCAACAATGTGCCCTTGTGGCCAAGGCGGCCAATGGTATCCTGGGGTGCATAAAAAGGAGAGTGGCCAGCAGATCGAGGGAGGTTATCCTCCCTCTCTACTCTGCCCTAGTGAGACCACATTTGGAGTACTGTGTCCAGTCCTGGGCCCCCCAGTTTAAGAAGGAAAGGGAAGTGCTTGAGCAAGTCTAGCGGACAGCTACGAAGATGATCAGGGGACTGGAGCATCTCCCTTATGAGGAAAAGCTGAGAGACTTGGGTTTGTTTAGCCTGGACAAGAGAAGACTGAGGGGGGATTTCATCAATACCTATAAATATCTAAAGGGTGGGTGTCTGTGGTGATTCATGAAATGGACTCCGTATTCATGCACATGCAAAGCCAAAGGCTGTTTATTCACAAAAGAGCAGCCTTAATATAGTCTGCCTCCTGAGCTAGTATTTTTCCCTTCTCTCCGCCTCTGAATGTGTTCTATCACACTAGCTCCATATATGGTATAAACATAGATAAGCACGCTCTTCTGCTTCAGTGCTCCAGCTGTGCCCCTGACCTCCTGTCCTGCATATCAAGGCCTCAGTTCTGTGGTTTTTGTGGGTTGTTTTTCTATCCCATGGCTTGCATCCAATAAGGGTGATGAGATCATGGGAGGCCACATTCACTTACTCCACAATTCCCCCTTCTTTTTCAACTATCAATATGATTTTCAGAGATTTATCCATTAAACGTTGTAAGCATTATAATAAGCATGGGATACAGATAACAATACTGTCCTGGTTTCAGCTGGGATAGAGTTAAATTTCTTGGTAGTAGCTAGTATTGGGCTATGTTTTGGAGTTTTGCTGGAAACAGCGGTGATAATGTGGAGATGTTTTAGTTGCTAAGTAGCACTTATACTGGTCAAGGACTTTTTCAGCTCCCCATGCTCTGCCGGGTGCGCAAGAAGCTGGGAGGGGACACAGCCAGGACAGCTGACCCAAACTGACCAATGGGATTTTCCATACCATATGACATCACGCTCAGTATATAAAGAAGAAGGAAGGGGGGACATTGGGAGTGATGGCTTTTGTCTTCCCAAGTAACCATTACGTGTGATGGAGCCCTGCTTTCCTGGAGGTGGCTGAACACCTGCCTGCCTATGGGAAGTAGTGAATGCATTCCTTGTTTTGCTTTGCTTCCGCGCGCAGTTTTTGCTTTACCTATTAAACTGTCTTTATCTCAGCCCATGAGTTGCCTCACTTTTACTCTTCCGATTCTCTCCCCCGTCCCACCAGGGGGCAGTGAGCGAGCGGCTGCGTGGTGCTTGGTTGCTGACTGGGGCTAAACCATGACAAATACACAACAACATTCCAATGCAAAAGATTACATATTTCACAAGGATTTTTACCCATCTGCCCAGGCATAGCTTACTAACAAGGTGAGCAAGCCAACTCCAATCAGTCTCTCTTTGCAGTTTCTGCAGGTTGTTTTTTTTTCTCTGGCTGCTGAATATTTTTGTGAATAGATTCAGAATGAAAGAGTCTTAACTTATAGCTTTCGCCAGTGTTACCCAAACATTATTAGACAATGGCAGCTTGGGTAACCCTGGCCAAGAACATACCCTGTTACATGAACAGATTATAAATACAATCAACAAACAGAGTGTCTTCATTTTCCTTCAGCAAGGTTTGGTTCTTCCGATGCAGATTTTTCTGTTGAGGGTTGATACTGATATGGCCGGACACAACGGGCTGGGACCCAGTGAGGTCCTGACCCTGTGGAGACACAAGCATAACCTCTCCCCATGTTATCAGGGGGAAGGGACCCTCCATTTTTCCAGATTCTAAATTTTGTACGAGGACCTGCGCCTTTCCTTCAGTGCTCTGCCGGTCTGTTTGCAGAGAGAGATAGTGTCGGCTCATTGGGGGACCTGTATCGGAAAAATTAAAAAAGTTAAGGACATAGAGTGCTTTTGCTAAACACTCGTGGAGTTAACGTTCCAGCTCCCCTGCTTTGTTGTAACAACATGCGTTTTAAGGTGTTATGTGCTTGTTCAACGATGGCTTGCCCTGTGGGGGAGTGAGGAATACCTGTGATGTGTTTCACCCCCCAATCTTGAAAAAAGGTTAGTAGACGATGTGAGATATAGGCTGGGCTATTATCGGTCTTAATGATATGCGGGATACCTAAGGATGCAAATGCACAGGTAAACTGTTTGATCTAGCTGACCAGGAAAGTCTACTAAAGCCGTTTGAAAGTCCAGAGAAGTTTGCATCAAATACTGTAACATATGTGATGACACTGGTACAATGATTCTGGCAATATCTTGTCCTGCTAATACTGTGAGTCGTTGTCATCCTTTCATAATTAGCAGGGCAAAGCTTTCAGGATGCGTCACGACGGTCTTATGTAACTGATTAGCAAGAAATATCCATTTGATTATCACTAAGAGGTCATTGCATGTTACATCCCACTGATAAAGCAGTGCATATGGCTGGGTAGCTGGATTCAAGGTGACTAGTTGAAAGGGTAGTTCAGGGCAGGCGCGATCTGCTTGACGCGAAGCGATAGCGTCAGAAACCTTTGTAAGTGCCACCGTCGCTTCAGGGGTTAAAACGCGAGGTGATAAAAGCTCAGGGTTGCCTTTCAATAGAGAAAATAAAGGGCTTAATTCATGATTCGTAATACCTAACAGAGGTCAAACCCAATTAATAGTACCTAAGAGTTTTTGTAAATCATGAAGTGTCTTGACATTAGTTTGTATTTTTACATGTTGTGGCCTGATTTTTTGTTCTGTTATTCTCCACCCTAGATACTGCCATGGGCTCACCCGTTGAATCTTCTCTGGTGCAATTTGCAGACCGGCCTGCTTTATTTGGTGGGATGCAAACGCTAAGGTCATTTGCATATATTCATCAGATTCTGCGGCTATAAGGATATCATCCATATAGCGATAGATAAGTGCTTCAGCAAATTGTTCACGTACTGGGGATAGGGCTTTCGCTACAAACCATTGACATATTGTAGGGCTATTTTTCACGCCTTGTGGCAATACTACCCAATGATAGCATTTGTGGGGCTCACTAATATTAATGGAAGGGACTGAAAACACAAATTTAGGGGCATCGTTAGGATGCAAAGGAATTGTAAAGAAATGGTCTTTTAAATCAAGAACAGTAAGATGCCAATTGCGGGGGATCATGGCAGGTGATGGCATCCCTGGTTGTAGCGCACCCATATCCTCCATTACAGCATTAACTTTCCTTAGGTCATGTAAGAGACGCCATTTGCCACTCTTCTGAATTACAAACACAGGTGAATTCCATGGACCAGTGGTAGGTACTATGTGTCCTGCACGTAGTTGTTCATCAACTAATTTGTGTAAATGGTGCAATTTGACAACAGGCAGGGGCCACTCTTCCACCCATACCGGAGTTTGTGTTGTCCATGTCAATTCTAAGGTGGCTTGCGCTGCAGTGGCCCTCAGGATAAATTTGACCCAATTTGCACCCCCCACTGACTCATACAGTCCCATCCCCATAATGTAATTGGTGTTGCTAATACAAACGGGCGCACCGACGCTACATGTTTGTCAGGCCCTTCGATTGATATCATGTTTTTACTCTGCAAAGGTAAAGCATTCCCGCCAATTCCAGTTACAGCTTCCCCAAGTTGCACCAGAGGCCAGTCTTTGGGCCACAGTTCTTTAGAGATGACGGTGACATCAGCACCAGTGTCAATACCGGCTAATCAGAGAGATTTCTTGTCTTTCGTCGTCAGGGTACAGTGCAGCATGGGGCGCGTAGCACTCACTGTTTGGGCCTACAAAATATGTGGCGCTCCTGTTGATCCAAAGCCTTGACACCCTTGTACTGTGTCAGTGGTTTGTGGGGGATGGGCATTAAAGTAGACTAACTGGGCTATTCATGAGCCTTGCACAATAGTGCAAGGTGGGGTGGGAGTCCAGGCCATAATTTTGATTTCACCAGAGTAATCTGAATCAATAACGCCGGGTAAAACAAATAGCCCTTGCAGGATTGTAGATGAGCACCCCAATAGGAGAGTACTTCATTGTTGAACAAGAAGTCCAAAGATTTCAGTAGGGATTAAATGGACTGCAGATGTTTTTAAGGTTATTGATCTAGAGGCTTCCAATTCCACTCCAGCACTCCCCCGGGTACTGGAGCATAGGTGGGTAGCGCTTCTGGGGAGGCTGGTCCCGGACCTACTTGTGTCTTTGCATGGTGCCAGGGCACACTCCACAGTTGGTTTCCCAAGATTGCCTTCCCATCTTTATCATATTTAGACCAGCATTGATTCACATAATGCCATCCCTTTCTATAACTCGGCCACACATTAGGAGATGGCATTCAAGTTATATTCAGATAGTTTTTCTTAAGGTGGCCAGACTGGCCACAGGCAAAACAATTCTGAGATCCTGAGTTGACTGCTGCAAAAGCAGCTGCCATGGCTTCATATTTGTATTCTGTTGTCCCAACTCTATTACATGCCTCAATCATTTTTATAAGGCTGGGATTTTGTAATGTATTTAGCATGCAGCGGCCAACTACCGCCAACTTCATCAAGAGGATTTCCCTGGCTTCCTCATGCTGGACCTGTTTATCGAGACATTCACGGAGGCGATCGTTAAAAGACATGCATGGTTCTTTAGCCTCCTGTTTAATTTCTGTAAATAATTGTTGGGGCTTCCCTACATCTGGGACTGTTAAAAAGGCTTTGTAGGCATCATCTTTAATATTGTTTAAAACGGGGAGGGGAATCTCCCGAACTTGGCGATGAGGAGGTTGATACTGCCCTGTCCCCATGAGATGACTGAGGGTCATAACTCTAGAAGGATCTCCTACTGGACGACCCATATAATCTAATTGATGCTGTTCTAATGCTTGCCTCCACGCAGCTTCCCATAACATGAACTGTGTGGGAGTCAGAAGCAGCTGTGCCAGTGTTTTACAATCATGGGGCACCAGGGTGAAAGATTTCATGATTGACCCCAACATGTTCCTTGAATATGGGGATCCCAGTCCATATTCTATCACTCCTCGTCACATTTCCTTAATAATGGAAAAGTTAAGTCCTTCCCATCTCGGTTGTTGGTTGGGATCATAGATGACAGGGAGTACGATCTTCGCGGCCAGCTCAAGATCCCCAGCGGCTAATGGCTCTCTACAATTGCTTGCCATTGATCATTTGGGTCAGAGGGGTACAAATTAGGTTCTTTCTCTGTATCAATGGGTCCAGGATCAAACAGGTAATCAGGGTCATCATCACTGTTCAAGGACCCTAGGTAAACTTGAGTCTTACATCGGGTGCCTTTCCTTTTTTCTGGGACCTCAGATTTAGCTGGCACTGGGGGGGCAGTGGATAGAGCATCGGACTCACACTCTCCGGCATCTCGGTAACTAGCTTCCTGCTTGCGCATAAGCTCTAATATTTGTCTCCAGGGAGTTAAGAGCTCCACCACAGTTTTATCCGACCTTGTTGATCTATCCCACAATTTAACTCCTGCTTCGTCCCAAGTTTCAGAGTTAAAAATATTAACTGCATCGACCCCCTCACAGTTTAGCAATACCCACTTCAAAATTCTCTTTAATGATTGCACGTCAGTATCAACCTTGTGCTTTCATAGGAGTCCCTCCATTAGGCTCAGTACTTACTTCTCAGACAATATATTACTCCCCATAGTTCCCCACAGTTCACCTCACTCGATGAGGGATTCCAGCTGGCTCCTGCTTCCTTTCAGCAGCACTTCAGTCCTGTGGGGCTCACCACCGGTTCACCTTCTTCGGTCGATTTGTCGCTCCTCACACGGGGCACCATTTGTGACGATTCAGAACACGGACTCCGTATTCATGCACAAGCAAAGCCAAAGCCGTTTGTTAGCAAGAGATCAGCCTTAATATAGTCTGCCTCCTGAGCTAGTATTTTTCCCTTCTCTCCGCCTCTGAATGTGTTCTATCACACTAGCTCCATATATGGTATAAACATAGATAAGCGCGCTCTTCTGCTTCAGTGCTCCAGCTGTGCCCCGACCTTCTGTCCCACATATCAAGGCCTCAGTTCTGTGGGTTTTTTTTGTGGGTTGTTTTTCTATCCCATGGCTTGCATCCAATAAGGGTGATGAGATCAAGAGAGGCCACATTCACTTACTCCACAGGTGTCAGGATGATGGCACTAGGCTCTTTTCAGTAGTGCCCAATGACAGGACAAGGGGCAATGGGCTCAAGTTGGGACATAGGAAGTTCTACCTCAATATGAGAAAAAACTTCTTCACTGTGAGGGTGACAGAGCAGTAGAACAGGCTGCCCAGGGAGGTTGTGGAGTCTCCTTCCCTGGAGACATTCAAAACCTGCCTGGACGTGTTCCTGTGTCCCCTGCTCTAGGTGTCCCTGCTCAATCAGTGGGGTTGGACAAGATGATCTCCAGAGGTCCCTTCCAACCCCTACCATTCTGTGATTCTGTGAAACTGACTTCTTGGCTTCCTCATCTAAGATGGTTAAAACAATTATTCATTGGATTGGTTATGCTAATGGTTTTAGGAATGTTTGTTTGTGTGTCTCTCAGATGTTTTCTCTGGTGTTGTCGAAATTCAGCTGAAACATAGGGTAACTGGAAAAGAAAGAAGATTAGACACCAAGTGGAAACAGGGAAATATTTTACTCTGGCCCTTGAAAAGGATTAATTATTATGAAATTACAAACAAACATAAAACCCTTCTATAATAGTCTCTGTTTGAGACAGTAAATTCTTGTATTGAGGACTGTAGCAGGTAAGCTACAAGTCCTCAAAAAGAAAAGGAGGGATTGATAGAGTTAGAACTGTTATGGCTAAAACTTGTTGCTTTGGGGGAGTCAGAAAGGCTTCAAGACAAGAAGCACCTAAACAAATTTACGATGACGACATTTGACCTTAGAAGAAGCAGATGTACAGAACCATAAAGATAAGGAACTGCAGAGCCAAACACTAAACCAGGACAGACCATCCCTCAAGGACAGCATATACGTGATCTCAGAACTGAGTTTGCGCGAAAGCAAAAGTTAACTAGCAGACACAGTGAGGAAGAGTATGCCCTTCATCCAAAGACCCCTGACGACCACCTGGAGACACCAACCGGCATGCTAAATGGACATTTGCATTAGATAATGAGTTCTTGAAAAAAATGAATATGTATATCTTTTCTTGGAAAACTAATGAATAGGTATGCAGAGCTTGTATAAATTATGCTACTAACCCTGTGCGGGCATGCACATTAGGAGGAGTGATCCCCTGTGCGCCCAGTGCTGCAATAAAGAATACCTGCTTAATAGTCATTCAGACTGTTGATTCCTGATTTCGGCTTTTCATGGCATCAGTTGAGATAAAGATATTTTAGTAAGTAAAGCAAAAGCTGTGCATGCAAGCAAAGCAAAACAAGGAATTGATTCACTGCTTCCCATTGGCAGGCAGGTGTTCAGTCATCTCCATGAAAGCTGGCTCCAGCATGCATAATGCTTACTTGGGAAGCACAAATGCCATCACTCCAAATGCCCCCCCCCCTTCTTCTTCCCCCAGCTTTATATACTGAGCATGATGTCATATGGTATGGAATATCCCTTTGGCCAGTTGGGGTCAGCTGTCCTGGCTGTGTCCCCTCCCAGCTGCTTGTCCATGCTCAGCCTACTTGCTGGTGAGGTGGTGTGAGAAGCAGAAAAGGCCCCGAGTCTGTGTAAGGACTGCTCAGCAATAACAGAAATATCTCTATTATCAACAGTGTTTCCAGCACAAATCCAAAACATAGCCCCATACTAGCTACTGTAAAGAAAATTAACTCTTTCCCAGCCAAAACCAGCATGTGTAATTTGAGATAGTTTGGATTGGTGTAGATTTTTCCAGTATGCATTACATGATATTGATATACTCATTTGTCGTGGTTTAGCCGGCAGCTCAGCCCCACACAGTCGCTCACTCACTCCCCCACTGGTAGATGGGGGAGAGAATCAGAAGGGTAACGCTCGTGGGTTGGGATAAGAACAGTTTAATAATTAAAATTAAAAGAAACAACAATAGAAATGCAATGGAAAGGAGAACAACGAGAGGCGCAAAGCCCCGGGGGAGGGGGGAAGGGAGGGGAGAGGGGGAACGAACCGCCGAAACAAACCGCACGCGCCGCAGCCGCTCGCCGCCCGCCGACCCGACGCCGCGCCGCCTCCGCGCTGCCACTGCCCCCCCTCAATATATTGGTCATGGTGTCACATGGTATGGAATGAACCTGCCATTGGCCAGTCGGGGTCAGCCGTCCCCACCATGGCCCTGCCCCTCCCAGCCCCCCCTGCCACGCCACGCGGCAGAGCGCGGGAAGCTGGAAAGGTAGCCGACCCCCACAGTGAGGAGAATTAACCCCTTCTCAGCCAAAACCAGCACATTCTACACCCCTTATTCCATACCATTTACACCATGCCCAGGTCCCATATAATGCAATACAACCATACCAACCACCACCCCTCCCCTTCCCATCCTTTAACATAATACACAGACATCATTCCCTTAGTCTATGGACCGTCCCTGTAAAATGTCCATTAAAATGTCCATTGAGTTCACCCAGTCCATGACTCTGGGCTCCATCTGTTGTATCAGTCTTTCCGAGTGGGAGAGATGGTGTGTGGCGTTGCGTTGCTGCATACCGAGTCAGTCATCGTTCCATCACTGCTGCACGGCTTGTTTCACAGTTTATCTTCCATGGGTTGGGAGGCTCGTACTCTGATATCATTGATACAACACAGAGGTGACACACAATATTATATAGCAGTTCACATTGTGCCATTCAGTTCATTGACTGTTTTCACCCAAAATCAAATCCCCTTGAGGCACACATCGGATTTCTCCATCCTCCCGCATCACCCACCAAGTGCACCCAGGTCCTCGAGCAAAAGCAATCCCACGAATGGGTTTGCCTTTGCCGGAGGCAGGAAGAACCCAGACTGTTTTGCCCAGCATACTTTTTGCATGCACTACAGGGACTCTTCTCCTTCCACAGTATGTAGGATTTCAGACTGGGCAGGGCCATCTCAATTGGCAGATCCCCTCGTGTTGACTAACCACGTGGCTTTTGCTAAATGTGTATCCCAGTGCTTGAATGTTCCACCCCCCATTGCTCTCAGTGTAGTTTTTAACAGTCCATTGTACCGTTCAATTTTCCCAGAGGCTGGTGCGTGACAGGGGATGTGATACACCCACTCAATGCCATGCTCTTTGGCCCAGGTGTCTATGAGGCTATTTTGGAAATGAGTCCCGTTGTCTGACTCAGTTCTCTCTGGGGTGCCATGTCGCCACAGGACTTGTTTTTCTAGACTCAGGATAGTGTTCCAGGCGTTGGCTTGGGGCACGGGATATGTTTCCAGCCAGCCAGTGGTTGCTTCCACGACTGTCAGAACATGGCGCTTGCCTTGGCGGGTTTATGGGAGTGTGATATAGTCAGTTTGCCAGGCTTCCCATATTTATATTTCAGCCATCGTCCCCCATACCACAGAGGCTTTACACGCTTCGCTTGCTTGATTGCAGCGCATGTGTCACATTCGTGGATAACCTGTGCAATAATATCCATAGTCAAGTCCACCCCTCGATCACGTGCCCACCTGTATGTTGCATCTCCCCCTTGATGGCCTGAGGTGTCATGGGCCCACTGAGCTAGAAATAGTTCACCCTTATGCTGCCAGTCCAGATCCACCTCAGCCACTTCAGTCTTGGCAGCCTGATCTACCTGCTGGTTGTTTCAATGTTCTTCAGTGGCCCGACCCTTGGGGACGTGAGCATCCACATGCCGTACCTTTACAACCAAGTTCTCTACCCGGGCAGCAATATCTTGCCACAATGTGGCAGCCCAGATGGGTTTGCCTATGCGCTGCCAGTTGCTTTGCTTCCATTGCTGCAGCCAGCCCCACAAGGCATTTGCCACCATCCATGAGTCAGTATAGAGATAGAGCACTGGCCACTTTTCCCGTTCAGCGATGTCTAAGGCCAGCTGGATGGCCTTTACCTCTGCAAACTGGCTCGATTCACCTTCTCCTTCAGCAGTTTCTGCTACTTGTCGTGTAGGACTCCATACAGCAGCCTTCCATCTCCGATGCTTTCCCACAAGGCAACAGGACCCATCAGTGAACAGGGCATATTGCTTCTCATCTTCTGGCAGTTTGTTATACAGTGGGGCTTCTTCAGCACGTATCACCTCCTCCTCTGGCAATATTCCAAAGTCTTTGCCTTCTGGCCAGTCCATAATCACTTCCAAGATTCCTGGGCGACTGGGGTTTCCTACTCGAGCCCGCTGGGTGATCAGGGAAACCCATTTACTCCACGTAGCATCAGTTGCATGGTGTGTAGTGGGGATGTTTCCTCTGAACATCCAGCCCAGCACTGGCAGTCGGGGTGCCAGGAGCAACTGTGCTTCAGTACCAAACACTTCTGAAGCAGCTCGAACCCCTTCATATGCTGCCAATATCTCTTTTTCAGTTGGAGTATAGCAGGCTTCGGACCCTCTGTATCCCCGACTCCAAAACCCTAGGGGTCGACCCCGGGTCTCCCCATGTGCTTGCTGCCAGATGCTCCAGGTAGGGCCATTCTCCCCGGCTGCAGTGTAGAGCACATTTTTTACATCTTGTCCTGCCCGGACTGACCCAAGAGCTACTGCATGAACTATCTCCTGTTTAATCTGTTCAAAGGCTTGTTGTTGCTCAGGGCCCCATTTGAAATCATTCTTTTTCTGGGTCACTTGATAGAGAGGGCTTACGATCAGACTGTAGTGTGGAATATGCATCCTCCAAAAACCCACAACGCCCAAGAAAGCTTGTGTTTCCTTTTTGCTAGTTGGTGGAGACATGGCTGCTATTTTGTTGATCACATCCATGGGGATCTGACGATGACCATCTTGCCATTTGATTCCTAAGAACTGGATTTCTCGTGTAGGTCCCTTCACCTTACTTTGTTTTATGGCAAAACCAGCTCTCAGAAGGATTTGGACTATTATCTCTCCTTTCTCAAAAACTTCTTCTGCTGTGTTGCCCCACACAATGATGTCATCAATGTATTGAAGGTGTTCTGGAGCTTCTCCCTGTTCCAGTACAGTCTGAATCAGTCCATGGCAAATGGTAGGGCTGTGTTTCCTCCCCTGGGGCAGTCTATTCCAGGTGTACTGGACGCCCCTCCAAGTGAAGGCAAACTGTGGCCTGCACTCTGCTGCCAGAGGGATTGAGAAGAATGCATAAGCAATATCAATTGTGGCATACCACTCGGCTGCCTTTGACTCCAGTTCGTATTGAAGTTCTAGCATGTCTGGCACAGCAGCACTCAACGGTGGAGTGACTTCATTCAGGCCACAATAGTCTACTGTTAGTCTCCACTCTCCGTTAGACTTCCGCACTGGCCATATGGGACTGTTAAAGGGTGAGTGGGTCTTACTGATGACTCCTTGGCTCCTCAGTTGGTGAATGAGTTTATGGATGGGGATTAGAGAGTCTCTGTTGGTGCGATATTGCCGCCGGTGCACTGTTGTGGTGGCGATTGGCACCTGTTGTTCTTCGACCTTCAGCAACCCCACAACAGAAGGGTCCTTTGAGAGGCCAGGCAAGGTAGACAGCTGTTTAGTTTCCTCCGTCTCCAAGGCAGCTACACCAAAAGCCCACTTGTAACCTTTTGGGTCCTTGAAATACCCTCTCCTGAGGTAGTCTATGCCAAGGATGCACGGAGCCTCGGGGCCAGTCACAATGGGGTGCTTCTGCCACTCATTCCCAGTTAGGCTCACTTCGGCCTCCAATACAGTTAGCTCTTGGGATCCCCCTGTCACTCCAGCAATGCTGATGGGTTCTGCCCCTATATAGTTTGATGGCATTAAGGTGCACTGTGCGCCGGTGTCCACTAAAGCTTTATACTCCTGTGGGTCGGACGTGCCAGGCCATCGGATCCACACAGTCCAGTAAGCCCGGTTATCCCTTTCCTCCACGCGGCTGGAGGCAGGGCCCCTCTAGTCCTGATCATGGCAGTCACAACTCACTTCCTGTAAATGTGAATCAGGAGTCCCTCTATTACACTTAGAAATAAAATCAGCACTTCTACTCCTCTGTCTGGGGACTTGCTCGCTGGAAATTGGAGCAGCAGCTTTCCTGGAAGAGCCTCCCTGAGTGACTCTTCTTCCTTGCAGTTCATGTACTCGTGCCTGTAGGGTCAAAGTAGGCTTGCCATCCCACCTCATCATGTCCTCTCCGTGGTCTATGCAGGTAGAACCATAGGGTGGCCCGTGGTGTGTATCCCCTTCTTTGAGCCAAAGGACGCTTATTCCTAACAGCTGAGACACTGCTCTGTCGAGGTGGGGAGTAGGACAGATCTTCTTTGAGTTGCTGGACCTCTTGGGATAGTTTCTCCACAGCAGAGACGAGCGAGGAAGAGATATTTGTGTCGTAATCCTGGAGTCTATCAATCACCTCTGCCACCGTTGCTGTCTCATCATCTTTCCAGGACATTACTGCCAATGAGTTTGCATGCGAAGATGGTGCGCTCCGTACAAACTTCCGCCACATGGGTCGTGTGCACTCGGCTTCATCTGGATCTTTGGATGACCGTTGATCGTCCAGGTCACCATAAATCACCTCAAGCACAGCTAATTCCCTTAGATACTGGATGCCTTTCTCCATAGTTGTCCATTTTCCTGGGCGATATGTAACATCTTCTTTAAAGGGATACCTTTCCTTCACTCCGGACAGGAGTCGACTCCAGAGGCTGAGGGCTTGTGGTTTTTTTCCAATTGCTTTGTCAACGCCCCCTTCCCCAGAAAGGGATCCCAATTGTTTGGCTTCTTTTCCCTCTAGTTCCAGGCTACTGGCCCCATTATCCCAGCATCGGAGCAGCCAGGTGGCAATGTGCTCACCTGAACGACGGCTATAATCTTTTCGCATATCTCGCAACTCGCTTAAGGACAGGGATCCGGTGGTCTCTATTTCATTTGTTACTTCTCCCTCCTCTCCCCGCGATGGCCCTGGTTCTTCATCATCCCGTTCTAAACGAGTTGATGTCCGCTTCCAATATTTCGTCTTGTGTATGGGGGCAACTGATACTGGTACGGGTTTATTTTCTGAGCTAGGTCCAGTACTTGTTGTGGGGGTTTGAGTGGCTGCAGTGCCTGTCCTCAGGGCTGGATTGTCTACAGTGCCAGTCACTTTGCATTTCAATCCAGAGACATTCTCTTCCCCCTGGGGGCACTGAATACTGTTGAGCAGGGCTCGGTATGCATGGGCCAGGCCCCAGCATGTTGCAGTTATCTGTGTCTCTCTGGAGTTCCCAGCGTAACAACATACTTTCTCCAAATATTCTACTAGTTTTTTAGGATTCTGCACTTGTTCGGGGGTGAAACTCCAAAACACTGGGGGTGCCCACTGCCCTAGGTATTTGCCCATGCTATCCCACATGCCCTGCCACTCGTAACTATCAAGCCTCGGGGCAGATTTCTGGGTGATATTCTGAAGTTGCTTAGTCAAAACCAAAACAACATGCCCAAAAACTAACAATAAGTGCACCTTAACCACCCAAGGATGTTCAAGATACAAAAAGGTTGTTGTAATAGAGGCAGAGACATCATAGAACAAAGTTGCAAAGGTACTATTCTGTATTTCCTCCATATAAAATCTCTCAGAGGAGGAGGTATAATTGCTAATTGCCTCAACAAGGTGGTATCCAAAGTACAGTAACGGTTTCAGCAAAAACCCCAAATACCAGATAAAGCTGAAAACCACTGTTTGCATAACAAATCTTCTAGGCAAAACATTACTAATCACAGCAGAACACAGCAGACTCAACAAACCAACACCAATCTTTAACACCAACTGCAAAAAGGACAACATGGTGCTGTGACCAGCAGCTGTTGTTATCTCCAACCCTTGAGCCCCACGTTGGGCGCCAAAAAGACTGTCGTGGTTTAGCCGGCAGCTCAGCCCCACACAGCCGCTCGCTCACTCCCCCACCGGTAGATGGGGGAGAGAATCAGAAGGGTAACGCTCGTGGGTCGGGATAAGAACAGTTTAATAATTAAAACTAAAAGAAACAACAATAGAAATGCAATGGAAAGGAGAACAACGAGAGGCGCAAAGCCCCGGGGGAGGGGGGAAGGGAGGGGAGAGGGGGAACGAACCGCCGAAACGAACCGCACGCACCGCAGCCACTCGCCGCCCGCCAACCCGACGCCGCGCCGCCTCCGCGCTGCCACTGCCCCCGCTCAATATATTGGCCATGGTGTCACATGGTATGGAATGAACCTGCCATTGGCCAGTCGGGGTCAGCCGCCCCCACCATGGCCCTGCCCCTCCCAGCCCCCCCTGCCACGCCACGCGGCAGAGCGCGGGAAGCTGGAAAGGTAGCCGACCCCCACAGTGAGGAGAATTAACCCCTTCTCAGCCAAAACCAGCACATCATTAAGTACATCCTGGCAAAAGAATGGAGTTGACAAAATGTGTTTTGCATATGGCATGCTATAAAATCAAAATTGGGATTTGGGTTTTTTTGTTTATTTGTGGATATGGGTTGTGTTGTTTTTTTAATGGCTTAAAAGTTGCTAGGTTGTTTTCAGTTGTAAGTAGAAATATTTTTTTTAGGCTTTTCTATTTTTGAGGAAACACAGGAGTAACCTCTATGGAAGTGAGTATGATGAATTTCTGCTGAAATGGAAGGAGACGTCTAATAGCTGAAGACAAAATGATCCTAATGGGTTCAGTTATAACTTGCAGTCATCACTTCAGTAAAGAAAATTAGATTCCCTGGATGCAATTTTAAATAGACTGTTGACCTGTAAGCATTTTAGCTGAGCTGTTGGACCTGCTACCTTGTGTAAAAACTAACTGCCTTGAGTTGCATAATTTTGCTTCCTGTGAGTTATCTTGAAGACACATTTTCTTTTACTTAAAAATGCAAATCCCTAGGAGTAATTGGAGAGAAAACATTGGCACCTGTTTAGGTGTTTTTTATAGAGAAATATTATTGTAGCTTTACCCTGAGATAATGAACTCTGAGGTTCAAGGCTTAGCAAGCAAGCTAGGTTGAGGAACAGTGGTTTGTCTCCCACTGGATGAAAACAGGCTCATCATATGAGACGGTCAGAATAAATATTTGGTTTTGAAATGCATAGTTTGTTTTGGTATTTAAAATGTATCAAATATACAGGCAACTTTTGAAATAACAATTTATTTCATTCCAAGTCCACTTCCCTTTAGCTAGATAATTGCTTTGGGTAGTCTAATGCACATGACTCCAAAATGACAAGAATCCCTAACAAAGTGTTGTGGTTTAGCAGGCAACTCAGCCCCACACAGCCACTCACTCACTCCCCCACCAGCAGGATGGGAAAGAGAATCAGAAGGGTAAAGCTCATGGGTTGAGATAAGAACAGTTTAATAATTAAAATAAAACAATAACAGCAACAATAATGCAGTGAAAAGGAAAACAATGAGAGAGGCACAAAACCCAGGGCCAAAGGGAAAATGAACAACCAAAACAAACAGCATGTGACACAACTGCCCACCAACACACCAACTGCCCCGGTTAATATACTGGTCATGGTGTCACATGGTATGGAATGAACATCCCATTGGCTAGTTGGGGTCAGCTGTCTTGGCTGTGTCCCCGCCCCTCCCTGCCTCTTGCCCATGTGGCAGAGCTTGGGAGGCTGGAAAGGTCCCTGACTACTACAGGCACTACAGGGAAGAGAATTAACTTTCTCAGCCGAAACCAGCACACAAAGATTAAGTATTTAAATGCTACATAGAGTTTTCAAGCCTGATCTTCACAGAATCATAGAATAGCCCAGGTTGGAAGGGACCTCAAAAGATCATGTGGTCCAACCTTTCGTTGGAAAGGGAGCCTAGATTACATTATCTGTCACCTTGTCCAATCACATCTTGAAAACCTTCGGTGATGGGGACTCTACTACATCCCTGGGGAAGTTGTTCCAGTGACAGATTGTTCTCACTGTAAAATACTTCTTTCTTATATCGAGATGAAACATGTCCTGGTGCAACTTGTACCTGTTGCCTCTTGTCTTCTCCATGTGACTCCTTGTGAAGAGAGACCCTCCATCCTCTTTGTAGCTGCCTTTTAAGTACTGGAATACTTTAATGGGATATCCCTGTGTTGTCCAAAAAGCAGATTCATCATCTGGTGTGCAATAAGCTAATAATCACACATTCAGGATAGACACTGCCAATTTATTTCAGGGTTGCACAAGCCTGGGTGCTCGGTGGTTTTCCACAAATCAGGCATACTGAAGCCGGCTGCCTTATAATATTTATACAATATGTCCATACATATTCTACCTATCTAATACATATTCATTCTAATCTACATAAATTATATAATTGGCACTGAATCATTCTTCTTGGCTCTGCTTCAGTTTCTTCCATGCATGCCTTCCTTTCTTCAGGGGTTTTTGGTGATATTGATGGATGAGGCATCCTAACTCCTGTTACATAGAAACAACTTAAAACTATTTTCTCTTAGCAACTCTCACTCATTTTTCTTCTAAAAAGAAACGCTTGTCATTAATTAAATGAGTGAGCTGATGGCCAAGACATCTCATCCCTAGTCTTAGGTTAACTATTAACAATGCTTAATCAAAAAGGAAACAGTCTATATTAATGCTAACTTAATCATATACAATATCCCTTAGATTCATGCTAGCTAAACATATACAACACTCCTTAGATTCACTCTAACATTACTTGTATCCAAGGGGGGGGTGGGTTTGTCCTCTATCACCCGCCCCCCCCGAGCCTTCTCTTTTCTGGGGAGAAAAGACCTAACTCCTTCAGTCTTTCCTCATAGGGCAGATTCTCTAGCCATTTGATCATCTTTGTGGCCCTCCTTTGGACCCTCTCCAGCCTGTCCACATCTTTCTTGAATTGTGGGGACCAGAACTGGACACTGTACTCCAGGTGTGGCTTGACAAGCGCTGAGTAGAGTGGGATGATCACATCTCTACCCCTGCTAGTAATGCCCTTGCAGATGCAGCCCAGGATCTGATTTGCCCCTATTGCTGCAGTGGTGCACTGCTGAGTCACATTCAGCTTGTTGTCCACCAGGACCCCCAGGTCCCTTTGAGCAAGGCTGCTCCCCAGCCACACAGAGCCTAGCCTGTACTGGGCTCTTTGGTTATGTCGTCCCGGGTGCAGGACTTTGCACTTGTCTTTGTTAAACTTCATACAGTTCTTGCTAGCCTGCTCTTCCAGTCTGTCCAGGTCTCTCTGTAAGATGGCTCTCCCTTCTGAGGTGTCCACCTCACCACCCAGTTTGGTGTCGTCAGCAAACTTGGTGAGGGTGCTTTCAATCCCATTGACCAAACCATTTATGAATACGTTGAACAGTGTGAGGCCCAGCGTTGATCCTAGGGGGACCCCACTTGTGACAGGCTACCAGCCTGAGTAAAACCATTGATCACCACCCTCTGAGTGCAACCTGTTAGCCAATTTCCAACCCATCGCGCAGGCCACCCATCCAGTCTGTATCTTGCCAATTTGTCCAGGAGAAGGCTGTGGGAAACAGTGTGGAATGCTTTGCTGAAGTCCAGGTAAACAACATCCACTGCTCTTCCCATGTCAACAGAAGATGTTATTTTGTTTTAGAAGGTGATCAGGTTAGTCTGGCGTGATTTGCCTTTGGAAAATCCGTGCTGGCTTTTCCCAATCACCTGCTTCATTTATTTTGTAATAGTTTCTAGGAGGATTTGTTCCATTACTTTCCCAGGGACTGAAGTAAGACTAATGGGCCTGTAGTTTCCTGGGTCCTCTTTTGGGCCCTTCTTGTAGATGGGTATGACATTTGCCTTCTTCCAGTCATTAGGGATATCCCCTGATCTCCATGACTTTTCAAAGATTATAGATAGTGGCCTTGCAACAATGTCAGCCACTTCTCTTTAACACTCTGGTGTGGATTCTGTCTGGGTCCATAGATTTATGTGGGTTGAGCCCTTGTAAGAGGCCACAGACCAGCTCTTCCTCCCTTATTGGTGGGTTGACACGTGTTGTAGCTACTGGATCCTGTGATCTGAGGTCCAGCTATGCTGGTCAAGACAAGGTATTGAGAACCTCTGCCTTGTCAGCATTATTAGCGACTAGTTTCCCTGTCCTGTTAAGCAATGGGCCTGTGCTTCTGCTTACTGCTCACATATCTGGAGAACCCTTTCTTGTTGTTCTTGACATCTCTGGCCAATTTCAGTTCTATCTGAGCCTTAGCCTTCCTGACTGCATGCCCTAGCAAGATTCTTGTAGTCCTCATTGGCTATTTGGCTGCCTTTCCATAGCCAGTAGGCTTCTTTTTTTCTTTTAAACACACACAACTGCTCATTGTTAAGCCAGGGTGGTCTCTTGTTCTGCCTTCTTCCTTTCCCTTTGTAGGGGATTGTGGTGGGTTGACCAAGCCACTCTATCACTTCCCCTCCTCAGCAGGACAGGGGGTGAAAATAAGATGAAAAATTCATGGGTCAAGATAAAGGCAGTTTAATAAAGAAAAGCAAAGGCCACATGCGGAAGCATAGCAAAGCAAAAAGTTTTATTCTCTACTTCCCATCAGCAGGTGATGTCCAGCCACTTCCTGGGAAGTAGGGCCTAAGTACAGGTAGCGGTTGCTATGGGAAGACAAATGCCTTAATAACGAATGTCCCCCCCTCCTCCTTTCTCTTAGCTTTTATTGCTGAGCAGACATCATATGGTATGGAATATCTTTTTTTGGTCAGTTTGGGTCACCTGTCCTGGCTATGTCCCCTCCCAACCTCTTGCCCACCCCCAGACTACTGGCCTTTGGGGGCAAGGGAGTTGGAGAGACAGTCTTGATGCCAAAACACTGGTGTGTTATCAACACTGTTCTAGCTACAGATCAAAAACAGAGCATAGCACTATGAGGGCTGCTATGGGGAAGTTAACTCCATTCTAGCCAGACCCAATACAGAAGTATAATTCTGAACTTCAGAATGTGCTGATTCTGGCTGAGAAGGGGTTAATTCTCTTCACTGTGGTGCCTGTGGTGGTCGGGGACCTTTCCAGCTTCCTGCGCTCTGCCACATCAGTGGGAGGCTGGGAGGGGGTGGGGCCACAGGCGGGGCAGCTGACCCCAACTGGACAATGGGATGTTAATTCCATAACATGTGACACCATGACCAGTATATTAAGGGGGGCAGTTTGCAGCTCGGGGAGGCGCCGCGTTGGGTCGGCAGGCGGTGAGTGGCTGTGTCGCGTGCAGAGTTTGTTTCAGTGGTTCATCCCCCTCCCCCCTCCCTCCCCGCCCTGGGTTTCGTGCCTCTCGTTGTTTTCCTTTCCATTGCATTTTTTTTTTTTTTTAATTATTATTTTAATTATTAAACTGTTCTTATCTCAACCCACAAGCGTTACCCTTCTGATTCTCTCCCCCCATCCCACCGGTGGGGGAGTGAGCGAGCAATTGTGTGGGGCTGAGTTGCCAGCTAAACCACAACACAGAAATACAAAGGGATATATTTTGTCTTTAAGATATTGTTAATAACTAGCAATATTCAAAGACTGATGTTTAAGAATAAATATGCATATAGTCTTATGCCACTACTTAAATGTGGTGTTTTGTGTGCTGATTGAAAATGTGCATATGCTCCTTTTCATGAGAGAGTATTTTGAAAAACATCACTTAAAAAAACAAGAAGTTATTTATTTGTTTGATCTTTGGTGCTTTTTAACTTGCATATTTTGGTAAATTGGTAAATTTCACTTGTATGCCTACATTTGGTTTTTGGTTTTGTTTTTTTTTTTCTTGTGATGCTTTAAGCATGAAAATGTGGCATGTAAATAGAATGCTGAAATTTCAAGTCATAAATGCAAATTTTATAAATCATTGTTAATTCCTAGTAGGTTTGTGCAGTGTCATCTTAGTTATGTCAGAATTGAAAAGACCACCAAAAGCAAGATCATGATCAGTGATGTAATTTTAAGGTATAATATCTTGTGAAATGCCATGCTATCATGTGGCTTAACATCTGTTAAACAGAGAAGCTCTTGTACTATGTGATGGCTCAAATACATATGTTACTATCCTTCTGGTTTGGCAATGTCTTTCCTTTTTGGATTACTATAGCAAGTTCCAGGGGATTTGTTGAAAACAGATGCAGTATTGTTTTTCTTCCCCTGCAGTTTAAAAAGAACCAAAAATATTATCCCTACTATATGAAGGTGTTTTTAAATTTTTTTTTTTTTTTTAAAAAAAAAAGTACTTCAGTGCCTTTTTTTAAAAAAAAACAACACGCAAACACACTGACTTCTTATTAACTTATTCCTCTGCAGGGTATGATAGGTGTACAGCTGGTGGTTACCATCGTAATGGCTAGTGTCATACAGAAGATCATACCTCACTACTCTTTTGCTTGTTGGCTTCTCTGTAGTGGCAGGTAAGATAAGAAAAAGTTGCTGCACTGTGAATATGGTAACACAATTACACATTAGAGTAGAAACAGTAAAGTGAACTAATTTAAATTACACTTTTTTGAAAAAATAATTCATCTGCTATTCTTGAATTTTAGGAAAACTATAGTATTGTGACACTAAGCTTACAGGCTCAAAGTTTAAGACAGTGTTGCTGTAAAAGAAAAGGCTGAAGTTTGTTATTTTAATCATATCGGTCACAGTTAGCTGCCATCCAGCTCTTTTTAAAGGCATAAACCACATCTTTTAATATTAAAAAGCTAAATTGAATACAAGACACTGCAAGAACAGAAGGATTTTTTTTTCTCTGCACTGCCTCAGTATTTTTAATAACCTGTCTGCTGATTAGCCTTACATATAAAGAGCGCTTAGGTACTTACTAAAAATTCTTTTTTAATACTTCATAGGACAGGATTAGTATAAATGTCAATATGCTACTTCATAACAATAAATCAAATACATGAGTTGCAAGGGGAGCATTCCATGTGTGACTATATCCATAATAACTAAAACCACCAGCTGTTTTAAATATAAATCTTAAATATTAAAAACCAAACAAAAACACAGACACTTTGTCTTTTCTTCCAGGAAGGGAAATGCTCTGTGTGGTTAGAAAATAGTATGCTGTCTTTTATAATTGTTGAAATTTTCAGAATATCAAATGTCTACTTTTTTTTGCAAAAGGTTGAGAGGCTTTTCTAAGTGCGGTTGTCTGAAATATATACATGAAATAGCCCTCCCATTTGTGGAGGGTGGATAAACACATAACCAGTCAAAAATAGAAAAACCAGGAACTTAAGTGACCAGTTCATTTCAAGATGCCTGTATGTGTACATTCAAAGTCCTAAAAAGGCATTGTTAGAACGGATAGATGGAAGGTAATTATTCATTTACAGAATGAACAAGTATCATTGAAAAGCTATTTACTTAAATTTGAAAAGAAATATAAATGCTTTCAGCAGTAAATCTGTGCTGTTTTCAGAGCTTGAACAGAATTTTAAGAATCATACTAACTGAACTCAAATAACTGGCAGCTCAGGTATTTACATAGGCTTTTGCATTTTTAGCTAATAAATTGATCTCTACCAAAATGTTGCTTTTAAGTTTCTCAGCTGCTTCTATCCTATTTTTTGGGCCATTTTAGGAAGAGAGAAGAAAACTGATGTTTTGTTGGTCATTCATTAATGAACTTCATTCGATTTAACTAGGAAACTCGATTTAACTTTGCAACTCAAGAAGAGTACAGAGACCTCGTTAGGTCTTGCAGAGAGAAAATTAGACAAGCAAAAGCCCAGCTAAAAGAAGACCTGGCCACTGTTGTAAGGGATAACAAAAATGTTTTTACAAATACATTAACAACAACAACAGAACCAAAGAGGATCTCCATCCTCTACTGGACGCAGAAGTGAACGTTGCCACTGAGGATGAGGAAAACGCTGAGGTAATAAATGCCTTCTTTGCCTCAGTCTTTTGTAGATGACACCCATCTACAAGAAGGGCCAGAAGGATGATCTGGGGAACTACAGGCCTGTCAGCCTGACCTTGGTACTGGGGAAGATTATGGAGCGGTTCATCTTGAGTGGGCTCACCTTGCATGTGCAGGACAACCAGGGGATCAGGCCCAGTCAGCATGGGTTCATGAAAGGCAGGTCCTGCCTGACCAACCTGATCTCCTTCTATGACAGGGTGACCCACCTAGTGGATGAGGGGAAGGCTGTGGATGTTGTCTACCGGGACTTTAGCAAAGCCTTTGACACTGTCTCCCACAGCGTCCTCCTAGAGAAGCTGGCGACTCATGGCTTAGACAGGTATACTCTTTGCTGGGTAGAAAACTGTCTGGATGGCTGAGCCCAGAGAGTTGTGGTGAACGGAGCTAAATCCAGTTGGTGACCAGTCATGAGAGGGGTTCCCCAGGGCTCAGTATTGGGGCCAGTCTTGTTTAATATCTTTATAAATGATCTGGATGTGGGGACTGAGTGCACCCTCAGTAAGTTGGCAGACAACACCAAATTGGGTGGGAGTGTTGATCTGCTTGAGGGTAGGAAGGCTCTGCAGTGGGATCTGGACAGGCTGGATTGATCGGCCAATTGTATGAGGTTGTCATGGTTTTAGCTGGGATAGAGTTAATTTTCTTCACTCTAGCTGGCATAGTGCTGTGCTTTGGACTTAGTATGAAAACAAGGTTGATAACACACAGATGTTTCAGTTGTTGATAGGTAGTGCTTGTATTAGTCAAGGACATTTCTAGCTTCCCATGCTCTGCCAGGGGCACAAGAAGCCGGGAGGGGAGGGGGCACAGCTAAGAGAGCGGATTCAAACTGGCCAAAGGGATATTCCATATCATGTAACATCATGCCCAGTATGTTAACTGGGAGGAGCTGGCCTAGGGAGACAGACAGCAATCACGGCTTGGGGACCAGCAGCGTTGGTTGGCAGGTGGTGAGCAGTTGTATTGTTTGTGTTTTAGCTTTTTCTCCCTTTTTCCCTTTTCATTTTTATTATATTATCATTAATTTTATTATTATTATTATCATCATCATCATTATCACTATTGTTTTAATTATTAAATTGTTCTTATCTCAACCCACAAGTGTTTTTTCTTTTGCTTTTGCTCTTCCGATTCTCTCCCCCATCCCACAGGGGTGGGAGGAGTGAGCGAGCGGCTGTGTGGTGTTTAGTTGCCAACTGGGCCTGAACCATGGCAGTCCTTTTTGGCGCCAAATGTGGAGCATGAAACATTGGAGAAAATAACAGTTGCTGATCACAGCATAGACTCTGTTCTCAATATTAGTTTACCCTATCTGCACCATGCTCTTGTATTTGCTGTGTCTGTTAAAGATTGGTGTTGGGTTTTGCGGTCTGCTGTGCTCTGCAGTGATTAGAGATGTTTTGCCTGGGATAGCTGTTTTTAAAACAATGGCCTTCAGTTTTATTTGGTATTTGAATTTTATATTGGAGCCGTTACTGTACATCGGGTACCACCTCATGGAGACAATTAGCAATTATACCTCCTCCTCTGAGAGGTTTTTTATGGAGGAAATACTGAATGGCACCTTAGCTACCATCTTCTATAATGCCTCCTCCTTCATTACAACAACTTTTCAGTATCTTGAACATCCTTGGGTAGTCAAGATGCATCTGGTGATATTGCTTTGGCAGACTGTTTCAGCTCTGTCTAAGGTTAATAAGCAATTTAAGAATATCATCCAGAGATCTGCCCCAAGGCTCGATAGCTACGTGTGGCAGGGTATGTGGTATAGTATGGGCAAATGCCTAAGACGGTGGGCACCCCCAGTGTTGTGGGACTTCACCCCTGAACAAGTGCAGAATCCTGAAAAATTAGTAGAATATTTGGAGGAAGTATGTTGTCACCCAGGCAACTCTAAAGAGATACAAATCACTGCAATGTGCTGGGGCATGGCCCATGCCTATCGAGCCCTATTAAACACTATTCAGTACCCCCAAGGGGAAGAGAAGGTCTCTGGATCTAAAAAGACAAAGACAAGGAAAGCAACAAGCACTGAGGCCACTCAGACCCCCACGACAGACACTGCAGCTACTCAAACCCCAGTAACAAGCATTGCAGCTAAACCAGAGGACCATCCCATGCCAGTATCAGTTGCGCCTATACTCAAGAAGAAATCTTGGAAGAGAAAGTCAACTCGTTTAGAAAGAGATTATGAGGAACCAGGGCCATCACAAGAAAAGGAGGAGGAAGAGGAAGAATGTGTACAAGAAATGGAAACTACCCGATCCCTATCCTTGAGTGAGTTGCGGGATATACGGAAAGATTTCAGGCATCATTCAGGTGAGCACATTATCACCTGGCTGCTCCAATGCTGGGATAATGGGGCCAGTAGTCTGGAATTAGAGGGGAAGGAAGCCAAACAACTGGGATCCCTCTCTAGGGAAGGGGGCATTGTTAAAGCAATTGGAAAAAGAACACAAGCCCTCAGCCTCTGGAGGCGACTCCTGTCAGGTGTGAGAGAAAGGTACCCCTTCAAAGAACATATATTGCATTTCACCTAGGAAAATGGATGACTATGGAGAAAGGTATCCAGTATCTAAGGGAATTAGCCGTGCTTGAGGTGATTTATGGTGACCGGGACGAATAACGGTCCTCCAAAGATCCAGATGAAGCCGAGTGCGCATGACCCATGTGGAGGAAGTTTGTACAGAGCACACTAACTTTGCATGCGTACTCATTGGCAGTAATGTCCTGGAAAGATGATGAGACACCAACGGTGGCGGAGGTGATTGATAAACTCCAGGAGTATGAAGCAAATCTCTCTTCCTCGCTCCTCTCTGCTGTTGAGAAACTATCCCGAGATGTCCAGCAACTCAAAGAAGATAGGTCCTACTCCCCACCGGTACCTCAGCCATTAGGAGTAAGCATCCCTTTGCTCAAGAGAAGGGATACACACGACGGGGCACCCTATGGTTTTACCTGCGTGACCATGGAGAGGAAATGAAGAAGTGTGATGGCAAGCCTACCTCGACCCTACAGGCACGGGTATCTGAACTGCAAGTAAGAAGAGTCACTCAGGGAGGCTCTTCCAGGAGAGCTGCTGCTCCAATTTCCAGTGAGCAGGTCCCCAGGCAGAGGAGTAGAAGTGCTGATTTTATTTCTGATCTTAACAGAGACACTTGTGATTCGTATTTACAGGAAGTGAGTGATGAACACTATGATCAGGACTAGAGGGGCCCTGCCTCCAGCCAGGTGGAGGAAAGGGATAACCCGGTTTACTGGACTGTTTGGATACGATGGCCTGGCACATAGGACCCGCAGGAGTATAACGCTCTAGTGGACACTGGTGCACAGCGCACCCTAATGCCATCAAACTATATAGGGGCAGAGCCCATCAGTATTGCTGGAGTGACAGGGGGATCCCAAGAGCTAACTGTATTGGAGGTCAAAGTGAACCTAACTGGGAATGAGTGGAAAAACCACCCCATTGTGACTGGCCCAGAGGCTCCATGCATCCTTGGCATAGACTGCCTCAGGAGAGGGTATTTCAAGGACCCAAAAGGGTACGGGTGGGCTTTTGATGTAGCTGCCCTGGAGACGGAGGAAACTAAACAGCTGTCTATCTTGCCTGGTCTCTTGAAGGACCCTTCTGTTGTGGGGTTGCTGAAGGTCGAAGAACAACAGGTGCCAATCGCCACCACAACAGTGCACCGGCGGCAATATCGCACCAACAGAGACTCCCTGATACCCATCCATGAGCTCATTTGTTGATTGGAGAGCCAAGGAGTGATCAGTAAGACTCGCTCACCTTTTAACAATCCTATATGGCCAGCGCGGCAATCTAATGGAGAGTGGAGGCTAACAGTAGACTATCGTGGCCTGAATGAAGTCACTCCAGTGCTGCTGTGCCAGACATGCTAGAACTTCAATACGAACTGGAGTCAAAGGCAGCCAAGTGGTATGCCACAATTGATATTGCTAATGCATTCTTCTCCATCCCTCTGGCAGCAGAGTGCAGGCCACAGTTTGCCATCACTTGGAGGTTGTGTCCAGTACACCTGGAATAGACTGCCCCAGGGGTGGAAACACAGCCCTACCATTTGCCATGGACTGATCCATAATGCTTTGGAACAGGGAGAAGCTCCCGAACATCTTCAATACACTGATGACATCATTGTGAGGGGCAATACAGCAGAAGTTTTTGAGAAAGGGAAGCAAATACTCCAAATCCTCCTGAAAGCTGGTTTTGCCATAAAACAAATTAAGGTTAAGGGACCTGTACAAGAGTTCCAGTTCTTAGGAATAAAACAGCAATATGGTCGTTGTCAGATCCCCATGGATGCAATCAAGGAAATAGCAGCCATGTCTCCACCAACTAGCAAAAAGGAAACACAAGCTTTCTTGGGGAAGGTGGGTTTTGGAGAATGCAAAATGCTCTTCTGATTCTCTTCCCCATCCCACAGGGGTGGGGGGGAGTGAGCGAGCACCTGCATGATGTTTAGTTGCGAACTGAGGCTGAACCACGACAGTAGCTCTCTGTTGGACTTGCTCAAGCAGTTCCCTGTCCTTCTTAAACTGGGGGCCCAAAACTGGACACAGTACTCCAAATGTGGTCTCACTTGGGCAGAGTAGAGGGGGAGGATAACCTCCCTCGATCTGCTGGCCACTCTCCTTTTTATGCACCCCAGGATACCATTGGCCGCCTTGGCCACAAGGGCACATTGCTCTCTCATGGCCAACTTGCTGTCCACCAGCACTCCCAGGTCCTTCTCAACAGAGCCGTTTTCCAGTAGTTCAGCCCCCAACCTGTACTGGTGCATGGGGTTGTTCCACCCCAGGTGCAGGACCTTGCTCTTGTTGAATTTCATGAGTTCCCCTCAGCCCAGCTCTCCAGTCTGTCCAGTTCTCGTTGGATGGCAGCACAGCTTTCTGGTGTATCAGCCACTCCTCCCAGCTTGGGATCATCAGCAAACTTGCTGAGGTTACACTCAATCACTTCATCCAGGTCATTGATGACTATGTTGAACAGGACTGCATCCAGCACAGACCCCTGGGGAACACCACTAGTGACAGGCCTCCATCCAGACTCTGCTCTGTTGATCTCGACCCTCTGAGTTTTGTTGTTGAGCCAGTTGTCTATCCACCTCACTGTCCACTCATCCAACCCACACTTCCTTAGCTTGCCTGTGAGGATGTTATGGGAGACAGTCTCGAATGCCTTACTGAAGTTGAGATAGATAGCATCCAAACATCCACTGCTCTCCCTTCGTCGATCCAGCCAGTCACGCCATCATGGAAGGCTATCAGGTTGGTCAAGCATGATCTTCCGTTCGTGAATCCATGTTGACTACTTCTGATAATCTTCTCGTCCTCTAGATGCCTGGAGATGACCTCAAGGACGAACTGTTCCATCACCTTTTCCGGGGATGGAGGTGAGGCTGACTGGCCTATAGTTCCCCAGGTCCTCCTTCTTGCCCTTTTTGAAGACTGGAGTGACATTTGCTTTCCTCCAGTCCTCGGGCAGCTCTCCTGTCCTCCACAACCTTTCAAAGATGATGGAGAGTGGCTCAGCAAGAACATCCGCCAGCTCCCTCAGCACTTGCAGGTGCATCCCATCGGGGCCCATGGATTTGTGAGGATCCAGTTTGCATAGGTGATCTCTGACCCAGTCTTTCTCAACCAATGGTAAGTCTTCCTTTGTCGCAATTTGTCCTCTCTTCTCTGGGGGCTGAGATGCCTGAGGGCCAGCCTTAGCAGTAAAGACTGAGGCAAAGAAGGCACTCAGTAACTCCGCCTTCTCTGCATCCTGCATCACCAGGTCCCCTTCCTTGTTCAGCAGTGGGCCCACTGTAGCCCCAGTCTTCCTTTTACTGCTGATGTATTTGAAGAAGCCCTTCTTGTTCTCCTTGACATCCCTCGCCTTGGCCTTCCTTGTCACATCTCTGCATACCCTGACAACATTCCTGTATTCCTCCCAAGTGGCCAGTCCCTTTTTCCACATTCTGTGGACCTCCCTCTTCCATTTGAGTTTCTCCAGAAGCGCTTTGCTCATCCATGATGGTCTCCTGGCTCCTTTGCTTGACTTCTTCCTCCTAGGGATGCACTGATCTTGAGCTTGGAGGAAGTGGTCCTTGAATACTGACAACTTACCTCCTCTTCTACTGTCCTTTTTCAAGGTAAACCTACAATGACTTCAATAGCAATTTTAGTTCTGGAAAACATGGGAATCAGGCCTTTGGTGTTATTTGATATTAAAACTCTTTGTCTTCCACAGTAGTTCTTTATATTTTTTTATTAGTTTTCTTTTATCTCATCAGGTTTGCATATATCGGAATTTACTAATACTAGCGAGTACACCAAAGGGTCTCATCAGTGTTTCCCTTATCATTCATAAAACATTATTTTAAGGGTTATTATTTCAACAGCTGTAAATCACATTTTACCAAAATGAAACACCTGGATTTGAGTCTATTCTTTTCCTTCTAAAATTGGTTTCAACCCATTACATCCTTTTGTTGGTGGTGGTTTTTTTAAATTTTTTTATTAGTGATAAGGGACATAGCAGTAGGCTGCATCCTCAGCAAGCACTTGTTTGGAATCACCTAAATAACTTCACTGCCCAAGGGTGGAAAGAGGTAGAGAATTATAATTAAAACATCATCAAAACTGAGGGTGATAGGCAAAACTAGTCTTGCCAGCAAGATTAGGAAATTCCATAGATTGCAAATAGAAGCATAAAGATGTTAACTCTGTACTTGTGAGAGAGGTGTTCTTCTTCAGTAATTGTTCTCTTTATTTTCAAATCCAAGATGAATTCCCTATTGTCTGCCTCACCTGGGTCCGTTCAGGTTCCTATATCACTCACATAGTCAGGCTGCCTGTGTCCTTCACTGACTTTGTTTCTCTCTCTCCATTCCCTCTGTCCCCATTTAGCCAGCACTGACTGTTTTCCAGAGTCTGAACACTACTGGTTTCAGAATCATCTTCTGTGCAACTTCAAAAAGTCACTAAAAACCTAAGCAGTAGCTCTTTATCACCAATGCTATCTCCCTGTCACTAATGATAGTGTGCATGATATATTTTGCTGCTTTTTTACAACTCTTTTCCTCCTCCTCTCTTTGTTATTAATGAACTTTGTAACTACTTTATACAAAAATCCTAATCATGCAGTGCTTCTGAAGACCTCCAGCAACAGCATGCTTTTTGCAGTGCAAGAGGCATGCTAATTCTGTTCATCCTCATGAGAAAGAGTTTGCTTTTTCTCCACAGAAGATCAGATCTGCTTACTGATGGAGCAAGCTGGTGAAACTCTCATTCTTTCACCATCTCTTTTGGGGAGTCTAGAGCTGTTAGCAGTATGTCACCCAGGAATTCCAGTCCCACCAAAATCTATAGCAGCTTCCATTTCATTTAGGGACTAAACCCTAATCCTACTGAAATCTAAAACTGCAGAAAGCTCAAATGCAGAAACTACACTTAGCCATAAATTTTGTTTTGCAGAGATGTTCTTTTACAGAGATGTTGATGTTTTACAGAGATGGACATAATCTCTCTCTAATGAGAGATATTAATTACCATTTACTTAATTAATTCTGGTTCAAAATATATAAAAAGAACTAGAGGTAGTCCAAAACAATTCATATGAATATGTTGTGGTTTAGACCCAGTCAGCACCTAAACACCACACAGCCGCTTGCTCACTCCACCCACGCCTGTGGGATGGGGGAGAGAATTGGAAGGGCCAAAGTAAGAAAACTCAAGTGTTGAGATAAGAACAGTTTAATAATTGAAATAAAACAGTAATAACAATAATTATAATAATGGTAATATAATGAAAAAGAAAATAGCAAGAGAGAGAAAAAGAGAGAGATGGACTATCGGGAGGAGGACAAAACCAAAAATCCAAAGAAGTGATACAACCACTCACCACCCACCAACCAATGCTGTTGGTCTCTGAGCCGCGATTGTGTCCCCCCACCAGCCAGCTCCCCCCAGTTAATATACTGGGTGTGGCATCATATGTTATGGAATATCCCTTTGGCCAGTTTGAATCCGCTCTCTTAGCTGTGCCCCCTCCCCTCCCAGCTTCTTGTGCCCCTGGCAGAACATGGGAAGCTAAAAAAAGTCCTTGACTATTATAAGCCCTACTTAGCAACAACTAAAACATCAGTGTGTCATCAACATTGTTTTCATACTAAGTCCAAAGCACAGCACTATATCAGCTACAGTGAAGAAAATCAGCTCTATCCCAGCTAAAACCATGACAGTATCCAGCCCTTATTCCATAGAGTTTACGTCATGCTCAGGTCCCATACTATACAGCTTCAATAGCCCCTACATACATGATCATCCTTTAATAGAATATATAGATATGCTTTATCATTCTCTTTGTCTATAGGTAACCCCTGTAAAATGTCTGTGAAATGTCCACAGAAGTCCACAACCATGTCCACTGAGTGCATTTAGTCAATGGCATTGGGCTCCATCTATAGTAACAGTCTTTCAGGGCCGGGGAGATGGTGTGTGTGGTGTAGGATTGTTGCATGCTGAAGTCAGTCCTTGTTCCATCACTGCTGCAATTTGATTGGTTCAATGAAAGTTCTTTTTTTTTTTTCATTAATTTGGAGGATTCCCACCATGATACCATGGATATGACGAATGGCAACCACAGTAGTGATAACATACAACATTATATAGCAATTAACAGCATACCATTCAGTTCATTGGCTGTTTTCACCCAAAATCAAATCCCCTTGAGGCACACGTCAGACTCCTCCATCCTCCCGCATCACCCACCAAGTGCACCCAGGTCCTTGAGCAAACGCAGTCCCATGAATGGGTTTGCCTTTGCCTGAGGCAGGAATAACCCAGACTGTTTTCCCCAGCATATTTTTCACATGCACCACAGGGACTCTATCCCCTTCCACAGTACGTAAGGGTTCTAACTGGGCAGGGCCAGCTCAATTGGCAGATCCCCTCATGTTGACTAACCAGGTGGCTTTTGCTAAATGTGTATCCCAGTGTTTAAATGTTCCACCCCCCCATTGCTCTCAGTGTCATCTTTAATAGTCCATTGTACCGTTTTATTTTCCCAGAAGCTGGTGCATGATGGGGGGGATGTGATACACCCACTCAATGCCATGCTCTTTGGCCCAGGTGTCTATGAGGTTATTTTGGAAATGAGTCCCATTGTCTGACTCAATTCTCTCTGGGGTGCCATGTCGCCACAGGACTAGTTTTTCTAGACTCAGGATAGTGTTCCAGGCGTTGGCTTGGGGCACGGGATATGTTTCCAGCCAGCCAGTGGTTGCTTCCACCACTGTCAGAACATGGCGCTTGCCTTGGCGGGTTTATGGGAGTGTGATATAGTCAGTTTGCCAGGCTTCCCATATTTATATTTCAGCCATCGTCCCCCATACCACAGAGGCTTTACACGCTTCGCTTGCTTGATTGCAGCGCATGTTTCACATTCGTGTATAGCCTGCGCAATAGCGTCCATGGTCAAGTCCGCCCCTCAGTCACGTGCCCACCTGTATGTTGCATCTCTCCCTTGATGGCCTGAGGTGTCATGGGCCCACCGAGCTAGAAATAGTTCACCCTTATGCTGCCAGTCCAGATCCACCTCAGCCACTTCAATCTTGGCAGCCTGATCTACCTGCTGGTTGTTTCGATGTTCTTCAGTGGCCCAACTCTTGGGGGAGTGAGCATCCACATGACGTACCTTTACAACCAGGTTCTCTACTCGGGCAGAAATATCTTGCCACAATGTGGCAGCCCAGATGGGTTTACCTCTAGGCTGCCAGTTGCTTTGCTTCCACTGCTGTAACCAGCCCCACAGGGCATTTGCCACCATCCAGGAGTCAGTATAAAGATAGAGCACTGGCCACTTTTCCCATTCAGCAATGTCTAAGGCCAGCTGGATGGCCTTTACCTCTGCGAACTGGCTCGATTCACCTTCTCCTTCAGCAGTTTCTGTGACTTGTTGTGTAGGACTCCATACAGCAGCCTTCTATCTCCGATGCTTTCCCACAAGGTGACAGGACCCATCGGTGAACAAGGCACACTGCTTTTAATTTTCTGGCAGTTTGTTACAGAGTGGGGCTTCTTCAGCACGTGTCACCTCCTCCTCTGGTGATAATCCAAAATCTTTGCCTTCTGGCCAGTCTATAATCACTTCCAAGATTCCTGGGCGACTGGGGTTTCCTACTCGAGCCCACTGGGTGATCAGTGCAACCCATTTACTCCACGTAGCATCAGTTGCATGGTGTGTAGAGGGGATGTTTCCTTTGAACATTCAGCCCAGCACTGGCAGTCGAGGTACCACGAGCAGCTGTGCCTCAGTACCAACCACTTCTGAAGCAGCTCGAACCCCTTCATATGCTGCCAATATCTCTTTTTCAGTTGGAGTATAGTGGGCTTCGGACCCTCTGTATCCCCGACTCCAAAACCCTAGGGGACGACCCCGGGTCTCCCCTGGTGCTTTCTGCCAGAGGCTCCAGGTCGGACCATTCTCCCCGGCTGCAGTGTAGAGCACATTCTTTACATCTTGTCCTGCCCGGACTAGCCCAAGGGCTACTGCATGAACTATTTTCTGTTTAATCTGTTCAAAGGCTTGTTGTTGCTCAGGGCCCCATTTGAAATCATTCTTTTTCCAGGTCACTTGATAGAGAGGGCTTACGATCAGACTGTAATTTGGAATATGCATTCTCCAAAAACCCACAACACCTAAAAAAGCTTGTGTTTCCTTTTTGCTAGTTGGTGGAGACATGGCTGCTATTTCCTTGATCACATCCATTGGGATCTGACGATGTCCATCTTGCCATTTGATTCCTTATAACTGGATCTCTTGTGCGGGTCCCTTCACCTTACTTTGTTTTATGGCGAAACCAGCTCTCAGAAGGATTTGGACTATTTTCTCTCCTTTCTCAAAACCTTCTTCCACTGTGTTGCCCCACACGATGATGTCGTCAATGTATTGAAGGTGTTTGGGAGCTTCTCCCTGTTCCAGTACAGTCTGAATCAGTCCATGGCAAATGGTAGGGCTGTGTTTCCACCCCTGGGGCAGTCGATTCCAGGTGTACTTGGACGCCCCTCCAAGTGAAGGCAAACTGTGGCCTGCACTCTGCTGCCAGAGGGATTGAGAAGAATGCATTAGCGATATCAATTGTGGCATACCACTTGACTGCCTTTGACTCCAGTTCGTATTGAAGTTCTAGCGTGTCTGGTACAGCAGCACTCAATGTCGGCGTGACTTCGTTCAGGCCACGATAGTCTACTGTTAACCTCCATTCTCCATTGGATTTCCGCACTGGCTATATGGGACTGTTAAAGGGTGAGTGGGTTTTACTGATGACTCCTTGGCTCTCCAGTCAGTGAATGAGCTGTCGGCTGTCTTAGCTGTGGTCCCACCCCTCCCAGCCTCTTGCCCAGCTGGCATAGCATGGGAAGCTGGAAAGGTCCCTGACTACTACAGGCACTCTAGTGAAGAGAATTAACCCTTTTTCAGCCAAAACCAGCACAGTTCATTTAGTCCATGCCTTTGGGCTTCATCTATTGTAACAGTCTATCCGGGCTGGAGACATGGTATGTGTGGTGTTGGATTGTTGCATGTGTGAAGTCAGTCCTTGTTCTATCACCGCTGCACTTTGCTTGGTTCATCAAAGTTCATTTTTCATTAATTTGTGAGATTCCTACAATGATGCCATTGGTATGGCATATAGCAACCATAGTAGTGATGACATACAACATTATATTACAATTACTGTCATACCATTCAGTTCATTGGCTGTTTTCACCCAAAATCAAATCCCCTTGAGGCACACGTCAGACGACTCTGTCCTCCCACATCACCCACCAAGTATACCCAGGTCCTTGAGCAAAAGCAAGTCCACGAATTCTTCACACATTCTTTCAAATGATATTGTGGCCACCATTGATTGCAATAACTTTTCAAATTATCTTTTGTCATGGGGTCCCCACCAAATTTTGGTTAAAATTTGTAAATGACCATGCATGCCCACTATGATTTTTGAGACCTTTACTTCCTTAACCTTTTGGGTCAGTGGGTTTCTTCAGTGTGTGGATTTTGAGTCAGTGGTCATGATCTCCCCCTGCCGGAATTACCTTTCCCCTAGTTTCACTTAAATTTGGCAACACCAAGCAGTCCTTCACCGTCTGTTAACAAAGCAGACTATCATTCACTTTGGGGCTTTTTTTCTGAGACACAGATATCCTGTTCCACTATGCCACAGTATTGTTAGGATTAAGTGAGCTAAGTTAATCTTTATCAATATCATCCGTGCACATTACAAATCAGCTGGGAGCTTATCACTCCCCCAGTCATGGTCCTCCAACCCAGGGCTCCAGGGGGTCCCAAAGCCCATAACTGGTGTTAAAAACAGAGGCAAAGAAGGCATTAAATGCCTCTGCTTTATCTTTATCCCTGTTTGTGAGGTGATCAACGTTTTCTTTAGTCCTCCTTTTACTGTTAGTTAACATATTTTTTAAAGACTTATTTGTTTTCCACCAAACTATTATTCAGCTTCAATTCCAGTTGAGCTTTGGCCACACAAATTTTCTCCCTACAGTGGTGAACAGCATCTCTGTAGTCCTCCTGTGTCGTCTGTCCTTGCTTCCAAAGTCCATGTGCTTTCTTTTTCCATCTAAGTTCCATAAGGTGATCCCTGTTCAGGCAAGCTGGCCCTCTGTCCCACTTGCTTGACTTCCAACACATTGGATTTGCTTGCTCCTGCACTCTTAAAAGATGGCTCTTAGAAAGTGACCAGCATTTATGGACCCCAATTCCCTCAAAAGCAGATTCCCAGGGGACCTTACTAACTTGTTCCTTGAGCAGCCTAAGGTCTGCTCTCCCAAAATCCAGGATAGTAGCTCTGCTGACAGTTTTTCTCATATCACCAAAGATTTTAAATGCAACCATTTGATGATCGCTGTGGGCAAGACAGCTGCCAATAATACCTTAACCCACAAGACCATCTCTCTTTACAAATGATAGATTTAGGAAGGCACCTTTCCTAATGAGCTCCCTTAGTACCTGTATCAAAAAGTTACCTTCAATGTGTTTCAGGAATTTCCTGGACCTGTTAATGTCTTCTGTATGATAGTCTCAGTTAATATCTGGGAAGTTGAGGTCACCTATAAGGACAAGGGCAACCGATCTGGAGATTTTCCTTAATTCCTTATACATCGGTGTCATCATCCTGGCTGGGTGATCTATAGTAGACTCCCACAACAACATCCACTTTATTAGCTTTCCCCCTAATCCTTACCCAGAGGCTCTCAATCATGTCGTCCCCAACTGCAAGCACTGTACAGTCCAACCCCTGCTTTACATACAGTGCTACCTGTCTGCCTTCCCTTCCCTGCCTATCTCTCCTGAAGAGCCTATAACCATCCATCACAGCACTCCAGTCACAGGACTCACTTATGCCAATGATGTTGTAGCTCTGGGACTGAGCTAAAGCTTCTTGTTCATCTTGTTTATTCCTTATACCATGTGCAGTAGTGTACAAACATTTCAGATGTGCTCCAGTGTACTCAGTACATCATGGAGCAGAGTGAAAGCCCTCACTAGCACGCTTCGTCTCAAACATTGTCATGCCATCACATAGCTTATCACTAGTAAGTCTGATTTTATCCCTTTCTCCCTTCAAACCTAGTTTAAAGCTTGTGCTGGTTTTGGCTGGGACAGAGTTAATTTTCTTCACTGTAGCTGGTAAAGTGCCAATGGCACATTGATGCTTTAGTTGTTGTTAAGTAGTGGCTAAGTGTCACTAAGTAGCGCCTATTGTAGTTAGGGACCTTTCCAGCTTCCTATGCTCTGCCACATGGGCAAGAAGCCGGGAGGGGAAAGGCCACAGCCAAGACAGCTGACCCAAACTGGCCAATGGGATATTCCATACCATATGACATCATGACCAGTATATTAACTGGGGGAGTTGGTGTGGGGCAGAGCTGTTGCAGCTCAGGGACTGGCAGCGTTGGGTCAGCAGGTGGTGAGCAGCTGCATGACTTGTTGTTTGTTTTGGTTGTTTATGCCCCCTTCCTCCTGTCCCAGGTTTCACCTCTCTCTCATTATTTTTCTTTTCATTACATTATTATTGTTGTTGTTATTATTGTTTTATTTTAATTATTAAATTGTTCTTATCTCAACCCACTTTTACCCTTCTGATTCTCTCCCCCATCCCGCCAGTGGGGGAGTGAGTGAGTGGCTGTGTGGTGCTTAGTTGCTGGCTGGGGTAAACCACAACAAAGCTCTTTCAGTCTGCCCCTGTGAACTCATGAGCAAAAATACTTTTCCCCCATTGAGAAAGGTGAAGCCCGTCAAGCCCCAGGAGGCCCGGTGTCACATAGACCATCCCATGATAGAAAATCCCAAAATTCTGTTGGTGACACCAGCCTCAGAGACAGTTATTGATAAGCTGGGTCTGCCTGTTTCTTCTGATGGCATTCCGTACAATTGGGAGGACAGAGGAGAATACTACCTGCACTCCTGATCCCTTTACCAGTCTTCCCAAGGCCCTGAGATCTCTTTTGATCTCCTTTGGCCTTCTCATCACAACTTTGTTGGTACCCACATGAAAAAGCAATAGTAGATAATAATCTGAGGGCTGTACCAGGCTAGGAAGTTCCTAGTAATGTCTTTAAACCAAGCTCCAGGGAGGCAGCAAACTTCCCTAAAAGGTCTGTCTGGTCAGCAGATTGGGCTCTCTGTTCCCCTCAGAAGGGGAACAAGGACAATAGCCCATTGGTTTTTTTCTTCATGGAGTTGGTCATGATGTGGGGGATAAGCTGACCTGACCTTGGAGACTCCTCTAGCATAGATGGATTGTCATCTACCTCATCATGTCCTTGTCCTTCCAATTCCAGAGCCTCATATCTGTTGTGTAAGGATACCTGGGAAGGCAAGGTAGACAAGGGGGAGCTTCTCCCACTGCCCCCTGAGCAGTGGGAAACACTTGCTTCCATCCACCTCTGTCCCTTAAGTCACTGCCTTCTGCCTCATAGAGAGAGGGCGCAGGATCCCCCCTTGTCATGTGCTATGTCTAGTTGACATTTCCGTTCCAGTGAGGGCAAAGTATGGTTCCACCAGTCAATCTCCTTCTTGGACTCCCGGGTGCTTCTCAACATGTCCACTTCCTCCTGAAGCTCAGCCACCAAGCCGGGCAGTTCTTCTACCTGGGCGCACCTCCCACAAGAGTTGTCACTACTGCCCTCAGACACCAGTAGAAACCTCAGGCACAACCCTGCAGCCAGAGATCTGGATGGCTGCATATTCCCTTAGGAGCTCTGTCTGGGTAGCTACATCAGTCCCGGTGGGTGCTAATAACAGAGCGGATGCAGAGGACATAGCTTTCTGTCAGGTGGTCACCACTGCTTGAACTCCCTGTGGGGTGATTATGACCAGTGGCAGGGACCCTGGGGGTGGGCGGTCTGGCTGGTGAAGCTGCAGTCCCCCAGCATCTTGGTGTCTTTCAGCAGCTGGTCATCCTTGCTGCCGCCTGGTCCCTCCACACACACAGCCCAAGGGTGTCGAGGGCCAAGAAACCCCCTAAGACCCCCCGGGTACATTGCAAGTCTCGCACTCCTCCAAGCACGTGGCTGCTGCTTCTGCTGGTAGCATCAGCTTCCCGTGATTTGTACATGTAAAGCCCTTACCACTCAACTGCAAAACCCTTTCAGAATGGTTTAATACAGAACAATTTGCAAATATGTTGTTAAAGGAAAAGTCTGGTCATTAACCAACTGAAAGATCTATGGCAAAATGCATAGGTCTCAGGTTCTATGAGAGTGAAAGTGCCTAGCAGGAGATGGTTAAAGGGGGAAGTCGTGGAGGTATGAGAGGGAAAAAATAAATACTTCTGGGCATCCATAAATAATACCTAATATCCACAAATAGACTGTAAAGTTAATTTTTGCACATTATTCTGTGAAACCATCCAACTCCACTCCATTATATGCTGAAGGAGGGTGTTTCTTTCTAACTGATTAGAGGCTGAAATACAGAGCTGGCATGCAGATTTGCAATGTGGTCCAGCCCATAAATTCCTGTGCCAATACATGGAGAAAAAATTCCACAAATCTGTGTGTTAGAAAAACATTTGTCAGCTAGCTCTGTATCTTCTGATTTCAGAAGGAGCTGGTATTTGACTCATGTAATTTTCCTGGTTCCCAAATACTAGTGAGATGCACCATTATATACATACAGCCTTATCTTATATACTTTAGTTCAAAGTGAATCCAGTGCAAAAGCATGTACAAAAGGTTGGTTATTCATGACCACAGAAATCTGACTTTGGATAGCAATTATCCATGAATGTTAGGCATGCTATATGGTGTGTATCTCCTGTTCTTCCTGGAACTTCTAATGTGTCCCTCTAAAATGGTGAAAGATTCATCTCAACCTAGTATGCACTAGCTAGGCACTAGTAATAGTGTTTAGTCTAAATGAATGGCTCCCAGAGCACATTAAAGTTTCTTCCATTACTTTTTGTTTCTCACTTTATTTCTTCTCAAGCTAATGAGGCCCAGCGTATTCACAATGATCTGTGCTGTGAATCAAATAAGCTCCAGGAATTCACTGGCCCAAGAAGAGGTTTGGGAGAGCAACATTCCATGCCTGGTAAGAAGGCATTATTTCATGGAGAGCAAAATCCTTGCAGTAAATTTATCTTACGCTGCTTAGGTGAATTTTTATGTGATAGAGCATTGTTGGAGCAAAATATGGGAAACGCTGAACTGGGCCAGAGGCTTGCAGGGGTCCTTGCTGCCATGGGGCTCTTTTTGTAGAGACCACTAGATGGCAGGAAAGCATCGTGCTGCCGCAGAGTGGGAGGGAGCTTCCGGCTCTTAGAACCGCCCTGCTGCCCCAGCGGGGCTTAGTCAGCTCTGCCACATCACTCTCAAGGAAATAAGGAATTTTTTTTGTCTTTGGAAAAATACGATTCGTCCTGGAACAGTGAAACTTCGACTTGTTCAGTAGTTTGTCTGTGGGACTCTCCTCTGGCACTTCTGGGGTTACTCTGCTGTTTGTTACTCTTCAGGGCAGTCTTAGTAAAAGTAATAGGCTTCCTTAGGATGGCTTTTGTGCAAAAACAAGTGAATATAAAGTTTGCATGTTCTCGGCCATATTTCTTAATGGCTTGTGATTTTTTTCATCTAAAATTCTCTTTGTCTTTCCCCTCTTTGGTAGCATGGTGTTCTTCATTAAGGCTTGGAAAGGGAATAGCAAAATGTGATACAGGATATCAAAATGATATCTGAACATTCTTTTAATATCCCTGATAGTAAGGCCACAGCAATGTATAGCTTTTCTAATTTTATTAGCATTCTTTCAAGTGTGCTGCTATGCGCCTTGTTGCTGAGTGTTCTATCTGATTCTCAGGACAGGGAGCTGAAAGAACTGTTCCTCTGATAGCCTGAAAAGTCATGCACACTTGCATCTCTCTCATTCATTCCTGGTGTAAATTCATTGATCTCAATGAAGTTACATTAGGGATAAATTTGGCTTTTATAATATACTTATTAGGTTTTTAGCACTACCTATCTGCACCTTTACTATATGAAAAATTACAATATTCCTGCACTGCTATCATTTCCTCCATCACAAAATGTCCATTTAAAAGCTGTTTTGTTCTTTTGAATAAGTGCTTTATTTTAAAATAGCAGAAAAAAAGTAAAATTAAGCCTCTATGTTCAGTAATGGGTAGAATCATAGATTCATAGAATCATTAAAGACGGAAAAGACCTCTAGGATCATCAAGTCCAACTGTCAACCCAACAATGGTCTCCGAAACCATGCCCTGAAGCGCCATGTCTACACATCTTTTAAGTACCTCCAGGGATGGTGACTCAACCACCTCGCTGGGCAGCCTGTTCCAATGCCTGACCACTCTTTCAGTGAAGAAATTCTTCCTAATATCCAATCTAAACCTCCCCCGATGCAGCTTGAGGCCAACATAAGTTCATATCATCTAAAAAGTAATATAAAAGAACTAATAATTGTATTTTGCCATAAACTCTTTTTTAAATTTCAGTATCTTACAATTTAGAATTCCCAATTATTACAAGTAATGGGGTAAATCTTATGAAAAAGTCTTGCAGATCTGAACAGGGTTCAACCCAGTTGGGTTGTATGAAGAGGCCAGCGGTTCTATATAGCAATCTGTTTTGTATCACGGTGGTCTGACTGGTGAAGACGCAGTCCCCCAGCGTTTTGGTGACTTCCATCAGCTGGTCATCCTTGCTGCTGCCTGGTCCCTCCCCACATACAGCCAAAGATGGCCCCAATGTAGAAAATGGTATTGCACATGTAATTCTTGTATAGAATTTTATGTTTGGGATAGAATTTGAGGTTAAACTCTGTCAGATTAAGCAACTCTTCTCAAAATAAACTAATGTAAATTAACTTTAAAAAAAGAAAACCTTGATGAAAACTCATCAGGTGTTTTTGAATTATCTAAGGCTTTTCTATAGATATCTATAATTTTTAAGTCTGTGCTGGTTTTGGCTGGGATAGAGTTAATTTTCTTCACTGTAACTGGTATAGTGCCAATGGCACATTGATGATTTAGTTTTTGTTAAGTAGCAGCTAAGTGTTGTTAAGTAGTGCCTATAGTAGTTAGGGTCCTTGTGGGATATCTGGAAAGCAAAGGACATGTAGTGAGCAATCCAGGCTCAGACTGTGTGGACTTAATCTGCCTGGGAACAAGAAGGCCTCAAGGATGTTGCAAGTTAAAACCAATGTATGTAGCTATTAATAACAGCTGTGATTTTGTATTTCCCAAGGCTTACAAAGCGGCATGGTACGAGCTTACTGTGGGAATGTGTAGGATGGCATTACGCCTTCCTGATAAGTTGTATTCCAAGATTGGCCACAGGTGCTACTCTGTCAACAGGGGCCGCATCCCATACCACCGGCGGGAGTGTCTCGTTACAGGGTAGCAAAACAAGGCGGGAGTTGCCGATGCTGCTAGTAGCTATCTTTGGGATAAAGCCCAAGGCCGTGCTGACCAACTAATAATAGGCTTGTGTATAATAAACAATAGAGGCTTGTGTGTGATAAGGTGGTTGCAGAGCTATATTAACTGCGCTGTGTCTGTAATAAACTGGCATTTGCTTGATCATATTGGTCGTGTGCAGCGTCCGTGACTTCCGCGTCAGCAAGTGGCGCCCGAACAGGGACCCCCGGATCAGAGTTGGATTTTCCGACGGAGCCGAAGACGGAGGGTGCAGAAGCCGGCCGTAGGTGAGTGCTGCCCCGGCACTCAGGAAGACGCTAGCGCAAAAGATTGGATCTCGCCCTGATCAGGCAGGCGGCCGGGGAGGAGATGGGGTCCACCATGACAAAAGAAGACTCAGCAGTGGTTAAGCCCCTCCAACATATCCTCTCAATGAGAGGGCTGAGTTATGACTCGTCGACCCTGAAGGCTTTGCTATCTTGGGCAAAGGGAAAAGACTTGATCCCCACAGCTGGAGCCGTCTTTGATGTATCAATATGGGAAAAAATAGGGGCAGAGCTGTGGGATGAAATAAGTAAAGGATCCAGGGAGGCGAGCAAATTCTCTACCATGTGGAGGTTGATTAATGAAACATTGAAAAGCATGAGGGCTGAACGGCAAGCTGTGGCGTCTGCATTTGCGGCTCTGCCTCCAGCCGACAGGTCTGCCTCTGCAACTGGCATGCTGTTCTCGGGTCCAACGATCCCTGCCGCAACCCCGGCTCGTGGTGCGGGGGGGGTCCGAATCCCAGCAGAAACTGTAGCCACAGCCCACACCGCCGCACATGTACCATCACCAGAGGGAAAAGCTGCAGAAGATTTTCTACCACCGCCAGATGCAACGCAGTCAGACAGTCCTCAGATTTGTGGCGACACCGATCCACCATCCCGACCCTCTTCACTGGCGCCGACCACTTCACTTTACCCTCCCATGCCACCTTCTTCTCCACTGTCACGTTGCGAAGAGGAGGAGGGGGGAGCAAACGGTTTGGGGGATGCACAGTTGCGGGAATTGGTAAAAAGGCTGGAAACTTCAGAGGCTCGCCTAGGGGCGTCGCCAGAAAAGTTAACAGCTCTTCTGTCTTGGCCATGCCCCGGACCATCGGGGTCTAACCCATTCGTCCCAAATGAAACACCGGGTGGGACCAGTGCTCCTGCACCAATACCAGTGCCACCAGCGTCAGCGGTATTTGGGCAAGGGTTGTTGGCAGGGGAGGCAGGAGACCTATCCATGCGATGGAAAGGGGTAATTCGAGATGCCATGATAGAAGGGCAGTTTTTGCCAATGGCATTTCCAGTTATAGCAGATAATAATGGGAGAGGGGTGTGGGAAGCGTTGGATTGGAAAATGTTGAAGGAGGCCAAAAATGCTGTTACTCAGTATGGGTTAAAATCACCATATACTCAGTCTGTGTTGCAACACATTTTTTCCTCACAGTTATTAACTCCTTATGACTCTAGGATGATTGTCCGGATGCTGTTGCCACCCTCGCAGCAGCTACAATTTTTCCGCTAAAACAGGAGAGGCTGCAAATTTTACAGGACTTAGTAAATGAACAATTAGCAGCGGGTCATATCGTGCCTTCTACAAGCCCTTGGAACACTCCCGTTTTTACCATTCCGAAAAAATCCGGCAGATGGCGACTACTGCACGATTTACGAGCGGTAAACGCTGTTATGCAGGACATGGGGGCACTACAGCCAGGATTACCTTCCCCTGTAATGATCCCTGAGAACTGGGATTTGCTTATCATTGACTTAAAAGATTGTTTCTTTACTATTCCCTTGCATCCAGACGATACAGAGAAATTTGCATTTACGGTACCGACAATTAACAAACAAGAGCCGCCGAAAAGGTATCAATGGGTGGTGTTACCTCAGGGCATGAAGAACTCACCTACATTGTGTCAAAATTTTGTAGCATGGGCTCTACAGCCATTCCGAAAGCAACATCCATCCTTACTAATTTTTCACTGTATGGATGACATATTGATTGCCGGTGAAAAGATGGATTTGGAAGGAATATTACAAAAGTTAGTAGAAACCTTAGAGCCAAAAGGGCAAAATAGCCCCAGAAAAGGTGCAGCGCCAAGGTCCATGGCAGTATTTGGGCTGGACCATTACTGGGAGTGCAGTCCGACCACAGAAAATCGAACTTAAAACAGACATTAAGACCCTCTTAGATGCTCAAAAATTGATGGGAGACATTCAGTGGGTAAGACCTGTTAGTGGAATCACTAATGATGATTTAGCTCCTTTAATGCCCCTCTTAGGAACCATGAACAAAGCCAACGAGCGACGAAGTCTATCAGTAGAACAGAAACAGGCGTTAGATCAGATTGTGGAAAAAATTCTAACGGCTACTGTACAGAGAAAAATTGCTACTTTGCCTTTGCAGTTTTTGATTGTTAATTCCTCACCCAAACAAAAGCATTTAGTAGGACTCATAATGCAATTAGACGAACAGCACATCAACATTCTGGAATGGGTATTCTTATCAACCCAAAAATACGGTTTGTACACGGGTTGAGCTGTTAGCTAACATAATTATTAAAGGCAGAGGAAGGATTTGGGAGTTATCAGGACAAGAGCCCACAACGATATTTATGCCTATAGCACAGAGCTATTTGGACTGGCTCTTAGCGACCTCAGAGACAATCCAAATCGCTCTTGCCGAGTATCCAGGTACGGTTACTAATAAATATCCATCAGCAAAAATTTTATCCCTATTGCAAAACCAGGAATTTGAGGAAATCCCTCGCAGGTCAGAAGTACCAGTGGAAGGACTCACAGTATTCACCGATGCTGGAAGGAAATCAAAACGAGCTGCTATTGCTTGGCACAGCAACAACCAGTGGCATCATCAGCTTCTTACAGGGAGCGCCACAGACTCTTTGCAGACACTCGAACTGAGAGCAGTCTTGTGGGTTTTTCAACGCTGGCCTGACAACCCTTTAAATGTAGTTTCGGACCCACTCTATGTGGTGGGAACGGTACAGCGCTTGGAACACGCCATGATCAAAACTCTAAAAAATAACACCTTATATATATTATTGATGCAGCTTTTGTTTTTGTTGAATCAACGCAGACAAGCCTATTTTGTGACACACATTCACAGCCATCAGTTTAATCAAGGCTTGTCTATCGGAAATAACGTAGCAGACAAGCTAGTCGCTACTGCTTGGAAAAATCACAATGTCAACCTGTTTGAGCAAGCCCGTTTGTCTCATGAATTTTTACATCAATCCGCAAAGGTGTTAGCAAAACAGTTTAACTTAAAGCTGTCAGATGCCCAAGGCATCGTGCAGTCGTGTCCAGCTTGCCAAAAACTGGGATTTGGTCTGGGTCTTGGGGTAAATCCTCGGGGCTTAGGAGCCTTGCAGTTATGGCAAATGGATGTCACTCATATTACAGAATTTGGGTGTCAAAAATATGTGCGTGTCAGTATTGATACTTATTCCCATGCATTGTGGGCCACTGCTCAGACAGGAGAATCAGCCAAACATGTTGTGAAGCATATGCATGCGGCCATTGCTGCTTTAGGAACTCCTCAGGAAGTAAAAACAGATAATGGCCCTGCATATATTTCACAAACATTCAAACGCTTTTGCCAATTGTGGGGCATTCGCAGAGTAACTGGCATACCCCACTCCCCTACAGGACAGGCCATTGTGGAACGTGCACATGCTACCTTGAAATCGCTGTTGCAAAAACAAAAAGGGGGAGAACTGGCTCCTTCTGAACGTCTTGCAAAAGCGATTTATGTTCTAAACTATTTGAGGCTAACAGGAGACCGTGACTCTCCTCCAATTGTAATTCACCATCTGTCATTGCAATCTGGACTACAAAAAGCTGACTCGGTAAAAGTACAGTATCGAGATTTAAAAACTGGGGAATGGAAGGGTCCCGCAGAAGTAAAAATGACCGGTCAAGGTTATGTTTGTGTTTTGACAGACGAAGGCCCACAGTGGGTGCCTAGCCACTGGGTGAAACCATGGAGAGAAGATCTGGGACCAGCAACTAGATCAACTTAAGAAACTAACCAATGAGTTAAAAGCTAGCTCTCTAGGCCTTGATTCATGGTTAACTGGGTTAGGTATCTCAGGATGGGTAAGAGATTTAATTACCCACGGGCTTGTCTTATTATTAGGATTATTATTAACTGTGCTAATATTAGGATGTGTCTTTAAGTGTTTCATGAAAACAGTAGTGCGCATGATGACTGGAGCCTGGATTGTTCAAAAACAAAAAGGGGGATTTGTGGGATATCTGGAAAGCAAAGGACATGTAGTGAACAATCCAGGCTCAGACTGTGTGGACTTAATCTGCCTGGGAACAAGAAGGCCTCAAGGATGTTGCAAGTTAAAACCAATGTATGTAGCTATTAATAACAGCTGTGATTTTGTATTTCCCAAGGCTTACAAAGCGGCATGGTACGAGCTTACTGTGGGAACGTGTAGGAGGGCATTACGCTTTCCTGATAAGTTGTATTCCAAGATTGGCCACAGGTGCTACTCTGTCAACAGGGGCCGCATCCCATACCACCGGCGGGAGTGTCTCGTTACAGGGTAGCAAAACAAGGCGGGAGTTGCCGATGCTGCTAGTAGCTATCTTTGGGATAAAGCCCAAGGCCGTGCTGACCAACTAATAATAGGCTTGTGTATAATAAACAATAGAGGCTTGTGTGTGATAAGGTGGTTACAGAGCTATATTAACCGTGCTGTGTCTGTAATAAACTGGCATTTGCTTGATCATATTGGTCGTGTGCAGTGTCCATGACTTCCGCGTCAGCAGGACCTTTCCAGCTTCCTATGCTCTGCCACTTGGGCAAGAAGCCAGGAGGGGCAGGGCCACAACCAAGAGGGCTGACCCAAACTGGCCAATGGGATATTCCATATCATATGACATCGTGCTCAGCATATTAACTGGGGGGAGTTGGCCAGAGTGGGTGGAGTGATTGCATTTTGGGGGTTGGTGGTGTAGCTTGGTGGGTGGTTGCATCACTTGTTATTTGTTTTGGTTGTTTATTCCCTCTCCCTCCCCTCCCCCCAGCCCGGGTTTTGCCTCTCTCTTTTTCTTTCTCATTATTTTCCTTTTCATTATTATTATTAGTGTTTTATTTTAATTATTAAACCGTTCTTATATCAACCCACAAGTTTTCTCACTTTTGCCCTTCTGATTCTCTCCCCCATCCCGCCGATGGGGGAGTGAGCGAGCGGCTGTGTGGGGCTTAGTTGCCGACTGGGGCTAAACTGATGCTGTAAGTCGGCAATTAAAAAACCCTCTAAAACTCAATGTGTAGTTTTAGAAAGCAGGCATTCTTTATTGCAGAGCCGGGTGCACAGGGGATCACTCCACCTAGCGTGTGCCCAGAGTTGCTCTGCTACAGGGATTATATGCAATCAAAATATACATATTCATTAGATTTCTATGAAATAATTATCATATTCACACTATTCTTTGAACTCATTAATATATGCAAATGTCCTTAACGCATGCACATTCATGTTAATTGGTGGTCTTCCAGGGTCTTCTGGTAGTCACTGATAGTCTTCCTCACTGTGTCCGCTGGTTGAACTCAGTCTCTGGGTGTGCTCCGTTTGTTTTTGGCTTAGTTACACAATTCTTACTGATACTACACTAGGTTATTCTAGCACATCTCCCTTATTTATTCTACTCAAGGATACAGTGTCTCCAGACTCCCTTGTATCTAATCACATATAGCAAGTTCTAAGACTATCTTACTCATAAAGTATTCCAAGTATTTCAAAACTTAGCTATGTTGCTCCAATTAGAGGAGGCCATATGTTCTTTTGAAGCCAGCATCACATATCAAAACCAAAACAGTCTCATCAGTGAATATCATTCCAAAGCAGTGGATGACTAGAGAGTAGACTTTACTAAAGTTTAGCAATGCATCCTTGCAAGGCAGCTGATGTTAATCTGTAGTGAGAACCATTATTATAAACTTGCTGTAAAGAAGCAGGTAGCTAGAGTTCTGATAGACCTGCATGAGCATGTTTGAAGTCATTTTCCACACAAAAAATGCAGGTACCTCATAATATAGGGCACCCAGATAATAGTGCATAAGGCAGGTACTTTATTGCCAGCGCAGCAGTTGCTTCCTGCTAAGGAACTGGGCAGTGCAGTCTATCCATCTGAGCTAGTCTCGAGAGAGTTCATTTTGATCCCCTTCAGTGTCAGCACACACACAAATCACAAAATTTAGTGTGGAATATGCTGGGTGCAGCAGTCTTCAGTGGACAGCAGTGCTGTGCAGCACATATCCACATGACAATATGGGTTGCACATATACACTGAGGGAGCTGCCCTTTGCTCAGTGAAATGGTCTCTACAAGAATTTCTAGCAAAGCCAGCAGCCATTTCAGATGGCCTTAAATTTCTATATGCGCAAAATCAAGCCTGCAATGCCAAGAAACACAATTTTAAAATTAAAAAAAAATTAAATGTTTAACATTGACTAAAATTGTTTGTACAAGTATCTTAAAAGCCCTGCTTGGTGTGACTCCCATAACCTTATGTTGTGGTTTAGCCCCAGTCAGCAACTAAGCACCATGCAGCCACTCGCTCACTTCCCCCCACCCAGAGGGACTGGGGAGAGAATCAGAAGAGTAAAAGTGAGGAAACTCATGGTTTGAGATAAAGACCGTTTAATAGGGAAAGCAAAAGCCATGTGTGCAAGAAAAGCAAAACAAGGAATTCTTTCACTCCTTCCATCAGCAAGCAGGTGTTCAGCTACCTCCAGGAAAGCAGGGCTCCATGAAGCCTAACAGTTACTTGGGAAGACAACTGGCATAACTCTGAACATTTGAACACTCCCCCCTTCCTTTTTCTTCCCCTGGCTTTATATACTGAGCATGATGTTGTATGGTATGGAATATCCCTTTGTTCAGTTGGGGTCTATTTTACACAAAACTCTGGCCACCAGCAAGAGAAAATGTTTTTTTTGCTAAACCTCAGTTACTGGTGCTGCTATTGCTGTCTGTCTACCTGTATGGCAAGCCACAGACTAGTTTGTTTTGGGAGACCAAAGCCTGGTTCTATTAGAATTGATGTAAAATTGGACTTAAATTCAAGAGGACAGGATTTCACTCAGGATGCTTACAAAAGGGAAATGGGGTGAATTTTCATAAGTCTGTTAGGCCACCTTTCATCAGATGTGGGTGAAATAAGCTAGCTTAGTTTAAACACAAAGTTGCATTTCAGTTAGGTAGTTCACTTCATAATTCCTACCTAGTGTGCAGAAACTGTTGTAAGCAACAGTGTGTTGTGTGCATGCACCTGATACAGGCACAGGTCTTTGTCATTGTGATCCCTTCAACTAACGCTGAACCCACATCATGGTTTCCCTCTGCTGTCTCCTCCTAACTATTACTAAACATTGTCTCTTCCTTTTGATGCCGTGAAAAGCCGAAATCAGGACTCAATAGCCCAAATGACTATTAAGCAGGTATTCTTTATTGCAGCGCTGGACGCACAGGGGATCGCTCCTCCTAATGTGCGTGACCGCACAGGGTTAGTTGCATAATTTATACAAGCTTTACGTACACATTCATTAGTTTTCCCCGAGAAAAGATATACATATTCATTATTTTCCAAGAACTCATCATCAGATGCAAATGTCCATTGAGCATGCCGGTTGGTGTCTCCAGGTGGTCGTCAGGGGTCTCTGGATGAAGGATATACTCTTCCTCACTGTGTCCGCTAGTTAACTTTTGCTTTCGCGCAAACTCAGTTCTGAGATCACATATATACTGTCCTTGAGGGATGGTCTGTCCTGGTTTAGTGTTTTGCTCTGCAGTTCCTTATCTTTATGGTTCCGTACATCTGCTTCTTCTAAGGTCAAATGTCGTCATCGTAAATTTGTTTAGGTGCTTCTTGTCTTGAAGCCTTTCTGACTCCCCCAAATCAACAAGTTTTAGTCGTAACAGTTCTAACTCTATCACTTTATATCCTTTTTCCCAAACAGAACACTTTTTCCTACTCATCATTGAATCTTAGCATAATAACTAGTCTAAACCAATCAGAAAGTTCTGATGCTATCTCCCCAAAATTAGATTTGGCCCTTTCTCTTTAGGCCCAGATGAAAGCATTTTTATTCTCTCTTGTTCCACATCTGCTTTGCAGGATAATATTTATGAAGGTTAGCTATTTCATATGGTATTTTTAAAATTAATTATGTGACTTTTCCTTGAAAACTGAACATTAGCTTTAAAACAATATTGAAAATATTTATAGTTCAAAGTATAAAATAACCTTCATATGATTTATCACAAAATGCTCATCTGGAACCTAGAAAGTTGACAAGGATTATAAGGATTAAAGCCTTTCTATTGGCATTGTGGACACTAGTTCAGGCTCTTTGAGAGTCTTTCTGTATTTCTGTAATTTCTGTCAGACAACTCCCCCCCCCCCCAACTGTATATAAGTTTGTAGAAATTGTATGTTTTTATATACTTGTAAACCTGACTTTTCATAAGCAAGAATAGAGGTGAATTCCCCTCTGGAAGAGTGATGTCCTTTATCTGATGCAGAGCACTATCTTGCATGACTGAGGTCACAAACCTTTTCCCGAAAACACCAAAAAAAAGAATGAGTGGAGCTATTTACCAACAGGGCAGTACCCATGTCATGGTTCAGCTTTGTCTTTTTCTGTTCTTTAAAATCTGGAAAATTGATGGTCTAATCTCTACTATCTGTGCAAGTGCTATTTAAACCAGTAGAAGTGTACCTGCTTGCATTAGCAATATTTCATAATATAAATTACAAATAACATTTATTCCCCTTCATCTGTTACATAATATCACATAAAAATAGGCATGCAAGTATATCTACTGACTCTGGTATCTTCTGCCTGTGGTGTCTTATGCATAATATTTCTCATTGCGTTTTGACCATTTCTGGTCTTTGGAGTACTCTAATTATAGTAAAAAATGTTTACAATTCTGCTGAAATATGCAAATGATGCAAGACTAAGTGTAATAGCAAAATGTATTTTTAAGAGAAAAATACATAAACTGATGTGATGCAGAAGATAAGTGCTTTTGAGAAAATAACGTCCATGCAACAGAAGGTGGACAAATAATGCAGAGTAAAAAAGGAATGCATCTCTTTAAAACGGTACAAGCTCTCTTCGGACATACAAGCAATTCAGTAGGAAGGAAAAAGACTAGAATTTAATTTAGCTGATGCAAATTAAATTAAAGCTAAACTGGTTGTGACATTGTTGTTTAGCCCCGGTCATCAAGTAAGCACAACACAGCCACTCGCTCACTCTCCCCACCCCTGTGGGATGGGGGAGAGGATCAGAAGAGTAAAAGTGAGAAAACTCATGGGTTGAGATAAAGATAGTTTAATAATTAATTTATTTTAATAAATAAAGCAAAAGCCACACATGCAAGCAAAGCAAACCAAGGAATTGACTCACTGCTTCCCATCAGAAGGCAGGTGTTCAACCATCTCCAGGAAAGCAGGGCTCCATCAAGCATAACAGTTACTTAGGAAGGCAAACACTATCACTCCAAACATCCCACCCCTTCTTCTTCTTCTTCCCCCACCTTTATATACTGAGCGTGATGTTGTATGGTATGGAATATCCCTTTGGTCAGTTGGGGTCAGCTGTCCTGCCTGTGGGACAACTCCCAACTTCTTGTGCATCTGGCAGAGCAAGGGAAGATAGAAAAGTCCTTGACTAGTGTAAAGCACTACTTAGTAACAACTAAAACATCTCCACATTATCACCACTGTTTCCAGCACAAATCCAAAACATAGCCTCATACTAGCTACTACGAAGAAAATTAACTATCCCAGTCAAAACCAGGTCACACATCAAGATGATGCCAACTATGTAAATTTTTGCTATTTATTAAACTGCCATTTAGAATGGGATAAAAATATAAGGCTCTCTTATTGTTCATTTAAAATTCATTGTGCATTTAAAAGCACATATATACAGATTATTCGCCCCTCACATCTTTAAGAATGAAATTTAAAATCTCTTCTACTTTTTGCCAGTATTTTCTTGTAATTATAGCTCACATACTGTAGTTCCAGGCTACCAACCCCCCAACCCAAAACCCACCAGGCTTTTCTAGCTAAGCAGGATCCCGTTACATCTGATTGCTTCAGATACATTCATTCTTTACAATATCGTTGGCTGTTTCAGGTTAATTACCAAAATAAGTTGCCTGAGAAGCGAGACTTAATTGCTTTACAACTACCTCTGTGAAGTACAATAGGGATTACAAGTACTCATTGATTATACTATTGGTTAGATTAAGGAACTCTAATTATAGCATTTCTCATTCATTTTGTCATTGCATTCTCTTTGAAAGAGACCAAATGGGTCCCAGCAGGTGAAAGCAAAGAAACCTAAAAGTCTCCCTTTGATGAATGACAATACCACAGCTGCCCTTTCCCCATTTATGGAGATTATAAACCTTATTAAATCATGTTAGATATTGATTGAGAGTGAGCTAAACTAAAACCAGCAATAGCAGCATGGATCAGAGAACAGTGCTTTCATCAATGGGCACCGAACACAGCTAAGCTTTTCTCTCCTTTTGCTGTGTGGGTGTTTTTTTAAAAAACTATTTACTTTGTTAAACCATTATACAAGTAATTCACACAATTATACCAGCTTTGTCAATCACAAATAACCAATAGCTGTCCCTATAATACTAGGAATTAATCTTTTATACAATATTAAAGTTAATGCTCTAGACTTTATTATTATTATTTCTATTTTGAGCAATTCTCACAACTCTCACTGATTTCAGGATGCCCTTAATTATAACAAGGCTGGTTTGGAACAAACTGTATGAAAGGAACCAATGAAACTGATACCTTGGACAAAAGCTAAAAGATACAGTTCCACTGTGCCTTTTGTGGTAGACAGGATGTGCTTAATTTAAGCCCAGCCAACGCACCAGAGTTGTTGCCTCAAATGTGTATGTGTATATTATTCTTGGATGAAATGGAATAGCACAGGAGTTATTAGTAATTAAGAAAGGATCACAGTTAGGAGTGGAAACTAACACCTGAGAATTTTAACAAGGTAGTAAGTAATGCTTAGGCCAGATAGGAGGGTATTAGCAATGACTGCCTCATTAACAAGAACCTCCTAAAAGAATACAACTCAGTAGAACTTCAAGGACTGACAGTGGAAACATCCTGCTACAAAGAAGCTTGTGAAGATAAGGGAAGGCCACAGATCAGTGGTGATAAAAGGGAATATCTTGGCCCAGAAGGCACCGAAGCAGGGAAACTGGAGAAAAGGTAATTCTGGCAGGGGGAGATTGTGACCACCGACTCAATTGAGGGACAAAAGAAATACCCCTCCACACTCTTGAGCATGCGCAATGAATTAAAATCACATTGTAGCTTTAAATTTAAGCAAAGATACAGACCAACAGAAGAAGAGGATGCTTAGTCAGGTCAATGATTACATATTAGATAGGCGTGATGTGTTAACTTTCACGTATAAATGTCAAAAATGAACTCCAGTGGATATGCACGCTAGGAGGAATTATCCCCCATGCATCCGGTGATGTAATAAAGAATGCCTGCTTCTTAATACTACATAGGTGTTAAGGAGTTTTGCTCCTGATTTTGGTGACACCATGGGCCGCAGTTCCTGCCAGGAGTCTGCTCCTGTGTGGGCTCCTCTCCATGGGCTGCAGATTCCTTCAGGTCACATAGACCTGCTCTGGCATGGGGGCCTCCACGGGCTGCATTGTGGCTATCTGTTCTACTGTGGACCTCCATGTGCTGCAGGGGGACAGCCTGCTTCACTATGGTCTTCACCACAAGATTCAGGGAATCTCTGCTCCAGCACCTGAAGCACCTCCTCCCCCTCCTTCTTCACTGACCTTGGTGTCTGCAAGATTGTTTCTCTTACATTGTTTTCCTCACTCTTACAACTGCTGTTGCACAGTTGTTTTTTACCCTTTCTTAAATATGTTATCACAGAGACACAACCAGCTTCACTGATTGGCTCAGCTTTGACCAGCCGTGGGTCCATTTTGAAGCAGGCTGGAACTGGCTCTGTCTGACATGGGAGCAACCCCTGGCCTCTTCTCACAGAAGCCACCCCTGCAGCCTCACCCCCGCACACCCCCCACCCCCCCCCAAAACCTTGCCATGTGTCATGGTTTTAGCTGGGTGTCGTGGTTTAGCCAGCAGCTCAACCCTACACAGTCGCTCGCTCACTCCCCAACCAGTAGATGGGGAAAGAATCAAAAGGGTAACGCTCACAGGGCCCCTCTAGTCCTGATCATAGTATTCATCACTCACTTCCTGTAAATACGAATCACAAGTGTCTCTATTAAGCTCAGAAATAAAATCAGCACTTCTACTCCTCTGTCTGGGGACCTGCTCACTGGAAATTGGAGCAGCAGCTTTCCTGGAAGAACCTCCCTGAGTGACTCTTCTTCCTTGCAGTTCACGCACTCGTGCCTGTAGGGTTGAGGTAGGCTTGCCATCCCACCTCATCATGTCCTCTCCGTGGTCACGCAGGTAGAACCATAGGGTGGCCCGTGGTGTGTATCCCCTCCTTTGAGCCAAAGGATGCTTATTCCTAACAGCTGAGACACTACTCTGTCGAGGTGGGGAGCAGGACGTATCTTCTTTGAGTTGCTGGACATCTCGTGATAGATTCTCCACAGCAGAGAGGAGCGAGGAAGAGAGATTTGCTTCATACTCCCGGAGTCTATCAATCACCTCCGCCACCGTTGGTGTGTCATCATCTTTCCAGGACATTACTGCCAATGAGTTTGCATGCAAAGATGGTGCGCTCCGTACAAACTTCCGCCACATGGGTCGTGTGCACTCGGCTTCATCTGGATCTTGGGATGACCGTTGATAGTCCAGGTCACCATAAATCACCTCAAGCACAGCTAATTCCCTTAGATACTGGATGCCTTTCTCCATAGTTGTCCATTTTCCTGGGTGATATGTAACATCTTCTTTAAAGGGATACCTTTCCTTCACTCCGGACAGGAGTCGCCTCCAGAGGCTGAGGGCTTGGGGTTTTTTCCCAATTGCTTTGTCAACACCCCCTTCCCCAGAAAGGGATCCCAATTGTTTGGCTTCTTTTCCCTCTAGTTCCAGGCTACTGGCCCCATTATCCCAGCATTGGAGCAGCCAGGTGACAATGTGCTCACCTGAACAACGGCTGAAATCTTTTCGCATATCTCGCACCTCACTCAAGGACAGGGATCGGGTGGTCTCTATTTCATGTATGCCTTCTTCCTCCTCTCCTCATGACGACCCTGCTTTTTCATCATCCCATTCTAAACGAGTTGACGTCTGCTTCCAATATTTCTTCTTGTGTATGGGGGCGACTGATACTGGTACGGGTTGATTCTCTGAGCCAGCTCCAGTACTTGTCATGGGGGTTTGAGTGGCTGCAGTGACTGTCACTTTGCCTTTCAATCCAGAGACCTTCTCTTCCCCTGAGGGCACCGAATACTGTTGAGCAGGGCTCGGTATGCATGGGCCAGGCCCCAGCAAGTTGCAGTTATCTGTGTCTCTCTGGAGTTCCCAGCGTAACAACATACTTTCTCCAAATATTCTACTAGTTTTTTAGGATTCTGCACTTGTTCGGGGGTGAAACTCCAAAACACTGGGGGTGCCCACTGCCCTAGGTATTTGCCCATGCTATCCCACATGCCCTGCCACTCGTAACTATCAAGGCTTGGGGCAGATTTCTGGGTGATATTCTGAAGTTGCTTAGTCAAAACCAAAACAACATGGCCAAAAACTAACAATAAGTGCACCTTAACTACCCAAGGATGTTCAAGACGCAAAAAGGTTGTTGTAACAGAGGCAGAGACATCATAGAACAAAGTTGCAAAGGTACTATTCCGTATTTCTTCCATATAAAATCTCTCAGAGGAGGAGGTATAATTGCTAATTGCCTCAACAAGGTGGTATCCAAAGTACAGTAACGGTTTCAGCAAAAACCCCAAATACCAGATAAAGCTGAAAACGAGTGTTTGTATAACAAATCTTGTAGGCAAAACATTACTAATCACAGCAGAACACAGCAGACTAAATAAACCGACACCAGTCTTTAACACCAACTGCAAAAAGGACAACATGGTGCTGTGACCAGCAGCTGTTATTATCTCCAACCCTTGAGCCCCACGCTGGGCACCAAAAAAGACTGTCGTGGTTTAGCCGGCAGCTCAGCCCCACACAGTCGCTCGCTCACTCCCCCACCGGTAGATGGGGGAGAGAATCAGAAGGGTAACGCTCGTGGGTTGGGATAAGAACAGTTTAATAATTAAAATTAAAAGAAACAACAGCAAAAATGCAATGGAAAGGAGAACAACGAGAGGCGCAAAACCCCGGGTGGGGGGAGGGAATGAACTGCCAAAACAAACCGCAGCCACTCACCACCCACCGACCCGATGACGCACCGCCCCCGAGCCGCTAACTGCCCCCACTTAATATACTGGTCATGGTGTCTCATGGTATGGAATTAACGTGCCATTGTCCAGTCGGGGTCAGACGACCCTGCCATGGCCCTGCCCCTCCCAGCCTTCCGCCAATGCGGCAGAACTCGGGAAGCTGGAAAGGTAGCGGACCCCCACACACAGGGAGGAAAATTAACCCCTTCTCAGCCAAAACCAGCACACTGGGACAGAGTTATTTTTTTTCACTGTAGCTGACATAGTGCTGTGCTTTGGACTTAGTATGAAAACAAGGTTGATAACACACAGATGTTTTGGTTGTTGCTGGGTAGTTCTTATACTAGTCAAGGACTTTTCCAGCTTCCCATGCTCTGCCGGGTGCACAAGAAGCCGGGAGGTGAGGGGGCACAGCTGAGAGAGTGGATTCAAACTGACCAAAGGGATATTCCATATCATGTAACGTCATGCCCAGTATGTTAACTGGGAGGAGCTGGCCAGGGGAGGGGGGAAGCAATCGCAGCTCGGGGACGGGCAGCGTCAGTCGGTGGGTGGTGAGTGGTTGTATCGTTTGTGTTTCTGCTTTCTTCCCTTTTCCCTTTTCCTTCTTATTATATTATCATTATTGTTATTATTATCATAATCAATATTATTATCATTATTATTTTATTTTCATTATTAAACTGTTCTTATCTCAACCCACAATTTTTCTTCTTTTGCTTTTGCTCTTCCGATTCTCTCCTCCATCCCACAGGGGTGGGGGCAGTGAGCGAGCGGCTACGTGGTGTTTAGTTGCTGACTGGGGCTGAACCACGACACCATGTAAACCCATTACAGCTCTATGAGAGCATAGAATTGGTTCTTGCTTCCTTAGCACCTGACTTATTCAACACTCAGATGGCAAATCAGCAAAGCACTGATGTTTATGTCTCCACATTGTCCTGCCGACATCAGTAGGGCTTCTTACACAATCAAGAGCAGTATATGCTTAAATGTTGGTGGATTAGGATCAAAGCACCTTTAAGCACCATATACTAGAAGCTGTAAAACGACAGCAGAACATGTGTTTTCTTTGGGATTTATTTTTTTTTTACAAAGTGGAGTTTTGAGTGCTTCATTTGTGACCTAGTGACCAGTTGATCAGAAAGCTACTACTGGCCATCAGTGAAAAATCACTTTTCCTTCTTTTTACACAAATTCATATTCATACTGTTGCACATATTTTACATTTCAAATCTGAATTTGTATATGTGTACTAAAGGTTGATGGTTTTCAGAGATTATATGTTAAAGCAGGAAAAATATTTTCTGTAAAAATATTAGATATCTATTTCTATCTTTATAAAAAATATACTTTATATGTCTGTGGCTTTGTGTGCAGGGTATAAATACATATTGTACATGAATGATTTAGTATAGAAATATCAATGTTTCTAGATTACACTGCATACTAGATGAGCTGTCATTAGCAAAAAAAGGATATATAGCTTTTCAACAAAAGAGAATGAGGCAGACAGAGTGTTGCAGTGGTTTGGGTGTTTTAGTGTGCATGCAGGGGGGCGTGTGTCTTTGTGTCTTTTTTTTTTTTTTTTTAGCATCTATCCCGGCCAATCTTTGCATTGCCAGTAAGGAAAATTATATCCATGGCAACTGACTGCATCATTCCTATCCACATCAATGATGCCTCCAGTCTAAACTGTCAAATATTCTATGCACATCATGTAAAATGTGTCTCTCATATCTCTGTGCATCTATTTTTTGTGGCTACGTGTTTATGCAAATGAGAATTGTCCTTTTTCTTTCAGGTTTATTGAATAGTGATTTTGTTTTGCACCTTGGCAATGCAAAGTCATGCTGTCTTGACACCTGGTTTACCACATAATTGCAAAAGTGATATCATAATGATAATGCTCCTTAAATTAGTCTGACTCATGAGGAAGACTTGGAGTTCCCTTTTGTTGCATTAATAGGTGAAGAAATTTGGCAGAAAATAAACCCTCTTGCAGTCTAGCTAGTCCTCAGATGTCCGAGGGACTGGGGGTGGCTGGGCTTAGATTCTGAGTGATACCCGATTCAGCACTGTTAGTCCATGAGGGATTCACTAACAGTACGATCGCTATTAGTCTAGTCGTGCCCAATAACCCTTCACGGCCAGATTCACTAATAGTGCGGTTTATTGAAGCAACAGAAATACAGGTTCTTATCGGATTGCCAGTGATAAATGCATTGTCTGCAAAGCACGTGCAAGTATAAAGCGCTAAAACACAAAACACAAAATAACAAGCTTGTTCTCTAAATTTCCCGGGGAATCACTCGATATAACCAAGTGTTCGAGTCTTCCCCAATAGGCGCCCCTATGGGAGAGAAGAGAGTTTCAGCCCGTCGACTGATCCCAGTAGTCTGTGATGGTATCTTCCCTAACGTCCCTTCTCTCCTAGAGGTCATTTTATACTATTTTATCTTCAGGTAGAGCTTGAGTGACTCTAGTCATACATACTTTTGTTACCGATTGGTGTAGAAATTCCTTGCTTCGATTTAAAGGTATAGACTAAGAGAAATTCAGAGTGCATGCTCAGTGAGGGGTGGTTGCACCTTGGAGGCGGGTAACTTTGGGATGGAGGTGTGTGTTTTGGTATTATAATGAGGTTATAATGAGCAATGTTCACCCACAGGGCATGATGTTATGGTGCTGGTCAGGGCATGGCTCCATGGTTCCATCCAGTTCACAGGTCTGCAGTGATTTATGGACGAGTTTGGCCGTGGAGCCTTCACTTCACTCCCTCCTCCAATTATCTCTCTTAGAACTAGTACACTGAGTTCCCCCAGTGTTCCTAACATCTAAGAGTACAGGTTATGTTGCTTAGGGAACAATCAATGAACCAATTTCCAGAATGCCAACCGCATTCCATCCTGGAAGTTAACTTTTATGAAATGTGGATATAACTTTAGCATCAATAATTTCAGCCTCAATATATTTACCCCTGGTAATCATTCCACACCTTTAAAAGGAGAACATTAATATGGGGCTGAGATATGAGAACAGTGTTTAATTGGGTCTCGACTGTACTAATTTTCAGGACTGGAAAGCTAGCAGTTGATTTGTTCTTTTTAGTTAGAATGAGGAAATATCCTTTATAAATTCTGAATGACATATTAGCCATCTTTTTTTTGTAGAAAGACCAAGAATACCAAGCATTGTCCTTTTCTTACTTGGCAGGAAAAAAAAAATCCCACCAAACACTCTAGGTTTCTGCCTCACATTTAATGGACATGTAATCAAATACTTCCTTGATCTCATTTGAATGCAAGTGGCTAAACCTACAAATCCCACAGGAATGCTAAGTGGAGTAGTTGAGATGCATCAAGCAGAACCTGCACTCAGCAGTGCTAAGCCCCACTGTAGCTGCCCCACCTACAGTTCTTCGTAGAGAGTAGGGAGTAGAAGATACTTCTAGTTTCAGTCAACATAAACCACAGCAGGTTTTAGAAAGGGTAAAGGGTTTGGCTTCTGGTTTGATTTTGGGTTTTTTTCACATAAAGAAAGTTCTGGATGTCAGGACCTTGTCAATGTTACCTGATGGGTTTCAGCTGGGATAGAGCTAATTTTCTTTCTAGTAGCTGGTATAGTTCTGTGTTTTGGGTTTAGTATGAGAATAATCTTGATAACACACTGATGTTTTAGTTGTTGCAAAGTAGTGCTTACACTAGTCAAGGACTTTTTCAGCTTCCCATGCCCTGCCAGCGAGAAGCTGAGAGGGGACACAGCTGGGCCAGCTGACCCAAACTGACCAAAGGGATATTCCATATGATATGACGTCATGCTCTGTATATAAAGCTGAGGGAAGAAGAAGGAAGGTGGGAATGTTTGGAGTGCTGGTGTTTGTCTTCCCAAGTTGCCATTAGGCGTGATGGAGCCCTGCTTTCCTGGAGATGGCTGAACACCTGCCTGCCCATGGGAAGTAGTGATTGAATTCCTTGTTTTGGTTTGCGTGTGTGTGTGGCTTTTGCTTTACCAATTAAATTGTCTTTATCTCAACCCAGGAGTTTTCTCACTTTTACTTTTCTGATTCTCTCCCCCATCCCACTGGGGGGGAGTGAGCAAATGGCTACGTGGTGCTTAATTGCCGGCTGGGGTTAAATCATGACACCTAGTAAATAAAAAGTTCTGGACAAAATATACAGCATTATAAAATATTATTCCTTTGAAGCAATTGCTCTTTTGATGGCATTTATGTCTGATTTGCAAGAATAATTTGGTGAAGACTCTTGTATGCTGTGGGCTGTGAGAAGGGTGAAATGGTTGCATAATGTGAAGTCTGTGACTTAGCACGACAGTCATCAAAAGCAAAAGTGTTGTTCTTGAGAACAACAAACCTAAAATGTAACCAACAGTGAATATTCAAACAAAGAGATATTTGCGATAAATGTCATTCTAAAAGTTTCATATATGAACTGTTTCTTCAGCCCTTGCTTACCAATCACTTAGCCCACAGAAGTGAGCTTCCTTACAGAAACAGCATATTTAATACAGTATTTCAGTAACAGCCTCACCTACAAGCCTTGAAATTCTCCTCTAAAAGCTAACTTTTCCCTTTAGGATTTGTGCTGGTTTTGGCTGGGATAGAGTTAATTTTCTTCACTGTACTTGGTATAGTGTTGATGGAACATTGATGGAACATTGATGTTTTAGTTGTTGTTAAGTAGTGCCTATAATAGTCAGGGACCTTTCCAGCTTCCCATGCTTTGCCACTTGGGCAAGAAGCCAGGAGGGGCAGTGCCACAGCCAAGACAGCTGACCCCAAATGGCCAATGGGATATTCATTTTTGCAGCCCTCCTCTTCTTTCAATTTCCCTGCAAAATCCTAGTGCAGGATTATGTTCTGATTCTGTGACAATATCAATTCTATCAGAAACACATACAAAAATGTCCATAAAAACTATTTACCCAGCTGCTAAAATTTTAAACACCTTTCGTGTTGCTACTCACCACAGAACAGAGGCTTTTTTCCAGAACCATGCAGATGTCTGGGATGAAATTCTGAGCCAGTGAACCTGCCAGGTTGCATGGTTCATTACAAACTAAAAATTCAGGTCATTTTTCTCTATAATTCACAAACCCAGGCCCTCTTTTTAGTGCACTTTGAACTAAGGCAGCTTTTGATGAGTTTTTTTTTTTTTTGTGATTAAATTTGGTGAAGAGATAGAAAGTTACGGTTTGGGGTTTTTTTGGGGGGTTGTTTCTTTTTTTTTTTTTTTTTTTTTTTTAGTTTGAGGAGCAACCAAAGGCAATTCATGTGCAGTGACAACAAAGAATAATTCTAAACAAAAACACAGAAAGAAGAAAACCCATTTTGGTTTGCTCAGCTCTGATCTTCCCACAACTACTTTAAACTTAATACAGTGGAATCCTAATCAAGATGCCCTGGCAGATGGCCCTTTGTCTCCATTAAGAATAGAATCATAGAATGGTTTAGTTTGGAAAGGACCTTTAGAGGTCATCTAGTCCAACCCTCCTGCAGTGAGCAGGGACATCTTCAACTAGATCAGGTTCCTCAGAGCCCAGTCCAACTCGACCTTGAATGTCTCTCGGGATACGGCATCTGCCACCTCTCTGGGCAACCTGTTCCAGTGTTTCACCACCCTCATAGTAAAAAATTTCTTCCTTATATCCAGTCTAAATCTACTCTCCTTTAGTTTAAAACCATTGCCCCTTGTCCTGTCACAATAGGCCTTGCCAAAGTGATTGCCCCCATCATTTCTATAGTCCCCCTTTATGTACTGGAAGGCTGCAATAAGGTCTCCCCACAGCCTTCTCTTCTCCAGGCTGAACAACCCCAACTCTCTCAGCCTGTCTTCATAGGAGAGGTGTTCCAGCCCTCAGATCATTTTTGCGGCCCTCCTCTGGACCCACTCCAACAGTTCCATGTCCTTCCTGTGTTGAGGGCTCCAGAGCTGGACACAGTACTCCAGGTGGGGTCTGACAAGACCGGAGTAGAGGGGCAGAATCACCTCCCTCGACCTGCTGGCCACACTTCTTTTGATGCAGCCCAGGATATGGTTGGCCTTCTGGGCTGCAAGCACACATTGTTGGCTCATGTCCAGCTTTTCATCCCCCAGTGCCCTCAAGTCCTTCTCTGCAGGGCTGCTCTCAATCTCTTCATCCCCCAGCCTGTACTGATATTGGGGGTTGCCCCAACCCAGGTGCAGGACCTTGCATTTGGCCCTGTTGAACCTCATGAGGTTCACATGGGCCCACCCCTCCAGCTTGTCCAGGTCTCTTTGGATGAGATCCCATCCTTCTGGTGTGTCAACTGCACCACTCAGCTTGGTGCCATCTGCAAACTTGCTGAGGGTGCACTCGATCCCACTGTCTATGTCATTGATGAAGATATTAAATAGTACCAATCCCAGACCCCTGAGGGACACCACTCATCACTGGTCTCCATCTGGACGTTGAGCCATTGACCACTACCCTATGGATGCGACCATCCAGCCAGTTCCTTATCCACCAAACAGTCCACCCATCAAATCCATATCTCTCCAGTTTAGAGAGAAGGTTGTTATGTGTCAAAGGCCTTACAGAAGGTCAGATAGATGACATCCGTAGCTCTTCCCTTGTCCACTGATGTAGTCACTCCATCATAGAAAGCCACTAGGTTGGTCAGGCAGGACTTGCCCTTGGTGCAGCCATGCTGGCTGCCTCGGATCACCTCCTTGTCCTCCATGTGCCTTAGCATAGCTTCTAGGAGGATCTGTTCCATGATCTTCCCCAGCACAGAGGCGAGGCTGACAGGTTGGTAGTTCCCCGGGTCCTCCTTGCTACCTGTTGCAAATGCAGGTTTGTGGATATGGCTGCCTACACCAAATTGTCTGGAATATGATTTGTTACGCAGATTTAGTTAGCAATTTAAGATTTATTAATATTTTGGAGATAGATCACAATATTATGGTGCATAATTCTTAACAGCATTAGCCAATTTAAAACAGCAATTTGATGGAATTTTTTTACAGTCAACAGCGACTTAGTTAAAGACTCGAGAATGGCAAGGTTCAGTCTATTACTTACAGAGAAGAAGTGTACAAAGGAAAATTGAGGTATACTCAAGTTAGAATGATTCAGAGGGACTGTGGATGCAGGGGATAAGGAGGACCCTCCCGTTGAGTCACGAGGTTCAGAATAGACCCCCTTGCTTTCTAAACTTCTTTCAGAGAGAAGTCTAGGTGCGGCTAGGTCCAATCTCAGCCTCAGACTTGGTCAACGGTTTATAAGAATAGAGATTTTATATATATATAGTCGAATTGCACACACACACACGCACCAAGGTTAACCTGTGAATAAAATTTCCCCTTCCGTGAGTTTCACAAATTACTCACTTTTATGTGCTGGCATTTGTCAGCATATGGCCGGCAAACCTCGTGAAATCAGGCCTTTTGAGTCCTCGCGAAATCGTCAGCAGACAATCTTTCACTCCTCACAAAATCTACCCTGAGGCGTCCCAGCCCGGGGGAGATACAGGGTCACACATCCTGCTGCGGTCCTGGAGATCTCAAAGGGTCTCCCTCTTGGATTGCTATTTATAGGATCGAGATGATTGGCTTTGGTCAATATGTTACATTCTGGCCGCAATTCTGGTACACAAGTCAGGGAGCAGATGGCCCAGGGATGGACAGCGATTTCCTGGCACCCAAGTCGTTATGACCAAGACAACAGCAAGATGGGTCTTATCCTGAGATCTCAGGGTGGTTCTGATGTGCCATTCAGGCAGCAGATGGATTGCCTGGGGCCCAAGTCGTTATGACTAAGATAACAACACAATATCGCTTGTGCTGGGATCCCAGAGTGGCCCAGGGGCTGCACCACCACACTACCCTTTTTAAGGATGGGCACAATGTTTCCCTTCTTCCAGTCCCCAGGGACTTCACCTGACTGCCATGACTTAAATATCATAGAGAGTGGCTTAGCAACTACATCAGCCAATTCCCTCAGGGCTCTGGGATGCATCTCATCAGGTCCCATAGACTTGTGTATATCCAGGTTCTTCAGGTGGTCATGAACCTGATCCTCCCTTACAGTGGGAAGGGCTTTATACCCCTGCTCTCCATCCTGTGGTCCATCGACTTGGGAGGGGTGAGGAGAGAGGTTACCAGTGAAGACTGAGGCAAAAAAGTTGTTGAGTACCTCAGCCTTCTCCCCATCTGTTGATACTAGGCCACCATTCTTGTTCATCAGGGGGTTATGCTTTCTTTAACTTTCCTTTTCTCGTTCACGTACCTGTAGAAGCCCTTCTTGTTATTCTTTGTATCCCTTGCCAAATTCAGCTCCAGCCATGCCTTGGCCTTCCTGACCCCAGCCCTACACAACTGGGCAGCGTCCCTATACTCTTCCCAGGACACCCGTCCCTGCTTCCACTACCTGTGCAGCTCCCTCTTGCTCTTTAGCTTGACCAGCATGTCTCAACTTAGCCATGCTGGTCTCTTGCCTTCCTTGCCTGATTTCTTACACCTGGGAACTGACAGCTCTTGCGCTGTATGGAACGCGTCCTTAAAGATCTGCCAGCTCTCTTCTGTTCCCTTGTCCCTGGAGACCATTTCCCAGGGGGTTCTGCTGACTAACTCCTTGAAGAGCTGGAAGTCCGCTTTCCTAAAATTTAGGGTCCTGACTATACTCCTCGCTTTTCCCGTATCCCTCAGGAGTGCAAACTCCACCAATGCATGATCACTGCAGCCCAAGCTGCCTCCAATCTTGATGTCACTGATGAGCATTGGTGACCATCAGGTCTAGTATTGCATCCCCTCTGGTAGGGTTGTCTATTACCTGGCTCAAGAAGTTATCCTCAATGCATTCTAGGAATCTCCTGGATTGCCTACAGATCGCCGTGCTACTTTTCGGGGTGGTTGAAGTCCCCCAGCAGGATGAGAGCCTGTGTGCGCAAAGCCTCCTGGAGTTGGAGGAAGAAGGCTTCATCAGTATGCTCCCCTTGGTCAGGTGGCCTGTAGTAGACACCAACCACAAGGTTCCCTTTGTTGCCTTGGTCTCTAATTCTTACCCATAAGCTTTTGACCTGTTCATGGTTATTCTTCAGAGACAGCTCTTCACACTGTATCGATTTCTTGATGTAGAGAGCAACGCCTCCGCCCCTCCTTCCTTGCCTGTCCCTTCTGAACACCCTGTAGCCATTGATAGCCACATTCCAGTCATGGGATTCGTCCCACCAAGTTTCAGTAATGGCAATCAGGTCGTAGCTTTCTAGCAGCACGGTGGCTTCCAACTCCCCCTGTTTGTTTCCCATGCTGCGTGTGTTAGTGAAGAGGCATTTCATTCAGGCTGTGGGCCATGTCTCATTCTTAGTGGAAAACCCATCGATTCCCTTGATGTGTTTCATGGGAGTTTCCTTGTTGGCTTCTACTACCTCAGGAGCCCCCAGTTCATCTCCACAAGACTCCGACTGTGCTGCAGTGCCCCCAGCACACCTCTGGGCAACAGGTTGAGGGCTCATACTAGCAGCCCGTCCCTCTAACCTTGGCATGTCATCCTACAGCTTGTCACAGGCAAACCTGATATGTTCCCCCTCCCCCTTCACCTCTAGTTTAAAGCCCTGTCAATGAGCCCCGCAAGTTCCTGAGCAAAGACCTCTTTCCCCTTTGAGAAAGGTGGCTCCCATTTGACACCGGCAATCCTGGTGCTGTGTAGGCCATCCCATTATCAAAAAACCCAAAGTTGTGTCGATGACACCAGCCACAAAGCCATGTGTTGATAGATTGGGTCCGCCTATTCCTTTCAATGTCTGATAATACTACACTCTATGGGGATTACAAAGGCATTTCACATATACTGGTGTAAACAGAATATAATAAACTATTTCAATTGGAAGAGACCTACAACGGTCATCTAGTCCAACTGCCTGACCACTTCAGGGCTGACCAAAAGTATAAGAATACTATATTCTTAATATAATAGAAACAAGTATGTTAAATGTCTTGTCTGAACTGCTGCTGAAAAGGCAGGGATCTTCAGCTTAAAAGAGAGCCTAATAAGAGATTGTGTGAGACACACACAAAAGAAGCTGCGTAGAGAAGGCAGATCATATTTATGACCTGTGACAAAGATGTTCATTGAAAATGTAAGGCAAGCAAATCTAATACTGATATAAGCAAAGTCTTGTTTGGTAGCATGTATAATTTACCTGTGGAAATCATTGTCATCAGATACCACACAGGTTGACAGTTTAGCACTATTAAAATAGATATGGGTGTTGATATAAATATTGAGGATGTCTGTAGCTATATTAGATAGATATCTATTAATTAATGGATAAATACCCAACTGCTTCTAATATATAAGCCAGTTTTGAACTCCTAGCAATGAGGAAAAAGGCAGGAAGAGGAACATCCTGCACAACCATAAATGCCTGTACTTCCCTGTGAGGATTGTGGTGCTGGCCAGCATTACTTAGGGTACTCACAGAGAAACATTTGGTGTGATCCACGAAAACACTATAGATTTTCCTGCTTTTGTATTTAGAATTGAGTTAATGGTGAGAAAGTTATTTCCATTTCAATCCTGGCTTTAAAAATGCAGCAGGAAAATATTCTTAGATTATTTTTTCAAATCTCTTACAGGGGCTTTGAACAATGATACTGAAATAACATTTCAAGTACATCACTGTGCCTAATGAGTTACAGAGCTCTTGATTAATGGCACTTGTTCAGCATCATACTGACAGCAGTATGAAGTGTAAAAGAACGGTGTTTCTGCCTGGTATGTTTTCTTCTATGACACAGACCAGGCATCATAGAATAGAATAGAACAGAACAGAATATTTCAGTTGAAAGGGACGTACAATGATCATCTAGTCCAACTGCCTGACAACTTCAGGGCTGACCAAAAGTTAAAGCATAGTATTAAGGGCTTTGTCCAAATGCCTCTTGAACACTGACAGGCATGGAGCATCAACCACCTCTCTAGGAAGCCCCTTCAAGTGTTTGACCACCCTCTTGGTAAAGAAATGCTTCCTAATATCAAGACTAAACCTCCCCCGGCACAGCTTTGAGCCATTCCCACGTGTCCTGTCACTGGCTACCAGGGAGAAGAGATCAGCACCTCCCTCTCCACTTCCCCTCCTCAGGAAGCTGTAGAGAGCGATGAGGTCGCCCCTCAGCCTCCTTTTCTCCAAACTAGACAAACCCAGACTCCTTAGATGCTCTTCATAGGACATTCCTTCCAGCCCTTTCACCAGCTTTGCTACCCACCTCTAGATACATTCAAGTACCTTAACATCCTTCTTAAATGGTGGGGCCCAGAACTGCACACAGTACTCAAGGTGAGGCTGCACCAATGCTAAATACAGCAGGATGCTCACCTCACTTGACTGACTGGCTATACTGTGTTTGATGCACCCCAGGATGCGGTTTGCCCTCTTGGCTGCCAGGGCACACTGCTGACTCATATTGAGCCTTCTGTCAGGCAGCACCCCCAGATCCCTTTCTGCAGGATTACTCTCCAGCCTCTCCTCCCCCAATTTATACTTGTGCCTGGCATTACACTGTTCCAGGTGCAGAATCCAGCATTTGTTTTTGTTAAATTTCATCCCATTAATCATTGCCCAATGTTCCAATCTATCTCGATCCCTCTGCAAGGCCTCTTTTCCCTCAAAAGAGTCAACAGCACCTCCCTGTTTAGTATCATCAGCAAACTTGTTAATGGTACATTCGACTCCTGCATCCAGATCATTGATAACAATATTGATCAAAATTGGCCCTAGGATTGAGCTCTCAGGAACACCAACATCTGGCTGCCAGCCAGATGTAGCCCCATTCACTACAACCCTTTGAACTCTACCTTTCAGCCAGTTCTTCACCCAGCGCACTGTGAACCCACTCATCTCAGGATACGGTTGGCTTTCTGGGCTGCAAGCACAGCTTGCTGGCTCATGTCCAATTTTTCATCCACCAGTATCCCCAAGTCCTTCCCTGCGGGGCTGCTCTCAATCCATTCATCCCCCAGGCTGTACTGATACCGGGGGTTCCCCCGACCCAGGTGCAGGACCTTGCACTTGGCCTTGTTGAACCTCATGAGAGTTGCATCATGGGCCCACCCCCTCAAGCCTGTCAAGGTCCCTCTGGATGGCATCCCTTCCCAGCTCAGCTTGGTGTCTTCTGCAAACTTGCTGAGGGTGCACGCGACCCCTCTGTGTATGTCATTGATGAAGATATTAAACAGTACTGGTCCCAATACAGACCCTTGAGGCACACCACTCGTTACTGGTTTCCACTTGGACATTGAGCCACTGACAGTAACTCTTTGGATGCAGCCACCCATCCAATTCCTTATCCATCTAACAGTCCATCCTTCAAACCCATATCTCTCCAATTTAGTGGCAAGAATGTTGGAGGGGACGACCGTATCAAAGGCTTTACCAGAAGGCCAGGTAGATGACATCTGTAGCTCTTCCCTTATCCATCGATGCAGTCATTCCCTTGGAGAAGGCTACCAGATTAGTCAGGCACAAGTTGCCCTTGGTGAAGCCATGTTGGCTGCCTCGAATCATCTCCCTGTCTTCCATGTGCTTTGACATGTCTTCCAGGAGGAGCTGCTCCATGCTCTTACTGGGCACGGAGGTGAAACTGGTTGGTAGTGCCCAGGGTCCTCCTTTCTACCCTTTTTAAAAATGGGTATGATGTTTCCCTTTTTTCCAGTCACTGGGGACTTTGCCTGACTGCCATGACTTTTCAAATATGATGGAGAGTGGCTTAGGAACTTTGTCTGCTGGTTCCCTCAGGACCCAGGCATGCATCTCATTGGGTCCCATGCACTTATGTTCAGGCTCCTCAGGTGTTCTCGAACCTGATCTTCTCCTACAATGGGAGATAATCATATGCCCCATTAGATGTTGGGAACCTTGAGTGGCATGGCATCAAACAGGCCTCCAATCCACGCACAGCATGTCATGCAAACCCTGGCCATAGCAGATATTCTCCCCTTTCAGTCATTCAAGGTATTATAGGATTTTCCTACAAAGAAACAACTCTATAATTTTTACTGTCAAACACAAAGGATGTTCTCATGGGAAGTCCTTGCTGCACTTCTAGATAAAGGCAAGGCCACACGGGTGCCGTTATTGCCTGTACCAAATGGGAGCTGACTGCAGGCTCTTTTGTTACAATGAGCTGGCTGAGTTTATCCCACGGCCAACAGATTTGTGCAAAACAAAACAGGCCTGAAGGCTGCACTGGACACGCAGCAGTGTGGCACAGCAAAGAATCGCACAGGCCTGGGCCTACTCAGGTTAACTGTATCGTGGATCACTGACTCCTCAATGTGCAATGGTCTTCTGGTCAGGATCACTACAGATGGCTAAATATCATATTCTCAACAGGTACTATATCCCACTTATGTTAGGTATTGTCATGAAAATTCACAACTGGCCCATTCCAACTGAGGAGAGAGGCTAGGATCCAAAGTATAGAATTACAAGGGTAAATATTTATTCATATGCATAAGGTGTCCCAGCCACATTGGGGCACCCCGAATGTGGTTTTACACAGAGTTCTTATACCCTTCAAACATTCAGGTACAAGACTGTGATCCCAAAAAGCAGGTTTGTTCGTCCGGTGTGCAAAACACCAAACCACACACAGAGCGGAGGTATTTTATCCAATTCATTTTTGTGATGCCATGAAAAGCTGAAATCAGGACTCAATAGCCCGAATGACTATTAAGCAGGTGTTCTTTATTGCAGCGCTGGACGCACAGGGGATCACTCCTCCTAATGTACGTGACCGCACAGGGTTAGTTGCATAACTTATACAAACTCTGCATACACATTCATTAGTTTTCCCAAGAAAATATATACATATTCATTATTTTCCAAGAACTCATTATCAGATGCAAATGTCCATTGAGCATGCCGGTTGGTGTCTCCAGGTGGTCATCAGGGGTCTCTGGATGAAGGATATACTCTTCCTCACTGTGTCCGCTAGTTAACTTTTGCTTTCGCGCAAACTCAGTTCTGAGATCACATATATACTGTCCTTGAGGGATGGTCTGTCCTGGTTTAGTGTTTTGCTCTGCAGTTCCTTATCTTTATGGTTCTGTACATCTGCTTCTTCTAAGGTCAAATGTCGTCATCGTAAATTTGTTTAGGTGCTTCTTGTCTTGAAGCCTGACTCCCCCAAAGCAACAAGTTTTAGCCATAACAGTTCTAACTCTATCAATCCCTCCTTTTCTTTTTGAGGACTTGTAGCTTACCTGCTACAGTCCTCGATATAAGAATTTACTAAGTCTCAAACAGAGACTATTATAGAAGCGTTTCATGTTTATTTGCAAATTTCATAATAATTCATCCTTTTCAAGGGCCCAAGTAAAATATTTCCCTGTTTCCACTTGGTGTCTAATCTTCTTTCTTTTCCAGTTACCCTATGTCTCAGCTGAATTTCGACAACACCAGAGAAAACATCTAAGAGACACACAAACAAACATTCCTAAAACCATTAGCGTAACCAATTCAATGAATAATTGTTTTAACCATCTTATATTAGGAAGCCAAGAAGTCAATTTATCCCACAAATCTCAAGACCCTAAAGAAGTGTCATCTAGAGAGACGTCATGGAATATTTATGTTTTTTTCCCCGAAGTGCATTCAGATCTGCTTCTATCTGCTTATCTTTGTTGATATATGCACAGCAGCTGGTATTAACAATCATGCATACACCCCCTTCTTTGGCAGTCAGTAAATCCAATGCCATTCGATTTTGCAGCACAACTTTACTAAGGGATGACACCTCCATCTACAAATTCTTTTTAGTTTTGAATCTTGATTGCAGTGAAGGTGGTCAGCAACACCTGGTAAGGTCCATTCCACTTTCCCAGAAGATTACCTGAAAAATTCTTAAGATAAACCCAATCTCCAGGGCTAAATGGGTGGATCGGATGATCTAATCCTTTGGCTCTGGCTCCCAAAACACTTTTATTAATCTTTTCCAATTGTTTTTTTTTAAGGCTATAACATAATTTTCTAAGTAATGATCTCCTAACTGGTTCAAATCCTCCCCTTGGTACTTAGCCTGATGCGGTCTTCCATATAGTATCTCAAAAGGGCTCAAATTTTCTTTAGCCCTAGGTTTTACACATATTCGTAGTAGTGCAATAGGTAGCGCTTGGTACCAATAGAGGTTTGCTTCCTGGCATATCTTTGCTATTTGTTGTTTTATCATGCGATTCATTTTTTCTACTTGTCTGCTGGCTTGTGGTCTGTAAGGTGTACGTAATTGCCAATTGATTCCCAATAGCTTGCTGACTTGCTGCACTACTACTGCACAAAAATGTGTACCCCTGTCTGATGAAATTATCGTAGGTACCCCAAATCGGGGTATTATTTCATTTAGTAGTACCTTAGTAACCTCCCTCGCTTTATTTGTTCTACAAGAAAATGCTTCTGGCCATTCGGAAAAGGTGTCTGTGAGTACCAATAGGTATCTATAACCTCCTTTTCTTGGAAGTTCTGAGATATCAATTTGCCAGTGGTCCCCGGTATATTTCCTTTCCCAGTATTCCCCAATTGTACCTGGTTGTCTGTATTAGGATTATTTTTCAAACATATTTTGAATTAAGGTTGGACTAGATGATCCCTGAGGTCCCTTCCAACTTGTGATTGTGTGATATTTCACATTGCTGAGTCACCTGCCAGAGTGTAGTATATACATTTCTCCCTATTAATTTCCAATTTAAAAAGTTATACAGGGAGTCTGCCCCTCAATGTGTTCTATTATGTTCCTCTTTAACAGTTCCCCATATCTGTTTGGCAGGAATTATAATTTGGCCGTCACTCGAATGGGCCCATCCTCTGGAGGGAGCCCACCCTCCCATTTCTTCTATTAATTATTTGTCGGCCTTAGAATATTCAATATTTTCTTGGTCACCTAGGCTCTTACTTCTATTATCTGGAATTAAGGCTAAAATCTCTAGCATTCTCTCCGCTGCCTGCTTAGCCTCATAGTCAGCCAATCTATTACCTTTTTCCTGTTCAGTGTTACCCTTTGGGCGTCCTTGACAGTGCATGATGGCAACTTTGGTTGGTAATCGGACTGCTTCTAATAAATGCAGGATTTCCTCAGCGTGCTTAATCTGCCTTCCTTGTGTAGTTAGTGGCCCTCATTCTTTCCAAATTGCTCCATGAGCATGGACAACTCCAAAGGCATATTTGGAATCTGTCCATATATTTATCTTTCTCCCTTTTGCCAGCTCCAGGGCCCTCATCAGGACAATAATTTCAGCCTTTTGAGCTGATGTTCCAGCAGATAGTGACTGAGATTCAATTATTTTGTTTGCTGTTGTCACCGCGTATCTGGCCTTTCGAGTACCTTGTCGGACGAAGCTGCTTCCGTCCGTGAACCAGGAATCTTGTGCATCTTCCAGAGGTGGTTCTTTCAAATATGATCTGCTAGAATATACAGTCTCTACGGTCTCTAAGCAATCATGTGTTAATGACTCAGATGTCACCCCACTGAGGGAAGAAGCTGCATTCGTAACATTAGTTACTTCAATAGTAACATCATCTGGTTCAATTAAAATGGCCTGGTATTGTAGCAATCGAGATGGGGAAAGCCAGTGATTCCCTTTCTGTCCCAACACAGCTGATACTGTGTGTGAAACCAGTACTGTGATCTTTTGGCCTAAGGTGAGTTTCCGGGCCTCCTGAATATTCAAGACCACAGCCGCCACAGCTCGCAGGCACCCTGGCCACCCCTTGCTTACTTCATCAAGCTGTTTAGAAAAACAGGCCACAGCTCTTCTGTAGGGTCCTAGCCATTGAGCTAGGACTCCCAGAGATACACCTTGTCTTTCATCGGAAAACAGCCAGAAGGTTTAGTCACCTCAGGTAGGCCCAGGGCCGGGGCCTTCATTAGTTCCTTTTTAAGTGTCTTGAATGCATTTTGAGCTTCTTTGGACCAGACCAATCGAGTAGGGTTGTTTTTCAAAAGTTCATACAAAAGTTTTACTATTATTCCATAATTATAAATCCATAACCGGCACCAACCTGTCATTCCCAAAAAGATCCTAAGTTCTTTTACCATCTGAGGGAGGGGGGTTCTGCAGATGGCTTCTTTTCGTTCTTTTCCTAATTCCCGTTTTCCCTCTAGATAATTCATATCCAAGGTAGGTTACTTGTTGACGCACCATCTGAGCTTTCTGTTGAGAGACTCGATACCTATTTAGTCCCAAGAAGTTCAACAAACTGATAGTCTATTGTATACAATAATCAGGTTTTGTTTCAGTTGCTATTAATAAGTCATCCACATCCTGTAAAAGGACTCCTTCCCTGGAGGGAGGATCCCACGTTTCAAGTTCTCGTGCTAATTGATTTCCAAAGATCGTTGGACTATTTTTTTAAAGCCTTAGGGCAACACTGTCCAGGTAAGCTGGGGTTTCCTACCAGTGGTAGGGCTTTCCCATTCAAATGCAAATAATTTTTTACTTTCTTTGGCTAAAGGCAAACAGAAGAATGCATCTTTTAAATCTAATACTGTAAACCATACTTGATTATCCCATAATTTAGTAAGTAAGGTATAAGGATTAGCTACCACAGGGTGCAGGGTCCTTAATAATTTTGTTCACTTCTCTTAAATCTTGCACTACCCAATAAGTTCCATCTGGATTTTTTTTACCAGTAATATGGGGGTATTATATTCTGGTTCACATTCTATTGATAGCCTGTGCTGTCAAAAGTTATTAATTGGTCCTCCTATTCCCTTTCAGCCTTCTAACTTCTAACTTCATTTTACCGATGTCCTTCCTCCCAACAATACACACTGATTCTTTCCCAGTCCCCTTCTATTTCCAGAGGGCCTTCCCCTTCCTCGTCCTCTAAACCCTCCTCTGCTTTGCCATTCCTCTCTGTTCCAAAGCTGCCACCGTAGCTGTTGCCATCACTTTCGACAGTTTTCCTCTATCTACATTCTCCTGATGCCTAAAAACTCTCCATGCCTCCTCAAGTAATTTCTGCAAGTTTCTTATTTCGGGTTCCTTTAGTTTCTGTAGCTTCTTTCTTATATCTGTAGATGATTGTCCCCAAAATAGAGAAACGAGTTGTTGTCGTCCCACATCCAAGGAGGGATCTAGGGTAGTGTATTTTCACACAGCATTTCTCAATTGATCCAAAAATTCAGTAGGGATCAGTGGGGGTCTCTTGATAATCTCTCATATGATAGCATATAATGCTGACCAATTTACAGCTTTTGGAATTGCATTTTCTAATCCCAATTTTATCCAATCTCAGTATCTTTTTAATAATCTATAATCACGCCCGTCATTGGGGTCCCAATGTGGGTCAGTCAAGTGAATGTAATCGTCCACATTCCCTTGTAAGGTTCCCCCAGTAATCTGGGCCTGTACATGAGTTCGTGCAGTTTTAATACTAATTGTTTTTCTGTTTCCGTCATTTCCCCCCAAATCAAATCTACATCTGTCCATTCAAGGTCCTGTTGTTTGGGTTGTTTTGTATTATTATTATTATTATTATTCAAATACTTTTGCCGCTCGAGAGGGGTCATCCCAGTATCCCCTAGCTACCTCTTTCCAGGCATCTAAATCAGTAGTGGAGAAGGGTACTTTTACTCTAGCCAGCTCTCCTGCCCCCATTACCTCTCGTAATGGAGCCAGGAGTTGTGGAGCTTTCTCTGTTCTATTCCTGGTCCATGCTGTAACAGGAGTAAAAGCACTTATTGCTCCTTCCTTCTCGCTGTTATCATCCATTTCAGATAACAGTGATGGATGAGGGGGAGACAGATTAAGGGGTGAAGGGGGCAATCCCAAATCCTCAGGTTGATCCTCTATCTCCTCCCTTTTCTTTCTGGGGCTTGTTATTTTCAAACATCTCTGCCCAATACTACATGCTGAACAGCATCTCCTTATTTTCTCCCGCTCCTTCTTTTCACTTCTCTCTTTTTTTTCTAAAGATAAAACCAGGGGAATCTTCTGGTGGAATATTAATACCGCAGTCTCTCTGCCACTCCAGATGATTCCACAAAGTGGAAAACATATCTGCATACGCAAACTCATCCCACATTCCTTCTTTCCTTTTAAAAACAAAACAAAACAAAAAAAAAAAAAAAACCAACATCAGCCGCAATACAGTGTTTTCTTATTCACACGCTCACCTGGCAGTCCCCCTATATCTTTACAGTGTGCTAGGATACATCCTAGGGGCCTTTTCTTTGGAATTTCGCTGCTCTGATTCCCCCCCCCATTCCGTTTTCTTATTTACGAGGCACACAGGACATCAATGTGTACGTAGATAGCACAATATTGGTCCGTAATAAAGTTAATCGCTTCGTTCCGGTCATACCCCTCGCGGGATAGCGGAACCAAGGGTCAGAACTCCACACTCGCTTTGCAGCTATGCTGCGTCTCAGTCACTCATTCCTTCACCAGTCACACCAGTTAACTCAGCTCATTCATACTTAGTTATCAATTTTACAACACCTGATGGGTATATCCAAATTCAATGTCAACAAGCCAGTATCCGAGTTCAATATCAATAAATCCGTACCACCAGAGTACAAAACTTATGTGGGTTACATAAGTGTACCAATACCAGAAGTACGTTACTGCAGAAATACGAAGCCTAACCCGTGCCCGTACCCACGTACTAAATACCAGAGTACACTACCCACGATGAGCATGCACCACCAGATGTATCCCTCAGGCACTAGTAGCCTGGACACACGGCACTCTGCATAGGACGTCTCCTACAGCTTACAAGAACCCCAAATGACCGGTCCCAAATTCAAAAACAGAAAACCAAAAATATTTAAAGAATACCTTTATTCCTTTAGATGGTCCTTCTCTGCTCCCACAGTGATCCAACTGAGGCGAGGACTCCCTCCGGGAAATCCCGGGGGTACCCTACGGAGTCCTGTTCTCAGCGGGTCCTGCAGCCGACCTGAGAAGGCCCCACCTGGGTCGCCAAATTGATGCCGTGAAAAGCCGAAATCAGGACTCAATAGCCCGAATGACTATTAAGCAGGTATTCTTTATTGCAGCGCTGGACGCACAGGGGATCACTCCTCCTAATGTGCGTGACCGCACAGGGTTAGTTGCATAATTTATACAAGCTTTACGTACACATTCAGTCATAACAGTTATAAATCTATCAGAGGTTAGACTAATAGGTCTGTAGTTCCCTAGTGGGTCTTTCCTTGCGCCCTTCTTGCAAATTAGAATAATGTTGGCTAGCTTCCAGTCAGCGGGGACCACCCCAGACTCCCAAGACTTTGGGAAGATGATCAAGAGGGGTCCTGCTCTAACATCTGCTAAGTCCTTCAGTACTCTGGGTTGAATCCTAACAGGCCCCATGGACTTGTGAACATTCAGCTGTTGTGGTTTATCCAGCAACTCAGCCCCACACAGCCACTCATTCACTCCCCCACTGGCGGGATGGGGGAGAGAATCAGAAGGGTAAAGCTCGTGGGTTGAGATAAGAACAGTTTAATAATTAAAATAAAACAGTTACAACAACAGCAGCAACAATAATGCAGTGGAAAGGAAAACAAAGAGAGGCACGAAACCCAGGGCCGGGGGGGGGAAGGGGGAATGAACGACCAAAACAAACCGCACATGATGCAGCCACCCAACGCCACCAGTCCCCAAGCCACAACCACCCTACAGCACACCAACTGCCCCAGTTAATATACTGGTCATGGCGCCACATGGTATGAAATGAATATCCCATTGGCCAGTTGGGGTCAGCTGACTTGGCTGTGGCTCCGCCCCTCCCAGCCTCTTGCCCACGTGGCAGAGCTTGGGAGGCTGGAAAGGTCCCTGACTACTACAGGCGCTACAGTGAAGAGAATTAACTCCTTCTCAGCCAAAACCAGCACACAGCCTGTGCCTTACCATTTCAGTGTCCACAAATGGAAAGCCGCTACTGTTCCCACACTCGTGGTCCTCTGACTCAGGGGACTGGGCGGCCCAAGGTCTATCAGTATTATTAAAGACTGAGGGGAAGAAAAAAAGCATTGAATGCCTCTGCTTTTTCTTCATCCCTATTAGCCAGGTGACCATCTTCAGCAAGTATTGGTCCAATGCTTTCTTTAGACGTCCTCTTGCTATTAATGTACTTTAAAAAGCCTTTCTTGTCGTCTGACACAACACTGGCCAGTTTCAGCTCTAATGGAGCTTTGGCCTTTTGTGTCTTCTCCTTGCATACATGAACCACAGCTCTGTAATCTTCCTGCAAAGCCTCACCTGGCTTCCAGAGATAATACCATTTCTTTTTCCTCTTGAGTTCCACGAGGGAGTTCCCTGTTCAGCCAAGCTGGTCTTCTGCCCTGCTTGCTTGACTTGTGACACAGGGGATTTGCCTGATCCTGTGCTTCTAAAAGGTGGTTTTTAAAGACTGACGAGCTCTCATGGACCCCTAAGCCCTCAAAAGCAGATTCTCAAGGGGCATTGCTAACTAGCTCCCTGAATAGCTTATAGTTTGCTCTCTTGAGCTCCAGGGTAGCAACTCTGCTGACCTTTTAAACTCAACTATTTTGTGATCACTGTGGCCAAGACAGCCACCTACCCTCACATCTCCCATGAGTCCTTCTCTATTCACAAATGACAAGTCTAGGAGGGCATCTTTCCTAGTTGGCTCACTGAGTGCTTGTGACAAGAAGTTATCTTCCACAAACTTCAGGAATTTCCCAGACTTGCTTGTCACAGCAGTATGATATTCCCAGTTGATGCCTGGGAAGTTGAAATCTCCCATAAGGACAAGGGCTACCGATCTAGAGATTTCTCCTAATTGCCTGTAGAATAACTCCTCAGTGCTATCATCCTGGATGGGGTGGTCGGTAACAGACACCCACTACAATATCTCCTTCATTTTCCATCACCCTAATCCTCACCCAGAAGCTCTCAACCACATCACCTCTAACTGTAAGGGCTGTACAGTCACAACTCTCCCTTACATATAGTGTAACACCTCCACCTCGCCTGCCCTGCCTATCCCTTCTGAACAGCCTCTAGCCCTCTATCCCAGCACTCTAGTCATGAGACTCATTCCACCAAGTCTCACTAACAGGAATGACATCATAGCTCTGGGAACAGGCCAATACTTCCACTTCATCCTGTTTGTTTCTCATACTGCATGTGTTGGTGTACAAGCACTTCAGATGTGCTCCTGAGCCCTCAGTGTTCCCAGGAGCAGTGTAAATGTTCCCACTAGCATTGCCACCTTCAGGTGATGCCATGCCAACCCTTGGCTCACCTACTGCAATCCTGTTGATATCCCCCATTGATTCTAGTTTAAAGCTCTCTTGATCACTCCTGCCAGCTTACGCCCAAAGACCTGTTTTCCTCATTGTGACAGGTGGATTCTGTCAGGCCCCAGCATACCTTGTCTCTTGAAGGCTCTTCCATGGTTTAAAAACCCAAAGTTTAGGCACAGGCACCAGTCCTGGAGCCAGGTATTGATATTCTGGGCTCGCCTGTTTCTTCTGAGTTCTCCCCCCATTACTGGGAGGATTGAGGAAAACACTACCTGCGCTCTCAAAGTTTTTTAGTGTTCTTTCCAGGGCTCTGGAGTGTCTTTTGATTGACCTCAGACTTTCTTGCGATATCATTTGTACCCATGTGAAAGAACAGGAATGGATGGTAGTCTGAAGGTTGAACTAGGCTCTCCAGTCTTGTGGTGACATACCTAATTCAGGCCCCAGGGAGACAGCAAACTTCCCTGTAAAAGAGGGTCCAGTCTGCAGATGGGTGCTTCTGTTCTGCACAGGAGGAAATCACCAATGATCGTAACTTGTCATTGTTTCTTCTTAGCACTGGTCTTAATGCAGGTTTTATTACGAGGGGTTGGTCTCTGACCTTGGCAAGACTGCTTAAGCAGGTTCCTCCTCTTTTTCATTATATGTGTTATCTACCATACCCAGGGCCTCGTTCCTATTCTGTAAGGATAGCTTAGAGGGTAAGGAAGGATTTCTCTGACCACTCTGTGCTGTAACCTTCTTCCACCCTGCCTTATCCCTTGTGACACTACCTTATTCCTGGCACGAAGCAGATCCAGGACCTGCCCCTGTAGCAGCCACACTGAGTTGGCTTCTATGCATCATAGATGGTAGAGTATGGGTCCATTGATCAATCTCCCTGCCAAACTCTCAATCCTCAGTCTGCTCACCTCTTCCTGCAGCTTGGCCACCAAGCAGAGCAGTTCATCAATCTGGTCACCATTCCCACAGTCTTGCTTGCAGTCACTTTCCACCTCTAGGAATATCCCTTCACACATCCCACATCTGGAAACCTGGGTGGTCACATGCTTGAACAGGAGCGCCGTCTGTGTGGCTGCATTGGTTCTACCAGGTGCTAGAAGGTCAGGAGAAGCAGGGGACACTGTGATTTTTAGTATTATAATGAGGATATTTCCCCTACTGGGAACTTTGTTTTAGTTCTTATCCACATCCCAATTAGTTGTTCTCCTTGATTATACACTTTATCACCCTTTTCTCACTGTCTTCTGAGGTGGGATGTTTGCTTTGATCAGCTCTCAAGGATATAGTCGTAAAACAAGCGCTTCCCTATCTCTCAGATCCCTTCTCTAGCTGTTAAATTCTGTTTTGCCAAGCTCACATGGTTCATTGTTATGGCTTAGCGGAAAATTCAAAAAATTCTGTTTTCTTTGGGATATCAACATGATTTGACTAATCACTAACACCCACACTTCCGGTTACTGATCATAGGAAAACTTTGCAAAGCAACTACATTTCTGCAGCATGCTTGCTGCTTGTCTATCAATCCAGACGTCTCTGGAGTCAGTCTTGCTATAGTTACTCATCTATGATGCCAGAAGATGCTGGGAGGGTTTCAAAGACATGACAGAGGGCCTATGATGCTGGTGTTGTCTTGGTTGTTCAGGGGTATTCTTTATCTTTCATGGACAGCTCTAAACTTCCAAGAAGCAAAGACTTTATTTCCAGGGCTGGGCTGACCTTTAGTTTGTTTTACTCAAGCATGAACAATACCAAAGTCTCCAGTAAAATTCCACTACCTCATTACAGTACAGTGTATAATGTGAACTAATATATATGTTAACAAAGTTAATACACTTTCATACTATAAAGACTGACTGATAAAATAGTTAGGGAAGGGGATTTTCATAACAGTATTTGAAGGGGAAATCCATGTTCCTAGGGCAAACAGGTAGAATCAGAAAAGGTCTTGGAAAAGAAATTGTCAAATAGGTGCTGAATAAGGAGAAATAAAATCACAGAATGGTAGGAGTCGGAGGGGACCTCTGGAGATCATCTTGTCCAACCCCCCTGCTTGAGCAGGTACACCTAGAGCAGAAGGCACAGAACTGCATCCAGGTGGATTTTGAATATTTCCAGGGAAGGAGACTCCACAGCCTCTCTGGGCAGCCTGTTCCACTGCCCTGTCACCCTCACAGTAAAGAAGTTTTTTCTCATATTGAGGTGAAACTTCCTGTGTTCCAATTTGTGCCCATTGTCCCTTGTCCTGTCATTGGGCACCACTGAAAAGAGTCTGGCCCCATCCTCTTGACACCCACCCTTCATATATCTATAAGCATTGATAAGATCCCCCCTCAGTCTTCTCTTCTCCAGGCTGAACAGACCCAGGTCTCAGTCTTTCCTCATGAGGGAGATGCTCCAGGCCCCTAATTATCTTCATAGTTCTCTGCTAGACTCTCTCCAGTAGTTCCCTGTCTTTCTTGAACTGGGGGGCCCAGAACTGGACACAGTACTCCAAATGTGGCCTCACTAGGGCAGAGTAGAAGGGGAGGATAACCTCTCTGGATCTGCTGGTCACACTCTTTTTTATGCAACCCAGGATACCATTGGCCTCCTTGGCCACAAGAGCACATTGCTGGCTCATAGTCAACTTGCTGTCCACCAGCATTTCCAGGTCCTTCTCAGCAGAACAATGAATGAAAAAATTAAACCTAAAAAAATCCCTCTTGCCAAAATCAGTATAATTGTGCAAACAAAAGCAAACAAAACAAGACCACCACCCCACCACCCCCCGTACAAAATACCCACCTATTAAAAAAACACCATCCAGAACAACAAGATAATGGTAGAATATTTCCCTTTTCCAAAATCTCATCTTAATCCTGTAATTTTTTTGCCACAACACTTTGTTTGTGTCCCATCTTCTCTGAAATTCAGTATCTCAAACATATTTTTGTGTCTAACTGACAAAAACCCCACAACAAACAACAAGAAATACCCAATATTGAAGTAATTCAAAGTAAATAGTTTCCCTTCTTGCTGTTACTTCCAACTCTTCTCTTCCCCCCCCCCCATGTGTCAAACCAGTTGAGCAGATGAACTCAGGATTATAATGGAAACTATCAAAACAGCCGAGGCTGTGAAATCACTATCATGGCTCCATAATACAATAGTAGGCCTTGGCATTACCTTTCAACATGTGCCAGTAACAAACATAGCTATAGCTAGTCCATCTCCACAGAGTAGAGGCCTCATAGTAATAGACACTGATAGCCTTTTAAGTCCTTATGAAAATTACTTTTCAGAAGACAGGGTATGACAGTGATGAAATCACATTTGGCTTCAATGTACTGTCAACAGAGTACACTAGCATTTCCTTACAGAAACAGAAGTCGTCTTTCTATAAGAAACCACCTGAGAAGAAAGGTAATGGGGATCAAGATTAAAGTAAGAAACCTTAATGTTAAACAAAATGTCTTTATTTTAAGCATTCTATTTTATTCTTCTTTTCTTAACTTTCTTTGTATTCTCAATCTTTATATATCCTGAATATAGTTTTCCAGAGGAAGATCACAACTTGCTGAAGGAAGTTCCTAAGACATGAGTGATGATTGCCACCTATCTACATACAGTACCATCACCTTTCTCTCTAGTCAAAGGCAAAACCTACTAGCTGCTGCTTTTCTTTTTTTCTGTCTGCTGCATTTTAGACTGTACAATAAAGAGTAGTTGTAGAACATTCAATAAAATGAAAAGGAATAAAATATCTGTGGAAGTTCCAAGGTTGCAAGGAGTTTTATGTTACATACTGGTATTAACCTCTGTATAGTAAAGCTTTCTCCTAGGTTTTCAAGGGGAAAATATTCTTCTATTTGTGAAATCTGCACATAGATCACTACAATATCTTTTTCAAATATTCATTTGTAAACAATAGGCAAATAGAAGTACATCAAACAGTAGCAGGTTTTGCTAGTATTATTCTTGAAATTGGAGTGTGTCAGTTTCCTAGACAGCAGAAGCCTAAAGAATAATTCAGTGCTGAGATATCCTACATATGAGTCAGGTTACACCTACTTCAGCAGGTGCTCCAGTTAGCCTTAATCCTGCCTAATTTTACCGATTTACAGAAATGTTAATATCTTTAAAAAGCATTTTTCAGACAGTGATTATTCTTTCTTTCCCACGTTTGGTAATCAAGATTATTATTGAGAAAACCATAAACACTGAAGAAAACTAAATCTATCATGGTGCATATACCTACACAGCAGTCATGATACCTGCTGCGTCTAACATGTTTACAGAGTCTGAGAGGTCTGCCATGAGGATCAACTGCCTATTTGAAAGACAGAACTTATGTCATTGGAGGTTTGTATAAAATTTTTTTGAGAACAGGAAAACATTACCATCTATATGTTAAGGTAGCAAAGAAATCGGAAAAGCCCAAATTCCATTTTTCTTTTTATGGCTTAATTATCTTCATTAGTTTATTTATTAGCTCCAGGTGACTTGACTATATTCCTTGCATGTTGTGGGAAAGGCATGCAATTTTTGAGGATGGAAAGGATGGGGTTTGAAAGAACTAGAGTACAGTGTTTTGAAGTTAACCACTCATTTTTTCTACCTATACAGTCTCTCTCAAGAGCAGATGTAACCTTAACCTAAATGATGGGGATATACATCTGCATTTCCACAACCACATGATGTGATTTGAAAGGAGACTACAGCCCAATTAGCCTTTACTTCCTCCCCCAGCTCTTCTGCCCCCACAATAAATATGTGCTTTATCAAATAGTCTGTAAAACTGCTGATATACAGCAGGAAAGTAGGGTTTTGTGTATCTGTGCTGTAATACTGTCCTTGTACAGCTGTACCATCCTGGTTTTATGCCCCTTACGTAAAGAGTTGGCCTTCAAAAAGAAAAATCTGTTAGACACAAAGCTGGATGTCAAGTGAGATATTTACAACTCTAGATGTTACTAACGGGAGTCCCAATGACGTAGTTATGAAAACTTTTTTAGGTTGAGAACTCTTCTAGGCATGGACTACATTCATTCTATGTACCCAATATCCAGTGCAACTGTGGCTGTAGTTCACTGCATTGTATATGGCAGCATTACTTTAATGAAATATATATTACTGTATAACAGGAATACATTATTTATATAATACTACACATTTTTATTTTTCTGGTCCTAATCTTTAGCATCAATTAAAAATCAGCTCTGTCAACCAGATATAAAAAAATGTAGGAAATATAAGGCTACTTATTATCACTGTTGCCCTATACATGTGTATATATATATAAATTGTAGTTTATTGTTAAGCTATCTGCCAAGAGATGCAAAGTCTCATTTAGCTCTGGCTGCAAAGAAAATACTGTACAATATAATTAATATAAAACCTCAAGACAAACATATTAGAAACTCATCAAAATCAGTTGTAGAAATTGCAATGCTTCCTGTTGTTCTAACTAAACAATCTTAGTCAGTAGTTTTGAGGTGGCATACATTTTGCAGTCACTGACAACTAACAGTATGTTTAAAAACTTTACATCCCTTTGTGTAAGTTAGAAAAATACCATGGAGTATGTAGATTATTATACTTAATCATTCTCTCCAAAATAGTTTTTATTTCATGATACCATCTAGGAACGCTAAAGAATAAATAATTCTGCTTTCCCACCCCTCTCCCCAAAGGATATTTACACAAATATTCACATAGAAAATAAGAGTAGAACTACTTTTTACCATTTATACACTCAGTCTTTTTAAAATAATGCTATCAATTCTTTTATTTCTGGACTTTATAACATATATAGAAGATGGAAAACATTATTTCCCTATCAATTATATCACTGGTTTTTTTCATTTAGCAAACACTGAAATGTTTGTCTCATTCTTTTTTATTCTATTTAATTATTTATTTTATGGAGCAAGAATTATCTGTTGGTTCAAGTACTGGAATGAGTTTAAAGAAAACTCCTGAAACTGATTTTACATGACCTTGGATGAGCCATTTAATGATAATTTCTTAGTGTTTTAGCCCCTATCAGTAATACAGAAATATGTAACAGATCCTAATTTTATTGCAATGTTCTGAGGATAAATTCATAAATACTTGCCATGTTCTCAGCTGTTGTTTGACCTGGGCATCCATGGAGATAGTCACTGCAAATGCAAAATCAAATAGCAAATGACCTGATGTGGTGGGCAGAACTTGGCTGGCTAGCAGGTGTCTACCAAGCTGCTCTATCACTCCCCTTCCTCAACTGGGCAGTGGGTGAGAAAATATGACAAAAGGCTCATGGGTCACGATAAGGACAGGGAGATCAATCAGCAATTGCCGTCACAGGCAAACCAGACTTGACTTGGGGAAATTAATGTAATTTATTGCCAATTAACCATGGAGTAAGATAATGAGAAATAAAACCAAATCTTTAAACGCCTTCCCCCCACCCCTCCCTTCTTCCTGGGCTAAACTTCACTCTTGATTTCTCTACCTCCTCCACCTGAGTGGTGCAGGGGGATGGGGAATGAGGGTTGCGGTCAGTTCATCACACAGTGTCTCTGCCACGCCTTCCTCCACACTCTCTTCCCATGTTCTAGCATGGGGTCCCTCTCATAGGAGACAGTCCTCCACAAACTTCTCCAATGCGGGTACTTCCCATGGGATGCAGTTCATTAAATGCTCCAGTGTGGGGTCCCTTCCATGGGGTGCAGTCCTTCAGGAACAGACTGATCCAGCATGGGTCCCCCATGGGGCCACAGATCTTGCGAGGAGTCTGCTCCAGGATGGGCTCTCCACGTGGTCACAGCCTCCTTCGGGCACATCCATCTGCTCCAGTGTGGGGTCCTCCATGGGCTGCAGATGAATACCTGTTCCACCATGGACCTCCATGGGCTGCAGGGTGACAACCTGCATCACCATGGTCTTCACCGTGGGCTGCAGGGGAATCTCTGCTCCAGTGCCTGGAGCACCTCCTCCCCATCCTTCTTCACTGACCTTGTTGTCTGCATAGTTGTTTCTCTCATATTCTCACTCATCTCTCTTCCAGCTGCTGTTGTGCAGCATTTTTCCCCCTTCTTAAATATGTTATAACAGGCGCTACCATGGTCACTGATTGGCTCAGCTTTGGCCAGCACTGAGTTCGTCTTGTAACTGGCTACATCTGACATAGGGGCAGCTTCTGACATCATCTCACAGAAGCCACCCCTGCAGCCCTGCCTAGCATGAGGACAAGAGGTAGGAATCTGTTTTTAACTGGTATTTCAGCGTTAGGACAATTAATAGTCAAATATTGTAAAGTCAGTTAGAAGTCACTATTGTATTATATTCATATATTCAACAGAGTGAGGACTAAAACATAGTATTTCAGACATTAAATTTAGGACTACTGACAAACTCACAGTAGAATGAAATATAGGAAATATCAAAATCACTTCAATATGGGATGTGATAAATTGTGGCGTTGTGTTTTCCTCTCTCAGGCTTCTAAACATTTCCATGAACATCAACAAGGTTAACTCTTTCTTCCTCTACATGTATCACCATCTTCCTAGACTACATAAAAGGCTTAAAAGAAAATAATTATTCATGTTCTCAACTGAATTATGAGCAAGATGAATTTATCCCTCCAAAAGCACTAGGTATCGGGCCCAAATCACTACGGTTTTAATGGAAACAGAATTAACCCCATGAATTCTGAAAACTGAAAACCAAACTGAAACACAAGAGGTTCCATCTGAACATCATGAAACACACTTTTACTGTGAGGGTGACCAAGCACTGGAACAGGTTGCCCAGAGAGGTTCTGGAGTCTCCATCCTTGCAGCTAGTCAAAAGCCATCTGGACATGGTCCTGGGCAACTGGCTCTAATTTGCCCTGCTTAAGCAGGAGGGTTGCATGAGATGACCTCCAGAGGTCCCTTCCAAACTGAAACATTCTGTGATTCTGTGATTCAAAAATGTTAGGCTCCTGTAAACCTGAGATGAGGAAAATACACTCAATTACAAAAGTTTGAGACTATGTGTATATGAAGACAATTTTCTTTGGCAATAGCTTCACAAAACTCCAATTATGTGACCTTATAAAAGTTTAGATAGACTATTTTTAAAAAACTAGGCAATTTTTAAAAAAATCCTTATATCATAGAATCAGAGAATCATAGAATGGTTTGGGCTGGAAGGGACCTTTAAAGGTCATCTAGTCCACCCCCCCTACAATGAGCAGGGACATCTTCAACTAGATCAGGTTGCTCAAAGCCCCGTCCAACCCAACCTTGAAAGTTTCCAGGGATGGGGCATCTACAGCCTCTCTGGGCAACCTGTTCCAGTGTTTCACCACCCATATTGTACACAACCAGACAACATCCCTGTACTCTTCCCAGGATACCTGGGATTGAGAGCTCTTGTGCTCTATAGAAAGCATCCTTAAAGATCTGCCAGCTCTCTTATGTTCCCTTGTCCCTGGAGACCATTTCCCAGGGGGTCCTACTCACTAACTCCTTGAACAGCTAGAAGTTTGCTTTCCTAAAATTCAGGATCCTGACTATACTCCTTGCTTTTCCCATATCCCTCAGGACTGTGAACTCCACCAATGCATGATCACTGCAGCCCAAGCTGCCTCCAATCTTGACGTCACTGATGAGCTCACTTGCATTGGTGACCATCAGGTCTAGTAACACAGCCTCTCTGGTAGCGCTGTCTATTACCTGGCTTAAGAAGTTATCCTCAATGCACTCCAGAAGCCTCTTGGATTGCCTACAGCTCACCATGCTGTTTTTCCAGCAGATGTCGGGGTGGTTGAAGTCCCCCAGCAAGATGAGAGCCTGGAAGCATGATGCCTCCTGTAGCTAGAGTAAGAAGGCTTCGTCAACAGGCTCCCCTTGATTGGGTAGCCTGTAACAATCACCAACCATAAGGTTCCCTTTGTTGCCTTAGTCTCAAATTCTTACCCATAAACTTTCATCCTGCTCGTGGCTATTCTTCAGAGACAGCTCTTCACAATCTATCAATTTCTTGACATAGAGGCCAACCCCTCCCCCCCCCTTATATCATAGGTTTGCTCTGGCTTTTCACCATACACGTAATCTTGAATAAATTTTCTTTTATTATTTGGTGAAATGCAGCTCCTCTATAATTTTAGAATATATGTGACATTAATTTTGCTGCATTTTTCCCATCTTTGGTTTATTACAGTGAAAACACTGTATTGTGCACTATGTATATTGAGTATGGTTTAGATCTCCTTTAGAGTATCAGCATAATTCTTTACTATTCAGAGACCATTGTATAGCACTTTTCATTTATAACTGTTTTTTTAAAAAAAACCCACCAAATTTAATTAGCATCAACCTCAACTACAATATGGGAAAACTGAAGAAAAGTCATGTGTCCTATGTAAGATATTGGGGTCATCAACAGAGGTCCTAATTTCTACTTCCCAGTCTACTGGATTGTACTTTTAGGAACCATAACTTTTCCTTCATGGAAGTTGACAGGAATATAATTCTGGATAATTCTTTAGATTTAAGTTACAACTTTTCTCATGTTGTACATTTGAGTATGATTTGAATAGTGAAACTAAATTTTTAGGCAAAGATACTGAAAACCTTTCTCCTCTTCCAAACATTCGACTGCGAAAAAAAGGAAATGACACATCACATTCCTTCATCCTGACTCTGCATTCACTATAGGCTCAAGCAAAAACAGTCTTATTTTTTTCTCATACATTACTAGCAAAAAGCCCAAAACATAACTATGGCAACAACAGTACCAACAATAGCACAGTTACATGTGAATCTATATGTAACAAAGACTGGAAAAGCACACAAGGACTGTTTTCAAGATCTAAGATCTAAGTGTAAGAAAGCATTATAAAGAGACGGTAAGAACCCCATCTAGCTCCCACTGAAGGCAATGGAAGTTTTATTCTGAATTTAAATAAGCGACTACTCACTTATTCCTAGTATCCAGTAGGAATGGACCATTTTCAGAATCCTAGAAAGATACCAGCTATTTTTCTATTTGAGTCCCATGTTGGGTCCGTTTCATCCAACCTCCCTTGAGGCAAAAAGGACGTGACACTATCAAAAATTCCAGGCAGATTTGGCTTGTGAGTATGAACTGCACCGGGGAATGGGTGCAGTAGGAAGTCATAGTAAGAGCACTTATGAGAAAACCTCAGACATGCAAACATGACTGAACTCAACCAGCTGCTGTTTGAAGGGCTAAAGTTCTGAGGAATCAGAAGAAAAACAAAACCAAACAAACACAGAAACCCTCCCCAAAGCAAACAAAAAACCCCACATAACTTCAAGGACAACAAGAATTACAAAGCTGGAAGAAGCCAGAGAGAGAGGAAAAAATGGTATCCCAGGCGTGCCAAGATGTATCACTATGACTTGAGGATTACCATTTGTTCTCTTCCTAAACTTCTTCCCAAAAACATAAGTGCTTGTTTATGCAATAAAACAGAGTTCTAGAGGCCTTGGGGAAGATTGTCCATCAAAGAGGAAAGCACAAGAAGAGATCCATGCTTGCCAACAGGGCACTAAGGGGACAGACAGGTTCTTTTAGGGATCCTTGGCAGAATGATGACAGCACTAAATCATAGTTACAATTAAAGCTTTATTTACTTAACAGGATATTATTATTAGAATAACACAGAATCTATGATTGGAATGGCACATTATTTCTACAAGCAGAATCATAGAATCATCGAATTATTAAGGTTGGAAAAGACCTCTAGGATCATCAAGTCCAACCATCAATCCAACACTACCATGTCACCTAAACCATGCCCTCAACAGCCACGTCTACACGTCTTTTAAATACCTCCAGGGATGGTGACTCCACCACCTCTCTGGTCAACCTGTTTCAATGCCTGACCACTCTTTCAGTAAAGAAATTTTTCCTAATATCCAATCCGAACCTCCCCTGGCACAACTTGAGGCCATTTCCTCTCGCCCTATCGCTAGTAACTTGGGAGAAGAGACCAACACCCACCTACCTACAACCTCCTCACAGGTAGTTGTAGAGCGCGATAAGGTCTCCCCTCAGCCTCCTCTTCTCCAGGCTAAACAATCCCAGTTCCCTCAACCTCTCCTCATAAGACCTGCTCTCCAGACTCTTCACCAGCTTCGTTGCCCTTTGGACATGCTCCAGCAACTTGATGTCCTTCTTGTAGCGAGGGGCCCAAAACTGAACACAATATTCAAGGTGTGGCCTCACCAGTGCCGAGTACAGGGGTACGATCACTCCCCTAGTCCTGCTGGCCACACTACTCCTGATACAAGCCAGGATGCTGTTGGCCACCTTGGCCACCTGGGCACACTGCTGGCTCATGTTCAGCTGGCTGTCGATCAACACCCCCAGGTCCTTCTCGCTGGGCAGCTTTCCAGCCACTCTTCCCCAAGCCTGTAGCATTGCATGGGGTAGTTGTGACAAAAGTGCAGGACCCAGCACTTGGCCTTGTTGAACTTCATACAATTGGCCTCAGCCCATCAATCCAGCCTGTCCAGATCCCACTGCAGAGCCTTCTTACCCTCAAGCAGCTCAACACTCCCGCCCAGCTTGGTGTCATCTGCAAACTTACTGAGGGTGCACTTGATCGCCTCATCCAGATAACTGATAAAAATATTAAACAAGACTGGCCCCAACACTGAGCCCTGGGGAACCCCACTTGTGACCAGTTGCCAACTGGATTTCGCTCCATTCACTACCACAACTCTCTGGCCTTGGCCATCCAGCCAGTTTTTAACCCAGCAAAGAGTACACCTGTCTATGCCATGAGCTGCCAGCTTCTCTAGGATTATGCTGTGTGAGACAGTGTCAAAGGCTTTACTAAAGTCCAGGTAGACAACATCCACAGCCTTTCCCTCATCTATTAGGCAGGTGACCTGGTCATAGAAGGAGATCTGGTTGGTCAGGCAGGACCTGTCTTTCATGAACCCATACAGACTGGGTCTGATCCCCTGGTTGTCCTGCACTTGCCTAGTGAGCTCACTCAAGATGAACCGCTCCATAATCTTCCCTGATACTGAGGTCAGGCTGACTGGCCTGTAGGTCACTGGATCCTCCTTCTGGCCCTTCTTGTAGATGGACGTCACATCGGCAAGCCTCCAGTCATCTGGGACCTCCCCTGTGTCGTGGTTCAGCCTCAGCTGGCAACTGAACACCACACAGCCGCTCGCTCACTCCCCCCCTACCCCTGTGGGATGGGGAAGAGAATCGGACGAGCAAAAGAACTTGTGGGTTGAGATAAGCACAGTTTAATGATTACAATAAAATGATGATGATAAATGATTATTATCATAATGACAATAATGTTAATATAATAAAAGGGAAAAGGAAGGAAAGGGAAAACAGGAAAAAAAACGCAGAAATACGAACGATACAACCGCTCACCACCCGCCGACTGACGCTGCCCGTCCCCGAGCCGCGATTGCTCCCTCCCTCCCCCGGCCAGCCCCTCCCAGTTAACATACTGGGCATGACGTTACATGATATGGAATATCCCTTTGGTCAGTTTGAATCCGCTCTCTTAGCTGTGCCCCCTCCCCTCCCAGCTTCTTGTGCACCCAGCAGAGCATGGGAGGCTGGACATGTCCTTGACTAGTATAAGTGCTACCCAGCAACAGCCTAAACATCTGTGTGTTATCTCAACAGGTTTTTTTTCCATGCTAATTTCAAAGCACAGCACTATACCAGCTAGAGTGAAGAAAATTAACTCTATCCCAGCTGAAACCATGACACCCTGTTAACCAGGACTGCTGATAAATGATGAAGAGTGGCTTGGCAAGCTCCTCCACCAGCTCCCTCAGTACTCGGGTGGATTCCATCTGGCCCCATAGACTTGTGAGTGTCCAGGTGGAGCAGCATGTTTTAAACTGCTTCCTCCTGGATTATGGGGGGTTTATTCCACTCCCCGTCCCTTCCTTCTAGCTCAGGGGGCTGAAAAATCTGGGGATAACTGGTCTGACAGTTAAAGACTGAGGCAAAGAAGGCATTTAGTACCTCAGCCTTTTCCTCATCCTCAGTGGCAATGTTCCCCTCCGTGTCTGTCATGGTTCACCCTCAGTTGGCAACTAAACACCACGCAGCTGCTTGCTCACTCCCCCCACCCCTGTGGGATGGGGGAGAGAATCGGAAGAGCAAAAGCAAAAAAGAAAAAAGACTTGCGGGTTGAGATAAGAACAGTTTAATAATTAAAATAAAATAATAATTATAACAATGATGATTATTATAGTAATAAAAATAATGATAACATTAAAAAAGGGGAAAAATGGAAAAAAGACAGAAACACAAATGATACAACCACTCACCAACTGCCGACCGACACTGCCCGTCCCCGAGCTGTGATTGCTGCTTCCTTTCCCCGGCCAGCTCCTTCCAGTTAACATACTGGGCATAACATTACATGATATGGAATATCCCTTTGGCCAGTTTGAATCCGCTCTCTTAGCTGTGCCCCCTCCCCTCCCGCCTTCTTGTGCACCTGGCAGAGCATGGGAAGCTAGAAGAGTCCTTGACTAGTATAAGCAATACTTAGCAACAACTAAAACATCTGTGTGTTATCAATATTATTCTCATACTAAGTCGAAAACACAGCACTATACCAGCTACAGTGAAGAGAATTAACTCTATCCCAGCTAAAACCATGAGACCATCCAATAGAGGATGGAGATTTTCTTTTATTCTCTTTTTGTTGTTAATATATTTGTAAAAACATTTTTATTATCCCTTACAGCAGTGGCCAGGTTGAGTTCTAGCTGGGCTTCTGCTTGCCTAATTTTCTCCCTGCAAGACCTAATGAGGTCTCTGTACTCTTCTTGAGTTGCCTGCCCCTTCTTCCAGAAGCCGTAAATTACACTTTTTTTCCTGAGTGCCAGCAAAAGCTCCCTGTTCAGCCAGGCCAGTTGTCTTCCCCACTAGTTCATCTTGCGGCACTTGGGGACAGCCTGATCCTGTGCCTGCAAGACTTCCTTTCTGAAAAATGCCCAGCCTTCCTGGACTCCTTTGCCCTTCAGGACTGCCTCCCAAGGGACTCTCCCAACCAGTGTCCTGAACAGGCCAAAGTCTACCCTCCGGAAGTCCATGGCAGCGGTTTTGCTGACGCCTCTTCTTACTTCACCAAGAATTGAGAACTCAGTCATATTATGGTAGCTAAGCCCAAGACAGCCTCCAACCACCACATCTCCCGCCAGTCCCTCTCTGTTTGTGGACAGGAGGTCAAGCGAGGCACTTCCCCTGGTAGGCTCACTTACCAGCTGTGTCAGGAAGTTATCTTCCACACACTCCAGGAACCTCCTAGACTGTTTCTTCTCTGCTGTGTTGTATTTCCAGCAGACATCTGGTAAATTGAAGTCCCTCACTAGAACAAGGGCAACTGACTGTGACACTTCTGCCAGCTGCTTGTAGAATGCTTCATCTACCTCTTCATCCTGGTTGGGTGGTCTATAACAGACCCCCAGCAGGATATCTGCCTTGTTGGCCTTTCCCCTCATTCTTACCCATAAGCACTCGACCTTGTAACCAAAATCGCTAAGCTCTATGCAATCAAAGCACTCCCTAACATGCAGAGCCACCCCACTGCCACCCTTTCCTTGCCTATCCCTTCTGAAGAGCTTATAGCCATCCATTGCAGCACTCCAGTCACAAGATTCATCCCACCATGTCTCTGTGATGGCAACTAAGTCATAGCTATCTCGCTGCACAATGGCTTCCAGCGCCTCCTGTTTGTTGCCCATGCTGCATGCATTGGCATAGATCCACTTGAGCTGGGCTATTGGTTTCACCCTCAACCCTGGCTCCTCTCTAGTGCGCCTGGCTATATCCCCTTCCCGCTCTGAACATAGTTTAAAGCCCTCTCGATGAGCCCTGCCAACTCATGTGCAAGAATCCTTTTCCTCCTTTGAGACAGGTGAACTCCATCTGCTGCCAGCAGGACCGGTGCCATGTAAACCTCCCCATGATCAAAAAAGCCCAAAATTCCAGCAATGGCACCAGCCTCTGAGCCACATATTAATCAGATGAGCTTTCCTGTTCCTTGCAGTATTGTTCTTCCCTGCCACTGACAGGATTGAGGAAAACACTACCTGCACTCCCGATCCTTTGACCAGTCGCTCTAGCTCCCTAAAGTCCCTTTTGATTGCTCTTGGGCTTCTCTCAGCAACCTCATCACTGCCCACCTGCACAACCAACAGTGGGTAGTAATCAGAGGACTGTACCAGACTATGGAGTTTCCTAGTAACATCTCTGACCCGAACCCCAGGGAGGCGGCAGACTTCCCTGTGGGATGGGTCTGGTCGGCATATTGGGCCCTCTGTCCCCCTCAGAAGGGAATCGCCTACAACAATTACCCTCCTTTTCTTCTTAACAGAGGCAGTCATAATGTGTGGGGCTGACTGACTCACCCTAGGCAACCCCCCGGCTGGACCTTCACCTACATCCTGGAGAGCAGCTCTGTGGAAAGGGACCTGGGGGTCCTGGTGGACAGACAGCTCAACATGAGCGAACAGTGTGCTGCTGCAGCCAAGGCGGCCAACAGGATGCTGAAAATGGGACACTGCAATATAATACCATCTTGCAATTAATGTTGTTTTGTAAAAAGGTAAGGCAAATCGGCGGAAGTGGCATATGTTGATTTGTTCTTTACACTGCGGAATCATCCAGAGTGGCAGAAACAGTGTGGGACATGTCCACAAGATTCTATGGCAATGGTTTTGAAAGGAGGAAAATGTGGTGAGAACTTGAAAAAGTGTTGTTCTACTTGTGATACTGGATACTTTGCTTGAGGAAACTGACAAGAAAATGGTATGGTGTTGTGGTTTAGCCGGCAGCTCAGCCCCACACAGTCGCTCGCTCACTCCCCCACCAGTAGATGGGGGAGAGAATCAGAAGGGTAACGCTCATGGGTTGAGATAAGAACAGTTTAATAATTAAAATTAAAAGAAACAACAAAAGAAACACAATGTAAAGGAGAACAAAGAGACGCGCAAAGCCCCGGGGGAGGGGGGAAGCGAGGGGAGAGGAGGAACGAAACGCCAAAACAAACCGCATGCAACGCAGCCGCTCACCACCCGCCGAACCGACGCCGCAAACTGCCCCCCTTAATATACTGGTCATGGTGTCACATGGTATGGAATGAACATGCCATTGGCCAGTCGGGGTCAGCCGCCCCCACCATGGCCCTGCCCCTCCCAGCCCCCCCGCCAAGTGGCAGAACACGGGAAGCTGGAAAGGTAGCTGACCCCCACAGTGAGGAGAATTAATCCCTTCTCAGCCAAAACCAGCACATTCTCCACCCCTTATTCCATACCATTTACACCATTCCCAGGTGCCATACGATGCAATACAACCATACCAACCACCACCCCTCCCCTTCCCATCCTTTACCATAATACACAGACATCATTCCCTTAGTTCATGGACCTTCCCTGTAAAATGTTCATTAAAATGTCCATTGCGTTCACCCAGTCCATGACTCTGGGCTCCATCTGTTGTATCAGTCTTTCTGGGTGGGAGAGATGGTGTGTGGCATTGGGTTGCTGCATACCGAGTCAGTCATCGTTCCATCACTGCTGCACGGCTTGTTTCACAGTTTATCTTCCATGGGTTGGGAGGCTCGTACTCTGATATCATTGATACAACACAGAGGTGACACACAATATTATATAGCAGTTTGCATTGTGCCATTCAGTTCATTGACTGTTTTCACCCAAAATCAAATCCCCTTGAGACACACATCAGATTTCTCCATCCTCCCGCATCACCCACCAAGTGCACCCAGGTCCTCGAGCAAAAGCAATCCTATGAATGGGTTTGCCTTTACCTGAGGCAGGAAGAACCCAGACCATTTTGGCCAGCATACTTTTTGCGTGCACTACAGGGACTCTATCCCCTTCCACAGTATGTAGGATTTCTAACTGGGCAGGGCCAGCTCGGTTGGCAGATCCCCTCGTGTTGACTAACCACGTGGCTTTTGCTAAATGTGTATCCCAGTGCTTGAATGTTACACCCCCACATTGCTCTCAGTGTAGGTTTTAACGGTCCATTGTACTGTTCAATTTTCCCAGAGGCTGGTGCGTGATAGGGGATGTGATACAACCACTCAATGCCATGCTCTTTGGCCCAGGTGTCTATGAGGTTATTTCAGAAATGAGTCCCATTGTCTGACTCAGTTCTCTCTGGGGTGCCATGTCGCCACAGGACTTGTTTCTCAAGACCCAGGATAGTGTTCCGGGCAGTGGCGTGGGGGACAGGATATGTTTCCAGCCAGCCAGTCGTAGTTTCTACCATTGTAAGCACATGGCCCTTGCCTTGATGGGTTTGTGATATAGTTAATCTGCCAGGCCTCCCCACATTTATATTTCAGCCATCGTCCCCCATACCACAGAGGCTTTACCCGCTTCGCTTGCTTGATTGCAGCGCACATTTCACATTCGTGGATAACCTGCGCAATAGCGTCCATGGTCAAGTCCACCCCTCGATCACGAGCCCACCTGTATGTTGCATCTCTCCCTTGATGGCCTGAGGTGTCATGGGCCCACCGAGCTAGAAACAGTTCACCCTTATGTTGCCAGTCCAGATCCACCTCAGCCACTTCAATCTTGGCAGCCTGATCCACCTGCTGGTTGTTTCGATGTTCTTCAGTAGCCCGGCTCTTGGGGATGTGAGCATCCACATGACGTACCTTTACAACCAGGTTCTCTACCCGGGCAGCAATATCTTGCAACAATGTGGCAGCCCAGATGGGTTTGCCTCTGCGCTGCCAGTTGCTTTGCTTCCACTGCTGCAGCCAGCCCTACAGGGCATTTGCCACCATCCAGGAGTCAGTATAGAGATAGAGCACTGGCCACTTTTCCCATTCAGCAATGTCTAAGGCCAGCTGGATGGCTTTTACCTCTGCAAACTGGCTTGATTCTCTTTCTCCTTCAGCAGTTTCTGCTACTTCTCGTGTAGGACCCCATACAGCAGCCTTCCATCTCCGGTGCTTCCCCGCAAGACAACAGGACCCATCGGTGAACAGGGCATACTGCTTCTCATTTTCTGGCAGTGTGTTATACAGTGGGGCTTCTTCAGCACGTGTCACCTCCTCCTCTGGTGATAATCCAAAATCTTTGCCTTCTGGCCAGTCCATGATCACTTCCAAGATTCCTGGGAGACTGGGGTTTCCTACTCGAGCCCGCTGGGTGATCAGTGCAACCCATTTACTCCACATAGCACCAGTTGCATGGTGTGTAGAGGGGATGTTTCCTTTGAACATCCAGCCCAGCACTGGCAATTGGGGTGCCAGGAGCAACTGTGCCTCAGTACCAACCAGTTCTGAAGCAGCTCGAACCCCTTCATATGCTGCCAATATCTCTTTTTCAGTTGGAGTATAGCAGGCTTCGGACCCTCTGTATCCCCGACTCCAAAACCCTAGGGGTCGACCTCGGGTCTCCCCGTGTGCTTTCTGCCAGAGGCTCCAGGTAGGGTCATTCTCCCCGGCTGCAGTGTAGAGCACATTTTTTATATCTTGTCCTGCCCGGACTGGCCCAAGGGCTAGTGCATGAACTATTTCCTGTTTAATCTGTTCAAAGGCTTGTCATTGCTCAGGGGCCCATTTGAAATCATTCTTTTTCTGGGTCACTTGATAGAGAGGGCTTACGATTATACTGTAATTTGGTATATGCATTCTCCAAAAACCCACAACACCCAAGGAGGCTTTTGTTTCCTTTTTGCTAGTTGGTGGAGACATGGCTGCTATTTTGTTGATCACATCCATGGGGATCTGACGATGACCATCTTGCCATTTGATTCCTAATAACTGGATCTCTTGTGCGGGTCCCTTCACCTTATTTTGTTTTATGGCAAAACCAGCTTTCAGAAGGATTTGGACTATTTTCTCTCCTTTCTCAAAAACTTCTTCCACTGTGCTGCCCCACAAAATGATGTCATCAATGTATTGAAGGTGTTCTGGAGCTTCTCCCTGTTCCAGTAGTCTGAATCAGTCCATAGCAAATGGTAGGGCTGTTTTTCCACCCCTGGGGCAGTCGATTCCAGGTGTACTGGACACCACTCCATGTGTGTCGTGGTTCAACCTCAGCTGGCAACTGAACACCACGCAGCCGCTCGCTCACTCCCCCCTCACCCCTGTGGGATGGGGAAGAGAATTGGACGAGCAAAAGAACTTGTGGGTTGAGATAAGCACAGTTTACTGATTACAATAAAATGATAATAATAGTACCAATGATTATTATCATAATGACAATAATGTTAATATAATAAAAGGGAAAAGGAAGGGAAACAGAAAAAAGGAGAAAAAACAACACAGAAAGACAAACGATACAACCGCTCACCACCCGCCGACCGACGCTGCCCGTCCCCGAGCTGTGATTGCCTCCTCCCGCCCCGGCCAGCCACTCCCAGTTAACATACTGGGCATGATGTTACATGATATGGAATATCCCTTTGGTCAGTTTGAATCCGCTCTCTTAGCTGTGCCCCCTCCCCTCCCGGCTTCTTGTGCACCCAGCAGAGCATGGGAAGCTAGACATGTCCTTGACTAGTACAAGCGCTACCCAGCAACAGCCCAAACATCTGTGTGTTATCTCAACAGGTGTTTTCCCATGCTAATTTCAAAGCACAGCACTATACCAGCTAGAGTGAAGAAAATTAGCTCTATCCCAGCTAAAACCATGACAATGTGAAAGCAAACTGTGGCCTGCACTCTGCTGCCAGAGGGATAGAGAACAATGCATTGGCAATATCAGTTGTGGCATACCACTTGGCTGCCTTTGACTCCAGTTCGTATTGAAGTTCTAGCATGTCCAGCACAGCAGCACTCAATGGTGGAGTGACTTCATGCAGGCCACGATAGTCTACTGTTAGTCTCCACTCTCCATTAGACTTCCGCACTGGACATATGGGACTGTTAAAGGGTGAGTGGGTCTTACTGATCACTCCTTGGTTCCTCAGTCGACGAATGAGCCCATGGATGTGGATCAGAGAGTCTCTGTTGGTGCGATATTGCCGCCGGTGCACTGTTGTGGTGGCGATTCCACCTGTTGTTCTTCGACCTTCAGCAACCCCACAACAGAAGGGTCCTTCGAGAGACCAGGCAAGGTAGACAGCTGTTTAATTTCCACCGTCTCCAAGGCGGCTACATCAAAACCCACTTGTAACCTTTTGGGTCCTTGAAATACCCTCTCCTGAGATAGTCTATGCCAAGGATGCACAGAGCCTCTGGGCCAGTCACAATAGGGTGCTTTTGCCACTCATTCCCAGTGAGGCTCACTTCGGCCTCCAATACAGTTAGCTCTTGGGATCCCCCTGTCACTCCAGCAATGCTAATGGGTTCTGCCCCTATATAGTTTGATGGCATTAAGGTACACTGCACGCCGGCGTCCACTAAAGCTTTATACCTCTGTGGATCCTATGTGCCAGGCCATCGTATCCACACAGTCCAGTAAACCCGGTTATCCCTTTCCTCCACCTGGCTGGAGGCAGGGCCCCCCTAGTCCTGATCATAGTATTCATCACTCACTTCCGGTAAATATGAATCACGGGTGTCTCTGTTAAGATCAGTCAGGCCATCAGCACTTCTGCTCCTCTGTCTGGAGAATTGCTTACGGGAAACTGGAGCAGCAGCTCTCCTGGAGAAACTCCCCTGAGTAATTGTTCTCCCTTGCTGCTCACGTACCCGTGCCTCTAAGGCTGAGGTAGGTTTTCCATCCCACTTCTTCATGTCCTCTCCGTGATCACGCAGGTAAAACCATAGGGTGCCCCGTCGTGTGTATCCCTTCTCTTGAGCAAAGTGACGGTTACTCCTAATGGCTGAGATACTGGTCCGTACTGGTGGGGAGTAGGACCTATCTTCTTTGAGTTGCTGGACCTCTCGGGACAGTTTCTCAACAGCAGAGACGAGTGAGGAAGAGAGATTCGCTTCATATTCCCGGAGTTTATCAATCAACTCAGCCACCGTTGGTGTCTCGTCATCTTTCCAGGACATCACTGCCAATGAGTTTGCATACGAGGATGGTGCGCTCTGTACAAACTTCCGCCACATGGGTCGCGTGCACTCGGCTTCATCTGGATCTTTGGAGGACCGTTGATCATCCAGGTCACCATAAACCACCTCAAGCACGGCTAATTCCCTTAGATGCTGAATGCCTTTCTCCATGGTCATCCATTTTCCTAGGCGAAATACAATATCTTCTTTGAAGGGATACCGCTCTCTCACCGCGGACAGGAGCCGCCTCCAGAGGCTGAGGGCTTGTGTTCCTTTTCCAATTGCTTTATCAATGCCCCCTTCCCTAGAGAGGGATCCCAGTTGTTTGGCTTCCTTCCCCTCTAATTCCAAACTACTGGCCCCATTATCCCAGCATCGGAGCAGCCAGGTGATAACGTGCTCACCTGAATGACGCCCGAAATCTTTCTGTATATCCCGCAACTCACTCAAGGATAGAGATCGGGTAGTTTCCGTTTCTTGTACACATTCTTCCTCTTCCTCCTCCTCTTCTCGTGATGGCCCTGGTTCCTCGTAATCTCTTTCTAAACGAGTTGACCTTCTCTTCCATGATTTCTTCTTGCATATAGGGGCGACTGATACTGGCACAGGTTGGTCCTCTGGTTTAGCTGCAATGCATGGCACTGGGGTTTGAGTAGCTGCAGTGCCTGTCGTGGGGGTTTGAGTGGCCGCAGTGCTCGTCACTGGGGTTTGAGTAGCTGCAGTGCCTGTCGTGGGGGTTTGAGTGGCCGCAGTGCTCGTCACTGGAGTTGGAGTAGCTGCAGTATCTGTCGTGGTGGGTTGGGTGGCCGCAGTGCTTGTCACTGGGGTTGGAGTAGCTGCAGTATCTGTCGTAGGGGGTTGGGTGGCCACAGTGCTTGTCACTGGGGTTGGAGTAGCTGCAGTGTCTGTCTTGGGGGTTTGAGTGGCCGCAGTGCTTGTCACGGGGGTTGGAGTAGCTCCCTTCTCTTTCCCTTGGGGGTACTGAATAGTGTTAAATAGGGCTCGATAGGCATAAGCCAGACCCCAGCACATTGCAGTGATTTGTATCTCTCTGGAATTGCCAGGGTGACAACATACTTCCTCCAAATGTTCTACTAATTTTTCAGGATTCTGCACTTGTTCAGGGGTGAAGTCCCACACCACGGGGGGTGCCCACCATCTTAGGCATTTGCCCATACTATCCCACATACCCTGCCACCCATAGCTATCGAGCCTTGGGACAGATCTCTGGATTATATTCTTAACTTGCTTACTAACCTTAGACAGATCTGATACCACCTGCCAAAGCAATATCATCAGATGTATCTTAACTACACAAGGATGTTCAAGATACTGAAAAGTTGTTGTAATGAAGGAGGAGACATTACATAAGATAGCAGCTACGGTGCCATTCTGTATTTCCTCCATAAAAAACTCCTCAGAGGAGGAGGTATAATTGCTAATTGCCTCCATGAGGTGGTAGCTGTAGTACAGTAATGGCTTCCATGCAAGACCTAAATAACCGATAACAGTCAAGGCCAGTGTTTTAATAACAAGTCTCCTAGGCAAAATATCTCTAATCACTGCAGAGCACAGCAAACTGACAAAACCAACAGCAAGTTTTAACATGTACTTTACAATCAGCATGGTAAAGACTGGACAAACTAATACTGAGAACAGATGAATCAATGCTGTGACCAGCAACTGTTATTATCTCAAACCCTTCGTGCCCCACGTTGGGTGCCAAAAATAGACTGTCGTGGTTCAGCCTCAGCTGGCAACTGAACACCACGCAGCCGCTCGCTCACCCCCCCACCCCTGTGGGATGGGGAAGAGAATCGGACGAGCAAAAGAACTTGTGGGTTGAGATAAGCACAGTTTAATGATTACAATAAAATGATAATGCTAAATGATTATGATAATAATGACAATAATGTTAATATAATAAAAGGGAAAAGGAAGGGAAAGGGAAAACAGGAAAAAAAAACATGGAAACACAAACGATACAACCACTCACCACCCGCTGACCGACGCTGCCCGTCCCCGAGCCGCGATTGCTCCCCCCTCCCCCGGCCAGCCCCTCCCAGGTAGCATACTGGGCATGACGTTACATGATATGGAATATCCCTTTGGTCAGTTTGAATCCGCTCTCTTAGCTGTGCCCCCTCCCCTCCCAGCTTCTTGTGCACCCAGCAGAGCATGGGAGGCTAGACATGTCCTTGACTAGTATAAGCGCTACCCAGCAACAGCCTAAACATCTGTGTGTTATCTCAACAGGTTTTTTTTTCCATGCTAATTTCAAAGCACAGCACTATACCAGCTAGAGTGAAGAAAATGAACTCTATCCCAGCTAAAACCATGACACTGATATAGTGGAATATTATTGATCTAAGATGGAAGTATTGAAAAGATGATTATTTCAAGACTTCCAAAGGGGGGAAATGGAACCAGAGTGATGGAATTAACCAACCATGGATGTTGCTATACTCCTTGTACAGCCCTATCCACCTGGACATGAAGTCTGGGGACATGGAGTATATCAATCAGTGTATCTGTTTCCATTCCTCCCCATCTCTTCCCTCCTTCTGCTTGGTGGCAAGAGGGTAGGGGATGCTCTGCTTCTTGTGGAGCCTCCATCCACTGCCTTGGCCCCAGGGATGATAGGGTGCAGCTCCACCAATCTATCTCCCTCTCACACTCCCTGATGCTCCTTAACCTTTCCACTTCCTCCTTCAGCTCTGCCACCAGGCTGAGCAGATCATCCACCTGGTCACACCGCAAGCAGCTGCTGTCTCTGCTGCCCTCAGGTACGAGTGCCAGGCTCAGGCACTCCCTGCAGTCGGAGACCTGGACAGCTGCGTGTTTATGTGGGGGCTCCGTCTGAGTCACCACATTCCTTCTGGCAGTGGTTCTCAGGCATGTGGAGACCACGGCTAGGGCCTCTCCTGGGGCAGGGTGATGACAACTAGCTGAGTTACTCGTTAGAGCCTTTAGAACAAGGAAAGGGACTGTGCCCCACCCGCACGCCTGCCCGATTGAACTGCTGCTCCACACCCTTCTGACGCGCCATGCCACGCCCTGTTTTCCCCCTCCCTGGGGGCTGCTTTTGTATGTGCGGGGGGTTTTGGCGGTCTTCACTCTTGTCCCCACCCACGCTGAGTGAGAGCTCCCTCACGACAGGAGCTCACTCCTTCCGGCTCTGGAGGGGCAGGCTGGGATACCCTCTCTATCCCTGCGATTTTGCTTTTGAATTTGCGCTTTTGCTGCGGTTTTGCCGCGGTTTTGCCGCTTTGGGAAGGATCCTCCAGCATGACCCTCTGCTCCGGAACCCTTCGCCTCGGAAGCTTCCAATGCTACTATGTACTATCAATGTAGTACAATCTATAAGTAACATAATACAGATTTTATAATACAACTTAACTTATGATTTCTAATCACCTAAGTAGTACAGAATTTATCCTATTGGAGTGCTGGGATGGAGGGCTAGAGGCTGTTCAGAAGGGATAGGCAGGGCAGGCGAGGTGGAGGAGTTGCACCATATGTAAGAGAGAGGTGTGACTGTACAGCCCTTACAGTTAGAGGTGATGTGGTTGAGTGCCTCTGGGTGAGGATTAGGGGGATGAAAAACAAAGGAGATGGGTGCCTACTACCAATCGCCCAGCCACGATGTTAGTACTGATGAGTTATTCTACAGGCAATTAGGAGAAATCTCTGGATCGGTAGCCCTTGTCCTTATGGGAGATTTCAACTTCCCAGGCATCAACTGGGAATATCATACTGCTGTGACAAGCAAGTCTGGGAAATTCCTGAAGTTTGTGGGAGATAACTTCTTGTCACAAGCACTCAGTGAGCCAACTAGGAAAGATGCCCTCCTAGACTTGTCATTTGTGAATAGAGAAGGACTCATGGGAGATGTGAGGGTAGGTGGCTGTCTTGGCCACAGTGATCACAAAATAGTTGAGTTTAAAATTTTTGGTGTAATGAGAAAAAAGGTCAGCAGAGTTGCTACCCTGGAGCTCAAGAGAGCAAACTATAAGCTATTCAGGGAGCTAGTTAGCAATGCCCCTTGAGAATCTGCTTTTGAGGGCTTAGGGGTCCATGAGAGCTCGTCAGTCTTTAAAAACCACCTTTTAGAAGCACAGGATCAGGCAAATCCCCTGTGTCACAAGTCAAGCAAGCAGGGCAGAAGACCAGCTTGGCTGAATGGGGAACTCCCTCGTGGAACTCAAGAGGAAAAAGAAATGGTATTATCTCTGGAAGCCAGGTGAGGCTTTGCAGGAAGATTACAGAGCTGTGGTTCATGTATGCAAGGAGAAGACACAAAAGGCCAAGCTCCACTAGAGTTGAAACTGGCCAGTGTTGTGTCAGACGACAAGAAAGGCTTTTTAAAGTACATTAATAGCAAGAGGACGTCTAAAGAAAACATTGGACCGATACTTGCTGAAGATGGTCACCTGGCTAATAGGGATGAAGAAAAAGCAGAGGCATTCAATGCTTTTTTTCTTCCCCTCAGTCTTTAATAATACTGATAGACCTTGGGCCGCCCGGTGCCCTGAGTCAGAGGACCACGAGTGTGGGAACAGTAGCGGCTTTCCATTTGTGGACACTGAAATGGTAAGGGACCAGCTGTATCAGCTGAATGTTCTCAAGTCCATGGGGCCTGATGGAGTACTGAAGGACTTAGCAGATGTTACAGCAGGACCCATCTCAAGCATCTTCCCAAGGTCTTGGGAGTCTGGGGAGGTCCCTGCTGACTGGAAGCTAGCCAACATTATTCCGATTTACAAGAAGGGTACGAGGGAAGACCCAGAAAACTACAGACCTGTTAGTCTAACCTCAGTACCTGAAAAAATTATGGAGAAGATAATTCTGGAGGCTACTGAAAGGCATTTAAAGAACAATGCGATCATCAGGCACAGTCAACGTGGGTTCACAAAAGGAAAGTCCTCTTTAACTAATCTGATATCCTTCTACAATAAGGTCACCCGCCTAAGTGGGTGAAGGGAAGGCAGCGGATGTAGTTTTTCTGGATTTTAGTAAGGCTTTTGATACTGTGCCTCACAGCATCCTTCTGGACAAGTTGCCCAACTGTGAGATGAGCAGGTACACGGCGCGCTGGGTGAAGAACTGGCTGAAGGTCAGAGCTCAAAGGGTTGTAATGAATGGGGCTACATCTGGCTGACAACCAGTAACCAGTGATTTTCCTCACGGTTCAGTTCTAGTGCCTGTTCAATATTTTTACCAGTGATCTGGATGCAGGAGTGGAATGCACCATTAGCAAGTTTGCTGATGATACTGAACAGGGAGGTGCTGTTGACTCTCTTGAGGGACAAGATTCTGCACCTGGGATGGAGTAACACCAGGCACAAGTATAAATTGGGAGAGAAGTGGCTGGAGAACAGCCCTGCAGAAAGGGATCTGGGGATGCTGGTTGACAGCAGGCTCAATAAGAGTCAGCAGTGTGCCCTGACAGCCAAGAGAGCAAACTGCATCCTAGGGTACATTAAACGCACTAGATCCAGCCAGGCAAAAGAGGTGATTATCCTACTGTATTTAGCATTGGTGCAGCCTCACCTTGAGTATTCTTGTTGATGTTTAGCCCCAGCCAGCAACTCAGCCCCACACAGCTGCTAGCTCCCGCACCAGCAGGATGGGGGAGAGAATCAAAAGGGTAAAAGTGAGAAAACTCATGGGTTGAGATAAGAACAGTTTACTAATTAAAATAAAACAATAACAGCAACAACAACAACAATATAATGGAAACGGAAATTAATGAGAGGCAAAACCCGGGTGGGGGTGGGGTGTGTGGGGAGATAAACAACCAAAACAAATAAAAAGTGATGCAACCACTCACCACCTGCAGACCTGACACCAGTCCCTGAGCAGCAACCCCCCCCCACGCCAACTCCCCCAGTTAATATATTGGTCATGACATCATACGATATGGAATATCCCTTTGGCCGGTTTGGGTCAATTGACTTGGCTGTGGCCCCTCCCCTCCTGGCTTCTTGCCCACGGTGGCAGAGCATGGGAAACTGGAAAAGTCCCTAACTGCTATAGGCAGTACTTAGTGACACTTAGTGGCTACTTAACAACAACTAAAACATCAATGTGCCATCGGCACTATACCAGTTACAGTGAAGAAAATTAACTCTGTCCCAGCCAAAACCAGCACAATTGTGTGCAGATCTGGTCCGCACAAGTTAAGAAGGATGTTAAGGTACTTGAATGCATCTAGAGGCGGGTAACAAAGCTGGTGAAAGGGCTGGAAGGAATGTCCTATGAAGAGCATCTAAGGAGTCTGGGTTTGTCTAGTTTGGAGAAAAGGAGGCTGAGGGGTGACCTCATCGCTCTCTACAGCTTCCTGAGGAGGGGAAGTGGAGAGGGAGGTGCTGCTCTCTTCTCCCTGGTATCCAGTGACAGGACGTGTGGGAATGGCTCAAAGCTGTTCCAGGGGAGGTTTAGACTTGATATTAGGAAGCATTTCTTTACCGAGAGGGTGGTCAAACACTGGAACAGGCTTCCTAGAGAGGTGGTCTATGCCCCATGCCTGTCAGTGTTTAAGAGGCATTTGGACAATGCCCTTAATACTATGCTTTAACTTTTGGTCAGCCCTGAAGTTGTCAGGCAGTTGGACTAGATGATTGTTGTAGGTTCCTTCCAACTGAACTGAACTCAACTCCTCTCATAATTTCTTATATAATAAAGAAACAGCTCTTGAACCTTTAGGATTTTTAAAAATAATATGAATGCATCTGAAGTTCTAAGGGTTTGTACTTATATAGTTTAATTTCTGAGTGATTATCATATGCAGGATCAGATTTGAGCTGGCCAGTTCATGTTCACAAAAGAAAATCGAGCTTAATTTTTTTTTAAGCTTATAGTACCTGTACATTGTTTATACCTTGAGGCTTCACTAACGCTGAAGATAGCTGATATTGATATTTATAGCTGTAAGTAATTAGGGTATAATTATATACAAGTGTACAATCAGTTCTAATCTACTTATCTTTTGGGGGATTTACCAGTTTATAGATGAAGTCATTAGTTAATATCAATACAAAGACCATAAGTGGTGTGGTCTGATCAAATGGGAAATGATAGAAGGAATCCACAGGGTACTGGCTGACTGTAGATGACTAAGCTACCAAAGTGATGAAGCCATAAAAAGGGCAAGCTATTATTAAACAGTCCCAATATGAGTTCAGGCATTCTGTGCATTGTTCTCAGTAATGAAGACAGATGAGCTAAACCTGAAACAGGTGATGAAAAAGAGCTGCTAGAATGATTGTGGCTTTTAGAGTAGGCATAGGTAACTGGGTTTAAGATTGAAGTGCTTAGTCAACACTAGTTCAAATGTTTTTTCCAGGCTCTAGTCTGTTCATGGAATACTGCCACTACATACTAAATCCTGGGCATAGAGGTCAAAAGTTTGTTTGTTTTTTTTTGTGTGTGTTTTTTATTTCTTTATGGCATGTTTGCAGAAGCAAAAATTTGGACTGGATCCAGGAGGTTTTCTGGGATTAGTCAGCATTAGCCGAAACTCAAATCTTCCCTATGATGAATTTACTTGTTTTTATTTTTCCCCTGCAGAAGACACCGAATACAGTGGGTAATATTGCTGAAGGGGCAAGAGACATTTTCAGTGAACCCAGGAAGAAAACCATAATTGGAGTCTTTCAACAAACTAGGGAAAGCCTGAAGAAACTCTTTATGCTGTACTCATATTTAGCAATGCAAGAAAGTCTGAGCACAAATCTAGACTGTGTGGAGGCTGAAGAAAGAAAATATCTTCTCAGGTTGTTGAGCAATTGTTGTCCATTGTCTTAGAGGTCAGGTTTCCTTTCAACCTCTCATGATGTACATAATGAATATACATTTTATCTCAAGTAAATTCTGTGTATGACTTGTAGCAATTTTGATTTCTTGTTTGAGCTAGTCTTCCTTGCCCAGTTTCCTACATGTGGGAATTGAGAGCTCTGTTCAGCTCCTTTGTCCCTGAGGCAATTGTTTAAGGTTCATAGAATGTTAACAGAGCTTTAAGGTTAGCAGAACATTAAGTACTTTAGAGCAGGATGCACTGGCTTCTTCCCAAGCTTGTCATTTAACTAATTGAAAGAAAACAACCTTGCTTATAACATTTTCAGCATTCCCAACATTCTTCTCAAATGTACTGTTAAAAAGAGACTGCAGCATCTACAGTATGGAACATAATCATAGTTGTGTGACTTAACCTGTTGCTGCAACTGCTGATCCTGCACCTATAATCTCGGATTAGATTACTGTGGCTAATGTACACGAAGACTACTGAGAATAATTAAGAAAACTAGACATATAAAACCCCAGAAACATCAAGTAGTTATATGCTGTCCAAAGCTAGGTCAAAGTATTTAATTGTACTGGTTTTGGCTGGGATGGAGTCATAACTTTCCTCATAGCAGCCCATATGGTGCTGCGTTTTGGATTTGTGACTATAACAATCTTGACAACACACCAGTGTTTTGGCTATTGCTGAACAATGTTAGCACAGTGTCCAGGCTTTCTGTTTTTCCCACTCTGCCCCACCGGGGAGTAGGCTGGGGAATGAGCAAGAAGTTTGGATGGGACAGCTGACCTAAACTGGCCAAAGGGATATTCCATTCCATATAACGTCATGCTCAGCAATAAAAGTGGAGGGAAGGGTTTGTTTTTTTTTTTTTTTGGGGGGGAAGGTAGCTGTTGTTCAGAGATGGCTGGACATCAGTCTGCTTCTGGAAGGTGGTGAGTGATTGCCTTTGCATCACTTGTTCTGTTTTTATTTTCTTCATCTTTCCTTTCTCAACCCCTGAGTTTTCTTGCTTTTGCTCTTCCTATTCTCTCCCCTGTCCTGCTTGGGGCAGTGGGGGGGAAGTGTGGTGCTTAAGCTGCTGGTGGGGGGTAAACTACAACATTATTTTTCACACACTGTTTTAGGAAATAAGTAGTGGTGTCAATTTTTTAAATATACATACCTAAATGCAACTTTGAGATTTACCTACAGTCATATTTATCAATGCATTTTATACATAGTAGATAAATAGCCAACCTTATCTGTTATCCAAGTTTCATTTTTACAATGTTCTATTACTTGCACCCAAAGTTAGCCAGTTTCCATAAAGATTCTATCAGCAGCTTGATTATTTTAAAACCTGATTTTTCAAGTTTAAAAATAAGATTCATGGTAGTCTTACATCACACACAAGACCAAACAATACATATTTTATAAAATGGTTTAATGGATGCATGCATGTCTGATATAGTGATAAGAAATTTACTGAATTCTAATTATTCACTGTACAAAAGCATTGTGATTTACCTGGATGGATACACAGTCCTTGATGGAAGAATTATTTAGACTGAATCAGTGGCACATTAAAGAATAAAGCTGACAAGATCAGGTCCCTTCTGCATATTCTTTTGACATGATTCCAGCAAGAGAAGCAACACAGTATAAAAAGTATACAGGAAAGATTGTTCTTACCATAGCCATCAAACTCTGAAAACTGTAAATACAAGTTCAAGTGGTCGAAACAAAGTCATAATAATTGTAACCAGTCAGAAATTACAGTAAGAAATGTTATCCAGTTACATGTAGCTGTCAAACAATGCATTTCTTTCCTTGTCAGTTGATAATTCTTTTCCAACAAGACAGAAAAACTTTGGCAATTGCAGGTGTTGAAAATAATTTTCAAAGTTCAAGACAGTCACAGCATTTTCTTTGCAGAAGGTAAACTGTACACCAAGGCTCAGAGGCTGTAAAAACTGGTTCCAAGTGGGAAAAAAGTGCAAATATCCTGCACAGATAGTTTAAAAAGCTGCTGGTACAATAATTCACTAACAGAATCTTTGTTTTCTTTTTGCATAGTTCACACATCAGTGGGAATGTGATAAGGTGTGCTATTTGGCAAGAGCAAAAAAAGTGATACTTGTGTGAGTTGCCACGTTAGACATGCTGGATCCATGCAGAATTCAGTTAGAGAGCTGCTACCTGATGTTGTTAGACACTGAATACTGATTTTGTTTTTGTTGAAGCAGTTCTGTAATAGCCAACAGCTTCTTAAGAACATGCTGTAGAAAAAAAAAAAACACAAAACAAACCAAAACAAACAAAAAAAACCCCAGTACAACCCTACATTAGCAACTAGAAAAAAACAAAACCCATCTTGCTTGAGAAGCATCTTCAACATTAACCTACCAGACTCAGAACTAGGTAGTTTAAAATATACTTAACCCACACCCCATACCCCCCCAGCTCCAATTCCCTAGTCACTAAGACATTACTTCAAAAGGCAACTGTAAAACAGCAATATGAAATTTATCTGCACCCGTGGAGACCCATTAAGTCTTGCCAACTTAACCTCAGAGTTTCAAAATGAGAGAGAGTTCTCCTATCTGTTAAAAACAATCTGTAAACCAAAAATCCATTCTTGGATATTGTCCCCATGTGAAAGTGCAGAACTGTGCCAAGAAAATGAAAAAGAAAGTGTGGTGACCAAAAAAAGAGGTGATAATACAATTTACTTCTGCACAGGCAAAACTACCCTCTGTTAACTTTCTGAAAACCTGGTCATTAAAATAAACCAAATGCAACTGAACATACACATAAAACAGGCTGAGAAATTGTATTGCTAACGCACTGTCAGGAGTTCAATCATTTTTTCATTATGGTAGAACTATGTTCAACTACAATAGGGTAATCCTGAACCATTAGGGCACTTACAGGAGGAAAAAGGGGAAAAAATTAAAGAGTTTTCTTTATGGAAACCCATGAGGAGAAATTACTCCTCTGAAGCAGAAATATAAGTGTATTGTGAAATTATATCACATCTGTAATCATTAAGTACTTCAGATAAAGGCCTTGTGAAAATTATATCCTTTACCTGTAAACAACACATATTTAGTACTGAAAACTTCTACTATCCTGCCTTGCCAGTCTAGCCATCATTTTTGCTTTGTCAAGACTAGCAGTAGCTCTAAGTGAATTATGAACTTGAACACGATTGATTTTCTTTCCCCTCATATGTCACTGAAGAGGTAAATTGTAGAAGTCATTAAACTGGATTAGTTCTGAACTGCTATAATGAAGCATTATCTCCTTTTTAATTCCTTGAGCTTTCTTCTGCCAAAAATGATTAAATACAAATATATTTTTACCTTTTGCAAAATCATAAGAGTTCCCAGTAATCTCCTTACTTAAAAAACATTACTACTGAAAAATGCATTATTTGAGTAACATCTGCTGCCAGGAGAAAGAAATATATATTTATCATCTACCTGGGTTTAAATTAAGGCCTTAAAAGAGTCAGGATATAGGAAGCCCAGTCTTTAAACCATGAGAATAATAAGACATCTGATTACAAGAAGTTATTTTGAAACAATTAAATTAAAAACTAATTTAAAAACTACCTCTTTGAAAAAGAGTCATTAAATAAGTAGTTTAAGCGGATACTGATTAAATTCTAGGAAGACCATCTCTAAACAAAAAGGTTTTCTATAGTACACCTGACCCTGTCCCCAAATCATTAGCATTAAAAAGGGAAGACTACTTAAATTATCTCCTGCACAGCACAGTATACTAGTTCAGCATACCAAAACATATTACTGTGCAATAAGTAGAATTGCTGACTTGAAGTTCAGAGATAAAGAAGTCATTATCCCACTCTACTCAGCGCTTGTCAGGCCACACCTGGAGTACTGTGTACAGTTCTGGTCCCCGCTATACAAAAAGAGATGTGGACAGGCTGGAAGGGGTCCAGAGAAGGGCCACCAAGATGATCAAAGGACTGGGAAGGCTGCCATACGAGGATAGGCTGGGAGAACTGGGTTTGTTCAGCCTTGAGAAAAGGAGGCTTAGAGGGGATCTCATCACTGTGTACCAGTACTTAAGGGGTAGCTACAAAGAAGATGGAGACTCCCTTTTTACACGGAGTCCCATGGAGAGGACAAGGGGTAATGGACACAATTTGCTCTTGGGGAGATTCCGATTGGACACGAGAGGGAAATTTTTCACACTGAGGTCAGTCAACCATTGGAATAATCTCCCCAGTGAAGTGGTTGACTCGGCCACATTGGACACCTTCAAGAGTCGTCTGGACAGGGTGCTGGGCCATCTTGCCTAGACTGTGCTCTTCCTAGAAAGGTTAGACTAGATGATCCCTGAGGTCCCTTCCAACCTGTGATTCTGTAATTAGTAGACCATAGGCAAGTATATTACTTTTGCAGTATTTTGAGACAATGCATGAAGTCTTGTGAATTTTTTTCCTCTTAAAAAATAAGTTTTCATAAAAGCTGTGTAGAAGATTAATAGTTGGAACAGAACACTCATTTACAGTGCTTGCTAGAGAAGTTTGCCCTGTTTGTTTACACATGTAATAAATCAGGAAGCAAAAATGAAGTAGTGATAGAAAGCTAAGGCAAATACATTTAGTTATTTAGTTCTCAATTAGAAGAACTAGATCCTAAAACTAGAGCCTGTCAGGAGACAGTAATTTCTTGGGTTTAGGCTTCATCTAGAAACTAAACAAAAAAAAAAAGGCAAAAAACCAAAAGCAAACACCCACACCCCCCCAAAAAAAACACCCCACCACTAAAACAAGAAAATAACCCAACCCACTGCTTTAAAACATCTTTGGTTTTGATGTATAAATACTTAGTTCATAGTTTTGAGCTTCCTTACAACTAGCAACCTCCTGGTGACATGTACATATTATTTATCACTCATACTGCTGGACAGAATAATTACAAAAGAATCACGATATTAAGCAATAACTCAAGACACACTCTGTCCCTGTGATTTTTGTCAGCCATTGTAGTTTACCTGCATTACACCTCGCTCATTACTGAGTGTCCGAAGTTCATCTGAATGTGCCACACACATCTCATGCAAGGCTGCCAGATAACGAGATAAGTCAGTTCTAGAATGCTCTGTAGTGTCTGGAAGCTCCGGAACATTCTTTAACAAAAATTATGAGAGCAGACTTAGAATGGTGAGTAGCCAGGCATATAAGAAATTAAATTACATTTCTACAGACCTGCCAACAGCTGTTTTGATACTGCAAGCAAGTACCACAATGTTTTTCTTCACAATTAAGTCTTCTGTCCAGGTTATCTAATACAAATTATATATTTCCTCATCTCCACAAGCATCTATTTTATGAATTATGGTTACACACTTCACATGGACAGATTACTAAATATAAAGCAATTCCTATTCTTACTAGGAGGGTTCTACTAAAAGATTTGATGTTGCTATGCTATCTCTGAGCTGCCTAGAAAGATAATGAGAAAAGAGATTCATATTATATCCTCCCCCAAATGAGGGGGATACATCCATCAGGTGTTGGGGTTTTTTATTTTAAATTTAAAACAGACAACAGCAGCAGCAAAAATGGACACCAAAAAAAACCCCAATCAAGTCAGTAAATCTGTTAATAAAATAATGGAATTAAAACAGTAGATTAATCAGTTATTTTAAAACCCAACAGTTTTCTGAGTCCTCATGCATAATCTGCCATTTAAAGAAAAAAAACAGTCATAATATGCAGAAGTTGCCATTTAACCATAAAAAGGTGACATATGGCAGTCCACCTGAATGACACGCTTCAAAACACTCATTCTTATAGATTATCAAAATAGTCTGATATGTCTTCTAGGTCACTTTTTATGGATCAATTCAGGAAGCTAGGCACATTTATTTAATCTTCATTTTTAAAACAAAATCTTGGTTTAAACATATACATATAAACATAAATGAGTTCCTAACTTGTTATAGCTATCATACACAAAACAGTAACAGTTTCAAAGTGAACTGCAATTATTATTTTCTTTTAAACTCAACATCTAGAATTCATGCAGTGAGACATTTGATAATGTATAACTGAAATGGAACATAATATTTTTTTAAAGCTTCACTTTTTTCAATCTTGGGTCAAAACCATATGACAAATTACACATAAGAATTTTTTGATTTAAAATATTTTTTAAAAGATTGGTATTTTTGGCCAAAAGCCCTAATCCTTGGGGGAAAGCTCAAATAGATTTCATGTCTACAGCAGTACTAAATGAATAAAATCTTTCTAACAGGACATTTGATTGGTTTTAATTCTCTACAACAGGCCAGCAATCTGCAGTTCCTAAACATGCATAAGAAAAATTTTTCAGTAACAAGCATTCAAAATTGTGTGGAAGCTGATGCATTTTTGAGCTAGTTAACAAGAACTGTAAAGAATTTTAATTTACAATGTTGCTGTACAACTTCCAATAATACTTTTTTAAACCACTTACCCCAAGTTCATCTAAGAACATGATCATGCGATGTTTGTTACTCTTGATGAATGGATTTACCCCCTCCATATATGGCTCCTAGTAATTTTTAAAAGTATTTATTAGAACAAATTTATACTAATTTAATAGTCATACCTGAAGTGAACACATTGTAATCAGAGACAAATGACACTGCAAAACACAAATGTGTCATCTGGAGTGATTTTATTTTTTCAAGTGAATTTATGACTGGTGTACAACCAGTCAAAAGATTACACTTTTTGTATTCTGAAATTGTTTATATATGCATTGTGACATGAAATTTTACATTTCTGAAATATTAAAGATGGACTTTTTTTCATTGCTGCTATCTAATGGAGAAAACACTTTTAGAGGTAACATCAGGACATAAGCGCCCTCCTTCTTGTTCTTTCATTAATGCTTACATTCCAAGTTGTGTGTGTCAGACAAATGGCTTTATAATGGCAGCCTGAACTCACTTTCTTTCATTATGCTCAAGTCATCAGATTTTTATTGTTCAACCGTGTTGCGACTTGGGAACCAGTACAGACCAGTTGTTGCTGGCATTCTTTTAGTGATGCAGTAGGAACTTCATTAAAAGCTGAGGCTTTTTAGTGCAACTTGTAAAACTGATTTACAAAAGTATGTCAAGCAATATGAAAATGAGTACAAATAAAAGGGGCATTTCAAAAGGCTGTACCAACAGAAAACGCCAGTCTAAGGAATAAGTAGAGGAAAAGTGTGTGTGCATAGGAGGGAGCCAGAGGTTGGTAGTTGTTCGTTTGTTTCAGAATTGAAGTACTCTATATCCAAGCTGAAAGTTTAGTCCTAATTGGTCTCAATTTGAAAGTGAATTATTACATACAGCATATAAAAGAACATGGGTGTGGAATGTATTTCAAGGTTCTGTACAGAGACATGCCAGTATTACTGAAAGATGTCTCCCCATTTTGACATCAAATAATCAATGGCAATACAAAAAGGGTCCCATCATCTACTTAAGGCAGATGATACATCCTTCTTGAACAGATTCTTTATAATCACAGATTTCTACTCTAGCATTTCTCAGCTCTTTTTGATATGGATATTCCTAAAGAAAATTTACCCATTTTACCATCACATAGATGTTTTCTTTGTGGAGGGATGGCTGCCTGCCTCTCCTCTCCTACTTTTCCAACTCAAACATCCATCTAGTTGACCAAGGGAAGCCAGTAGATGTGGTGGTTTTGGATTTTAGCAAAGCTTTTGATACTGTCTCTCACAGTATCCTTCTGGATAAAATGTCCAGCACACAGCTAGACAAGTCCATAATACAATGGGTGAGCACTTGGCTGATGGATCAGGCTCAAAGAGTTATAATAAATGGGGTTACATCAGGCTAGTGGCCAGTCATCGGTGGGGTTCCCCAGGGCTCAATTTTAGGGTCAGTGCTCTTTAATGTTTTTATAAATTATCTGGATGCAGGAATCAACCATACATTAAGTAAGTTTGCTGGCCATACTAAACTAGGAGGAGCTGTGGACTCCCTTGAGGGTAGAGAGGCCTTACAGATAGATCTGGATAGACCAGAGAGCTGAGCAATCACCAACTGTATGAAATTTAACAAGAGCAAGTGCCGGATTCTCTACCTGGGACAGGGTAATCCTGGTTATACGCACAAATTGGGGGACAAGAGGCTGGAGAGCAGCCCCGCAGAAAGAGAGCTGAGGGGTTGGGTTGATGGCAAGTTGAATATGAGTCAACATTGTGACCTGGCAGCCAAAAGGGCTGACTGTGTCCTGGGGTGCATCAAGCACAGCATAGCTAGCCGGTCAAGAGAGGTGATTGGCCCACTCTACACTGCACTGGTGTGGCCCCACTTTGTGTGCAGTTTTGGGCACTAGAGTGTGTCCAGAGGAGGCTGACCAAGATGGTGAAAGGTCTTGAGGGCAAGACTTATGAGGAGCAGCTGAGGTTACTCGGCTTGTCCAGCTTGGAGAAGAGAAGGCTGAGGGATGACCTCATCGCAGTCTACAATTTCCTCAAGGTCACTGCTGTTGTTCATACTACCAGATTCAAAATCTTCATGGTATGTACCAAATCATTCACAGAAGTTTCTAGATGGCTCATTCTCAAATGATTGACTCCTCTTTCCAATTCAGCCAGAATTTATGCTACTGCTCAAGTTTAAATCAATACCCTGTTGAGCTCCAACTGAAGAGCATAGAAGAAACTGTGGGAACAAGGCTTCCTTGCTGATGAAGACACCCAGTTCACACATCAGGATTTGCACAAGAAAACAGCAACAGATTTTTGTCTGTATTAAACAGGAACATTGAAATATATTGGAAATGCAGTTCTAAGCTGTTCTGTGTAAAATCTTATTTCTGTGTAAAATCATATTCACCTTAGCTCCAAATTCAACCAGATTTGCTAAGTTCTGCACAGACTTGGCAACCAGCGTTAGCGTTCTTGCAGCTGTAGGGGAAGGAGAATCTGATAGGAATACAAAGTAGAGAGTTACTGGCCGTTTCATTTAAAACTTCCAGCAGTCACATGAAAGTTAAGCTCTTCTACAATTTGTTATTTATCATGGAATTAAATACTTTGAATGCTGTAACAGAACTGCATGTGGCAAATATCTCATGATCAGGTAAACTTTTCTTGTTTTAGTAATTATGTCCACAAAAAAAAATTAATATGCATATCTGACTTTCTGTACTAGTTGCTTACAGAACAAAGTAAGCAAAATAAAGTGTTCCTCAGAAGCCTAAGGTTAACAAAAGTTTTATGAATTAAGTGAAAAGCCTTTTCACAAAAATCAAACAGCTCTGTTAAAAGAAAGATTATTTGTTGTTAGATTATAATAAAATAATTAAGCTTACCTTTTTCCTTTTTTGCATATACCCATATGTTGTGCTTTAACCCCAGTCAGCAACTAAGCACCACACAGCCACTCACTCACTCCCCCCACAGTGGGATGGGGGAGAGAATCAGAAGAGTAAAAGTGAGAAAACTCCTGGGTTGAGATACAGTTTAATAGGTAAAGCAAAAGAGTAATAGTAATAATAATACTGATGATAAAAGTAATAATATAATTAAAAGGAAAAGCAAAAGCTATGTGCGCAAGCCAAACAAAACAAGGAATTCATTCACTACTTCCCATGGGCAGGCAGGTGTTTAGCCATCTCCAGGAAAGCAGGGCTCTATCACGCGTAACGGTTACTTGGGAAGACAAATGCCATCACTCTGAATGTCCCCCCTTCCTTCTTCTTCCCCCAGCTTTATATGCTGAGCATGATGTCATATGGTCTGGAATATCCCTTTGGTCAGTTGGGGTCAGCTGTCCTGGCTGTGTCCCCTCCCAGTTTCTTGTGCACCTGGCAGAGCACGGGGAGCTGAAAAAGTCTTTGACCAGTGTAAGCACTACATAGCGACAGCTAAAACACCTCCACATTATCACCACTGTTTCCAGCACAAATCCAAAACATAGCCCCATGCTAGCTACTACGAAGAAATTTGACTCTATCCCAGCTGAAACCAGGACACCATATAAGTAGGTCCTGCATTGTTACACTTTAAATTATGAGTACCAGGAAAATAGACTAAACATTGCATGCAATTGTGGCTTGTACTTCCATGAAAGTATAGCTATTTACTGCACAAATCAAATGCTAGAAACTCCTGGTACAATCACTTGTTGGAAAAAGTTGTTTTAACTGACTAAGAGATTAGTGTTAAGCATAGGGTTTTTTGGTTTGTTTTTAAACAGTTATGGTCAAATCTGACTTTCCACTTACAGGCCATTTAAGTGTTCCAAAATTGACATGGTTATTATATAAACTCTAAATTTCACAGTGCTTCATAAGAATGCTATATACTCTTCACTGTCTATCTGTATGTTTTGATCTTGTGTCTTTCTGCCCCCTTTCCCGCTGTGGAATAATCACTGGAGGTGACTTAGAAATTAAACTTATATTTTTAGAGAAGGTACAGCATGGAAGAAGCTTTCAGGGTAGAGTGCAGCTGACGTGTGAGAAATCCATTCCACAGAAGTACCCTAGTAACCTTAGATGTCAGCAATGCCAGGAGAACTTGGTGTACTGACTCTAAGAGGATTTGTCCGGAGGGCGGAGCGGTGTGGAGGCACCATGGCCAGGCTCTGTGATAAATGGGGACTCGAGGTACCATGGAGCTGGTGTGCTGCATATTTGCTACCCTGAGGCAACAGTCTGTCGTGCTTTTGACAAAATGCTGTCCTTTTGGTGAACTTTGCTCATTATAATATCATTATAATACCAAAACACAACTCCATCCCAAAAGCTACCTGCCTCTAAGGTGCAACCACCCCTCACTGGGCATGCGCTTTGAATTTTTCTAGTCTATACCTTTAAAAGTAAAGCGAGGACATTTTACACCAATCATAATAAAGGTATGTATGACTACAGTCACTCAAGATCCACCTGAAAGATAAAAAATAGTATAAAATGTGTGAAGAGAAAGAGGGTGTTAGGGAAGATACCATCGCATACCACTCTGACTTCTGGGACCAGTCGACGGGCTGAGCCTCTCTTCCCACCATTGGGAAGCCTTTGGGTAAGATTAAAACATTTGGTTATACCAAGTGTTTCCCCAGGAAAACTTAGAAAACTCTCTATAGCTTCACTTTAAATCTCCAATGCTTCATATTTGCTTAATGCACTTGTAGCCTAGCAGTGTTACTCATTTTATTAGTATTTATGTGTGTCTTGTAACCAGCAGTTCTATCTCCGGTAATCCAAAGAACCTGTGTATCTGTTGCTTTAATAAATTGCACTATCCATTAACCTAGCCATGATCATTCTCATTGAACGCAACCGGCCTGGGCAGCTGCCAAGTTAGTTACTAACAACAAATACTCTGATGAGTGGTTACTTCTACAACCCTTAGAAAATAAACTGTTGAGCAAGTCTGAGACTAAGACTGGATTTAGCCGCACCCAGACTCCTCTTGGAGAAGGAGTTTAGAAAGCAAGGGGGTCCTGTCTGAACCTCGTGACTCAATGGTAGAGTCTCTCCCTAGACACTCCTCAGACTCCTACCACTAACGCAACACCTGCTCAACAATTAATCAAAAACTAAGTTCCAACTTTTCCAGTAAGTTCCAACAGTTCCAACTGGAGCTTAGACTGAGGCACTAATCATACAACTAATCTCAGTTGTTCATAGCATATAGTGCTTAGTACTGTACATTCCTTTGAAGAAGCAATGCTGGAAAACATTACGAGACTTAGAATTAGGAAGCTCAGGTGAAGAGAACTGATCTAAAGAAGTGTATTCTTTTTTTAAAACAAAATCAACGAAGAAATTTGAAACAAAGGACTTAACTTTTTCAGTAAAGATTGAGGACAGTTGTTGAGGTGACAGGATATGCACATTGCTGCTGAAATTGAACTCTATCTATACACCCAGCCTTCAGAATATTCCCCCTCTCCACCCCAATACAGCAAGGAAGTATGTTAGAAGCTTTTTTTTTTTTTTAACAGCCCTATATAGAGTCAGTAAATTTACCTTAGCAAAAGTGAAGAATATTATCTGAACTTCTAAACACGACTAACACTTACGGATAAGCTTAAAATGTATTACACAAATTTATGGATAACAACTCCATTTACAGCTAAAGACACAGTGGTTTCAATGCAGTCCCCAAGTTAGAAAATATGTAACACAAATCTGAAGATGATAAAAATACTAAAGAAAGGATCACCATATACAAGGCTATGGTTCTTAAATGCTTTCCCCAAAGTGTGTATGAAAATCATTAAAGGGAGAAAGGAACTTTTGGACTGACTCAGGCCTTCTCATTTAGTATAGCTTAAAGACAGAGGACAGAAAACTTGCTTTATTGTCTGAAAAGCTGCCTATAAAGGCGAAAAAGGAAAAATTTTTTCCCAAAGGGTTTCTGACACAAGTGATTTCTGATTTCTTCCTATTTCCAAACCAGCATTTTACAGGTAAAACTGAGAAGGTGTTAGGGAGGGAAGGAGGAAAAACAACAGCTAGTGCAAACCAAATACCCTCTAGGTTGGGATGATCTTTGAAAAGGAAAAAAAAAAAAAAAGGAGGGGGAATGATGACACAAAGATCTAGTATAACATATGCAAACTTTTTAAAACTACAGAACTCATATGTCCCATCATTTTAGTACTACAGTTTTCCCACTAGTAGTTTATGCCTTTCCTTTCTTCCTCCCACAAGGATGCACTGGGTTTGTGTGGCAATGTTTTGGTAGTGGAGGTCTACAGGGGTGGCTTCTGTGAGAAGCTGCTAGAAGCTTCCCCCATGTCCGACAGAGCCAGTTCCAGCTGGCTCCAAGACAGACCCACCACTAGCCAAGGCTGAGCCAATCAGCGACGGCAGTAGCACCTCTGTTATAACATATTTAAGAAGGGGGAAAAAAAAACCCAAACCCAAACTGCTGTGGAAGAGCAGCTGGAAGAGAGGAGTGAGAATATGTGAGAGAAACAACTCAACAACTCTGCAGACACCAAGGTCAGTGAAGAAAGAGGGGGAGGAAATGCTCCAGGTACTGGAGAAGAGATTCCCCTGCAGCCCATGGTGAAGACTAGTAATGCAGGCTGTCCCCTTGCAGCCCATGGAGGTTAGAGGTGGAACAGATATCCACCTGCAGCTCGTGGAGGACCCCATGCTGGAGCAGGTGGATGCACCCAAAGGAGGCTGTGACCCCGTGGGAAGCCCACGCTGGAGCAGGTTTGCTGGCAGGACTTGTGACCCTGTGGGGGACCCATGCTAGAGCAGTCTGTTCCTGAAGGACTGTCTCCCATGGAAGGGACCCCACACTGGAGCATTTCATGAAGAACTGCAACCTGTGAGAAGGACCCATGTTGGAGAAGTTCATGGAAGACTGTCTCCCATGGGAGGGACCCCATGCTGGAGCAGGGAAAGAGCGTGAGAAGGACGGAGCGGCAGAGACCACGAATGATGAACCAACCGCAACCTCCATTCCCCATCTCTCTCCGCTGCTTGAGGGGGAAGGAGGTAGAAGAGTCAGGAGTGAAGTTGAGCCCAGGAAGAAGGGAGGGGTGGGGGGAAGGTGTTTTAAGATTTAGTTTTTATTTCTCATTATTCTACTCTGATTTGATTGGTAATAAATTAAGCTAATTTCCCCAAGTTGAGTCTGTTTTGCCCATGATGGCAAGTGGTCTCTCCCTGTCCTTATCTTGACCCACAAACCTTTTGTTATATTTTCTCTCTCCTGTCCAGCTAAGGAGGGGGAATGATAGAGCGGCTTTGGTGGGCACCTGGCATCCAGCCAGGGTCAATTCACCACAAAGGAATACAGCAAAACTTAAAACCTGAAATCCCATCAACACAGCCTTATGTCTAGAACAACAGTAACATGCATACTAGTTGTTGCATCTCTAAGACCTCAACTACATCTGTAAGTTAATATGCTCAGAAACATTTCTAGGTGCTTAAGCCAACTGCCATGCCCTCACTGTTAAAGCTTCACAACAAAGCCCCGTGCCAACTGTCAGATGTGGTCCCTGATGCATGCCAACACCCAAATCACTCCTAAAAACTGTTTAGGAGGATGTTATCTGATATCAGCCAGAACTGTGCTACAGATTAGTATAGCAATTTCACAATCCCATTCTAGCAAACAGGATTAGTCCCTGTCACTTTTTTATTTACTGATAGAGGTGCACTCTACAAAGAGAGCATCAAAAAACAGGGTAACATTTTTGTACTGAGCCTGGCCAGGATAGAGTTAATTTTCTTAATAGCAGCTCATATGGTGCTGTTTTAAATTTTTGACCAAAACAGTACTGATAATACACTAACATTATAGCTTTTGCTGAACAGTGTTTACACAGCATCAAGGCAGTCTGTATTTCTCTCTCTGCCTCCCCAGAGAATAGATTGGGGGGTGTGCAACAGGCTGGGAGGGGACACAACTGGGCAGATGACCCAAACTAACCAAAGAGATATTCCATAATATAACATCATGCTCAGCAATAAAAGTGAAAAGAGGGGGTTTTATGGGTGTTAGCCATCTTTTGCTCAGGAACTGGCTGAGCATCAGTCAACCCATGGGAGGTGGTGTGATTGCCTTTGCATCAATTGTTTTTTTTGTTCCATTTATCCTTCACTTATTAAACAATTATTTAATTTTTGTTTGTTTGTTTTATCTTGACCCCCAAGTTTTCTTGGTTTTATTCTTCCTTTCCTCTTCCCCCATCCCACTGAGGGTGAGGAGGGAAGTGATCAAGCAACTGTGTGGTGCTTATCTGCCCACCAGGGTTAACCCACAACAATTTTCTTTATGAAACACTTTTCTTGAACATTCTTTTTTTTTTTTTTTTAACTTTAAAACAAGGCATTGGGAATAAACACTGTCTAACCTTTGAGGGTGAAAACCGTATGCTGGCTGCCTTAGGGAGAAAGTCAATCAATTGATACGGTTAACGTGACTTTGGACACAGTGTTCAAAAGACTTCGTATTTTGCTAAATTAGACACTAAAGTAAGTTCATGCCTATTACAACATAAAAGTATGAATTCAGTCTGAAGCATAGTCACCTGAGATAATATTAAACATCCTTGGGTTCAGGATAGCAGGACAAATCAGTCGAAGAAAAACAAAGCCACTGAAATGGAAAAAAAATGTATTTTGTTCAATAATAAAGTTAAAGAATTAATGTAAAATTATGTAGTCTTTAAGCATTTAAGTCAGTGTGGAAATCTTTTTGAGATAGATGACAAACAACCCAGCCTGTGCTCTGTGAATACATTTGTTAAGAATGCCTTGTTATGATTTCAACTATGATAAAAACTGAAATAAAAACAGGCATATTGATTTCCCAATTAAGGTGAACCTCTGAAACCACCTGGGAAAAGCTTAACCGTAAAGCCACACTGAAGCCTGTAGTCTAAGACCATGCTGGCTTTAAAAAGGAGGAGCACTTTGTCTCCTGCCTCCCACAAGTGTTCCACTTTCTACTACAGCAAGTAACTCATCCTGCAGCCACTCGCTTCCCCAAGCCAACATAAGGAGAGCAAGAGTGCACAGTCAGAATGGAACCTCTCTTTTGGCAGCAACACGGTCTTAGTTCAGCTTGAACCGATCCATATCCTGATAACAGCACACTACTATCCTAGAAGAATAATATTGGATCAGCTCCTTTCCTCACAGAAGTAATTGCTGCCACCCAGACAATCTAGAAAACTAGGGAAAAGCGCTCAGTTTGACCGCAGAACTAGGAACTTATTAAACAGAAACCCAAAACAGCCTTCAGTTTAACATGAGAAAAATTTGACTTTCTGTTGACAGCTGAAGTAAAAAATATCCATCTCAGTCTAACCATAATTCTGGAAGATTGCTATAAAATGAAGTGACATATGGACCAACTAAAGCAATCTAACTCACCTCTAATTTTGTTCAGAGTGTGTGGACACTACCAGCAGGCTGCTTTTTCACTACAGCAATACCAAAGCCTGACCACTTGCAAAAGAATGGAAGTGGTCCTTGCACTACCTTGCTTGTTAAATATGCAATGATGGCATTATCCATTATTAATTGGAAGCGACACACGTAGCAGTGAGGTTAACACACCTTTCATGTGTCCAAGACACTTGAATTCCAATATATCCTGTTATAGAAGTTTCCTATTTCTCCAAGAACCATGGATTATGGGCTGACAAAACACTCCTGGCTCAGTGTGAAACAAAAATATTTTCTATGACATGAACTTAAAGCTATGAGGAAGTAAATAATTTTGAAGTCATGGCACATACACCAATTTCTCTTGTAGATGACCTGAAGTTGAAGACAACTGGGGTAATGGACCTTGCAGATACAGAAGATTTGGTGCTTCTTACACCAGTCAAGCTAAATTAAGAATGAGTCAATACCTATGCATGGGTTTTTACAAACAGACAGAAATGGCAGCACTTTCTGAATCATATAGAAGGGAAGCTACCCAGACACTTAAAAACTATCCACCTGTCTTTGAATATGTAATGATTCTTGGACCAAAACCAGTGCAATAAAAGAAAATATTCTTCACTAGAGGCTGCAAAAAAACCTGTACTCTAGAGACAAGTCACAAGTATCTGCTTATGAAGGCTAAGATGATGAGAGAAAGGGACCCAATATTTATAGCATCCAGCAGAGACCCCAGGAAAATTGTGAATGTCAGCTGTATCCACTTAAGGAAAGCTACATGGCATGCTCTGGAGATGGGGAGGAACAGAAGGAAACATGGTATTTGCTTCTAAGTTCTACAACCTTGCTAGGTGTTGGCTAGCCCCAACACCTCTGATAAGAGCAGCCTCAATTTGAAGGCAAAACCCCTGCAGAACACTGTTGGCTGGCATTTTTCTTCAAGAAAATCTTGAGTCACTATTGTTACAAACACTAAATGATAGGGAAATAAGCATGGAAGGTACTGTACTAATTACACTAACATTTACTGAAACTCTGGGGAAGGAAGGGCTCCCATGTCTTCATTTCCGTCTTCAGCCAAAGTGATAAACAAGAGCCATGACAAATCATCTGGAAGGCTCTGTTCAATGGGAGATTAACTTCAGCAAATCATATCAGTGCCAGATACTGGTCTACCAGCAAGCTAGGCTTGCAAAAAAAAGTAAAGCAAATATAGAAGAGATGTGGCTCTGATACCCTTAAACCCCCAGTATCATTTAGAACAACAGTGTCAAGACCTCATTTATTTTGACCTGCACTGGCAACTGATAGTGATAAAGGAAGAACTATTTATTCAATTGATTTACGAATGCAGACTGGAGTTTTTGTACTCAGTGCCAGTTCAGAGGAGCCAGGTTCAGTAGCCTGCAATATTTTTACAGAGGCTCCGGAATGTTTCAACATGATTGGGCTGGAGCAGAGAAATGAAACAAAACCGGGACAGCATAGAAGTACATGTTTCCAGAAATGAACACTGTGTCTTGATTCTGAGTGATCAGCACTGGGAGTCTTCACTTATGCAGAAAACTATATATTCCAATGCAGACAGTACCTCAGTGAAATCTAATGACAGTCCAGTCGCCTTTCTGAGAAGGTATTAGTTTCCTTAACATATTATGTCTGCATTTTAAAGGACATTCATCTTAGAATGTGTAAAATCTTCCCAATAATTAACACACACTACATAGGAGTCCCTGGATAAGGCATGGTCCTCTCAGATGGCATATGACAGGAACATCATCTTCAGAGGTCACTGCTTTCCAGAGGTATCACAAAAGTTAATTATCACTTCGAGAGAACTTTTTCTCTTTCCCAACATGAAAAAGGAAATAAATATTTTAGATTAGTTTGTAAAACTTCACAAAATACAAGTAAATTCAAATTTAAAGCTATTAAGTATAGCTATACTGACCTCTACACTACACCTCTAGCAAGGCTCCAACAGCAGGACTTAAGAATCTAGCAAGCTCTCAATCCTTAATTGGGATATCATGCCCTAGTACCATAATGATCTTAAGTATTCTTGTAACCTATATAAGTACTATAAAGTTTTGGCACTAAAAGCAAAAATAGATAAGCACACTGAAGTATGACAGTAATAAGACATTAAAAGATTATTTTCAGCATAGAATAAAGTAACAAGTAACTTACCTAACAACTCTTGTTCTCATTGTGGTATTAGCTGGCCATTTGTTTTGAACAGACTTCTGCAAGCATCCATAAATATATCTCAATGTCCTGTGAAAATAATAGCTAATTAATAATTTCATTAAAAAACTTCACTGAATTAAAAAAGCTGGTCAGAAAGGCTCTAGTCCAACCTCCTGCTTAATGTAGAACTATTATCAATGCCAGGTTTATAATTCAGACATAAGCTTTAAATTAATTTAAAATCTGCTATGACAGTCCATTTACAAATGGCAAAGAAAGCCCTTGACTAATACACTATTCTATTGTGCAGGTAAAATTCTGATTACTAATGTATGCATTAAATGTTTTATAATATGTTTTTCCTATTTCTTAGGTAGTGCTTCCTCTTAAAAAATAAATAAAAAAAAGATGGCTTGGTAGCTTTTCTTTCCACTTTTTAACTGAATGAATAACAATTGGTGTATCCATAAATACAGGTTAGGTGTTTAAAAGTAATTAAGCAATAGTCCTCTCCTATCAAAAAATGGGAGCACTCTGGTGTATTTCAGAAAATGTTAAGAGATGCACCATATACTTAAAAGAATGAAGCTTTTAATGCTAACCTTGCCATCACTGACACAAAAGAAACTTCTGTGCTATTCTGCCATTCTGTGGTGGGTTGACCCCGGCCAACAGCTAAGTCCCCACCCAGTCGCTTGCTCACTCCCCCTCAGCAGGATAGGGGAAAGAATCAGAAGGGCAAAAGCAAGAAAAACTCGTGGGCCGATGTGCTGGTTTTGGTTGAGAAAGAGTTAATTCCCTTCACTGTAGTGCCTGTAGTAGTCAGGGACCTTTCCAGCTTCCCATGCTCTGCCACATGGGCAAGAGGCAGGGAGGGGCGGGGACACAGCCAGGACAGCTGACCCTGACTGGCCAATGGGATGTGCATTCCATACCATGTGATGCCATGACCAGTATATTAATGGGGCAGCTGGTGTGTGGGTGTGGGATGGGCAGTTGCGATTAGGGAACTGGTGGCATTGGGGTCATGTGCTGTTTGTTTTGGTTGCTCATTCCCCTTCCCCCCCACCCTGGGTTTTGTGCCTCTCATTGTTTTCCTTTCCATTGTGTTATTGTTGCTGTAGTTATTGTTTTATTTTAATTATTAAACTGTTCTTATCTCAACCCGTGAGCGTTACCCTTCTGAATCTCTCCCCCATCCCACCAGTGGTGGAGTGAGCAAGCAGCTGTGTGGGGCTGAGTTGCCCGCTAAACCACAACAGCCGACATAAAGACAGTTTAATGGGTGAAGTGAAGCTGCACATGCAAGCAAAGCAAAACAAGGAATTCATTCACTAGTTCCCATTAGCAGGCGGATGTCCAGTCACTTCCAGGAAAGCAGGGCTTCATCACACGTAATGGTTACTTGCGAAGACAAACACCATAACTCTGCACATCCTCCCTTCCTCCTTTCCCCAGATTTTATTGCTGTCCATGACATCACATGATATGGAATACCCTGCCCTTTGGTCAGTTGGGGTCAGCTGTCCTGGTTGTATCTCCTTCCAACCTCTTGCACACCTCCAGACTACTTGCTGGAGGGGGTGGGGGGTGGGCAGAATGGGGAAAGAAAAAACAACCCTCAGCACTGTGCAAGCACTGTTCAACCAAAACAAGGGTGTGTTACCAATACTGTTTCAGTCACAAATCTAAAACACAGCATCATACAGGCTGCAATGAAGAAAATTAATTCCATCCCAGCCAAAACCAGTACAAATCTCCACCCCTTATTCCATACCATTTGCATCATGCTTGGGTCCTACACTACCTAGTACATCCTCATTAACCACCCCCTCCCCTTCCCATCCTGTAGTATACATACAGATATAATTCCCATAGTCTATGCCCCCCCACATGAAGTGTCCATAAAATGTTCAGTGAGTTCATTTAGTCTGTGACTTGGGCTCCATCTGTTATGGCGGTCACTCAGTGTGCTGGTTTTGGCTGAGAAGGGGTTAATCCTCCTCATCGTGGGGGGTCGGCTACCTTTCCAGCTTCCCGCGCTCTGCCACGTGGGCAGGAGGCTGGGAGGGGCAGGGCCATGGTGGGGGCGGCTGACCCCAACTGGCCAATGGCAGGTTCATTCCATACCATGTGACACCATGACCAGTATATTAAGGGGGGGGCAGTTTGCGGCTCAGGGGCGGTGCGGCATCGGGTCGGTGGGCGGTGAGCGGCTGTGTTGCGTGCGGTTTGTTCCGGCGGTTCGTTTCCCTTCCCCCCTCCCCCGGGGTTTTGCGCCTCTCGTTGTTCTCCTTTACATTGCATTTCTGTTGCTGTTTCTTTTAATTTTAATTATTAAACTGTTCTTATCCCAACCCACGAGCGTTACCCTTCTGATTCTCTCCCCCATCTAGCGGTGGGGGAGTGAGCAAGCGACTGTGTGGGGCTGAGCTGCCGGCTAAACCACAACAGTCTTTTTGGCGCCCAGCGTGGGGCTCAAGGGTTGGAGATAACAACAGCTGCTGGTCACAGCACCATGTTGTCCTTTTTGCAGTTGGTGTTAAAGATTGGTGTTGGTTTGTTTAGTCTGCTGTGTTCTGCTGTGATTAGTAATGTTTTGCCTACAAGATTTGTTATACAAACACTCGTTTTCAGCTTTATCTGGTATTTGGGATTTTTGCTGAAACTGTTACTGTACTTTGGATACCACCTTGTTGAGGCGATTAGCAATTACACCTCCTCCTCTGAGAGGTTTTATATGGAGGAAATACAGAATAGTACCTTTGCAACTTTGTTCTATGATGTCTCTGCCTCTATTACAACAACCTTTTTGCGTCTTGAACATCCTTGGGTAGTTAAGGTGCACTTATTGTTAATTTTCGGGCATGTTGTTTTGGTTTTGACTAAGCAACTTAAGAATATCACCCAGAAATCTGCCCCAAGGCTTGATAGTTACGAGTGGCAGGGCATGTGGGATAGCATGGGCAAATACCTAGGGCAGTGGGCACCCCCAGTGTTTTGGAGTTTCATCCCCGAACAAGTGCAGAATCCTAAAAAACTAGTAGAATATCTGGAGAAAGTATGTTGTTACGCTGGGAACTCCAGAGAGACACAGATAACTGCAATGTGCTGGGGCCTGGCCCATGCATACCGAGCCCTGCTCAACAGTATTCAGTGCTCCCAAGGGGAAGAGAAGGTCTCTGGATTGAAAGGCAAAGTGACAGTCACTGCGGCCACTCAAACCCCCACGACAAGTACTGGAGCTGACTCAGAGAATCAACCCGTACCAGTATCAGTTGCCCCCATACACAAGAGAAAATATTGAAAGCGGACATCAGATCGTTTAGAACGGGATGATGAAAAAGCAGGGCCGTCATGAGGAGAGGGGGAAGAAGTCATAAATGAAATAGAGACCACCTGATCCCTGTCCTTGAGTGAGTTGTGAGATATGTGAAAAGATTTCAGCCGTCGTTCAGGCGAGCACATTGTCACCTGGCTGCTCTGATGCTGGGATAATGGGGCCCGTAGCCTGGAACTAGAGGGAAAAGAAGCCAAACAACTGGGATCCCTTTCTGGGGAAGGGGTTGTTGACAAAGCAATTGGGAAAAAACCACAAGCCCTCAGCCTCTGGAGGCGACTCCTGTCCGGAGTGAAGGAAAGGAATCCCTTTAAGGATGATGTTAAATATCGCCCAGGAAAACGGATGACCATGGAGAAAGGCATTCAGCATCTAAGGGAACTAGCTGTGCTTGAGGTGATTTATGGTGACCTGGATGATCAACGGTCATCCTAAGATCCAGATGAAGCTGAGTGCACATGACCCATGTGGTGGAAGTTTGTACGGAGCGCACCATCTTTGCATGCAAACTCATTGGCAGTAATGTCCTGGAAAGATGACGAGACACCAACGGTGTTGGAGGTGATTGATAGACTCCAGGATTATGAAACAAATATCTCTTCCTTGCTCCTCTCTGCTGTTGAGAAACTATCACGAGATGTCCAGCAACTCAAAGAAGATACGTCCTGCTCCCCACCTCTACAGAGTAGTGTCTCAGCTGTTAGGAATAAGCGTCCTTTGGCTCAAAGGAGGGGATACACACCACGGGCCACCCTATGGTTCTACCTGCGTGATCACGGAGAGGACATGATGAGGTGGGATGGCAAGCCTACCTCAACCCTACAGGCACGAGTGCGTGAACTGCAAGGAAGAACAGTCACTCAGGGAGGCTCTTCCAGGAAAGCTGCTCCAATTTCCAGTGAGCAAGTCCCCAGACAGAGGAGTAGAAGTGCAGATTTTATTTCTAAGCGTAATAGAGGGACTCCTGGTTCACATTTACAGGAAGTGAGTTGTGACTGCCATGATCAGGACTAGAGGGTCCCTGCCTCCAGCCAGGTGGAGGAAAGGGATAACCGGGCTTACTGGACTGTGTGGATCCGATGGCCTGGCACATAGGACCCACAGGAGTATAAAGCTTTAGTGGACACTGGTGCAGAGTGCACCTTAATGCCATGAAACTAAAAAGGGGCAGAACCCATCAGCATTGCTGGAGTGACAGGGGGATCCCAAGAGCTAACTGTATTGGAGGCTGAAGTGAGCCTAACTGGGAATGAGTGGCAAACACCCCATTGTGACTGGCCCCGAGGCTCCGTGCATCCTTGGCATAGACTACCTCAGGAGAGGGTATTTCAAGGACCCAAAAGGGTACAGGTGGGCTTTTGGTGTAGCTGCCTTGGAGATGGAGGAAACTAAACAGCTGTCTACCTTGCCCGGTCTCTCGAAGGACCCTTCTGTTGTGGGGTTGCTGAAGGTCAAAGAACAACAGGTGCCAACAGCCACCACAACAGTGTACCTGCAGCAATATCGCACCAACAGAGACTCTCTCATTCCCATCCGTGAGCTCAATCACCAACTGAGGAACCAAGGAGTCATCAGTAAAACCCACTCACCCTTTAACAGTCCCATATGGCCAGTACGGAAGTCTAATGGACAGTGGCTATTATCGTATATTATATTATTATATATATTATTATAAGATTAGTATATTATATTATAGTATATTAAGGGGGGGCAGTGTGCGGCTCAGGGGCAGCACGGCGTCGGGTCGGCGGGAGGCTGCGTCGCATCCGGTTTGTTTCAGCGGTTCGTTTTCCTTCCCCCCTTCCCCGGGGTGTTGCGCCTCTCGTTCTTGTCCTTTACATTGTGTTTCTGTTGTTGTTTCTTTTAATTTTAATTATTAAACTGTTCTTATCCCAACGCACGAGCGTTAGCCTTCTGATTCTCTCCCCCATCCCACCGGTGGGGGAGTGAGCGAGCGACTGTGTGGGGCTGAGTTGCCGGCTAAACCACGACACCTGCAAATGTCTGACAGAGAGTGGAAACTAACAGTGGACTCTTGTAGCCTGAATGAAGTCATGCCACAGTTGAGTGCTGCTGTACTGGGCCTGGAGGAACTCCAGTACAAGCTGGAGTCAAAGTGACTTTGGTCTGTGGATAAGGCCATGCTAGAGCAGGTACACCCCTGTGAAGGGACTGTGACCTGTAGATAAGACCATACCAGAGCAAGTATGCCCCTGTCATGGTTTAGCTGGCAGCTCAGCCCCACACAGTTGCTCGCTCACTCCCCCACCAGTAGATGGGGGAGAGAATCAGAAGGGTAACACTCGTGGGTTGGGATAAGAACAGTTTAATAATTAAAATTAAAAAACCAACAACAAAAATGCAATGGAAAGGAAAACAACGAGAGGCGTGAAACCCAGGGGGGAGAAGGAGGGGGGAGGGGAATGAACCACCAAAACAAACCGCACGTGACACAGCCACTCACCACCCAATGCCGCACCTCCCCAAGCTGCAACTGCCCCCCTTAATATACTGGTCATGATGTCACATGATATGGAATGAACATCCCATTGGCCAGTCGGGGTCAGCCGCCCCGGCCATGTCCCCGCCCCTCCCAGCCTCCCGCTGACGCGCGGGAAGCTGGGAAGGTCCCCAACCACCACAGGCACCACAGTGAAGAGAATTAACCCCTTCTCAGCCCAAACCAGCACAGCAGGCCACATGGAACTATTCAAGGGTGACTGAGTCTTGCTGATCACTCCTTGGCTCTCCAATCAGTGAATCACCTCATGGATGGGAACCAGAGAGTCTTGCTTGGTACGATACTGCCACTGCTTCAATGTCATGGTAGCAGTCAGCACCTGCTGCTCTTCAACACACAGCAATGCCACATCAGAAGGGTCCTGCAAGAGGCTGGGTAAGGCAGACAGCTGTTTGACCTTCTCCGCATCCACAGCAGCTACACCAAAGGCCCACCAGTACCCTTTTTGGTTCTTGATGTACACTCTCCTGAAACAGTCTATACCAAGGACACATGGAGGCTCCAGACCAGTCACAATAGAGTGCTTCTGCCACTTGTCCACTGTTAGGCTCACCACAGCCTCTAACACAGACAACTGTTGGGATCCCCTTGCCACTCCAGAAATAGAGATGGGTTCCATGCCCCAATATTCTGATGGCATTAGGGTACACTGTGCACCCATATCCACCAAAGCCTTATACTCCCATGGCTGTAATGTGCCAGGCCATCAATTCCACAAAGTCCAATAAACCTGGGTGTCCCTTTCCTCTGCCTGGCCAGAGGTAGGATCTCTCTCTTCCTGGTTGGAGCATTTATTACTCAGCTCCTGTAATTGCAACCCATAATTCCCTTCATTAGGATCAGCCCTTCTACTGTGTCTGAGGGTGTCATGGTTTTAGCTGGGATAGACTTAATTTTCTTCACTGAAGCTGGCATAGTGCTGTGCTTTGGATTTAGTGTGAAAACAATGTTGATAACACCCCAATGTTTTGGTTGTTGCTGGGTAGTGCTTGTACTAGTCAAGGACTTCTCTAGCTTCCCACTGGGTGCACAAGAAGCCAGGATGGGAGGAGGGCACAGCTAAGAGAGTGGATTCAAACTGACCAAAGGGATATTCCATATCATGTAACATCATGCCCAGTATGTTAACTGGGAGGGTGTCCTGGTTTCAGCTGGGATAGAGTTAAATTTCTTCGTAGTAGCTAGTATGGGACTATGTTTTGGATTTTTGCTGGAAACAGCGGTGATAATGTGGAGATGTTTTAGTTGTTGCTAAGTAGCAGTTACACTGGTCAAGGACTTTTTCAGCTCCCCGTGCTCTGCCGGGTGCACAAGAAGCTGGGAGGGGACACAGCTGGGACAGCTGACCCAAACTGACCAATGGGATATTCCATACCATATGACATCATGCCTAGTATATAAAGCTGGGGAAGAAGAAGGAAGGTGGGACATTTGGAGTAATGGCGTTTGTCTTCCCAAGTAACCGTTATGCGTGATGGAGCCCTGCTTTCCTGGAGACGGCTGAGCACCTGCCTGCCCATGGGAAGTGGTGAATGAATTCTTTGTTTTGCTTTGCTTCCGCGCGCAGTTTCTGCTTTACCTATTAAACTGTCTTTATCTCAAACCATGAGTTACCTCACTTTTACTCTTCTGATTCTCTCCCCTGTCCCACCAGGGGGGAGTGAGTGAGCGGCTGCGTGGTGCTTGGTTGCTGACTGGGGCTAAACCACGACAGAGGGGCTAGCCAGGGGAGAGGGAGGCAATCGCGGCTTGGGGAGGGGCAGCATCGGTTGGCAGGTGGTGAGCGGCTGTATCGTTTGTGTTTCTGTTTTTTTTTCCTTTTCCATTTTATTATATTATCATTATTGTCATTATTATAATCATTATTATTATAATTATTTTTATTGTAACGATTAATCTGTGCTTATCTCAACCCACAAGTTCTTTTGCTCTTCTGATTCTCCTCCCCATCCCACAGGGGTGGGGGGAGTGAGTGAGTGGCTGCATGGTGTTTAGTTGCTGACTGAGGCTGAACCACGACAGTCCATTTTGGCGCCCAATGTGGGGCACGAAGGGTTTGAGATAATAACAGTTGCTGGTCACAGCACTGATTCATCTGTTCTCAATATTAGTTTGTCCAGTCTATATCATTCTGATTGTAAAGTAGACATTAAAAATAGCTGCTGGTTTGTGTACTTTGCTGTGCTCTGCAGTGATTAGAGACGTTTTGCCTAGGAGATTTGTTATTAAAACACTGGCCTTGAGCATTCCTAGTTATTTAGGTCTTGCATGGAAGCCATTACTGTACTTCAGCTACCACCTGATGGAGACAATTACCAATTATACTTCCTCCTCTGAGAGATTTTTTATGGAGGAAATACAGAATGGCACCTTAGCTACCATCTTCTAAAATGTCTCCTGCTTCATTACAACACCTTTTCAGTATCTTGAACATCCTTGGGTAGTTAAGATACATCTGATGATATTGCTTTGGCAGGTGGTATCAGATCTGTCTAAGGTTAGTAAGCAAGTTAAGAATATAATCCAGAGGTCTGCCCCAAGGCTCGATAGCTATGGGTCGCAGGGTACGTGAGATAGTATGGGCAAATGCCTAAGACGGTGGGCACCCCCAGTGTTGTGGGACTTCACCCCTGAACAAGTGCAGAATCCTGAAAAATTAGTAGAATATATGGAGGAAGTATGTTGTCACCCTGGCAATTCCAGGGAGATACAAATCACTGCAATGTGCTGGGGCCTGGCTCATGCCTATCGAGCCCTATTTAACACTATTCAGTACCCCCAAGGGGAAGAGAAGGTCTCTGGATCTAAAAAGACAAAGACAAGGAAAGCAACAAGCACTGCGGCCACTCAGACCCCCATGACAGACACTGCAGCTACTCCAACCCCAGTGACAAGCGTTGCAGCTGAATCAGAGGACCAACCCGTGCCAGTATCACTCGCTCCTATACACAGGAAGTAATATTGGAAGAGAAAGTCAACTCATTTAGAAAGAGATGACGAAGAAGCAGGGCCATCACAAGAAGAGGAGGAGGAAGAATGTGTACAAGGAATGGAAACTACCTGATCCCTATCCTTGAGTGAGCTGCGGAATATACAAAAAGATTTTGGCTGTCGTTCAGGTAAGCACATGATCACCTGGCTGCTCTGATGCTGGGATAATGGGATCAGTAGTCTGGAATTAGAGGGGAAGGAAGCCAAACAACTGGGATCCCTCTCTAGGGAAGGGGGCATTGATAAAGCAATTGGAAAAAGAACACAAGCCCTCAGCCTCTGGAGGCAGCTCCTGTCTGTAGTGAAAGAGAGGTATCCCTTCAAAGAAGATATTGTATTTCGCCTAGGAAAACGGATGACCATGGAGAAAGGCATTCAGCATCTAAGGGAACTAGCTGTGCTTGAGGTGATTTATGGTGACCTGGACGATCAACGGTCCTCCAAAGAGCCAGATGAAGCCGAGTGCACACAACCCATGTGGCGGAAGTTTGTACGGAGTGCACCATCCTCATATGCAAACTCATTCGCAGTAATGTCCTGGAAAGACGACGAGACACCAACGGTGGCTGAGTTGACAAACTCTGGGAACATGAAGTAAATCTCTCTTCCTCGTTTGTCTCTGCTGTTGAGAAACTGTCCCGGGAGGTCCAGCAATTCAAAAAAGATATGTCCTACTCCCCACCAGTACGGACCAGTATCTCAGCCATTAGGAGTAAGCGTCCCCTGGCTCAAGAGAAGGGATACACACAACGGGGCACCCTATGGTTTTACCTGCGTGACCATGGAGAGGACATGATGAGGTGGGATGGAAAACCTACCTCAGCCTTAGAGGCACGGGTACGTGAGCTGCAAGGGAGAACAATCACTCAGGGGAGTATCTCCAGGAGAGCTGCTGCTCCAGTTTCCCGTAAGCAAGTCTCCAGACAGAGGAGCAGAAGTGCTGATTTTCCTCATGATCTTAATAGAGACACTTGTGATTCGTGTTTACAGGAAGTAAGTGACCAATACTATGATCAGGACTAGAGGGGCACTGCCTCCAGCCAGGTGGAGGAAAGGGATAACCAGGTTTACTGGACTGTGTGGATACGATGGCCTGGCACATAGGACCCACAGAGGTATAAAGCTTTAGTGGACTCCGGCGCACAGGGCACCTTAATGCCATCAAACTATATAGGGGCAGAACCCATTAGCATTGCTGGAGTGACAGGGGGATCCCAAGAGCTAACTGTATTGGAGGCCGAAGTGAGCCTCACTGGGAATGAGTGGCAAACACCCCACTGTGACTGGCCCAGAGGCTCCGTGCATCCTTGGCATAGACTACCTCAGGAGAGGGTATTTCAAGGACCCAAAAGGGTACAGGTGGGCTTTTGGAGTAGCTGCCTTGGAGACGGAGGAAATTAAACAGCTGTCTACCTTGCCTGGCCTCTCGAAGGACCCTTCTGTTGTGGGGTTGCTGAAGGTCGAAGAACAGGTGCCGATCGCAACCACAACAGTGCACTGGCGGCAATATCGCACCAACAGAAACTCTCTGATTCCCATCCGTGAGCTCAATCACCAACTGAGGAACCAAGGAGTCATCAGTAAGACCCACTCACCCTTTAACAGTCCCATATGGCCAGTGTAGAAATCTAATGGAGAGTGGAGGCTAACAGTAGACTATCGTGGCTTGAATGAAGTCACTCCGCTATTGAGTGCTGCTGTGCCAGACATGCTAGAACTTCAATACGAACTGGAGTCAAAGGCAGCCAAGTGGTATGCCACAATTGATATTGCTAATGCATTCTTCTCCATCCCTCTGGCAGCAGACTGCAGGCCACAGTTTGCTTTCACTTGAAGGGGCGTCCAGTACACCTGGAATAGACTGCCCCAGGGGTGGAAACACAGCCCTATCATTTGCCATGGACTGATCAATAATGCTTTGGAACAAGGTGGAGCTCCCGAACACCTACAATACACTGATGACATCATTGTGTGGGGTAACACAGTGGAAGAAGTTTTTGAGAAAGGAGAGAAAATAGTCCAAATCCTTCTGAAAGCTGGTTTTGCCATAAAACAAAGTAAGGTGAAGGGACCCGCACAAGAGATCCACTTCTTAGGAATCAAATGGCAAGATGGTCATCGTCAGATTCCAATGGATGTGATCAACAAAATAGCAGCCATGTCCCCACCAACTAGCAAAAAGTAAACACAAGCTTTCTTGGGCATATGGGTTTTTGGAGAATGCATATTCCACACTACAGTCTGATCGTAAGCCCTCTCTATCAAGTGACCCAGAAAAAGAATGATTTCAAATGGGGCCCTGAGCAACGACAAGCCTTTGAACAGATTAAACAGGAGGTAGTTCATGCAGTAGCCCTTGGGGCAGTCTGCGCAGGACAAGATTTACTAAAATTGTGCTCTACACCGCAGCTAGGGAGAGTGGTCCTACCTGGAGCCTCTGGCAGAAAGCACATGGGGATACCTGAGGTTGACCCCTAGGGTTTTGAAGTCGGGGATACAGAGGGTCCGAAGCCTGCTATACTCCAACTGAAAAAGAGATATTGGCAGCATATGAAGGGGTCTGAGCTGCTTCAGAAGTGGTTGATACTGAAGCACAGCTGCCCCTGGCACCCCAACTGCTGGTGCTGGGCTGGATGTTCAAAGGAAACGTCCCCTCTACACACCATGCAACTGATGCTACATGGAGTAAATGGGTTGCACTGATCACCCAGCGGGCTCGAGTAGGAAACCCCAGTCGCCCAGGAATCTTGGAAGTGATTATGGACTGGCCAGAAGGCAAAGATTTTGGATTATCACCAGAGAAGGAGGTGACATGTGCTGAAGAAGCCTCACTGTATAACAAACTGCCAGAAAATGAGAAGCAATATGCCTTCTTCACTGGTGGGTCCTGTAGTCTTGTGGGGAAGCACCGGAGATGGAAGGCTGCTGTATGGAGTCCTATATGACAAGTTGCAGAAACTGCTGAAGGAGAAGGTGAATTGAGCCAGTTTGCAGAGGTAAGGGCCATCCAGCTGGCCTTAGACATTGCTGAATGGGAAAAGTTGCCAGTGCTCTATCTCTATACTGACTCCTGGACGGTGGCAAATGCCCTGTGGGGGTGGTTACAGCAGTGGAAGCAGAGCAACTGGCAGCGCAGAGGCAAACCCATCTGGGCTGTCACATTGTGGCAAGATATTGCTGCCCAGGTAGAGAATCTTGTTGTAAAGGTACATCATGTGGATGCTCACATCCCCAGGAGTCGGGCCACTGAAGAACATTGGAACAACCAGCAGGTAGAGCAGGCTGCCAAGATTGAAGTGGCTGAGGTGGATCTGGACTGGCAACATAAGGATGAACTATTTCTAGCTCGGTGGGCCCATGACACCTCAGGCCATCAAGGGAGAGATGCAACATACAGGTGGGCTCGTGATCGAGGGGCGGACTTGACCATGGACGCTATTGTGCAGGTTACCCATGAATGTGACACATGCGCTGCAATCAAGCACGCAAAGCGGGTAAAGCCTCTGTGGTATGGGGGATGATGGTTGTAGTATAAATATGGGGAGGCCTGGCAAATTGATTATATATATCACACTCCCACCAACCCGCCAAGGCAAGCGCCGTGTGCTTACAATGGTGGATGCAACCACTGGCTGGAAACATATCCCGTGCCCCATGCCACTGCCGGGAACACTATCCTGGGTCTCGAAAAACAAGTGCTGTGGCGACATGGCACCCCAGAGAGAATTGAGTCAGACAATGGGACTCATTTCCGAAATAACCTCATAGACAGCTGGGCCAAAGAGCACGGCATTGAGTGGGTGTATCACATCCCTCCCCTATCATGCACCAGCCTCTGGGAAAGTAAAACGATACAATGGACTATTAAAAACTACACTGAGAGCAATGGTGGGTGGAATATTTAAACACTGGGATACACATTTAGCAATAGGCACCTGGTTAGTCACCACTAAGGGATCTGCCAAGCGAGCTGGCCCTGCCCAGTCAGAACCCTTATGTACTGTGGAAGGGGATAGAGTCCCTGTAGTGCACATAAAAAATATGTTGGGGAAAACTGTCTGGGTTCTTCCTGCCTCAGGAAAAGGCAAACCCATTCATTTGATTGCGTTTGCTCAAGGACCTGGGTACACTTGGTGGGTGATGTGGGAGGATGGAGGAGTCCGGTGTGTACCTCAAGGGGATTTGATTTTGGGGGAAAACAGCCAATGAACTGAATAATATGCTGTTAATTGTTATATAATATTGTATGTCATCACTACTATGGTTGCTATATGGCATATCAATGGTATCATGCTGGGAATCTCCCAAATTAATAAAAGAAATGGACTTTCTATTGAACGAAGCAAAGTGGAGCAGTGAGAGAACAAGGACTAACAGTGCAGCAGTGATGGAATGAGGACTGACTTCAGCATGCAACAATCCAACACCACACACAGCACCTCTCTGAAAGAATCGTACAATAGTTGGAACCGAAAGTCATGGACTAAATGAACTCAATGGACATTTCACGGACATTTTACAGGGGTGGTCCATAGACTAGGGGAATGATAAATGAAATCTGTATATTCTGTTAAAGGATCAGAAGGCGGGTAGTGGTTATTGAAATTATATTGGATAGTATGGGACCTGAGCATGGTGTAAATGATATGGAATAAGGGGTGGATACTGTCATGGTTTTAGCTGGGATAGAGTTCATTTTCTTCACTGCAGCTGGCATAGTGCTGTGCTTTGGACTTAGTATGAAAACAATGTTGAGATAACACACAGGTGTTTTGGTTGTTGATAGGTAGTGCTTATAGTAGTCAAGGACATTTCTAGCTTCCCATGCTCTGCCAGGTGCACAAGAAGCTGGGAGGGGAGGGGGCACAGCTAAGAGAGTGGATTCAAACTGGCCAAAGGGATATTCCATATCATGTAACGTCATGCCCAGTATGTTAACTGGGAGGGGCTGGCCGGGGAACAGGGGAAGCAGTCGCAGCTCGGGGAGGGGCAGCATTGGTCAGTGGGTGGTGAGCGGTTGTATTGTGTGTGTTTCAGGTTTTTTTCCTTTTTCATTTTATTATATTGTCATTATTGTCATTATTATAATAATCATTATTATTATAATTATTATTTTTATTGTAATTTTTAAACTGTGCTTATCTCAACCCACATGTTCTTTTGCTCTTCTGATTCTCCTCCCCATCGCACAGGGGTGAGGGGCGAATGAGCGAGCGGCTGCGTAGTGTCTAGTTGCTGACTGAGGCTGAACCACGACAGAGGGATTGCTCAACAGCAACTGGAATAGTAATCTTCTCTGGATGGAGCCTTTTCGGCTGCTGTTTTTCCTTGGAATTCATGTATGTGGTCTTCTAGGTTTGAGGTAGGTGCAGTGCCCCACTTCCCCATGTCTTCCCTGTGGTTGCAGAACTAGAACCACAGGTTAGCACATGGCATGTGCCCACAGTTCCCTTTCCCTTGAGCAGAGAAAGGCTGATTTCATATGGCACTTTTGATAGCTGAGACACCAGGCTGTAGGGGTAAGAAGAAAGAGGTATTCTCTTCAAGTTGCTGGAACTGTTGGTACAGTTTCTCCGCAGCTGAGACACACGACTGTAGGGTCAGGGAGGAAGAGAGACTCTCTTCAGAGCACCAGAGCTGGCAGGCCAGTCTTTCCACAGTTGGTGCCTTGATGTCTGTCCAGTACATTATCACCAGGGTGCTGGCATACAATGTCAGTGTTCCATACAAACTTCTGCCACATGGACTGCAAGTACTGCACTTCATCTGGATCTTTGGAGGCCTGGTTATTGTCCATGTTGCTGTAGGTCACCTCCAGCACCACTAATTCCCTCAGATACTGAATACCTTCCTCAGTCATGGCCCACTTGCTTTGGCAGTTTACAAGACCTTCCCTGAGAGGGTATTTTGTCTTTACGCTCAACAGAAGCCACTTCCAGAGGCTGTGGATTGTTGCCCCTCTTTCAGTCCCTTTGTTGATTCCATGGTCCCTTGTTATGGATGCCAGCTGCCAATCTTCCCTACCTTCTAATTCCTGACTGTTGGCCCCAATATCCCAGCATTGGAGCAACCAGGTGATAATTTGCTCATCTGGCTGGTAGCCATAATCTTTCCACATATCTCACAGCTTGCTCAAGGGACTGGGTGATTTCTGACTCGTTTATAATTTCAGCCTCTTCACAGAATGGTTTGGGTTGGAAGGGGCCTTTAGAGGTCATCTAGTCCAACCGTCCTGCAGTGAGCAGGGACATCTTCAACTAGATCAGGTTCCTCAGAGCCCAGTCCAACTCGACCTTGAATGTCTCTCGGGATACGGCATCTGCCACCTCTCTGGGCAACCTGTTCCAGTGTTTCACCACCCTCATAGTAAAAAATTTCTTCCTTATATCCAGTCTAAATCTACCCTCCTTTAGTTTAAAACCATTACCCCTTGTCCTGTTACAATAGGCCTTGCTAAAGAGTTCATCCCCATCCTTCCTATAGTCCCCCTTTAAGTACTGAAAGGCCACAATAAGGTCTCCCCACAGCCTTCTCTTCTCCAGGCTGAACAACCCCAACTCTCTCAGCCTGTCCTCATAGGAGAGGTGCTCCAGTCCTTGGATCATTTTTGCGGCCCTCCTCTGGACCCACTCCAACAGTTCCATATATCCTTCTTGTGTTGAGGGCTCCAGAGCTGGACACAGTACTCCAGGTGGGGTCTCACCAGAGCAGAGTAGAGGGGCAGAATCACCTCCCTCGACCTGCTGGCCACGCTTCTTTTGATGCAGCCCAGGATATGGTTGGCCTTCTGGGCTGCGAGCAAACATTGTTGGCTCATGTCCAGCTTTTCATCCCCCAGTGCCCTCAAGTCCTTCTCTGCAGGGCTGCTCTCAATCTCTTCATCCACCAGCCTGTACTGATATTGGGGGTTGCCCCAACCCAGGTGCAGGACCTTGCACTTGGCCCTGTTGAACCTCATGAGGTTCACATGGGCCCACCCCTCCAGCTTGTCCAGGTCTCTTTGGATGAGATCCCATCCTTCTGGTGTGTCAACTGCACCACTCAGCTTGGTGCCATCTGCAAACTTGCTGAGGGTGCACTCGATCCCACTATGTCATTGATGAAGATATTAAATAGTACTGGTCCCAGTATGGACCCTTGAGGCACATCACTTCCTTCTCCTGTTCTTGTGGCTGCTCTGTTGCAGAACAGGCTGCCCCTTCTGATTCTTCCTCCTGCTCTCCCCTCAGGAGGAGTTTCTTCCTCCCTTACTAAATTTGTGGACCTCTACTTCCACTGTTTCTTCTTGACTATAGGAATGACTGTTATAGTTGAGGGTTCGGTCTCTGGCTTAGCTACAGTGTCTGTTTCTATGTCCTCAGATCCAGAAACCCTCTTGAGCCCTCAGAGGCTCAGTAGGGGTAGAGCAGGCCCCAGCACAATGCTAGAAGTTGTGCCTCTAATATAGACAAGGCATCATTTCTTCAAGTGTTCTGTCACTTCAGTACCACTCCACGCCTGTTCAGGTTTCAAGTCCCACACCATTGGAGGTGGGGGGTGGGGAACGCTCTAGGTACCTGCCCAAGTTCTCCCCCATACTTTGCCACCCATGACTCATGTGCCTCAGGGCACATCCCTGTGTGGCATTAGTCGGTTACCCTTTTGAAAAGCTGGAATTAGATTCACAACACATACCAATATAAGCATTCTGGTTACACAAGGATATTCCAGAAACTGAAGAGCCATTGTAGCAAGGCAGGAAACATCTACCCCTGAGGAGAAGAAAGAGGAGCTGCCATTCTTCATTTCCCCCACAAAATGTTTCCCGGAGAAGACGACGAAAAAGGTGTAATTGTTAATTGTCTCTGAGAGTTGGTTCCCAGAGTACTGGGACAACAGCAATGCATAGCACAAACACCAGATTAGGGTCAAGGCCAGTGCTTTTACCATAGGTCTCCCAGGCAAAACACAACAAAGTGATAAACAGCACAGCAAACTGCAAAAGCCAAAAGCAGCCATTAACGAGCTCTAGAGTTTGAGGTAGAGCAAGAGATGGACCATGCCATGGAGCAGATGATGGAACAAATAAACCAGTATTGATAACAAACAAGTCAACATTGTGACCAGCAAGAGCAAGTAACAACTTGCCAAGTAACAACTAAACAGCTATAACAACTATAAATGTAGTCTAGCACACTCTAGCACACTCAGACCAAATCTGTCATCATCTAGAACCTCTCAAGCTTCACATTGGGCACCAGAAAGGACTGTGGTGGTTGACCCCGGCCAGCTGCTAAGCCCCCACCCAGTCATTTGCTCACTCCCCCTCAGCAGGATAGGGGAAAGATCCAGAAGGGCAAAAGCAAGAAAAACTCGTGGGCTGACATAAAGACAATAGGTGAAGTGAAGCTGCACATGCAACAAGCAAAGCATTGGAATTCATTCACTACTTTCCATTGGCAGGCAGGTGTCCAGCCGCTTCCTGGAAAACTGGGGCTCATCATGCATAACAGTTACTTGGGAAGACAAATGCCATAACCCTGAACACCCCCCTTCCTCCTCCTTTTCCCCAGCTTTTATTGCTCAGCATGACATCATATGGTATGGAATATCCCTTTGGTCAGTTGGGGTCAAGCTGTCCTGGTTGCGTGCCCTCCCAACCACTTATGCACCCACAGTCTACTTTTTTTTTTTTTTGGGGGGGGGGGGGCAGCGGCGGGGCGGGACACGACACAACACACCACACGGGACGGGATGGGACGGACACCAGCAGGCAGCAGCTGAGTAACAAAAAGGAGGACAAAAAAAAAAAGGAAACCTCCACACTCTGCAAATACTGCTCAGCAGTAGCCAAAAATACTGGTGTAATTTACCCTGTTTTAGTCACAAATCCAAAACACAGCACCATACCAGCTACTATGAAGAAAATTAACTCCATCCCAGCCAGACCCAGTACACAACACAAAATTCAGCATTTTGTTTATGTTAAAAGCTAATGATAAAATAGCGAAAGAAAACTTAGTGCTATGCACTTCTTATTCCGTGGTTTCAGTCTGAAAAAGTTATTTTAGCTTTTTTAAAAAAAGGAAAAAAATAACTTGTGCATTTCCCTGATAAAGAGAAGTTATCACAGCAGGGTGTCATTCTAATACCACCCGTCTGTATTTTTAATGCTGTCAATAATTTCATCTCTTTTTCAGAGTAGGAGGACTGGAAAGAATTTGTAACGAACTTAAATATATACAGTTGCCTGATACCTAGTACTGTCCTCTACCTCTTTGTGGAGATAATATATTGATATTTTAATTTTTTTCTTCTTTCTCTGACCCCTTGGATCTAGTAGCTTCTGCCTCAAAGAAAAGCACGTGTGATAGCCAAAAGCTTTAGTTCTGTACTGGGTTTGCATGGCAAGGTTTTGGTAGTGGGGGGGCTACAGGGGTAGTTTCTGTAAGAAGTTGAGAGAAGCTTCCCCTATGTCCGATAGAGCCAGTTCCAGCCGGCTCCAAGACGAACCCACCACTAGCCAAGGCTGAACCAATCAGTGACGGCGGTAGCACCTCTGTGATAATGTATTTAAGAAGGGGAAAAAACTGCTGTGGAAGAGCAGCTGGAAGAGAGGAGTGAGAATATGCGAGAGAAACAACCCTGCAGACACCAAGGTCAGTGAAGAAGGACAGGGAGGAGGTGCTCCAGGCGCTGAAGCAGAGATTCCCCTGCAGCCCATGGTAAAGACCATGGTGATGCAGGCTGTCCCCCTGCAGCCCATGGAGGTTAAAGGTGGAACAGATATCCACCTGCAGCCCATGGAGGACCCCACGCCAGAGCAGGTAGGTGCGTCCAAAGGAGGCTGTGAACCCGTGGAGAGTCTCTGCTGGAGCAGGCTCCTGGTAGGACCTGTGGACCCATGGAGAGAGGAGCTCACACTGGAGCAGGTTTGCTGGCAGGACTTGTGACCCCATGGGGGACCCACGCTGGAGCAGTTAGTGAAGAACTGCAGCCTGTGGGAAGGACCCATGTTGGAGAACTTCATGGAGGACTGTCTCCCCACTCTGGAGCAGGAAAACAGTGCAAGGAGGAAAGAGTGGCAGAGACAACGTGTGATGAACTGACCGCAATCCCCATTCCTCATCTCCCTGCGCCGCTTGAGGGGGGAGGAGGTAGAGAAAATCAGGAGTGAATTTGAGCCTGGGAAGAAGGGAGTGGTGGTGGGAAGGTGTTTTAAGATTTGGTTTTCTTTCCCATTATTCTACTCTGATTTTGATTGGCAATAAAAATAATTTAATTTCCTCGAGTCAAGTCTGTTTTGCCTGTGACAGTAATTGGTGAGTGATCTCCCCCTGTCCTTATCTCAACCCACAAGCCTTTTGTTATATTTTCTCTCCCCTGTCCAGCTGAGGAGGGGGAGCTGTAGAGTGGCTTGGTGGGCACCTAGCATCCCACCAAGGTCAACCCACCACATGTGCAAAAAGCACAATTCATTCAAGTGTTATTTTTTTTCTCTGTACATATAACATCCCTAAAGAAATTAGTCTTAGGACTGATTAGCATAAGATAAACAAATAAGAACACCATTTTATGGTGCAATGTAAATCACACAAACAGCAATTTTCAAGTACAAATTTGAACAGAATAGTGCAAACTTACGGAGGCAGTATCTCTGCAGCCATGAATATTTTCTCCACCAATTCTGAAAGTATACTGAGTAGATGTGCCAAATTAGTGTTTACATCTTCATTTTTTTCTAATTTTGAGGGGTTTAACTAAAAATGAAAGGAAAAAATATTGTTTCTTCTCTTGAATAGAACTACACATAGAATTTGATATTACACACTGAATACTATTTCAAAATAAATATTCTACTCTTGTACAAATCTCAGACTTGTACAGAACTTATAAATCTGCTTCAAGGGTTAGCCAGAAAACTAATGTGAAAAAGCAATTTTTTAGAGTTCTAGTGTGCTGTGCTTTTAACAGCACAGACATTTAACACTATCCATACCTACCCATCTTTTTTTAACTATATATATTTTCATATCTTTTAATCCAGTCTTCTGAAGACACCCTCCCCTTCTGTAATTAAGTTCAGGTGAAACAGAAGATAGGAGGGTAATTTTAGAAAGAAAGATAGGATCTAACACAAGCAGTTAATGTAAGGGAGTTTTAAAATGAAACTAAGTTCAGACATTGACTTCTAGTATATCTGGAGCTTACCACAAGTTATTTAGGGTAGGCCACTGAGTAACTGCTACAAAAGAACCTACAATTGCTAAAGACTAAATACATAATTTAATGAAATTTGAGTTAAAAAACTTATTTAAAAGTGATGCTATGAACATTGTTCAAGCTAACATTTAGAAAAAACTCATAAGCAGTTCAGTTCCGGTACTGAAATGATTTCCAAAGGATTAATAAATGCTTCCAAAGCAAAGAACCAGTAGATCATAACTTCAACAAATCAAAATTTTTAAGAAAACATAGTTCAAGGTATCACCTCACAGGACTGCTTGCTCTCCATTATCTTTAATATACTGTCTTTCAGTGCATGGTGAACAAAACGTGTTGCTGTGGCTTTCATATATTGCTCCATAAGTGTACTTGCTAAAGTGGTGGCACGAAACAAAGTAGTAGCTTCATCTGAAAAAAAAATTAAGTGAAAAGTTGGGAAAAGGAGACAACAAAAAGCAGAGGGAAAAAATATGCTGTGTTCACAGTTTGATATATGATGTAATTAAGGGAGGAGACAGAAACAAAGACATGGGGGCCCTTCCCGCCCCAGAGTTTCAGTAAATGTTAATTAGTACAGTACCTTCCATGCTTATTTCCCTGTCATTCAGTGTTCGTAACAACAGTGACTCAAGCTTTTCATGAAGAAAAATCTTCAATAAAATGCCAGCCAACAGTGTTCTATCCTGTCCACAAACATGTGATAAGGCATAGACTACATGCATCTCTTTCTGGAGTATGAGCTGAAAGAAAACCAGAATAATGTTCAGAAACTTGTCCTAACATAACAGTCATTACAAATTCTACTTAGTGATGTCTCTTAATGTTTTTGAAATCTCTCTCAAACACAGAGAAAGTTAATTTTGACAGAAAAACTGAGGAAACAAGCTTAATACCTCTTTAAACTCACTGTATTCCTCTTCTGGCATGATCTTCTCCATAGAATATCGTGCTCGAACACGCAAAGATCCTGGCTCAATACCCTTCAGTGGTATATGGGAACTGAGTTGAAACCACTCATCTGTTGCTTGTCCTTTCTGTAATCGACTTAATTGGCAACGCATAAACACTTTAGGAAAAAAGCATTAAGTAGGTTATCTCCAGCAAAACAGTGCTAGTATTGAATAAAAAAAGTTTGTTTTCAGCACATTATCTTGTTTCAGCAAGAGTATTAATAAAAAATGATCAATATTTGTGCCATCAAATATATTGACAGATTATCTCTTAGATGGTTTAACAGACTCCTGAAAACTGAAGCTGAAATATAAAGCATGCTGTAAACAATGTATACACACAGATATTAACAAAGTTTTCTTTTTAACACCCAAATAGGGGAAAAAGCCCACCTCTCCCCTAGCAAACCTAGGCAGCAATCAGAAAATTAAAACAGGTAAAGTGATTAGAAGTCATTGTCCTCTTATGAGCCCAAGGCTTCAAACCTCCATTAGGTCTGCTCTTGAACCACTTTGTTACTATTTTTAGTATTTATTATTAGCATTACTACATCTTTCCCAAATATTGCCAGATGCATTTCCTTAATACTTAGGAACTCCCAGGTTAAGGTTGTAACAGTTTATGCAAACCATATATAAAAAAAAGCATTCCCAGACAGCTTACTGCCCAAATAATGACAAAAGTCAACCAAGAATGACAAAATCATTAATTCACTTTTTTTGTGGTGTTGGTACCTTAAAATTACTAAGCAATGACCTGCACCAGCCTATTCAACCATAATTGAAAGTCTGGTCTGACAGCTCACTGGTAAGCTGCATCAATCAGACCACTGACCATTCCAAAATAAGCACATGCCCTCCTAAACTGAGTTACTTCACATAGAAGGGCCCCAGATGCTTGCAGAGATACCATTCTACTTATGATATACCCACAAAGTTCCAAGAGGAGATACACAGTTTCAGTTTCACATTTAGCCTGTCAGACTGTCTGGAACTTCCAAGCAAACACCTTTTTCCCTGCAACTCTCAATGAAATCTACTTTTAATCAAGTTCCTCACATATAAACAAAACACACACACCCCAAAAGAAAAAAAGAAAACACAATCAAAACCACCATCACATGCTTGTTTTTCACTTTTCTACAAAGCCTATGAACAGTTCTAGTAGACTTTCCATTGCCCCAATTCAGCAAAACGTTGGGACATCATTTGCACAATCAGATAATGGAACAGAATAACATCACATTTCTAATACACACTACATATTTCATATTCTTTGGAGTTCATGAACTGATAAGGTAACACATTCAAGTCAGTCAAGTAGTGGGTAAACCGATTCATCATCATCTGCTGCTTATCACAAGTGTGGATTGGACTGTTTTTAGACTAAATAATTGACTGACTTTCCCAAAATATTTCTTCTGAGCAAAGCTCTCATGTTCTCAGCTGAGCAACATGCTTCCTTCTTGTTTTGCTTGCACATATAAGGCACATATCTCATTGACAGGAACAGTGAGATACAGGAGTCAGAATAATCTGATGATTTAATTTTTCCCATGGTTATATAGTAGCACTTCCTAGTGATAATATAAATGCTATAATCTTGTTTTGATCTTAAAAGATTGAAACAGAAATATCAATATATGGACTGCAGAATACTTATCGTAATTTACATTCAAAGACTTTAAAGGAACACTTTCTGCTACTTAGCAACGTATATTGAACTATTTAGGCTATGTTCAATAAGAGACTGCCATTAGTTGAGAATTTAAGGATGTTTACACTTTGCAGTCTAGCACATTATGATAGAATAACAAATATACAGGGGAAAAAAAAAAATCAATAGTTGATCCCTCCTCTGCAAGCACAGTTAATAACTATATACAACAATCTTGATCTAAGAATATTTTACATTATGAACATTAGCACAAAAAAAAGTAAGTCTGTGGTTTCTTAATGGTTTATTTGCAAATAAAGATTAGGGATTAATATTTAGGAATAACTTTATATTTTGATTGATAATTATAACCTGGAAATCAAACTTAAAAGTGGTTCAAACTTATGTTTTCTTCAGAATGGAAATGAACTTAAGTTTACAGTGAAGCCTTTGTTGAACCCAACTAGAACCAACCAAAAGCAGCCACTCCCTCAAAAAAACCAACTACCTAAAAACATTTACAGTTACTGATTCAGAATAAAAGCCTATCTAAATGTTGACAAAGAAGAAATTGCTCAATACATGGACATACTAAATCCTGGCTTTCCCACCCACAGCTCACCGACATGTTAGCACAATCCATTTGCAAGGCAGTGAGGAGCTTTTAAGGGCTGGAACCTCTTAAACTTTTCTCTTCAGAGAAGGAGCTGTCAGCATCTTATTTTTGGTACCTAGCATCGATAGACAATACGTTGTTACTACTTTTAACAAGTGCCTGATAGGGTCCAGAGTTTCTCCCCCTTGTCCAAAGTCCACCCATGTCTATGTAAGAGTGTTTACTACATGCTTTGCACTTAATGTGTTTAGCACATATTTCCTGGAGAGTATGGGAGGGAAGGAGCCAAGCCTATAACCTGCCATAGTAGGCTCATTTCCCAGTGCCACAGAAGTGATAAATGTGTAGCACAGTGACAATTTTTTTCCTACAGCTGCATATTCTCAAATACCAACTTCAAAAACAAGCTGTGGCACTACTGCAAATACAAACTGCCTGAAAGGAGAGACAATGTGTGCTTACAGCCCAGAAAGCCATTCAAAAGAAGTGTGGCCAGCAAGTCGAGGAAGTTGATTCTCCCCCTCTACTCTGCTCTTGTAAGACCCCACCTGGAGTACTGCATCCAGCTCTGGGGCCCCCAACATAAGACAGACATGGACCTGCTTGTGGTCCAGAGGAGGGCCACAAAGAGCACTGGAGCACCTCTCCTATGAGGACAGGCTGAGAGAGTTGGGGTTGTTCAGCCTGGAGAAGAGAAGGCTCTGGGGAGACCTTATAGCAGCCTTCCAGTAATTAAAGGGGGCCTACAGGAAAGATGGGGAGGGACTCTATCAGGGAGTGCAGTGATAGGACAAGGGGTAACAGTTTTAAACTGAAAAAGGGTAGATTTAGATCAGATATTAGGAAGAAATTCTTAACTGTGCGGGTGGTGAGACAGGGGAACAGGTTGCCCAGAGAAGCTGTGGATGCCCCCTCCCTGGAAGTATTCAAGGACAGGTTGGATGGGGCTTTGAGCATCCTGATCTAGTGGAAGGTATCCCTGCCCATGGCAGGGGGGTTGGAACTAGATTATCTTTAAGGTCCCTTCCAATCCAAACCATTCTATGATTTTGCACTACAGACTTGACTGCATGAGGTGACTGCCTCTAATATAAAAATGTTTTCTTTTTCAACATGAATTAATCTGAAATTAACCAACTATCCTGGTGCAAAACCAAACCAGAACTTCCACTCCAGCTGAACCCTATGTGGAACTGCCCTGAGACATTTACCGATTTAACTGTCTGATCAAATTTGAGCATCTCAATTTTCAGTAGCAACAGATGAAATCTAACAATATATTCCAGACATTTTGGTTTGGTTTTTTTTTTTCTTTTTCCAAGCCATATTTACATATTTATTTGAATAAATTATTAACAAACTGTTAGCGAAACAAAGAAAATTAGAATTGATGCTGAAGTGTTTAGTATAATTTCTGAATATTTGAAATACCTTTTAAAAGAAAAAATACAAAAATAATAATAGAATGAATACTCCTAATAGGCAAATTTCAAAGTGAAAGACTTGAGAACTAAAGAAATATTTTTAAATACTTGTACTGGGTCTGGCTGGGATGAAGTTAACTTTCCTCATAGCAGCCCTCATAGTGCTGTGCTCCAAAGCAACCACTACGCATACTGAGGCCCTACATCCCAGGAAGTGACTGGACATTGCCTGCTGATGGAAAGCAGAGAATAAATCTTTTTGTTTTCCTTTGCTTCTGTGTGCAGCCTTTGCTTTCTTTATTAAGCTGCCTTTATCTCGACCGATGAGTTTTTAATCTTATTTTCTCCCCCGTCCCACTGAGGAGGGGGAGTGAGAGAGCAGCTTGGTGAGCACCTGGTGGCCAGCCAAGGTCAACCCACCACAAATACTGAAAAAAAATACCCTTCATACTCATATCATTTTGGTATTTAGTTTTGTGTGTTATGATGGAAGAAAAAGAAGTGAAACCAATACCAGATTTTTGGGCCCTCAATCTCCTTCATATGACAGGAAAAACAAGCAGGAAAGTTGACTTAACAGGTTAGCTGGGAAGATGAGCTTCACATTACTCCCACTTCAGAGCAATCCACATTTAATAACTGTGGCTACAAAGGAGAAATGTTCAGAAAGGTAACCAACCCATTTTCTTGCTTTTGGAGAGGTTATGGGTTTAGGCAACACAGCAGACAGGCAAGTTGGATAAGGTCTCTTTTAGGTCAGTTTTCCCCTCCATATACTTCAAATATTTAATAGGGATGGGGATGTAGGCAGAGGTGCTTGTTAATTCAAGTTGATATGGTCTAATCCTTATCCCAAAATGAAAGGACTGTTAGGTTATACTCTAAGAGTCTACCTAACCATAATCAAGAAACATTGCCAATCCTCTTGACCTATATATGCAAACAATCTATAACACTCCATCAGTTGGATACATCTAAAGGTAGCACAATCTCCTTAATCCTGACAGAGAGTAGGAAACTACAAAAAAAAACAACTTTAAAAGAAGTTACCAAATATTCCATTCATGAATCATCCTTTGAAAGGTTCTTTTACTAACCAAAGCTTTGTCCCAGATAAAGAATTTTCTAGCTCATATGAATAGAACTGTGCAAGAACAAGGTCACAACTGCAATTAGAAAGTCCTTTTGTCTGTCAAATGAAATACACCTTTTTTCCTTCTGCTATGCAGAAACTTCTCTAGTCAGAGGAAAGGGCAAGAATTTTGAAATTGAATTAGGTTCTGCAAGAGCATTCAGTCTTAGTAATTCTTCTACTTTGGTCAAGGCTTCCCTACAAATCTCTTCTCTGAGAGGAAAAAAAGAGAAAGAAATTGATGCTGAGGCAATCATAACAGGCCAGTAACACAATACATGCAAACCAAAACCAACAGCAACAGATTATAAATACTGTGCCAGGCTTTGGGACAGGTCTGAACACAACAGAAAAGTACCAGGAACAAATCTTGGGTGGGGGGGTATCTGCACTGCAGGCAACAGAGAGGAGGCAAGGATTGAAATTACAAGACAAGTATGGTGGGAAACAAGATACCTTGAAAACCAAAAGAATCCAGGTGTGGGGTTTTGGGGGAGGGTGGTTTTTTTGTTTGGGTTTTTTTTTTTTTTTCTTAAGCTGATAAATCTTACCATCTTGCTAGTAATTTGCTGGAATAGAAAAACAGAAACAAAACAGCTAAAGAAGCTGTGCACAAAACAGGAAGAAAGTAAATTCTTGGGAACACAGATAAGATAGAACGGGGGGGAAGAACAGGATGACACAGGACTGAGGCAAATTTTGTTTTACAGACTGTCAAGTTGCATTTTTATATGTGAGGAAAGTACTACCTTTCCCTCCCTCTTTCTCACTGGAAGCACCAAAAAAACTGAAAAGGACAAAAGAAACTCCACACAGTTGGTCTTAAAACAGATTAAAGAAATTAACTCAGTGGAACATAACATTTTATAGAGCAGGTTAATTCTGACAGCTTCTCTTACCTCTTTTTTTTTTGTAAACATGGTCACAGTATAACATAATAGGTATACTAGAATAGAGCTAGAAAAGCCATCAGATACATAGGATTGGATTACCGTGCATTTTACTACTAAAACACATGCAGGTTCTTTTTGCAAAAACATTAATGTAGAATCAGTAACAGACATCCAAAACATACCAATACAGCTGTGTGGTAATCACAGAATATACTTAATTATCTCGTGACAATGTTTGACAAGAGCAATGAAAACTGTTGTTGCAATATATATGCATCTTTTACAGAAAAATACTTACATATATCTGGATCTTTACTTTTCTTTGTTTTGTTACTAAGACTTATCTCAAATCTATTAATATCAGATGAAAGATCACTAGAGGAAGACAGAAAGCCTCAATTAATACTATACTTGGCCAACATTTAAACTTATTCTAAAGTTATTTCAATCCTGAGTTCTCATGATCAGCCAAAGACAATTATATTAACAAAAATACTTTATGCATACATAAAATTCTACCCATGCATTTGTGGCTGAAAGATGGCTGCTATATAACCATGCATACAGTATTTTTAAAAAACATATGCAAAACAGTACAGTGTAAAGAATCTTAAATGCAATGCAACTTTCAAGTGAAATTCAGTAATTCAATAAGATTAGACTTACTCAAAGACAAATTCTTCTGACCACACAGGGTTCTGCCCTTCCCTGATATGTGTTTTTGCTACCTGGACACTGTTCAGGTAGATGTTACAATACGGATTAGTAAAATGTTTTACTGGGAGCGTATGAGCTTCTTCTACATGCAAAATAAGACTGCTGACCTAAAGAAAATATACACAAAATTTATTTATTTTTTTTTTTTAAAAAAAGAAAGAATGGAATTCCCACCCATGTGAAGGCTTAATGTTAAGGTATAAATCTTAAATACAAAACACAATTTCCTAATAGAAAGAGCAGAGAACAGGAATAATGGAACAAGATTTTAAGAGGCACCAGTGACAAATTAAGAGGAACTCAACTTGAAAATAAAACTCCAGTACCATAGTTTTAAAAGTAAAAAATAAGATGAGTTAAAACCATCGCTACAAGACATCAAGATTTGCAAGTACTAACTTTTCTATGCATAGAAAATTCTACTGAAGTCAAAGACTTGTATTTTGAGTAAGAGCCATGGACAACTCCAAACACAATGCCATATTTGGTGCTTTCCTAACAGATTAGGCTCATTATGAGTCTGCAGTGTGCCCTGGCAACCAAGAGGGCAAACCACATCCTGGGGTGCATCAAACACTATATCTAGCCGCTCAAAAAGGTGATCATCCTGCTGTATTTAACACTGCTGTGGCCTCACCTTGAGTATTGTGTCCACTTCTGAGCCCCACAATTTAAGAAGGATGCATCCAGAATGCATCCAAAGGAGGGCAACAAAGCTGGTGAAAGGGCTGGAAGGAATGTCCTATGAAGAGCAGCTAAGGAGTCTGGGTTTATCTAGTTTGGGGAAAAGGAGGCTGAGGGGTGACCTCATCGCTCTCTACAGCTTCCTGAGGAGGGGAAGTGGAGAGGGAGGTGCTGATCTCTTCTCCCTGGTATCCAGTGACAGGACTCGTGGGAATGGCTCAAAGCTGTGCCAGGGGAGGTTCAGAGCAGACATTAGGAAGCATTTCTTTACCAAGAGGGTGGTCAAACACTGGAACAGGCTTCCTAGAGAGGTGGTCGATGCCCCATGCCTGTCAGTGTTTAAGAGGCATTTGGACAATGGCTGTAATAACATGCTTTAACTTTTGGTCAGCCCCGAAGCGGTCAGGCAGTTGGACTAGATGATCCTTGTAGGTCCCTTCCAACAGAAAGTATTCTATTCTAAACTACAGTAGATTACATAAAATTCCCTTGTTTAACACAGTACACTCTTTTCTCCCTGTTAAAAGGAAGATATTAGTCTGTACTATAGATTCTCAAAATAACAGCACTTGGAAATTTAATTTCCCAAAAATAAGAAGTGAACTCTCTGAAATAATTTACATTAAATACATTTTAAACAGTCTACAATTTTACAAACTTCTGAATTGCATGCAAGTCATAGCTTAATCAAATATCTACTGATATAAATTGAAGTCAATTTAGACAAATACAGGAAATGTCATAGTTGATCAGGTCAAAATTCCATTTAAATCAAAATATTTAGTACCAGAAGTTTCAAAAACAGTTCAAGAAACCCTGAAACTGATATAATTTCTGTAAGGCAGTCATGGAAGTATGATTTTTTTATCTTTATATGCTTTATCTACCTTGATCATTCATGCTTTTTATACTTTTCACCTCTCTAAATAGTCCAATACTTCCCACACTTTTATTTACTTGGAAATTCTTTTACTCATTCCAGCCTATAATGAAAATAATTTTCTGATTTCCTTTATGTATTTTGATACAATATAATAAAAACTAACTGTACCCTCAATGAGAATAACATAAATATTAAATAGCATCTATTTTCTGTTCTATTCCTTCATGCAGCCTAACATTTTCTTTGCTTTTGGAAGTACAAAATTAGTTCAGATGATCACTCTGTAGGTGCTTTGCTTTTGTGGCTCCCAATTTCTTCTACCAGTTCATATATTGATTTACCTAATTTAGTTTGGTTCTTCAGAAGTATTCAGTCACCTTTAATGTTAACCACAGAATAATTCTGCGTTTCCTAAAAAAACCCATTTTATTGCTTTTTCCATAGACTGATAAAACAGCTACTTCCAACATACATAGCATTCAAAGATACCAGTGATTCTTGATTCCTGTTATTCTCCAATCATCACTGATGTAGCCATTTATGACTATCTGTCCTTTACCTCTGAAAGAAATTCTGGCCACAACAGTACTCTCAAGAGACCAAAAGAAATTAAGCTATAATCACAGTTCAACACGTATTTGTCACTGAAAAATGAATAATATTAGTTATACTAGTATTTTGGTTACACGTGATATGTGTCTGTCAAATCTGGTGAATTGTAAGAGTTAAGACAATACAAATGCTGAATTCTTAACACTTTTACTCAAATGTGGTAAGAAATTAATACCTAGCAAAGCATCTGCCAATTGCCTAAAAACATTGTTCTTTGTGTATATAGATATTATAATAAAGTGGAAGTCATTCCAGTTGGTTTAAAAAAGATACTGCATAACTCTAAGAAAAAGAAAGTACATGCAGGCTTTACTATTATTGAAAGGAAAGTTCTGAGATGTATAATCATCATTTTGCAACAAGGAGACAACCTGCCCCCCGTAACTATATAGCTTCACCTGACGCAGACGTTTATTTGATGTCCCTGGACTGTTTTTTCTTAAACTGCAAAACATCTGCAGAGCCTTCATCCAGTCCTAAGAGAGAAAGGCACAAAACATTGTAACTGTTGTGGTTTAGCCCCAGTCAGCAACTCAGCCCCACACAGCCGCTCGCTCACTCCCCCACCGGCAGGATGGGGAAGAGAATCGGAAGGGTACAAGTGAGAAAGGTCGTGGGTTGAGATAAGAACAGTTTAGCAATTAAAATAAAACAAGAATAACAACAACACAATGAAAAGCAAAATAACGAGAGAGAGGCGAAACCCAGAACGAGGAAGTGGGAATGAACAACCAAAACAAACAGCATGTGACACAGCCACTCACACCAGGACACAACCAGTCCCCAAGCCACAACCACCTCCATCACATGCCAACTGCCCCAGTTAATATACTGGTCATGGCATCACGTGGTATGGAATGAATATCCCATTGGCCAGTTGGGGTCAGCTGTCTTGGCTGTGGCCCCGCCCCTCCCGGCTTCTTGCCCACGTGGCAGAGCATGGGAAGCTGGAAAGGTCCCTGACTACTATAGGCGCTACTTAGTGACACTTAGCCACTACTTAACAACAACTAAAGCATCAATGTGCCACTGGCACTTTACCAGCTACAGTGAAGAAAATTAACTCTATCCCAGCCAAAACCAGCACAGTAACAAAAAGTCAGATTCAGCTTCTTGCAATAGAACAGACATGTCTAAAAAAAACATACATTGAAGTATCTGAAGTTGTTACTTTAGTTTAAAAGGAAGCAACTTGTATGCAATTCAAAGTATGAAAATTTGAATTGTAAAGCAAAATTCATATCTTTCTCAGTAAAACTAATTAAAGCATTTGCAAATCTGAAAGTTTCTCTTTTAGAAATATCAAGCATTACTAATGGATATACAGTGTGACCTTTATCAATTTTCCAGATTAGTCATAATTAAATAAAGATGGTATGTAAAATGAAGCAAGACTTGGTTGCTGCTGAGAAAATAACAGTCAACAAGTCAAACTATTCTGATCATTCTCTCCTCTATTTTTATATTGCAGTCATATTTTACTCCATATGCTTCAAACAAAAAACAAAGCAGCATTAACAGAAAAACACTGAAAAGTATAACCTACACCCCCATTCTCTCTGCTCTCAAACACATAAAGCAGAGTAGATACTTTGGAAGGTGGAAGATATGCTATAGCCTCATTCCCATGTTTTCACACACACCCCCCCCCCCCACCCCCAAAGTTTGTGAGCTCTTATGAAGCACAAAATTTAGGCTTTGATTAACATTCATAAGGGTGTAGCTCAAAGATCTGCTACCTACTCTCAAAGTACAATTTAATAATACCATTAAAGAAAAAAACATTTTCAGTCTTACCCTTTACCTTCCACATTTTTAAAATACAGGTACATCCTATATTGCAGCTATTATCAGGTAAACCACTTTGGGAGTAGTTTTAGCTTTCAAAACCTTCCATAAAAGGAAGAACTGTCAACTATGCATCATATTTTCATTAGCTTACTTTCTTACTCAAATAAGGAAAAGCAAAGAAAGAACCACAGAACCTACTAAATACTCTAAATTAATCTAAATATTTCCTAGATACAAAGTCATCTTTATTCTCCCTCCTAACAGGAAAACCTATCCCCTTAAATACCAAAGTTTACAGCAGCAAGTATGAGCAATGCACCATAGTATTCACAATGACACTAGCATACAAGGCTACAGTCCGTGGTTTGTACAAACCTCAGACAACATGCAATCCATTGGACAGCTGCTTTCATATTTACCACGTTATATGAAATCCATCAAGTTTTCCTTAGTATACCAACAAAACTATTCTGTGAAATGTTACAAGGTACAGACAGCTGTACCTTCTAAGAACAGAAGTATCAGTAAAACATCTGACTTGCCTGAACCAGAATCATTTTACAAAAGAAGTCCCAGTATTCTGTGTAAATACACTGAACAGCTTAAGCGTTAAGCAAATCTAAACCAAAAGCAGATTATACCAAATGTTCAGAAAACAGGACAGGATATTCTGTCTACTACACATTCTTAAATAAAATCAAATGCATAGCTTAACTTCTGACACAACAGGTATATTTCAGAGCTCTGGAATACCAAAACAATTTAACGAATAAGAACATTGTCACATCTTCCATATGCTCTTCTGTTCATGAGAGACTGCTAGAGAATTAGACTCCATTCCTATAATTCTTAATCAGCAAACATTAACTGCTAGAGAGCTAATAGCTAAATGATACTAATGTAAAACAGAACAAACCCCCCCCCTTATTTTTCATGCAAGATCAGGGCCTAAGACTATAAACAATGACCAATTTATGGGCAGGACAAATAACTGTAAAAGGCTCAATAGATTTTGGTTGGTGGGCATATTTGCATTAGCATTTTAGTTCATACCAGGAACATGTTCTTGAATCAGAACTCCCACTTACCATGCTCTGGTTCATTACATGGAAGAGTGTTGGAGAGCAAACAACTTTTTTTTGGAGTGAACTACTCCAAAAGATATTCTCCAGAAATATCAAATGGAAGTTTAGTCCATGGGACCAGACTAAAACTTGTCCAAAGTAAAATCCCTAAAGCACAGGTAATGTAGGTACTGGATTCTCAACACCAACTATTTCCCTTACAGATCTGCTACTATTGCATGGTAATATTTGCTAATGCAGACATAGCCACCATCTGTGGTACACTTTCTTTTCTATTAGAAAAGGATAATATTAAATACTACAAAACAAAAAATTACATTTAAAATTATATTTACCAACAAAAGCTCTCACCTGTGCTTGTTCTGGAGTTTCTCCTGCAAAGTAAAAGATGTAATGCTCTTCACTGAAGTGCTGAACTACTATCTGAAAACAGTTTGGCCTTAAAAACAAACAAAACAAAAATGTAGCATCATCACACTTGGAAACAGGAAAAACCCCAACAAGAAAAGTTTCTACATGCTTCAAAAGTGCATTTTGGTTTGAATGAATTATGTAATTTCAAGAAAATTGCACTGCAGTTCAACTAGTTTGTTTCAGAATATTTAAGAAACTTGGAAGAGTTTTTATTGAATATGCACATACACTGACTTACAGTTGAGGCAAAATACACGTGATAACATAAAAGACTTGTTAATGAGTGCTATTCCCCACAAACATTTTAAATAATGCACAGGTTCAGCATTAGTTCCCAACCAATTAATTATGTATTATGGATTTGTTGTCTTAGGAGTTCAGGAAACTATATTAACATAAGGAATTCCTTATCTGAAAGTGTTCCACAGCTCTCACAACCAATAAAACACATATTGAATCACATACTAATCATTTAATACATGTGATATAAACTATTAAAGCTTTAAATGCAATTATAGCATCTTTGCTATTTCATGTATCTACACTCATTTGTCAAGAAGTATCAAAAATATTTTGCACTGTCACATTACAAGCTAAAGTGCACACTTGATTCATGGCCTTCCACATTATGTTCAAGGGAATTTAGGTCTCCCAAACACAAGGTTACATGAAGGATCTTACTTCACTTGCAAATGATGTTTCAGTCTTCCCTTCCCCCCATCCATTGCTTAGGGAAATATTGGCATGGCGTTTTATGGCCATGCCCACAGGAGGATTAGGGAGGGGAAGGGGGGGCAAGAAGTAGCTAGGCCAGGGGCTACTTAAATCACTGTCACCAAAGACATGCAAACCTACAGCCTTCACTATACCTCTGAGAAAAGGGGAAAGGAAGTTTTTACCACCTACTTAAAATATTAGAGGAATTTTGTCTCAGCTACAGTTCTTCACCAACAGCTTTCCCAAGCAGGTGCAACCATGCATCTCCTTCTACCCACACTTTTACTGTTACCTATTATCCAACTATATTTTAACTCACAGTACAGTGTTTCTTAGAAGCTGCTTAGAATCATAAAATCATTAAAGGTTGAAAAAGACCTCTAGGATCATCAAGTTCAACCATCAACCCAACACTACCATGTCTCCTAAACCATGCCCTGAAGTGTCACATCTACACATCTTTTAAATACCTCCAGGGATGGTGACTCCACCTCTCTGGACAGCATGCTCCAGTGCCTGACCACTCTTTCACAGAATCACAGAATCACAGGTTGGAAGGGGCCTCAGGGATCATCTAGTCCAACCTTTCTGGGAAGAGCACAGTCTAGACAAGATGGCCCAGCACCCTGTCCAGACGACTCTTGAAGGTGTCCAACGTGGCCGAGTCAACTGCTTCCCTGGGGAGATTATTCCAATGGTTGACTGTCCTCAGTGTGAAAAATTTCCCTCTCATGTCCAGTCGGAATCTCCCCAAGAGCAACTTGTGTCCATTCCCCCTTGTCCTCTCCATGGGACTCCGTGTAAAAAGGGAGTCTCCATCTTCTTTGTAGCTACCCCTTAAGTACTGGTACACGGTGATGAGATCCCCTCTAAGCCTCCTTTTCTCAAGGCTGAACAAACCCAGTTCTCCCAGCCTATCCTCGTATGGCAGCCTTCCCAGTCCTTTGATCATCTTGGTGGCCCTTCTCTGGACCCCTTCCAGCCTGTCCACATCCTTTTTGTATAGAGGGGACCAGAACTGTACACAGTACTCCAGGTGTGGCCTGACAAGCGCTGAGTAGAGTGGGATGATGACTTCTTTATCTCTGCTGGTGATGCCCTTTTTGATGCAACCCAGCATCCTGTTGGCCTTCTTGGCTGCAGCAGCACCCTGTTTGCTCATGTTGAGCTTCCTGTCCACCAGGACCCCCAGGTCCCTTTGCACAGAGCTGCTCTCCAGCCAGGTGGATCCCAGTCTGTGCTGCATTCCCAGATTATGTTTTCCCAGGTGCATGACCTTACACTTGTCCCTGCTGAACTCCATAAGGTTCTTGCTGGCCCATTCTTCCAGCCTATCCAGATCTCCCTGCAGAGCAGCTCTCCCTTCTGGAGTGTCTACTTCCACACTCAACTTGGTGTCATCCGCAAACTTCATCAGGCTACACTTGATCCCGTTATCCAGATCACTTATGAAGATGTTGAATAACATTGGGCCCAATATTGATCCCTGCGTGACTCCACTAGTGACAGGTTGCCACTTGGAAAAGGAGCTATTTACCACCACCCTTTGGGTGCGGCCTGTCAGCCAATTCCCCACCCACTGCACAGACCACTTGTCTAGGCCACAACACATTAATTTCTCCAGGAGGAGACTGTGGGGGACCGTATCAAAGGCCTTGGAGAAGTCCAGGTAGACAATGTCCACTGCCCGCCCCATGTCAACCAGGCAAGTCTCATTGTCATAGAAGGCCACCAGGTTTGTCAAGCACGATCTGCCTTTAGTGAAGCCATGTTGGCTTTTCCCAATCACGTGCTTCAATTGACTTGTGATGGCCCCAAGGAGGATTCATTCAATAACTTTCCCAGGGATTGAAGTAAGGCTGATGGGCCTATAGTTACCCGGATCCTCCCTCGAGCCCTTCTTGTAGATAGGGGTAACATTTGCCTTCCTCCAGTCCTCTGGGACATCCCCTGTTCTCCATGACTTCTCGAAGATTAGGGAGAGTGGCCTTGCAATGACGTCAGCCATCTCTCTCAACACCCTCGGGTGGATGTCGTCAGGGCCCATTGATTTCTGGGGGTCAAGCTCCTGTAATAATTCATATACTAACTCTTCCTTCACTGATGGTGGCTCGGTGTTTGGATCAATTGGCAATTTTGTTCCCAAAGCCTAGGACCCAACAGTGTTGGTAAAGACAGAGGTGAAGCAGGTGTTGAGGACCTCTGCCTTTTCAGCATCGTTGGTGATTGACTCTCCTTTTCCATTTAACAGCGGGCCTATGTTTTCCTTCTTTTTCTCCTTATGGTTGACATGTCTGAAGAAATCTTTTTTGTTATTTTTCACGTCTACAGCCAGTTTCAAGTCAAATTGGGCTTTTTGCTTTTCTAACTGCATCTCTGCACACTCTGGGTATGCCCTTGCAGTTCTCGGAGGATAATCCTCCACTCCTCCATCTCTGGTATGCTTCCCTTTTGGATTTGAGTAGACCCAGGAGGTCATGGTTGAGCCATGGGGCCTCTTGCTCCGCTTACTTCCCTTTCCTTTGTAGGGGCTAAATTGGCTTTGTGCTTCCAATAGAGAGTTCTTGAAGAATTCCCAGCACTCACTAGCTCCTTTGTATTCCATGGAAGCTTGCCATCCAATCCCTCCCAATTGAGCCCTGTGTGCACTGAAGTTTGATCTTCTAAAATCCAGAACCCTTGTCTTAAAGCTGACCTTCAGCACAGTCGGCAGGATCCCGAACTCCACAATACTGTGGTCACTGCAGCCAAGGCTATCACTAACCGAGATATTACAAAGCAGGCTTTCTCGGTTTGTGAATAGCAAGTCCAGCAGCGCCTCCTTCCTGGTTGGCACATGTAACATTTGTATCAGGAAAGAGTCCTCTATGCATTCCAGGAACTTGGTGAATGACATGCGAGCTGCCGTATTGTTCTTCCAGCAGATGTCTGGGTAGTTGAAGTCACCCATAAGGACCAGGTTCTGTTGGCCAGAAGCTTGCTTCAGTGCCCCAAGTATTGCTTCATCGGCATTGTCGTCAGGATTAGGAGGTCGGTAGCAGATGCCCACTGTGAGGTCCTGCTTGGAGATGACCCCTTTGACTTTAACCCAGAGGCATTCGATAGAGCAGTTGCAATCACCATAGTTGACTTCGATACTGTCAAGGTTTTCCTTAATGTAGAGTGCGACTCCTCCACCTCTTCTACCCTGCCTGTCCTTACGAAAGAGCCTGTAACCGTCCATTACAATCCCCCAGTCATCTGAGTTGTCCCACCATGTTTCAGTTACTCCTACGATGTCATACCCTTCTGAGGGGGCACGGAGCTCCAGTTCCTCCTGTTTGTTACCTAGACTGCGTGCATTTGTATACAGTGAAGAAAGAGTGACTGAATGGTGACTGCTTAACAGACAGTCACCATTAACCAAAATGTTCCCTGTTTAAAGTCTACACCAAAGCTTCCTGCATAATTGCAACTTACATGAGGAACATTCCAGTAATTTTTTTGAAATGGTACTCTCATATCTATGGCTCCTCATTCCAATAGTTGCGTAGATTTTTCAAAATGATTCAGAAGTGTATAAAAAATCAGATGGTGCAACAACACCAGATCTTTGCAGCTTAAGAAATGCCACTAATTTTAAACATCTATCTTCACATTAACTCTGTGAAAAGACTTAAAGTTGATTAAATACTTTTAATAAATATTAAGATGCATGGAAGAACCAGAGCTTGTTTAATGTATTTTTCTATCTGTTACAAAAAAATAACAACATTTGTAGGAGTAAATGCATCTTTTTCTTCTATATCACACAAGACTGCACATTTTTTTGTAATTAACAATGAAAAAAAGGACGTGACCTCTTTCATCTTAGTTACCAATATCAGAAAGTGTTTTGATTCTCAACTGCTTTGCCAATGATCACATCACTTGTAGTTGACATATTTTGAATAATCAAAATACAGTAAATGAAACTGTGAAAATTATCTCTGAATCTAATTATCTTGCAAAAATAATTTGTAAAATGCTTATATGAACTAACCTACCGCTCTGATGTTGTCCTAATCTGATTCTTAAATAGAAAAGTACTGATAAGTTATCTAACTAATGTAGCTTTCGAATACCTATCAACAAAAGAATGCAGATCTTTTGGAATTGACAAAATTATTGATCAATTCTTGGTTCAATAGGATTAAAACCCTCAATACAGTTGCTTCATAATCTTTTTAATGCCTGTAATGCAAAATGTGGAACAATCAATACACAATAATGAAAAATTACAGTGCAAAAGGCCAAATCATTATCACATCATATTACATGAGAAAATCTTAAGTTCTTAAATTTCTTACTAGAAGCTGTTTATGAACAGTTGCTAGTAATCAAGTTGCCATGGCTTAACAAGTTACCGTTAATCAGTTAAATCTGTCCACATATGCTCTTACAATCTATACCAACTATGGACTAAAATGCAATATGAACCAAGAGTCATAATGCCTTCATTTCACAATCAGCAAAAGCTAAAAAAACACATGTGGACAGTTAGCAGGGCTCAGGTGTCAAAAAGCAAGCTGCTTATGCTAGGCCAAGTTGTTCATTAGTGACATGTTGCCCATATCTTGCATATGCCTCAAACTAGTAGTTAACCATCCTACTGCATGTACAAGAATTAAAAGCCAGTGCCCTACCTGCCAAATAAACTGTCATGTACTCCATAGACTGAACACACACTAAGGTCTATTAATCCTTTAGGTTTTGTGGCTCGTTTTTCATTTTCAAAATAAATAAGCTGGGCATCATTTCCCTCCAATATGAAGTACAAGCTTTTCCATCTCTTTCCTTTACCTGTAAGGAAAGAACATAAGAAGTTACAACATTGTTTTAAAGAAAATGTAAATTTTGTAAATGAAGAAAAAAAGAGGGCAGTAAGGTTTTTGTCAAAACACAAACAGAAGAACAATGTACAGTTAATCATGCTTAAGCAATAAAATCAGTATACATACTCAATTTTTTTTCTGCATGTAGCTAAAACTAGACCCTCTACACAGATTCAAGTACAATTTTAGATGGTTCTCTAAACATTTTCATTAACCTCAACAGGATTAAGCAAGTGCATATAAGCTCCGTTCATATCAGTGGGAAGACTGTGTCTATACAGTTTGCAAACAATGTGTGATGCTGTAAGTGATCCAATTTATTATGGCTATGTAGTGGGTTGACCCTGGCTGGATACCAGGTGCCCACCAAAGCCACTCTATCACTCCCCCTCCTCAACTGGATAGGGAAAAGAAAATATAACGAAAAACTTGTGGGTTGAGATAAGGACAGGGAGAGATCACTCACCGATTACCGTCACAAGCAAAACAAACTCAACTCAGAGAAATTAGCTTAATTTATTACCAGTTGTGCTGGTTTTGGCTGGGATAGAGTTAATTTTCTTCACTGTAGCTGGTATAGTGCCAATAACACATTGATGTTTTAGTTGTTAAGTAGCACCTATAGCAGTTAGGGACCTTTCCACCTTCCCATGCTCTGCCATGCGGGCAAGAAGCCAGGAGGGGAGGGGCCACAGCCAAGTCATTTGACCCAAACTGGCCAATGAGATATTCCATATCATATGATGTCATGACCAGTATATTAACTGGGGGGGTTGGCATGGGGTGGGGGAGGTGGTTGTGGTTTAGGGACTAGTAGTGTTGGGTTGGTGGGTGGTAAGCAGTTGCAGTACTTGTTTTGGTTGTTCATTCCCCTTCCCTAGGTTTTGCCTCTTTCTCTTTTTATTTTCCTTTTCATTATTATTGTTGTTGTTACTATTATTGTTTTATTTTAATTATTAAACTGTTCTTACCTCAACCCCTGAGTTTTCTCACTTTTACCCTTCTGATTCTCTCCCTCATCCTGCTGGTGGGGGAGTGAGCAGCTGTGTGGGGTTTAGTTGCCAGCTGGGGCTAAACCACAATATCAATCAAATCAGTGTAGGAAAATGAGAAATAATACCAAATCTTAAAACACCTTTCCTCCACCCCTCCTCTCCTCCCGGGCTTAACTTCATTCCTGATTCCTCTACTTCCTTCCCTCCAGCAGCACAGGGGGATGGGACATGGGGGTTGTGGTTGGTTCATCGCAGGTTGTTTCTGCTGCTCCTTCCTCCTCAGGGGGAGGACTCCTCACACTCTTCCTCTGCTCCAGTGTGGGGTCCTTCCCATGGGAGACAGTCTTCCATGAACTTTGCCAACATGGGTCCTTCCCACAGGCTGCAGTTCTTCATGAACTGCTCCAGTGTGGGGTCCCTTCTGTGGGAGATAGTCCTTCAGGAATAGACTGCTCTAGCATGGGTCCCCCACAGGGTCACAAGTCCTGCCAGCAAACTGCTTCAGCATAGGCTCCACTCTCCATGGGTCCACAGGTCCTACCAGGAGCCTGCTCCAGCAGAGGCTCTCCACAGGTTCACAGCCTCCTTTGGGTGCATCTACCTGCTCTGGCGTGGGGTCCTCCATGGGCTGCAGGTGGATATCTGTTCCACCTTTAACCTCCATGGGCTGCAAGGGGACAGCCTACTTCACCATGGTCTTTACCATGGGCTGCAGGGGAATCTCTGCTTCAGCACCTGGAGCACCTCCTCCCTGTCCTTCTTCACTGACCTTGGTGTCTGCAGAGTTGTTTCTCTCACATGTTCTCACTTCTCTCTCCGGCTGCAGTTGCGCAGGTTTTTTTTTGTTCCCCCTTCTTAAATATGTTATAACAGAGGTGCTACCACCATCGCTGATCAGCTCAGCCTTGGCCAGTGGTGGTTCCATCTTGGAGCCGGTTGGCATTGGCTCTATCAGACATAGGGGAAGCTTCTATCAACCTCTTACAGAAACCACCCCTGTAGACCCCAGCTACCAAAACCTTGCCATGCAAACCCAATACAGGCTTTTTTAATTAACGAATAGATTTCTTTTGACATGAGAAAATTATTCCTAAACTCTAATCAACTGATCAGCATAACAGATTGCATCACAATATCTTAAATTAGAATGACTGAAGAAAAGAAACGGGAATACAATATATACAAACTTGGATCACAACCATGCCCCAAACACACCTATATTCAAAAATTTGACCAGTCCCATGTTTCAGAAAAAAACCCCAACATTAAAAAAATTTAATAACTGGAGATTTAAATGTCACAGTTTGTTAGAAGACACATTAGATGTATCGGTAAAATGTGGATTTAGCCAATGACTAAAACAAAAATAAATGACTCATTGTTTAATGTCCTCTGAATTACAACTTTCTGCAACTAATTCATACATAAACCACAGTATGTTTTAGAAAAACATTCAGCCTTAATTTTCAACTTGATCATCATAGATCCACCACAGCCCTCCATAAACAAGCACTAGTACTAACTGTTTTGGAAAACTAATTTAACATCCAGTTATTATACTCTACTAGGTGGAAGAATGATTTTATTAAATTTCTGTTCTGTATGCAGGTATGTGCATCTCTCCACACCTACTCAGTACTCCTGCTTGCACATTTAAAGTGTCTCATTATTCCTTTTAGGGAAAGATTTTCACTTCAAGTTCATTCTCAGCTGATTCCTCACCCTACCACATCCCTCTACACTTTCTCTCAGAGTTATCACTCTCAAGAGAATAGATGCTTTCCTTGATTTATTCAGAGGATCTAGTTTTTATTTCCTTTGAATGCGTCTTAAATTTGGCTATATTTAAATGCTTGCCTTCTTTCTCTCTTTACTTGCTATCCAGATCACTATCTGTTACTTATTGTTTTAGCTATTGTCTGTGTCATATGTAGAAACATTATTACTCTTTTTTTTTATTTATTTATTTATTAAATCAACTTTAGTGAAAACAGAAAAACTAAAATCATGATACTTGGAAAGGGACTAGCTTCCTCGGAACTTCAAAATTTTGTTCAATGGTAATTCTTCAGGGATATATTGAGATGAGTCAGGCAGCTTTTAATCCAATTATTCTATGCTATGTTGACTGTGTCAGTGTTAGAACCTTAAAAAAGTCTCAATGTACCTCGTACACCAGAATATACGTTTTAAATTAAATATATTACCTAACTTGGAATAACAAAATTAAACCAGCTCTGGTCTCCGATGAATGTACTGATTTACATTAATCTAGCTCTCTTTCACCCATGTAATCAGTTTAAAATTAAACAACTTGTATATTAAATATGAATACATTTTATGAAAATGTACTTCATTTAGTGAGTCTGAATGTTACCTTTGATAGAAGGTGCTTAGTTTTTGTGCTGTTTTCTGATTTTTTCGGCAAGAACTGCCAATCAACATCTTTATATTGCATGACATTTTTTGTATTATGTCTTTCTATTATGTACTTCTTAAGGAAAAAGAACCTTTCATACCCTTTACACTTTCTACCACCTCTTGCTCACTTCAATTTTGCCTCCACTAGTACCAGTACTACACAAAATATGCATCCATATCTGCATTTTTTAGAAAAAAAAATTCATAAAAGCAAACAGAACTCACTTTTTTTCAGAAGATATCCTTTTTTGACAATATTTTTATAAAAAGCATCCTTTGTTTTGTGACGAATTGTATTGTAGATTTCTTTTCCATCCATTATATCATTAAGCACTTGTTCTTGATGCTGGTAAACAGGGAAGAAATCACCGTGAAACAATTGCACACTATAAAGCTGCAACTGAAATTTTATTGAATGCTACCAATTCTTTATTATTAGTCTCTCATATGTCTTAACAAACTAACATAATTTAATACAATACCTTTGACAGAAATGTAATTTAAGTATTTCTTGTGGAATGATTAGGCCAGAATTATAATATGAGAAGAAAAAAAAGGTTTAAATATAGACCAACTTTCACAAAGTAACATCTGTATTTATTTAACACTGAATAGAAAACACATCTTTCACAGTGATTTATGCAAAATTTACACAAGTCTTTAAAGGTTATTTAGCTTCTAACTGTCTTCTACCAAGGCTTTTGGGACTGAGTAATTAAGGACAAACTCTGAATTAACAAGAATAGTGCAGATCACAATTGAAATCAAATGATTAACACACAAAGTTGCATAGTCCCTCACTAATCTTATTAGTACTCATGTCCTAAATTAGTATCATTCTAACAAAAAGCAGTAGGAGAAAGTAAAAACAGGAAATAGAAAAAGGATAAATTCACATAGAAACCTAAGATCTGGAAATGTAAATACTAAGTTAGAACAGCCAAAAGCCAAGCCAAGTTTGACCTTACCGAGTCAGCTGATCAACAAATGTTCTTTAGCCATAAGAAAACATGAAAAGCAAGACTGTCAAGCAGTGACAACAGTATTGAGATGAAGTGATACATGTACTGGCTCCATACTAAATACTCTACTTTTCTCCCTTTCCCCCCATATATCTATAAGAATTATAGTTTTGAACAACATGAAAAAGACAAGATAAAAAACATTTCAGTAATAGGAATTACAGGACTCACAATGGAAGAAATACCCAAATTTTTACTAACTCAATATAATCTCCATAACACATCTATGAAAGAAACAATGTACAACACAGATCTAGTGAAAAATGTTTTAAAGTAAATTTCAAATTAGAAACAGGAAGTCTATTAGATTGAACCAAATAGTACGCAAGACTTCTGAAATTTTTTTCTTCAAAAACAGAGCATGACAGTGTGTGGGAGAACACACAACCCAAATGTAATTACACCACCAATAACTTTTTTTTTAAACAAAGGGAAGTCACAAATATATCTGAATAGCTTAAAAGAATTTCATGCAGTCTCACATGGAAAATTAGTCAACGCAGAGAAACTTATTGATACAGGAACCATAAGTGGATATACAAAGTGCCAAAGTGAAGATGATTGCCATGATCCAAAAAGAATTATGGAGAACAAGGAAAGTTACTAGGTGAAGCTTTTCAAGGATCAATCTCTGAATTCAAATTTCCTCACATTTGTCTCAATCACGTTACAGAGCGTGAGTTAATAATAGCAGACAACTAGAAAGCATTGATGACAAGCCAATCAGCAATAAAGGAACGATCAGAATAAGGCGGCATAAGTCTAGTAATATAACATAAAATTTGCACTTGTTGATACCAACAGAAAACAATATAAATTAATGTGGCTACGATAATGACACAGATAATATTCTCAGATATATCTGGTAAGTACCCTAACAGAAAAAAGGAATTACTAACAACATGGTATTCTGAGCTGTTCTGGTCGATTGCATTCAAGAAACACAAACTCACGCTGGAATTGGTGGTAGTAGGGCAACTACAAGAATGTTATGAATAGACAAAAAACATATTTGGTATGCTCAGCTTAGTGAGCTAAGGGAGAATACAAGAAATGCCCTTGTATTAATAAAAGAGATCTAACAGGTAACTATTTAGGTTGGAAATTAAAACCAAATTTCTAACCATCAAAACAGGGAAGTTTGAGAATATATAGGGAACAAAGTATACAAATATACTTTAGAGCTAGCTATAACTTTATGAAAAACTAGACAACGTGGTTTGTTTATTATCGGTGGTCTCTTCGGATGAATTTATGCTACAGGGCAACAATGTTCCAGAACACATCCTGCAATCCCAGCGCCCCAATCATATCTGAAGCTTTTCTGTGCATATATGCTTTCTCTGGGGAAAGAGAGATGCCGGAAACAGAAGAATGGAGGGCAGCCTAGTTCCCCCCCCACATCCTAACATGGTATTAAGACACAGCATTGGTTCAACCAGGGACCAGAGCTGGGGGCACAAGACAGAGCAGTCATACCCCAGAGCACAGACAAAGCTTACCATATCTTCTGTTTACTACAAGCCAACCTTAGATAAGTGAATGCATGTGAGGATAAAATGAAAGAAACACACAAGCTCAAAACAATAATTCAGGAGGGGATGATGCTGTTTAACTATCATGGATACTTCTGCTGTAATTCAGTTCCTATGTTATAAATATTTGAGGATTAAGTCAATATCTTCAATAACAAGTGCTCAGAGATGAAGTTTTACCTGCATTGGAACAGGATCTTTAAGGTAATATCCTTCAACAATCTGTTCTTTTCTATAATGTTCAATGATCTCAGCAATACTGTTCAAATAAGAAAAATAAGATTTAAAATGTTAAACCAGTTAGTTTTTACTCTGTATGAGAATTTGCTTTTCCATGCAATCACGCTACATTTCCTCACAAATTTATAATAAAAATCAAGTGTTAAACATCATAATCTCATTTGCAGCAATGACAATTTACTAATACATTGAAGTCAAGAAAATTCACGGAACTGTACTCATAATGTATTAATTCTAAACTCCACAGAATATTTTCAATCAGTTGTTGAAAATGCCTGTATTAGGTCTGGCTGGGATGAAGTTAACTTTCGTCATAGCAGCCCTCATAGTGCTGTGCTCTGTATTTGTAGCTAGAACCTGTTGATAACAAACTAGTTTTGGTTACTGCTGAGCAGTGCTCCCACAGAATCAAGGCTGCCTCTCCAACCCCACTCCTCAAAGGCCAGCAGGCTGGGGGTAGGCAAGAGGTTGGGAGGGGACATAGCCAGGACAGCTGACCTAAACTGACCAGAGAGATATTCCATACGTAGTGTTCAGCAATAAAATCTAAGAGAAAGGAGGAGAGGAGGAGGGCATTCGTTATTAAGGCGTTTGTCTTCCAAAGCAACCACTACGCATACTGAGGCCCTACATCCCAGGAAGTGACTGGACATTGCCTGCTGATGGAAAGTAGAGAATAAATCTTTTTGTTTTCCTTTGCTTCTGTGTGCAGCCTTTGCTTTCTTTAATAAGCTGCCTTTATCTTGACCCATGAGTTTTTCACCTTATTTTCTCCCCCTGTCCCACTGAGGAGGGGGGAGTGAAAGAGCAGCTTGGTGAGTACCTGGTGGCCAGCCAAGGTCAACCCACCACAATGCCAAATGAGTACACTACCTTTTCCACATTCAAGTAACACATGCATTTCCCAGCTCTCCAACCAGGCTGAAAATTGCTATTTTACTGGCAATAATTTTCAAAGTCCTAGAGTAACTAGGGAAGGGGAATGAGAGGTACTTCAAACTGTGCAAAACAATTTCTTTCTAGGAAGACAGGAGTGGGAAACAAAAAAGTTTTGTAACATCGATTACGTAGATTATACTTCAAAATCACTGAGCTATCATGTTAAATTAACCACCTAGTCAGTAACACTCCTCTAAGGGGGAAGTTTGCATTCTAATTACCAGAATAAGGTTTAAACTGTATTTTAAAGGATCAGGAAAGAAGTAGTGACAGATGCAAGCTAAAATTCAATGTATCTTTGAGTTGCTCTTATTTTTGCAGTTATTGAAAGTTACATTGTAATAAAGAGAAATAATGTTAACATCAACACAGATGAATCATTCACATACAAAATATCAACCTGAAAATAAAGAACTAAGTAATTAAGTGGAGAACAAAAAAATACTTTATGTGTTTTCTCACTTTATATATACTGTTAGTTGTGTGTGCAAACATAATCAATAGGGCACATGTAATGTGATCCTTGGCCTATTACAGTTGGGTAAAATTTAGTCCAAAGGAAAGATATCGGATACTATAGAAATGATCATAAAAACATGTAAATAAAACAACAGAAAGACATCTTTGCTTTTTCTCTATCTCATTCTTCTAAAGCTATGAACTAGTGTATGCTTGTTAAGTCAATGAATCTTCCAACAAACATTTTTATTTTTCTGATTTGTAAAGTGACTTGAATTTCTCAGTATTACTAAAAATCAAATAAATTTCAATTTTTATTGCTAAGCAATATGCATATTCCATTTTCTCCATTAAAATTTAAGCTTTACCACACTGTATAAAATAATCACTTGTATTTTGCATGTTGAACAGCTATTGCCAACATCTTGTTATGAGGGCAATCAATAATAAAGCACCTTTATATAATATTTTCCTCATTCATCAAATCAAGAATACCTTGACTGCCAATGTCTCCTCTCCTTCCTTAGTTAAAAAACCAGGAGTCATCCCTCAACATAAGAAGCAATTGCCTGATTTCTTCCAATTTTGTAAAATGAGCTGAAGAACTGAGTTCTTTTTGAAAACTCATTTTGGAGTTAGAGTACCATATAGACTAAGACTTTATGCCTTGATGGAGTGATTAAGGGTTTTTTCTTTAGCTCTCTTCTCCTCTGCACAAATTCAACTCGGATGGTCATTGTATATTGTCTTACCACTAAAGCAGCCCAAATGGCTGAACAAGCCAAACACTGCAAACAGAAAGATACCACATATCTTCAAACACACTTGAGAATGAATTTGCAAGTGACATGTAAAATGTAAAGCATTAAATCAGATTGACCACAAAAAGAATCTATGGGACAGGAAAAAAAGGGTTTATAACTTTTTTCAGTGTCTGATGGCAACAAAGTCCTACTTACACAAAATACATCAATGAAGATATAAATAAGTATGACTTAAAAAAAAATGGTTAAACTTGGTTTGATATAGAGAAATAAAGATGAATCTCAATACCACATTGCAGTTACTTTAGTAAATTTAAGATGTTTAGCATAGGGATTATTAGGCTGTCAGATCCTAGCAACCCGAATAATTTTAAAAGTACCTCATCATCATGAGCAGTATCACTCTTTTAATATGTAAGGTGAGTTAAGAGTTATTCCAACTGCTGACATTTCAAATACAGTAAAGAAACCAGAAAGCAGAACACTACTCTATACATCATTAAATTTTAAAGTTTTATTTCCCAGATAGTCTGTATATCCAGAAATAGGACTGGAAGTTTGTGGGATATCTGTTAATTCCTCACCCAAACAAAAACATTTAGTAGGACTCATAATGCAATTAGACAAACGGCACATCAACATTCTGGAATGGGTATTCTTATCTTATCAACCCAAAAATATGGTTTGTACACGGGTCGAGCTGTTAGCTAACATAATTATTAAAGGCAGAGGAAGGATTCGGGAGTTATCAGGACAAGAGCCCACAACGATATTTATGCCTATAGCACAGAGCTATTTGGACTGGCTCTTAGCGACCTCAGAGACAATCCAAATCGCTCTTGCCGAGTATCCAGGTACGGTTACTAATAATTATCCATCAGCAAAAATTTTATCCCTATTGCAAAACCAGGAATTTGAGGAAATCCCTCGCAGGTCAGAAGTCCCAGTGGAAGGACTCACAGTATTCACCGATGCTGGAAGGAAATCAAAACGAGCTGCTATTGCTTGGCACAGCAACAACCAGTGGCATCATCAGCTTCTTACAGGGAGCGCCACAGACTCTTTGCAGACACGCGAACTGAGAGCAGTCTTGTGGGTTTTTCAACGCTGGCCTGACGACCCTTTAAATGTAGTTTCGGACCCACTCTATGTGGTGGGAACGGTACAGCGCTTGGAACGCGCCATGATCAAAACTCTAAAAAATAACACCTTATATATATTATTGATGCAGCTTTTGTTTTTGTTGAATCAACACAGAAAAACCTATTTTGTGACACACATTCGCAGCCATCAGTTTAATCAAGGCTTGTCTATCGGAAATAACGTAGCAGACAAGCTAGTCGCTACTGCTTGGAAAAATCACAATGTCAACCTGTTTGAGCAGGCCCGTTTGTCTCATGAATTTTTACATCAATCCGCAAAGGTGTTAGCAAAACAGTTTAACTTAAAGCTGTCAGATGCCCGAGGCATCATGCAATCGTGTCCAGCTTGCCAAAAACTGGGATTTGGTCTGGGTCTTGGGGTAAATCCTCGGGGCTTAGGAGCCTTGCAGTTATGGCAAATGGATGTCACTCATATTACAGAATTTGGGTGTCAAAAATATGTGCATGTCAGTATTGATACTTATTCCCATGCATTGTGGGCCACTGCTCAAACAGGAGAATCAGCCAAACATGTGAAGCATATGCATGCGGCCATTGCTGCTTTAGGAACTCCTCAGGAAGTAAAAACAGATAATGGCCCTGCATATATTTCACAAACATTCAAACGCTTTTGCCAATTGTGGGGCATTCGCAGAGTAACTGGCATACCCCACTCCCCTACAGGACAGGCCATTGTGGAACGTGCACATGCTACCTTGAAATCGCTGTTGCAAAAACAAAAAGGGGGCGAACTGGCTCTTTCTGAACATCTTGCAAAAGCGATTTACGTTCTAAACTATTTGAGGCTAACAGGAGACCGTGACTCTCCTCCAATTGTAATTCACCATCTGCCATTGCAATCTGGACTGCAAAAAGCTGACTCGGTAAAAGTACAGTATCGAGATTTAAAAACTGGGGAATGGAAGGGTCCTGCAGAAGTAAAAATGACCGGTCGAGGTTATGTTTGTGTTTTGACAGATGAAGGTCCACGGTGGGTGCCTAGCTGCTGGGTGAAACCATGGAGAGAAGATCTGGGACAGCAATGGTCATTGCCCTGAAGCATTTCCTCCTATCATTCCTCTCCATTGTTGATCTCGGCCACTTCTGGATTTCGTATGAACCTTACAGATAACTCCAATTCAATTTACCAGCTACTAGATCGACTTAAGAAACTAACCAATGAGTTAAAAGCTAGCTCTCTAGGCCTTGATTCATGGTTAACTGGGTTAGGTATCTCAGGATGGGTAAGAGATTTAATTACCCACGGGCTTGTCTTATTATTAGGATTATTATTAACTGTGCTAATATTAGGATGTGTCTTTAAGTGTTTCATGAAAACAGTAGAGCGCATGATGACTGGAGCCTGGATTGCTCAAAAACAAAAAGGGGGATTTGTGGGATATCTGGAAAGCAAAGGACACGTAGTGAACAATCCAGGCTCAGACTGCGCGGACTTAATCTGCCTGGGAACAAGAAGGCCTCAAGGATGTTGCGAGTTAAAACCAATGTATGTAGCTATTAATAACAGCTGTGATTTTGTATTTCCCAAGGCTTACAAAGCGGCATGGTACGAACTTACTGTGGGAACGTGTGGGATGGCATTACGCCTTCCTGATAAGTTGCATTCCAAGATTGGCCACAGGTGCTACTCTGTCAACAGGGGCCGCATCCCATACCACTGGCGGGAGTGTCTCGTTACAGGGTAGCAAAACAAGGCGGGAGTTGCCGATGCTGCTAGTAGCTATCCTTGGGATAAAGCCCAAGGCCGTGCTTACCAACTAATAATAGTCTTGTATATAATAAACAGTAGAGGCTTGTGTGTGATAAGGTGGTTGCAGAGCTATATTAACCGCGCTGTGTCTGTAATAAACTGGCATTTGCTTGATCATATTGGTTGTGTGTGGTGTCCGTGACTTCCGCGTCAGCAGAAGTTCCACAACCTAAATAAGCAATACTATGTCTCTGCCTATGTTCCAAAAGCAAACACAGGGAGCGTTTTCCTCAATCTTCCTAGCAATGGGGAGAGGCTTTGGAAGAAACAGATGTGCCCAAGACATCAATACCTGGCTCCAGGACTGGTGACTCCACTAGAACTTGGGTTGCAATAACCATGGAAGAGTCTCTGAGACACAAGGCATGCTGAAGCCTGACAGAATCCACCTGTCCCAATGGGGGAAACACAGCTTTGCTCATAAGCAGGCAGGACTGATTGAGAGGGCATTAAACTAGACTCGATGGGGGAAGGGGATACCAACAGGATTGCAGTAGGTGAGCCAAGGGTTGTCATGGCATCACCTGAAGGTGGCAATGCTAGTGGGAACATTTACACTGCTCCTGGGAGCACTGAGGAGCACATCTGAAATGATTCTCCACCAATGCATGCAGTATGAGAAACAAATAGGATTAAGTGGAAGTGTTGGTCACTTCCAGGAGCTATGATGTCATTGGTATTGGTGAGACTTGGTGGGAACAGGTCCCACAACTGGAGTGCTGGGATGGAGGGCTGGAGGCTGTTCAGAAGGGATAGGCAGGGCAGGCGAGGTGGAGGAGTTGCACCATATGTAAGAGAGAGGTGTGACTGTACAGCCCTTACAGTTAGAGGTGATGTGGTTGAGTGCCTCTGGGTGAGGATTAGGGGGATGAAAAACAAAGGAGATGGGTGCCTACTACCAATCGCCCAGCCACGATGTTAGTACTGATGAGTTATTCTACAGGCAATTAGGAGAAATCTCTGGATCGGTAGCCCTTGTCCTTATGGGAGATTTCAACTTCCCAGGCATCAACTGGGAATATCATACTGCTGTGACAAGCAAGTCTGGGAAATTCCTGAAGTTTGTGGAAGATAACTTCTTGTCACAAGCACTCAGTGAGCCAACTAGGAAAGATGCCCTCCTAGACTTGTCATTTGTGAATAGAGAAGGACTCATGGGAGATGTGAGGGTAGGTGGCTGTCTTGGCCACAGTGATCACAAAATAGTTGAGTTTAAAATTTTTGGTGTAATGAGAAAAAAGGTCAGCAGAGTTGCTACCCTGGAGCTCAAGAGAGCAAACTATAAGCTATTCAGGGAGCTAGTTAGCAATGCCCCTTGAGAATCTGCTTTTGAGGGCTTAGGGGTCCATGAGAGCTCGTCAGTCTTTAAAAACCACCTTTTAGAAGCACAGGATCAGGCAAATCCCCTGTGTCACAAGTCAAGCAAGCAGGGCAGAAGACCAGCTTGGCTGAATGGGGAATTCCCTCGTGGAACTCAAGAGGAAAAAGAAATGGTATTATCTCTGGAAGCCAGGTGAGGCTTTGCAGGAAGATTACAGAGCTGTGGTTCATGTATGCAAGGAGAAGACACAAAAGGCCAAAGCTCCATTAGAGTTGAAACTGGCCAGTGTTGTGTCAGACGACAAGAAAGGCTTTTTAAAGTACATTAATAGCAAGAGGACGTCTAAAGAAAACATTGGACCGATACTTGCTGAAGATGGTCACCTGGCTAATAGGGATGAAGAAAAAGCAGAGGCATTCAATGCTTTTTTTCTTCCCCTCAGTCTTTAATAATACTGATAGACCTTGGGCCGCCCGGTGCCCTGAGTCAGAGGACCACGAGTGTGGGAACAGTAGCGGCTTTCCATTTGTGGACACTGAAATGGTAAGGGACCAGCTGTATCAGCTGAATGTTCTCAAGTCCATGGGGCCTGATGGAGTACTGAAGGACTTAGCAGATGTTACAGCAGGACCCATCTCAAGCATCTTCCCAAGGTCTTGGGAGTCTGGGGAGGTCCCTGCTGACTGGAAGCTAGCCAACATTATTCCGATTTACAAGAAGGGTACGAGGGAAGACCCAGGAAACTACAGACCTGTTAGTCTAACCTCAGTACCTGAAAAAATTATGGAGAAGATAATTCTGGAGGCTACTGAAAGGCATTTAAAGAACAATGCGATCATCAGGCACAGTCAACGTGGGTTCACAAAAGGAAAGTCCTCTTTAACTAATCTGATATCCTTCTACAATAAGGTCACCAGCCTAAGTGGGTGAAGGGAAGGCAGCGGATGTAGTTTTTCTGGATTTTAGTAAGGCTTTTGATACTGTGCCTCACAGCATCCTTCTGGACAAGTTGCCCAACTGTGAGATGAGCAGGTACACGGCGCGCTGGGTGAAGAACTGGCTGAAGGTCAGAGCTCAAAGGGTTGTAGTGAATGGGGCTACATCTGGCTGACAACCAGTAACCAGTGGTTTTCCTCACGGTTCAGTTCTAGTGCCTGTTCAATATTTTTACCAGTGATCTGGATGCAGGAGTGGAATGCACCATTAGCAAGTTTGCTGATGATACTGAACAGGGAGGTGCTGTTGACTCTCTTGAGGGAAAAGAGGCCTTACAGAGGGATCTATATAAATTGGAGCATTAGGCAATCATCAGTGGCATGAAATTTAACAATAAGAAATGCCAGATTCTGTACCTGGCATGGAGTAATGCCAGGCACAAGGATAAATTGGGGGAGGAGAGGCTGGAGAGTAATCCTGCAGAAAGGGATCTGGGGGTGCTGCCTGACAGAAGGCTCAATATGAGTCAGCAGTGTGCCCTGGCAGCCAAGAGGGCAAACCGCATCCTGGGGGTTCATCAAACACAGCATAACCATTCAGTCAAATGAGGTGGTTATCCTACTGTATTTAGTATTGGTGCAGCCTCACCTTGAGTACTGTGTGCAGTTCTGGGCCCCATGTTAAGGTACTTGAATGCATCCAAGCAGAGGGCAACAAAGCTGGTGAAAGGGCTGGAAGGAATGTCCTATGAAGAGCAACTAAGGACTCTGGGTTTGTCTAGTTTGGAGAAAAGGAGGCTGAGGGGTGACCTCATCGCTCTCTACAGCTTCCTGAGGAGGGGAAGTGGAGAGGGAGGTGCTGATCTCTTCTCCCTGGTATCCAGTGACAGGACGTGTGGGAATGGCTCAAAGCTGTGCCAGGGGAGGTTCAGAGCAGACATTAGGAAGCATTTCTTTACCAAGAGGGTGGTCAAACACTGGAACAGGCTTCCTAGAGAGGTGGTCAATGCCCCATGCCTGTGTGTGGACAATGCCCTTAGTAATATGCTTTAACTTTTGGTCAGCCCAGGACTAGATGATCATTTTAAGTCCCTTCCAACTGGAACTATCCTAAATTTAAAAAAAAAAGGCAAACAAACAACAAAACCCAAACAAACAGAACAACCACATACCAACACACCCCCACCAAAACCACAAAAAAAGTAACATCGGGAAAGAAAAAGCCACCCCCAAAAAACCAAACCAAACCAAAATACCAGAAAAAAAACCACACCAAACTGTAAAACATGCAAGTTATTCACAGAGTAGTTGAGATTGGAAGGGACATCCGAGTTCATCTAGTTCAAGTCCCTATTTCAAAGTGGGGTTAACAATAAAATACTGCTTAGGACCCTGTTCAGTCATCTTTTGAGTATCTCTAAGGATGGAGACTCTACAACCTCTTTGGGCACCCTCTTCCAGTGTTCAATCACCCTCAAAGTAGGAGAGAAAAAAAAAAAAAAGTGGTTTGTGTTCAGATGGAATTTTCTGTATTTCAGTTTGTGCCCACTGCCTCTTTTTCTTTCACTGGCCTCCACTAAAAAGAGTCTGTCTCTCTCTCCTTTGCTCCCTCCCATCAGGTATTTATACACAGTGAATCACAGAATCACAGTGATAAGATTCCCTGCCCCTTCTCTTCTCAAAGCTGAACAGTCCCAGCTCTCTCTACCTGTCCTCATATGAGAGATACTCTAATCCCTTCATCATCTTCATGGCCCTTTGCCTACAACACCTGGACTCAATATTCCCAAGCAGTCTCCCATCCAAGTACTAACTGGGCCCAATGCTGCTTAGCTTCTGAGATGAGATTAAATAGAGCATGTTCAGGATGGTGTGGCCTATAAGTAAGCATATGTTTTCTGTTTGTGATTTCATGACACACTGTTAGTAAAATCACCTGCCCCCCCCAACAGACTTTGCCAATTTTTACATGAAAAAGTAGATATTACTCCAGTAGTCACCTACCTTATCCATAGAATAAACAGAAAGATCACACAAGTTATGAGCCTTACTGGAGTCCATGGGAAAATACTATTTCATTATATAATCAAAATAATTCACTTAATATGTATATAACATTTCCTATATATAAGGATCTTCAAATAGACAACTAAAAGACTACAGATTGGCTGTTTTGTAGAGATGATATACGTATAAGAAATAATGATAGCAGACCTCCATATGAGAGAGTGTAAATACAGTCTGTTAGTTATACTCATCAATAGAATTTTTAAGCAACTTATATACAGAATGGTGGGAGAACACACAAAGGGAAAAGGTTAGTGGAAATAGTAGTCTTCCTACGCATCACAGAACACTAGATTCTGGAGATGTGCCCAGGAATTTTTCCCCATGATCACCCAGAATAATTTTGGCTTGCTTTCGGAATATAGGCAGAGACGTAGCATTGCTTATATAAGTTGCAGACCTTCCAGTCCCATGTCTGGATATTCAAATTACCTGGGAAATAAAACAGTAGTCAAATTTTGAGTTGGTTTCCTTACTATTCTTCAGGCTCTTACTTTTGTATGGAAAATCTTGGTCTATAATTTAAGTGACTATAACTGTAATCAATACTCTGCAAACAAAGAACAGATTGGCTTTATTTTATAATTTTCTTTAATCCCACTTACAATCACTAAAACAGCAAGAGAAGAATATTAAAAGAAACAACACTACTACCAAGGATGATTCTTTTAAAGTTCCAGTCTAATAACTAGTATCAAATTTAAAACAGATACCTTCAGACCTTTTAAAGAAATAGCTTATTATTTAAAAAAAAAAAATCAATGAAAACTGTTTAACAGATGGATTTAAACAAGCAGCACTTCTTCAACCTCTAGTTTTTCACCTTGAAGACAAATTCTACATTTTCAAGTAAGTTATAAAGAAGAAAAACAGATGTTCTCTCTGCCCCAAGAAATGCTCATAAATAATTTCATTATCTTGCATAAATTCATACTTCCTACGCTTCTGTTCTGGATTCAATGCTGTTTGATGCTTTTCAGCCACTTCTGATTGCTCCATACAACAATCCACCTTAGTCTTCATATATTTAAAGACTTACTCCTTCCAGCGTCCATTACAAATAAACCAGTACAAGAATTAAAAAGCCCACAGAAAGTTATTCCTTCTTTCCTGCTTCTTATTTATTGCCCTCTGCAGTAGATCTTATGGTAAATAATTTGGGGCATTTACCACCTTCATTTTGCATTCTTATTATCTTGGATTACATACCATTTGAACTTCCAAGAAGTTTATCAACTTTCAGTAAATACTAACTTGGACAGAATTTGAGCCTAGGGGTATATTAGTAATTCCAAAAAAAAATCAACTAAAGTAGAAGTCTTTCAAAGCCAAGCAGATCTCTTTCACCAAGGAGGATCTTTGCAACCTAGGTACCAAAGTATTCAAAAATCCCTCTAAAAGCATATTATCATAACTTAGTGATGCTTAATCTTTTAATCTTGTTTTTCCATCCAATATCAAGGAAAGAATCTTCTCTAGGTAAATGTATTTTATATATACACTTCAAGTGAATCATCCAGCAGTGGGAAATTAATTTCTTAAAGTAATAACTTATTGCAGCAAGCTTCTGGAGTTATTAGTCTCAAATGGCTTTGCAACATTTGATAGTATAAGACTTCCACTAATTCGCTAATTAGTTTGATATCATCTAAGGTATGGGCTTTTAGCCTATCATCCTCCTAATAAGCCATGTAACTAGAGAATGGGCAAAAGAAGATTTACCTTCATCAAAGGCTGACACTGCAGCTAGCTTGATTTTCAATGAGGATGTCTGGAGGCCAGACTGATTAGTGTAGAAGGTACTCAAGCAGCCTGTGTGTGGGATATACATAGGTTAATAAGGTTCCAATTGCTTAGTCTCAAACCATTGTCCATTTGAAATCATATGAAGAAGTCCACTGAACTTCTTAGGAGACCTCAACATTTTCCCAGACACACCAGCTGCTGGATCTCTACCCACTCAGAAGCCAAGCTGGAAATGGGAGAAATTCTCTATTGGGATGAAGAATGCCCTGGTTCTAGGTGAACATATCTGGAAAATTTCTGATTATGTGACAGGCAATGGCCTCAATTAAGAGAGAAAGGTGAGTTTTCACTACTGAGAAGTCTTGATAACCTTATTCATAGAGTTGTCACAGATTCAAGGATGGAGCTGTATCAATAGCTTCTCCCATGAAAAGGAAAACTTTTCTCTTGTCATTTCTTTTTATACATATTATCATATTTTTATACCCATGGCAAAACAAACCCATCCCAAGTTTCATCACTCTAAATGAATTGATCTGCACTTCCGACCAAAGTATCATTCACATGTTCTAAGGTGATTTAATGAATTTTTCAACAATGAAAATAGTTTTTCCCTTTCTTGTCAATACCCATTTCTATTATTTATACTTTAAAATCTGTACTGAATGTCTCTGATAAAAATAACATTTTTATTTTCCCCTTTCATATACACAAAACTCCCTCTTATAAATAGTAGCTTCCAAGACAACACAGCATTCTCCTAATTACAAGTCATAATCCAATTTATAGGGTTGAAGAAAATAATTTACAGAAGGAGAAAAATACTTCAAAAGAAACAAGTTACACTTAAGCTTTTGAAGGCTTAGATCATGCTTAGTTACAACCAACTACTAAGCAAGTTAATGAAAACTCTTAGTATATTCTTAAGAAATACTGAAATCTTATGATCATATCAGTAAGCTATCAGCAATATGCTATACAAATTCTTTAAAGAAGTATAAGATACACACAACTATTAAAACTTACCTATTATAATATCTGCCTCCCATCATAAACTGATTGCTTGATGTTGGACATATTTTAAAACGCTGAATATTTTCAGTGGTCCGAAAGTAAAGTGAATAATCACCAGGTGTATTATCTGAAGGCCTCACAAGAAAACTGCACACCTGACCAACTGAAAAAATATCATAATACAGTGTTATTCACCGTTACTTATCTTATTGTCATTTATGAGCTCTTATCAAAGCTCTTTCTGTAGAAATTAGCAAGAATTGCACACTTAAAGGAGAAAGCCTGATGTAAGATCCAACAGCAATCCCCATTCTTCACCCAAATGGGATGAAGTAGTACTAAACTGCCAAAGTTAATGTAAAATAATTTGGCTGTAGCTGACAACCTATCCCCACTTTTGCCACCTCTTTACAAGAGCATATGGTATGCATGTGGGAGGCCTGACAATTAAAAAAAAAAACAAACAAAACTAAAGATTTTTGTTCTCATATTTAAGGTATGTTCTTTGACAGCATGAGTCAGAAATCTTGATGTTTTCATTTTAAAAATTATTACTTCTGAGGAGACTAAAAAAGTTTATAATACATTCTCCCACAAGTAAATAACAGTATTTTTCCCTCAGCATTTTGATGAAGCCCAAGGTATTTTATATTTTTATATATTACAAAAATTAAAAAATATTTAACTATTTCAATTAGAATTATGAAACTAACTGTACTTGAGAACATAAAAAAAATACTCAGTGCTCAGCCATGAGACTTTTTTCCAATGCAGTAGCAACCATAGGTCTGATGCTCATATGTTCATACAGAAAAAACAGGTTTTGCTGCAGTCTGTTATAAACAGGATTACTTTGTGTCATTCCACTACCACTGTATTTCCATCTGAAATACAAGTACCTGTCATCAGCAAATTGTAAGCCTCTTGTTTTGAGATCTTCCCATGGAACCACCTTAAAGATGAAGAGAAAAATTAGAAAGCAAGACTATCAGCTCTCTTTTTTAGTTGTTGTGATATCTAAGGCTCTGACACCTATGAATTAATCTTTATTTTAAAAATCTAGTATATATAGATTATATAAGCAACTGTTATGTTACTCAGTCATCCCATTTTTCTACCAACAGAATGAAAAGTAAGTATCTACAGCTACATAAATAAACTCATTTCAATATAAGTGTCCAACACGAAGTTCAAATACAAGTGTGTTTAGAGATGAAAAGGCATTGTTTAAATGCTAGATAATTTGACAGGCATATTTGAAGTCAGTCTTAGATAGCAATTTATTTGAAGCATGAAATGCAAAGCTCAAACAGAGAGATTAATGTAAGTTAAATACTATACAGAATAACTAAAATTAAATTTTGCTAGAAGCTGAGGAAATAATACGTAGCTTTGTTAGACTACTGAATATCAATTGCTTTAATCTTCACCTTGCATCTTCCACAGACTCCTGCATTAGAGCATCATCCTAAAAAATACAGCAGTCTGTCCAGTCTCAATCTGATACCTATGATTATAGGAAACAGCTTGATATTGCATGGCTATTCAGTTTACATGTGGCACACCACATGCTACATCTTAAGAGCTGTCATCCTGTCCTTTAAAGGAAAGATAGAAACATGGCCTTTCATTGCAGTGTGTGTGTGTGCACATGCACGTGTGCTTAAGTGTGTAAAAGAAAGCCTCTTTTACGTATCCAAAAAGAGCTCTAGTTCTAAATTGTTTTCTATATTACTATACAGGACAATCTCTGGCTATTGGAAGATTCACAGAAATCCCTGCCTCCCCTGGAATCCTCTGAGCAGCATGAGTAACTGGACTGACAGCGTCAAAGCTCTAAGAATCTGCTACAAACTACCTCGTTAAAAAAAAAAAAAAAGTTCCTATATTTGAAGGCATCCCTACTACTGTTATACTGCTATGCCAAACTGACTAGCAGAACATTGGGGACCAGTAAACTGGAGCCACACGCCAATGATTTTCTTTCCCCTACTAAAAAAATTTAAAAAGCCACACAAAACAAAAAACCAACAGGAAACCCAAACCACACACCACAAAAAAAACCCAGAACACCACCACAAGAAATGCCTTCTTCACTCATCAGTCCTTTGGAGACTGCAAACTGGGCAATAAACACAGGAAGCAGCAGCTGCAATTATAGCAAGCAAATGGAGGGCAGATGAAGTTATCCGGCTACTAGAAATTTTCTATAACTTTCATTTGCTACTCATCTTTGCTACTGAAAATAATATAACAATAAACAGTTTCCCATAATATCAATCCATTGTAAATTCTGTTAGTTTTTTGGGTTGTTTGTTGTTTTTTTTTTATATTTAAAAAAAGTTGAACAAGTTGGAATTCACTGCAAACAGATTATTCTGTAGTCTCCTGGTTTTCACTTTGTTAGCACATGAGGCTAATACAGAAAGTGTTACTATTACACTATCAATCCTCTAATGATAATTTGTTCCCTCTCCTGCATTTAGAGTTGAGCAGACCTGAAAAAAGTTTACCTCTACAGTAAACTGTATGTACATAAAAACACCCCACAGATCGGAAAACACCACACCCTCCATTGTACATATTCTGGGTAAAGCAATCACACAGAGACTCATCCAAGACTTAATCACTGAAAAAACCATTAACATTAGGCATAACTAATATAGGACTTCATGTCAATTACCTATGAATCTTCAACAGCTAGTATAGAAGAAAAATCTTAAGAGCAAAACACAAGTACACACAGCTTTGGCTCACCTTCCCAATCTCATAGCTAAAGTTTAGTTATTTTATGATTTGCTTTTAATAACAAAAAAAAAAATCCTTACATTTTGCCTTCATGTGGATCTTCTTCTCTTCCCTAATAGGAGAATTAGCATATTATGTTAAGTGCATGACAACAGTATGCTTGAATTTAGAAAAGTAAACTTCATAGGTTAAGACCTTCTGTAGAAATAAACAGCACTAAGAAGTCCAAGGTATTTTTGAACTAGACAGTTTATTGCACAGTTCATGTAAAGAGGATTTTAACTTCATTTACTAAGTGGAAATTCAGTCATAACACATTATTTCAAAAGATTGTTTCCATCACTCTTCAAGTCCTTCTTTACATGTGGTAACTTAAATCTCAACTTTCCTGAATTTCAACCACTAATGTAGAAATCTACAGTTAGATACTCTAACACTGCCATTTCAATTTAGCCATTCACATCCTGATATAGATGTGAGAAACAGGTGAAGCAAACTCTAATAGCAAAATATATACGCTACAATGCAAACATCATCAGGAATCCAAAGCAATGGTGAACTATTTGAAAAGAAGACAGTGGGAGGATGGGGTGGGTGGTTTTGTCCGTTAAATCATCTCTTCTCCTGCAGTAATTCAATTACATTTGGGTCACCTGATTAGCTTCCTGACTTAGCATAAGCCCTTCTAGGTATAATTAACACATCAATATACTTCTTATACCACAATTGGCCCTTAAAAAGACATACCACCGTGCAAAATTTCAGTCCATACATTTATGAATGATTCATAGCAAACAAAACAAAACAAAACAAAAAAAGAATGCAACTGAATGACTAGCAAGTTTTATTACACGATTTAAAAACTGGCAGATTCAATTACTGCAGGAAGGTTTAGAAAAGTACATAATTCAGGCAGTTAAATGCCACTAGTTTGTGTTTATTTCATTGTTAACTTACACACAATCAATAGTAAAAAATAATCAAATCTCAGTTCTACAACAGATTTGCATACAAAATTACTTACCACTTCTTCTACCAGATCTTCAACAATAAGACCCTGTTCATCTGTCCGTAGGTTTGTAACCCACATCCAGCCATCTTCCAATTCATTATGGACAATAAACATATCTCCTTTAAGAAAACTTAAGAGAATTACAGTAAGATTTATGTTAGAAGTACAATCATAATATAAAGTTTAATGAACACAATTAATTCCTCAGTATAGTTTCAGCAAAACATTTGAGGAAATCTAATCATGAAAGATACATTTACTGGTATCCCAAGCACACCATGTGGATTTTTCACACAGTTTAAGTAGCTATGATAGATGACTATCCTTATTTGATTTACATTTACAATCTAATAGATACTTTAAAGTGTGCAAGGGATGCATAAAACAAAAAACACCACAACAACATTAAAAGATAGTAATATTCTTTTATCAAAAGGGATCACATATTAAACACAAGAAAAAACAATACAGATTCCCATAAAAGTCTAAAAAAATAATACTTGTATCAAAACATAATTCTGTATAATTATCGTGGTTCAGCCCCAGTCAGCAACTAAATACCACGCAGCCACTTGCTCATTCCCCCACCCCTGTGGGATGGGGAAGAGAATCGGAAGAGAAAAGCAAAAAAAACCTTGTGGGTTGAGATAAGAAGTTTAATAATTAGAATAAAATATTAATGATAATAATGATTATGATAATAATCATAATGATAATGTAATAAAAGGGCATGACGTTACATGATATAGAATATCCCTTTGGTCAGTTTGAATCCACTCTCTTAGCTGTGCCCCCTCCCCTCCCGGCTTCTTGTGCACCTGGCAGAGCATGGGAGGCTAGAAAAGTCCTTGACTAGTACAAGCACTACCCAGCAACAACCAAAACACCTGTGTGTTATCTCAACATTGTTTTCATACTAAGTCCAAAGCACAGCACTATGCCAGCTGCAGTGAAGAATATTAACTCTATCCCAGCTAAAACCATGACAGTATCCACCCCTTATTCCATATCATTTACACCATGCTCAGGTCCCATACTATCCAATACACTTTCAATAACCCCTACCCGCATTCTCATCCTTTAACAGAATATACAGATTTCATTTATCATTCCCCTAGTCTATGGACCACCCCTGTAAAATGTCCGTGAAATGTCCATTGAATTCATTTAGTCCATGACTTTGGGTTCCATCTATTGTACGATTCTTTCAGAGAGGTGCTGTGTGTGGTGTTGGATTGTTGCATGCTGAAGTCAGTCCTCATTCCATCACTGCTGCACTGTTAGTCCTTGTTCTCTCACTGCTCCACTTTGCTTCGTTCAATAGAAAGTCCATTTCTTTTATTAATTTGGGAGATTCCCAGCATGATACCATTGATACGGCATACAGCAAGCACAGTAGTGATGACATACAACATTATATAGCAATTAACAGCATATTATTCAGTTCATTGGCTGTTTTCACCCAAAATCAAATCCCCTTGAGGCACACACTGGACTCCACCATCCTCCCACATCACCCACCAAGTACACCCAGGCACTTGAGAGAAAGCAGCTCCAAAAATGGGTTCGCCTTTGCGTGAGGCAGTGTCCTGGTTTCAGCTGGGACAGATTTAACTTTCTTTGCAGTAGCTAGTATGGGGCTGTGTTTTGGAGTTTTGCTTGAAACAGTGGTGATAATGTGGAGATGTTTTAGTTGTTGCTAAGTAGCAGTTACACTGCTCAAGGACTTTTTCAGCTCCCCATGCTCTGCCGGGTGCACAAGAAGCTGGTAGGGGACACAGCCAGGACAGCTGACCCAAACTGACCAAAGGGATATTCCATATCATATGATGTCATGCTCAGCATATAAAGCTGGGGGAAGAAGAAGGAAGGGGAGAATGTTTGGATTAATGGCGTTTGTCTTCCCAAGTAACCGTTACGATTGATGGAGCACTGTTTTCCTGGAGACAGCTGAAAACCTGCCTGCCCATGGGAAATAGTGAATGAATTCCTTGTTTTGCTTTGCTTCCGCGTGCAGCTTTTGCTTTACCTATAAAACTGTCTTTACCTCAATCCATGAGTTGACTCACTTTTACTCTTCCGATTGTCTCCCTGGTCCCAGCAGGGGGAAGTGAGTGAGAGGCTGCGTGGTGCTTGGTTGCTGACTGGGGCTAAACCACAACAGGCAGGAATAACCAAGACTGTTTTCCCCAGCATATTTTTCACGTACACTACAGGGACTCTATCCCCTTCCACAGCACATAAGGGTTCTGATTGAGCGGGGCCAGCTTGGTTGGCAGATACCCTTGTGTTGACTAACCAGGTGGCTTGTGCTAAATGTGTATCCCAATGTTTAAATATACCACCCACCATTGCTCTCAGTGTAGTTTTTAACAGTCCATTGTATCGTTTTACTTTCCCAGAGGCTGGTGCATGATAGGGGAGGGATGTGATACACCCACTCAATGCCATGCTCTTTGGCCCAGGTGTCTATGAGGTTATTTCGGAAATGAGACCCGTTGTCTGACTCAATTCTCTCTGGGGTGCCATGTCGCCACAGGACTTGTTTTTCCAGACCCAGGATAGTGTTCCCGGCAGTGGCATGGGGCACAGGATATATTTCCAGCCAGCCGGTGGTTGCTTCCACCACTGTCAGCACATGGTGCTTGCCTTGGCAGGTTTGTGGCAGTGTGATATAGTCAATTTGCCAGGCCTCCCCATATTTATATTTCAGCCATCGTCCCCCATACCACAGAGGCTTTACACGCTTCGCTTGCTTGATTGCAGCGCATGTTTCACATTCATGGATAGCCTGTGCAATAACGTCCATGGTCAAGTCCACCCCTCGATCATGAGCCCACCTGTATGTTGCATCTCTCCCTTGATGGCCTGAGGTGTCATGGGCCCACTGAGATAGAAATAGTTCACCCTTATGTTGCCAGTCCAGATCCACCTCAGCCACTTCAATCTTGGCAGCCTGATCTACCTGCTGGTTGTTTCGATGTTCTTCAGTGGCCCGACTCTTGGGGACATGAGCATCCACGTGATGTACCTTTACAACCAGTTTCTCTACCCGGGCAGCAATATCTTGCCACAATGTGGCAGCCCAGATGGGTTTGCCTCTGCGCTGCCAGTTGCTCTGCTTCCACTGCTGTAACCACCCCCACAGGGCATTTGCCACCATCCAGGAGTCAGTATAAAGATAGAGCACTGGCCACTTTTCCCGTTCAGCAATGTCTAAGGCCAGCTGGATGGCCTTTACCTCTGCAAACTGGCTCGATTCACCTTCTCCTTCAGCAGTTTCTGTGACTTGTCTTGTAGGACTCCATACAGCAGCCTTCCATCTCCAATGCGTTCCCACAAGGCGACAGGACCCATCTGTGAACAGGGCATACTGCTTCTCCTTTTCTGGCAGTGTGTTATACAGTGGGGCTTCTTCAGCACGTGTCACCTCCTCCTCTGGTGATAATCCAAAATCTTTGCCTTCTGGCCAGTCCATGATCACTTCCAAGATTCCTGGGAGACTGGGGTTTCCTACTTGAGACCGCTGGGTAATCAGTGCAACCCATTTACTCCATGTAGCATCAGTTGCATAGTGTGTAGAGGGGACGTTTCCTTTGAACATCCAGCCCAGCACTGGCAGTCGGGGTGCCAGGAGCAGCTGTGCTTCAGTACCAACCACTTCTGAAGCAGCTCGAACCCCTACATATGCTGCCAATATCTCTTTTTCAGTTGGAGTATAGCGGGCTTCGGACCCTCTGTATCCCCGACTCCAAAACCCATGGGGTCGACCTCGGGTCTCCCCATGTGCTTTCTGCCAGAGGCTCCAGGTAGGGCCATTCTCCCCAGCTGCGGTGTAGAGCACATTCTTTACATCTTGTCCTGCCCGGACTGGTCCAAGTGCTACTGCATGAACTCTCTCCTGTTTAATCTGTTCAAAGGCTTGTTGTTGCTCAGGGCCCCATTTGAAATCATTCTTATTCCGGGTCACTTGATAGAGAGGGCTTACAATCGGACTGTAACCTGGAATATGCATTCTCCAAAAAGCTTGTGTTTCCTTTTCAAATTGCTTTGTCAATGCTCCCTTCCCTAGAAAGGGATCCCATTTGTTTGGCTTCTTTTCCCTCTAGTTCCAGACTACTGGCCCCATTATCCCAGCATCGGAGCAGCCAGGTGATAATGTGCTCACCTGAACAATGGCCGAAATCATTTTGCATATCTTGCAACTCACTCAAGGATAGGGATCGGGTAGTTTCTGTTTCTTGGATGAGTTCTTCCTCTTCCTCCTCCTCTTCTTGTGATGGCCCTGCTTCTTCATCATCTCTTTCTAAACGAGTTTACTTTCTCTTCCAGGATTTATTCTTGTGTATAGAGGCAACTGATACTGGCACAGATTGGTCCTCTGATTCAGCTGCAATACTGGTCACCGTGGTTGGAGTCGCCACAGTGTCTGTCGCAGGGGTTTGAGTGTCCGCTGTGCTTATCGCTTTCCTTGTTCTTTTAGATCCAGAGGCCACCTCTTCCCCTTGGGGGTACTGAATAGTGTTAAATAGGGCTCAATAGGCATGGGCCAGGCCCCAGCACATTGCAGTGATTTGTATCTCTCTGGAATTGCCAGGGTGACAACATACTTCCTCCATATATTCTACTAATTTTTCAGGATTCTGCACTTGTTCAGGGGTGAATTCTCACAACACTGGGGGTGCCCACCGTCTTAGGCATTTGCCCATACTATACCACATACCCTGCCACACGTAGCTATCGAGCCTTGGGGCATATCTCTGGATGATATTCTTAAATTGCTTATTAACCTTAGACAGAACTGACACCATCTGCCAAAGCAATACCAACAGATATATCTTAACTACCCAAGGATGTTCAAGATACTGAAAAGTTGTTGTAATGAAGGAGGAGACATTATAGAAGATGGTAGCTTAGGTGCCATTCTGTATGTCCTCCATTAAAAAATCTCTCAGAGGAGGAGGTATAATTGGTAATTGTCTCCATGAGGTGGTACCCGATGTACAGTAACGGCTCCAATATAAATTTCAAATACTGAATAAAACTCAAGGCCAATGTTTTAAAAACAACTCTCCCAGGCAAAACATCACTGATCACTGCAGAGCACAGCAGACCACAAAAACCAACACCAATCTTTAACAGACACAGCAAGTACTAGAGCATGGTGTAGATCGGATAAACTAATATTGAGAACAGAGTCTATACTGTGACTAGCAACTGTTATTATCTCAAACCTTTCGTGCCCCACGTTGGGCGCCAAAAAGGACTGTCGTGGTTCAGCCCCAGTCAGCAACTAAGCACCACGCTGCTGCTCGCTCACTCCCCCCACCCCTGTGGGATGGGGGCGAGAATCGGAAGAGCAAAAGCACAAAAAAACCCACTTGTGGCTTGAGATAAGAGCACTTTAATAATTAGAATAAAATAATAATATTGATTATGATAATGATAACAGTAATGATCATATAATAAAAAGGAAAAGGGAAAAAGGGAAAAAAACAAAAACACAAACGATACAACCGCGCACCACCCGCCGACCGACGCTGCCAGTCCCCAAGCTGTGATTGCTGCTTCCCTCCCCCGGCCAGCTCTTCCCAGTTAACATACTGGGCATGATGTTACATGATATGGAATATCCCTTTGGCCAGTTTGAATCTGCTCTTAGCTGTGCCCCCTCCCCTCCCGCCTTCTTGTGCACCCAGCAGAGCATGGGAAGCTAGAAAAATCCTTGACTAGTACGAGCACTACCCAGCAACAACCAAAACATCTGTGTGTTATCTCAACATTGTTTTCATACTAAGTCCAAAGCACAGCACTATGCCAGCTGCAGTGAAGAATATTAACTCTATCCCAGCTAAAACCATGACAATAATAAAGCCTGTGGAATATCTATTATTTAAATCTTTGCATATGAACATAAGTGCTAAAAAGAAGATGAAGAATAGTTCCTCGAAAAGACATGCAGTTAGCTACAATAAGAACATAAATAGAAAGCATTGAAATGTCCAAGGGAGTTTCACTACTGGAAGGTTAGTATAAGCTATTCCTTAAGTGTAATTCCAAACTCAGGTGTACTAGTTGTGGCTGGGATGGTTACATTTCTTCACAGTAGTTTGTATGGGGCTGTGTTTTGGATTTTTGCTGAAAATAGTGTTGATAACACACTGATGTTTTAGTTATTGCTGAGCAGCGCTCACACAGCGTCAAGGCCTTTTCTGCTCCTCACTGCCCTGCCAGCAAGTAGATTGGAAGTGCACAAAAAGTTGGGAGGGGACACAGTTGGGACAGCTGACCCCAGCTGACCAAAGGGATATTCCATACCATATGACATCACTGACTTGATGCTCAGCAATAAAACTGGGGGTGGAAGTTGGCAGGGAAGGCCACTGCTCAGGGACTGGTTGGGCATCGGTCATTTGGTGGTGAACAACTGTTTTCATTTGCATCAGTTGTCTTTCTTGGGTTTTATTTTCCTCTCTCTGTTGTTTTTCTTGGGAGTTTTTTGTTTGGGTTTTTTTTTTTTATTCCTCAAATTTTTATTTTTTAATTTCTTTCTAATTATTAAACTGTCTTTTTCTCAACCCATGAGTTTCTCATTTTTACCCTTCCAATTTTTCCAATACCCCATCCCACCAGCAGGGAGCAAGCAAGCAGCTGTGTGGAGCTTAGTTGCAGGCTAGGTGGTGTTGTAGATGCAGCCATATTGGAGAAGCCAGTAGCTTTAATCTCCAGCGGTTCTCCTTTCTCCTGAGGATCTATACCACCTGCCCAGTATGCAACCCGTGCAGTTAAGGAATAGCTATGATTTTCTGGCGTGGAGGTTAAGAATACTCCCGGCCCCCAGTAGCTTCCAGCTTCTTCCTCACTTAACATAATTCGTTCTCCTCCTTGAAGAGAAACTTGCCACACATACTCAACTTTTGATTCTCCTGGCCGCCTTGAGAATTTCTCCTGTATTTGCAGTAACTCCACTGGTGACCATGGAATTGTTTGCACAGTAACGCGGGTTCCATCATCATCATCGACAGCGGTCTCAGTTTTAATCAAAGGTCTTAAAGGAACTGGTTCTGGCTTGGGATCGGGGGTTTCTGCAATCTCATCATCGCTATCAAGCCAAATATCCCCATCCCAGGTCTCAGGGTATGTACAGGGCATTAATCTGCGAATCTGCTTAATTGGGGTGGAAGGTAGCACTTTATCAGCCAATTCAACCTTTTCAACTGTTGTTTAAGATAATTATTTTCGCTCAAAAGTTGATTGTTTTCACTCGCAAGTTGTTTATTTTCACTCACAAGTTCATCAACTCGGGTTCCTAGTTTTTTGCCTGTCTCCCTCTCAAAGGCCAATGATTATTTTAATACTTCATTTTCTGATTTTAAAGCTGCATATTCAGCATTTGAAATTTGTTGGGGAGCAGGGGATTCCTTCGCTTCTTGCTGAGCACAAGACCAACGGGCTCCCAGCACTGCACAAATTACACCCTTACTGTTTGCTCCCAGCCTTTGCGCAGCCTGACACTGCTCAATGTGTTCTACCACTTTCTCTTTACTCCTCCAAAATTTTTGAGCCCACTCGTTCCCAGCCTGTGAAGGGGCACATTTGTGTTTTTGCAGCAATTTATCCATGGTAATCCTGCCGACTACGCCAATTTTCTGTTGTGTTAATAGTAGGAGTCTGAGGAGTGGCTAGGGAGAGACCCTACCGTTGAGTCATGAGGTTCAGACAGGACCCCCTTGCTTTCTAAACTCCTTCTCCAAGAGGAGTCTAGGTGCGGCTAAGCCCAGTCCTAGTCTCAGACTTGGACAACCATTTATTTTCTAAGGGTTGTAGAAGTAACCACTCATCAGAGTATTTGTTGTTAGTAACTAACTTGGCAGCTGCCCAGGCCGGTTGCGTTCAATGAGAATGATCACGGCTAGATTAATGGATAGTACGATTTATTAAAGCAACAGATACACAGGTTCTTTGGATTACTGGTGATAGAATTGCTGGTTACAAGACACACACAAATACTAAGAAAATTAGTAACACTGCTAGGCTACAAGTGCGTTAAGCAAATATGAAGCGACTCTAATGCATTGGAAATTTAAAGTGAAGCTATAGAGAGTTTTCTAAGTTTTCCTGGGGAAACACTTGGTATAACCAAATGTTTTAATCTTACCCAAAGGCATCCCAATGGGGGGAAGAGAGGCTCAGCCCGCCAACTGGTCCCAGAAGTCAGAGTGGTATGCGATGGTATCTTCCCTAACACCCTCTTTCTCTTCACACATTTTATACTATTTTTTATCTTTCAGGTGGATCTTGAGTGACTGTAGTCATACATACCTTTATTATGATTGGTGTAAAATGTCCTCGCTTTACTTTTAAAGGTATAGACTAGAAAAATTCAAAGTGCATGCCCAGTGAGGGGTGGTTGCACCTTAGAGGCAGGTAGCTTTTGGGATGGAGTTGTGTTTTGGTATTATAATGATATTATAATGAGCAAAGTTCACCAAAAGGACAGCATTTTGTCAAAAGCACGACAGACTGTTGCCTCAGGGTAGCAAATATGCAGCACACCAGCTCCATGGTACCTCGAGTCCCCATTTATCACAGAGCCTGGCCATGGTGCCTCCACACCACTCCACCCTCCGGACAAATCCTCTTAGAGTCAGTACACCAAGTTCTCCTGGCATTGCTGACATCTAAGGTTACAAGCCTAGGGTACTTCCGTGGAATGGATTTCTCACACGTCAGCTACACCCTACCCTGAAAGCTTCTTCCATGCTGTACCTTTTCTAAAAATATAAGTTTAATTTCTAAGTCACCTCCAGCGATTATTCCATACTAGGGTTAAACCATGACAGTCCTTTTTGGTTACCAATGTGGGGCTCAAAGGGTTTCAGATAACAGACTGGACCAGAGTATATTGGAAGGAATTTATAATTATTATAAGTGTTAATAGTTGCTGGTCACAATATTGATTTATCTGTTCTCAATATTAGTTTATCTGATCCGTGCCATGCTCCCTTTTTTGCTGTACATGTTAAAGACTGGGTTTGGGTAACCAAAATACTCATACTGGTATTTCTGCGGAATATTGTTTTGGCTTTTTCCGAGGTTAACCAACTATTTAGGAATATCACACAGGCCCCGCGGCAGTGTGGTTATGGGTGGCAAGGCATGTGGGAGAATATGGGCAGGTATCTAAAAAGGTTGTCACCTCTGATGGTCTGGAACTTCACTCCCAGATCCTGATGAAGTGATAGAAAGTTTGAAAAAAGATGCCCTGGCTATTCCAAAGAGGCAGAACTTATTGCACTGTGTTGGGGCCTGGCCAGCACCTCCTGAACACTGCTCAACACTATTGAGTACCCTCAAGGAGACAAGAGAGTCTCTGGAGCTGAAAACATACCAACAGACACTATGGCTAAACTAGAGACCCAGCCTTCAACTATATCAGTCACCTCTATAATTATAAAGAAACAATGGAAGCAGAAATCAACTCCTTGGGTAAGGGATGAAGAAGCTTCTCCTAAGAGGGAGCAGGAAAGAGAATCAGAAGCAGCAGCCTGTTCTGCAGTAGAGCAGTCACAAGAACAGGAGGGGGAAGAGACTGAAATCATAAATGAAACAGAAGCTACCCAATCCCTGTCCTTAAGTGAGCTATGAGATATGCAAAACTGTCAACCACGTGAGCAAATTCTCAGCTGGTTACTCCAGTACTGGGATACTGGAGCCAATAGTCAAGAATTAGAGGATAAGGAAGCCTGGCAGCTGGGATCCCTTCCTAGGGATAAGGCCATTGACAAAGGGATTGGAAAAGGGGAAGCAGTCCTCAACCTCTGGAGGCAACTGTCCAGTGTGAAGGACAGGTATCCCTTCATGGAACACATTGCAAATTCCCAAAGCCAGTGGACCACCACTGAGGAAGGTCTGCAGTATCTGAGGGAATTAGCTGAGGTGGAGGTTATCTATAGCAACCTGGACAACAACCAGGTATCCAAGAACCCAGATGAAATCCTGTGCACACGGTCCATGTGGCAAAAGTCTGTATAAAATGCACAAATGTCACATGCCAACACCCTGGCGATAATAATCTGGAAATACACGGAAGCACCAACGGTGGATGGATTGACCAGCCAACTCTGAGAATTCAAACAGAATCTTGCTTTCTCCCTACAGGCCTGCATCCTGGCTGTGGAGAAACTGGCCCAACAATTGTCCCAGCAACTGAAGAAAGATAGGTCTTCCTCACCCATACCAACCAATGTCTTGGCTATTAAGAGTCAGCCATTTTTGTGTTCAGGGAAGAGGGTTACCAGCGGCGCACACCACATGCCACCCTGTGGTTCCATCTGTGTAAGCAGGGAGAGGACATGAGGAAAAATGGGTGACTAGAAATAGGTGAATAATGCAAATCAACTCCTGTTTATGTGGCTGGTGTCAACGTGAGGGTTTTGGCTTTTATGACAATGGGATGTTCTTCAACAACCATAGGCTGCTAGGGAGGGATGGACTCCACCTGTTTGGAAGGGGAAAGGGAATCTTTGGCAGCAGGCTGGCAAACTTGGTGAGGAGGGCTTTAAACTGAGGAACTTGGGGGATGGGGGCCAAAGTGACAATGCTAATGCCATCGCATACAATGGGGGAATAAGACAGGTAAATCAGAGCAGTGATAAAGTTGCTGTAGTGCCTTCATGCGATGGCAACCATGAGACCAACCACCTCAAGACTTTGCATGGCTATAGTGGATGCTCGTGCACCTCTCCAGGGAAACCTGTATGCTCAAGCACCTTTCTGAAATGCCTGTACACCAACACACACAGCATGGGGAATAAACAGAAGGAACTAGAAGTCTGTGTACGGTCGCAGGGCCATGATCTGATTGCAATCACAGAGACATGGTGGGATAGCTCGCTTGACTGGAATGTGGTCATGGATGGCTACAGGCTTTTCAGGAAAGACAGACCAGCAAGGCGAGGTGGGGGAGTTGCCCTTTATGTGAGGGAGCAACTGGAATGCATCGAGTTCTGCCTAGGAGTGGAAGGAGAACAAGTTGAGAGCTTGTGGGCAAAAATTAGACAGCCAAATATGGGTGACACGGTTGTGGGCGTTTACTACAGGCCACCTGATCAAGAAGAGGAAGTTGATGAAGCCTTCTACAGACAGCTGGAAGTAGCCTCACAATCACAGGCCCTTGTCCTGTGATTGCTGGAAATACACTGATATTGACTGTCCTGATATTTGCTGGAAAAGCAGCACAGCAAGCCATGCACAATCCAGAAGGTTCCTGCAAAGCATCGAGGACAACTTTTTGATGCAAGTGGTGGAGGAGCCAACGAGGTGAGATGTGCTGCTCAACCTTATCCTAACAAACAAGGAAGGGCTGGTTGAGGATGTGAGAGTTGGGGGTAGCCTTGGCTGCAGTGACCATGACATGGTCAAGGTCAGGATACTGCGAGGTAGAAGCAGGGCAACAAGTCGGATCACAACCTTGGATTTCAAGAGGGCCAACTTTGGCCTCTTCAAAGACCTGCTTGGAGGAATCCCATGGGCTAGGGCTCTAGAAGGCAAGGGGGTCTAAAAGAGCTGGACAGTATTCAAGGACCACTTCCTCCGAGCTCAAGACTAGTACATCCTTAGGAGGAAGAAGTCAGGCAGAGGAGCCAGGAGACCCGCATGGATGACCAAAGAGCTTCTAGAGAAACTCAAATGGAAGAGGGAGGTTCACAGTATGTGGAAAAAGGGACTGGTTGCTTATGAGGAATCTAGGAATGCTGTCAGGGTATGCAGAGATGCAACAAGGAAGGCCAAGGCCTGCTTAGAAAAAGATCTGGTGAGGGATGTCAAGGATAACAAGAAGGGCTTCTTCAAATACATCAGTAGTAAAAGGAAGACTGTGGAAACTCTGGGCCCACTGCTGAACAAGGAAGGGGCCCTGGTGACGCAGGATGCAGAGAAGGCGTAGCTACTGAATGCCTTCTTTGCTTCAGTTTTTACTGCTAAGGCTGGCCTTCGGGCATCTCAGCCCCCAGAGGAAAGAGAAAGAAATCTGGAGAAAGGAAAACTTCCCCCTTGGTTGAGGAGGACTGGGTCAGAGATCACCTAGGCAAACTGGATCCTCACAAATCCATGGGCCCCGATGGGATGCACCCGCGAGTGCTGAAATTGCTGGTGGATGTTCTAGCTGAGCCACTCTCCATCATCTTTGAAAGGTCATGGAGAACAGGAGAGGTGCCCGAGGACTGAAGGAAAGCAAATGTCGCTCCAGTCTTCAAAAAGGGCAAGAAGGAGGACCTGGGAAACTATAGGCCAGTCAGCCTCACCTCCATCCCTGGAAAGGTGATGGAGCAGTTCATCCTGGAGATCATCTCCAGGAATGCAGAGGACAAGAATGTTATCAGAAATAGTCAACATGAATTCACCAAGGGAAGATCATGCTTGACCAACCTGATAGCCTTCCATGATGGCGTGACTGGCTGGATCAATGAGGGGAGAGCAGTAGATGTTGTCTATCTTGACTTCAGTAAAGCATTTGAGACTGTCTCCCATAACATCCTCACAGGCAAGCTAAGGAAGTGTGGGTTGGATGAGTGGACAGTGAGGTGGATAGAGAACTGGGTCAACGACAGAACTCAGAGGGTCATGATCAACAGGGCAGAGCCTGGTTGGAGGCCTGTCACTAGTGGTGTTCCCCAGCAGTCTGTGCTGGGGCCAGTTCTATTCAACATATTCATCAATGATCTGGATGATGGGATAGAGTGTAACCTCAGCAAGTTCGCTGATGATACCAAGATGGGAGGAGTGGCTGATACACCAGAAAGCTGTGCTGCCATGCAACGAGACCTGGACAGGCTGGAGAGCTAGGCCGAGGGGAACCTGATGAAATTCAACAAGAGCAAGTATAAGGTCCTGCACCTGGGGAGGAACAACCCCATGCACTAGTACAGGCTGGGGGCTGAACTACTGGAAAGCAGCTCTGTTGAGAAGGACGTGGGAGTGCTGGTGGACAGCAAGCTGACCCTGAGCCAACAATGTGCCCTTGTGACCAAGGCAGCCAACAGTATCCTGGGCTGCATTAAAAGGAGTGTGGCCAGCAGATCCAGAGAGGTTATCCCCCCCTCTACTCTGCCCTAGTGAGACCACATTTGGAGTACTGTGTTCAGTTCTGGGCCCCCCAGTTTAAGAAGGACAGGAAACTGCTTGAGCAAGTCCAGTGGAGAGCTACCAAGATGATCAGGGCACAGGAGCATCTCCCTTATGAGGAAAGGCTGAGTGACTTGGGTTTATTTAGCCTGGAGAAGAGAAGACTGAACAGGGATCTCATCAATACTTATAAATATCTAAAGGGTGGGTGTCAGGACAATGGGACTAGACTCTTTTCAGATGGGACTAGACTCTTTTCAGTAGTGCCCAATGACAGGAGAAGGGGCAATGGGCACAAGTTAGAACACAGGAAGTTCCAGTTCAACATGAGAAAACTTCTTTACTGTGAGAGTGACAGAGCAGTGGAACAGGCTGTCCAGAGAGGTTGTGCAATCTCCTTCCCTGGTGTCCTGGTTTCAGCTGGGATAGAGTTCAATTTCTTCGTAGTAGCTAGTATTGGGCTACATTTTGGAGTTTTGCTGGAAACAGTGGTGATAATGGGGAGATGTTTTAGTTGTTGCTAAGTAGCAGTTACACTGGTCAAGTGCTTTTTCAGCTCCCCGTGCTCTGCCAGGTGCACAAGAAGCTGGGAGGGGACACAGCTGGGACAGCTGACCCAAACTGACCAATGGGATATTCCATGCCATATGACATCATGCTCAGTATATAAAGCTGGGGGAAGAAGGAGGAAGGGGAGACACTGGGAGTGGTGGTGTTTGTCTTCCCAAGTAACTGTTATGCGTGATGGAGCCCTGCTTTCCTGGAGACGGCTGAACACCTGCCTGCCCATGGGAATTAGTGAATGAATTCCTTGTTTTGCTTTGCTTCCTCGCGCAGCTTTTGCTTTCCCTATTAAACTGTCTTTATCTCAAACCATGAGTTACTTCACTTTTACTCTTCTGATTCTCTCCCCCGTCCCGCCAAGGGGGAGTGAGCAAGCAGCTGCCTGGTGCTTGGTTGCTGACTGGGGCTAAACCACGACACCTGGAGACATTCAAAACCCACCTAGATGCATTCATGTCTACCCTGCTCTAGGTGTACCTGCTCAAGCAGGGGGGTTGTCACCTCCTCCTCTGGTGATAATCCAAAATCTTTGCCTTCTGGCCAGTCCATGATCACTTCCAAGATTCCTGGACGACTGGGGTTTCCTATTCGAGCCCGTTAGGTGATCAGTGAAACCCATTTACTCCACGTGGAGAGGGCCATTCTGTATTTCCTCCATATAAAACCTCTCAGAGGAGGAGGTATAATTGCTGATTGGGTACCACCTCATGGAGACAAAGTACAGTACCCAAATACCACATAAAGCTCAAGGCCAGTGTTTGAATAACAAATCTCCTAGGCAAAACATCTGTAATCACTGGAGAGCACAGCAAACTACAAAAACCCAACACCAATCTTTAATATGTACAGCAAAAACAAGAGCTTGGTGTAGATCGGATAAACTAATATTGACAACTGATGAATCAATGCTGTGACCAGCAACTGTTGTTATCTCAAACCCTTTGTGCCCCACATTGGGCACCAAGAAGGACTGTCATGGTTTAACCCCAGCCAGCAACTAAGCATCACACAGCCGCTCACTCACTCCCCCCACCCCTGTGGGGTGGGGGAGAGGATCGGAAAGGCAAAAGTTAGAAAACTCGTGGGTTGAGTTAGGAACAGTTTAATAATTAAAATAAAATAGTAATAGTAATAAGCAGACGCAGCACTTCAGGGCATGGTTTAGGAGACATGGTAATGTTGGGTTGACAGTTGGACTTCATGATCCTAGAGGTCTTTTCCAACCTTAATGATTCTATAATAATAATAATTATTATAGTAATAATAATATGAAAAGGAAAGTAACAAGAGAGAGAGAAATGAAACCCAGGGAAAGAAAAAAAAAAACCAAACCCCAAGTGATGGAGCTGCTAACCACCTGCTGGCTGACACTGCCAGTTCCTGAGCCGTAATCACTGCTTCCCCCAGCCAACTTCCCCCAGTTAATATACTGGGCATGACATCATATGATATGGAATATCCCTGTGGCCAGTTTGGATCAGCTGTCTTGGCTGTGCCCCCTCTCCCCTCCTGGCTTCTTGTGCACCTGGCAGAGCATGGGAAGCTAGAAAAGTCCTTGACTAGTGTAAGCACTACCTAGCAACAACTAAAACATCTCCACGTTATCAACACTGTTTTTAGCACAAATCTAAAACATTGCCCCATACTAGCTACTATAAAGAAAATTAGCTCCATCCCAGTCAAAATGATGACACGTATGTTCTTTTATTAGATATAGGACTGTTGGTTTTGCATCCTTTCCACATAACACATATTGTGAAAAAGCAAGAGAAGTGGGGAGTAAAGATCATCCCACAGGTTTTCTTGGTAGATCAGTGTTAGAAAGGAAATGAGTAGCAGTAGCATTTTAAAAAAAAAAAGCATAAGAGAGTATGTACTAAGTTTACACAGCAAGGTTTTGGGTGGGGGGAGCTGCAGCAGTGTCTGAGCCAAACAGCAACAGTGGTAGCACCTGTATGATAATGTATTTAAGAAGGGGGTAAAAACTGCTGCACAACAGCAGGCGGTAGAGAGATATGTGAGACTATGTGAGAGAAATAACTGCAGACACCAAGGTCAGTGAAGAAGGAGGGGGAGGAGGTGCTCTGGGCACCAGAGCAGAGATTGCCCTGCAGCCCACAATGAAGACCACAGTAAGGAAAGCTGTCCCCCTGCAGCCCATGGAGGCCCATGGTGGATCACATAGCCACCCTACAGCTTGCGAAGGACCCCACGCTGGAGCAGGTGGATGTGCCTGAAGGGGGCCATGACCCCATGGAGAGCCCATGCTGGAGCAGGCTCCTGGCAGGACCTGTGACCCCGTGGGGGACCCATGCTAGAGCAGTCCATTCCTGAAGGACTCCTTTCCCCATCTCTAACAATCTCCATTCCCCATCTCCCTGCGCCACTTGGGGGGAAGAGACAGAGAATTCTAAAGTGAAGTTGAGCCCAGGAGGAAGGGAGGGGTGGGGGGGAAGGTGTTTTTAGATTTGTTCTTATTTCTCATTATCCTACTCTGGTGTTAATTTGCAATAAATTAAATTAATTTCCCCAAGCTGAATTTGTTTTGCCCATGACAGTAATTGCTAAGTGATATCCCTGTCCTTATCTTGACCCACGAGCCTTTCATCATATTTTCTCCCCCCTGTCCAGTTGAGGAGGGGGAGTGATAGAGCTGCTTGGTAGACACCTGCTAGCCAGAGAGGCAATTCAATAACTTTTTAAAATATTAAGATGTAAAGTATCATTTGTTCGATACAGACTCTTTCCAAAAGAGGGGAGAGGGAGAAGGAAAGGGAATCATTCTTGCTCCATTTTAAGGACAGTTTTTAGGCACAAGCAACAAAACTAGTGCTAGAATGTTAAAGGCAAGGTTTTTTGGCTGTGTCTCCTTTTTTTCCTTATTTCAAGGAAGACACTAAAAATACTGTTCTTAATTTTATCAGACTCAATTCTCACATTCTCTTTATAGTGGTCAAGATTGGTTTGGATTGAACTATTTATCTGTTACTAGCTACTTCTGCAGGCAAATTCAGAGCCAATTTCAAAACCTCACGAGACACTTCTGCACAGAATTCCTTCATGCAAAAACTTATATCTTTCTCAAAGTAGGTAAGCCTTTGAAATTAGCAATGTTCTACTTCTAAACTAAGTTTCACAGTTCTAGCAATTAAATGTAACTCCCCTTACAATAAATACAAACAGTATACCCAGAATAAAAGTGTTATTCCTATATTGGGGGGAAGAAAAAGAGAAAAAAAGACAAGGAGAGAAATGACAAGACAAAAAAAGAAAAAAAAAGAAAAAGAGGCATCATACCTTTAACCTCTCAGAGCATTAAGTCTAAGATGTAACTGGAAAGCATTTGCATAGCGAACATATACTGACATCATTAGGATTTATAAATACTCCAAGAATTTCACAATTGCTTCTAGCTATTATTAAAACATACCTTATTTCATCAGTTTCTGGCACTTTGGTGTAAGGTAGAATTGCTCGAACTCTCCTTCTATCCTCCACAGGCTACAATTGAAGAGTGCAAAGATATTAATTTTCCCTTTCATTCTAGTGTAGACTTCCTCTCGCCACCATTATGCTATTCTGAGACAAGAGGCTGGTAATAGTCATTTGTATTCATTTGCTAGTTTTAATTTTTCAAAGGGTTAAAAATAGTAAGAGCTGGAAATGCTTAATTCCTAAAGTTATCTACAAAAGCTCTAATTTTGTTTCTAGCCTTATAACATTATCAGTCACATTATCTCAAATTATCAATAATGTAATTCCCATGAAAGAGTACTTTAGAACTTTCTTCCACTTAATGGAAATTTATGAAAGTTTAACATTCAGAAATGGGGGGGGGATGTCACAGTCTGGCAGGTGTTTCAGGTGGGGGCTGTTTTGTTTGGGTTGTGGTTTTTGGTTTTTTAGTTTTTTTTTTGTTTGTTTATTTGGCGTTGGTTTGTTTGGGGTTTTGTTTGTTTGTTTGTTTTAATTACTGATATTGTCTTAAGGATAGTCACTTGAAAGAAGCCCAGCTTTCAGGAACTTTGGTTATTCCCAGGATGCATATTTTGAAATCTTTTCTACGAAATAGTAATATTAATTTTTAAATACTTTATTAAGTCAGTGTAAAACCCTAGAGGCTAACTACATTACAGTGGTGCTCTGTCTTAGCCAAGAACCACACATTTTCTTGTTTATCTCAGTTTACATACAATGTTATTACTACATTTGGAGATAGCTATATATCAGGTATTGCAGTTATCTCATTACAAATTTCCATTAAAAACCAATTTTTTATCATTACTTTCTATCAGTAAGAACATGTTTATATATTCCTTACACTTCACCATATGCTGAGACGGCTCTAGAACTAGGAGAAACTGTCTACAATTCTTTTTTCATAGAAAACTATGAATACTGAATGCAAGATTAATTATATTAATATTTAAGTAAATGACATTTTAAAATTTTACTACTTGCCTCTGGAGGTGCTACTGGAAAGAACAGTTTTTCCCCCTTCAGCAAACAAGACACATGACTGTAGTAACCAATTAGGTCCGAGAGTGAAGCAAAGCGACGTCCACCAATGTAATAGTCTCCACACATGGCAATAATCCTGTTAATAAAGAAAAGGATGCTTGACAGAAAAAAAAATCTTTCACTACAAACCATTGTGGTGGTTTTTTGTTGGCTTTGTGATTCTTTTATTTTTTTAAAAGGAAGTTAGGATAACACTGAGTTTTTAAAGCAGGCTGTTTACATTCAACAAAATGCAATATTACAAACTCACTCTCTCTCATATATCATATAATCATAGAATGGTTTGGGTTGGAAGGGACCTTTAGAGGTCATCTAGTCCAACCGTCCTGCAGTGAAGCAGGGACATCTTCAACTAGATCAGGTTGCTCAGAGCACCGTCCAACCTGACCCTGAATGTCTCTAGGGATTGGGGCTCCACGATCTCTCTGGGCAACCTGTTCCAGTGTTTCACCACCCTCATAGTAAAAAATTTCTTCCTTATATCCAGTCTAAATCTACCCTCCTTTAGTTTAAAACCATTACCCCTTGTCCTGTCACAATAGACCTTGCTAAAGAGATTGTCCCCATCCTTCCTATAGTCCCCCTTTAAGTACTGAAAGGCCACAATAAGGTCTCCCCACAGCCTTCTCTTCTCCAGGCTGAACAACCCCAACTCTCTCAGCCTGTCCTCGTAGGAGAGGTGCTCCAGCCCTCGGATCATTTTTGTGGCCCTAAATATATATATATACACACACACACACCCCTCCTTAACTAATTAATATCTCGTCATCAATTACTGATAAACATCATGACATGAAAATATTTGAAGATTGTAAAGGAGATGTAGATTTAAAAAAAAAAAGTAAGCAGATTTGCTAGAACTAAATTAAACACAAAAATGTAATTAACAGCATCCTGGACAAATTACATACTACATTAGTAGAGGTAACAGCATTAATACTTCCATCATGCAGGACATAAAGCTTATATGATAAGCCTTTATAAATTTGGCAAAGTATCAATATCTTTTGGTAACAAATAACAACACTTAATTATAAAGTGCAGAATACTGAAATACCTTCAAAAATTACTCACTTCTCTAGTTAGTCTAGTATCCATGCTAAAAAATAAGACATAACTTTGTAATAACGTACTCAATGTAAAAGCCTACTTAAATTGAAAAGTGCTTAAAAAAACATTCTAATAGTTTAACACAAAAAGAAAATTCTTATAAAATTGCTCATCTTACTTGCTAACTTATATAGTTGGGGTGTGGGGATGTGTGTGTTTGTTCTGGGGTTGGGGTTTGTTTGTTTTTTTTTTGTGGGGGTGTGTGTGCATATTTTAGTACCCATATTTGTGAACACACTTGTCATGCCAAAAAAATTGAAAATACCATGCCTGTTTATATTACTATGCAATACAAATTCTAAAAAGAGTCAGAAATAATTCACTTAGGTAAGAGGTAACTGTTTTTAAAACTTTTGTATTAGACAAGAGCCTATCATATAAGGATAAAAAGTACATCAGTTGAAACAATATTTTTGACCAGACAATCTAAAGAAACAATCAGTTATTTAAACTGATGGCATCAAGAGGACCTGAATTTTTCCAGCAACACAGAAGTTGGACAGCAGTCCTGAGTAATAACACTTCTTTAAAAATGTAAAATTCTGTCTGGAAAAGCAACTTGGAGAAGGGAGAAAATGCTGACAGAGGGATTGAACTATTCCTTTAGTTATCCATCGTGGGGGTGGGGTGAACAAGATATTTGATCTACTTAAAGACTATAATTTTGGTAAAAATTGTGAAATCAGCAGTTTTATGAAGCCTGCGGAATGCTACTATTATGTAGTAAATGGGAAAAACATCATACTTTCCACCAGAACTCGTTGCAGAGTGTCAAAACAACAACTTTTAGGATCATAGAATCATTTAGGTTGGAAAAGACCTCTAAGATCATCAAGTCCAACTGTTCACCTAACACTGCCAAATTCAACATTAAACCATGTCCCTAAGCACCACACCTACATATCTTTTAAATACCTTCAGGGATGGTGACCCCACCACCTGTCTGGGCAGCCTGTTCCAATGCCTGACCACTCTTTCAGTAAAGAAATTTTTCCTAACATCCAATCTAAAACTCCCCTGATGCAACTTGAGGCCATTTCCTCTCGTCCTATCGCTAGTAACTTGGGCAGAGTTCAACACCCACCTCGCTACAACCTCCTTTCAGGTAGTTGCAGACAGTGATAAGGTCTCCCCTCAGCCTCTTCTCCAGGCTAAACAACCCCAGCTCCCTCAGCCACTCCTCAGAAGACTTGTTCTCCAGACCCTTCACCAGCTTCTTTGGACACGCTCCAGCACCTCGATGTCCTCCTTGTACTGAGGGGCCCAAAACTGAACACAGCATTCATGGTGGGGCCTCACCAGTGCTGAGTACAGGGGCACGATCACTTCCCTACTCCTGCTGGCCACACTATTCCTGATACAAGCCAGGATGCTGTTGGCCGCCTTGGCCACCTGAGCACATTGCTGGCTCATATTCAGCTGGCTGTCGACCAACACCCCCAGGTCCTTTTCTACCAGGCAGCTTTCCAGCCACTCTTCCCCAAGCCTGTAGTGTTGCATGGGGTTGTTGCGACCAAAGTGAAGGACCTGGCACTTGGCCTTGTTGAAATTCATACAATTGACCTTGGCCCATCGAACCAGCCTGTCCAGGTCCCTCTGCAGAGCCTTCCTACCCTTGAGCAGCTCAACACTCCCACCCAACTTGGTGTCATCTCCAAACTTACTGAGGGTGCACTCGATCCCCTCATCCAGATAACTGATAAAGATATCAAACAAGACTGGCCCCAAAACTGAGGCCTGGGGAACACCGCTTGTGACTGACTGCCAACTGGATTTAAGTCCATTCACCACAACTCTCTGGGCTAGGCCATTCAGCCAGTTTTTTACTCAGCGAAGGCTATGCCCATCCAAGCCATGAGCAGCCAGTTTCTCCAGGAGAATGTTGTGGGAAACAATGTCAAAGGCTTTACTGAAGTCCAGGTATACAACATCCACAGCTTTTCTCTCATCCACCAGGTGGGTCATCTTGTCATAGGAGGAGATCAGGGTTAGTCAAGCAGGACCTGCCTTTCATAAACACATGCTGACTGGGCTTGGTCACCTGGTTGTCCTGTATGTGCTGTGTGATAGCACTCAAGATGACCTCCTCCATAATCTTCCCCAACACCAAGGTCAGACTGACAGGCCTGTAGTTCCCCGGATCCTCCTTCCAGCCCTTCTTATAGATACATGTCACATTTGCTAACTTCCAGTCAACTGAGAGCTCCCTGGCTAGTCAGGACTGCTGATAAAGGAATGAAAGTGGCTTGGTGAGCACTTCTGCCAAAGGAAGTCTTATGATATACCTTCACAAACTAAAGCCTATGAATATATAACATCATTGATCAGTGAAGATAAAAATATGCTATAAAATACAACAACCTGAGAGAAACTATTAGTCAGTTAATCAAACCTCACTTAAAGAAAAAACTTTACATCTAACATCATGTTACCTCTCCAGTTTGCAGAAGACAAATTATCTTAAAGATATTTCAAAACAAATTACAGTACATGTTCCAGCATGTTCTCACTGGAACAGGCTGCCCAGAGAGGCTGCGGAGTCTCCTTCCCTGGAGACATTCAAAACCTGCCTGGATGCAGTCCTGTGCCCCCTGCTTTAGGTGTACCTGCTCAGGCAGGAGGGGTGGACAAGACGATCTCCAGAGGTCCCTTCCAACCCCTACCATTCTGTAATTCTATGAAAGGTTAAACATGTCTGACTCTACTTAGTTTTCTACTTAGCATTTGACTTCTTTACAAAGCTCATTAACAATTCAAAAGCAATAGGGAAAAACAAATTTAACTGCTTAGAAACTCAGATGAGTATCTTATTTATCTGTACTTGGTTTCTTACACTGTTATTCTATTTTTCTTTAACAGCTCAGTATTCTGATACATTCTTGCTTTAAAAATATGTCTTCTCAGGTCAGTTGTTTAAACTATATTATTTCTTCCAAACAGGAGTGTAAAACGTATACTAAGATGAATCTTTAGAGATGAAATTTGAAGTTTTTAAGCATATAACACTGCAAGGGGAGTCAGCAAATAACATAACTTTAAGAATCTAGACTAGGTCTCTTGGCATATTTTCTACCAGATTCCTTATGAAATCCATGGTAAAATTATTCAGAGATTAGGCTTCTAAATGAAATTTAGTGTTTCACATTTTATTATTAAATCAAGCTCAAATGAAACCTTTCTTCAGAACACACGGGACTAGTAAATACAAAGACTTCTGTAATCACAGAAAATTCTGAAGGACAAGATGAAAAGATAAAGATTTTCTTTCCCGATATTTTATATCATTCAGCAACTCACCAAAAGACCATACTACTTCAGCCAAAAAGAATTTAGTTTTGATGGACTCATACACTATCTGTCAATCATATGCTGCATGAACATATGCACATATCCAACTTGGCGGGGGGGAGGGATTTGGAGAACTTTGACCTAAAATATTGGTATTTTAGTCAAACAGAAATATGTAAGGAAAGTTTAATCTGAAAAAAATTATCACTTTTAGAAAAGAAAATATCAGTGAGATTGTTGAGCAATGGAAATTTTACCCATTTTTGAAAGGGTGCAATTAGCAAAGAAGCAGCTTTGATGAAAGTGACACTTCCAGTCTGTGGGACCCAGTGGACACATCCCTATAATTTGGCTGAAGTAACTTCAAGACTGCCATTCTGGAGGCCCTTCTAATAACAAAAACATATATACTCTGCAGTCAACAAATTAAACCAAAAGCATATCTGTTCTATGAAAAACAGTATCAGCAAACAAATTAGTTTCCTTTGAATAGTTATCTCTTCACATATTTAATGGATCCAAGAAGGAAAGATTCTTTAAGATTTGAAAAGATTATAAGGATCCCTTTCTTAGAAAATCTTTAATGGTTTCCCATTTTCTGAGATGCCAGAAACAATTTTTATGGTGGACATGAACTAACATTCAACACCTGATATTGACTACAATAAGCAGAAGTTATTAAAAATAAGACTCTTAAAAACAACACTTAAAAAGCAAGTATTAACATAATTTAATTTTCTACTACTGCTATATAGTAACCAGTTCCCAAACAAGAATCAGTATACCTGAGAAGCATGAATTGTTAGCTCAGACAGCATGATGCAAACATGAGCATGCTATTTTTATTTGCTTTGCAAGTAAATTTGCTTTCTGTTTATTTCTTGTTATCTAGATAGCTGACAAATGTTTTTTCTACTGCTGAAGATGCACTTGATATCCTATTTTGTGAAGATGAGCATTACACTGCAGCACTGCTGACTAACATTCAAGTGCTTCCCAGAACATCTCATTTACACTAAATGAGAATAAATTAATGTATATAACTTGCTAATGGTAAAATAACCCTGGTTACAATTTTGGATAAAGGGCTATTTGTATTTAGAACAACTAATTCTAACATACTGAAAGCTGATTCCAGCAAATCCTCATATTATTAAATATATAACCTCCTTGTTTCTCCTTGTTACTTCTTTCTTATAAAGAAAACACCCAGATTTGCTATGACTTTGACATTCAAGTATGTCCTGTGAGCTGCAATAACTGAGGAATAGACTCAAAATAATCTCCTCAGTTTACTAATAAGAAGCCTGCATGTTACTGTAAATTTAGCCACAACAGCTTTAGACAAGCGTGTCTATTCTGATGTTGTTGGTTTCCTCACATTTTCATTCTTTAGCCTGTAAAGGAATTTTTAAGTAGCATGGTTTAAAACAATTAAACCCTAGTAAAGAGCTATACCATACATGGATAAAAAGTAAAAAATATTCAATTTATAATACAGTTGTTTTCTATACTGTACTAAGTTCTAAAACCACAAATAAACAGGTTATAGTGTTTTAAAAGAAGACATTTAATTCGCACCTAAAATGATTGACATTTGTTTTACTAAGGAATGAAAGTACAAATGAACCCGGTCTCCGATCACTCTCTCGAATAAGGTAACTTCCAGGTTTTCCCGCTTGCCGAAGACGTTCTTCTGCAATTGCTCTGTCGAGTTTTCCATGATACCACCTAAAAAAACAATGTAACAATGGGTGTCCTCAGCATTTAAGGCTACTGTTTATTTTCAGAGAACAGATCTGTGAAACTAGTGAAAGTTCTCAGTTAAAATTGATGCAATTCCAAACCTTTGTTTCAAATAAAGTTATCAGATATTTACATGTGCAATCTCTCTCAAATTACTTATTTCCAATACACAGAATTTTTAGAACTTCACAGGTTCAGATAACCTGTTTCCCCAAATAACTCAAACTGGAGGAAAGCACTCAACCATCCAATAGGGACAAAGGCTCTCTATAACTAGCTTTTACTTTCCTCCCAAATTTGCTCATTTTCAGTAAATAAGCAGAACCAGAGGTAACTGATCAGACTCACACTGCTCTATTTTAAGCCTACTCAGGCTTCAGTTCAGGCTATAACCTGTTTCTCAAACAAACACAGATCACAGTATTAAAGCCTGCACCTAAACAAAATGACAGCAGTCACCAGACCATATTTCAGCCAAAAAAAGTCTTCCCCAAACCTGTAACCAGGGTGATGGAATTAACCAACCAGGGATGTTGCTATACTCCTTGTACAGCCCTATCCAACTGGACATGAAGCCTGGGGACATGGAGTATACAAATCAGTGTATTCATTGATCTGTATTTTAGTCCCTAGGTAATCATTAATGCAAACGAAACAATAGAAAATGTGTTTCTGTCAGAAGAGGATGACAAAATGTGGTTTCGTGTAGCGGACTGAGAAAACTGGCCAGGACTGCCAGAATTAAGAACCAAGTAGGTAAAAGGTAATTCCGGCAGGGGGAGATCATGACCACCGATTCATGAACCACCTACCCAAGTAATACCCCCTACTCAAAAGAGAACAATTGGAAAGGACAACTGAGCCTGTGCAATAATTTACATGTGAAGCGAGTGAGTTTGTGCCAATCACCAAAGAGAATAATATTGAATATGTATGGATAAGATTAATATGTATATTTTTGGTCTATATAAATCACATGGGAAAGGTGTGTAAGGTATGCACGTTAGGAGGAGCGATCCCCCGTGCATCCAGCGCCGTGAATAAAGAATGCCTGCCTTTTAACACTACATTGGTGTTACCAGGTTTATCCCCGATTTCTGTGACAAACCCAGCATACAGCCTATTAAAAGCAAATACAGATGCACAGCAACTCACAGACTGCAAAATATGACAAAAGAACACTTCAGTTTAAGGCAGAGGTTAGACTCATCATTGCAACATTCCTTACCCTTATCTCAATTTTCTTTTATTTACAAAACACTAGTCAGACCTGTTTCTACCCCAAACAATCAAATGGGGGTGGGGAGACGAAACAGCAGTAGAGGGAGCAATTGAAACAAAGCCAAGTGTTGCCAAGCATTGTTCTCAAAACCTCTTAAGAAGGAAAACTTTTATACAGCTACTGTTTTATACTATTTAACTTATCAACTATTTCAGACCATTCACCTATTGATTCTACCAGTTCACACGTCTTACGAGACTTGCAAAAAAAGCATTTTTGAAGAGATATGAAAGTGATCTTTTGGCTTAACATACACAAGAAAAAAAATTTAAAAGTGCAATGTTGTAGGGGAATAGACAGGGATCGGTGACTGGAAGATCACGGGATGTGACAGAAAGATAGACTCCTCCCCATAGGAGTGGCAGGAACAGGAAGCGCAAGAGCTATATAAGCGTGTGACGCAGTTAAATAAACGGACATTTTGTATCCATCATATTGATGTCTGTGCATCACTGTCCCCAGGGTGGGTAGAGCCCTGTGTCCCGGAGATATGCGGCCCAAGATAAGTTCTCCCGTAGAAGCGTACAGCAACAAGTGGTGACCCCGACGTGATCGGCGGGGCGGCATGGCAAGTTCGCCTGGGGGAAAAGATAGCTTGGGGCACGCAGGGGCGGGACGGGGAGCCGCAGGACGGCAGGCGCGCCATGGAATCAGTCGTAAAGGTACTGAAGGGATTGGGGAAGGAATATGGAACTTCGATTTCGAAGGCGCCTACCTCAAAGGCCATCCAATGGATGATTACGCAGGGGCTCATACGGAGCCCCGCAGACATATTTAATAAAGATAATTGGGTGAGAATTAAAGAGGAGTTAGCCGAAAGGGCTATGATGGGAAAACCCCAGTACATACAGCTCTGGGGAAAGATACATCGGTTACTATTGAAAGCTCGGGATGATCAGGAGGCGGGGCGGCAGGCGCAGCTGTGCCTGCACGGTGCTACAGTCAACAGTAGCCCGGAAATAGACCCAGGATGGGCAGTGGGGACACAGGCAGGGGCAAGCATCGCGGGGGATGGGGAAGAAGCGGGGAGTTCGGACGGAGTAGCCCGGCCAACTACTCAGTCAGAGGCTCCCAAAGAGGTGGATCGGGAAGCGGCGGTGTTCCCTGTTGAGCCAGCAGGACCTTTGGAATGCCCCCCTGCATACCCCTGGGACGACTTGGCACAGGCGCGGGTACTTGCGCGCGGGGAGGGGGACGTGGCGGCGGGCGCAGCGGGAGTGACGGAGCGGAAGGAGAAAGATAAGCAGCGCCACCACCCTCTGCCCGACCCTCGAGACGGGCTCCCGGGGCAACCCTTGAGATGGGAGTCAGGCGAGGAGGAGGATTGGGGTGCCTGGAGGGAAGGACAGGGTGGGTATAGAACAACCTCGAGTAGCAGCGAATCAGAAGTTGGGGGAGAAACCGATGTCCACATGTGGGAAGAGGGGGCAGATTGCCTGCAGCGCCCAAAAAAGAGGCATAAGGCAGCAGGGACTCGGAGGACCAATCAGAAGGAGGGAGGAGAGGGACCGCCAAAAGGGGAGGTCCGGAGCGCTGCAGCTCCGGAGGGGTCCGCGGAGGACGTGCTGCGGCAGCTGCAGCAGGCTATGCGCGCACTAGGGGAAGTAACTCGGCGGCAGACAGGACTCTTAACGAAGGGGGCGCCCCAGCGACAGTCAGTCGAGTTACCTAACTGGCGGCTGATAGCCAGAGATTGTAGCCTCGATGGAGTAAGGATAGAGATGCCCAGGATATTCCCTGTCCGGATAGCTCCTGGAGGAGGGGCAGGGAGCTGCAAGCAGTAACGGAGAGTTCCCGTAGAGCGTATAGCGAAGTGGGCACGTATCAAAAAAAAAAAAAAAAAAAGCGGAACCTTGGCAAAAGATACAGCAAAGACTAGAAGAGCCATTTACAACGTTTTGTGACAGGTTGCAGAAGGCTATTATAGAATCAGAATTGCCGCCGGCGGCCAAGGATGCAGTCCTTATGGATTGCCTCCAAAATCAAGCAAATCCGCAGACACAAGATGATGTCCTCCACACCCTGGCGGCAGGGGCATCATTGGGTCAAACCATCAGGCATGTCTTGCGCCAGGAGGCGTTGAATCAGCATGGCGGTGTGGGAGCGCACATCTGCCAGAACCCTGACTGTGGAAGTGAAGAAAGGGTGATGGTGCAAGCGGCCGGGGTGGGGCCGAGATGTCATTTGTGTGGACGGCTAGGGCACTTTAAAGCTGGGTGCCCGCTAGGGGAAAGGGGAGGATGTAATGGAGGAGGAGCGCACCCAGTAGGGAGGTGCTGGGTGTGTGGGAAGTTGGGACACCTGGCAAGAGATTGTCCAGCCACAAAGCCGGGAAACGGCCAAAGGAGGGCGAAGCGAGGGGGATTCACGCCTCCTGTGAGTCAAAGGGCCCCCATCATGGTGCCAGTGCCAGGAGCTTGGCCCACCGTAGCAGGCCAAGGGGGAGTGAACCTTCAGGCAGGGGAGCAGAACCAGCAAGATTTGCAGGTTACAGCCCCTGCGTGGCCTTGGTCATAGGCTGTGACGAGAGGCCCATGGCGGTGGTGATGATTACCCCGCAAGAGCCGAGTTGCCCGGCACGGATATGCCTGGGAATGTTAGTGGATACCGGGGCAGATGTCACAGTGATGCCACTCAAATGGTGGCCACCAACTTGGCCCCTCGCCATGGGAAAACGTATCATAGGGGTGGGAGGAGAACAACAAACGAGGACTAGTACTTGCCCTGTGAAACTCGAAGTCATGGACGAGGAGGCAGGGAAGCTCCTCACGGCCGTTATAACAATACTAGTAGCAGATGGGGTAGCAAGCCCCTTGCTGGGGTGAGACGCCCTTGCCCAGATGGGGATCGGGTTGAAAAATTTAGCATAAGGGCCACTGCCTCAGAGGGGCTTCATCAGCACAAATTAGTGTGGAAAACCGAACAGCCCGTCTGGGTGGAGCAGTGGCCCCTGACAACAGAGAAAACAGGCTGTAAGAGCTATAGTAAAACGAGAGCACGAAGCAGGGCACCTAGAGCCCTCGATGGGCCCATGGAACACCCCTATATTTGCTATAAAAAAGAAAGATAAAAACCAATGGAGGATGCTGCATGACCTTAGAGCAGTAAATCAGCAAATGGAGGACATGGGGCCTCTCCAACCCGGCCTACCAGATCTGAGTGCTGTCCCGAAACGATGGCGAGTCATTGTTTTAGATATCAAAGACTGCTTCTTCAGCATTCCGCTACATCCAGATGATAGAAAGAGATTTGCCTTTACTCTGCCCGCGGTGAACCGCACAGAACCAGGTAGTAGATGGCAGTGGACAGTACTTCCGCAGGGGATGAAAAATTCTCCAGCGATCTGCCAGAGGTATGTGGCTTCTGCATTGCAGCAACAGTATCAGGAGAGAATCTACATGATCCGCTACATGGATGACGTCCTCATAGCTGCGCCCACCGAGGCGTTATGTGAACAAGTCTTTTCAGACACCCAAAGGGGCCTTGCGGGACAGGGCCTCAAGGTAGCTGAGGCAAAGGTACAGCGAGGACCAGTGTGTGGATTTCTGGGTGCTAGATTACAAGGGTATTGCATACAAGCTCAGCCTATTAAACTTACACCTAAGGTTAAAAATTTACACGATGTACAGAAGCTGGTAGGAGCACTGCAGTGGTTGCGGACGTTCATGCGCGCCACTGGTGAGGAGATGCAACCTTTCTATGCGTTGCTGAAAGGGACCGACCCATGGGAGGCCAGGAGTTTAGACCCTGAGGCAGTCCAGCAGTTGCAGATGATAGAACGTCGAATGCAAAAGGAAGGAGTATGGCGGTGGGACCCTCAGGAGGAATTAATCGCAGGTTGGATTCTGACCGTCGGTGGAGGATTAGGATTGCTATATCAAATATGGGCGGGGGAAGAAAAAACACTGCAATGGGTATATCAGAAGGTTCCCAAGGATGCATTCTCCACAAAAGTCAAGGTAGCCGGGGGAATGATTTGGCATCTGCGACGGGAAAGCAAGGGAATCTTTGGGAAGGAGCCAGATAAGCTGACAGTGCTGTGGAATGGGGAGAAATGGCAGAAGGTGGTAGAGAGTGAAGAGGATATACAATTGGCGGTATACTCGTACCCAGGGAAAATCGTCACAGGCACGGTACAGAGGTGGGCCGAGACAGCCAAAGTGGTGGATTTAAGTGTGGATAGTAGAGTTTTGGATACCCCTCACCCAGGACCAACATATTTCACAGACGCTTCCTCGAAGACGAACAGAGCGGCGGTAGTGTGGAAACAAGAGAATAGTTGGATGTGCCAGATGTATGAGGAGCAGGGTAAAAGTGTGCAGTGGCTAGAAGCGAAAGCGCTAGAGATGGCCCTGCGAAAGGATATAGATCGGCATATAAATGTGTGCACAGACTCCTTATACGTGTATAAATTAGTCACGTCCATGAAACAAGAGGGTGTACCACACACGGAAATTGCCTTGATGCTAGAGGTTGCTTTATCGCAGCGAGGAGCAACTGTGACAGTAATTCACATTCGCAGTCATCAGACGGGGCCTGGACCACTGATTGAGGGGAATCGCATGGCTGATGAGGCAGCCGCGGGAGCCTGGACGTTGACGGAGGCGAAGAAGCTGCATGAACAACTGCACCTGGGTGCTAAAGCCTTGGCAAAGGAGTGTGGCATCTCAATAAGAGCAGCAAGAGAAGTAGCAGCCACCTGTCCTTACTGTCAGCACTCGCCATTGTGGGAGGCAGGAGTCAACCCTCGAGGACTGGAAGCAAATGCTATCTGGCAGACTGACTTTACTGAATGTCCACAGTTGGCCCCCGGACGGCACCTGGCAATTACAATTGATACATATAGTGGAGTCATCATGGTTACTCAACACCGGAAGCAGACCGCAACGCACTTGACTGCGCATTGGACCACGGTGATGGCGTGGCTTGGAAAGCCCACCGAGATAAAAACAGACAATGGACCATGCTTTCGGGCTCGAAGTACCGAATAACGGTGTAAAGCTTGGAATATTGTATTAAAACACGGCATTGCTTACAATAGCACGGGGCAGGCAATAGTTGAACGCGCTCATCGCACCTTGAAAGCAAAAATAATACAGCTTGGGGAGGGGGAGGGGTATAAGGGAGCTATACCCGTAGCAGCTCAGCAAACTATTTTAATGCGTGCACTATATTCGCTTAATCATTTTATACGCGGGCAGGAGCAAGTTACAGCAGTGGAGAAGCACTTTGGCAAAGCTCAAGCAGGCGAGCGCTATCCGCAGGTACGAGTAAGGTTCCCAGGCAGTGAGCAATGGGAGAGAGGATGGAAACTGAGATGCCTGGGGAGGGGCTACGCCGCGGTTGAGAATGAAGGGCTGTGCTGGTTTTGGCTGAGAAGGGGTTAATTCTCCTCACTGTGGGGGTCGGCTACCTTTCCAGCTTCCCGCGCTCTGCCGCGTAGCGTGGCAGGGGGGGCTGGGAGGGGCAGGGCCATGGTGGGGGCGGCTGACCCCGACTGGCCAATGGCAGGTTCATTCCATACCATGTGACACCATGGCCAATATATTGAGCGGGGGCAGTGGCAGCGCGGGGGCGGCGCGGCGTCGGGTCGGCGGGCGGTGAGCGGCTGCGGCGCGTGCGGTTTGTTTCGGCGGTTCGTTCCCCCTCTCCCCTCCCTTCCCCCCTCCCCCGGGGCTTTGCGCCTCTCGTTGTTCTCCTTTACATTGCATTTCTATTGCTGTTTCTTTTAATTTTAATTTTTAAACTGTTCTTATCCCAACCCACGAGCGTTACCCTTCTGATTCTCTCCCCCATCTACCGGTGGGGGAGTGAGCGAGCGACTGTGTGGGGCTGAGCTGCCGCTAAACCACAACAAGGGCGCATAGAATGGGTGCCTGCAAAGTGTGTGAAAGCAGAACTGTGCAAGGATGTACAATGAATAATCCCTTTCTGAGTTGTCTCTTTGCAGGGTCTGCTGACTGGGATCCTCATGCTAGCCGTACCATTGGGAAAAGAAATGAGCTCCTTGACAAGATCGCAAGCAATACTGCAACGAGAGCGACACTGGGAAAGGGCGGCAAAAGAGAGATATTGACTGCGATTGGATAGTAATAATTGGGGGGATCTTGTTGTGCGTAGTAACCATGGTTACTTGTGGGCTGCCATTGTTATGCTGTGTTATAAGACAAATCAGAGAGCGCCTGCAATAGTTACATGAATATAGACCTGACCGCAATATGTATCCGCTTACGCAAGTAGCTTTGTAGAACTTTTAGTAGCATGGGGAGGGGGAGATGTAGGGGAATAGACAGGGATCGGCGACCGGAAGATCACGGGATGTGACGGAAAGATAGACTCCTCCCCATAGGAGTGGCAGGAACAGGAAGCGCAAGAGCTATATAAGCATGTGACGCAGTTAAATAAACGGACATTTTGTATCCATCATATTGATGTCTGTGCATCACTGTCCCCAGGGTGGGTAGAGCCCTGTGTCCCAGAGATATGCGGCCCAAGATAAGTTCTCCCATACAAGTGTACAGCAACACAATGTTTAAAAAAAAATTTAAAAAGAGAACAGCTTTGCTGTTGATAAAAATCTCGCGAGAAACCTTTTTTCCCCTATGAAATGAAAGTTGGCTATGAGAACTTCTGTCAGAATGGAAGTCAAATAGATGATACAGATACAGGTCACATATACCAGCAGAAGCAGTACCAGTGTAGATATTGTTTACATTGGCAAAGCTGCAGTCTTGTTAGTATAGCTCTCCTTTGCTTCTCTGTAACCAGGGTGATGAAGTTAAGCAAACATGGATGCTGCTATACCATCCAACTGAACATTAAGTCTGGGGACAATCAATATATTCATTAATCTGTATTTTAGTCATTAGTTAATCCTTAATGTAACAGATAATGTGTTTCTGTCAGAACCCCTCTCCTTTCAGACTCAAAGCCTAATTTTTAGATCCTAAACCCCTCACTCCTAGTGCTTAGGGTCCAAACCTCTGTTTTAAGGATTAAATTAAAGCCTCACTTTTCTGTAGCAATGATTCAGGGTATAAATGGTTGGGAGTTACTAATACAATCTAGTGTAGCTCAACTAAGGCTGGGACCCGGAGCCAAAACTTAACTAAGATAAGGAGGTAGCCTAAACAAGAACAGCCTGCACGGTGACTAAACCTTGTTGCTTTAGGGGAGTCAGAGTACCTAAACAAAGTCACGATGACATTTGGCCTTAAGAAAAGCAGACATACAGAGCCATAAAGATAAGGAACTGCAGAGCAGACACTAAATCAAGAACAGACCACCCCTCAAGGGCAGTACATACATAATCTCAGAACTGAGTTTGCGTGAACACAAGGGTTAACTAGCAGACACAGGGAGGAAGAATATGTTCTTCATCCAGAGACCCCTGACGACCACCCCCACCCAGAGACACCAACAGGCATGCGCAAATGACGTCTGCATATAATATGTATATCTTTTATCAGAAATCTAATGAATATGTATATGAAGCATGTACTTAACCGGCACAAAGAGATCTGACGGTATGCAAGTTAGGTGGAGCTATCCCCCATGCATCCGGCGCCGCAAATAAAAAATGCCTGCCTTTTAACACTACATTGGTTCATTCCCGATTTCGGTGACATCTCCTCATCCTGATTAAAACAAATTAAACCAGTGAAAGAGTTGTTTAGTCTGTACAACCCTATAGCACTTGAGGCAATGTTAGAAAGATTGTCTGTGATAGGTTGACCCCAGCCAGCATCTAACCATCCACACAGCTGCTTGCTCACTCCCCCCAACCCCCAGCAGAACAGGGTAGGGAATAAGAAGAGCACAAGCAAGAAAATTCGTGAGTTGACATAAGGTTTAATAAGTGAAGGAAAAATGAAGGAAGGAGGCAGGGGAAAACAGAAAACAACACAACATATGCAATGCAAAGGCTCACTACTCACTATCTCCCACAAGCAGACCAACACCCAACCAGTCTCTGAGCAATAGCTACCTTGGAAGACACATACACCCCTCCCTGGTTTTGTGTTTTGTTTTTTTTTTTTCCATTGCTGAGCATGACTTGATATTGTTATAAGGGGCCTCAGGCAAGAATGCACTCAAGGACATAATCTTCCGAAGCCTGATGGGGGAACATCCTGGAGGGATGTAAACAACCTAACAGCAGGCACCAGTCAAAACCAAGACAAAAGGAACTAAGGACATCTCCATCTAGATAAGAGTCAGAACACCAGTTGAAACCAACACACCTTGCAACACACTCTGAAAAGATTACTGGATGGGACAACTCATGACCATATGTGGAAGAAGGACTCAGAGTTCATGGAAAGGATGCAAAAACACACCCCTTCAACAACCCACTGGGGACCATCAGAGACCACCTGATACCTCTCTTCAGGGGCTCCTAAGGGACTTAAAACACATGGGCAATTAAGACACAAGTATTATAATTAGTTCTAGGAAATAGAATGAATACATATACCTATTCTGGGCAATCTAATGCATATGTATATAACTGAGAAATAAAAGCTTTGTCTATCATGACTTGTGGCATGCATGCTAGGAAAAATTATCCCCTGTGCATCTGGCACCATAATAAAGAATGCCTGCATCTTAATACTACATTGGTGTTAAGGAGTTTTATTCCCAATTTCGGTGACAAAAGTACACCATGAAGCATCAGTGGCTCTGCATGAGGTCATGCTGGAGCACCTCAGAGCATGCGGCCATGGATAAGCCCTTGACAGAGCAGGTATGCACCTGGAGGGACTGCAGCCATGGGCAAGGCCACATTGGTCTGGTCCAAAGGGACCAGGGGTGGAGATTGTAATGGAAATACCTTTAAATTATTGTAAACTGGGATTTGATTTACATGTTATGGGAATTACTGTAGCAGAAACCCCTTGTTGCTAGCCAGGCTAGGAACAAGGGGAGGAGTTCATTGCAATGTTAAAACCTATAAGCTGATGTGGTGTTACAGCCCCCCAGGCCACTCTGGGATCCCAGGTTAAGCCCTATCTTGCCGTTATCTTGGTCATAATGACTTGGGCACCAGTCAACCTCTGTCCACGCCTGGGATATCTGCTCCCTGACTTGTATACCAGAATTGTGGCCAGAATGTAAAATACTGACCAAAGCAAATCATCTCGCTCCTAGAAGTAGCGATCCAAGAGTGAGACCTTTTGAGCTCTCCGGGACAGAAGCAGGATGTGTGACCCCGTATCTCCCCCTAGGCTGGGACACCTCTCAGGATAGATTTCGTGAGGACTGCAGGATCATCTGCTGACGATTTCACGAGGTTTGCCGGCAATGTGCTGATGAATGCCAGCACACAAGAGTGAGTAATTTCTGAAACTCACAAAAAGGGAAATTTTATTCACAGGTTAACTCTGGGGGGTGGGAGGTGTGCAAGCAATTTGACTATACACACACATAATATATTATCCCTATTCACAAACTGTTGACCAAGTCTGAGACTAAGATTGGACCTAGACTTCTATCTGAAATAAGTTTAGAAAGCAAGGGGATCTATTCTGAATCTTGTGACTCACACTCAAACAAAATTCTAAACATTAGTATTTTTAGTACCTTTTTGGTTCTTATGATATCATTGCATTTCCTTTTCATGTTAGAACTGCAGCCGAGGACAACAGCTGAAAAGCCATTCAAATGATGTTCCTGTTCAGGCAAAACCCAAACTATGTTTATCTTTGTCATGCTTTAGCCGGCAGCTCAGCCCCACACAGTCGCTCGCTCACTCCCCCACCGGTAGATGGGGGAGAGAATCAGAAGGGTAACGCTTATGGGTTGGGATAAGAACAGTTTAATAATTAAAATGAAAAATACCAACAAAAATGCAATGGAAAGGAGAACAACGAGAGGCGTGAAACGCGGGGGGGGGAATTACCGCCGAAACAAACTGCACGCGACGCAGCCGCTCACCACCCGCCGCCGCGCCGCTCCCAAGCTGCAAACTGCCCCCCCTTACTATACTGGTCATGGTGTCACATGGTATGGAATGAACATGCCATTGGCCAGTCAGGGTCAGCCGCCCCTGCCGTGGCCCTGCCCCTCCCAGCCTCCCGTTGATGCAGCAGAGCCCAGGAAGCTGGAAAGGTAGCTGACACACACCCCCCAGGGAGAATTAACCCCTTCTCAGCCAAAACCAGCACAATCTTGAAGGCAGCCTATGCTTGTAGTTTTCAGTTCAGATACTCAAACAAAATGAGAATCAGTTCTACAGATGTTCTTAAAAAAAATATACTCAAATCCTATGAAAGACTACAAAAGAAACAAAACAAACATCATTTGGGGAAATAAAATAATGAAGGACCTTGAGATATGGAAGACTGGAGAAATCCATATGCAAATAAAAAGGGTCAGAATCCCTTTTGTAAGGTCAAACCAAAGGTTCCAGTTCAGCAAAAAGCTTATGCTCCACTCATTCACTGTAGCTTCACTGACTTCACTGGAGATAAGGTGGAGCTTAAAGGGTAAAGATGAGATAAAGTTTCTATAGAAAGAGTCCTCTGCAATTAGAGAAAGTGAATTACTAGCTGCTTCCATTAGGTCAAAGTCCTACTATAAAGTTAGGATATGACAGAGTTTGAGCTTGTCATTAACCTGCTCCAATCCAGACTGATCTGTATGCTCTGCAGAGAGATGTGACAATAATAAGTACTGTCTATGCTAAATTTGGGTGGCTGGGAAAAGAGTTGGGGGTGAATTAATGACCATACATGACTTGACTCTACTTGACTTTGTAAGTAGAAGCTCACACAGAGGAAAAGATCTATCATTCCAACATTATACTAGACAAGTGGCCCAGCCTACTCCATTAAATGCAATGACCCTTCCACAGTGAAGCCATGGGAAAGAAATTGGAAGTTTTTTGAAGCTGGATTATACTGAAGATGTATTAAATATGTTACCATTAACCATCACCCCCAAATTTCAAGTGTAGCTGTGTATATAAATTAAAAGAAAAAAAAACTCAAGAAAACATATTTGCTCTTAATATAAATTTCACTTTGCTTGGCACCAGCTAGTAATCAGAGTAGCTTGCTGCATGTCTAAATTAATTTCAATAGGAAATGGAAATTAATGGAAATATTAGGACATTCAATTTATGCTCCCAATGGCAGTCAGTATCAAATATCTCACAGGCATAGCAGGGGTTTCAACAGAAGATCCTATGAGATCTCATTCTGAACCTTATAACCTCTAACTACCTTTCAGCAGCCAACACTGTAATCATGAGGCAGCAACATAATCACAGTAATTAGTTAACCTAGTTATTCAGTTAATTGTTTATATTTTGGTTCAATCCATATCCCATTTCCAAACACAGATTTAATTTCAGTATTCTTTTAACATGAACTCTGTTTCCTCTGATAAATTCAGGAGGATTCAAGTTTGGCAGTCACTGTGGCCATATCCAGGTTTCAGGCAACTTCCTCTTCCTTTTGATACAGAAGCAGCCTACCCCAACCCTCACATGAGAGCAAGCAAACATACAGGCATACTTCCCTCTACTTTCAGCAAAAGCCAAACACACCTTCCTATATTTGTTACAGAGTGCTGGGCTGCTACCACATATTTGTGTAGTCACCCTCCTGACCCATACAGACAGATTTTACTGCTGTAGGCAGTGAAGTGGCAGCTGTTGTTGGGAGAGGCCATCTCCAACCTTCAGCAACAAGACTTGCTGGTCATGATGGATAAATAATCCAAATAGGACCTTCCAAGATGTTGCTGTAAAATGAAAAATAAGTTATTAATGCACGCTTGAACAAGAGAATGTAAACTCAGAAGGTTATGGTAACATTGTATTTGTTGCTGGTGGTACTGGTATACTGTGTGGTATGAAAGAGTTACGTGGCTTCTATGATTCTATGCATTGGAAAAGGCTGCCCAGAGAGGTGGTGGATTCACCATCCCTGGAGGTGTTCAAAAAACGTGTAGACGTGGCACTTCGGGACATGGTTTAGGAGGCATGGTAGTGTTGGGTTGATGGTTGGACTTGACGATCTTAGAGGTCTTTTCCAACCTTAATGATTCTACAATTTAATTACAGGACTGAAATCCATTTAGTTTATCCAAGTGAGACTCTGACCATGGTCTATTGGTCTGAACCAAAGTTTAGTAGAAGACCGTTTTTCCATGTAGAAATGGTATAACAAGTGGCTGGATATTGAAGGCAAAGCTAGAGGGGGATTAAAAAAAAAAAAAGACAATATGGACAGCCTATCTGAAATTGTGGGGGCAGTGGGTGAGATTCACTTCACCTCATTTTAGCTGGCTAATATTTGAATGTTTAGTCTAAATTAGTGTGGGTGCCCTGTATTGTCAATAGATATTCCCCAGAGGGCGATTCATCCCCTCTTTAGCATCTATCTTGTGATGCAATTAGTTGTTCACTGGAGGTTCTTATGTGTCTCCACTGATTATATACAGAGTCCACCCAATTGAGGTAGACTGAATACCTGTGATTAACAGCTAGAGTCAGATAAGATGAAACCTACTATATACGTACATATATACACGCATTTATATCATTGAGCTCAATTATATCTAATAGGCCTGAAGGTACAAATTATTCAGGGAAGCGCTTTAGTTTGAATCTTGGAATCTATATTTTAGTAGTTTTCAGCAATGCAGTTGTCCCTATGACAGAGATCATGTTTCAGTTTCTTGTAGATATATGGTACCTTCAATTTAGTATCTCATTTAACTTCTAATTTCCCATACAATTGTACATCAGCCAGTTCAGATAGTCCTAACAGAAGAATGATCTTTGTCCTTGCTTGTCTTCAAAGGTTTCACTGAGAGACCACATATGATGACAGGCTCTTTAAATTAGTGCTATATTCACTGAAAACACTTTTCTTTTGTTTCTTCCTATTCATTATGGATTTAGAACCCTTAGAGGTTATCTATGAATAAGAGCAACAAACTATAAATAATGACCATCTATTCATCGGAAATTAGCTCATTATGGTCAAACTATTTGTCACTTATAAATTAAAACTGATAACAATTTGAGTAAACCAAGTTGTCTTAGACCAATACAAGAAAAAATGATCAAACTTTTTGGAAAAATAAAATCTGAAGACTGAAGCAATATGTGCACAATATTACTTCCCTATTTAGGAGGATGAGATAATTTTTCTAGACGATTCACAATTTCTTCTCTTTAAAACAGGTATCATCCTTTTTTAATTCCCAAGTGAACAAATTTTAGTGAAAAGGTGTCATGGGCAGCAGTACTATGCGACTCCTGCTTTTAAGCTATTTAATTCATTACTTCGCTATTACTCGTCCACTTGCATTTGTTCAAAGCAATGTCATTAATAACAAAAATCTCTGTCCTTAATACACTTTGCTTTTACGCAGAAAAGTCCATATTGTTTACATTTATCTTGTGTTCTATCTATTTCTGCTTACATATTTTAAGTCACTGAAGCTCAAGCATAGAGTGTATGCTGAAAGATTTAAAAGGATATCAATTTAGACTGATCTTTGAAGAAGACATGCAGAATTATTTCCTCTACAGTGACTAGAGCAAGCTTCCTATAAACTGACTGTGGTTAGTGTCCAGGCTTTGTTCATCCTATATGCTACATCAGAACACCACACATGCCTTGCTGTCATAGTTTAACCCCAGTAGGCAGCTAAGCACGACAGGGCTGCTCACTCACACAAACACACCCACGCCCCCACAGGCTCGTAGGTTGAGATAAGAACAGTTTAATAATTAAAATTTAAAAAAACCAAAACAACAAAAATGCAATGGAAAGGAAAACAATGACAGGCGCAAAACCCCGAGTGGGGAGGGGAGGGGAAAGAACCACCAAAACAAACTGCACTTGACGCAGCCGCTCACTGCCCGCCGACCCTACGCTGCCAGTCCCTGAGTCGCAACTGCCCCCATTAATATACTGATCATGGCGTCACATGGTATGGAATGAACATCCCATTGGCCAGTTGGGGTCAGCTGCCATGGCCCCGCCCCTCCCAGCCTCCCACCCACGTGGCAGAGCACAGGAAGCTGGTATGGTCCCTGACTACTACAGGCACTACACTGAAGAGAATTAACCCCTTCTCAGCCAGAACCAGCACATTCTCCACCCCTTATTCCATACTATTTACACCATGCCCAGGTTCCATACCATTCAATACAACCTTAACAACCACGCCTCCCCTTCCCATCCTTTGACATAACCGAAGGAAATGATGTCTGTGTAGTACGGGCCTTCCCTGCAAAGAGTCCATAAAAATGTCCACCGAGTTCACCCAGTCCATGACTCTGGGCTCCATCTGTCCTATCAGTCTTTCAGGGTGGGAGAGATGGTGTGTGGCGTTGGGTTGCTGCATACCGAGTCAGTCATGATTCCATCACTGCTGCGCTTCGCTTGTTTCATCAAAGTTGATCTTCCGTGGATAGGGAGGTCTGTTCTATGATATCATTGATAGAACATAGAGATGACACACAATATTATATAGCAGTTCCCATTGTGCCATTAGGTTCATTGGCTGTTTTCGCCCAAAATCAAATCCCCTTGAAGCACACATCAGATTTCTCCATCCTCCCGCATCACCCACCAAGTGCACCCAGGAGCTCCAGCAAAAACAGTCCCACGAATGGGTTTGTCTTTTCCTGAGGCAGGAAGAACCCAGACAGTTTTGCCCAGCATATTTTTCACATGCACTACAGGGGCTCTATCCCCTTCCACAGTATGTAGGATTTCTGACTGGGCAGGGCCAGCTCGATTGGCAGATCCCCTCGTGTTGACTAACCAGGTGGCTTTTGCTAAATGGGTATCCCAGTGTTAGAATGTTCCACCCCCCATTGCTCTTAAAAAGTACGCTAACAGTCCATTGTACTGTTCAACTTGACCAGAGGCTAGTGCGTGACAGGGGATGTGATACACCCACTCAATGCCATGCTCTTTGGCCCAGGTGTCTATGAGGTTATTTTGGAAATGAGTCCTGTTGTCTGACTCAATTCTCTCTGGGGTGCCATGTTGCCACAGGACTTGTTTTTCCAGGACCAGGATAGTGTTCCAGGCAGTGGCATGGGGCACAGGATATATTTCCAGCCAGCCGGTGGTTGCTTCCACCACTGTCAGCACATGGTGCTTGCCTTGACAGGTTTGTGGCAGTGTGATATAGTCAATTTGCCAGGCCTCCCCATATTTATATTTCGGCCATTATCCCCCATACCACAGAGGCTTTACCCGCTTCACCTCCTTGATTGCAGTGCATGTTTCACATTCGTGGATAACCTGTGCAATAACATCCATGGTCAAGTCCACCCCTTGACCATGAGCCCACCTGTATGTTGCATCTCTCCCTTGATGGCCTGAGGTGTCATGGGCCCACAGAGATAGAAATAGTTCACCCTTATGTTGCCAGTCCAGATCCACCTCAGCCACTTCAATCTTGGCAGCCTGATCTACCTGCTGGTTGTTATGATGTTCGTCAATAGCCCGACTCTTGGGGACATGAGCATCCACATGACGTACCTTTACAACCAGGTTCTCTACCAGGGCAGCAATATCTTGCCACAATGTGGCAGCCCAGATGGGTTTGCCTCTGCGCTGCCAGTTGCTCTGCTTCCACTGCTGTAGCCAGCCCCACAGGGCATTTTGCGACCATCCAGGAGTCAGTATAGAGATAGAGCACTGGCCACTTTTCCCATTCAGCAATGTCTAAGGCCAGCTGGATGGCCTTTACCTCTGCAAACTGGCTCGATTCTCCTTCAGCAGTTTCTGCTACTTGTCGTGTAGGACTCCATACAGCAGCCTTCCATCTCCGGTGCTTTCCCACAAGGCGACAGGACCCATCCGGGAACAGGGCATACTGCTTCTCATTTCCTGGCAGTTTGTTATACAGTGGGGCTTCTTCAGCACGTGTCACCTCCTCCTCTGGTGATAATCCAAAGTCTTTGCCTTCTGGCCAGTCCATGATCACTTCCAAGATTCCTGGGCGACTGCGGTATCCTACTCAAGACCGCTGGGTGATCAGGGAAACCTATTCACTCCATGCAGCATCAGTTGCATGGTGTGTAGAGGGGATGTTTCCTTTGAACAGCCAGCCCAGCACTGGCAGTCAGGGTGCCAGGAAAAGCTGTGCTTCAGTACCAACCACTTCTGAAGCAGCTCAAACCCCTTCATATGCTGCCAATATCTCTTTTTCAGGTGGAGTACAGCGGGCTTTGGACCCTCTGTATCCCCGACTCCAAAACCCTACGGGTCGACCTCAGGTCTCCCCATTTGCTGTCTGCCAGAGGCTCCAGGTAGGGCCATTCTCCCTGGCTGCAGTGTAGAGCACACTCTTTACATCTTGCCCTGCACAGAACTGCCCAAGGGCTACTGCATGAACTATCTCCTGTTTAATCTGTTCAAAGGCTTGTCGTTGCTCAGGGCCCCATTTGAAATCCTTCTTCCGGGTCACTTGATAGAGAGGGCTTACGATCAGACTGTAACTTGGAATATGCATTCTACAAGAACCAATAACCCCTAAAAGACCTTCGATTTCCTTTTTTCTAGTTGGTGGAGACATGGCTGCTATTTTGTTGATCACATCCATTGGAATCTGACAACGACCATCTTGCCATTTGATTCCTAAGAACTGGATTTCTCGTGCGGGTCCCTTGACCTTCCTTTGTTTTATGGCAAAACCAGCATCCAGGAGGATTTGGACTATTTTCTCTCCTTTCTCAAAAACTTCTTCCGCTGTGTTGCCCCACACAATGATGTCATCAATGTATTGAAGGTGTTGTGGAGCTTCTCCCTGTTCCAGTACAGTCTGAATCAGTCCATGGCAAATGGTAGGACTGTTTCTCCACCCCTGGGGCAGTCGATTCCAGGTGTACTGGACACCCCTCCATGTAAAAGCAAACTGTGGCCTGCACTCTGCTGCCAGAGGGATTGAGAAGAATGCATTAGCAATATCAATTGTGGCACACCACTTGGCCACCTTTAACTCCAGTTTGTATTGAAGTTCTAGCATGTCTGGCACAGCAGCACTCAGTGGCAGAGTGACTTTGTTCAGGCCACGATAGTCTACTGTTAGCCTCCACTCTCCATTAGATTTCCGCACTGACCATATGGGACTGTTAAAGGGTGAGTGGGTCTCACTGATCACTCCTTGGCTCCTCAGTCGGTGAATGAGTTTATGGATGGGGATCAGAGAGTCTCCGTTGGTGCGATATTGCCGCCAGTGCACTGTTGTGGTGGTGATTCCACCTGTTGTTCTTTGACCTTCAGCAACCCCACAACAGAAGGGTTCTTTGAGAGACCAGGCAACGTAGACAGCTATTTCATTCCCTCCATCTCCAAGGCAGCTACACCAAAAGCCCACTTGTAACCTTTTGGGTCCTTCAAACACCCTCTCCTGAGGTAGCCTATGCCAAGGATGCACGGAGCCTCTGGGCCAGTCACAATGGGGTGCTTTTGCCATTCATTCCCAGTCAGGCTCACTTCGGCCTCCAATACAGTTAGCTCTTGGGATCCCCCTGTCACTCCAGCAATGCTGATGGGTTCTGCCCCTATAGTTTGATGGCATTAGGGTGCACCGTGCACCAGTATTCACTAAAGCTTTATACTCCTGTGGGTCGGATGTGCCAGGCCATCGGTTCCACGCAGTCCAGTAAGCCCGGTTATCCCTTTCCTCCACCCGGCTGGAGGCAGGGCCCCTCTAGTCCTGATCATAGCGTTCATCACTCCCTGTCGATACAAATCACAAGTGTGTCTATTAAGATCAGGAAGAAAATCAGCAAATTCTACTCCTCTGTCTGGGGACTTGCTAAATGGAAACTGGAGCAGCAGCTTTCCTGGAAGAACCTCCCTGAGTGACGGTTCTTCCTTGCAGCTCACGTACCCGTGCCTCTAGGGTCAAGGTAGGCTTGCCATCCCACCTCATCATGTCCTCTCTGTGGTCACACAGGTAGAACCATAGGGTGGCCCATGGTGTGTATCCCCTCCTTTGAGCCAAAGGACGCTTATTCCTAACAGCTGAGACACTACCCTGTGGAGGTGGGGAGGAGGACATATGTTCTTTGAGTTGCTGGACCTCTTGGGATAGTTTCTCCACAAGAGAGACGAGCGAGGAAGAGATATGTGCTTCATAAGCCCAGAGTCTTTCAATCACCTCTACCACTGTTGGTGCCTCGTCCTCTCTCCAGGACATTACTGCCAATGAGTTTGCATGCGAAGATGGTGCGCTCCGTACAAACTTCCGCCACATGGGTCGTGTGCACTTGGCTTCATCTGGATCTTTGGATGACTGTTGATCGTCCAGGTCACCGTAAATCACCTCAAGCACAGCTAATTCCCTTAGATACTGGATGCCTTTCTCCATAGTTGTCCATTTTCCTGGGCGATATGTAACATCTTCTTTAAAGGGATACCTTTCCTTCACTCCGGACAGGAGTCGCCTCCAGAGGCTGAGGGCTTGGGGTTTTTTTTCCCCAATTGCTTTGTCAACACCCCCTTCCCCAGAAAGGGATCCCAATTGTTTGGCTTCTTTTCCCTCTAGTTCCAGGCTACTGGCCCCATTATCCCAGCATCAGAGCAGCCAGGTGACAATGTGCTAACTGAACAACGGGTGAAATCTTTCCGCATATCTCGCAACTCACTCAAGGACAGGGATCGGGTGGTCTCTATTTCATTTATTACTTCTTCCTCCTCTCCTCGTGACAGCCCTGCTTTTTCATCATCCCGTTCTAAACGAGTTTACGTCCACTTCCGATATTTCGTCTTGTGTATGGGGGCGACTGATACTGGCACGGATTGATTCTCTGAGCCAGCTCCAGTACCTGTCATGGGGGTTTGAATAGCCACAGTGATTGTCCTAGGGGTTGGATTGTCTACAGTGCCAGTCACTTTGCATTTCAATCCAGAAACATTCTCTTCCCCCTGGGGGCACTGAATACTGTTGAGCAGGGCTCAGTACCCATGGGCCAGGCCCCAGCATGTTGCAGTTATCTCTGTCTCTCTGGAGTTCCCAGCGTAACAACATACTTTCTCCAAATATTTTACTAGTTTTTTAGGATTCTGTACTTGTTCGGGAGCGAAACTCCAAAACACTGGGGGTGACCACTGCCCTAGGTATTTGCCCATGCTATCCCACATGCCCTGCCACTCATAACTATCAAGCCTCGGGGCAGATTTCTGGGTGATATTCTGAAGTTGCTTAGTCAAAACCAAAACAACATGCCCAAAAACTAACAATAAGTGCACCTTAACCACCCAAGGATGTTCAAGATACAAAAACGTTGTTGTAATAGAGGCAGAGACATCATAGAACAAAGTTGCAAAGGTACTATTCTGTATTTCCTCCATATAAAGTCTCTCAGAGGAGGAGGTATAATTGCTAATTGCCTCAACAAGGTGGTATCCCAAGTACCCTAACAGTTTCAGCAAAAACTCCAAATACCAGATGAAGCTGAAAACCAGTGTTTGCATAACAACTCTCATAGGCAAAACATTACTAATCACAGCAGAACACAGCAGACTAAACAGACCAACACCAATCTTTAACACCAACTGCAAAAATGAGAACATGGTGCTGTGACCAGCAGCTGTTATTATATCTAACCCTTGGGCCCCACATTGGACACCAAAAAGACTGTTGTGGCTTAGCCAGCAAGTCAGCCCCACACAGTCGCTCACTCACTCCCCCACCGGTGGGATGGGGGAGAGAATCAGAAGGTTAACGCTTGTGGGTTGAGATAAGAACAGTTTAATAATTAAAATTAAAAAAAAAAAAACACACCACCAACAAAAATGCAATGGAAAGGAAAACGAGAGGCACGAAACCCCGGGCGGGGGAAGGGGAATGAACCACCAGAACAAACCACACATGACTCAGCCACCCAGCCCCAAGCCACAACTGCCCCCCCTCAATATACTGGTCATGGTGTCACATGGTATGGCATGAACATGCCATTGCCCAGTCGGAATCAGCCGCCCCCAGCTGTGGCCCCGCCCTTCCCAGCCTCCCACGCAAGTGGCAGAGCACAGGAAGCCGGAAAGGTCCCTGACTACTTCATGCACTAGGGTGAAGAGAATTAACCCCTTCTCAGCCAAAACCAGCACAAGCATACAGAAGTCTCAAGAACAGTATCATGAAGACGGGAGAACACAACCAAGATATCCTGTATTCTCATTTGTTTCTTTTTTTTAATTCTGCTTTCCATCCCTGATAATTAATAGCTGAAGAGTTGATGTTCATATTTCACTGTTCAAGCTTCATATTAGACTTTCTAGTTTTTCTCAGCCTAAAATGGTAACTGCATTCTTAGCATCATCATTTTTTATCCAAACTATGCCTTTTAACACTTTGTCCCATCTTTGTTAGATTTACGCAGATATCATGCAAGGTTGCATTATTTCCTTTATGTGCATTATTCATTAAAATTTAATTAAGGTAGATTTCACTCATACTTTAATAAATTTATTGCCTTCCTCTGTCTTGTTATTTACCAATTTTTAACTGGGTCTTTGCAGTTCTCCACTTTACAAAACTTCCTGACAGAAAAAACTCTGCAAACCTTTCAACTTTTACAGTGGACAGATGCATGTGAAAGATAACAAAACAAAAGAGCTCAAAGTAACCTGAAACTAAAAAAAAAAATAAAATATGGGCACAACCAAAAAAGCCAAGCAATTGTCCATTATCCTTTATCCAGCATACATAAAATTAAGAGTGTTTCACACTCTTCTAGGAAAATGAGGTTTTAAATCCTTTTTCAATCCCTATACATTTTTCTAAGTGGAGGTACAAAGCAAATATAAGCCTAATAAAGAGTAAGTATGCTTTTCTCAGTTACCTGTTCTAAAACCCCTTTGAAACAGTATGTAGAAAAATAGAACACTGTTGCACTTCAAGATTAGGAACCAGGCAACTGAAATAGAAAGTCACTCTCATAGACGTTCCTCAGTATGCCAGCTGTGCCAAGCCATTAACTGAGGGAGTTGTACACATTACTGATACCAGCCATTAAAATACTTCCAGTGCATACATAAACTATGGACTTACACAAAACAGATGAACCAAAAACCTCAATAAATCTTAACAAAAATAGTAAACAAGAATAGAAGGCGAAATAAGTGTACATTCAAAAGGTAATACATTTTAATAACTTCATTAAAGCAAGGTTCTAAACGTTTCAAGTACTATAAGGACAAACTGTAATAAGCTTTAAAATAGACATGCAACAACAGCATAATATCAAGCTTTGCAACTCAAACTATTTCTTCCAATCCTACCTGATATATATATAGATGGGTTTTTTTAGTAAAAAGAACATTGACTGCCTTTTGAGAGAAAAAAACAACCAAACAAAAAACCCCAACCAAACCACAAAACACCAATTAATAGGTGAAGTTTAGCTAAATAGGCTCTTGAAGCAGCTCACATTTTCTTACTGAAAGCTCAGCTTGCGAAATGAATGCTGGAACTCATTAAAGTTCTTAGCAAGAAGTATCTCATTTTTACATGCCTCATTCTTGTGCCCTCAGGTCAAAGATATGCCTTTTTCTGTTTAAATTAGGAGCAATGCTCCTATGGAAACAATATTAATACTGTTGTGAAAATCTGTTGGCAATGGTTAAGAATTTCTAAAGTGTTATTTGTCTTGTCTGCCATCAATTTCATTAAAAGTACCAATGTTTCCTTGACTTTCTCCTTGCACTTCATCCTCTCCTACCTCTAGCCTTCTTGGACTTTCTCCTCATCCTTTTACTATTCTACCCACTCAGTCAGTTTTGCTCATTGGAAGCAACACTAATGTTCCAAGGGACTGAAATATAGAATCCCTGCCTCTACTAGTGCGAACCTTACCTTCATACCAATCTTTGTTTTCACTTCCCAGTCAGCAGCACAGCTCTGGATTAGAGCCCAAACTAACCTAGCACAGGTGGTTTTTTTGTTTGGTTTGGGTTTGTTTTGGTGTTTGGTGGTTTTGGTTTGGGGTTTGGTTTTTGTTGTTTTGTTTTTTTTTTTTTTATGTTGTGCTCCACTCTCACCTAATCTTTGATGCTAAAATGCCTCACTAGTGAGGTACGTCTCAGTGAAAAACTGCTGCTCTAATTAGAAAACTCTGAAGTTTAGAGCTTTATACACTAAAATCCAAGACAGAAACAATGCCTAAATCAATAGATGTCCAATGCTTCACACCTGCAATAGGAACAGGTGGGAATTGCCTATAGAGTACGATCCATATACACACTGAATCCAATAGTGTGATGTAAAAGAACTGCATGTTGAACTAAGAAAAGAACAAATAGAATGTAAACTATCCAACTCAATGCTTGTTTTGAATGACTTGCAGCCTCACAATTCTACTAAGTGTGTGTATGTGTGTGTGTATGGGTATAAATAAAACATTCTATATTCAAGTCTAGAAACAATAAGATGATTACTACAGAGGTTATTTGTTACATTCTGCTTTTGGAAAGATAAAGACACTTCTGTAGCATCCCTTAGATTGCCAAGGAGTAGAAAGAATAACAAAAAATACCCTCCCTCCACAGATGCTCAGGAAGTACAGAAATCTTTGTAAAAAGAAAGGGTATAGAAATCTGGTTGTAGTTTGAACAAGACAATGCAAGCCATTCCTTAATCTTCTGGACTAAGCAAATATTCAAGCTTGGATCTTGCAAAGTCTTCAATGTTATTTATTCTACTAAGAGATGGTTGTATGGAAAAGGAATTAATTGATTTATGGTTCCTCTTAAATTGCACTAAACTTTCTATATATAAATGTTATCTATAAAATAACCAAACAAAACCCAATGAGTAAGCCACAGATAATATCCTTTTCGGGGGATACTACATATAGGGGAATGCGTACATACATATGCGTAATTTTACAGGAAAAAAAAAAAAAAAAAACGGGTAGACTTAGTTTTTTATTTATTTATAGAAAAACTGCTTATACAAACTACACAGAATCACCATAGATTCCCAAGCTGATTATCAGATGTTAGCTAAATCTAAATGCATCATTAACCTCAGTTTCCAGAAACTATCCCAGAAAAATAAAGCAACATACTCTGTATGGGGAAGTTCATAAAAGAAACCCTTTTCCAAATATCTATAAGTAGGTATTAACAAGAAAATAATATATATACCCACCCCTGCTGAGCCAATGACAGGATACCTTAACAGCAAACTAAGATTTTAAATATTCCCATATAGTTACACACTCAACTTTTCTTTAAATACAGTTACATATAGCTAAAATACCTTAACATTAACATACATATTCCAACCCGAGGAAAACTTCATACTTACATAAACTCAAATCCCACTTAAGGATGAACAAGTATTACAATTTCAGTGTTAACAAAATGAAACAATCAACCTTTAATTAAAAAAAATTCTTTCTATGTGAAATTGGTCCCAAGAAGTTGTTGAAAATATAAAGTTGAACATTAAGATAAGAATAACTTTTTTTAGAACGCGATCACTGCAAGAATCAGACTTCTAACTAACTTATCAGAACACTGAATGGGTACACTGAGTGCCCTAGCAAGCTGGCTACACCTTTCCTCAAATGTTAGCGCAGCTTACAGGTTTATTTAGCAACATTGGTTTCTATACATTAATTATTAATAGAAAGATAAATATTTAATCATTTTTAATGTGTACCTTTTTAAAGTTAAGCAACACTGTTAGCTACCTTAGAAAGAATTAAAAAAGACAAGATGAATTCTTGAGCTTCTGCAGAAGAAATTAGGAGGAAAGTTGTCGATACAGAAAATAATAAAATATTAATAAATTTTATTAATTAAATTTATAGTATATATAATTTTATATATATAAATATATATATATTATTATGTAACAAATTAATATAAATTTAATAAAACGTTTATCCACCTCAGCTTTTCTAGTACTTTTCTTCAATGCCTTTGCTAATAGCTATTCTAACAGATATAATCCCAGACTAATTCAAGTAACAAGTTTCAGCAAGCAGGTCCCCTAATAATGGTCCTCAACTATAAACAGTATATTTATAAATATATAAAACATAATTTAAAGATAGATCCCTGCAAAAAAAATTAACTTTTTTTCTATGCCTGAAAGTATATAAAACAGTAGAGGGAACTTGTCAAGAACCAGCAAAATCTTATTGGTGCTGACTATAATCTAGAGGAACACAGAATAACACAGAACTCTTGTTTCATTGGGATAGTTCTATGCAACACAAACACAATGTTGAAATAAGATGCCTTCTCCATTCTCTTACTGTGCCCACCAGCAAGATAAATATCAAGGGTTTGTTTTGTTGTTTTAAAGGAAAAAGGAAGATATGAGATATGGGGGAAACAGAAGAACTACTGCAGGAATCCTAATTCATAGCTGAAACAACAGATGTGGTCCTATGCTGAAGAGATCTATGCCCCCTAACAGCAAAATTAGTGTTCCTCCCCAGCCACCAAAAAAAAAAAAACCCCAAAACAAAAAAAAAACACAATCATCATAGAGTCATTTAGGTTGGAAAAGACCTTTAAGAGCATTGAGTCCAAAAAGAAGACAAAAGGTAAAGAAATGATGGTATGCTTCTCAATAGGGTAGGCCAGTAGGTGAAGTGCATAAGCCTCGTGTTGAAGTTCTGGGAAACAATATACAACAAAATAAATACTTGATAAAGTACAGATTAAGAGTCTCTATTCACTGTTTAGATTAAATAACCTTCAACTGCTGTTAATTAAAAGTACTGACAAAAAAAAAAAAAAACACACAAACCCACACAACCAAAAGAAAAACCAGCACACCACTAAAACAAAACACACCACATACACCCCAGAAAATTCCTCTTCAAACTTTTTCCCGCATCAAACACAGTTCCACTTTTATTTTTCCGAATCTGAAGTGCATATATAAATGGAAGCTTATGTTCGGTTTACTTACTGCTTCACTTCCAATATAAGGTTAAAGTACAGTTTTGTTCTGCTGCTCCTAAACATTCTTTTTAAACAACATTTCTGACACCATCTATTCAGACAGAAATAAAACCAGATTTACATACAATTCTATTCTGTAAGTACACAAATTATAAGATCTGGACAAATCAGCAAAATACACAGCAACTTAAAAAAAAAGGTGTTTCCCTTTATCTTCTTTCTACATTTCAAGAACAGGCATTAGTAAAAGACACTCGTTAACTGAAGAAAAAAGGTTACCTACTAACCACATTAACTGTGAAACAGAAGAGAAACCTCATACACTAAAATCAAGTTACATCACAGCTACAGACAGCTAGAATTAGCCTCATGTCCACGGGGGGGGGGGGGGGGGAGGGAGAAGAAAGAGTTTAACCACCCCGATATCTGCTGGAAGAACAACACAGCAGGACATAAGCAATCCAGGAGGTTCCTGGAGAGCATCAATGACAGCTTCCTGACAGGGGTGACAGAGGAGCCAACGAGGAGAGGTGCTCTGCTGGACCTCATACCCACAAACAAGGAAAGGCTCATTGGGGATGCGAAGGCCAAAGGCAGCCTTGGCTGCAGTGACCATGAGATGGCAGAGTTCAGGGGAGCAAAAAGCAAGATCACAACACTGGACTTCAGGAGTGTAGTCTTGGCCTCTTCAGGGATCTGCTTGGAAGAGTTCCATAAGATAAGGCCCTGGAGGGAAGAGGAGCCCAAGAAAGCTGGTTAATATTCAAGGATCACCTGCACCAAAGGCAACAAGAAGGGCTTCTGTAAGTACACAAGTGGCAAAAGGAAGACTAGGCAAAATGTGGGCCCATTGCTGAACAGGGCAGGGGGCCTGGTGACACAGGATGTGGAAAAAGGCTGAGGTACTAGATGCCTTCTTCACCTCAGTCTTTACTGGCAAGACCAGCCTTCAGGAATCCCAGGTCCCAGAGACCAGGGGGAAAGGCTGGAGCCAGGAGGATGTACCCTTGGTGGAAGATCAGGTCAGGGAATGCTTAAGCAAACTGGACATACATAACCTCACGGGCCCTGATGGGATGCGCCCATGAGTGCCAAGGGAGCTGGCCAATGCCACTGCAAGGCCGCTCTCGATAATATTTGAATGATCGCAGCAATTGAGAGAGGTGCCCAAAGACTGGAAGAAAGCAAATGTCACCCCTATCTTCAAGAAAGAGGGCCCAAGGAACTACAGGCCAGTCAGCCTCATCTCAATCCCTGGGGAAGGTGATGGAGCAGCTAATCCTGGAAACCACTTCCAGGCATGTGAAGGACAAGAAAAAAAAAAAAAGTCACCAGGAGTAGTCAGCATGGATTTACCATAAGGAAGTCTTGCTTGACCAACCTGATAACCTTCTATGATAAAATGCCTGGCTTGGTAGATGAGGGGAGAGCAGTGGATATTGTCTACCTAGCCTTCAGGAAGACTTTTGACATCATCTCTCATAAGATCCTCATAGAAAAGCTGTTGACATATGGGCGGGGTGAGCAAAGAGTGAGGTGGACCGAAAACTGGCTGAACAGCCAGGCCCAGAGGGCAGTGGTCAGCAGCATGAAGTCTAGTTGGAGGTCAGTAACTAGCAGCGTACCCCAGGGATCAATACTGGGACCAGTCCTGTTCAACATCTTCATTAATGATCTGGATGATGGGGCAGAGTGTACCCTCAGCAAGTTTGTGGGTGACACAAAACCAGGAGGATCGGCTGATATACCAGAGGGACCTCAACAGGCTGGAGAAATTGGCTGACAGGAACCTCATGCAGTTCAACAAGGGGAAGTGCAAAATCCTGCACCTGGGGAAGAATAACCCCAGGCACTAGTATGTGTGTTGGGGGCTTACCAGCTGGAAAGCAGCTTTGCAGAAAAGGACCTGGGGGTCCTGGTGGACACCAAGTTGAACACAAGCCAGTAACGTGCCCTTGCCACAAAGAAGACTAACGGTATCCTGAGCTGCATTAGGAGGAGCGTTTGCCAGCAGGTCGGGGAGGCGATCCTTCCCCTCTACTCAGCACTGATGAGGCCGCATCTGGAGCCCTGTGTCCAGTTTTGGGCTCCCCAGTACAGGAGAGACACAGACATACTGGCGAGAGTCCAGGAAAGGGTCATGAAGATGAAGGGACTGGAGCATCTCTCCCATGAGGAAAGGCTGAGATGGGACTGTTTAGCCAAGAGAAGGCTCAGGGGATCTCATCAACATATATAAATACCTGAAGAGAGGGTGCAAAGACAACAGAGCCAGGCTCTTTTAAGTCGTGCCCAGTGACAGGACAAGATGCAATGGGCACTATCTGAAACACAGGAGGTTCTGTCTGAACATAAGGAAACACTTTCTTTTACCGTGAGGGTGACTGAGCACAGGTTGCCCAGAGAGGTTGTAGAGTCCAAATGTGACAATAGTATTTTCCCTCAGTTTTCAATGCAACACAAATTTGTTCTTTGGTACAGAGTACAGCCTTCAATAATTAATGTAAAACTATACACTTTCAGAAAAACATTGTTTTCTTATTAGCTACTGAAATAAACAAATGCTGTAGAACTCTGGAGTTGCTACCTCTGACAGACTTATCTGAAGAAACTATAACTTCATACTACATTGAAACAAAACATTTTTTACTTTCACTCAAACCATGTTTGTTTAATATTTCTCTACCGACCTCTCTATGTTCAACTGTTTTTTCTCACTAATATGTTGCCTCAACAGATACCAAGAGTGACTGTAAGAATACATCTACTGTGGGTAGGATTTTTGTTTTAACAAGACAGTATTTTGACAACCTATTTCATCTTGTAAGGTTAATATCTTTTGATTTCAACCGATTTCCATTTCAAACTGAAAATCACTGCTTAAAGAAACACCATATGAAAATATGAATGGTGTTGGAACATACAGGAACTGCTTCTGCCATCTTAATGCAACGTTAAGATATATCTTATGAACTTTAAGATTTTTATTCAAATACATAAACAATTAAACTATTTCACATATCACTGGTTTACTACTAAATTAAGTATCATTCATTTTGTAAGCATTTCTGTAACACCATTTCAGACTGCCATCAACCTCTGGCAGTGAGCTTTGCAGATGGGGTAGAGAGTGCAGAGAAAAAGACCAAAACACACACAGAATTGCCCGCTCTATTCCCTAGCATCCTGTGCCTCCCACCTACCACTAAGCTACAGCATAAACACGCTACTTCTATACTCAAAAAGCACGCACTGAACAGACAATCATTAAGTCAGTCTCACTCAGGACTGTGGGGCTAGCATTGCCTTACACAGTGTTTGCATGCCCCCTGCACGCCAAGAAGAGAACTGGAACAGAGGTAGGATGTGCGATGATTGGTTAACATGTCCAGATAGTGCTTCCGCAACTCAACAATTAAATAGGACGGCCCGATCAGGGAATTCCGAATTCCCCGAGCCCATCTGCTGGGCTGTGTCACTCATCCGAAGAAGCCATGCCCTGCTTCCTGCCACCCTGCCCGATAACCATGGTTATGTAAGCCTTTGCACTCCTGGATATTAAGTCTAGCCCAGTATTGGTAAATTATTGGACTTGCTGTTGATTTGACCCGGACAATTGTACTACTGAATTACTGGGTGTGTTGTTGTAACAACACGGATAACTGTACTACTGATCTGTATATATTACTGTACCTATATTTAGCAATAGCTTGTTTATCCCTGAAGCTGTTGATCTGTCATCTGTTACTGTATCCTGAACCTATAACTTGGCAGTGCCACCTTAGACCCTTACAAGGATCAAAGATAAATATCAATCATACTTTGGGATTTTGAGTATTTTAATAAAAAGAATCTGTTATGTATTGACAAACTCCTCCCACTGCTAGAAAATTAGTCACATTAAAATGTATTCCCATTTTCCTGAGGTACTTGGAAAAGAGAAAAGGAAGTTAAGTGTATTAGGTGTTTGCTTATAATATTAAGGTGACAGATCTTCATTCTGGTAATAAATCAGGAGTTCAATTTTATAAAAGCACTACTCACTGGTTCGTGGGGGGAGCGCTGAGCGGGATGGCCACCTCCTCCTCTTCATACTCCGGCCCATCCAGCGAGTCGCCTTCGTCCATGGTCCCCAGCCCCCCCGCCAAGGAAGGTGGCTGTGGCGGCGGTGGAGGAGGAAAAGCAACACTGCTGGGTTCGGGGGGGGGCAGCACCCCTCCGGACACCTCCGGCCTCTGGCCAGTTGCTGTCACGGCGCCACCGCCTCCGGACACTAGAGGGGCAGGCCCCGAGCCTAGTGCCAGGAGCCCCAGCGCCGAGCACAAAGCCGGACCGCTGGCGCCCGGGCTGTCCCCGCTAGAGCCCACCAGGAGGGGGGCCTGCGGCCCCAGCTCCTTGCCCCTGCATAAGGTGGGGTAGTGCTCAGACTCAGCTCCGCCAACGGCTCCCACCATCCCAGCGCAGGTAACCGAGCCGCCCTCCTCAGCCCCGGCCTCGGCCGCCATCATGTTGAGCCTCACCCCCTCCTACCTCCTCCCCTCCCCCTCCCGCCGACCGCCGCACGCCAGGGAGATGGCGACGACTTCCCCCTCCCCGCGCCTCCGCCTGCAGGGAGCAGAGCCGGAACGAGAGAATGATTTCTCCAGCAGAGACGGGCTCCGAACAACAGGCGTCTGGGCGCCTAAAGCAACTCCACAAGGTCCGAGCGCTGCTGTTTTATCCCCCTGCGGCCGCGAGGGGAGCAACTCCTGCCGAGACACAGCTCCACACTCTCACCCCACTTCCCCGAGATCCAGCGAGGGCGCGCGACTGCATGGGCGGGGCAAAGAAGAATAAAAGGGAGGAAGGGCGTGAGCTAGTTAGCTAGTGACAGAGAAAAGAGCAGATTGGTGAGCGGCTCGGCTCATGAAGGGAGTAGGCAGTACCTTCTTGAGGGGTGTAAGGGATACAGGGAGGGCAGAGACAAACAAGGAGTTCCCCCATCATCCCCGCCTCGGGGGAAAAATAAATCCGCAAAATAACGCCACAACCACCAAACAGGAAAAAGCAGATCTCCCCAGATCGTGCCAAAGTTTATTCTTCTCCCGAGAGACGGCATCGAAGTTGAGAACAACTGTGCGAGCCTCTTGTGCTACTAAAGCATGAAGCAGTAAATAGCACACGTAGGTCTTGTAGGGAAAGTGGGGTGGCTCGCAGATCATTCCAACGCGAGGAAAAAAAAAAAAAGCAGGAATTTGCTCAGTGCCATGCTGGTGCCTACAGGGAGAACAGGTCTAGTGAGGCACCGTAGCGCAGATGCTGCGAGTGCAGGGGGGAGGGGGGCGGTAGCTCTCATTAGGGGCGGGAGTGGCAGGGGATCGAGAGGAAGTCGGTTTTCATGCTCAGCTACCGTATGCGCCGTGATGAAGGTCTCGCTGGGTACTCACGTGCTTATTTAGAAGGTGGTGTGCTTTGAGTCGCAAGTGGTGCCTTCCTGGTGGGTTAGTTTCTGGGTAAAATTGGGTAGTATTCTGACAGGATTTAGTCAGGGGGAGTTCTTGGTGATGCTCTGGTACTTGGATCCAGAATTTCTCAGTGCACTGGAAGTTGCTGTGCTTGTACAGTAGCTTGAAAATACTACATAAGAGACTAGATGCAAAAAAAACTCAGACCGATTCAAAGGTCTAGTGTTAATTCACCACTTCTGGGCCTGACTGTCTTCATACAGGATGGCAACACTGCTCACTGAGATGGGTTTTTGTATAGAGTGGTGGCTGCTAGGTGTCTACCAAGCCATTCTACCACTCCCCCTCCATCAACAAGAGGGGGAGAAAATACAACAAAAAATCTTGTGGGTTGAGATAAGGACAGGGAGATTACTCAGCAATTACCATCACGGGCAAAACAGACTCAACATGGGGAAATTAATTGCATTTATTGACAACTAAACAGAGAGTAGGATAATGAGAAATAAGAACAATTCTCTCCCCCTGCCCCCTCCCCCTTCTTCCCGAGCTCAACTTCACTCCCGACGACTCTACCACCTTCCCCCTCAAGCAGCGCAGGGAGATGGGGAATAGAGGTTGCAGTTGGTTTGTTGCCTTAAACGTATATATTCTTCTTGGGTGAAATGGAATAGCACAGGAATTATTAGTAGTTAAGGGAGGATCACAGTTCAAGGTAGTGAATGATGCTTAGGCCAGATAGGAGGGTATTAGCAATGAATACCTCATTAACAAGAATCTCATAAAAGAATACAACTCAGTAGAACTTCAAGGACTGAAAATGGAAACATCCTGCTACAAGGAAGGGTGTGAAGATAGGGGAAGGCCACAGATGTGAAGTCACCAGTGATAAAAGGGAACATCTTAGCCAAGAAGGTGCTGAAGCACTGGTAACTGGGGGAAAGGTAATTCTGGCAGGGGGAGATTGCACATGCTCAAGTGGAGTGGTGAGGGATAGTTCTTTCTACCCTCAATTGTACAATCTCAGGTGTTAGTTTTCACTCCTAACTGTGATCCTTTCTTAATTACTAACAACTCCTATGCTATCCCATTTCATCCAAGAAGAATATATATGTGCATACACACACAGAGGTTTGAGGCAACAATTCTGGTGCATTGGCTGGGCATAAATTAAGCACATCCTGTCCACCACAAAAGGCACAGTGGAACCGTCTATCTTTTAGCTTTTGTCCAAGTGTCATGGTTTTAGCTGGGATAGAGTTAATTTTCTTCACTGCAGCTGGCATAGTGCTGTGCTTTGGACTTAGTATGAAAACAATGTTGATAACACACACATGTTTGGGCTGTTGCTGGGTAGCGCTTGTACTAGTCAAGGACTTTTCTAGCTTCCCATGCTCTGCCAGGTGCACAAGAAGCCGGGAGGGGAGGGGGCACAGCTAAGAGAGTGGATTCAAACTGACCAAAGGGCTATTCCATATCATGTAACGTCATGCCCAGTATGTTAACTGGGAAGAGCTGGCTGGGGGAGGGAAGCAGCAATCGCAGCTAGGGGAGGGGCAGCATCAGTCGGTGGGTAGTGAGCAGTTGTATCATTTGTTTCTGTTTTTTTCCCTTTTTCCCCTTTTCCTTTTTATTATATCATCATTATTGTTATTATTATAATAATCATTATTATAATTATTATTTCATTGTAATTATTAAACTGTGCTTATCTCAACCCACAAGTTTTTTTTTTGTGTGCTTTTGCTCTTCCATTTCTCCCCCCTGTCCAACAGGGGTGGGGGGAGTGAGCGAGCGGCTGCGTGGTGTTTAGTTGCCAACTGAGGCTGAACCCCACGACACCAAGGTATCAGTTGGATGTGTATTTTGAGACCAGTCTTTGATCTATACTTGCTACTGCCAGAGGGAATGCAAGCCAGACTCCAGTGCACACCAGAGGATTTTTTTTCTGGGTATCTCCAAAATCGGGAATAAACCTGGTAACGCCAATGTAGTGTTAAAAGGCAGGCATTCTTTATTCACGGCGCTGGATGCACGGGGGATCGCTCCTCCTAACATGCATACCTTACACACCTTTCCCATGTGATTTATATAGTCCAAAAATATACATATTAATCTTATCCATACATATTCAATATTATTCTCTTTGGTGATTGGCACAAACTCGCTCGCTTCACATGTAAATTATTGCACAGGCTCAGTTGTCCTTTCCAATTGTTCTCTTTTGAGTAGGGGGTATTACTTGGGTAGGTGGTTCATGAATCGGTGGTCATGATCTCCCCCTGCCGGAATTACCTTTTACCTACTTGGTTCTTAATTCTGGCAGTCCTGGCCAGTTTTCTCAGTCCACTACACGAAACCACATTTTGTCATCCTCTTCTGACAGAAACACATTTTCTATTGTTTCATTTGCATTAATGATTACCTAGGGACTAAAATACAGATCAATGAATACACTGATTTGTATACTCCATGTCCCCAGGCTTCATGTCCAGTTGGATAGGGCTGTACAAGGAGTATAGCAACATCCCTGGTTGGTTAATTCCATCACCCTGGTTACAATATCAGGAGGTACAAGGGAAAGATGAAACTCTGTCAGCTTTCTTTGAACGACTATGTGATGTGGCTAGGAAATGGATGGATTTGGATCCCGAGGTAGAGACCAATGCACTAATGTGTGTGACTCTGTTTGTGGGGCAGTTGAATCCTGATATTAGTAGAACATTGCAAAAGAGAGAAGGAGCAGAGGCAAGATGTATGGATAAGCATAGATAGAGGTAGCGTGGAAGGTGTATATTAATAGGGAGGAGAAGGAGAAGAAGCGACCGGAAAAGAAGCAAGTTAAGAAAGAGAATCACAAGGCTTATTTGCTTGCTGCAGCAATAGCATAAGGCAACCAAAATAGTAGAAGGTGAAATGATGGGTATATGTTAGATCGCCCTCCTATGGGAGGAAGTATGAGGACCTCCCCTTTAGACCCGGGGAGAGTAAACCTTTGACTAAGGATCAGTGCTTTTTTGTTTTTTTGTAAACAGAAGGGGCATTGGAAGAGGGAAAGTAATTTCAGAGAAATTTTCCAAGAAAACAGGAAAATCCCAAGGTGGAAGAGCTGCTTACTTTGGGTCAAGATTCAGATTGACGGGGACCAGGGGATGAATTGAAAGTCTCCCCAACACAACCCCTGGTTACCTTGAAGTTGGGGAATGATAAGATAGATTCTTTAATAGATACAGGAGCAGCATGTTCAGTGTTAAATACCTGTAAAGTTAAACTGAGTAAACAAAATATATCTATTATTGGAGCCACAGGGAAAAAGGAGGTAAGGTCTTTCTTCCAACCAATTAATTAAGTGTGGAATTGGAAGTCGAGTTTTGACTCACAAATTTTTATACATTCCCGATTGCCTGATGCCTTTGTTGGGAAGAGATTTACTTAGCAAATTAAATGCACAAATTGTTTTTGAAAAAGGCAATATACAGGTACAGATATCAGAAGAAAAAGCCCTGGAAGCGCAAGTGTTTATATTACGGGAAGAAGTACAAGAGACTCCGGAACCTGAAATAATTCCAGAAGAAATATTGAATGCAGTAACCCCTCTGGTATGCTCCTCCAGGATCCCAGGACAATCTCACACTGCTGAGCCAGTAAACATCACATTGAAATCTGGAGCATGACCAGTAAAATGAAAACAATATCCTATTAAACTAGAAGGAAGAAAGGGTTTAGAACCCCTAATAGAGAAGTTTATAGTTCATGGACTGCTACAAGAATGCCAGTTGGGGTGTAACACTCCAATTTTACCAGTAGAGAAACCTCATTCAAATGAATATAGGTTCGTCCAAGATTTGAGAGCAGTAAATCAAATTGTGCAAGATGTCTACCTGGTGGTAGCAAATCCGTACACTTTACTGATTGCAATTAAAGAAACAGATCAGTGGTTCACAGTATTAGATTTGAAGGATGCCTTCTTTTGCATCCCCTTGGAATTTGAAAGTCAAAAGATATTTGCCTTTGAGTGGGAAAATCCAAAAACTGGATGGAAAGCTCAACTGTGTTGGACCATTCTTCCACAGGGATTTAAAAATAGTCCAACAATCTTTGGAAATCAGCTAGCTAAGGAACTGGAGAATTGGCAAAAAGAAAATAGAGAAATAACTTTGTTACTGTATGTCGATGATATCCTTTTGGGAATGAGAACATTAGAGGACTCTATACAGTATACCATTGATCTCTTGAATTTTCTAGGAGCAGCAGGGTATAGAATATCAAAGAAGGTGGCACAAGCTGCACAACAGACAGTGACTTATTTGGGATTCACCATCGCCAAAGGCCAGCGAAGCCTTGGTCCAGGGAGAAATATGAAGACTTAAAGGGATTGCCGACCTATAACAAGTTAGCTAAGCTGCTCAACGCAGAGAAGAACAAAGAGGGATGGTGGATCACAGAAGATGATCAAGTAGTAGTACCTTCAAGTGTTATGAGAGGATTTATGGAAAAAGAACACAGAGGAACACATTGGGGGGGGTAGAAGCTCTTATAGACAATGTTAAACTCCACACTTCAAGTGTAGAGATGGGAAATATAGCTAAGAATATTATCAAGAAGTGTGAAATCTGCTAGCAAAACAAGCTTTCATGGGGCTTTATTTACATTACTATAACTCAATGAAGGAACAAGTGGAATCATATTTTCTTAATACTTCTTGTGTGCTTACAAATATATCTTTTTTTTTTTCTCCTGAAGAGCCTGGTATAAATGATGCTAGGATAGTTATTCCTTCATCACTGCTGTGGATTGTGTCAGATTAGATTATCTGAAGTGTCTTTACATATGCCCTAGAGTTAGTTTGCAGGATGGCAAATCAGGGAAATAAAATATACAAGAGGTTTTTTTCTCTGCTGGCTACTGGGTCTTCTATCCCTTAACCTTGGTCTAATATCGAAATATCACAGCATAGGTAGATTAGAAATTTTCTGTTGTTCGAATTCAAATAGGTTTTGGTTGCATTTGACTGATCTTTACAAGGGCCAAAACTGACTCTGACACATAAAAACACGTTGCACATTTGTTAATGTTCCCATTAAAACTCTGTTCATTTATTGATTTATGGTAAATAAAATTCTAATCACACAGTATTACCTGTGGAGAATTTATACGATCTGTGTCTGTACTAGTAAATAAAATGGAAAAAAACATTTTCTAAAATTAAATTAAATTAATAAAATTAAATAAATTGAATGGTAAATAAATTTTCTAAAAATACAGCTATAGCAACAAAGCAGACAATATTTTTTTTCCTGAATCCTAAGTGCTGTGAAAATGTATCTGGAAAGGCTAATACCTTTACGAGTCGGCAAGGCACGCGGCGGCAGCAACGGTAAGTCCTGCGACTGGGCGATAGATTGGAGTAGAAAAGGGGGTTTCCTGTGCCAGGGAACTCGATAAAGAGCCCGGTGGGGCCCTCGCGCCAAAAACAACCGGCTGTTCTCGTGAGCGAGGCAGACGGGGCTTGGGTGTTGCTGGGGCAACGGCGGGAGATTTAAACGGGCCCCTAGGGAGCGCGGCGACCAGGACGGGCAAACAGGGCGTGGTGCGGCAGTTTGCACGGCAGTTTGTGCAGGCAGGGCAAGCAGGCAGCTGGTGAGCTCTCCTCGTGGTCTACGCTCTCCCGGAAAAGACTTAGCCATGGTCTTCTCTCGGGCAAGAGCTATTGCCAGGAGGCATGTGGCGATGCAGACAGAACTCCCACTAAAACATGCAGCCACCCAGGTCTCTGGCTGCAGGGAGTGCCAGAGCCTTGCTCCAGTCATGGAGGGCTCCCAAGACAGGACCTGTGTGAGGTGCAAGCAGGTGGAGGATCTGCTCAGCATGGTGGCAGAACTGAAAGAAGTTGCAAGACTGAGGAGTATCAGGGAATGTGAGAGGGAGATAGACTGGAGGAGCCACTCCCTACCATCCCTGAGACAAGCACACCAGATAGAAGCATCAAGAGAAGGAGTGGCCCCCCTGCCCTCGTGCCGCCAGGCAGAGGGAGGGGACCCAAGAGACGGAAGATGGATGCAGATCCCTGCTCAGCGCAGTAGGCAAATCCTCTCCCGGCTGACTTCGCCCCCCCAGGTGCCCTTACACAGTAGGTATGGGGCTCTGGAACCTGAGGGCCAGGAGGATGAAGATACAGAGAGTGATCCACCCAAGGGGTTGACTAGAGGGAACCAGTCAGCCCCATGCATTACAACAGCCACTGGTAAGAAAAAACAGAAGGGTAATTGTTGTAGGCGACCCTTCTGAGGGGAACAGAGGGCCGGATATGCAGACCGGACCCATCCCATAGGGAAGTGTGCTGCCTCCCTGGGGCAAGGATAAGAGGTATTACCAGGAACCTCCCTAGGCTAGTAAAAGGATCTGATTATTATCTGCTAGTGGTTGCTAAAGTCAGCAGTGATGAGGTAGCTGAAAGAGGTGCAAAGACAATCAAAAGGGACTTGAGAGAACTGGGACAATTGCTTGAAGGCTCAGGAGCGCAGGTAGTGTTTTCCTCCATCCCATCGGTAGCTGGGAGACATACGGAAAGGAACAGGAAGTCCCATCTCATTAACATGTGGATCAGAGGCTGGTGGCAGCAGTGGAATTTTGGGTTTTTTGATCATGAGGAAGTTTACATGGCACCAGGCCTGCTGGAGACAGATGGGGTTCACCTGTCGCAAAGGGGGAAATGGATTCTGGCTCAGGAGTTAGCAGGCCTTGTTAAGAGGGCTTTAAACTAGATATGAAGGGGGAAGGGGATAAAACCAGGCTTGTTAGTGTGCTGGTTTGGGCTGAGAAGGGGTTAATTCTCCTCACTGTGGGGGTTGGCTACCTTCCCAGCTTCCCGGGCTCTGCCGGGTGGCGGGGGGCTGGGAGGGGCAGGGCCGTGGTGGGGGCAGTTGACCCCGACTGGCCAATGGCATGTTCATTCCATACCATGTGACTCCATGACCAGTATATTGAGGGGGGCAGGTGGCGGCTCGAAAGTGGCGCTGCGTGGGTCGGCAGGCGGCGAGCAGCTGCGGCGCGTGCAGTTTGTTTCGGTGGTTCGTTCCCCCTCTCTCCTCCCTTCCCCCCTCCCTCGGGGCTTTGCGCCTCTCGTTGTTCTCCTTTACATTGCATTTCTGTTCTTGTTTCTTTTAATTTTAATTATTAAACTGTTCTTATCCCAACCCACGAGCGTTACCCTTCTGATTCTCTCCCCCATCTACCGGTGGGGGAGTGAGCGAGTGACTGTGTGGGGCTGAGCTGCCGGCTAAACCACGACACTCTTTTTGGCACCCAACGTGGGGCCCAAGGGTAGGAGATAACAACAGCTGCTGGTCACAGCACCATGTTGTCCTTTTTGCAGTTGGTGTTAAAGACTGGTGTCGTTTTATTTAGTCTGTTGTGTTCTGCTGTGATTAGTAATGTTTTGCCTACAAGATTTGTTATACAAACACTCGTTTTCAGCTTTATCTGGTATTTGGGGTTTTTGCTGAAACCGTTAGCAAGTATACCTCCTCCTCGGAGAGATTTTATATGGAGGAAATACAGAATAGTACCTTTGCAACTTTGTTCTATGATGTCTGTGCCTTTGTTACAACAACGTTTTTGTATCTTGAACATCCTTGGGTGGTTAAGGTGCACTTATTGTTAGTTTTTGGGCATGTTGTTTTGGTTTTGACTAAGCAACTTCAGAATATCACCCAGAAATCTGCCCCGAGGCTTGATAGTTACACATGGCAGGGCATTTGGGATAGCGTGGGCACCACCAGTGTTTTGGAGTTTCACCCCCGAACAAGTGCAGAATCCTAAAAAACTAGTAGAATATTTGGAGAAAGTATGTTGTTACGCTGGTGTTGTGGTTTAGCCGGCAGCTCAGCCCCACACAGTCGCTCGCTCACTCCCCCACCGGTAGATGGGGGAGAGAATCAGAAGGGTAACGCTCGTGGGTTGGGATAAGAACAGTTTAATAATTAAAATTAAAAGAAACAACAGTAGAAATGCAATGTAAAGGAGAATAACGAGAGGCGCAAAGCCCGGGGAGAGGGGGAACGAACCGCCGAAACAAACTGTACGCGACGCAGCCACTCACCACCCGCCGACCCGACGCCGCGCCGCCTCCCCGCTGCCACTGCCCCCCCCCCCCCCAATATACTGGTCATGGTGTCACATGGTATGGAATGAACGTGCCATTGGCCAGTCGGGGTAGAGCCGTCCCCACCATGGCCCTGCCCCTCCCAGCTCCCCCCGCCACGCGGCAGAGCGCGGGAAGCTGGAAAGGTAGCCGACCCCCACAGTGAGGAGAATTAACCCCTTCTCAGCCAACACCAGCACAGCTGGGAACTCCAGAGAGACACAGATAACTGCAACATGCTGGGGCCTGGCCCATGCATACCGAGCCCTGCTCAACAGTATTCAGTGCCCCCAGGGGGAAGAGAAGGTCTCTGGATTGAAATGCAAAGTGACTGGCACTGTAGACAATCCAGCCCTGAGGACAGGCACTGCAGACACTCAAACCCCCACAACAAGTACCGTAGCTAGCTCAGAAAATAAACCCGTACCAGTATCAGTTGCCCCCATACACAAGACAAAATATCGGAAGCGGACATCAACTCGTTTAGAACGGGATGATGAAGAACCAGGGCCATAGCGGGGAGAGGAGGGAGAAGTCATAAATGAAATAGAGACCACCCGATCCCTGTCCTTAAGTGAGTTGTGAGATACGTGAAAAGATTATAGCCATTGTTCAGGTGAGCACATTGCCACCTGGCTGCTCCGATGCTGGGATAATGGGGCCAGTAGCCTGGAAATAGAGGGAAAAGAAGCCAAACAATTGGGATCCCTTTCTGGGGAAGGGGGTGTTGACAAAGCAATTGGGGAAAAAAACCACAAACCCTCAGCCTCTGGAGGAGACTCCTGTCCGGAGTGAAGGAAAGGTATCCCTTTAAAGAAGATGTTACATATCGCCCAGGAAAATGGACAACTATGGAGAAAGGCATCCAGTCTCTAAGGGAATTAGCTGTGCTTGAGGTGACTTATGGTGACCTGGACGATCAACGGTCATCCAAAGATCCAGATGAAGCCGAGTGCACATGACCCATGTGGTGGAAGTTTGTACGGAGCGCACCATCCTCGTATGCAAACTCATTGGCAGTAGTGTCCTGGAAAGATGACAAGACACCAACGGTGGCAGAGGTGATTGATAGACTCTGGGTTTACGACACAAATATCTCTTCCTCGCTCGTCTCTGCTGTTGTGAAACTATCCCAAGAGGTCCAGCAACTCAAAGAAAATATGTCCTACTCCCCACCTCGACAGAGTAGTGTCTCAGCTGTTAGGAATAAGCGTCCTTTGGCTCAAAGAAGGGGATACACACCACGGGCCACCCTATGGTTCTACCTGAGTGACCACGGAGAGGACATGATGAGGTGGGATGGCAAGCCTACCTTGACCCTACAGGCACGAGTGCATGAACTGCAAGGAAGAACAGTCACTCAGGGAGGCTCTTCCAGGAAAGCTGCTGCTCCAGTTTCCAGCGAGCAAGTCCCCAGACAGAGGAGTAGAAGCGCTGATTTTATTTCTAAGCGTAATAGAAGGACTCCTGATTCACATTTACAGGAAGTGTGTTGTGACTGCCATGATCAGGACTAGAGGGGCCCTGCCTCCAGCCGGGTGGAGGAAAGGGATAACCGGGTTTACTGGACTGTGTGGATCCGATGGCCTGGCATGTCCGACCCACAGGATTATAAAGCTTTAGTGGACACCGGCACACAGTGAACCTTAATGCCATGAAACTATATAGGGGCAGAACCCATCAGCATTGCTGGAGTGACAGGGGGATCCCAAGAGGTAACTGTATTGGAGGCCGAAGTGAGCCTAACTGGGAATGAGTGGCAGAAGCACCCCATTGTGACTGGCCCCGAGGCTCCGTGCATCCTTGGCATAGACTACCTCAGGAGAGGGTATTTCAAGGACCCAAAAGGGTACAGGTGGGCTTTTGGTGTCGCTGCCTTGGAGATGGAGGAAATTAAACAGCTGTCTACCTTGCCCGGTCTCTCAAAGGACCCTTCTGTTGTGGGGTTGCTGAAGGTCGAAGAACAACAGGTGCCGATCGCCACCACAACAGTGCACCGGCGGCAATATCGCACCAACAGAGACTCTCTGATCCCCATCCATAAATTCATTCACCAACTGAGGAGCCAAGGAGTCATCAGTAAGACCCACTCACCCTTTAACAGTTCCATATGGCCAGTCCGGAAGTCTAACGGAGAGTGGAGACTAACAGTAGACTATCGTGGCCTGAATGAAGTCACTCCACCGTTGAGTGCTGCTGTGCCAGACATGCTAGAACTTCAATACGAACTGGAGTCAAAGGTGGCCAAGTGGTATGCCACAATTGATATTGCTAATGCATTCTTCTCCATCCCTCTGGCAGCAGAGTGCAGGCCACAGTTTGCTTTCACATGGAGGGGCATCCAGTACACCTGGAATCGACTGCCCCAGGGGTGGAAACACAGCCCTACCATTTGCCATGGACTGATTCAGACTGTACTGGAACAGTCCAGAACACCTTCAATACATTGATGACATCATTGTGTGGGGCAACACAGCGGAAGAAGTTTTTGAGAAAGGAGAGAAAATAGTCCAAATCCTTCTGAGAGCTGGTTTTGCCATAAAACAAAGTAAGGTGAAGGGACCTGCACGAGAAATCCAGTTATTAGAAATTAAATGGCAAGATGGTCGTCGTCAGATTCCAATGGATGTGATCAACAAAATAGCAGCCGTGTCTCCACCAACTAGCAAAAAGGAAACACAAGCCTTCTTGGGCATCGTGGGTTTTTGGAGAATGCATATTCCAAATTACAGTCTGATCGTAAGCCCTCTCTATCAAGTGACCCAGAAAAAGAATGATTTCAAATGGGGCCCTGAGCAACAACAAGCCTTTGAACAGATTAAACAGGAGATAGTTCATGCAGTAGCTCTTGGGCCAGTCCACGCAGGGCAAGATGTAAAGAGTGTGCTCTACACTGCAGCCGGGGAGAATGGCCCTACCTGGAGCCTTTGGCACATGGGGAGACCCGAGGTCGACCCCTAGGGTTTTGGAGTCGGGGATACAGAGGGTCTGAAGCCCGCATACTCCAACTGAAAAAGAGATATTGGCAGCATATGAAGGGGTCCGAGCTGCTTCAGAAGTGGTTGGTACTGAGGCACAGTTGCTCCTGGCACCCCGACTGCCAGTGCTGGGCTGGATGTTTAAAGGAAACATCCCCACTACACACCATGCAACTGGTGCTACGTGGAGTAAATGGGTTGCACTGATCACCCAGTGGGCTCGAGTAGGAAATCCCAGTCTCCCAGGAATCTTGGAAGTGATTATGGACTGGCCAGAAGGCAAAGACTTTGGAATATCACCAGAGGAGGAGGTGACACGTGCTGAAGAAGCCCCACTGTATAACATACTGCCAGAAGATGAGAAGCAATATGCCCTGTTCCCGGATGGGTCCTGTCGCCTTGTGGGAAAGCACCAGAGATGGAAGGCTGCTGTATGGAGTCCTACACGACAAGTAGCAGAAACTGCTGAAGGAGAAGGTGAATCGAGCCAGTTTGCAGAGGTAAAGGCCATCCAGCTGGCCTTAGACATTGCTGAACGGGAAAAGTGGCCAGTGCTCTGTCTCTATACTGACTCCTGGATGGTGGCAAATGCCCTGTGGGGCTGGCTGCAGCAGTGGAAGCAAAGCAACTGGCAGCGCAGAGGCAAACCCATCTGGGCTGCTGCATTGTGGCAAGATATTGCTGCCCGGGTAGAGAACCTGGTTGTAAAGGTACGGCATGTGGATGCTCACGTCCCCAAGAGTCAGGCCACTGAAGAACATCGAAACAACCAGCAGGTAGAGCAGGCTGCCAAGATTGAAGTGGCTGAGGTGGATCTGGACTGGCAACATAAGGGTGAACTGTTTCTAGCTCGGTGGGCCCATGACACCTCAGGCCATCAAGGGAGAGATGCAACACACAGGTGGGCTCGTGATCGAGGGGTGGACTTGACCATGGATATTATTGCACTGGTTATCCACGAATGTGACACATGCGCTGCAATCAAGCAAGCGAAGCGTGTAAAGCCTCTGTGGTATGGGGGACGATGGCTGAAATATAAATATTGGGAGGCCTGGCAAATTAACTATATCACACTCCCACAAACCAATCAAGGCAAGTGCCATGTGCTTGCAATGGTAGAAATGATGACTGGCTGGCTGGAAACATATCCTGTCCCCCACGCCACTGCCCGGAACACTGTCCTGGGTCTCGAAAAACAAGTCCTGTGGCGACATGGCACCCCAGAGAGAATTGAGTCAGACAATGGGACTCATTTCCGAAATAACCTCATAGACACCTGGGCCAAAGAGCATGGCATTGAGTGGGTGTATCACATCCCCTGTCACGCACCAGCCTCTGGGAAGATTGAACGGTACAATGGACTGTTAAAAGCTACACTGTGAGCATTGAGGGGGTGGAACATTCAAGCACTGGGATACACATTTAGCAAAAGCCACGTGGTTAGTCAACACAAGGGGATCTGCCAACCGAGCTGGCCCTGCCCAGTCAGAAATCCTACATACTGTGGAAGGGGATAGAGTCCCTGTAGTGCACACAAAAAGTATGCTGGGCAAAACAGTCTGGGTTCTTCCTTCCTCAGGAAAAGGGAAACCCATTTGTGGGATTGCTTTTGCTCGAGGACCTGGGTGCACTTGGTGGGTGATGCGGGAGGATGGAGAAATCCGATGTGTGCCTCAAGGGGATTTGATTTTGGGCGAAAACAGTCAATGAACTGAATGGCACAATGTGAACTGCTATATAATATTGTGTGTCACCTCTGTGTTGTATCAATGATATCAGAGTACGAGCTTCCTAACCCATGGAAGATCAACTATGAAACGAGCCATGCAGCAGTGATGGAACGATGACTGACTCGGTATGCAGCAACCCAATGCCACACACCATCTCTCCCACTCGGAAAGACTGATACAACAGATGGAGCCCAGAGTCATGGACTGGGTGAACTCAATGGACATTTTAATGGACATTTTACAGGGAAGGTCCATAGACTAAGGGAATGATGTCTGTGTATTATGTTAAAGGATAGGAAGGGGAGGGGTGGTGGTTGGTACAGTTGTATTGCATCGTATGGGACCTGGGAATGGTGTAAATGGTATGGAATAAGGGGTGTAGAATGTGCTGGTTTTGGCTGAGAAGGGGTTAATTCTCCTCACTGTGGGGGTCGGCTGCCTTTCCAGCTTCCCTCGCTCTGCCGTGTGGCGGGGTGGGGCTGGGAGGGGCAGGGCCGTGGTGGGGGTGGCTGACCCCGACTGGCCAATGGCATGTTCATTCCATACCATGTGACTCCATGACCAGTATATTGAGGGGAGGCAGGTTGCGGCTTCGAAGCGGCGCAGTGTCGGGTTGGCGGGCGGCGAGCAGCTGCGGCGCGTGCAGTTCGTTTCGGCGGTTCGTTCCCCCTCTCTCCTCCCTTCCCCCCTCCCCTGGAGCTTTGCGCCTCTCGTTGTTCTCGTTTACATTGCATTTCTATTGTTGTTTCTTTTAATTTTAATTATTAAACTGTTCTTATCCCAACCCACGAGCATTACCCCTCTGATTCTCTCCCCCATCTACCGGTGGGGGAGTGAGCGAGCGACTGTGTGGGGCTGAGCTGCCGGCTAAACCACGACAGTTAGGAATGAGCCTAGGGGTGGCATACCTGTGTTGGAAAAGAGATCCATAGATCAGCTGAAGTGCATTTATACCAGTGCATGCAGCACAGGCAATAAACAGGAGGAGCTGGAACCCATCGTACGCCAGGGAAACTCTAATGCGGTTGCCATCACGGAAACATGGTGGGATGACTCACAACTGGAGCGCTGCAATGGATGGCTACAAGCTCTTTAGAAGTGACAGGCAAGGAAGGAGAGGTGGAGTGGTAGCCTTGTATGTTAGAGAGTGTTTTGACTGTCTAGAACTCAACAACGGTAATGATAAGGTTGAGTGCTTATGGGTAAGGATCAAGGGGAAGGCCAATAAGGCAGACATCCTGCTGGGAGTCTGTTATAGACCACCCAACCAGGATGAGGAGACAGATGAAGTACTCTACAAGAAGTTGGCTGAAGTCTCACAATCTCTAGCCCTTGTTCTTGTGGGAGACTTCAACTTACCAGATGTCTGCTGGAAATACAACACAGCAGAGAGAAAGCAGTCTCAGAGGTTCCTGGAGTGTGTGGGAGGTAACTTCCTGATGCAGCTGGTAAGTGACCCAACCAGGGGAGGTGCCCTGCTGGACCTGCTGTTTACAAACAGAGAAGGCCTGGTGGGTGATGTAGTGGTTGGAGGCTGTTCTGGGCTCAGCGACCATGACATGATAGAGTTCTTGATTCTTGGAGAAGTAAGGAAGAGGGTAAACAAAACCACTACCCTGGACTTCAGAAGGGTAGACTTTGGATTGTTAAGGAGTCTGGTTAACAGAGTCCCTTGGGAGGCAGTCCTGAAGGGCAAAGGAGTCCAGGAAGGCTGGATGTTATTAAAGAAGGAAGTCTCAAAGGCGCAGGAGCAGGCTGTCCCCATGTGCCGTAAGTCAAGCAGGCGAGGGAGAAGACCGACTTGGCTGAATAGGGAGCTTTGGCTGGAACTCAAGAAAAAAAGGAGAGCTTACTGCCTTTGGAAGAAGGGGCAGGTGACTCAGGAGGACTACAAGGATGTTGTGAGGTTATGCAGGGAAAAGATTAGGAAGGTGAAGGCCCAGCTGGAATTTAAACTGGCCGCCGCCATTAAAGATAACAAAAAAAATTTTTATAAATACATCAGTGACAAAAGGAGGGCCAGGGAGAATCTCCTTCCTTTCGTGGTAACCTTGCCATGAAAGACGAGGAGAAGGCTGAGGTACTTAATGCTCTCTCTGCCTCAGTCTTTAATAGTCAGACTGGTCATCCTTGGGGTTGTCAGGCCCCTGTGCTGGAAAATGGAGATAGTATGCAGAATGAAGTCCCAGTTGTTGAAGAGGTGGCAGTCACCGACCTGCTCCTTCACCTGGATGTTCACAAGTCCATGGGGCCGGATGGGATCCACCTGAGGATACTGAGGGAGCTGGCAGAGGAGCTCACCAAGCCACTCTCCATCATTTATTAGCAGTCCTGGTCAACCGGGGAGGTCCCAGATGACTGGGAACCAGCGAATGTGACGCCCCTCTACAAGAAGGGTCGGAAGGAGGATCCAGGGACCTACAGGCCTGTCAGCCTGACCTCAGTGCCAGGAAAGGTCATGGAACAGATCATCTTGAATACCATTACGCAGCACATGCCGGACAACCAGGGGATCGGGCTCAGCCAGCATGGGTTTATGAAAGGGAGGTCCTGCCTCACTAACCTGGTCTCCTTCTATGATAAGGTGACCTGCTTAGTGGATGAGGGGAAGGCTGTGGATATTGTCTACTTGGACTTTAGTAAGGCCTTTGACACTGTCTCCCACAGCATTCTCCTGGAGAAGCTGGCTGCTCATGGCTTGGACAAGTGCACTCTGCGCTGGATTAAAAACTGGCTGGACGGCCAAGCCCAGAAAGTGGTAGTGAATGGAATCAAATCCAGTTGGTGGCCAGTCACGAGTGGTGTTCCCCAGGGCTCAGTGTTGGGGCCGGTCCTGTTCAATATCTTCATTGATGATCTGGATGAGGGAGTTGAGTGTACCCTCAGTAAGTTTGCAGATGACACCAAGCTGGGTGGAAGTGTCAATCTTCGGGAGGGCAGGAAGGCCCTACAGAGGGACCTGGACAGGCTGGATCGTTGGGCCGGAGCCAACGGTATGAGATTCAAGAAGACTAAGTGCTGGGTCCTGCACTTGGGTCACAACAACCCCATGCAACGCTACAGGCTTCGGGAGGAGTGGCTGGAGAGCTGCCTGGTAGAAAAGGACCTGGGGGTGTTGGTTGACAGCTGGCTGAACATGAGCCAGCAGTGTGCCCAGGTGGCCAAGAAAGCCAATGGCATCCTGGCTTGTATCAGGAATAGTGTGGCCAGCAGGAGCAGGGAGGTGATGGTGCCCCTGTACTTGGCACTGGTGAGGCCGCACCTCGAGTACTGTGTTCAGTTTTGGACCCCTCACTACAAGAAGGACATCACGGTGCTGGAGTGTGTCCAAAGAAGGGCAATGAAGTTGGTGAAGGGTCTAGAGAACAAGTCTTATGAGGAGCGGCTGAGGGAACTGGGGTTGTTTAGCCTGGAGAAGAGGAGGCTGAGGGGAGACCTTATCGCTTTCTACAACTACCTGAAAGGAGGTTGTAGCGAGGCGGGGGTCAGCCTCTTCTCCCTAGTAACAAGCGATAGGACGAGAGGAAATGGCATCAAGCTGCGCCAGGGGAAGTTTAGGTTGGATATTAGGAAAAACTTCTTCACTGAAAGGGTTGTCAAACATTGGAACAGGCTGCCCAGGGAGGTGGTTGAGTCTCCATCCCTGGAGGTATTGAAAAGAAGGGTAGATGTGGTGCTTGAGGATATGGTTTAGTGGTGGACTTGGCAGTGATAGGTTAGCGGTTGGACTCGATGATCTTAATGGTCTTTTCCAACCTTAACGATTCTATGATTCTATATATAGTACAAGAGAGTGCAAAAAAAAAATTGTGTAAAAAAAAAATAAAATCCAACAAAACCCAATGAAGTAGTCTGTCAAAATACTCAAATTGTCTTAATTACTTTATTTTCCTGTCCCCAAATACTTTTCTGTAATTTCTATATATGCCTGTGAAAATGCACATTAATCGATGGCCATGATACAGCTTTTTACCACTTTGCAGGATTCTGCTTTTTAGAAAAGCCACTGTGGTTTGATTGTCAGACCCATTTTATGTGCTAATTTTAGACTGATGTCCTAGCACTTCACATAAACCTCCTGCAGTAGATGTTTTAAAAATAGATAGAGATAATGAAAACTTTACTGGTTCTTATATTTAGATTTTCTTATTGTAATTGTTACTCTTCAATAACTGTCACCGTGTATCTGGCAAAATATATTGACAAAAGCAAAACATTTGAGAGATCAGGCTTATTAGTTCAGACATAGCACAGTTGAATGCAGCTGCACTTGTGCTGGCTTGTTGTCAAAGTGCTATGCTGTATGGTCTTAAACAGGCTTAGGTCAATACTGACTTGGAGGTGTCAATATTATGCTTTAATTAACTGACCAATCTGAAAATTCATGAGATAGCCAAAACATAGCACCATACAAGGTACTATGAAGAAAATGAACTTTTTCCCAGCCAAAACCAGTACAAGTGCCCAAAGACTGGTAGGGTCTTGAGGTCAATGCTTACACCTGCATTGTGAAGGTGATATGGGGATATGTATCTTACAGCAAGTAAAAGGCGGTATCATATTGTATTGGACAAATGATACCACAACTATATCAGTGAACGTGATAAAATTGAAATATCCATGCTCCATCAAAATAAACAAATTATAAAAATGACCAAACATTTTGATAATGTTGCAAAAGCTAGATGGTGGGATATATTTAAGGAAATAAATCCCAATGCTAATGCTGTGATACATTTGATCACGCACCCTATTGTACTGCTTTCAACTACAGCATTGCTTACTATTGTTGTGATTACTCTGCATAGCTGTATTATTTTATTATTTGTTTTACTAAGCAGCTCTTAATATCCATAACAAACTGGCTCTTCAACAGATAGCAGGCAGGACCATGATCAAGAAGGGGTGGAGTGTATTGGGAGCCTTGTGGAAGACACTGTATTCAAGGAGCTAGGGATCTTGAACAGGCCACGTCTGCTCTATTGGGCCTTGTACTTTAGGCTTGAGAAGCTTGCATGTTATTAATATAATCTGAAACTTATAGTATATCTTTGGGAAAGGTAAACTGTATGTGGATCAAGGGCTGGAATATAGTGATCCTGACAGGAGGCCCTTGCACATTTAGGAGTTAGTGATTGTCATGGTTTTAGCTGGGATAGACTTAATTTTCTTCACTGCAGCTGGCATAGTGCTGTTCTTTGGACTTAGCATGAAAAAACTGTTGAGATAACACACAGATGTTTGGGCTGTTGCTGGGTAGCACTTGTACTAGTCAAGGACATGTCTAGCTTCCCATGCTCTGCCGGGTGCACAAGAAGGCGGGAGGGGAGGGGGCACAGCTAAGAGAGTGGATTCAAACTGACCAAAGGGATATTCCATATCATGTAACGTCATGCCCAGTATGTTAACTGGGAGGAGCTGGCCGGGGGGGGAGGAGGGCAGCAATTGCTGCTCGGGGCCGGGCAGAGTCGGTCGGCAGGTGGTGAGTGGTTGTATCGTTTGTGTTTCTGTGAGTTTTTTCCCTTTTTTTCCCTTCCTTTTCCATTTTATTATATTAACATTATTGTCATTATTATAATCATGATTATAATTATTATTTTATTGTAATTATTAAACTGTGCTTATCTCAACCCACAAGTTCTTTTGCTCGTCCGATTCTCTTCCCCATCCCACAGTGGTGGGGGGAGTGAGCGAGCGGCTGCGTGGTGTTTAGTTGCCAACTGAGGCTGAACCACGGCAGTGATCCACATAACAGTTAACCTGAGTAGGCCCAGGCCTGTCCTATGCTGCATGTACAACTTGGACTTCAGGCCTGTGTTGTGCTGCACAGGTTCCTTGGCCGCGGGATAAACTCAGCCAGCTCATTGTAACAGAGGAGCCTGCCAGGCAGCTCCACCTGGTATCGGCGATTACACCACCTGCATGGCCTTGCCTTTATCTAAAAGTGCAGCAAGAAGCTCTCATGTGAACATCCTTTAGGAATAGAGTTGTTTTCTTGTACGGAAATTATATATTACCTTTTATGGATTTATGGTAAATAAAATTCTAATCACACAGTATTACCTGTGGAGAATTTATATGAGCTGTGTCTGTACTAGTAAATAAAATGGAATATTCCCAAGCATTGGAATATGACTGTCTGCACACTTAAATCTAGTACAGTCCAGTTCATAGCACCCTTTTGTGCTATGCCTACAAGCATTTCACCAGACAATTCCTAGGAGCTGTTCAACAGTTGAGACAATGCAGGGACCCTTCCCAATGGACAGTTTGCATGCAGCCACCCTGTTTTGGAGCCAAAGAGAGTTTCCTCATAGAGTTGCATGCCATTCTGTGTCATTTTTTGCACTCTCTTGTGCTATATATATACTCTTAAAGTAGCTTGTACTTGAGCACTTCTTCCTAGACTCTGAAAAGATCCATGATCTTAGCTCAGGTAAGGAACCATGGCACAGGTCTACCTAAAAAAGCATGTTGATGCTGTGTAAGCACTGCTCAGCAGTAACTAAAACCTCCCTGTATTATCAACACTGTTTTCATCACAAATACAAAGCACAGTACCATACAAGCTACTATGAAGAAAATTAAGTCTATCCCAGCCAAAACCAGTAAAAGAAAATATGGCATATTTAAGAATGGTACCTTGGCAGCATAAAAGCAAGGTCTCAGCTGAGTTTGCAAGAATGTTAAAATCAGCCAAGCAATTTCATAAGAAGTTTCTTATGTATTTGTGCCATGCATTCCTATGAATTATTACTTCCTGCATCTTCCTACATTATCACCTAGCAATTCCTGTGACTAGATTAATTCACTGTCTTAATTAAGTGTAACTACCTCCTTGTATGCTATAAAGGAAATAACTAAAAATTGGTTTTATCACTGTCGTGGTTTAGCCCCAGTAAATAATTAAGCACCACACAGCCGCTTGCTCACTTCCCCCACCCCTGTGGGATGGGGGAGAGAATCAGAAGGGCCAAAGTAAGAAAACTTGTGGGTTGAGATAAGAACAGTTTAATCATTAAAATAAAACAGTAATAATATAATGAAAAGGAAAATAATGAGAGAGAGATATGCAACCTCAGGAGGAGGGAAAAAACCCAAACAACAAGTGATGCAACCGCTCACTACCCGCTGACTGACGCTGCCAGTCCCTGAGCTGTGATCGCTGCTTCCCACAGCCAACTCCCCCTGGTTAATATACTGGGTATGACGTCATATGATAGGGAATATGCCTCTGGCCAGTTTGGATCAGCTATCTTGGCTGTACCCCCTCCCCTCCCGGCTTACTGTGCAGCAACAGCAGAGCATCAGAGGCTGGAAAAGTCCTTGGCTAGTATAATCACTATTTAGCAACAACTAAAACATCAGTGTGTTATCAATATTATTCTCATACTAAGTCCAAAACACAGCACTGTACCAGCTACAGTGAAGAAAATTAACTCTATCCCAGCTAAAACCATGATAGTATCCACCCCTTACTCCATATTATTTACGTCATGCTCAGGCCCCATACTATCCAATACAACCTCAATAACCACCACCACCCCACTTTCCATCCTTTGATAAAATACACAGATATCATTTATCATCCTCTTAGTCTATGGACGACCCCTGTAAAATGTCTGTGGAGGGTACACAAATGTACACAAAACATTCATTGAGTTCATTTAGTCCATGATTTTGGGCTCCATCTATGGTAAGAGCCTTTCAGGGACAGAGAGATGGTGTGTGTGGTATTAGATTGTTGCATGCTGAAGTCAGTCCTCATTCCATCACTGCTGCACTTTGCTTAGTTCAATGACAGTTCATTTTTCATTAATTTCAGAGATTCCTACTATAATGCCATTGATATGACATACAGCAATCATAGTATTGATGACATAGAACATTATATAGCAATTAACAGCATACCATTCAGTTCATTGGCTGTTTTCCCCTTGAGGCACACACTGGACCCTCCATCCTCCTTGAGCAAAAGCAATCCCATGAATAGGTTTGCCTTTGCCTGAGGCAGGAAGAACCCAGACTGTTTTCCCCAGCATATTTTTCACATGCACTACAGGGATGTTATCAACTTCCACAGTACGTAAGGGTTCTGATTGGGGAGGGCCAGCTCAATTGGCAGATCCCCTTGTGTTGACTAACCAGGTGGCCTTTGCTAAATGTGTATCCCAGTGTTGGAATGTCCACACCCCCATTGCTCTCAGTGTAGTCTTCAACAGTCCATTGTACCATTCAATTTTTCCAAAGGCTGGTACATGATAGGGGAAGTGATACACCTACTCAGTGCCCAGGTGTCTATGAGGTTATTTCGGAAATGAGTCCTGTTGTCTGACTCAATTCTCTCTGGGGTGCAATGTCACCACAGGACTTGTTTTTCCAGGCCCAGGACAGTCCTCCAGACGGTGGCATGGGGCACGGAATATATTTCCAGCCAGTCAGTGGTTGCTTCCACCATTGTGAACACATGGCACTGGCCTTGGCAGGTTTGCGGGAGTGTGATATAGTCAATCTGCCAGGCCTCCCCATATTTATATTTCAGCCATCGTCCCCCATACCACAGAGGCTTTACACGCTTCGCTTGCTTGATTGCAGCGCACGTTTCACATTCGTGGATAACCTGCGCAATAGCGTCCATGGTCAAGTCCACCCCTCGATCACGAGCCCACCTGTATGTTGCATCTCTCCCTTGATGGCCTGAGGTGTCATGAGCCCAATGAGCTAGAAATAGTTCACCCTTATGTTGCTAGTCCAGATCCACCTCAGCCACTTCAATCTTGGCAGCCTGATCCACCTGCTGGTTGTTTCAATGTTCTTCAGTGGCCTGACTCTTGGGGACGTGAGCATCCACATGATGTACTTTCACAACCAGGTTCGCTACTCAGGCAGCAATATCTTGCCACAATGCGGCAGCCCAGATGGGCTTGCCTCTGCGCTGCCAGTTGCTCTGCTTCCACTGCTGTAGCCAGCCCCACAGGGCATTTGCCACCATCCATGAGTCAGTATAGAGATAGAGCACTGGCCACTTTTCCTGTTCAGCGATGTCTAAGGCCAGCTGGATGGCCTTTACCTCTGCAAACTGGCTTGATTCACCTTCTCCTTCAGCAGTTTCTGCTACTTGTCTTGTAGGACTCCATACAGCAGCCTTCCATCTCCGATGCGTTCCCACAAGGTGACAGGACCCATCAGTGAACAGGGCATACTGCTTCTCATTTTCTGTCAGTTTGTTATACAATGGGGCTTCTTCAGCACGTGTCACCACCTCCTCAGGTGATAATCCAAAGTCTTTGCCTTCTGGCCAGTCCGTAATCACTTCCAAGATTCCTGGGCGACTGCGGTTTCCTACTCGAGCCCGCTGGGTGATCAGTGCAACCCATTTACTCCACGTAGCATCTCTCTCCCTCAAGTCTCTCTCTCAAGCCCACCCCCCGCCAGCTCTCATAAGCCTATCTGAACTGTCTCCAGCCATGTCTCCATGAATGTGCTGGTTTTGGCTGAGAAGGGGTTAATTCTCCTCACTGTGGGGGTTGGCTACCTTTCCAGCTTCCCGCGCTCTGCCGCGTGGCAGGGGACTGGGAGGGGCAGGGCCATGGTGGGGGCAGTTGACCCCGACTTGCCAATGGTATGTTCATTCCATACCATGTGACAACATGACCAGTATATTAAGGGGGGGCAGGTTGCGGCTCGGGAGCGGCACAGCCTCAGGTTGGTCGGCGGCTGCATCACGTGCGGTTTTTTCGGCGGTTCGTTCCCCCTCTCCCCTCCCTTCCCCCCTCCCTTGGGGCTTTGCGCCTCTCGTTGTTCTCCTTTACATTGCATTTCTGTTCTTGTTTCTTTTAATTTTAATTATTAAACTGTTCTTATCCCGACCCACGAGCGTTACCCTTCTGGTTCTCTCCCCCATCTACCGGTGGGGGAGTGAGCGAGCGACTGTGTGGGGCTGAGCTGCCGGCTAAACCACGACAGTCTTTTTGGCGCCCAGCGTGGGGCTCAAGGGTTGGAGATAATAACAGCTGCTGGTCACAGCCCCATGTTGTCCTTTTTGCAGTTGGTGTTAAAGACTGGTGTCATTTTATTTAGTCTGTTGTGTTCTGCTGTGATTAGTAATGTTTTGCCTACAAGTTTTGTTATACAAACACTTGTTTTCAGCTTTATCTGGTATTTGGGGTTTTTGCTGAAACCGTTACTGTACTTCGGATACCACCTTGTTGAGGCAATTAGCAATTACACCTCCTCCTCGGAGAGATTTTATATGGAGGAAATACAGAATAGTACCTTTGCAACTTTGTTCTATGATGTCTCTGCCTCTATTACAACAACCTTTTTGTATCTTGAACATCCGTGGGTGGTTAAGGTGCACTTATTGTTAGTTTTTGGGCATGTTGTTTTGGTTTTGACTAAGCAACTTCAGAATATCACCCAGAAATCTGCCCCAAGGCTTGATAGTTACAAGTGGCAGGGCATTTGGGATAGCATAGGCAAATACCTAGGGCAGTGGGCACCCCCAGTGTTTTGGAGTTTCACCCCCGAACAAGTGCAGAATCCTAAAAAACTAGTAGAATATTTGGAGAAAGTGTGTTGTTATGCTGGGAACTCCAGAGAGACACAGATAACTGCAACATGCTGGGGCCTGGCCCATGCATACCGAGCCCTGCTCAACTGTATTCAGTGTTCCAAGGGGAAGAGAATGTATCTGGATTGAAAGGCAAAGTGACAGGCACTGCGGCCACTCCAACCCCTAGGACAAGCACTGTGGCTACTCAAACTCCCACAACAAGTACCGTAGCTAGCTCAGAAAATAAACCCGTACCAGTATCAGTTGCCCCCATACACAAGATGAAGTATTGGAAGCGGACGTCAACTCGTTTAGAACGAGATTATGAAGAACCAGGGCCATAGCGGGGAGAGGAGGAAGAAGTCATAAATGAAATAGAGACCACCCGATCCCTGTCCTTGAGCGAGTTGCGAGATACGTGAAAAGATTATAGCCATTGTTCAGATGAACACATTGCCACCTGGCTGCTCCAATGCTGGGATAATGGGGCCAGTAGCCTGGAACTAGAGGGAAAAGAAGCCAAACAATTGGGATCCCTTTCTGGGGAAGGGGGTGTTGACAAAGCAATTGGGGAAAAAAACCACAAGCCCTCAGCCTCTGGAGGCGACTCCTGTCCGGAGTGAAGGAAAGGTATCCCTTTAAAGAAGATGTTACATATCGCCCAGGAAAATGGACAACTATGGAGAAAGGCATCCAGTATCTAAGGGAATTAGCTGTGCTTGAGGTGATTTATGGTGACCTGGACGATCAACGGTCATCCAAAGATCCAGATGAAGCCGAGTGCACACGACCCATGTGGTGGAAGTTTGTACGGAGCGCACCATCCTCGTATGCAAACTCATTGGCAGTAGTGTCCTGGAAAGATGACAAGACACCAACGGTGGCAGAGGTGATTGATAGACTCTGGGTTTACGACACAAATATCTCTTCCTCGCTTGTCTCTGCTGTGGAGAAACTATCCCAAGAGGTCCAGCAACTCAAAGAAGATCTGTCCTACTCCCCACCTTGACAGAGTAGTGTCTCAGCTGTTAGGAATAAGCGTCCTTTGGCTCAAAGAAGGGGATACACACCACGGGCCACCCTATGGTTCTACCTGTGTGACCACGGAGGGGATATGAAGAAGTGGGATGGCAAGCCTACCTTGACCCTACAGGCACGAGTGCATGAACTGCAAGGAAGAACAGTCACTCAGGGAGGCTCTTCCAGGAAAGCTGCTGCTCCAGTTTCCAGCGAGCAAGTCCCCAGACAGAGGAGTAGAAGCGCTGATTTTATTTCTAAGCGTAATAGAAGGACTCCTGATTCACATTTACAGGAAGTGTGTTGTGACTGCCATGATCAGGACTAGAGGGGCCCTGCCTCCAGCCGGGTGGAGGAAAGGGATAACCGGGTTTACTAGACTGTGTGGATCCGATGGCCTGGCATGTCCGACCCACAGGATTATAAAGCTTTAGTGGACACTGGTGCTCAGTGCACCCTAATGCCATGAAACTATATAGGGGCAGAACCCATCAGCATTGCTGGAGTGACAGGGGGATCCCAAGAGCTAACTGTATTGGAGGCCGAAGTGAGCCTAACTGGCAATGAGTGGCAGAAGCACCCCATTGTGACTGGCCCAGAGGCTCCGTGCATCCTTGGCATAGACTGTCTCAGGAGAGGGTATTTCAAGGACCCAAAAGGGTACAGGTGGGCTTTTGGTGTAGCTGCCTTGGAGATGGAGGAAATTAAACAGCTGTCTACCTTGCCTGGCCTCTCGAAGGACCCTTCTGTTGTGGGGTTGCTGAAGGTCGAAGAACAACAGGTGCCAATCGCCACCACAACAGTGCACCAGCGGCAATATCGCACCAACCGAGACTCTTTGATCCCCATCCATAAACTCATTCAGCAACTGAGGAGCCAAGGAGTGATCATTAAGACCCACTCACCCTTTAACAGTCCCATATGGCCAGTCCGGAAGTCTAACGGAGGGTGGAGACTAACAGTAGACTATTGTGGCCTGAATGAAGTCACTCCACCGTTGAGTGCTGCTGTGCCAGACATGCTAGAACTTCAATACGAACTGGATTGCAAGGCGGCCAAGTGGTATGCCACAACTGATATTGCTAATGCATTCTTCTCCATCCCTCTGGCAGCAGAGTGCAGGCCACAGTTTGCTTTCACATGGAGGGGCATCCAGTACACCTGGAATCGACTGCCCCAGGGGTGGAAACACAGTCCTACCATTTGCCATGGACTGATTCAGCCTGTACTGGAACAGGGAGAAGCTCCAGAACACCTTCAATACATTGATGACATCATTGTGTGGGGCAACACAGCGGAAGAAGTTTTTGAGAAAGGAGAGAAAATAGTCCAAATCCTTCTGAAAGCCGGTTTTGCCATAAAACAAAGTAAGGTGAAGGGACCTGCACGAGAAATCCAGTTATTAGAAATTAAATGGCAAGATGGTCGTCGTCAGATTCCAATGGATGTGATCAACAAAATAGCAGCCATGTCTCCACCAACTAGCAAAAAGGAAACACAAGCTTTCTTGGGCATCGTGGGTTTTTGGAGAATGCATATTCCAAATTACAGTCTGATCGTAAGCCCTCTCTATCAAGTGACCTGGAAAAAGAATGATTTCAAATGGGGCCCTGAGCAACGACAAGCCTTTGAAGAGATTAAACAGGAGATAGTTCAGAAGTGGTTGGTACTGAGGCACAGCTGCTCCTGGCACCCCGACTGCCAGTGCTGGGCTGGATGTTCAAAGGGAACATCCCCTCTACACAGCATGCAACTGATGCTACGTGGAGTAAATGGGTTGCACTGATCACCCACCGGGTTTGAGTAGGAAACCCCAGTCGCCCAGGAATCTTGGAAGTGATTATGGACTGGCCAGAAGGCAAAGACTTTGGAATATCACCAGAGGAGGAGGTGAAATGTGCTGAAGAAACCCCACTGTATAACACACTGCCAGAAGATGAAAAGTAGTATGCCCTGTTCACTGATGGGTCCTGTCGCCTTGTGGGAAAGCATCGGAGATGGAAGGCTGCTGTACGGAGTCCTACAAGACAAGTAGCAGAAACTGCTGAATGAGAAAATGAATTGAGCCATCCAGCTGGCCTTAGACATCGCTGAACAGGAAAAGTGGCCAGTGCTCTATCTCTATACTGACTCATGGATGGTGGCAAATGCCTTGTGGGGCTGGTTACAACAGTGGAAGCAGAGCAACTGGCAGCGCAGAGGCAAACCCATCTAGGCTGCTGCATTGTGGCAAGATATTGCTGCCTGAGTAGAGAACCTGGTTGTAAAAGTACATCATGTGGATGCTCACGTCCCCAAGAGTTGGGCCACTGAAGTACATTGAAACAACCAGCAGGTAGATCAGGCTGCCAAGATTGAAGTGGCTGAGGTGGATCTGGACTAGCAACATAAGGGTGAACTATTTCTGCCTCAGTGGTCTCATGACACCTCTGGCAATCAAGGGAGAGATGCAACATACAGGTGGGCTCGTGATCGAGGGGTGGACTTGACCATGGACGCTATTGCACAGGTTATCCACGAATGTGAAACGTGCGCTGCAATCAAGCAAGCGAAGCGGGTAAAGCCTCTGTGGTATGGGGGACGATGGCTGAAATATAAATATGGGGAGGCCTGGCAGATTGACTATATCACACTCCCACAAACCCATCAAGGCAAGGGCCATGTGCTTACAGTGGTAGAAACGATGACTGGCTGGCTGGAAATATATCCTGTCCCCCACGCCACTGCCCGGAACACTGTCCTGGGCCTGGAAAAACAAGTCCTGTGGCGACATGGCACCCCAGAGAGAATGGAGTCAGACAACAGGACTCATTTCCGAAATAACCTCATAGACACCTGGGCCAAAGAGCATGGCATTGAGTGGGTGTATCACATCCCCTATCATCCACCAGCCTCTGGGAAAATTGAACGGTACAATGGACTGTTAAAAGCTACACTGTGAGCATTGAGGGGGTGGAACATTCAAGCACTGGGATACACATTTAGCAAAAGCCACGTGGTTAGTGAACACGAGGGGATCTGCCAACCGAGCTGGCCCTGCCCAGTTAGAAATCCTACATACTGTGGAAGGGGATAGAGTCGCTATTGTGCATGTGAAAAATATGCTGGGGAAAACGGTCTGGGTTCTTCCTGCCTCAGGAAATGGGAAACCCATTCGTGGGACTGCTTTTGCTCGAGGACCTGGGTGCACTTGGTGGGTGATGCGGGAGGATGGAGAAATCCGATGTGTGCCTCAAGGGGATTTGATTTTGGGTGAAAACAGTCAATGAAGTGAATGGCACAATGCAAACTGCTATATAATATTGTGTGTCACTTCTGTGTTGTATCAATGATATCAGAGTACGAGCCTCCCAACCCATGGAAGATAAACTGTGAAACAAGCTGTGCAGCAGTGATGGAACGATGACTGACTCGGTATGCAGCAACCCAACGCCACACACGCCATCTCTCCCACCCTGGAAGACTGATACGACAGATGGAGCCCAGAGTCATGGACTGGGTGAACTCAATGGACATTTTAATGGACATTTTACAGGGAAGGTCCATAGACTAATGGAATGATGTCTGTGTATTATGTTAAAGGATAGGAAGGGGAGGGGTGGTGGTTGGTGCGGTTGTATTGCATTGTACGGGACCTGGGCATGGTGTAAATGGTATGGAATAAGGGGTGGAGAATGTGCTGGTTTTGGCTGAGAAGGGGTTAATTCTCCTCACTGTGGGGGTCGGCTGCCTTTCCAGCTTCCCGCGCTCTGCCGCGTGGCGGGGTGGGGCTGGGAGGGGCAGGGCCATGGTGGGGGCGGCTGACCCCGACTGGCCAATGGTATGTTCATTCCATACCATGTGACACCATGACCAGTATATTGAGGGGGGGCGGTTTGCGGCTCGGGAGCGGCGTGGCTTCGGGTCTGCAGGCGGTGAGTGGCTGCGTTGCTTGCGGTTCGTTTCGGCGGTTCGTTCCCCCTCTCCCTTCCCTTCCCCCCTCCCTCGGGGCTTTGCGCCTCTCGTTGTTCTCCTTTACATTGCATTTCTGTTCTTGTTTCTTTTAATTTTAATTATTAAACTGTTCTTATCCCAACCCACGAGCGTTACCCTTCTGATTCTCTCCCCCATCTACCGGTGGGGGAGTGAGCGAGCGACTGTGTGGGGCTGAGATGATGTCTAAACCACGACAACCAACTAGCAAAAAGGAAACACAAGCATTTTTGGTGCTGTGGGTTTTTGGAGAACGCATATTGCAAATTACAGTCTGATTGTAAGCCCTCTCCATCAAGTGACCCGGAAGAAGGATTTCAAATGGGGCTCTGAGCCATAACAGGCCTTTGATGAAAATAAGCAGGAGATAGTTCGTGCAGTAGCCCTTGGGCCAGTCCAGGCAGGACAACATATGCTCTGCACCACAGCTGGGGAGAATGGTCCTACCTGGATCTACTGGCACAAAGCACCAGGGGAGACCCAAAGTCGACCTCTAGGGTTTTAGAGTCAGGGATACAGAGGGCCAAAGCCCACTGTACTCCAACTGAAAAAGAGATATTGGCAGCATATGAAGGGGTTTGAGCTGCTTCAGAAGTGGTTGGTACTGAAGCACAGTTGCTCCTGGCGCCCCGACTGCTGGTGCTAGGCTAGTTGTTCAAAGGAAAGATCCCCTCTACACAGTGTGCATGTACCCCAGCGGATTTGATTTTGGGTGAAAACAGCCAATGAAGTGAATGGCATAATGCTATTTCCTATATAATACTGTATTTCAGCTCTTCTGTGGTTACTATATGCCATATCAATGATATCACAGTAGTAATCTAATTCATGGAAGACGAACCTTGATGAAACTGAGCAAAGTGCAGCAGTGATGGAACAAGGACTGACTTTAGTATGCAACAATCCAACACCACACACACCATCTCTCCTGCCCTGAAAGACTGTTAAGATAGATGGAGCGCAAAGTCATGGACTAAGTGAACTTAATTGACATTTTTTGTGGATATTTTACAGGGTTGGTCCATAGAATAAGGGAATGATATCTGTGTTTTATGTCAAAGGATCGGAAAGGGGGTGGTGGTTGGTACGGTTGTACTGTATAGTATTGGACCTGGGCAAGACTTAAATGGTAATGAATAAGGGGTGGAGAATGCGCTGGTTTTGACTGGGATAGAGTTCATTTTCTTCACTGTAGCTGGTATAGTGCTGATGGGACACTGATATTTTAGTTGTTGTTAAGTAGTGGCTAAGTGTTGCTAAGTAGCAACTATATTATCATAGAATCATAGAATCATAGAATCATTAATGTTGGAAAAGGCCTCTAGGATCAAGTCCAACCGTCAACCCAACACTACCATGTCTCCTAAACCATGCCCTGAAGTGCCACGTCTACACGTCTTTTAAATACCTCCAGGAATGGCGACTCTACCACCTGTCTGGGCAGCCTGTTCCAATGCCTGACCACACTTTCAGTAAAGAAATTTTTCCTAATATCCAATCTAAACCTCCCCTGATGCAACTTGAATCCATTTCCTCTTGTTCTGTCTCTAGTGACCTGGGAGAAAAGACCAACACCCGCTTTATTACAACCTCCTTTCAGGTAGTTGTAGAGAGCAATAATGTCTCCCCTCAGCCTCCTCTTCTCCAGACTAAACCACCCCATTTCCCTCAACCTCTCCTCAGAAGACCTGCTCTCCAGACCCTTAACCAGTTTCATTGCCCTTCTCTGGACACACTCCAGCACCTCGATGTCCTCCTTGTACTGAGGGGCCCAAAACTGAACACAGCATTCATGGTGGGGCCTCACCAGTGCTGAGTACAGGGGCACGATCACTTCCCTACTCCTGCTGGCCACACTATTCCTGATACAAGCCAGGATGCTGTTGGCCTCCTTGGCCACCTGGGCAGACTGCTGGCTCATATTCAGCTGGCTGTCGACCAACACCCCCAGGTCCTTTTCTACCAGACAGCTTTCCAGCCTCTCTTTCCCAAGCCTGTAACATTGCATGGGGTTGTTGTGACCAAAGTGCAGGACCCAGCACTTGGCCTTGTTGAATCTCATACAATTGGCCTCAGCCCATCGATCCAGCCTGTCCAGGTCCCTCTGCAGAGCCTTCCTACCCTCCAGCAGATCGACACTTCCACCCAACTTGGTGTCATCTGCAAGCTTGCTAAGGGTGCACTCGATCCCCTCATCCAGATCATCAATGAAGATATTAAACAAGACTAGAAGTTAGTCCCTAGTAGTTAGGGACCTTTCCAGCTTCCCATGCTCTGCCACTTGCAAAAGAAGCCGGGAGAGACATTTCTCTGCAATGACTAGAAAATAATTGTCAAATGTCTGAGACTTCACTAAGATGCTGCTAGCACTGAAACATCACCTGTCAGGAAGATATTACCTTACCATGAAGAATACGATTGCTGCTTATTTCCTTCTAAACATTTACAAACTTAAGTGAGAACAAGAATAGCAGGTTTTACTGTACAAAAAAACCCTCAATATGTATGCATTGTCAGGTAACCTCACATTCTCTGACGAATAAGCAATTGAATTTGCAGTTGTTTGCACATCCCTACAAATATCAACAAAATCAGACATCTGTCATGCCAGATGAGGAAACATGACTCATTTAATATGCTTAGTACTCTATTAATCTTTGAGAAGGTCACTTGGATTTTAGCGTGTAAATAACCACGTAGCAACAAAAAAGTTATGGCCATATGTGGTGGGTTAGCCTTGGCTCACAGCCAAATGCCCACCAAGCTGCTCACTCACTCCCCCTCCTCAGCAGGATAGGGGAGGAAATAGGATGAGAAAACTCATGGGCTCAGATAAAGACAGGGAGATTGCTTACCAATTGCTTTAATGGCCAAAACAGAGTCAACTGGGGGAAAATTAATTTAGTTTATTGTCAATTAAAATAGATTTGGGTAGTGAGAAACAAAGATAAGCATTAAAACAACACCTTTTCTCTCCTTTCCCATGTCCAACTACACTCCAGGCTCCTGACTCCTCTACCCCTCCACCTGTGCTGCTCAGGTGGGGTGGGCGCAGGTTATGGTCAGTACATAGTGTTTTTCTTTCTGTAGTTCCTTCTCACACTCTTCCTCTTCTCTGGCATGGGTTCCCCACATGCTGCAGTCCTTTCAGGAAAAAATCTGCTCCAGTATGGGTTCTCCATGGGCTGCAGGGGATGTCTGATCAGGCACCATGGAGTACCTCCTTCTCCCTGACCTTGGTGTTCCTTCTGCTGTTTCTCACTCTTTTTGTTCCCTCCTCCTCTCTCTGTCTGGCATTTTTTTCCCTTTCTGAAATATGTTTTCACAGAGCTTCCACAAACTTCACTGACTGGCTTAGCTCTGGCCTGTGGTGGGTCCATTGCCGTGCCAGCTGGAACCAGGTGTGTGTGGCACAGGGCAGCCACTGACCTCTTCTCACAGAGGCCACCCCTGCAGCCACCCCACTACCAAAACCTTGCTACACGTACTCAATGCACCATATTCAGTTCCCCTTCAAATGACATATCTGATTAAGATAAAACATCATATTTAGCACAATCTGTTTAAAGTTTATTTTGGATATATGCAAAAACTTTCAATTATGAAGGACTTGAAAATAAAATAATTTTATTGAAGTAATGCTCATACTGCCCAGTCATGTCCCACTGAAATAAGCACAGAGCAAGCCAGAAAGTTTGCCTTGAAAGCTACCAGTTTAAGACAACAAACATACAAAGGTAGAATTTACTTTTCTGCCATTTTTCAGTACCAATAAACAATTCCATACAGAGTTCAATTGTGGCTTCAAGCCATCAGCTACAAGCAGGTATTGTTCATCTGCCAATAGCACAGGGACTAGACACCTTTTTGATTATATTTTGACTTGATGCATGAGGCTCTTTGGTCCAGTTCAGAATCCTGTCAGAAACGACTCATGCTAAGTGCTGCTTGTTATCCCTACTGACCTACAGCAAAAGTTAGGATAGTCCAAGAATGCCTCCCTTTGCACAGAGCTATTTAACTGAAAACTGGTCTTTTAAAACAATTCTCAATATCCTTTGTTATTCTTCATTGTCCTATATCCAAAATAACTGTTAATTTCAATAGGAGCCCTACATATAGGGGTGAATATAGACACGGTATGGAAGAGAGGATCTTTCCTGCTTCAGCAGATGGTGCTAAAGCATGGGCTACAGCCCCTTGGTCATACAGTCAAATTTTTTTGTTTGATGGTTTGTGGCTGGTTGACACCAGATGGCAGGTAAGCTACCACCAGTTCCTTGGTCATGCCCCGCTACAGCAAAATGTGGCAGGGAATCGAAAAGGCAAAAGCAAGAAAACTTGTGGGTTGAGATAAAGCCAGTTTAATAAGTGAAGAAGAAAATAAAGAAAAACCCACAAATTATGCAAAAGCAGTCACTTGCTACCAGCTGACCAATGCCCAGCCAGTCCCTGAGAAATGGCTACTTTAGGAAAACTGCCCCCCACCTCCACCCAGTTTTATTGCTGAGCATGATGTTATACGGTATGGAATATTTCTTTGGTCAATTTGAGTCAGCTGTCCTGGCTGTGTTCCCTCTTAGCCAACTTGCTGGGGGGGGCAGCGATCTACTACTGATCCTAGTGAAGGCCTTGATGCTGTGCAAGCATTGGTCAACACTAGCTAAAATTTTGGTGTGTTATCAGAACTGCTTTGGTCACAGATCTAAAACAAAGCACCATACAGGCTGCTATGAAGAAAATTAACTCCATCCCAGCCAACCCAGTATATGGCTACTGTAACCTACAGGCCTGTCAGCCTGACCTCGGTACTGGGGAAGATTATGGAGCGATACATCTTGACTGAGTTCACCAGGCAAGTGCAGGACAACCAGGGGATCAGGCCCAGTCAGCATGGCTTCATAAAAGGCAGGTCCTGCCTGACCAACCCGATCTCCTTCTATGACCAGGTGACCCGCCTAGTGGATGAGTGAAAGGCTGTGGATGTTGTCTACCTGGACTTTAGCGAAGCCTTTGACGCTGTCTCCCACAGCATCCTCCTAGAGAAGCTGGCAGCTCATGGCTTGGATGGGTATACTCTTCGCTGGGTAAAAAACTGTCTGGATGGCTGAGCCCAGAGAGTTGTGGTGAATGGAGCTATACCCAGTTGGTTGTCGGTCACGAGTGGGGTTCCCCAGGGCTCAGTGTTGGGGCCAGTCTTGTTTAATATCTTTATCAATGATCTGGATGAGAGGATCGAGTGTCATCAGTGTGTTATCAACATTATTCTCATACTGACTCCAAAACACAGCGCTATACCAGCTACTAGGAGGAAAATTAACTCTATCCCAGCCAAAACCAGGAGAGCAGCCCTCAATACCCCAAGCTTGGGGAAGGCTGCTTAGTTTCATGAGAAAATAATTTAAAGAATCTATGAAATGTATACTCAGACTGGGCACTTCTGTGTACATGCATTCACCACCTTGGGTGATTAATTGCACATCCATTTTTTCCTTCAGAAGTTGACTAACAACAAAGTAGCCATCACAGTCTTTGGCATTATGTGCTAAGAAAGTGTATCCCCAAAACTTTGTGTCCATAAACAACTGAATAAACTCCACAAGACACGTCCCCTTTAAACTCCCCTTCTCCTTCAGTTTTCCTTTCTGCCCTTTCTTCTTCATCCCAAGGGGCATTTAGATCTAACTACATGGCAAAAATGTAGTTCAGGATATGAGTCCCAGTTTCCTGCATAAATTCCATGTCATAGATAATATAGCCCTGCCTTTCTCTGGATTTTTGATCATGGGCATGAAATATTGGTGCTGGTTTACATTACAGATCTTTTCAAAGCACATTCTGCACTTCCAGCCTTTACATTTGTGATGCTTTTCCACATGTGTCTTACACTTTTCACAGAAATCATAGCCAAACAATCAATTTACTTTTTAAATAGCTAGGGCCTTGTGCTTCTGTAAGCATTCCCCAGACCTGCACAACGGCCTGCAGCTGGAGCACCTTATCCTTATCCTTGTCCCCAAGTTAAATGCACAAATGCTAGACAAGCAGAGCTGGCAATAATATTTACAGCTATGGCCATGGTTATACAATGTATGACAAAGCTCACAAAACACAAAAGTTTCTCGCTCCAGATACCTTCCTGACATCTTTAACACCATAATAATGTTCATCATGTAAAAGGAGGAAGCAGGTCTTGGGATATCGAAGATATTGTCTTTTGGCATAAAAATCTACCAACCCTTTTTCCTCACAGGTAAGAGGATGATGCATATATGCATCGTGTAGCAGAGCCTCAAACAAGGGGATGTCACTCAGCATGACCTTCCTGTGCGCAGACCATCCCCAGTTTGTCATGTAGCTCTTTTGCACCACTTAACAATTCTGCATCTATTATATCCCTCAGTGCTGTAATCGCTGCGAAACTCCCAGCAAACAGATATTATTGGAACTGTTACTTAGATCGCTGTCATGGTTTTAGCTGGGATAGAGTTAATTTTCTTCACTCTAGCTGGTATAGTGCTGTGCTTTGAGATTAGCATGAAAACAATGTTGAGATAACACACAGATGTTTTGGGCTCTTGCTGGGTAGTGCTTGTACTAGTCAAGGACATTTCCATCTTCCCATGCTCTGCCAGGTGCACAAGAAGCTGGGAGGGGAGGGGGCACAGCTAAGAGAGCGGATTCAAACTGACCAAAGGGATATTCCATATCATGTAACGTCATGCCCAGTATGTTAACTGGGAGGGGCTGGCTGGGGGAGGGGGGAAAGCAATCGCGGCTCAGGGACGGGCAGCGTTGGTTGGTGGGTGGTGAGTGGTTGTATCGTTTGTGTCTCTGTTTTTTTCCTTTTCCATTTTATTATATTATCATTATTGTTATTATTATCAAAATCATTATTATGATAACTATTATTTTATTGTAATTATTAAACTGTTCTTATCTCAACCCACAAGTTCTTTTGCTCTTCCGATTCTCTTCCCCATCCCACAGTGGTGGGGGGAGTGAGCGAGTGGCTGTGTGGTGTTTAGTTACTGACTGAGGCTGAACCATGACAATTGCTTAAATAGCACTGAGTTTTGTCCATAATTTTGGAATGGGAGATAGATTGCAGGATTCTGCAAACCCCACCCCCAACAAATTTTACAAGAATGATAGCCAGGTTGTCACCGAAATCGGGAATAAACCTCGTAACACCAATGCAGTGTTAAAAGGCAGGCATTCTTTATTTACAGCGCTGGATGCATGGGGGATCGCTTCACCTAACTTGCATACCGTCAGATCTCTTTGTGCCGGTTAAGTACATGCTTCATATACATATTCATTAGCTTTCTGATAAAAGATATACATATTCATCATCATATGCAAATGTCATTTGCACATGCCTGTTGGTGTCTCTGGGTGGTCATCAGGGGTCTCTGGATGAAGAACATACTCTTCCTCCCTGTGTCTGCTAGTTAACCCTTGTGTTCACGCAAACTCAGTTCTGAGATTATGTACGTACTGTCCTTGAGGGATAGTCTGTTCTGCTTTAGTGTCTGCTCTGCAGTTCCTTATCTTTATGGCTCTGTACATCTGCTTTTCTTAAGGCCAAATGTCATCGTGACTTTGTTTAGGTATTTCGAATCTTGAGGCCTCTCTGACACCCCTAAAGCAACATGGTTTAGTCATCGTGCAGGCTGTTCTTGTTTAGGCTACCTCCTTATCTTAGTTAAGTTTTGGCTCCGGGTCCCAGCCTTAGTTGAGCTACACTAGATTGCATTAGTAACTCCCAACCACTTATTCCCTGAATCATTGCTACCTAAAATTGAGGGTTTAATTTATTCCTTAAAATAGAGGTTTGGACCCTAAGCACTAAGAGTGAGGGTTCGGGATCTAAAAATTAGGCTTTGAGTCTGAAAGGAGAGGGGTTCTGACAGAAACACATTATCTATTACATTAATGATTAACTAATGACTAAAATGCAGATTAACGAATACATTGATTGTCCCCAGACTTAATATTCAGTTGGATGGTATAGTAGCATCCATGTTTGGTTAACTTCATCACCCTGGTTACAAGGTGGAAAGTCTGAGCGAAACACAGCTGTCACTCTCATGCAGGAGAGTACTGACTAAGTCTAAAAATCTCTCTGCATTCATATTGCTTAAATTAATAGTGGGAGAATATAAAGAGTTGTGCATGCTGACATCTTCAAGACAGAAATGAACCTAATCACCAAGTTCAAACAGCTAGTGTAAATAGTAAAAAAATGGCTCTACACCCCAAATAAATAGTTTATAAGCTTCATGAAGTGATACCTGATCTAAATTAACAAATCTGTATTTTTCTACATATCGCCTAGCCCCAAACCTCTGGATCAGCCATTCCCCTGCCAAACATGTTTCATCCTAGTTTCTAGGTGGTCTGCCACCTCCTCCAACACCCCTGCTACATTCGAAGGTGGGGATAAAGCTGGGCTTTCACATGCCCCCCTCAGGCCTTGGGAGTGCAGCGGGCAGCCTCCCCTGGGAAACATCTTCATTGTTTTCAACAGCATCTTGCTCTGCAGGGATCTGCAGTAAACAGGAAGTCCCTTCCAGGGGGTCTCTTCTACCTTAGTGGGGGACAGGTTCTGAAAAGCAGTTTGCATTTAAGGGCTCTTTTGGTCCCTGTAACTCCTTGCCAACAAGACACTTGCAGTAATGCAAAATTTGTTTAGCTTGCCTAATCAGCAGTCTTAGTTGTAACAGGGTTTTTTTCTGCTCTGCTGGTCTGTAAGCCAAGGCCCCAGAACTAAGAACCCCACCAGTCCTTTTATGAACCCCATCCTGCCAGCTACTCTTCTGTGCCCAAAAATAGTAATGGTCTTTCAGCTCTGCAACACCCTGCTTTCTCATACTGATCCGCTTGCTCTTTCTGTGGTAGCTGTGGTCTCTTACAGTATAGGTCTGCAGTCTGTCCAAAATCTTGGATCTTGCTGCTTTTGCAGTAATCAGGACAGTCTATCAGGACAGTCTTGATAGCATGCTCGGTATTCTGCCTCTTATTTGCAGTATTGCCCCAAGGATAAGGAAACACATATAGCACCAGCTTGCACCCCAGAATGGTCTTAAAGGTAGCTGTAAGATTCCCCCACAACCACATGCAAAGGGAACTCCCCCACCACCCACCCTTTCTGTGTGACACTGACCTCGAAATCCAGTTTGAAGTTCACAGGCCCATTGGACAGTTCTTCTGGTTCACATGGTCTTTTTCTTATTATCCCCATGCACATGTTCTTGTGAAGATGGCATTTTGTTCTGGTTTTCTGTTTTTGCGCACAGTGTGGCCTGTATCTTGCAGTACCATACAAAGCCCAAATCTGCCCCAGTACTTCATGGTCCTCCTGTTGGGCTAGTTCTGGATGCAGGGGCCTCTCAGTCCTGCTCACAGGACTAGGCCCTTCTTTGTGTGATGGATGCACCTGACCCCTTGACCAGACTGGCAGTGGTTTGGTGCAGGCTCCGGAAAAGGTAAAGGGTTAAGCTGTAGCCAGGCAGTGAACTCCTCTAGTTTCAATCTGTTCTCTGAAAACCCACAAAGGAGCAGAGTGACACAGTGAGCATTGATGCATATGAGCTTGGAACACCCGATCATGCGATTAACACATAAATAGTGGGAGGCTTTTCCAAGACTCATTTATCAAGGAACAAAGAAAGTTGTGGGTACAAGGAGTCTCCTGCATGCCTTTTCCATCGCATGTAATTTGACTACAACCCAACCACTTTATCCTATAAATATGACAGCCTAAGTGAGCCTTCTTTGAGCTCTCCCTGCTAGACAGCATGGCTGCATGGCAGTGATCTCCCCTTGAGCTGGGACACCTCTCAAGGTTGCTCGTCAAGGCAGAGAGACCTTTTACTGATGACAGATCTTTGGTAATGACTGATATCACGCATAACCTTGTAGTATGGTAACTTTGATTTTGTCTTGGTAACTTTGCATGCTGAACTGATGCTAATGAAACATTACATAAACTTTGCATGTACAATCCCTTAGACATAAACCATTGACCAAGTCTGAGACTAAGATTGGACCTAGCTGCACCTAAGCTCCATTGTGAGTTTACAAAGCAAGGGGGTCTACTCTGAAGGGACTTAAAGGGACTACTCCTAAGGGACTTAAAACACACGGGTAATTAAGATGCAAGCATTATAATTAGTTCCAAGAAATAGAATGAATACGTATAACTATTCCAGGAAATCTAAAGCATATGTATATAACTGAGTAATATAAGCTTTGTCTATTGTGACTTACAATATGCACGCTAGGAGGAATTATCCCCTGTCCATCTGGCACCGTAATAAAGAATGCCTGCTTCTTAATACTACATTGGTGTTAAGGAGTTTTATTCCCGATTTCGGTGACAGTTTTGGCAACCCAAATGGGACTCTGCTGCTGGACCACGATGGATCCACAGGATTGCAGGACCTCCAGCTGGAACCAAGGGATTCTTGTGGAGAATCTCTGATCCCTGGACCAAAGACCTCTGAGCAAGGCCCCTGGGAAGGTAAAGGCATTCTTTTCTTAAAGGATTTAAAGGAATATTAAAGGTAAAGGTTGCCTGCCTGTAAGTGTAACCAGAGTGATGAAGTTAACCAACCATGGATGCTGCTATACTCCTTGTACAGCCCTATCCAACTAGAAATCAAGTCTGGGGACAGTCAGTGTATTCTCTGATCTGTATTTTAGTCATTAGTTAATCATTAATGCAAATGAAACAATAGACGATGTGTTTCTGTCAGAACCCTTCTTTTAAGGCTCAAAGCCTAATTTTTAGGTCCCAAACCCTCACTCTTAGTGCTTAGGGTCCAAACCTCTGTTTTAAGGATTAAAGCCTCATTTTTAGGTAGCAATGATTCAGGGAATAAATGGTTGGGCGTTACTAATGCAATCTAGTGTAGCTCAACAAATGCTGGGGCCCAGAGACAAAACTTAGCCAGGATAATGAGGTAGCCTTAGCAGGAACAGCCTGCACGATGACTAAACCTTGTTGCTTTAGGGGTGTCAGAGAGGCCTCAAGATTCGAAATACCTAAACAAAGTCACGATGACATTTGGCCTTAAGAAAAGCAGATGTACAGAGCCATAAAGATAAGGAACTGCAGAGCAGACACTAAAGCAGAACAGACTATCCCTCAAGGACAGTACGTACATAATCTCAGAACTGAGTTTGCGCGAAAGCAAGGGTTAACTAGCGGACACAGGGAGGAAGAGTATATCCTTCATCCAGAGACCCCTGATGACCACCCAGAGACACCAACAGGCATGTGCAAATGACATTTGCATATGATGATGAATATGTATATCTTTTATCAGAAAGCTAATGAATATGTATATGAAGCATGTACTTAACCGGCACAAAGAGATCTGACGGTATGCAAGTTAGGTGAAGCGATCCCCCATGCATCCAGCGCTGTAAATAAAGAATGCCTGCCTTTTAACACTGCATTGGTGTTACGAGGTTTATTCCGGATTTTGGTGACAGTTTTGGCAACTCAGGTGGGACTCCGCTTGTGAATCTCAACGGATCCGCGAGATCACGGGACCTCCAGCCGGCACCGAGGGATTCTCAGGGAGAACCTCTGATCCCTGGACCGAAGAATTCCAAGGAACTCCCCTGGAAAGGTAACAAGGCATTCTTTTAAGGGGGTAACAGAAAGTGGGTTCGAGTCCCACCAGCCTGCTCATGAGATGCGGCAAAAGCTATGCAGAGTTGGGCTGAGAGGTACCTCTACAGGGTTAGAGTCCCCAAGGGGTTAGAGTCCCCACAGGTAACGCCTGCCTATAAGATGCGGTGAAAGCCTCACAGAGCTGGGCTAGGGTCCTGGGCAAGGATAAGGGATTCAAGTCCCCAAGGGGTTAGAATCCCCACAGGTGTAAGGAGGTTGGGATTTCCAGCAGGGGGCTGGAATCCCAGAGGGAGCTTCAACAGGGGTTGGGGTCCCTCTGACTAGTGACTGTGATAGTGCACAATCACACCCACTAGTCTCTTGGGAAGATGGGAACCTTTCTGAGCAAGAAACCCATCCCACAAAAGACACCTTTGGGATGTATCTTAAGACACTGGAAAGATCTAGGGGGTGATCCTTTAACTAGGAAACAATTAATTGAATATTGTAATTGCTGGTGGCCAATGTATCGGTTGGAAGGTGGGGAAAGATGGCCAGAAAATGGGATATTGCAATATAACACCATTTTGCAATTAATATTATTTTGTAAAAGAGAAGGAAAATGGAATGAAATGGCTTATGTTGATTTGTTTTTTACTTTGTGAAACCATCCAGAGTGGCAAGGGCAACGCGGAATCCATTTACCAGGTTCCGGGCTTATGGTTGTAACAGGAGAAAAATGTAGCGAAAATACAAGAAAGTGTTGATCTTCTTGCAGTTCTGGTGGGGGTCATTTGAAAAATGAAGCTGAGGAAGACAATGTTGAAGTAATGGTTGCACCCCATAGGAGATGGGGAAGAGGCCAGGAAGATCTAGAGCAGGACATTGAAAACCCTTCTGATCCCCGAAGGATTTAGCCCTATCTCAGGAAGGACAAGGGGAAAGGAAGGGAAGGGATCAACCTCCCTCCAAGCTCCCCTTAGGGAAGCTGTTGGGAATGATGGTCCAGTAATAGTGAAAGTTCCCTTTTCCATAACTGATTTGAGATCATGGAAAGAGACTGCAGGAACTTATTGGGAAGATCCTGAGAGAGTAGCAAAGGCAATTGAAACTATAATCAGGACACAGGATCCTGATTGGAATGATTTACAGGTAATATTATATACTTTGTTGGATGAAACTGAGAAAAAGATGGTATTAAATGCCACCAGGAGACAAGTAGAAGGGGCACATGCTAACGGGGATTTACAAGGAACAGTGGATCAGAATTTCCCATCCACGAACCCCGAATGGGACCCTAATCAACCAGGACCCAGGGGAATGCTGACTAGATATCAGAGATGGATTTTGTTTGGAGTAAGACATGCAATGCCAAAAGCAATAAATTGGTCAAAAATTTTTGAAGTGAGACAAGAATTAAATTACTCCCCTTCAGCCTTTATGGAAAGACTGAAGGTAACTGCCAGAAAATATAGTAATTTGGACCCAGAAAAACCAGAAGAAGCAATACAATTGGCCTCTATATTCATGGGACAATCGGCCCTGGATATTAGAAAGAAACTTCAGAAATTGGAAGGACCTGAACCTAAAGATTTGGCTGAAATGCTTGAAGTAGCTTGGCATGAAGGAGACCAGGGAAATCAACCCTAGCTGAACCTCTGGTTACATTGAAGCTAGGGAATGAAGAAACAGAATTCTTGGTAGATACGGGGGCCACTTATTTGGTATTGAATACATGTAAAGGGAAATTTAGTCATAAATCAGTAGATGTTGTTGGTGAGACAGGGCAAAAAGAAAATTGGCCTTTCTTAGAGCCATTAAAGTTTAAATTGGGGAAACAGTGGGTGTTGTGGTTTAGCCCCAGTCAGCAACCAAGCACCACGGAGCCGCTTGCTCACTCCCCCCGCACCCCTGTGGGATGGGGAAGAGAATCGGAAAAGCAAAAGAACTTGTGGGTTGAGATAAGCACAGTTTAATGATTACAATAAAATGATAATAATAGTACCAATGGTTATGATAATAATGACAATAATGTTAATATAATAAAATGGAAAAGGAAGGGAAAGGGAAAAAAGGAAAAAAAACAAACATGGAAACACAAATGATACAACCACTCACCACCCGCCGACCGACACTGCCCGTCCCTGAGCCGCGATTGCCTCCTCCTCCCCCGGCCAGCCCCTCCCAGTTAACATACTGGGCATGACGTTACATGATATGGAATATCCCTTTGGTCAGTTTGAATCCACTCTCTTAGCTGTGCCCCCTCCCCTCCCGCCTTCTTGTGCACCCGGCAGAGCATGGGAAGCTAGACATGTCCTTGACTAGTACAAGCACTACCCAGCAACAGCCCAAACATCTGTGTGTTATCTCAACAGGTTTTTTCCATGCTAATTTCAAAGCACAGCACTATACCAGCTAGAGTGAAGAAAATGAACTCTATCCCAGCTAAAACCATGACAGTATCCACCCCTTATTCCATATCATTTACATCATGCTCAGGTCCCATACTATTCAGTACAAATTCAATAATCCCTACCCATCTTCTCATGCTTTAACAGCATATACAGAGTTTTCATTTATCATTCCCCTAGTCTATGGACCACCCCTGTAAAATGCCTGTTAAATGTCCATTGAGTTAATTTAGTCCATGACTTTGGGTTTCATCTATTGTAAGAGTCTTTCAGAGAGGTGCGGTGTGTGGGGTCAGATTGTTGCATGTCAGTCCTTGTTCCATCACCGCTGCACTGGTAGTTCTTGTTCTCTCACTGCTGCACTTTGCTCGGTTCCACTGAAAGTTCATTTGCTATTATTATTAATTGGGAGATTCCCACCATGATAACATACCATTGATATGGCATATAGCAACCATAGTACTGATGACATACAACATCATATAGCAATTAACAGCATATTATTCCGTTCATTGGCTGTTTTCACCCAAAATTAAATCCCCCTGAGGTACACACCGGACTCCTCCATCCGCCCTTGATGGCCTGAGGTGTCATGGGCCCACCGAGCTAGAAATAGTTCACCCTTATGTTGCCAGTCCAGATCCACCTCAGCCACTTCAATCTTGGCAGCCTGCTCTACCTGCTGGTTGTTTCGATGTTCTTCAGTGGCCCGACTCTTGGGGACGTGAGCATCCACGTGATGTACTTTCACAAACAGGTTCTCTACTCGGGCAGCAATATCTTGCCACAATGTGGCAGCCCAGATGGGTTTGCCTCTGCGCTGCCAGTTGCTCTGCTTCCACTGCTGTAACCACCCCCACAGGGCATTTGCCACCATCCAGGAGTCAGTATAGAGACAGAGCACTGGCCACTTTTCCCGTTCAGCAATGTCTAAGGCCAGCTGGATGGCCTTTACCTCTGCAAACTGGCTCGATTCTCCTTCTCCTTCAGCAGTTTCTGCTACCTGTCGTGTAGGACTCCATACAGCAGCCTTCCATCTCCGGTGCTTTCCCACAAGGCGACAGGACCCATCAGTGAACAGGGCATATTGCTTCTCATCTTCTGTCAGTTTGTTATACAGTGGGGCTTCTTCAGCACGTGTCACCTCCTCCTCTGGTGATATTCCAAAATCTTTGCCTTCTGGCCAGTCCATAATCACTTCCAAGATTCCTGGGCGACTGGGGTTTCCTACTCGAGCCCGCTGGGTGATCAGTGCAACCCATTTACTCCATGTAGCATCAGTTGCATGGTGTGTGGAGGGGACGTTCCCTCTGAACATCCAGCCCAGCACTGGCAGTCGGGGTGCCAGGAGCAACTGTGCCTCAGTACCAACCACTTGTGAAGCAGCTGAAACCCCTTCATATGCTGCCAATATCTCTTTTTCAGTTGGAGTATAGCGGGCTTCGGACCCTCTGTATCCCCGACTCCAAAACCCTAGGGGTCGACCTCGGGTCTCCCCATGTGCCATAGGCTCTAGGTAGGGCCATTCTCCCCGGCTGCAGTGTAGAGCACATTTTTTACATCTTGCCCTGCGCGGACTGGCCCAAGGGCTACTGCATGAACTATTTCTCCTGTTTAATCTGTTCAAAGGCTTGTCGTTGCTCAGGGCCCCATTTGAAATCATTCTTTTTCCAGGTCACTTGATAGAGAGGGCTTACGATCAGACTGTAATTTGGAATATGCATTCTCCAAAAACCCACGATGCCCAAGAAAGCTTGTGTTTCCTTTTTGCTAGTTGGTGGAGACACGGCTGCTATTTTGTTGATCACATCCATTGGAATCTGACAATGACCATCTTGCCATTTTATTCCTAAGAACTGGATTTCTCGTGCGGGTCCCTTCACCTTACTTTGTTTTATGGCAAAACCGGCTTTCAGAAGGATTTGGACTATTTTCTCTCCTTTCTCAAAAACTTCTTCCGCTGTGTTGCCCCACACAATGATGTCATCAATGTATTGAAGGTGTTCGGGAGCTTCTCCCTGTTCCAGTACAGTCTGAATCAGTCCATGGCAAATGGTAGGACTGTGTTTCCACCCCTGGGGCAGTTGATTCCAGGTGTACTGGACACAACCTCCAAATGAAAGCAAACTGTGGCCTGCACTCTGCTGCCAGAGGGATGGAGAAGAATGCATTGGCAATATCAATTGTGGCATACCACTTGGCTGCCTTTGACTCCAGTTCGTATTGAAGTTCTAGCATGTCTGGCACAGCAGCACTGGAGTGACCTCATTCAGGCCACGATAGTCTACTGTTAGTCTCCACTCTCCATTAGACTTCCGTGCAGGGATGAATGTAATGGACTCCTGACAGATGTTCTGCATAAGACCTTTACTCTCAACTTTTCATTGCTTGTATGTCTTTTTGACACATTCCTCATGCGATCACGCGCACAAACAATTTCTGTTATTCGTAAGCTAGCTCTAAGCACGCGCCTTATGCTACATTCTAATACGCTGTTCTATTTGTGCTACTTCATTTGCTTTTGCTTACTTAAATTCTTCTTGGCATTTCCCACGTTCCTGTCTCTGTTTTATACTGCCACATTGCTTCAGTTCAAGGGCGTGTCAAACAGTGCTAAGTTACTTGCAAATTCATCACCCACACTTCCGCACTGGCCGTATGGGACTGTTAAAGGGTGAGTGGGTCTTACTGATCACTCCTTGGCTCTCCAATCGACAAATGAGCCCATGGATGGGGATCAGAGAGTCTCGGTTGGTGTGATATTGCCACCGGTGCACTGTTGTGGTGGCCATTGGCATCTGTTGTTCTTTGACCCTCAGCAACCCCACAACAGAAGGGTCCTTTGAGAGGCCAGGCAAGGTAGACAGCTGTTTAATTTCCTCCGTCTCCAAGGCAGCTACACCAAAAGCCCACTTGTAACCTTTTGGGTCCTTGAAATACCCTCTCCTGAGATAGTCTATGCCAAGGATGCACGGAGCCTCGGGGCCAGTCACAATGGGGTGCTTTTGCCACTCATTCCCGGTTAGGCTCACTTCGGCCTCCAATGCAGTTAGCTCTTGGTACCCCCCTGTCACTCCAGCAATACTGATGGGTTTGATGGCAAACAGAAGCAGACCCCCCACAAAATATCAAGATTTTTTTTCATACTGCTACTTTCCAGTTCTGTAACTGCATACTCTTAAGACATAATAGATACCAATCTCATGCTTATAATTTAATCTAAGACCAGGAAAAACTCTTCAAATAAATTTTAATGAATAGAAAGAGGTCCAGATATTGTATTTAAAATGTGATTTAAAAGTACGCCCTTTTTAAGTCTGGAACTTCTACCCTTGGAATTTCTATGGATTTAAATACTATGATTTAAAAAAAAAATCCTCTTAATTTATAAATACATAAGTAAAGAAAGATTGAGAAATCATATTTATAGACAGATTTCTTTTCACTTATCCCTCCCACTTTTGGCTACCATTAATCAAAATGAAACCACTAACAATTCAAAGAGAAAGGAAGTTCTGTACTATCTCAAATACTACTTTCAGTTAAATCCATGCTAAACCCTTCCCTATCATGTTTTAGAATACACATAGCAAATTATACAATCTTTTCTTTTTTGCCAGTGTGTGTCCAGTAAGTTTTCATTTTCTGAAGGCTAGTATCCAGTAGCATTAGCTTGGTCACAAAATGAAGGCCAAAGACTGATATACTTCAGAAAATCAGAGCAGATATTAAACCTCAACATTACAAGCTTAAAAAAAGGCTTTTAATTATAAATACAATAGAAGTTATCATGTGGAACTTACTGTGCTGGCAGTGAATCCAGTTAAACCCCTCTGGACATTTACAAACATATTCTATGAATGAGTCATCTTGATATGCTTTACGCATTTCATACATCTCACCATTATGACACAAATTAGGAAGGCAGGGTCCTGAGAGATTTAAAAAAAGTGTCTATATATTATAATAATAACAATATTTACAGTAATTTCTATGCTTTCATTAAAGAAATAAAATCCTCTATGTAGACCTTTATATTCCACTAACCAACTGTCATGATTTTAGCTGGGATAGAGTTAATTTTCTTCACTCTAGCTGGTATAGTGCTGTGCTTTGAAATTAGCATGGAAAAAAACCTGTTGAGATAACACACAGATGTTTGGGCTGTTGCTGGGTAGCGCTTGTACTAGTCAAGGACATTTCTAGCTTCCCATGCTCTGCTGGGTGCACAAGAAGCCGGGAGGGGAGGGGGCACAGCTAAGAGAGTGGATTCAAACTGACCAAAGGGATATTCCATATCATGTAACGTCATGCCCAGTATGTTACCTGGGAGGGGCTGGCCGGGGGAGGGAGGGAGCAATCGCGGCTTGGGGACGGGCAGCGTCGGTCGGCGGGTGGTGAGCGGTTGTATCGTTCGTGTTTCTGTGGTTTTTTTTTCCCTTTTTTTCCCCTTTCCCTTCCTTTTCCATTTTATTATATTAACATTGTCTTTATTATCATAATCATTATAATTATTATTTTATTGTAATTATTAAACTGTGCTTATCTCAACCCACAAGTTCTTTTGCTCGTCCGATTCTCTTCCCCATCCCGCAGGGGTGGGGGGTGAGTGAGCAAGCGGCTGTGTGGTGTTCAGTTGCCAGCTGAGGCTGAACCATGACACCGACTAAAATATACCCTTCACTTTGTTCAGATAATTTCCCAACACAGATTTTTATGAACAAGAAAAAATATGAAGCAGGTCACTAATTAATCACAACATTATTTTTTAATGTAAGAGAAGACAGGAGACAGAGAAGCTAAAGGTTGCTGTCCTATTAAAGATAACAGTCATTCTAACTTTTATACAAGGGAGGCAATATGCATTAATAAAATGTGTCTGTCATGTAGAGAGTGACACCTACAATAACCCAGAATAATTGCTATATGGCAAATTAGTAGTTTGGAGAGATCTTTGCTATGGCTTTGTGTGACTTTCTGAATGCATGACCATCTGGGCCAGTAGTTAGGTTACTAAACCAATTATTCCTTTTCTATTGAGTGGCTTTTTAGCATAACCATTTCAAATTGCTTTCAAAAATTTCCTCTGACTGAATTGATATTTTTTTCCCCAACTCACCACATGCTATCGTATGAAAAATTTCATCAGTGAGATCTAATTTTATGGTGGTTGTTGTAGTTTTAAAATCTGTTAGAGTGTTCTAGTAGTGATCTGCATTCTGTCAATACAGTTGATATTAGGTTTGTAATAATTATACGTACCTTCAAATAATAACATATCTTTGCCATCTTACTAATCTTATCTGTAACATACATCACAGAATCACAGAATTGTTTAGGTTGGAAGGGACCTCTTGAGATCATCTAGTCCAACCCCCCTGCTCAAGCAGAGTCAGCTACAGCAGGTTGCCCAGGACCATGTCCAGTCAGGTTTTGAGTATCTCCAAGGACAGAGACTCTACAAACTCTCTGGGCAACCTGTTCCAGTGTTTGACCACTCTCACAGTAAAAAAGTGTTTTCTTGTGTGCAGGTGGCATTTAATGATTTTTAACTTATGCCTATTGCCTCTTGTCCTGTGTCGTGGTTTAGCCCCAGCCAGCAAATAAGCACCATACAGCCACTTGCTCACTCCCCCACCCCAGTGGGATGGGGGAGAGAATCAGAAGGGAAAAAGTAAGAAAACTCACGGGTTGAGATGAGAACAGTTTAATAATTAAAATAAAAGAGTAATAATAATAATGATGATGATGATGTAATGAAAAGGAAAACAACAAGAGAAAGAGAAAGGTGAAACCCAGGGGAAAAAAACCCAAGTGATGCAACCGCTCACTACCCGCTGACCAACGCCACCAGTCCCCGAGCCGCAATCACTGCATCCCCCGGCCAACTCCCCCCAGTTAATATACTGAGCATGGTGTCATATGATATGGAATATCCCTTTGGCCAGTTTGGATCAGCTGTCTTGGCTGTGCCCCCTCCCAGCTTCTTGTGCACCTGGCAGAGCATGGGAAGCTGGAGAAGTCCTTGACTAGTGTAAGCACTACTTCGCAACAAATGAAACATCTGTGTGTTATCAACATCATTCTCATACTAAATCAAAAACACAGCACTGTACCAGCTAGAGTGAAGAAAATTAACTCTATCCCAGCTAAAACCAGGACATCCTATCAGTGAGCACCACTGAGAAGAGTCTGGTTCTCTCTTCTTCATTCCCTTTCATCAGGTATTTATACACATGGATAAAATCTCCCCGATCCCACCCTATTCACTTTGCTGTTCTTTTGGGTCCTTCTTTATGCTGTTCCAGTGGTAATAGCCAGCAATAATAAGTACAAGTATTCTCCAAAATGCATAATTACATTATTAAATTGAAATCACATGTTGTTTTTGAAAAAAATAAAGTTGAATGCTAACTTAAAGCATCACAGGAATTAAATCTTGTTGATGCTCTAACTGAATATTTGAGATTTTATAAATAGACGAATCAAATAAATGCATCCTCAGTGGAGTTGCAAAGGGGCTCAGGGAAGAACCATATTATCTGCTTTCTTCTGTTAAGAAAATCCCCCTCCCTAACTATTATATATCTATCAGTCTTTATAGTATCAAAGTGTATTAACTTTGTTAATATATATATTAGTTCACATTATACACTGTACTGTAATGAGGTAGTGGAATTTTACTGGACACTTTGGTATTGTTCATGCTTAAGTAAAACAAACTAAAGGACAGCCCAGCCCCAGAAATAAGGACTTTACTTCCTGGAAGCTTAGAGCTTCCCGTGAAGGATAAAGGATACCCTTGGACAACCAAGATAACGTCAGCATCCTAGCCCCTCTGACACATCTTTGAAATCCTCCCAGTGTCATCCGGTGTCACAGATAAGTAACTATAGCAAGACTGTCTCCAGAGACATCTGGATCAATAGACAAGCAGCAAGAATGCTGCAGAAATATAGTTGCTTTGCAAAGTTTTCCTATGACTAGCAATCATTAGTGTGGGTGTTAGTGATTTGTCAAATCATGTTGTACCTGCATGTTTGAAGGGTATAAGAACTCTGTGTAAAACCACATTTGGGGTGCCTCAATCTGGCTGGGACACCTCATGCACATGAATAAATATTTACCCTTATAATTCTATACTTTGTCCTAGCCTCTCTCAGTTGGCGGTTGTGAATTTTTGTGACACTATAAAATTATTTGTTTCCTGTTGCTCATATTAACAAAAAACCACTATCCCATATAGCACTAGCAAGGTTTCTCAAGAGTTGAGTTTCAGTGATAAATAGCACAGTACTGTTTCCATTTGAAAACTTAAGAGGTTTTTGGTATTATCTTCAAAATTTGTTATGTAACACTCCCAAGCACTAAAATTTGCATGCTTGTTTTTAAAATTCATGTGTTAGCAGTAGTTTTGTTATAGAGATGCACTGCAGCTCTAAAAACAGTAGGAAATTATGTGGGAGATGGATGAGAATTACCAAAGATGGAAATACCTCTTTGTCTTTGCAGTTGTTTAAAGGGAAAAGAAGAATTCACATTTAGAGCAATGAAGCTGGTGAAGGGTCTAGAGAACAAGTCTATGAAGAGCGGTTGAGGGAACTGGGATTGTTTTGTCTGGAGAAAAGGAGGCTGCAGGGAGACCTTATAGCTCTCTGCAACTACCTGAAAGGAATCATAGCATCATAGAATCATTAAGGTTGGAAAAGACCTCTAGCATCAAGTCCAACCGTCAACCCAACACTACCGTGTCTCCTAAACCATGCCCTCAAGTGCCACGTCTACATGTGTTTTAAATGCCTCCAGAGATGGTGACTCTGCCACCTCTCTGGGCAGCCTGTTCCGATGCCTGACCACTCTCTCAGTAAAGAAATTTTTCCTAATATCCAATCTAAACCCCCCCGATGCAGCTTGAAGCCATTTCCTCTTGTTCTATCCCTAGTAACTTGGGAGAAGAGACCAACACCCACTTCATTACAACCTCCTTTCAGGTAGCTGTAGAGAGCAATAATGTCTCCCCTCAGCCTCCTCTTCTCCAGACTAAACAACCCCAGTTCCCTCAACCTCTCCTCAGAAGACTTGCTCTCTAGACCCTTCACCAGCTTCGTTGTCCTTCTCTGGACACACTCCAAAGAATTTGGAGTGGTCTCAGTGGTCTGTCCAGATTAAAGTAGCTGAGGGTTCTGTGCATTTCCTCGAAAATTAAAACAGCCAGACTGACTGTGACATCATTGCTTGTCAGAAAAACATGCGGCTGAATTTCAGCTAGGTGGAAGCAAAGAAGATTTGGGAGCAGGAACACTTACAGGTGCCTTTCTTACCATTGTGCATCTTGTGTTCATGCCTGTCAGGGTCTCAGCCCACAGCTGTCCAGCTCAAACACTGGATCATGATTATCCTGACTGCTTAGTTGTGTTCCCACATGTGTGTTTTTTTTGGGGTGGGCTAATTAACATGGTTTTAGCTAAATCCCAGTTTAAGAATGTGGGTCAGTGTTGACGCGGAAGTCATGGACGCTGCACACGACCAATATGATCAAGCAAATGCCAGTTTATTACAGACACAGCGCGGTTAATATAGCTCTGCAACCACCTTATCACACACAAGCCTATTGTTTATTATACACAAGCCTATTGTTAGTTGGTCAGCATGGCCTTGGGCTTTATCACAAAGATAGCCACTAGCAGCATCAGCAACTCCCGCCTTGTTTTGCTACACTGTAATGAGACACTCCCGCCAGTGGTATGGGATGCGGCCCCTGTTGACAGAGTAGCACCTGTGGCTGACCTTGGAATTTGCAACTTATCAGGAAGACGTAATGCCCTCCTACAGGTTCCCACGGTAAGTTTGTACAATGCCCCTTTGTAAGTCTTGGACAATACAAAATCACATTTGTTAGTAATAGCTACATACATTGGTTTTAACTTGCAACATCCTTGAGGCCTTCTTGTTCACAGGCAGATTAAGTCTGCGCAGTCTGAGCCTGGATTGTTCACTACATGTCCTTTGCTTTCCATATATCCCACAGGTCAGAACTGGTTCCACATAGGAGTCCAGGGGTCTTGCTCCACCCTACATGTGTATTGGCTCCATCCCAGAAGGTTTAATGCCCTCAGACTTGGACTCCCCCAGGTGCTCTCCTGCCACGACTCTGGGTGCACAGTCTTAGGTGAAGCGCTTCACAAATGCTGCCCTGCTGCATGGCGTGGTGCTTGTGTTCACAGATGTAACCAGAAAAGGTTAAAAAGGAAAAACACAAACCCACAACCAAACCCACCCCACCCCCCCAAAAAAAAAAAAAAAAATCAACAAAAACTTTATGGCCAAAGATGGGTCAAGAAGAATCCCAGGGCAAATGCTGTGTGGTGTCGCTGGACTTTTATTTTAGTGCTGTGGCCTAGGTGAAAAGAGGGACAAGAGTACCTAAATGTGACCCTTTAGCTCAAAGACAAGCAGCTCCTTGGTAAACCTGGTATAAGGTGTTCCATGGTTTAGGTTGGGTTTTCCCTGAAGTGCTTCTCTTGATTAAACAGCTCTTTGCTTCGCAAGAGCTGGATGGTCAGTGGGTCAGACCTGATTGTGAGAAACCACAGTGTAAATTTGTGGCTCCAGTGCCAGGTCTAAAGGTCAAAAATGCTGCGTGCCCCCCCCGCGACCCCCCCCCCCGCCTTGCTCCTAGTTCACCTGAATATCTGGTGGCTCTAGCTGTTCCTCTGCCTGCACTGATGGACAAACCTGTCTTCCTGGATTTAAGCCAATGCACTGGAAACGGTGGGGAAGGGTCATACTGGTTTTAGTGAGCTTGTACTGGTAAGTAAAGAGGATAGAGGCTAGAGAGGAGTGCTATGAGTAGATTTGGACCAGGCAAGGTGATTTGGAGGGGAGGCAGCCAATATTTGTATTGGTGTTGTCCTATGCTGCATGAAGCTGCTTATGAGTTAAAGAAAGTAACACCCCTGTGTCTGTCAGCATGCACCACTCATGTATTATCAGGTAACACATGGTGACTTGAATACCTGGGAAATTTTGACAGTTTTAATTCTTATCATTTACTAATTTGCTTCTACCTTCCTAAAATAGCTGCCGCTTTTAGTCAAAATTTTGATGGTGTACCACAGTTTATGGCACTGAGAACCAAATTGCAATACATCATGAGCCACTTCCTGATACAAATTGTAACAAATGATCTTAATAATGTAACCTTCAAACTATGATTCTTACTTTCAACAGAACCTCTGCTATTAGGAATTGAGCAAGTATCAGAGAGAGAGAGAGAGGTAACTTCTTGTAAAGCACAGTTATAAAGGTTTATTAAAAGTATTCATGTAGATCTTTCATTTCCTTGGTGAATAGCTTTATGTATTGGGTTTGCATGGCAAGGTTTTGGTAGCAGGGGGGCCATAGGGGTGGCTTCTGTGAGAAGATGCCAGAAGTTTCTCCTATGTCTGATAGAGCCAATGCCAGCTGGCTCCAAGATGGACCCGCTGCTGGCCAAAGCTGAGCCAATAAACAATGGTGGTAGCGCCTCTGTGATGACATATTTAAGAAGGGGAAAAAAAACTGCTGTGCAACAGCAGCCAGAAGACAGGAGTGAGAATATATGAAAGAAACAGCTATGCAGACACCAAGGTCAGTGAAGAAGGAAGGGGAGGAGGTGCTCCAGGTGCCGGAGCAGAGATTCCCCTGCAGCTTGTGGTAAAGGCCATAGTGAGGCAGGTTGTCCCCCTACAGCCCATGGAGGTTAACAGTGGAGCAGATATCCACCTGCAGCCTGTGGAAGACCCCATTCCTGAGCAGGTGGATGTTCCCAAAGGAGGCTGTGACCCCATGGAGAGCCCATGCTGGAGCAGGCTCCTGGCAGGACCTGTGACCTTGTGGAAAGAGGAGGCCACGCTGGAGCAGGTTCGCTGGCAGGACTTGTGATCCCATGGGGGATCCACACTGGAACAGTCCATTCCTGAAGGACAGCACCCTGTAGAAAGGAGATGTGAAAAGGACTCATGCTGGAGCAGTTTGTGAAGAACTTCAGCCCATGGGAAGGACCCACATTGGAGCAGTTCATGAAGGACTGCCTCCTGTGGGTGGAGCAGGGGAAGAGAGTGAGGAGAAAGGAGCGCCAGAGACATGTGATGAACAGACTGCAACCACCATTCCCTGTCCCCCTGTGCTGCTCAGGGGGAGGAGATAGAGAAATGAAGTTGAGCCTGGGAAGACTGGAGGGGTAGGGGGAAGGTGTCTTAAGATTTGGTTTTATTTCCCATTGCCCTACTCTGACTTTTGATCGGTAATAAATTAACTTCCCCAAGTCAAGTCTGTTTTGCCCATGATGGTAATTGCTGATTGATCTTTCCCTGTACTTATCTCAACTCACAAGCCTTTAATTTTATTTTCTCCCCCTGTCCTGTTGAGGAGGGGGAGTGAGAGAGCAGCTTGGAGGACACCTGGTGTCCAGCCAAGGTCAATCCACTACACTTTCTAACTCAGGATTTCTCTGTGGTTGGTATTCTGAGAAATGTTGCTTTCATTTAATCTTTAAATCCAATGTTATAGCAAGTGTGTGTTTTTTTTTTTAAATTTTATTTCTATAAAGCACATTTAGTAAGTGCTTGCTGTGAAGTTTTTTGTGTGTCCTTTCCTATCTAGCAACTATATCTCTGCAGTAGAGATCCAAGTGAAATAGCCATCTGCTTTAGCAAAATGTTTTTCTGAACTTATATGCATGCAAGGAGAGCTTCCTGTTAAGCAAAATATTTATTTCTCAAACGGTATTTTATATCTTCTTTTTCTGTGCTGTTATTTAACAGCACAGGGCACTTGTCATGAACTTATGCTAATCAGCCCACTAGCTGCATTTATGAGCAGCATTATTCCTTTAGTATTTAGTAGAGTGTATAAACTAGTTTTATCAGCTAACTTTGTTGAAGATGAGCAGTTGCTTAGTAACCTAACCCTCGCTTGCACTCTCTCTGCTCCATTGAGTAGGCTGCTGGAGGTTGCCATCTCTTTCCAGAAGACTGGGAGGAGTATAGGTGTGGAAAGTGGATGAGGATGATCCTGGAATTACCTTTCTGTTCCTGTTATACTAAACTTGAGCTGTCCTACCCCTGCACAGCTGGTGTCTGGCTAGCAGTAGTACTCGGCAGAGTTGAGTGAACGTGGCAATAGATTATAATTATTAATAAATTTCAGTTTCATGTAGAAAAGGAATTGCTGTTTTAAAAACAAAAAGTGGAGTGAAAGATTTCTGCCTTAACTAAAGAATGTTCTTCTCACAGCTCTCATATCACTCCCACAATTTTCCATACTGAAATACACAGACAACTTCATGTTGCTTTTGTATGTTGGAAAGTGATTTGGGAAGTTTTGTTCAGAAAATGGTAAAAAGAGAAACTTTGACGTAAAGCAATGAACAAAAGAAACTTTATGAAGAATACCAGTTATTTAAAAAGTAATTTTAAACCTCACTGGGTAACCTTTTAACAGTTTTCCAACATTAAACATTTATAGGTTAGTTTATGCTCAGGCAAGTCAGAAATTATTTTCTGTGCTTCAGTGTTGATAAACTGCAGTAAGGGTTAGTGTTTTGTACTTCTTGTGCAAGCGTGGAAGACCTTGTATCACCTGAAGTCTCTTGTACATGAGGGCATAATAATGAAATATTTATTTATTCCTCTAAGCAGCTGTGAACAAAAAGTAAAAAGTTTCAAGATCTGTATCTTAAGAATTTATATATAATTTAAATAATCTCCTACAGAAATGCCTATGATAGTGCAATATATAATTTTTAGAAAGCAGAAATGCAGGGCATACTATGCCTAACTGTGGAAACTAGTCTTGATTGATGCATATGGTACTGTAGTTGTTTTTAGCTTATGTTGCTCTGAAAATTGTTGATAAATTGTGGAATGCTTTAAATTTAAGGTTTCTATTTTCAGTAGGAATAAGAGAATAAAGGTTTATATCACTAACCATAACTAACCACATACTATCTTTTAATGTTTTAGTGTACAAATGTACATGATAGAAATTACATAGAAATATTCAGGCATTATGCATATTTGTTATTTCATGTATATACCTCAACACCACATTTTATGGATGTTAAAACTGAATTGATAATTCTTATTTTTTTCCCCATTTATTTATTTTCTGGGTAAAAGTTTTGAATTTATTATTGCATTAAGGTAGATCAGTTCATATGTAGAGAATTAGAACTGATTACTCTAGGGTGTGAGAAGTGAGGCACTGAGCAGTGCGAGTGCAGTTTTCCTGTTGCTGTGTGTTGGAGTGTTTTTCCAGGAGGGACTCAGGAACCAGCTTGACTACAGTGTACTGGATCATTGCCACATTTCTGGGATGAGGAAATATGTTAATTAATAGTATCAAGTGCTGCAGAGAGTGTAGGAGTATGAACAGAGTATACTCTCTGCTAGATCAGTTTTTTGTTTTTTTTTTTAAGGTCTATTCTGTGTGCTAAATAAGGTAGAAGTCCTGTGGAAACAGTAGTATGTGATCATCTAATTGGGAGATTATGAGTATGCCCACAAAGGTTGAATTCAGTTTGCACTTATGCTTTTAACATGTGTGATTGATTTTTGCAAATTCACTATTCTTATATAATTCTTGTTGACAGCAAAACAGTCCCACTGCTGTTGAGCTTCAGGATGTTTTTGTAAATGGAAACATTACATTCAGTTTCATTTTTTTGAATAGCTGTTGTTTGAGACATCATTGCTTCCTCATTCCTGTGTCTTCCCTAGCCCCTCCAGTGGAAGAAAGAGCAAGAGGAGGTGTTACGCTGGCTCTGAGTATCCTGTGTAGTGGTGTGGTGCACTGACCCTTCAGTCATAGGTGGGGTGGGCTCATCCATCTTTGTAACAAGGGAAAGGAACTGGGCAAAAGGAGCAGGAGTTATTTAAACTGATGCTGGAGTAGAAGGGGATTTGTGTGACTTAGAACATTTTGGTTTTGTTGGATGTCCATGGTACCCAACCTAACAGTGAAAGTTAGATCATGGTGTTAAGTGAGACACATCCAATGTTAGTTCTGTTAATAGTGTGACTTGCAGCCCAATTCCACTCTTTCCTCTTTCCCTTTCTTGGTGTGGCCCTTTGCCGCATGCATACTCTGTCTACATGTTTTTGTGACAACAGATATAAAGAAAAATCTGTTCTCTCTACACTGCCATATAAAAAAAAGAAACCTTGGATAAGGTGAAAGACCTTGGCAGATATAACAATTTTATTATGAGTTTCTGAGCTCATTTTTTAAGAGGTACTCACTAGCTGTCCTATTTATTAATTTTACTCAAATATCTCAGGATTTTTAGCTGGTGATATAACTCATGAGACTATGCGGTGTAACCGTCAGGCCAGTCAGTCGGCGATGAACGCAGCAGCGGCAACGGTAAGTTCCACGGCTGGGCACTAGATTGGGGCAGACAAGGTGGTTCCCGGAGCCAGGGAAGCCCGAGGAAGCACAGAACGGCCCAGCAGCACTCGCGAGGGAGGCTGACGCGGCCTGGGCGTTGCCACGAGCAACCGCGGGAGATTTAAACGGCCCCTAGGGAGTGTGAGCGAGTGTTTGCATGGCAGTTCGAGTAGGTAGGGTGCTGCATCCCGCTTGTAGGCCCACAGCCTGGGAAGTTCTCTAGGTCTCTGCCAGGATGGTGAGCACTCACTGCAGAGTTAATACCAGTGTTATCATGGTGAAAACCCCAGAGAGGTCTGATGCATCCACTCAGATGGAACTGGTAAGGAAGGTGGCCTCAGTACAGGTGGTAGGTTGCAATGAGTGCCCTGACCCTTCTGCTGGTGTGAAGGTAAGCACCTGCACAAGGTGTGCACAGGTTGATGATCTGTTGTGCCAGGTGGCTGAGTTGCAGGAGACAGTTAGAAAACTGTGTAGTATTAGTAGAGCTGAGGTGGAGGTAGATAGGTGGATTCAGAACCATGTTCCTGTAGTAGACACCACTGAGAAGGAGGCACCTTGGACTCTGGTGACCTGCAAAAGCAGGGCTCTGCTTCGGCCCCTACCTTCCAGTACCACCACCAACAACAGATTTGAAGTTTTAACAGCTGTAGACGCTGATAAGCAAGGTCTGCAAGGTGCAACTGTACCAGCAGCACAGAGTGGATACAGTAAAAAGAGATGAGTGCTTGTAGTGGGTGACTGTTAAAAGGCACTGAGGCACCCATCTGCCAACCTGACAGGTAATCATGAGAGGTTTGCTCCCTTCTGGGAGCTAAGATCTGAGACATTGCTGAGAGGGTGCTGCAACTTGTCAAAAGCACAGATTACTATCCACTGCTACTCTTCCATGTGGGCACAAATGACACTGCAAGCCAGAGCCTGGGCAGAACTAAGGAAGACTATAAAAGCCCTGGGGAAGCAAGTGAAAAATATTGGTGCCCAAGTCATCTTCTCCTCCATATTATCTGCTGGAGAAAAATGGGCAACTAGAAAAAGAGTAATAATGCAAATCAACTCCTGGTTACGTGGCTGGTGTTGACTTTTATGACAAGGGGACATTCTTCAGCAACCATAGGCTGCTAAGGAGGGATGGACTCCACATGTTGGGAAGGGGCAAGGGAATCTTTGGCAGTAGGCTGGCCAACTTGGTGAGGAGGGCTTTAGAGTGAGGAACTTCGGGGATGGAGACCAAAGTGGCAATGCTAATGCCATCACATACAATGGGGGAATAAGACAGGTAAATCAGAGCAGTGATAAAGGTGCCTTAGTGGTCTCACACGATGATAACCAGGAGACCAACCACCTCAAGGGGTTGCATGGCTATAGTGGATGCTCATGCACCCCTCCAAGGAAACCTGTATACTCAAGTACCATTCTGAAATGCCTGTACACCAAAACATGCAGCACGGGCAATAAACAGAAGGAACTAGAGGTCTGTGTACAGTCACAGGGCTGTGATCTCATTGCAATCACAGAGATGCAGTGGGATAGTTCACGTGACTGGAATGTGGTTGTGGAAGGCTACAGGCTTTTCAGGAAAGACAGACCAGCAAGGTAAGGTGGGGAAGTTGCTCTTTATGTGAGGGAGCAACTGGAATGCATCGAGCTCTGCCTAGGAGTGGCAGGAGAACAAGTTGAGAGCTTGTGGGTAAAAATTAAGGGACAGCCAAATATGGGTGACACGGCTGTGGGCGTTTGCTACAGGCCACCTGATCAAGAAGAGGTATTTGATGAAGCCTTCTACAGACAACTGGAAGTAGCCTCATGTGCTGGTTTTGGCTGGGATAGAGATAATTCTCTTCACTGTAGTGCCTGTAGTAGTCAGGGACCTTTCCAGCTTCCCATGCTCTGCCATGTGGGCAAGAGGCTGGGAGGGAAGGGGCCACAGCCAAGACAGCTGACTCCAACTGGGCAACGGGATATTCATTCCATAACATGTGACACCATGAGCAGTAAATTAACAAGGGCAGCTGGCATGCGGGGAGGCGGTTGCAGCTCAGGGACTGGTGCCATCGGGTCAGTGGGCAGTGAAGGGCTGTGTCATGTGCTGTTTGTTTTGGTTGTGCATTCCCCGCCCCGGGTTTCGCGCCTCTCATTGTTTTCCTTTTCACTGCATTATTGTTGTTATTGTTTTATTTTAATTATTAAACTGTTCCTATCTCAACCCACAAGCTTTACCCTTCTGATTCTCTCCCCCATCCCGCCGGTGGGGGAGTCAGTGAGTGGCTGTGTGGGGCTGACTGTCATGGTTTTAGCTGGGATTGAGTTAATTTTCTTCACTGTAGTTGGCATAGTACTGTGCTTTGGACTTGGTATGAAAAAAAATGTTGAGATAACACACAGATGTTTGGTTGTTGCTAGGTAGCACTTGTTCTAGTGTCCTGGTTTCAGCTGGGATAGAGTTAAATTTCTTCGTAGTAGCTAGTATGGGGCTATGTTTTGGAGTTTTGCTGGAAACAGCGGTGATAATGTGGAGATGTTTTAGTTGTTGCTAAGTAGCACTTAGACTAGTCAAGGACTTTTTCAGCTCCCCATGCTCTGCCGGGTGCACAAGAAGCTGGGAGGGGACACAGCCAGGACAGCTGACCCAAACCGACCAAAGGGATATTCCATACCATATGATGTCATGCTCAGTATATAAAGCTGGGGAAGAAGAAGGAAGGGGGGACATTGGGAGTGATGGCGTTTGTCTTCCCAAGTAACCGTTACGTGTGATGGAGCCCTGCTTTCCTGGAGACAGCTGAACACCTGCCTGCCCATGGGAAGCAGTGAATGAATTCCTTGTTTTGTTTTGCTTCTGTGCGCAGTTTTTGCTTTATATATTAAACTGTCTTTATCTCAAACCATGAGTTGACTCACTTTTACTCTTCCGATTCTCTCCCCCGTCCCACCAGGGGGGAGTGAGCGAGTGGCTGCGTGGTGCTTGGTTGCTGGCTGGGGCTAAACCACGACAACTAGTCAAGGACTTTTCTAGCTTCCCATGCTCTGCCAGGTGCACAAGAAGCCGGGAGGGGAGGGGGCGCAGCTAAGAGAGTGGATTCAAACTGGCCAAAGGGATATTCCATATCATGTAACGTCATGCCCAGTATGTTAACTGGGAGGAGCTGGCCAGGGGAGGGAGGCAGCAATCATGGCTCGGGGACGGGTAGCATCGGTCGGTGGGTGGTAAATGGTTTTATCATTTGTGTTTCTGTTTTTTTCCCTTTTCCCTTTTCCTTTTTATTATATTATCATTATTGTTATTATTAACATAATCATTATTATAATTATTATTTTATTGAAATTGTTAAACTGTTCTTATCTCAACCCACAAGTTTTATTTTTGTGATTTTGCTCTTCCGATCCTCTCCCCCATCCCACAGGGGTGGGGTGAGTGAGTGAGCGGCTGCATGGTGTTTAGTTGCCAACTGAGGCTGAACCACATCAGTCCATTTTGGCACCCAACGTGGGGCACGAAAGGTTTGAGATAATAACAGTTGCTAGTCACAGCATTGATTCATCTGTTCTCAATATTAGTTTGTCCAGTCTATACCATGCTGATTGTAAAGTACATGTTAAAAATTGCTGTTGGTTTTTGTAGTTTGCTGTGCTCTGCACTGATTAGAGATGTTTTGCCTAGGAGATATTTTATTAAAACACTGGCCTTGACCGTTATTGGTTATCTGGGTCTTGCATGGAAGTCGTTACTGTACTTCAGCTACCACCTCATGGAGACAATTAGCAATTATACGTCCTCCTCTGAGAGGTTTTTTATGGAGGAAATACAGAATGGCACCTTAGCTACCATCTTATATAATGTCTCCTCCTTCGTTACAACAACTTTTCAGTATCTTGAACATCTTTGGGTAGTTAAGATACATCTGGTGATATTGCTTTGGCAGATGGTGTCAGTTCTACGGTTAGTAAGCAATTTAAGAATACCATCCAAAGATCTGCCCCAAGGCTCAATAGCTATGCATGGCAGGGTATGTGGGATAGTATGGGCAAATGCCTAAGATGGTGGGCACCCCCCGTGGTGTGGGACTTCACCCCTGAACAAGTGCAGAATCCTGAAAAATTAGTAGAATATTTGGAGGAAGTATGTTGTCACCCTGGCAATTCCAGAGAGATACAAATCACTGCAATGTGCTGGGGCCTGGCCCATGCCTATCGAGCCCTGCTCAACAGTATTCAGTGCTCCCAAGGGGAAGAGAAGGCCTCTAGAGCTAAAAAGACAAAGGCAAGGAAAGCGAGAAGCACTGCAGCCACTCAAACCCCAACGACAGACACTGCAGCTACTCATACCCTGGTGAAAGAGTTGCAGCTAAATCAGAGGACCAACTCCTGCCAGTATCAGTCGCCCCTATACTCAAGAAGAAATCTTGGAAGAGAAGGTCAACTCATTTAGAAAGAGATGATGAAGAACCAGGGCCATCACGAGGAGAAGAGGAGGAAGATTTCATTAATGAAACAGAGACCACCCAATCCCTATCCTTGAGTGAGTCGCAAGATATGCGAAAAAATTTCAGCCGTTTTTCAGGTGAGCACATTATCACCTGGCTGCTCTGATGCTGGGATAATGGGGCCAGCAGTCTGGAATTACAGGAGAAGGAAGCCAAACAACTAGGATCCCTCTCTAGGGAAGGGGGTGTTGACAAAGCAATTGGAAAAGGGAAACAAGCCCTCAGCCTCTGGAGGCGACTCCTGTCAGGTGTGAGAGAAAGGTACTCCCTCAAAGAAGATATTCTATTTCGCCTAGGAAAATGGATGACCATGGAGAAAGGTATCCAGTACCTGAGGGAACTAGCTGTGCTTGAGGTGATTTATGGTGACCTAGACGATCAACTGTCATCCAAAGATCCAGATGAAGCCGAGTGCACATGACCCATGTGGCGGAAGTTTGTACAGAGCACACCATCCTCGTATGCAAACTCATTGGCAGTTATATCCTGGAAAGATGACGAGACACCAACGGTGGAGGCGTTGATTGATAAACTGCGGGAGTACGAAGCAAATCTCTCCTCCTCGCTCATCTCAGCTGTGGAGAACCTGTCCCAGGAGTTCCAGCAATGGAAAGAAGCTATGTCCTACTCGCCACCAGTATGGACCAGTATCTCAGCTGTTAGGAGTAAGCGTCCCTTTGCTCAAGAGAAAGGATACACACCACGGGGTACCCTATGGTTTTACCTGCATGACCATGGAGAGGACATGAAGAAGTGGGATGGAAAACGAACCTTGACCCTAGAGGCATGGGTACGTGAGCTGCCAGGGAAAACCATCACTCAGGGGGGTTTCTCCAGGAAAGCTGCTGCTCCAGTTTCCAGTAAGCAGTTCCCCAGACAGAGGGGCAGAAGCACTGATTTTCTGTCTGATCTTAACAGAGAGGAGGCTGAGGGGAGACCTTATTGCTCTCTACAGCATTGGAACAAGCTGCCCAGAACGGTGGTGGAGTCACATGTTCAAAAAACTTGTAGACGTGGCACTTTGAGACATGGTTTAGGAGGCATGGTAGAGCTGAATTGATGGTTGGACTTGGTGATCCTAGAGGTCTTTTCCAACCTTAATAATTTTATGATTCTATGATTCTATGTTTCTCTCTCAAAAGACATCGAGATAAATTTGGCAGCTCTTTTCTTGCAAAAAATAAAAAATCCTGTTGCTTGTCATGGTTGATAAAATAAATGTTTTTCAGTCCATTACTAATACAGTGCTTTCAGCAGAGGAGTGAATCACACCAAGTGTTCTGTGGGACAGAGACACTGTATTCACAGTTTGTTTCATAGGAAACCATGGAATAAAGCATTGTTTACATTCTATAGCTGGAAACCAGGAAGTGATATTCCTGCAGTGGTGGCCTTCAGTGTGAAATGTAGAATGAGGGAGATTTTGTTTACTCTGAAAAACGTCACTACCCAATGTTTTAATCCTTTGTCAACAGTGAGCTTTCAGAAAGATGGCGTAGGGCAGTGAGCAAATTGATCAGTTACATTCTCCTATCACACTATATCACAGAGTTTGCAGGTTGCTCTGCTTAAACGGCTGTCTCAAATTTATGCTTCATGGGGATTTTTTTGATAAATCTCTGCAGACTATGCTTTAAGAATATGAGGAAGCACTAGAAGTTGTCTGTGAAAAATATGACACATTTCAAAATTATCTCAGATATGCAGTAATAGCAAGTAAAGGTTACTATACTTCAGTGGTCAGTACAATTAATGCCATTAAATTAATTAGGCCTGGCAGAAATAAGGTCAAATAAAGATAGTTTTGCAACAACAGTATGCCAGAGGAAAATTACTGACATTACCAACTAAATTATATTCTTTAAATTTTTGTCTTAATACTAAATGAATTAAGTTGTAATAATTGAAAGACTGATTACAAACTGAAATTAGCATATCTACTTACTCCCCAGTTGGCTAGAGTTAACATTGTAAATGTAATTAGAATCCTAGAATCGTTTAAGATAGAAAAGACCATTAAGATCATTGAGTCCAACTGTAAACATAACACTGCCAAATCCACCACTAAACCATGTCCACGTTCAGGATCCTGTGTGGTAGAAGCAGGGTGACAAGTAGGATTACAACCCTGGACTTCAGGAGAGCCAACTTTGGCCTCTTCAAAGACCTACTTGGAGGAATCCCATGGGCTAGGGCTCTAGAAGGTAGGGCGGGTCTAAGAGAGCTGGACAGTATTCAAGGACCACTTCCTCCAAGATCAAGATCGGTGCATCCCTAGGAGAAGGAAGTAAAGCAAAGGAGCGAGGAGACCCACATGGATGAGCAAAGAGCTTCTAGAGAAACTCAAATGGAAGAGGGAGCTTCACAGTATGTGGAAAAAGGGACTGGCCACTTGGGAGGAATGTGGGAATGTTTTCAGGGTATGCAGAGATGTGACAAGGAAGGCCAAGGCCCACTTGGAACTAAATGTGGCAAGGTATGTCAAGGATAACAAGAAGGGCTTATTCAAATACATCAGTAGTAAAAGGAAGACTGTGGAAACTGTGGGCCCGCTGCTGAACAAGGAAGGGGCCCTGGTGACGCAGGATGCAGAGAAGATGGAGTTACCGAATGCCTTCTTTGCTTCAGTCTTCACTGTAAGCCTGGCCCTCAGGAATCTCAGCCCCCAGAGAGAAAGAAAATCTGGAGAAAGGAGGACTTCCCCTTGGTTGAGGAGGATTGGGTCAGAGATCACCTATGCAAACTGGATCCTCACAAATCCATGGGCCCCGATGGGATGCACCCGCGAGTGCTGAGGGAGCTGGCGGATGTTCTTGCTGAGCCACTCTCCATCATCTTTGAAAGGTCATGGTGGACAGGAGAGGTGCCCGAGGACTGGAGGAAAGCAAATGTCACTCCAGTCTTCAAAAAGGGCAAGAAGGAGGACCTGGGGAACTATAGGCCAGTCAGCCTCACCTCCATCCCTGGAAAGGTGATGGAGCGCTTCATCCTGGAGGTCATCTCCAGGCATGTAGAGGACAAGAATGTTATCAGGAATAGTCAACATGGATTCACCAATGGAAGATCATGCTTGACCAACCTGATAACCTTCTATGATGGCATGACTGGCTGGGTAGATGAAGAGAGAGCAGTGGATGTTGTTTATCTTGACTTCAGTAAGGCTTTTGACACCGTCTCCCATAACATTCTCACGTTCAAGCTAAGGAAGTGTGGGTTAGATGACAGTGAGGTGGATAGAGAACTGGCTCAACAACAGAACTCAGAATGTCGTAATCAACAGGGCAGAGTCTGGTTGGAGGCCCGTAACCAGTGGTGTTGCCCAGGAGTCTGTATTGGGTCCAGTCCCATTCAACACATTCATTAATGACCTGGACAGAGTGTACCCTCAGCATGTTCACTGATGATAAAAAACTGGGAGGAGGGGATGATACGCTGGAAGGCTGTGCTGCCATCCAACGAGACCTGGACAGGCTGGAGAGCTGGGCCAAGGGGAACCTGATGAAATTTACCAGAAGTGTAGGGTCCTGCACCTGGGGAGGAACAACCCAATGCACCGGTACATGTCGGGGTTTGACCTGCTGGAAAGTGGCTCTGTTGAGAAGGACCTTGGAGTGCTGGTGGACAGTAAACTGACCATGAGCCAGCACTGTGCCCTTGTGGCCAAGAAGGCCAATGGTATCCTGGGTTGCATAAAAAGGATTGTGGCCAGCAGATAGAGAGAGGTTACCCTCCCCCTCTACTCTGCCCTAGTGAGGCCACATTTGGAGTACTGTGTCCAGTTCTGGGCCTCCCAGTTCAAGAAAGACAGGGAACTGCTCGAGCAAGTCCAGCGGAAAGCTACCAAGATGATCAGGGGACTGGAGCATCTCTCTTATGAGGAAAGGCTGAGAGACCTGGGTTTGTTCAGCCTGGAGAAGAGAAGACTGAGGTGGGATCTTATCAATACCTCTAAATATCTGAAGGGCGGGTGTCCAATGACAGGACAAGGGGCAATGGGCACAAGTTAGAACACAGGAAGTTCCACCTAAACATGAGAAAAAACTTCTTTACTGTGAGGGTGACAGAGCAGTGGAAGAGGCTGCCCAGAGAGGCTGTGGAGTCTCCTTCCCTGGAGACATTCAAAACCCACCTAGGACATGTTCCTGTGCCCCCTGCTCTGGGTGTGCCTGCTCAAGCAGGGGGTTAGACAAGATGATCTCCAGAGGTCCCTTCCAACCCCTATAATTCTGTGATTCTGTCCCTAAGCGCCACATCTGCATGTCTTTTCAATACCTCTGGGGATGCTGACTCAACCACTTACCTGGGCAGCCTGTTCCAATGCTTGTCAACCCTTTTAGTGAAGAAATTTTTCCTAATATACAGTATAAATCTCCCCTGATGCAACTTGAATCTGTTTCCTCTCATCTTATCACTTGCTGCTTGGGAGAAGAGACCAACACCCACCTCACTACAACCTCCTTTCAGGTAGTTGTATAGAGCAATAAGGTCTCCCCTCAGCCTCCTCTTCTCCAGACTAACAACCCCATTTCCCTCAGCCGCTCCTCATAAGACTTGTTCTCCAGACTCTTCACCAGCTTCGTTGCCCTTCTCTGGACACGCTCCAGCAACTCAAGGTCCCTCTTGTAGTGAGGGGCCCAAAACTGAAGACAGTATTCAAGGTGTGGCCTCACCAGTGATGAGTACAGGGGCACCATCACTCCCCTAGTCCTGCTGGCCACACTACTCCTGATACAAGCCAGGATGCTGTTGGCCTTCTTGGCCACCTGGGCACACTGCTGACTCATATTCAGCTGGGTGTCAACCAGCACCCCCAGGTCCTTCTCTGCCAGGCAGCTTTCCAGCCTCTCTTCCCCAAGCCTGTAGCGTTTCATGGGGTAGTTGTGACCAAAGTGCAGGACCCGGCACTTAGCCTTCGTGAATCTCATACAGTTGACTTCGGCCCATCGATCCAGCCTGTCCAGGTCCCTCTGCAGAGCCTTCCTAACCTCGAGCAGATCAACACTCCCGCCCAACTTGGTGTCATCTGCAAACTTCCTGAGGGTGCACTCAATTCCCTTATCCAGATCATCGATAAAGGTATTAAACAGAAATGGCCCCAATACTGAGCCCTGGGGAACACCACTTGTGACTGGCCACCAACTGAATTTAATGCCATTCACCACAGCTATTTGGGCCTGGCCATCTAGCCAGTTTTTTACCCAATGAACAGTACACCCATCCAAGCCATGAGCAGTCAGTTTCTCCAGGAGAATACTGTGGGAAACAGTGTCAAAGGCTTTGCTAAAGTCCAGGTAAACCACATCCACAGCCTTTCCCTCATCCAATAAGCAGATCACATTTTCATAGAAGGAGATCAGGTTAGTCAAGCAGGACCTGCCTTTCATACACCCATGCTAGCTGGGCCTAATCACCTGGGTGCCCTGTACATGCTGTGTGATGGCACTGAAAATTATCTGCTCCATAACCTTCCCTTGCATTGAGGTCAGTCTTGCAGGCCTGTAGTTCCCCGGATCCTCCTTCTGTTGTAAGGGGCCTCAGGCAAGAATGTACTCAAGTACCTAATCTTTGCAAGCAAGCGTGATGGGGGACACCCTGGAGGGATGCAAACAACCTAGCAGCAGCAGGTGACAGTCAAAACCACCAGTAGATGGGGGAGAGAATCAGAAGGGTAACGCTCGTGGGTTGAGATAAGAACAGTTTAAAAAATAAAATTAAAAGAAACAACAACAAAAATGCAATGGAAAGGGAAACAACGAGAGGCGCGGAACCCGGGGGGGGGTGGGGGCGGGGAATGTACCGCCGAAACAAACCGCCCATGATGCAGCCGCTCGCTGCCCGCCGACCTGACACCATGCCTCTTCTGAGCCGCCAACTGTCCCTCCCTTAATATTCTGGTCATGGTGTCACATGGTATGGAATGAACATGCCATTGGCCAGTCGGGGTCAGCCGCCCCTGCTGTGGCCCTGCCCCTCCCAGCCTCCCGTTGATGCAGCAGAGTGAGGGAAGCTGGAAGGGTAGCTGACCCCCCACAGTGAGGAGAATTAACCCCTTCTCAGCCAAAACCAGCACAGTTCCCTCCCAACTTCTTGTGCACCCCCAGTGTACTTGTTGGTGGGGTGGTGTGAGAAGCAGAAAAGGCCTTGACTCTATGTAAGCACTGCTCAGAAATAACTAAAACATCCCTGTGTTATCAACACTGTTTTCAGCACAAATCCAAAACACAGCCCCATACTAGCTACAAGAATATTAACTCTATCCCAAAAAAAACCAGCACAATGGCCCAGCCCATGTGAAAGTCTTGGCGAAGCCATCCCTAGGGGTAAGCTGCAGGACTGCTGAATGGGGGTTGGAGGCTGCAGAGTCATGGTGTGAACAGGGTCTGCTGTGTCAGCATGGGGTCCTGCCCAGGGCCCTCTCACACAGGCATTCCCATTACACACAGAGCTGGGAAAATAACAGAAAATACTTTCAAAGTGCATGCTTTCCAGCCAGTGTGGCAGCCGATATGATTGTAAACATTGCCAGTGGTACCTGGAATGGCTTGCTTGTGTCTGGCATTTGCAAGCATACATAATGTTACAAGGTACTGAAAATCACAGTCTCTCTAAGGTAACTTTTAGGTTATTTCACTTGGTGGTAAGCAAATATTTTAAGATCAGCAAGACCAAACCTACTTGTAGATCACTGTTGCTGTTTCTTTATGTTATACATTTTTCAAATGTAGATAATAGCCCTGATTTCTTAAAGTCAAGCTCTGTTTAGATACTTTTCACTTTGGGCTTGTCTGCAAAATCACAGTCATTTTCATGTTATTATACAGTGAGTAGGAGACACTGTATTTAGCATTGTGTAGGAGAAGGGTTATTATGGGAAGTGATCTACCATCATCAGCACATAATTTCAGCCTAAAGTAAATTATTCCTGAATTGCTGGTCTATTAACTAGCCAAGGCTCTCAGGAGGAGAGATTGCAAAAAATGTCTCTGCTTTATCTGCTTTACACCATCATTTTAATTTCTCAAAGCAGTGGTCATTGGAAGAGCTGTTTTTGCAATCACAACTGCCAAATGCTAGGTAAAATATCCTCACAAACCCCCTTAGATGGTAGTACTTATAGAGCCTTGCCTCTTTTCTTTCTCCCTCCTGGCTTTTGTATATAACCATACAGGGGAAGATACTGTCCAATGTACTGCATGATTATTGAAGAAGGTTTTTATCTATTTCTGAGGCAGAAATTACTAAAAGCCTACTTGCAGGCCTGTGGGTATATCTGTAGCAGTCACCTACCATGAGGGGTTGCAAAAAGACCACTTAACTCATACAATCTTGTCAGGGTAGAAATATCCTTCTTTCACAAAAAAGCCAATGCCCTCAAGATTTAGTATTTTTTTCACTGTTATTAATTTCTGCCTGGTCACAAAATTAAATTACAGCTTTGTATTTGTTTATATTTTACAAGACAGACAGAAGGCCAATAAATCAGTGATGTTTGTCTGAAATAGGAAATCCCTCTTTAATTATGTCTGCAACTGCAGTAATCTCAAAGAAAACTTCAGCCCCCTTTTTTTAATCTTGTCACACATATGCATCATATACACTAAGAAAAATAACCAACAAACATCTATTTTTAGCAAAAGGAATGTGAGACTTTTTTATCTTACACTCTTGGACACCATTGTTATGAGTAAATGTTCCTTTCTCCTTCTCCCAGAACAACCTAGCAACAAGATAAATCAGTGCAAACAACTGCAGCACACTTAACAAGAAATCAAGCAACAGAAAGGCATTCTCTCTATCTGCCCAACACAGCACCTGCCCCCAATCACCACTGGGGAAATGAGCTTTCCCACCTGTTGTGGCTTAACTCCAGCCAGCAACTAAGTACTACACAGCCACTCACTCATTCCCTCCACAATGGGATGGGAGAGAGAATCAGAAGAGTAAAAGTGAGGAAACTTCTGGGTTGAGAGAGTTTACTAGGTAAAGCAAAAGCCATGTATGTAAACAAAGATCAAACTTTTAATTGATGTGTGCAAAAATTACTTGCTCTGTAGATTAACTGTGGATCATTTATTATGGCTTTGCAGATTACCAGTGATCCATAGACTGGACTGTGGGAACCGGTGATGCAAACATACAGGCAAGTCATTATACATTCAGCAAATACTTATGTTAGATACTTTTTTTTTTTTTTTTGAGAAGCAATGCTAACAATGTGTTCTTCTTCTTTAGAACAGTCCACAGACTCTTTTACATTCATCTGCATACTTAGAAGGACTCTCAATTTGCTATCTAATCTAAAGGTCAGTATCTCTGATGGTTTAGCACACAAGTATAGGTTATATATGGAAACAAAGTACAACTGTGGTGTTTACAGAAGAGTAAAACAAGAACGACTTGGCAACTACAGGGAATGATTTATGAAAAACTGTGTGTTTGGGGATATGGAGAGAGTGCAAAAGGTAGACAGGATAGAACCTGTCTTTCTAACAGCAAGGGAGATAAAAATACAAAGAAGAAAACAAATACAGTTTAATATTAAAAATAAGATTCCTTACAGTAAAATGTGCTAATTGGTGAAATAAATTCTGTCCCAAAGGAAGCTGTTAAATCCTATTGGTTGGACTTTTAAAACTAGACTGGAAAAAGCACTAAAATATATAGAATAGAATGTCTCAAGTTGGAAGAGACCCATAAGGATCATCGAGTCCAACTCCCTGCTCTTCTCAGGACTACCTAAAATTAAACCACATGACTAAGAGCGTCATCCAGATGCTCCTTGAACTCTGAGAGGCTTGGTGCCATGACCACTTCCCTAGGGAGGCTGTTCCAGTGACCAGCCACCCTCTCAGTGAAGAATCTTTTCCTAATGTCCAATCTGTACTTCCCCTGATGCAGCTTCATTCCATTTCCTCATGTCCTATCTCTGGTCACCAGAGAGAGGAGATCAGCACCTCCCCCTCCACTGCCCCCCTTGAGGAAGCTGTAGACTGTGATGAGGTCACCCCTCAGCCTTCTCTTCTCCAAGCTGAACAAACCAAGTGACCTCAGCTGCTCCTCATAAGTCTTTCCCTTGAGACCTTTCACCCTCTTGGTCACCCTCCTCTGGACACACTCTAATAGTTTGATGTCCTTCTTATATTGAGTCACCCAAAACTGCACACAGTACTCAAGGTGGGGCCATACCGGTGCTGTGTAGAATGGGACAATCACCTCCCTTGACCAGCTAGCTATGTTGTGCTTGATGCACCCCAGGACACGGTTGGCCCTTTTGGCTGCCAGGGCACACGGTTGACTCATTCAACTTGCCATCAACCCAAACCCCCAGATCTCTTTCTGTGGGGCTGCTCTCCAGCCTATCCTCCCCCAATCTGTACATATAACCAGGATTACCCTGTCCCAGGTGGAGAATCCGGCACTTGCTCTTGTTAAATTTCATACGGTTGGTGATTTCCCAGCTCTCTAGTCTAGCCAGATCTATCTGTAAGGCCTCCCTACCATCGAGAGAGTCCACAGTCCCTCCTAATTTAGTATCGTTGGCAAACTTACTTAATTTATGTTTTATTCCTGCATCCAGATAATTTATATAAACATTAAAGAGCACTGACCCTAAAATCGAGCCCTGGGGAACCCCATTGGTGACTGGCTGCCAGCCTGATGTAACCCCGTTTACTAAAACTCTTTGAGCCCAACCTGTTATGGACTTTGTCTAGCTGTGTGCTGGACGTTTCGTCCAGAAGGATACTGTGAGAGACAGTATCAAAAGCTTTGCTAAAATCCAAAAAAACCCACATCTACTGTCTTCCCTTGGTCAACTAGATGGGTGATCTTGTCATAAAAGGAAATTAAGTTAGTTAAGTAGGACTTTCCCCTCGTGAACCTATGCTGGCTATGACCAGTGACTGCATTGTCTCTCAAGTGTTTTTCAATAACTACCAGAATGACCTTCTCCCTAATTTTACCAGGCACTGAAGTGAGACTCACAGGCCTATAATTACCAGGGTCTTCCTTCTTACTCTTCTTGAAAATTGGGACAACATTTGCCAGCTTCCAGTCAACTGGAACCTCTCCAGACTCCCAAGACCATTGAAAAATAATGGAGAGAGGTCCTGCGATAACATCAGCCAGCTCTTTCAGTACCCTGGAATGAATCCCATTGGGCCCCATAGACTTATGCGTGTCCAGCTGGAGCAGTAAGTCTCCAACAAGCTCAGAATTGGCTGGGAGTTTATCATTCCCCCAGTCACAGTCTTCCAACACAGGGGTCTGGGTGTCCCAGGGCCCATCATCGGTGTTAAAGACAAAGATGAAGAAGGCATTAAACATCTCTGCTTTGTCTACGCCCCTATTTGTGAGGTGACCAACCTCATCAAGTAATGGACCAATGTTATCTCTGATTCTTTTGCTGTTAACATATTTTAAAAAGCCCTTTTTGTTGTCCTTCACAGTGCTGGCCCTCTTGAACTCTAATCGAGCTTTGGCCACATGAATTTTCTCCCTACAGTGGCAAACAGCAACTCCGTAGTCCTCCTGTGTCGCATGTCCTTGCTTCCCCATATGCTATGGGGAATGATTCCATTTTGGCTTTGGAATGGACTGAATGACCTAGTAAGTCTTTCCCATCTCTTAACTAAGCAGTTTGGTGAAATGTTGCTGTAGAACTTGAACTACAAACCTTTGACTCAGACATGAGTATAGCTTTCAGTTTGTTATATAGACACTCAAACTTGTGCTTAAATTACTTGAGCACAAATATCTAGTGTGTTGTTTAAACATTCAGATAATATTAAAAATATTTCTTGCTTAATAGACTGTGATGAGAAACAGGCAATATATGTTAAAATCTATGTTATAGCCTTTTGTCATCGCCCTATTACTATATTACACAATGCATTTTTTACAGCTTCTTTCATATAATATAGGATAATATTTCATGGTCAACTATAACTTGTAATACAAATGATGGATGAAAGTACAGTATTTTAGTTAGGCAACATACACATATAGTAGTGCTAAGGTGAAAAATGCACAAAAGGCCAGAGGCTGGGTGCCACACTTCAGATTTTTAGAGTGAACAAATGAGCATGGGGAAATGAAACTGAGGTAGTAGGATTAGACTGTTTTATTAGAGAGAAGGCTTGGAGTCATAGGCCAGGGAGAGGGAAGATGAGCCAATTTGCAGAGAAGTAGTCAATTAGGTGTAAGGAGTCTGCAGTATAAGCTGGGATGAGAGGATTCTGTTGTCCAATGTGAAAGGACAGAGAATAGGCAGAAGTCTGATGCTGGATGAGCAGATTAAATTGTCCAGAGATAAGCTTAGATAGTACATATTAGGAGTAAGATAATAATGACTAAGAGGCAGAGTGTGTAATGGCTGGTGAAATGAGTAGTGAATCTGTGAAAGTTTCTGATACCAAGGTTAGGTATGTCAAGCTCAGGGGAGGAATGAGGAAACATGCTGCTCCATTTTTGACAGAAAGAAGCTTGAAGACAAAAGACCCTGAGAACTCACTAAACCTAAGTAGTTATGCATGTGTGCCAGAGCAGACAACTACAGCTTCTTGCTTTCTTGACTGTCCTTTTTGCTTCCCCGTTGTTTTCTTTGCTATACTGGAGCAGGAAGAGAACACAGAGAGAACTATGTACCCTCAGTTTTACAAGAAGGGACCTGCTGGTGTAAAAGTCAGTTCTTTGCCAGCCGAGGAAGGAGGCAAGAATACTTAACATAGAATTATCAAGGGAATTTATTCTTTTATTTTAGCTATGCACATAGCAGTGCCCCAGCCTAATGCATGAAGGACCCCGATACAGAGGAAAGCAGGGTTTAAATATGTTACAGTATAGTTGTGTAGACCAATCAAATTACTTATGTTAAGGGGTGGGATAATCAGTTACTATTGCTCGCATAATCGGTATGTACTTGTCCCATGCGGGATCAGTACATGCTTGTCCCATGCAGGTGGTACAGACGTACGGTCAATGTTGTGTTCATCTTCATTGTTCTAAACTGATATCCCATGCAGGTGGTGGTGGTGTTTATACTGGATTCTGGTTGGTTGCTGTTATGACCATGGTTATACACCTGTGGTTTTTTGAAAGGTAAATCTTCTACTGGTTTGTCATTGGTATGGGGTGTTCTCAGCCAGTAAGAGCTGGCTTAGGTCACATTGATCCTGAGGTCATAGTCTCAGGTAGTGTACATTCTTCTAAGCAAGTCGTATTGGAGTTAGCATCTTGCCTTTCACACTGGAAAAGCAGTGTGAGGACACAGAGGTCAGGCAGTAGCAAAAAGGAGAGAGGGTTGTGAGACCAAGAAAGGGAGACTGAGAAAGAGGACAGTGCAAATACAATAGGGAAGAATCAGAGAATCGGATAATATTTTAGGTTGGAAGGTCATCTAGTCCAATCTCCCTGCAACGAGTAGGGACATCTTCCACTAGATCAGGTTCCTCAGAGCCCTGTCCAGCCTGACCTTGAATGTTTCCAGGGATGGGGCATCAACCACCTCTCTGGGCAACCTGTTCCAGTGTTTCACCACCCTCACTGTAGAGAACTTCTTCCTTATACCTAGTCTAAATCTACCCTCCTTTAGTTTAAAACCATTACCCCTTGCCCTATCGCAACAGGCCCTGATAAAAAGTTTGTCTCCATTGTTCTTATAAGCCCCCTTTAAGTACTGAAAGGCTGTAATAAGGTCTCCCTGCAGCCTTCTCTTCTTCAGGCTGAATAACCACAACTCTCTCAGCCTTTCTTCAGAGGAGAGGTGTTCCAACCCTCTGATCATTTTCATGGCCCTCCTCTGGACCCATTCCAACAGGTCCATGTCTTTCTTGTACTGAGGACTCCAGAGCTGGACACAATACTCCAGGTAGGGTCTCACCAGAGTGGAGTAGAGAGGGAGAGTCACCTCCCTCGACCTGCTGGCCACACTTCTTTTGATGCAGCCCAGGATATGGTTGGCTATCTGGGCTGCAAGCGCACATTGCTGGCTCACATCCAGCTTTTCATCCACCAGTACCCCCAAGTCTTTCCCCGCAGGGCTGCTCTCAATCCCTTCATCCCCTAGCCTGTATTGATACTGGGGGTTGCCCTAACCCAGGGGCAGGACCTTGAACTTGGCCCTGTTGAACCTCATGAGGTTCACATGGGCCCACTTCTCCAGCTTGTACAGGTCCTTCTGGATGGCATCCTGTCCCTCAGGTACGTTAACTGCACCACTCAGCTTGGTGTCCCCTTCAAACTTGCTGAGGGTGCACTCAATCCCACTGTCTATGTCATTGAACAGTCCACCCATCAAATCCATATCTCTCCAGTTTAGAGAGAAGGATGTTGTGGGGGACCGTGACAAAGGCCTTATAGAAGTCCAGATAGATGATATCCATAGCTCTTCCCTTGCCCACTGATGCAGTCACTCCATCATAGAAGGCCACTAGGTTGGTCAGGCAGGACTTGCCGTTGGTGAAGCCATTCTGGCTGTCTCGAATTCCCTCCCTGTCTTCCACGTGCCTTAGCATAGCTTTGCTCCCCCGTCCCCATCTTGCAGTCCATCCACTTGAGAGGTTGCCAGTGAAGACTGAGGCAAAGAAGTTGTTGAGTACCTCAGCCTTCTCCTCATCCACTGTTATCAATTTGCCAGGCTTGTTCATCAGGCGAGTATGCTTTCTTTGACCTTCCTTTTCTGGCTGACATACCTATAGAAGCCCTTCTTATTATTCTTTGCGTCCCTTACCAAGTTCAGCTCCAGCCACGCCTTGGCCTTCCTGACGCCATCCCTACACAACTGGGCAGCGTCCCTATACTCTTCCCAGGATATCTGTCCCTGCTTCCACTGCCTATGTGTTTCCTTCTTGCCCTTTAGTTTGACCAGCATGTCTTGACTCATCCGTGCTGGTCTCTTGCCTGCCTTTCCTGATTTCTTACACCTGGGGACTGAGAGCTCTTGTGCTTTATGGAAAGTGTCCTTAAAGATCTGCCAGCTCTGTCCTGCTCCCTTGTCCCTGAGGGCAGTTTCCCTCAAACTCCACCAATGCATGATCACTGCAGCCCAAGCTGCCTCCAGTCTTGATGTCACCAATGAGCTCACTTGTATTGGTGACCATCAGGTCCAGTATTTCATCCCATCTGGTAGGGTTGTGTCTATTACCTGGCTTAAGTAGTTATCCTCAATGCACTCCAGGAGTCTCCTGGATTGCCTACAGCTCACCATGCTACTTTTCCAGCAGATGTCGGGGTGGTTGAAGTCCCCCAGCAGGACGAGAGCCTGCGAGCACGATGCCTTCTGTAGCTGGAGTAAGAAGGCTTCATCAATAGGCTTCCCCTTGATTGGGCAGCCTGTAGTAGACACCAACCACAAGGTTCCCTTTGTTGCCTTGGTCTCTAATTTCTACCCATAAGCTTTCATCCTGCTCGTGGCTATTCTTCAGAGACAGCTCTTTACAACCTATCCACTTCTTGACATAGAGGGCAGCGCCTCCATCCTTCCTTCCTCACCTGTCCCTTCTGAACAGCTTGTAGCCCTCAATAGCCACACTCCAGTTATGGGATTCATCCCACCAAGTTTCAGTTATGGCAACTAGGTCATAGCTTTCTAGCAGCATGGTGGCTTCCAACTCCTCCTGTTTCTTGCCCATGCTGCGTGCATTGGTGTAGAGGCACTTCAGCTGGGCTGTCAGTCATGTCACCTTTTTAGAGGAACACCTCTTAATTCCCTTGATGTGTTTCATGAGAGTTTCCTTGTTGGCTTCTACTACCTCAGGAGCCCCCAGCTCATCTCCACAAGACTCCGACCGCGCTGCAGTGCCCCCAGCACATCTCTGGACAACAGGTTGAGGGCTCATACTAGCAGCCCGTCTCTCTAAACTTGGCATGTCATCCCACAGCTTGTCACAGGCAAGCCTGATATTATTCCTCTCCCCATTCAAGTCTAGAATGATCTCGTTAGTGTTGAGGATGGGGAACTGGGATTCTTTTTGCCATTGTCGCGTAGTTATTATGTGACCTTGGGAAGGTCATGGTACCTCTCCATGACTAAGACATCTTGTCTTGAAAGAGTAACAAAAATAATGCATGTAGATAAAAACATCCTTAATTCCTCTGCTAAGTGTAATGCAGTTACATTTTTTAGTGGAAAGGGAGGCTGAATCAAGTGTGACTTTTCACTCAACTCCTGCTCAGATTTTTGGCTAACACAGCTCATGCTAAGGCCTGATGTATGCCAGGAGCAGCGCCATTAGGTCAAAGTGAGGGCAACACGTAGGCCGGACAAGGTGGCCAGAAAGATTATGCATTATGCAGCCATTATCACCTGCAGATTGCCTTATCCTGCAGCCATCATCCTTGCATATTGATTTTGTTGCAGTTTTTTCAGAGTCTGCTAACTCATGGAAATGGTATAAACCAAACTTCCAAGCTGGAAGGTATAAAAACATCAGCTTACCCAAAAAGCTTTTGAAGCGGATCCAACAACAGCTCGACTGCTGAGGCTTTTGTGCTTCCCAGTGTGATACAGAAGTTGCCCGTACTGCGAGGGAGGAGGAAGGATGTGCACTCTCATAATCAGCCAGGTAACTGTTTTGCTCATAAGTGCATGAGTTATGAGTTACAAGTTGTGAGTTATGAATTCAAGAACTTGTGAGTGAGAAGCCCCATGACTTAAGTGATGAATTAGTGAATTCATGTGTTAGACTAGTCTGTGCAAAGGGGCTTGAGTCCTTGTTTGTTGTGTTTGTTTTCTTTCTTAATGAGCTCATAACATAAAATTTAATTTACAGAGTACATTGTCCTGTAAATTTGAGAGATCCAAATGGACTGTGACAATCAGAAGAGACATTACTCACTTTCTAGGGTTACATTCTCCATGGAGCTACCTGAAATACCACAAAATTGCATTCATGATGTTTGAAGAGAAGGCCCATCCAGCCTTTAGATAATATCTGTTTAGCTACGATTGCAAAAGTTGAATTTAAAAAGAGAAGAAGCCTGGTAAATAGAGAAGAAAACGGCAGGAAAAAACTGTGAGGAATGTCGTGATTTAGAAGTCAAGTGGCAAGGGATAACTAGTCACAAAAAAGTGGAACACACTGAGAATTTCCCACAAAAGGCAATAAAGCATCCAAGAATCCAGAAAATTTTATCCAACATTTTAAAAGATATTAATGATGTCTTCCTTTGTCATTTTGTGGCATGTGTAAAGCTCACCAAGAGGCTTGTTATGCTCCTTGGTGTAATGTCTAGGACTTGTAGTGCAGCAGAGGCCATGAAATTTAGCTGGTGTTTCCAGCCACAACTGTTATACAAACAAATAACAAAGAAAGTATTTTGGGTCCGAATGGGTTTGAGTCCCATCTCAGAAGTGCACTAGGAGAGGTGTGCATGGCCTGATCAGCATAAGGCGCATGAACTTGGCATACAGATATTGGGAAAGTACCCAGCATAGAGAAGGGGATGCCCTCAGTCGAGGTACTAGAAAACTGGAGGAAAATAGATGGCACTGCAGGTCTATCAAAAAAACGAGCAATAGCACTGTGTAAGGAAGACTGGCCAGCACTTAGAGGAGTGGAGTATAGCCCCATGAAGGATCTTTCAAATTAAAAGAAAAGCAGCTATGCTTCAGAAAGTTTTGGAAAATGAAAAACCTCAGCAAATGGATTATTGGTGTGTATGGGATAATTGGGCATATGACCACCTGTGGTGGGTTGACCCTGGCTGGGTGCCAGGTGACCACAAAAGCCACTCTGTCACTCCCCTCCTCAGCTGGACAGGGGAGAGAAAATATGAAAGGCTCATGGGTTAAGATAAGGACAGGGAAATCACTCATCAATTACTGTCACAGCCAAAACAGATGTGACTTGGTGAAAATTAATTTAATTTATTACCAATCAAATCAGAGTAGGATAATGAGAAATAAAAACTAAATCTTAAAACACCTTCCCCCCACCCCTCCCTTCTTCCCAGGCTCAGCTTCACTCCTGAATTCTCTACCTCCTCCCCTCGAGCAGCGCAGGGGGATGGAGACTGGGGGTTGCAGTTAATTCATGGCACACTGTCTTTGCCACTCCTTCCTCCTCACACTCTTCCCCTGCTCCAGTGTGGGGGCCCTCCCATGGGAGACAGTCCTCCGCGAACTTCTCCAAAGTGAGTCCTTCCCACATGCTACAGTTCTTCACAAACTGCTCCAGCATGGGTCCTTTTCATGGCGTGCAGTCATTCAGGAACAGGCTGCTCCAGTGTGTGTCCCCCACAGGGTCACAGGTCCTGCCAGAAAACCTGCTCCAGCATAGGCTCCTCTCTCCATGGGTCCCAGATTCTGCCAGGAGCCTGCTCCAGCATGGGCTTCCCACAGGGTCACAGCCTCCTTCAGGTGCATCCACCTGCTCCATCGTGGGGTCCTTCACAGGCTGCAGGTGGATATCTGCTCCACTGTTAACCTCCATGGGCTGCAGGGGGACAGCCTGCCTCACCATGGTCTTCACCATGGGCTGCAGGGGAATCTCTGCTCTGGCACCTGGAGCATCTCCTCCCCTTCCTTCTTCACTGACCTTGGTGTCTGTAGGGTTGTTTCACATTCTCACACCTCTCTCCAGCTGCAGCTGCTGTTGCACAGCAACTTTTTCCCCTTCTTAAATATGTTGTCACAGAGGCACTACCACCATTGTTTATTGGCTCAGCCTTGGCCAGCAGCAGGTCCATCTTGGAGCTGGCTGGCATTGGCTCTATTGGACATGGGGGAAGCTTCTAGCATACTCTCACAGAAGCCACCCCTGTAGCTCCCCAGTACCAAAACCTTGCCACGCAAGCCCAATACACCGCCATAAAGAAGATGGTCAAAAATGAGTATGAAAATCTCGAGGAAGAACTTTAGCTGCAGCAATTGTGAGTAATTTAACCAAGAAACCTACAGAGACAGTCTGCACCACCCTAAACTCTTCCCTCTGTATCATTCATTGCTTCTGCTGGGCTTTACCCTGCAGTTTTTAATGTTATCCCCAATCCTCTTGCAACGCAGCCAGCAGTGGCAGGGTGTGTGTGTGCACGTGTGTGAAATGTTCCTATCCCACCTCCAGTGTTGTTATTGACAGTTGTATCATCCAGACAGAAAGATAAGATAATTTAAGAGAATGTGTAATTAACCCTACAGGCAGGGGGAAATTGGACTGCCTGGCCTCATTTTGATCATAATTGGGGCTATAATAATCAAACAGATAGAGTTAATTGCCGAACAGTAGTTAGAAATCTGATAAATGTGATTAGAGTTTGTAAGGAGATGAGTAAATTGAACTAAACTACAGGAATGTAGACAGAGGCCAGAGGAACACCCCAGTGGCTACTGGGGAAGATTGCAACAGGATTTGTTGACGTATGGGGGAATGACTCTCCAGAATTTTAATAATGAATTGGCAGCAATTGTGTTTGTGGACCAAGCTGCCTCAGACATCTGCAACTATTTTAAGGATCACATGCCAGGGTGACAAGGAGAAAATTTGAAAGATATTATATTACCTGGAAGTTCTATATTTGTACAATACGTAAACATTTGTTACTTGCCACCAAGACATACAAAGATTGCTTGAAAAATACTATTTATCTATGTACTGCTTTAGCAGAAAAAAGGTCACCATGCATCTCTTTCTAAGCTTCATCTGTGTTGTCAGGAAGTAAAATATTTAGGATTCATATTAAAAGAAGGACAAAGATTTGTAGATCCAGAATGGGTCCAGGCTATTGTAGAAATACCTCGACTGGTAACAAAGAAACGATTGCGAGGATTTTTAGGTGCAGTAGGATACTGCAGACCCTGAATACCAGGGCTAGGGGAGTTAAGTAAGCCATTGACAGAAGCTACCAAGGCAGAGGAAGTGGAGTCTATACATTGAGATCCAGAGAGAGAAAAGGCTTTCCAAGCTATAAAAGAAGCTTTAGCTTCTGCTCCAGCACTGGGATTTCCAGATTACCCTAAGTCCTTTGAACTATTTGTGCATGAGAACAAAGGAGTAGCTAGCAGAGTCCTTACTCAAAATCTAGGTCCAAATTGCTGTCCTGTGGCTTAGTTACTCAACTCAACTGGATCCTGTAGCAGCAGGGAATAATTCCTGTGTGAAAGCAATAGCAGCAACAGCAACTATCATAAAAAGTAGCAGACCATTAGTTCTGGGCCACCCAACGAATGTCCCACATGAAGTAGAACTGATTCTTAAACAACATGCTACTCAAGCATTGTCCCCACAAAGAACACATCATTATGAATTAACAATTTTAAATGTGGATAATATTATTTTTAAAATATGTAATATTTTTAATGCAGCAACTTTACTGCCTGTTCCCTCCAATGGTGAGCCACATCATGATTGTGCTAAGGTAGTGTTTCACTCCAGCTGCCTACAGGAAGATCTATGAGATCAACCTCTAGAGAACTCTGATCACTGATGGATCTTCATACTATGTGGATAGAAAACAACACACAGGCTGTGCAGTGGTGAGAAGCTTAGAGGTACTTGAAACAGAACCTCTACAACCCTTGGTGAGTGCCCAAGGGGTTGAATTAACTGCATTAGCAAGAGAAGCCTGGTGGGGACATAATCAACAGGTAACTATTTATACTGATTCTAAATATGCTTTTAGAGTGTGTCATGCAACAGCTATGCTATGGAAAGAATGAGAGTCCCTTACCTCGGTCAAAAAGAATATTTCTAATGGAACTGAAATCCGAATGCTGCTGGAAGCTATTAAGCTTCCAAGGGAAATCGCTGTAGTACACTGTCCAACGCATACCAAAGGCTCTAACAAAACTGAAAGAAATAATAAAATTACTTGAACTTACAGTCAGATAGGTTTAAAATAGCCTGAAGTTTTAGAAATAGTACTTGGCATACTGGGATATTGGAAATACCCTTTGCCAACCTCTAGGCTTGTCATCAACAGGAATAGTGCTTGGCAGATGCTTAACTATACCTGGGACCTTTTTCCCCACTAGGACCAGCCTCTTAGAGATGAGCAGCTTACCAAATTTGTATTGGGAATTAAAAAACATCTACAAGAAAATAGGGCACAAGACCAATGGTTTCAACCAGTACCAGCAGGAATGCAGGTACATGATATCCAGTCCGCTCTCACAAAATGACATTAAATGGGAGGGTCCATATACTGTGCTATTAACTTCCTATTTTGCTGTAAAAGTTACAGGGAAAGATAATTAGATTAATCACTCACATGTTAAATGTATTCCTAAGGAACATCAGTTAAATGAATAACCACCAGCCATGCAGAACCCTACCAATCCTGCTGTGGGGAGTAAAGCCAGGACCATTCAAATTCCCTAAGGAGGAAGGAATTCCAGAACCATGTCACTTTTGTTTCCTTACTAGAGCTACCTGGACCAGAGAGGCTCTTGCAGCATGACCAAGTGGACCATCAGACACTGTTAAAAGAGGACAGTGTCCTGTTTGGTCTATTCATCATCCATATAGAGCTGCTACACATCCAAGCAATCTCCCAAGATGAGAACTACTCAGGTTTTATCAGCATGGTTGGCTTTGATTATCCTGTAACAATTGTGGTCCATATCATACTAGAAGGTGTACTAATAACTGTTTTAAAGGTCATTGGGAACGTTGTAAACAGGGTTGAAGTCAAGGAAGTATAACTAGGTAAGGTGCCTCTGGACACATAAACTGGTGCTGTGTGTGCAGACTACACCAGCCACTAACAAAAGTGCTTTGCAAAAATACAGGGTATTGATAATTTGGGAATAACATCCAGATGAATTATATACATCCATGGTGCTCAACCTGTTTAGCTATTTAAGTCTTGGTTATCAAGCCTATTAGCCACTCTTATTAAAATTTTACTTCTTGTAATTGTTATGCTCTTATTGTTCTGTTGCTTCTTTCAATGTGTTCAGACTTGTTTAAGAAACATAATGCTTAGGATCATTCAAGGGTATAGACGCACCCTTCTTGATGACCCTTTATAAGGCAGGTATGCCTATAAAAACAAAAGGGGACTGTTGTGTGATTTGGTATACTACTTATATAGAACTTGCTTAGCATAACTTGCTTAGCATTAGTAGCTAAATTTTCTGAAGCTTTAGGCCACAAGCTGTGAACTTTCACCTAGATATGTTGAACTTTTACCTAGTGTCGTGGTTCAGCCTCAGTCGGCAACTAATCACCACACAGCCACTCGCTCACTCCCCCCACCCCTGTGGGATGGGGAAGAGGATCAGAAGAGCAAAAGAACTTGTGGGTTGAGATATGAACAGTGTAATAATTACAATAAAATAATAATTATAATAATGATTATTATAATAATGACAATAATGTTAATATAATAAAATGGAAAAGGAAAAAAACAGAAACACAAACGATACAACCGCTCACTACCCGCTGACCAACGCTGCCCGTCCCCGAGCCATGATTGCTTCCCTCCTCCCCCAGCCAGCTCCTTCCAGTTAACATGCTGGGCATGACATTACATGATATGGAATATCCCTTTGGTCAGTTTGAATCCACTCTCTTAGCTGTGCCCCCTCCCCTCCCGCCTTCTTGTGCACCCAGCAGAGCATGGGAAGCTAGAAAAGTCCTTGACTAGTACAAGCACTACCCAGCAACAACCAAAACACCTGTGTGTTATCTCAACATTGTTTTCATGCTAAGTTCAAAGCACAGCACTATGCCAGCTTCAGTGAAGAAAATTAACTCTATCCCAGCTAAAACCATGACACCTAGTTAAGTAAAAGAAGGCCCCAGAGCCGGTTCAAGCTGGAAGATAAGGAAGCTAGAATCATCAGCTGACACAGCAGCCTTAGAGATAAGAAAAGAAACGGACCGCCTAAGACTATGAAGGGACCCAATGAAGAACGGGAAGACCCCAGACCTTAATATTACTATTGGTCCAAACTGTCATGTGAGGGTTTGGGAACTTAGACTGTGAGGGTATAATTGCCCAGGGATTTCTGTCTGGGGTCTCTCTTCAGAGGCACCCAGCTTGAGCTGTAGCACTACTAATAAAAAGTACTTTTATAGAGGAACCTATCTTTCAGCTTATTGATTCAGCAGAAACCTAGAGTCGAACCCCGTTATGGTGGCTGGCATGTGTAATTTCCATAACACCTTTCCACAGCAGAAGTCTCTTTCTTCTGTGTTCTGCTGTTATATTGGATCTCTATAGTTGCACTTGTGTTGCATCTTCTATGCATTTTGCTAATTATAAGGTGACTTTGGAGGTAATCAGAGCTAGAATTTCTGCCTAAAATCTGAATTCAGTTTGAAGGTGAATTCAGAAGCATGTTCTTGTCTAAACCAGGAATCCCATAATCCCAGATGAAGATAGATACCATTATAGTTCTCAAGACAGTACTAAGTGTTCAAATACTATAGTGATGGAAAAAGTATAAAACCTATCCAGATTAGATAGCTATATATTCCTCAATTATGTTACTAAGAAAAGAGAGGTTAGAGGAAAGAGTGCTATAAAGCCTGAACTTATTAGTATCAAGCATAGGCTTTCTTCAGTACAGGTGTATTGGGTTTACATGGCGGGGGGGGGGGGGGGAGCAGCACTGCAGGGGTGGCCTCTGTGAGAAGAGGCCAGGGGCTGCCCTGTGCTGGACACAGCCAGTTCCAGCCAGATCCACAATGGACCCACTGCTGGCCAAAGCTGAGCCAATCAGCAAAGGTGTTTTCACAGTACCTCTGTGAAAACATATTTAAGAAAGGGAAAAATGCTGCATAGTCAGTGAAGAGTGAGGAAAAAAAAAAGTGTGAGAAACAGCAGCACAAACTCCAAGGTCAGTGAAGAAAGATAGGGAGGAAGTGCTCCAGGCACCAGAGCAGATATTCCCCTGCAGCTCATGGAGAGGACCACCCTGGAGCAGATATCCACACTGCAGCCCATGGAGGACCACATGCCGGAGCAGGTGGTAGATATGCCCTGAAGGAACTGAGGCCCATGGAGAGCCCATGCAGGAGCAGGTTCTCCTGACAGGAAATGTGGCCTGTGGAGGACCCATGCTGGAGCAGGTTTATCATGAAGGACTACAGCCCATGGAGAGGACCCACACTGGGGAAAAGTGTTGGGAGAAAGGTGTGGCAGAGAGGAACTGTTATGAACTGTCACACACACACCCCCCTTCCCCATCCCCTCCATGCTGCTTGGGGGTGGAGGGTGGGCGGGATAGATGTGGTAGAGGAATTGGGAATGAAAGAGTGAAGCTGAGCCTGGGAAGAAGGGGGGGGGAGGTGTTTTAGTATTTGTCTTTGTTTCTCACCATCCAAATCTATTTTAACTGGTAATAAATTGCATTAATTTTCCCCAAGTCAAGTCTGTTTTGCCTGTGACGGTAATTGGTAAGTGATCTCCCTGTCTTTATCTAGACCAACAAGATTTTTCCTCTTATTTTCACCCCCCTGTCCTGTTGAGGAAGGGGAGTTAGAGAGCAGCTGGCCAGGCATCAGGCAGCTGGCCAACGTCAACCTACCACAACAGGCTAGGCTATTGTAAATTTTAGGGCGATTCCTGGACTGTATTACTTCAAGCAGATACTTGTGATGTCAATGATAGGATCAAGTATTATTTTATGGTCTTCAGCAGTATTAGCATTCACAAATTTTAGTTTCAGTGACAGTGGTTGAAACATTCCTCAAGGATCTAGTTCTTGTTGGGAGACTGTTTCAACTGGCATCTTAGTTACTTGCCTTGTTTTACAGCTTGTTCTGCTTGTTCCATGATGGTGCAAATTCCACTGATGATCTGCTGTGAAGTTGGCATGGGCCTGTTGCACTGTTGCATTCAATTTTTTTGTCTGAAGTGTGCCTTCCTCAAAGTCAGTGGAGTTACCTGGAAGTAAAAGCAGAAGAACATAATGGTGGAACATCTCTTTTGCCCATTAAATTCTGAATTAAACACACCATTGATCCAAATAATTCGTAAAGGCCAGTGCAAGGTTATGTAGTTTATGTTACTTAGGCAGAATAGTTTACAGCTGGCATATCTGAGCAAATAATTTGCAAAAAGGAAATATATCCATACATTTTAAAAAGGCCAAACCAAAATCCACAGGAAAGCTTTAGATTGCAGGAACTGTTTAAGGTTGCCATATAATACATATTTAGAGATTTAAATGTTGAAAGACCATAACAGATCTGTTGAGCTATTGTGTTAACTTTTCTTTCTAGCTGTTGATATACTGCTACATATAATAGATCCGTATTAACTTTCAATATATCCTGGCCTATATGCTCACATTTTTATGCTAAAAATTGCTGTTAAATTTGCTGAGCAGAATTAATATCTCATGAAGCATCCGCTTTTCTATATAAACTCTCTTGTTAAAAGGGTTTTGCTCATTGAATTCAGTGAGAATTTTCTCAGACAAAACCAAATCAGAAGCTGAGTGAAATAAAATGAAATTACATCATACACGAATTTAAAATTGGGTCATTAACACTTGTCTTTCTGATTCAAAAGTAGCTTCATCTACATAACAAAGTATTTCAGCTAAAAGGCATAACCTTTGTTGAGTTACAGGAGCTTAGAAAGAATATTACAACATAAAACTCCAGGGAGTTTGCACTGCTGATTTACCCGAGACACTAGAAGGGACCAGTTAGCTGGTCAAGGCCCCACCTCTCGAATACCAACAAGTCTGGCACTGTGGAGCAGGCACTGCTGCTTACAACCTACTTTCTGAGCCCTGAAGGCACAATACCAGCTGACAAAGCTGTTTGGAAGGCCTCCTTCCCTCTTTACTGTGCAGGCCTGACTCATGAAAGGCAAATTACAACCCCAAAGGTTTATGATGTTTGTATTTACTGTAATGCAACTATGAGTATTAACTTGCATGCATTAAGAGTACGTTGCACTGGGAGCAAAGATTTTCTGGTTTTTGCTTCATACTTCCCAGAGAATATTTTGTTACTCTGCTGTAATTTTCTCTTGGATTGGATTTAGAAGGTAACATGATTGCCTTTATTCTTTAACTCCAGCGTCACACAATGAAGTAGTAGCTGTCATAGCCAATCCACAGCATTTAATTTTCTAAACTCACTTTTGAGAAAAAAAAAATATCCTTACTAATGCCCTTGGAAAAAAAATCAACCAACCAAACTTGAGATAGCTGAAATTATGGTCTATTTAGATTAGGTGGGAGAAGGGAAGCCCTCTCTACTAGCATGCCCTTGTTCCACCTCTTCTTATCATTAATAATTCTATTCCATTCTTATCTGATTATTCAGGGACACATTAACTCACTGGCAAATGAATACACTATGAAAAAACCCTCCCTCAAATGCAAATGGAACAGGAATTGCTGATACTCAACACAATGAAGCTTCTTGTACTGCTGCTACCAGTCTGCTGACAGGGAGCCACCAGCCACCCTGAAAGGATACATGAAAGGATCCTCATTAGCACACATTATTTTAAAATATTACTTCTTTCACTTTGATACAGCAATGTGTTGGGTTTTGTTTTTTTTTTTTTAACAAAAGGAAACAGAAAGGGAGTGGCCATACTGTATAGCAATTCAGCTTGGAACAAATAATAGAAGCCATTACTTACAGGATAGAGGGCTTCAGCAGCTTTGGAAATGAGCGGAGGTTTATGGGGAATAATCAGCTGAATGATAAAGCTGGGTGACTCTCAAATAAGATTCAAAAGATTAAGTCTTACCTTTATATTTTTTTGCAGCGGGATAATTTGTATAGGAGCACTCTGTTCAAGGAAGATGTTGACACTCTGGAGAAAGCTCAAAGAAGACTCAGAAAAGAAATTAAAAGGCTGGAAAACAAGCCTCTGTGAAAGATTTGGGGAGTGCAGTCTGTTTATTGTAGAGAAGTTAAATGGTGAAATCGGTCATAGTTATAAATTCCTACAAGGAATCAGAAATTTAATAATATAGATCTCCATTAGAGACATAACTGTATGGAATGGATGGATGATAGACAAACTAGGATCAGTTTAGTACAAACTTGATTGGGAACATTCCTTTTAAAAATAAAGGCCATTATTTTTGCACACAGCTAAAAAGAAGCCTTACCAGAACCTGCCACTGAAGTCTGTCACTCCTTGAAACCAGGAGACTGGGTCTACATTAAGGTATACCAGTGAAAACATGCATTTCAGCAGTAAAGTGCAACAGTTGTCCATGTTTTAGCAATTTTTATGTGATATGGATACTTGACCAACAGAAAAAAGAGAAGGAGCACTGATTCATTTTGTATGAGTCACTAGACAGACGTGAAGTCATGATGACATTGACACACGATACAGCTGGGATAAGCTGTGTTTCTAAAATCTCTTTTTGGATAGCTGAATTTAAAACTGATGGACTTTGCATGATCAATGCCATTCAACAGCTTTGCCTAAGTCTCCAAATTATCCTCAGGTGAAAATAGAAACCTTACTCACCCAGTGTCATGGTTTAGCCCCAGTCAGCAACTAAACACCACACAGCTGCTCGCTTACTCCCCCCACCTCAGTGGGATGGGGGAGAGAATTGGAAGGGCCAAAGCAAGAAAACGCGTGGGTTGAGATAAGAGCAGTTTAATAATTAAAATAAAATAGTAATAGTAATAATGGTAATGATAGTAATAATGATTATGATGATGATAATAATTAAAAATGATATCATGAAAAAGAAAATAATGAGGGAGAGAGAAATGAAACCCAGGGGAAAAAAAACAAGTGATGACCTGCTCATCACCCATTGACTGATGCTTCCCATCCCCAAGCCGCGATTGCTACTTCCCCTGGCCAACTCCCCCCAGTTAATATACTGGGCATGACGTCATATGATATGGATATCCCTTTGGCCAGTTTGGATCAGCTGTCTTGGCTGTTCCCCCTCCCCTCCCAGCTTCTTGTGCACCTGGCAGAGCATGGGAGGCTGGAAAAGTCCTTGACTAGTATAAGCACTACCCAGCAACAACTAGAACATCACTGCGTTATCAACCTTATTCTCATACTAAATTCAAAACACAGCACTATATCAGCTAGAGTGAAGAAAATTAACTCTATCCCAGCTAAAACTGTGACAGCCAGTCATCATGGGTGGTTCAGAGCAGAGAAAGTTTTAGTCAGAACAAGAGGAAATACTTTCAAATAATGTTGTCTTATGGCTGCGAATTCAGAGGATTTGGTTTCCTGAAATAGATATAAATACACATAGACACATGAAAAGAGAGAGAATATTTGCCAGGTGGTATATTTTTCAACCTTTTACAGCTCCAAAAAACATTCTTAGGAAGATTTTATGATGCATATTTTCAAATTTAGCACAATTAATGTAACTGAATATTTGACCCATTTTCCTTGGAGGAGTATTTTCGATGGATCCTTATAGAGCAACAGTTTTTGTTAAAACTGTGGGTTTGGGGTGTTTGTTTTCTTGGGTTTTTTTGTGTTTTTTTTTTTTTTAGTTTAATGACTGCCACATTCCACTGCAAGAAAATTATTACTATACTTCTTTTTCTCCCATGCTTCTCTGTTACTTTTCAACTTTAAAAGCAGCAAGGCACTCAGCTGACAAGGTAAGAGTGCCTTTCATTCCTGCAATAACCAACCAGTGTAGCTCTTCCTCAGGCCTGAGGAGAAAGAAGACAGAGGCCAAAAGAGGAATTACATTTCACATTGATGCTAGGAAAGACTTGGAACACAAAACAGAAAAGAAAAACAGCATAGACCCTCTCTCTTTCACATTCCTCTTCTTGTCATTATTATTAAAACAGTGCTGCAACTATGATCATGATAAGCATTTTAACATGAAGAACAATTTTCCTCCAGTGGATGAGACCTTTCTTCTCAGGCATTTAGCACTGTCAGCATATTGCAAAGGAATATAAATGAGAAACACCAGACACAGTGAATAAAGAAAATTAATTACCAGATGTCTGCTGGAAATACAATGCAGTGGAGAGGAAACACTCTAGGAGGATCCTGGAGTATGTGGAAGATAACGTCTTGACACAGTTGGTGGGTGCGCCCTTGGGAGACAGTCCTGAAGGTCAAAGGAGTCCAGGAAGGCTGGTCATTCTTCAAGAAGGAAATCTTAAAGGCACGGGAGCAGGCCGTTCTCATGTGCTGAAAAACGAGCTGGTGGGGAAGAAGACCACCCTGACTGAACAGAGAGCTTTGGCTGGAACTCAGGGGGAAAAAAAAAAAAAAAGAGTTTATGACCTTTGGAAGAAGGGGCAGGCAACTCAGGAGGACTCCAAGGATGTTGTGAGGTTATGCAGGGAAAAAATTAGAAGGGCCAAAGCCCAACTAGAACTAAATCTGGCTACTACCATAAAAGACAATAAAAATGTTTCTATAAATACATTAACAACAAAAGGAGGGCTAAGGAGAATCTCCATCCTTAATTGGATGCAGGGGGGGACTATAATAACAAAGGATGAGGAAAAGGCTGAGGTACTAAATGCCTTCTTTGCCTCAGTCTTTAATAGTAAGACCAGTTGTTCTCTGGGTACCTAGCCCTCTGAGGTGGAAGACAGGGATGGGGAGCAGAATAAAGCCCCTATAATCCAAAGGAAAGCAGTTAGTGACCTGCTACACTATTTAGACACAAACAAGTCTATGGGGCCAAATGGGATCCACCCAAGGGTACTGAGGGAGCTGGCAGAAGTGCTTGCCAAGCCACTTTCAATCATTTACCAGCAGTCCTGGATAACCAAGATGGTCCCAGTTGACAGATTAGCAAATTTGACATCCATCTATAAGAAGGGCTGGAAGTGTCACCAAAATTGGCAATAAAACTCCTTAACATCAATGTAATATTAAGCAGCAGGCTGCAGTCTCTGCAGCCAACAAAATGTCATCTACATCTTGCAGTATTATTCCCTCTGGGTTTTCCTTCTTCCATGATTCCAGCTCCTTTGCCAGCTGGTTGCTAAATATTTTAGGACTATTCTTAAACCCTTGAGGCAGCGCCGTCCAGGTAAGTGGTGCTTTGCGCCCAGTGGTGGGGCTTTCCCATTCAAAGGCAAATATTGCCTGGCTGTCTTTGTCTAGAGGTGTGCAGAAGGCGGCATCCTTGAGATCAAGCACAGTAAACCACTTATGCTTTTCCTTCAAGGTTATCAGCAAGGTATATGGATTAGCCACTACTTGGTGAATATCTTGGACAATTTGATTCATGGCTCTTAAGTCTTGAACTAATCCATATTCCTTGCCACTTTGGTTTTTTTTTTTTTACTGGCAATATCAGAGTGTTATATTCTGATTCATACTCTATCAATAATCCACAATCCAAAAATTTATTATTAATCCTTCCAACCCCTTCCTAGCCTCCCACTTGATAGGGTACTGTTTTTGCCTTACCAGCTTAGTTCCGCCAATTTAGACCGACCTGGGGTTCCATCAGCCCATACCAAGGGTGTTACTGCATCCTCTACTTCTGCAGGAATTTCTTCCTCTGGTCTTTGTGCCTTCTGTAACATAAAAATTCTCGCTTCCACAGCTTTTGATTTAGATATTAATAATTGCACTTCTCCATTTTTAAAAGTTTAAAAGTTATCTGCACATCTATTTCCCATCAAGGGCACTGGACATTCAGGCATATATAAAAATTGGTGAGTTACCCATTGTTTTCGTAATTTAAATTTTAAGGGCTGTAAAAAGGGCTAGTTTTCTTGTTTCCCTGTAGCACCAATAACGCTTACAGTTTCATAGCTGAAATTTCCCTTACACATATTAAGTACAGAATAAGTGGCTCCCATATCAACTAAGATTTCCACCTCATCATTCCCCAGCTTTAATGTAACCAGGAGTTCTGTTGGGGAGACTTTCCGTTCATCCCCTGGTCCCCGTCAATCTGAATCTTGACCCAAAGTAAGCAGCTCTTCCACCTTGGGATTTTCCTGTTTTCTTGGAAAATTTGAAAATTCTTCTGAGGGCATTCACTCTCCTGCTGCCCCTTTTGTTTATAAAAGAAAAAAAAAAAGCACTAATCCTTATTCAAAAGTTTACTCTTCCCAGGTCTAAAAGGTGGGGGTCCTCATACCTCCTCCCATAGGAGTGCAATCTAATTTATACCCATCATTTCACCTTTTACTTTTTCAGTTGCCTTCTGCTGTTGCTGCAGCCAGCAATTGAGCCTTACGATTCTCTTTCTTAACTTGCTCCTTTTCCTGTTGCTTCTTCTCCTCCTCCCTATTAATAGACACCTTCCACACCTCCTCTAACAACTTATCCATAGATCTTGCCTCTGCTCCTTCTAGCTTTTGCAGTTTTCTCCTAATATCAGGATTCGACTACCCCACAAACAAAGTCACAAACATTAGTGCATTGGTCTCTCTCTCCAGATCCAAATCCATCCGTTTCCTAGCCACATCACATAATCGTTCAAAGACAGCTGACGGAGTGTCATCTTTCCCTTGTACCTTCTGATAGAATTTTGACAAATTATTTAGTTTTGGAATTGTGTTCCTTACACCAAACAATATCAACCCCTGATATTCAGTTAACAATAACCTTTGTGCCTGACTGTTAGGGTCCCAGTTTGGACTGATGGTGGGAAAAATGATCCTCCAGTCTTCCTGCCCATGCATCCTGAGCGTGAACCCTCTCTGCTTCTTCCTTAGCCTTAACCACACCAACCCTCCACTCCCCATATGTCAACAATATATTCAACACAACCTGTATATCCTTCCACTCTAGATCGTGATTCTCCACAATAGTTTCCAATACCTTCACCACCTTTTCCGGGTCTTCCCTATAAGTTCCAGCCATCTCTTTCCAAGCCCTTAAGTCTGCTGACGGGGAGGGTACTTTAACCCACACTGGTTCTCCTGTCAGACCCACAGCCTGCCTTAAGGGCGCTTGTAGCACTACCCCTCCTCTCCTAGTTCTTCAACATCACTGTTCACATCCCCATTATCCACTTGTCCAGCTTCCCTGTTTCCACCCTGATCATTACCTCCCGATAGATTTCCCTGTCCCAGAACCACTAATAATCCTATATCATCTTCCTCTTCCACCAGCTCCTTGTATTTTTACACCTTTTACCAATACTACTTGCAGAACAACATCATTTAAGGGTTTGTCCTGAATTTGATCTAAAGCCACAACCTTTGCATACTTAGTAATCAGTCCACATTCTTTTCTACTTTTCCAATCATTCTGCAACGTGAAAAACAAATCCACATATGGTATCTCATCCAATTTTCCTTCTCTTTCACAAAACAGCATTAACTGTAATATAGTATTATTATATTATAATAATATAGTATATATTATCTATGATTCTATTAATATAGTATTATTATCCAAAATAACTATATGATCCGAACACGCAAAAACAAATCCATAGTTCTGATAACCAAGCCAAAATTCAGAGACCAATCAAGACAATGAACCAAACTGGGGACTCGAACCCCTTTCAGTGGGACTCTAACCCACAACCAGAAAACATACTTTGCAAAATTCTTTTTCTCTTAATAATTGACCAAAACCAATATTAAAAGCACTGGTACTTAAAACCAAGTTGTCATTACAGTTAATTAATTAAACAATTAAATTAATTTTAATAAATTAATTTAAATTAATTATTATTAAAGTTTATTTAATAATTAATTAAATAAAATTTCCTTTCCTGGCTGGTACGTGAGACATTTAGGCCAGTAAGCGCTTAACTCATTTACCTTGCTGGGACTCAAACCCAGTGCCGGGACTCAAACCATGACCCTTGGCTGGCACTCTGGGAGTCCCCATAATAGTGTGCAAACCATTCTTCCCTTACCCTTCCTGCACAACCAGACCTTTGACTGGTCAAGATGTTTTAGGGACTCAAACCCCTTATACCACTTTCAGTGGGACTCTAACCCACCCTTTCTATTGAAGGTTTAATTGTGCCAAACCAAACAGCAAATTCCAAACCTGGGGGTCCTATGGACTTTCGTCCGATAGGATCAAATCCTTCCCTTAGGTACGTTTATAGCCCAACCCTGCGTAGCTTGACACCAATGTAGTATTAAGAAGCAGGCATTCTTTATTAAGGCGCCAGATGCACAGGGGATAATTCCCCCTAACGTGCATACTACAAGTGATTTTCAGTACCTTGTAACATTATGTATGCTTGCAAATGCCAGACACAAGCAAGCCATTCCAGGTACCACTGGCAATGTTTACAATCATATCGGCTGCCACACTGGCTGGAAAGCATGCACTTTGAAAGTATTTTCTGTTATTTTCCCAGCTCTGTGTGTAATGGGAATGCCTGTGTGAGAGGGCCCTGGGCAGGACCCCATGCTGACACAGCAGACCCTGTTCACACCATGACTCTGCAGCCTCCAACCCCCATTCAGCAGTCCTGCAGCTTACCCCTAGGGATGGCTTCGCCAAGACTTTCACATGGGCTGGGCCATTGTGCTGGTTTTTTTTGGGATAGAGTTAATATTCTTGTAGCTAGTATGGGGCTGTGTTTTGGATTTGTGCTGAAAACAGTGTTGATAACACAGGGATGTTTTAGTTATTTCTGAGCAGTGCTTACATAGAGTCAAGGCCTTTTCTGCTTCTCACACCACCCCACCAACAAGTACACTGGGGGTGCACAAGAAGTTGGGAGGGAACTGTGCTGGTTTTGGCTGAGAAGGGGTTAATTCTCCTCACTGTGGGGGGTCAGCTACCCTTCCAGCTTCCCTCACTCTGCTGCATCAACGGGAGGCTGGGAGGGGCAGGGCCACAGCAGGGGCGGCTGACCCCGACTGGCCAATGGCATGTTCATTCCATACCATGTGACACCATGACCAGAATATTAAGGGAGGGACAGTTGGCGGCTCAGAAGAGGCATGGTGTCAGGTCGGCGGGCAGCGAGCGGCTGCATCATGGGCGGTTTGTTTCGGCGGTACATTCCCCGCCCCCACCCCCCCCCGGGTTCCGCGCCTCTCGTTGTTTCCCTTTCCATTGCATTTTTGTTGTTGTTTCTTTTAATTTTATTTTTTAAACTGTTCTTATCTCAACCCACGAGCGTTACCCTTCTGATTCTCTCCCCCATCTACTGGTGGTTTTGACTGTCACCTGCTGCTGCTAGGTTGTTTGCATCCCTCCAGGGTGTCCCCCATCACGCTTGCTTGCAAAGATTAGGTACTTGAGTACATTCTTGCCTGAGGCCCCTTACAACAGAAGGAGGATCCGGGGAACTACAGGCCTGCAAGACTGACCTCAATGCAAGGGAAGGTTATGGAGCAGATAATTTTCAGTGCCATCACACAGCATGTACAGGGCACCCAGGTGATTAGGCCCAGCTAGCATGGGTGTATGAAAGGCAGGTCCTGCTTGACTAACCTGATCTCCTTCTATGAAAATGTGATCTGCTTATTGGATGAGGGAAAGGCTGTGGATGTGGTTTACCTGGACTTTAGCAAAGCCTTTGACACTGTTTCCCACAGTATTCTCCTGGAGAAACTGACTGCTCATGGCTTGGATGGGTGTACTGTTCATTGGGTAAAAAACTGGCTAGATGGCCAGGCCCAAATAGCTGTGGTGAATGGCATTAAATTCAGTTGGTGGCCAGTCACAAGTGGTGTTCCCCAGGGCTCAGTATTGGGGCCATTTCTGTTTAATACCTTTATCGATGATCTGGATAAGGGAATTGAGTGCACCCTCAGGAAGTTTGCAGATGACACCAAGTTGGGCGGGAGTGTTGATCTGCTCGAGGTTAGGAAGGCTCTGCAGAGGGACCTGGACAGGCTGGATCGATGGGCCGAAGTCAACTGTATGAGATTCACGAAGGCTAAGTGCCGGGTCCTGCACTTTGGTCACAACTACCCCATGAAACGCTACAGGCTTGGGGAAGAGAGGCTGGAAAGCTGCCTGGCAGAGAAGGACCTGGGGGTGCTGGTTGACACCCAGCTGAATATGAGTCAGCAGTGTGCCCAGGTGGCCAAGAAGGCCAACAGCATCCTGGCTTGTATCAGGAGTAGTGTGGCCAGCAGGACTAGGGGAGTGATGGTGCCCCTGTACTCATCACTGGTGAGGCCACACCTTGAATACTGTCTTCAGTTTTGGGCCCCTCACTACAAGAGGGACCTTGAGTTGCTGGAGCGTGTCCAGAGAAGGGCAACGAAGCTGGTGAAGAGTCTGGAGAACAAGTCTTATGAGGAGCGGCTGAGGGAAATGGGGTTGTTAGTCTGGAGAAGAGGAGGCTGAGGGGAGACCTTATCGCTCTATACAACTACCTGAAAGGAGGTTGTAGTGAGGTGGGTGTTGGTCTCTTCTCCCAAGCAGCAAGTGATAAGATGAGAGGAAACAGATTCAAGTTGCATCAGGGGAGATTTATACTGTATATTAGGAAAAATTTCTTCACTAAAAGGGTTGACAAGCATTGGAACAGGCTGCCCAGGTAAGTGGTTGAGTCAGCATCCCCAGAGGTATTGAAAAGACATGCAGATGTGGCGCTTAGGGACAGAATCACAGAATTATAGGGGTTGGAAGGGACCTCTGGAGATCATCTTGTCTAACCCCCTGCTTGAGCAGGCACACCCAGAGCAGGGGGCACAGGAACATGTCCTAGGTGGGTTTTGAATGTCTCCAGGGAAGGAGACTCCACAGCCTCTCTGGGCAGCCTCTTCCACTGCTCTGTCACCCTCACAGTAAAGAAGTTTTTTCTCATGTTTAGGTGGAACTTCCTGTGTTCTAACTTGTGCCCATTGCCCCTTGTCCTGTCATTGGACACCCGCCCTTCAGATATTTAGAGGTATTGATAAGATCCCACCTCAGTCTTCTCTTCTCCAGGCTGAACAAACCCAGGTCTCTCAGCCTTTCCTCATAAGAGAGATGCTCCAGTCCCCTGATCATCTTGGTAGCTCTCCGCTGGACTTGCTCGAGCAGTTCCCTGTCTTTCTTGAACTGGGAGGCCCAGAACTGGACGCAGTACTCCAAATGTGGCCTCACTAGGGCAGAGTAGAGGGGGAGGGTAACCCATCATGCCTGGGAAGATTATGTCCTTGAGTGCATTCTTGCCTGAGGCCCCTTACAACAATTCCCCCCTTCTGAGATTTCTCTACCTCATTAGAGAGAACTCAATACTTGATGTATTTTGATTCACACAGGTTTCTAATCATAGGAATACATTGCATTAATATACAAGTTACCAAGATTACTACAATAAGTTAAGTAATAATTTAGTTATTTCCCTAGCTTTGTTGGTGCAACAAGGAAAACTTCCGGCCATCCTGAGAAAGTATCAATCAATACCAGGAGATATCTATAACCATTTTGTTTTGGTAACTCAGAAAAATCAATTTCCCTATAGTCTCCAGAGGAATTTCCTTGCCTCGTGGTCCCTGGGGGTGTTTTTTCCTGTTCATGGGATTTTTTTTTTAAACAAATGGGGATTTTGCTATTACAGACTTTACTATTCCAGTCATCCCTGCACATATAAGCAAATTTTGAAGGCTAGAAATCATAGCCTCACTACTCCAGTGTGTTTCCTCCTGTACCTTCTTTACAATTTCAGTCATTACCTGAGGTAGTAACAATGACTTGTCCTGTAGGAGTTATCGACCAACCCTCTCTGTTTGCGGTTGATTTTGTTGTAAGGGGCCTCAGGCAAGAATTCACTCAAGTACCTAATCTTTGCAAGCAAGCATGATGGGGGACACCCTGGAGGGATGCAAACAACCTAGCAGCAGCAGGTGACAATCAAAACCAAGACAAAAGGAACTAAGGACATCTCCATCTAGATAAGAGTCAGAAGACCAGCTGAAACCAACACACCTTGCAACACACTGTGACAAGATTACCTGATGGGCCAACTCATGACCATACGTGGAAGAAGGACTCAGCATTCATGGAAAGGACACAAAAAACACCCCTTCAACAAACTACTAGGGACCACCGAGACCACCTGATACCTCTTCAGGGGCTCCTAAGGGACTTAAAACACACGGGTAATTAAGATGCAAGTATTATAATTAGTTCCAGGATATCTAATGCATATGTATATAACTGAGCAATATAAGCTTTGTCTATTGTGACTTGCGCTATGCACGTGAGGAGGAATTATCCCCGTGCATCTGGTGCCGTAAAAAGAATGCCTGCTTCTTAATAGTACATTGGTGTTAAGGAGTTCTATTCCGGACTTCAGTGACACTTTCAACACATGCCAATTGTTGGTCTGTCTCACTATAGTTAGGTTTCAAACTTGGGAGCTTCACCTGTGTCATGGTCTTAGCTGGGATAGACATAATTTTCTTCACTGTAGCTGGTATAGTGCTGTGTTTTAGATCTACTATGAGAATAATACTGATAACACACTGATGTGTTAGTTGTTGCTATGTAGTGCTAGTACTAGTAAAAGACTTTTCCAGCCTCTCATGCTCTGCTGGGTGCACAAGAAGCCAGGAAGAGAGGAGGCACAGCCAAGATAACTGAGCCAAAATGGCCAAAGGGGTATGCCATACCATATGATGTCATGCCCAGTGTATTAACTGGAGGGAGTTGGCCGGGGGAGGCAGCAATTGGAGCTCGGGGACCAGTGGAATCGGTTGTCAGGTGGTGAGCAGTTGCATCACTTGTTGTTTGGGTTTTTTCACTCCTATTGAGGTTTCATATCTCTCTCTCTCTTGTTATTTTCCTTTTCAGTATATTATTATCATTAATGTTTTATTTTAATTAGTAAACTGTTCTTATCTCAACCCGTGAGTTTTCTTACTTTGGCCCTTTCGATTTTCTCCCACATCCCAGAGGGGTGGGGGGAGTGAGCCAGTGGCTGCGTGGTGCTTAGTTGCCAACTGAGGCTGAACCACGACAGTCCTTTTTGGCGCCCAACATGGGGCAGGAAGGGTTTGAGATAATAACAGTTGCTGGTCACAGCACTGATTCATCTGTTCTCAATGTTAGTTTGTCCAATCTACACCATGCTGATTTTGAAGTACATGTTAAAGATTGCTGTTGGTTTTTGTACTTTGCTGTGCTCTGTAGTGATTAGAGATGTTTTGCCTAGGAGATTTGTTATTAAAACACTGGCCTTGAGCTTTATCAGTTATTTGGGTCTTGCATGGAAGCTGTTACTGTACTTCGTGTACCACCTCATGGAGACAATTAGCAATTATACCTCCTCCTCTGAGAGGTTTTTTTATGGAGGAAATACAGAATGGCACCTTAGCTACCATCTTCTATAATGTCTCCTCCTTCGTTACAACAACTTTTCAGTATCTTGAACATCCTTGGGTAGTTAAGATACATCTGGTGATATTGCTTTGGCAGGTGGTGTCAGTTCTACGGTTAATAAGCAATTTAAGAATACCATCCAAAGATCTGCCCCAAGGCTCGATAGCTGTGCGTGGCAGGGTATGTGGGATAGTATGGGCAAATGCCTAAGACGGTGGACACCCCCTGTGGTGTGGGACTTCACCCCTGAACAAGTGCAGAATCCTGAAAAATTAGTAGAATATTTGGAGGAAGTATGTTGTCACCCTGGCAATTCCAGAGAGATACAAATCACTGCAATGTGCTGGGGCCTGGCCCATGCCTATTGAGCCCTATTTAACACTAATCAGTGTCCCCAAGGGGAAGAGAAAGCCACTGGATCTAAAAAGACAAAGACAAGGAAAGCAACAAGCACTCCAACCCTGGCGACAAGCACTGCAGCCACTCAAACCCCCATGACAGGTGCTGCAGCTCATCCAGAGAATCAACCCGTGTCTGTATCAGTTGCCTCTATACGCAAGAAGAAATCTTGGAAGAGAAAGTCAGCTCATTTAGAAAGAGATGATGGAAAAGCAGGGCCATCACAAGAAGAGGAGGAGGACGAGGAAGAACTGATAAATGAGAGGGAAACCACCCGATCCCTGTCCTGGAGTGAGTTGCGGGATACGTCAAAAGATTTCAGCCGTCGTCTAGGTGAGCACATTGTCACCTGGCTGCTCTGATGCTGGGATAATGGGGCCAGTAGCCTGGAACTGGAGGGGAAGGAAGCCAAACAACTGAGAACCATTTCTAGGGAAGGGGGCATTGACAAAGCAATTGGAAAAGGGAAACAATCCCTCAGCCTCTGGAGGTGACTCCTGTCCGGTGTGAAAGGTATCCCTTCAAAGGAGATGTTACATATCCCCAGGGAAATGGATGACCATGGAGAAAGGTATCCAGTACCTGAGGGAACTAGCTGTGCTTGAGGTGATTTATGGTGACCTAGACGATCAACAGTCATCCAAAGATCCAGATGAAGCCCAGTACACACAACCCATGTGGCGGAAGTTTCTATAGAGCACACCAAGGTCATATGCAAACTAATTGGCAGTTATATCCTGGAAAGATGACGAGACACCAACAGTGGCAGAGGTGATTGATAAAATCCGGGACTACGAAGCAAATATCTCTTCCTTGGCTGTGGAGAAACTGTGCCAGAAGGTTCAGCAGCTCAAAAATTATATTTCCTATTCCCCACCTGTACGGACCAGTATCTCAGCCATTAGGAGTAAGTGTCCCTCTGCTTCAAGATAGAGGATATGGCAAGGAGCACAGAGGCAGTAAGGGCAAGTCCTGTGGCTCAGCGCTAGATCAGGGCAGGCAAAGCGGTTCCTTGAATCCAAGAAGCCTGAGGGTGAGCAGAGGAACCCATCAGGAGCTGGCAGCTCTCGGGAGCGAGGCTGACATGCAGCTGATGTGGCATGGGGCGTTGCCAGAAGCAACAGTGGGAGATTTAAATGGCCCCTAGGGAGCATGAGCGACCAGGACGGGCAAACAGGGCGTGGCGCATCAGCAGTGCGTGGCACAGCAGTTTGCACGGCAGTTAGTGCAGGCAGGGCGAGCAGGAGGGATGCCACACCCCGCTTGTAGGTCTACAGTTCAGGCAAGTGCTTTGGTCTCTGGAAAAATGATGGGCACTCGCCTCAGGGCTAAAACCACTGCTCGTGCAAGCGAAAGCCCCTGAGGTGTCAGACGCATCCTCCCAGATGGGTCTGGTAAGAAAGGAAACATCAGTACAGGCAGTGGGTTGCAGCAAATGCCCAAACCCCTCTCCTCGTGAAAAGGTAAGTACCTGCATGAGGTGTGCACAGGTTGATGACCTGTTACATCAGGTGGCTGAACTGCAGGAAACTGTTAAGAGGCTGTGCAGTATTAGAGGAGCTGAGGCAGAAATAGACAGGTGGTTTCAGAATCATGTTCCTGTGGCAGACACTGCCGAGAATGAGGCACCGTGGACCCTGGTGACTCACAGGAGCAGGATTCCACATCAGCCTGCACCCTCCACCATCACAATCAGAAACAGATATGAAGCCTTAACGACTGAGGACACCCATGAGCAAGGTATGCAAAGTCCCCTGCAAGGGGAAACTACCAGCAACAAACAGTGGACATCGTAAAAAGAAGCGACGAGTGCTCGTGGTGGGTGACACTCAGTTGAAGGGTACTGAGGCACCCATCTGCCGACCTGACAGGGAGTTACGAGAGGTATGCTGCCTCCCAGGAGCCAAGGCTTGAGACGTGGCCGAGAGGGTGCCACAACTCATCAGGAAAACAGACTACTATCCGCTATTACTATTTCATGTAAGCATGAACGACACTGAGAGCCATAACCTGGGTAAAATCAAGGAAGACTTTCGAGCCCTGGGGGAGCAAGTGAAAAATATTGGCGCCCAAGTGATCTTCTCTTCCATTTTGCCAGTTCGAGGGAAGGGAGCAGCCAGAAACAGGAGCATAATGTATATCAACTCCTGACTACGTGGCTGGTGCCACCGGGAGGGGTTTGGCTTTTATGACAATGGGGTGTTCTTCAATGACGACAACATGCTAGAGAGGGATGGAATCCATCTGTTAAAAAGGGGTAAGGGAATCTTCAGCAGTAGGCTGGCTACCTTGGTGAGGCAGGCTTTAAACTGAAGGATTTGGGGAGTGGGATCCACTGTGAAAATGCTCATACAAGCATGTCCAACGGGGGAGTAAGTCAGGCCAAGCAGTGTGTTGACAAATGTTCCTTAGCTGTCTCCCAAGAGGTGAAACAGAAGAGTAATCACCTCAAGTGTATGTATACAAATGCACGCAGTCTAGATAACAAACAGGAGGAACTGGAGCTCTGTGCCCACTCAGAAGGGTATGACATCATAGGAGTAACTGAAACATGGTGGGACAGCTCAAACAACTGGGGAATTGCAATGGACGGTTATAGGCTCTTTCGTAAAGACAGGCAGGGTAGAAGAGGTGGAGGAGTCGCACTCTACATTAAGGAAAACCTTGAACGTATCGAAGTCAACTATGGTGATTGCGACTGCTCTATTGAATGCCTCTGGGTTATAATCTAAGGGGTCATCTCCAAGCAGGACCTCACAGTGGGCATCTGCTACCAACCTCCTAATAATGATGACAATGCCGACGAAGCGATATTTGGGGCACTGAAGCAAGCTTCTGGCCAACAGAGCCTGGTCCTTATGGGTGACTTCAACTACCCAGACATCTGCTGGAAGAACAATACGGCAGCTCGCATGGCATCCACCAAGTTCCTGGAATGCATAGAAGACTGTTTCCTGATACAAATGTTAGATGTGCCAACCAGGAAGGAGGTGCTGCTGGACTTGCTATTCACAAACCGAGAAAGCCTGCTTTGTAATATCTCGGTTAGTGATAGCCTTGGCTGCAGTGACCACAGTATTGTGGAGGTCAGGATCCTGCTGAGTGTGCTGAAGGTCAGCTCTAAGACAAGGGTTCTGGATTTTAGAAGATCAAACTTCAGTGCACTCAGGGCTCAACTGGGAGAGATTGGATGGCAAGCTTCCATGGAATACAAAGGAGCTAGTGAGTGCTGGGAATTCTTCAAGAACTCTCTATTGGAAGCACAAAGCCAATTTATCCCCTACAAAGGAAAGGGAAGTAAGTGGAGCAGGAGGCCCCCATGGCTCAAGCATGACCTCCTGGGTCTACTCAAATCCATATTGGCAGCATACGAAGGGGTTTGAGCTGCTCCAGAAGTGGTTGGTACTGAAGCACAGCTTCTCCTGGCACCCTGACTGCCAGTGCTGGGCTGGATGTTCAAAGGAAAGGTCCCCTCTATGCATCATGGAACTGATGCTACATGGAGTAAATGGGTTGCACTGATCACCCAGTGGGATCGAGTAGGAACCCCCCCCGACCCACATGATCAATGACAAGCTATCCGTAGAGAGGCATTAGCCGCTGGGGATCATGAGCTGGCTGCGAAGATCGTAGCCCCTGTCATCTATGATCCCAATCAACAACCGAGATGGGAAGGACTTAACTTTTCCATTATTAAGGAAATGTGGTGAGGAGTGATAGAATATGGACTGGGATCCCCATATTCAAGGAACATGTTGGGGTCAATCATGAAATCTTTTACCCTGGTGCCCCATGATTGTCTACAACCCTGCAAGGGCTATTTGTTTTACCCGGCATTACTGATTCAGATTACTCTGGTGAAATCAAAATTATGTCCTGGACTCCCACCCCACCTTGCACTATTGTGCAAGGCTCACGAATAGCCCAGTTAGTCTACTTTAATTCCCATCCCCCACACTCCACTAACACAGTACGAGGGTGTCAAGGCTTTGGATCAACAGGAGCCCCACATATTTTGTGGGCCCAAACAGTGAGTGCCACGCGCCCCATGCTGCACTGTACCCTGACAACAAAAGACAAGAAATCTATCCGATTAGCTGGTATTTATTGACACTGGTGCTGATGTCACCGTCATCTCTAAAGAACTGTGGCCCAAAGACTGGCCAATGGTGCAACTTGGGGAAGCTGTAACTGGAATTGGCGGGAATGCTTTACCTTTGCAGAGTAAAAATATGATATTAATCGAAGGGCCTGACAAACAGGTAGGGTCGGTGCGCCCGTTTGTATTAGCAACACCAATTACATTATGGGGATGGGTCAAATTTATCCTGAGGGCCACTGCAGCACAAGCCACCTTAGAATTGACATGGACAACACAAACTCCAGTATGGGTGGAACAGTGGCCCCTGCCTGTTGTCAAATTGTGCCATTAGTTGATGAACAATTATGTGCAGGACACATAGTACCTACCACTAGTCCATGGAATTCACCTGTGTTTGTAATTCAGAAGAAAAACGGTAAATGGCGTCTCTTACATGACCTAAGGAAAGTTAATGCTGTAATGGAGGATATGGGTGTGCTACAACCAGGCATGCTGTCACCTGCCATGATCCCCCGCAATTGGCATCTTACTGTTCTTGATTTAAAAGACCATTTCTTTACAATTCCTTTGCATCCTAACGATGCCCCTAAATTTGCGTTTTCAGTCCCTTCCATTAATATTAGTGATCCCCACAAATGCTATCATTGGGCAGTATTGCCACAAGGCATGAAAAATAGCCCTACAATATGTCAATGGTTTGTAGCAAAAGCCCTATCCCCAGTACGTGAACAATTTGCTGAAGCACTTATCTATTGCTATATGGATGATATCCTTATAGCCGCAGAATCTGATGAATATATGCAAATAACCTTAGTGTTTGCATCCCACCAAAAAAAGCAGGCCGGTCTGCAAATTGCACCAGAGAAGATTTAACAGGCAAGCCCATGGCACTATTTAGGGTGGAGAATAACAGAACAAAAAATCAGGCCACAACATGTAAAAATACAAACTAATGTCAAGACACTTCATGATTTACAGAAACTCTTAGGTACTATTAATTGGGTTTGACCTCTGTTAGGTATTACGAATCATGAATTAAGCCCTTTGTTTTCTCTATTGAAAGGCAACCCTGACCTGAGCCACGAGTTGATCCAACACGACTTTATATTATATGAAACCTCAAAAAGAAGCCATATACCTCTATCAGCCCTCACTGTATTTACTGATGGATCAGGTCGAACCGGCTGGGCAGTTATTGTGTGGAAAGATCCATGCACTCAAACTTGGTTGTCAGATATCAGCCATGCTGATGGTTTTCTACACTATTGCTAATGAGTGTACATGGGACAATGGTGCGCTACTGTCCTGATTTCAGCTGGGGTAGAGTTAAATTTCTTCGTAGTAGCTAGTATGGGGCTATGTTTTGGAGTTTTGCTGGAAACAGCGGTGATAATGTGGAGATGTTTTAGTTGTTGCTAAGTAGCACTTAGACTAGTCAAGGACTTTTTCAGCTCCTCGTGCTCTGCCGGATGCACAAGAAGCTGGGAGGGGACACAGCCAGGACAGCTGACCTACACTGACTGCAGGACAGGAGAGGTACAAACTTCTGCCACATGGGTCACGTGCACTGGGCTTCTTCTGGATCTTTGGATGACTGTTCATCATCCAGGTCACCGTGAATCACCTCAAGCACAGCTAATTCGCTCAGTTACTCGATACCTTTTCCATGGTTGTCCATTTTCCCAGGCAATATGTAACATCTTCCATGAAGATACCTTTCTCTCACACCAGACAGGAGTCGCCTCCAGAGGCTGAGGGCTTGTGTCCCTTTTCCCATTGCTGTGGGACTGTGTTTCCACCCCTGGGGTAGTTGATTCCAGGTGTACTGGATGCCCCTCCATGTAAAAGCAAACTGTGGCCTGCACTCTAATGCCAAAGGGATGGAGATGAATGAATCGGCGATATCAGTTGTGGCATACCACTTGGCTGCCTTTGACTCCAGTTCGTATTGAAGTTCTAGCATGTCTGGCACAGCAACACTCAGTGGCAGAGTGACTTTGTTCAGGCCACGATAGTGTACTGTTACACTCCACTCTCAATTAGACTTCTGCACTAGCCATATGGGACTGTTAAAGGATGAGTGGGTCTTACTGATCACTCCTTGGCTCTCCAGTTAATGAATGAGCTCATGGATGGGAATGAGGGAGTCTCGGTTGGTGCGATATTGCCGCCAGTGCACTGTTGTGGTGGCGATTGGCACCTGTTGTTCTTTGACCTTCAGCAACCCCACAACAGAAGGGTCCTTTGAGAGACTGGGCAACGTAGACAGCTGTTTAATTTCCTCTGTCTCCAAGGCAGCTACACCAAAAGTCCACTTGTAACCTTTTGGGTCCTTGAAATACCCTCTCCTGAGGTAGTCTATGCCAAGGATGCACAGAGCCTCTGGGCCAGTCACAATGGGGTGCTTTTGCCACTCATTCCCAGTTAGGCTCACTTCGACCTCCAATACAGTTAGCTCTTGGGACCCCCCTGTCACTCCAGCAATACTGATGGGTTCTGCCCCTATATAGGTTGATGGTATCAGGGTGCACTGTGCACCAGTGTCCACTAAAGCTTTATACTCCTGTGGGTCAGATGTGCCAGGCCATTGGATCCACACAGTCCAGTAAACCCGGTTATCCCTTTCCTCCACCTGGCTGGAGGCAGGGCCCCTCTAGTCCTGATCATAGTGTTCATCACTCACTTCCTGTAAATATGAATCACAAGTGTCTCTATTAAGCTCAGAAATAAAATCAGCACTTCTGCTCCACTGTCTGGGGACTTGCTCACTGGAAACTGGAACAGCAGCTTTCCTGGAAGGACCTCCCTGAGTGATTGTTCTTCCTTGCAGCTCATGTACCCATGCCTCTAGGGTCGAGGTAGGCTTGCCATCCCACTTCTTCATGTCCTCTCTGTGGTCAGGCAGGTAGAACCATAGGGTGGCCCATGGTGTGTGTCCTCTCCTTTGAGCAAAAGGACGCTTATTCCTACCAGCTGAGACACTACTCTGTTGAGGTGGGGAGTAGGTCGTATCTTCTTTGTGTTGCTTGATCTCTTGGGATAGTTTCTCCACAGCAGAGACGAGCAAGGAAGAGATATTTGTTTTGTAATCTTGGAGTCTATCAATCTCCTCTGCCACCACTGGTGTCTCGTCATCTTTCCAGGACATTACTGCCAATGAGTTTGCATGCGAAGATGGTGCGCTCCGTACAAACTTCCGCCACATGGGTCGTGTGCACTCGGCTTCATCTGGATCTTGGGATGACCGTTGATAGTCCAGGTCACCATAAATCACCTCAAGCACAGCTAATTCCCTTAGAGACTGGATGCCTTTCTCCATGGTTGTCCATTTTCCTAGGCGATATGTAACGTCTTTCCTGAAGGGATACCTTCCCTTCACTCCGGACAGGAGTCGCCTCCAGAGGCTGAGGTCTTGTGTTCTTTTTCCAATTGCTTCGTCAACGCCCCCTTCCGCAAAGAGGGATCCCATTTGTTTGGCTTCTTTTCCCTCTAATTCCAGGCTACTGGCCCCATTATCCCAGCATTGGAGCAGCCAGGTGACAATGTACTCACCTGAACGACGGCTGAAATCTTTTCACATATCTCGCAACTCACTCAAGGACAGGGATCGGGTGGTCTCTGTTTCATTTATGACTTCTTCCTCCTCTCTCCGTGACAGCCCTGCTTTTTCATCATCCTGTTCTAAATGAGTTGACGTCTGCTTCCAGTATTTCGTCTGGTGTAGGGGGGCAACTGATACTGGTACAGGTTTATTTTCTGAGCTAGGTCCAGTACTTGTTGTGGGGGTTTGAGTGTCTGCAGTGCCTGTCCTCAGGGCTGGAGTGTCTACAGTGCCAGTCACTTTGCATTTCAATCCAGAGACCTTCTCTTCCCCCTGGGGGCACTGAATACTGTTGAGCAGGGCTTGGTATGCATGGGCCAGGCCCAAGCACATTGCAGTTATCTGTGTCTCTCTGGAGTTCCCAGCGTAACAACATACTTTCTCCAAATATTCTACTAGTTTTTTAGGATTCTGCACTTGTTCGGGGGTGAAACTCCAAAACACTGGGGGTGCCCACTGCCCTAGGTATTTGCCCATGCTATCCCACATGCCCTGCCACACATAACTATCAAGCCTTTGGGCAGATTTCTGGGTGATATTCTGAAGTTGCTTAGTCAAAACCAAAACAACATGCCCAAAAACTAACAATAAGTGCACCTTAACCACCCAAGGATGTTCAAGATACAAAAAGGTTGTTTTAACAAAGGCACAGACATCATAGAACAAAGTGCAAAGGTACTATTCTGTATTTCCTCCATATAAAATCTCTCCGAGGAGGAGGTATAATTGCTAATTGCCTCAACAAGGTGGTATCCAAAGTACAGTAACGGTTTCAGCAAAAACCCCAAATACCAGATAAAGCTGAAAATGAGTGTTTGTATAACAAATCTGGTAGGCAAAACATTACTAATCACAGCAGAACACAGCAGACTCAACAAACCAACACCGATCTTTAACACCAAGTGCAAAAATGAGAGCATGGTGCTGTGACCAGCAGCTGTTGTTATCTCCAACCCTTGAGCCCCACGTTGGGCGCCAAAAAGACTGTCGTGGTTTAGCTGGCAGCTCAGCCCCACACAGTCGCTCACTCACTCCCCCACCGGTAGATGGGGGAGAGAATCAGAAGGGTAATGCTCGTGGGTTGAGATAAGAACAGTTTAATATAAAACAACAACAAAAATGCAATGTATAGGAAAACAACGAGAGGTGCGAAACGGGGGGGTGGTCAAGATTGGAGGTAGCCTGGGCTGCATCATACCCTGGTACAGAATGGGTAAAAAGTACAGTCAGGACCCTAAACCTCAGAAGGGCAAACTTTCAGCTGTTTAGGGCTCTACTGCATGGGATCCCTTGGGAAACTGCCCTCAGAGATAAAGGAGTGAACAAGAGCTGGGAGATATTCAAAGACTTCATTCTTAGGGTGCAAGAATTCTCAATCTCTATGTGCAAGAAGTCAGAGAGGGGAGGCAGGACGCCAGCTTGGCTAAGTCAAGTCCTCTTAGCCAAACTAAAACACAGAAACAAAATGCATAGGCAGTGGAGGCAGGGATACACATCCTGTGAAGATTATAGGGATATGGCCCAAGAGTGCAGGGAGAGGATCACAGAATCACAGAATTATAGGGGTTGGAAGGGTCCTCTGGAAATCATCATGTCCAACCCCGCTGCTTGAACAGGTAGACCTAGAGCAGGGGGTACAGGAACGCGTCCACACGGGTTTTGAATGTTTGCAGGGAAGGAGATTCCACAGCCTCTCTGGGCAGCCTGATCCACTGCTCTGTAACCCTCACAGTAAAGAAGTTTTGTCTCATGTTGAGGTGGAACTTCCTGTGTTCTAACTTGTGCCCATCGCCCCTTGTCCTGTCATTGGGCACCACTGAAAAGAGTCCGGTCCCATCCTCTTGACACCCACCCTGCAGATATTTATAAGTACTGATAAGATCCCCCCTCGGTCTTCTCTTCTCCAGGCTGAACAAACACAGGTCTCTCAGCCTTTCCTCATAAAAGAGATGCTCGGCTCCCTGATCATCTTAGCAGCTCTCCGCTGGACTTGCTCGAGCAATTCCCTCTCTTTCTTGAACTGGGGGGGACCAGAACTGGACGCAGTACTCCAAATGTGGCCTCACTAGGGCAGAGTAGAGGGGGAGGATCACCTCTCTCTATCTGCTGGCCACAATCCTTTTTATGCAACCCAGAATACCATTGGCCTTGGCCACAAGGGCACATTGCTGGGTCATGGTAATTTTGTTGTCCACCAGCACTCTAAGGTCCTTCTCAACAGAGCCGCTTTCCAGTAGTTCAGCCCTCAACCTGTACTAGTGCATGGGGTTGTTCCTCCCCAGGTGCAGGACCTTGCACTTGCTCTTGTTGAATTTTGTCAGGTTCCCCTTGGCCCAGCTCTCCAGCCTGTCCAGGTCTCGTTGGATGGCAGAACAGCCTTCCAGCGTATCATCCCCTCCTCCCAGTTTTTTATCATCAGTGAACATGCTGAGGGTACACTCTGTCCCTTTGTCCAGGTCATTGATGAATATGTTGATCAGGACTGGACCCAATACAGACCCCTGGGGAACACCACTAGTGACGGGCCTCCATCCAGACTCTGCTCCATTGATCACAACCCTCTGAGTTCTGTTGTTGAGCCAGTTCTCTATCCACCTCACTGTCATCCAACTCACACTTCCTTAGCTTGCCTGTGAGGATGTTATCAGAGACAGTGTCGAAAGCCTTACTGAAGTCAAGATAAACAACATCCACTGCTCTCCCTTCATCTACCCAGGCAGTCACGCCATCATAGAAGGCTATCAGGTTGGTCAAGCATGATCTTCCATTGGTGAATCCATGTTGACTGTTTCTGATAACATTCTTGTCCTCTACATGCCTGGAGATGACCTCCAGGATGAAGCGCTCCATCACCTTTCCAGGGATGGAGGTGAGGCTGACTGGCCTATAGTTCCCCAGGTCCTCCTTCTTGCCCTTTTTGAAGACTGGAGTGACATTTGCTTTCCTCCAGTCCTCGGGCACCTCTCCTGTCCACCATGACCTTTCAAAGATGATGGAGAGTGGCTCAGCAAGAACATCCGCCAGCTCCCTCAGCACTCATGGGTGCATCCCATCGGGGCCCATGGATTTGTGAGGATCCAGTTTGCCTAGGTGATCTCTGACCCAATCCTCCTCAACCAAGGGGAAGTCCTCCTTTCTCCAGGTTTTTTCTCTCTCCTCTGGGGGCTGAGATGCATGAAGGCCAGCCTTAGCAGTAAAGACCGAGGCAAAGGCAACTTTCAGTAACTCCATCTTCTCTGCATCCTGTGTCACCAGGGCCCCTACCTTGTTCAGCAGTGGGCCCAGAGTTTCCACAGTCTTCCTTTTACTACTGATGTATTTGAATAAGCCCTTCTTGTTATCCTTGACATACCTTGCCGCATTTAGTTCCAAGTGGGCCTTGGCCTTCCTTGTCACATCTCTGCATACCCTGACAACATTCCCACATTCCTCCCAAGTGGCCAGTCCCTTTTTCCACATACTGTGAAGCTCCCTCTTCCATTTGAGTTTCTCTAGAAGCTCTTTGCTCATCCATGTGGGTCTCCTCGCTCCTTTGCTTTACTTCCTTCTCCTAGGGATGCACTGATCTTGATCTTGGAGGAAGTGGTCCTTGAATACTGTCCAGCTCTCTTAGACCCGCCCTACCTTCTAGAGCCCTAGCCCATGGGATTCCTCCAAGTAGGTCTTTGAAGAGGCCAAAGTTGGCCCTCTTGAAATCCAAGGTTGTGATCCGACTTGTTGCCCTGCTTCTACCTCGCAGTATCCTGACCTTGACCATGTCATGGTCACTGCAGCCAAGGCTACCCCCAACCCTCACATCCTCAACCAGCCCTTCCTTGTTTCTTAGTATAAGGTCGAGCAGCACATCTCACCTCATTGGCTCTGCCACTACATGCATCATAAAGTTGTCCTTGGTGCTCTACAGGAACCTCCTGGATCATGGATGCCTCGCCATATTGCCTTTCAAGCAAATATTAGGGTGGTTGAAGTCCCCCATGAGGACCAGGGCTACTTCCAGCTGTCTGTAGAAGGCTTCATCAACTACTGCTTCCTGATCAGGTGGCCTGTAGCAAACGCCCACAACAGTGTCGCCCATATTTGGCTGTCCCTTAATTTTTACCCACAAGCTCTCGACTTGACCTTACTCCACTCCAAGGCAGAGCTCAATGCATTCCAGTTGCTCCCTCACATAAAGAGCATCTCCCCCATCTCGCCTTGCTGGTCTGTCTTTCCTAAAAAGCCTGTAGCCATCCATGACAGTATTCCAGTCATGTGAGCTACCCCACCATGACTCTGTAATTGCAATCAGATCGTGGCCCTGCAACCGCACACAGACCTCTAGTTCCTCCTGTTTATTCCCCATTCTGCATGTGTTGGTGTACAGGCGTTTCAGAGAGGTAACTGAGCACACAGATTTCCCCGGATGGGTGCACGAGGATCCACTATAGCCATGCACACCCTTGAGGTGGTTGCTCTCCTGATTGTCATCTCGTGGGGCAACTAAGGAACCTTTGTTACTGCTCTGGTTGGCTTGGCTTATTCAGCCGTTGGATGTGATGGCATTAGCATTGCCACATTTGCCCCCACTCCCCTGAGTCACTCAGTTTAAATCTGAATGGTGTGGTTGATTCACTAGAAGGAAGGGATGCCATCCAGAGGGACCCTGACAGGCTGGAGAAGTGGGCCTGTGCAAAAGACATGAAGTTCAACAAGGCCAAGTGTAAGGTCCTGCCTCTGGGTTGGGGCAATTCCCAACATAAATACAGACGGGGGGATGAGTGGATTGAGAGCAGCCCCACAGAGAAAGACTTGGGGATATCGGTGGACGAAGAGCTGGACATGAGCCAACAATGTGCGCTTGCAGCCCAGAAGGCCAACTGTATCCTGGGCTACATCAAAACAAGTGTGGCCAGCAGATCGAGGGAGGTGATTCTCCCCCTCTACTCCGCTCTCGTGAGACTCTATGTGGAGTACTGCATCCAGGTCTGGGGTGACCAGCACAAGAATGACCTGGGCCTGTTGTTAGACCGGGTCCAGAGGAGGGCTACAAAAATAATCAGAGGGCTGGAACACCTCCCCTGAGAATAAACTGAGAGACTTGGGGTTGTTCAGCCTGGAGAAGAGAAGGCTCTGGGAAAACCTTATTGTGGCCTTTCAATTCTTAAAGAGGGTTTATAGGAAAGATGGAGAGAGACTTTTTTACCAGGCCTTGTAGTGACAGCATTAGGGGCAACAGTTTTAAAGTGAAAGAGGATAGATTTAGATTGGACATAAGGAAGAAATTCTTTACGATGAGGGTGGTGAGACACTAGAACAGGATGCCCAGAGAAGTTGTGGGTGCCCCATCCCTGGAAACACTCAAGGTCAGGTTGGACAGGGCTTTGAGCAACCTGATCTAGTGAAAGATGTCCCTGCCCACTGTGGGATATCTGGAAAGCAAAGGACACATAGTGAACAATCCAGGCTCGGACTGCGCGGACTTAATCTGCCTGGGAACAAGAAGGCCTCAAGGATGTTGCGAGTTAAAACCAATGTATGTAGCTATTAATAACAGCTGTGATTTTGTATTTCCCAAGGCTTACAAAGCGGCATGGTACGAACTTACTGTGGGAACGTGTGGGATGGCATTACGCCTTCCTGATAAGTTGCATTCCAAGATTGGCCACAGGTGCTACTCTGTCAACAGGGGCCGCATCCCATACCACTGGCGGGAGTGTCTCGTTACAGGGTAGCAAAACAAGGCGGGAGTTGCCGATGCTGCTAGTAGCTATCCTTGGGATAAAGCCCAAGGCTGTGCTGACCAACTAATAATAGGCTTGTATATAATAAACAATAGAGGCTTGTGTGTGATAAGGTGGTTACAGAGCTATATTAACCGTGCTGTGTCTGTAATAAACTGGCATTTGCTTGATCATATTGGTCGTGTGCGGTGTCCGTGACTTCCATGTCAGCAGCCCACAGAAAGGGCTTTGGACTAGATGATATTTAAAGGTCACTTCCAACCTAAACCATTCTATGATTATATGATTCCTCCAGTTACAGCTCCTGTAGAGTCTTCATGTAATTATTCTCTCGTGGGTTTTTTTTTTGTTTCATTTGTATTGGCCTACCATTTTCAATGGTAATTTTTCTTCCTAAATCTCACAGTCCCCTGAATCTCAAGGCAAGGACTGTTTTGCCTAGAGAAGAGAAGGCCCAGATCTTATTGATGTATATAAATACCTGGAGACTGCAAAGAAGATGGAAACAGGCTCTTTTCAGTGGTGTCCAGTGACAGGACAAGATGCAATGGGCACAAACTGAAACACAGGAGATTCCATCTGAACATCAGGAAAGCCTTTTTTACAGTGAGGATGACAGACCCCTGGAACAGGTTGCCCAAGGAGGTTGTGGTCTCCTACCTTGGAGATATTCAAAAGCCATCTGGACATGGTCCTGGGCAACTGGCTCTAGGTGGCCTTGCTTGAGCAGGGACATAAGACCAGATGACCTCCAGAGGTCCCTTCCAGCCTCAACAATTCTGTGATTCTGTGAAATGGACCTAATTTCTCATCTGAACTTTGTTTTCCTGCTCTAAGTTTTATATCTGATTTAGGAATTGTTTTTCCACATCCTTTGTTACTACAGATAACTAAATTGACATTCTTAACCCCTTCAACCAGTAGTAAGGTGTAGTTTACTGTAATGAACTTTGTTTTGCTAGTTTCTTTTAAAGGTTAGGTTTATATACTGTATTGGACTTGCCTGGGATGGAGTTAACTTCCCCATAGCAGCCCATATAGTGCTGTGCTTTGCATTTGTGGCTAGAACTCTGTCGATAACACACCAATGTTTTGGCTATTGCTGAGCAGTGAAGAAGGAGGGGGAAGAGGTGCTCCAGGCACTGGAGCAGAGAATCCCCTGCAGCCCATGGAGAAGACCATGGTGAAGCACATTGTCCTCCATGGGCTGCAGGAGGACATCACGTCAGAGCAGTCTGTTCCTGATACACTGTATCCCATGGAAAAGGACCCATGTTGGAGCAGTTAATGAAGAACTGTGGGAGGCATCTGGCACACCTCCATAATAGTCCATAAGGATGAGTTCTTCTATGGAAGTGACAGAATCTCCAGCTGTGCACCTGGAGGGACACTTCTTGGCCCCCTAGACTCAGTTGTTGACCTGAGGAACACTGAAGTCACAGAAGAAATTTTTCTGGAATATCTTTCCTCTTTGGGGGAATCGATGTTCCGAGGAGAGTCTTATAACCTCTTTGAACATAACTGCAACACCTTCAGTAACGAAGTGGCACAGTTCACAGTTCAAGCTCTCTCAACATCCTCGGGTGGATGGCATCACGGCCCGTTGATTTGTGGGGGTCAAGCTCCTGTAGTAGTTCATATATTAACTCTTCCTTCACCGATGGTGGGTCGGTGATTGGTTCAATTGGCAGTTTTGTTCCCAAAGCCTGGGACCCAACAGTGCTGGTAAAGACAGAGGTGAAGAAGGTGTTGAGGACCTCTGCCTTTTCTGCATCATTGGTGATTGACTCTCTCATTCTGTTTAACAGTGGGCCTATGTTTTCCTTCTTTTTCCTGCTTATGGTTGACATGTCTGAAGAAACCTTTCTTGTTATTTTTCATGTCTACAGCCAGTTTCAATTCAAGTTGGGTTTTTGCTTTTCTAACTGCATCTCTGCACGCCCTGGCAATGCCCTTGTAGCTCTCGACGGATAATCCTCCACTCCTCCATCTCTGGTATGCTTCCCTTTTGGATTTGAGTAGACCCAGGAGGTCATGGTTGAGCCATAGTTTGAGGGACCAGGATGGATTGAAGAGTACTTGCTGCTGCCCTATGCTTTTAATTATGTAGGGACCAATGTTACTTATGTGAGGAGACAATTCAATAGGAGGTTGAGTGTGTGGATATTGTAAATTTTGAATTGAAAACCCAAGCTAGAGAAGAAAGCACATATGCTTCAACCCATGACCACACCCTCACACATGGATGCCACATATTTTGCTCAGTAATCGTAAAGTCAAATAATAACTCTACACCATATTTGCCCCAGAGACAGATTTCAGAGGGTTTGCCATGAGTAGAGTCATTGATTGGTCAACACCCTATCTGCATTTCTTCTCCTGGTGTGGCCTGCAGGGATCAAATTTGGTGAATACCTCCATTACCTCTCTGGGAAACTGTGCTGGTTTTGGCTGAGAAGGGGTTAATTCTCTTCATTGTGGGGGTCGGCTACCTTTCCAGCTTCCTGTTCTCTGCCACATCAGCGAGAGGCTAGGAGGGGCAGGGCCACGGCCGGGACGGCTGACCCCGACTGGCCAATGGCAGGTTCATTCCATACCATGTGACACCATGACCAGTATATTAATGGGGGCAGTTTTTGGCTTGGGGACTGGTGGCGTCAGGTCAGCGGGCGGTAAGCAGCTGCGTCGCATGCGGTTTGTTTCAGTGGTTCATTCCCCTTCCCCCTCCTTCCCCCCCCCCGGGTTTCGCGCCTCTTGTTTTCATTTCCATTGCATTTTTGTTGTTGTTTATTATTTTAATTATTTAACTGTTCTTATCTCAACCCACGAGCGTTACCCTTCTGATTCTCTCCCCCATCTACCAGTGGGGGAGTGAGCGAGCGACTGTGTCGGGCTGAGTTGCCAGCTAAACCATGACAGAAACCCATTCCAGTGCTTCACCACCCTCGTTGTAAAAAATGTTTTCCTTATATCCAGTCTAAATCTACCCTCCTTTAGTTTAAAACCATTGCCCCTTGTCCTGTCAAAACAGACCTTGCTAAAGAGATTGCCCCCATCTTTCCTATAGTCCCCCTTTAAGTACTGAAAGGCCGCAATAAGGTCTCCCCACAGCCTTCTCTTCTCCAGGCTGAGCAACCCCAACTCTTTCAGCCTGTCCTCGTAGAAGAGGTGTTCCAGTGCTCAGATCATTTTTGTGGCCTTTCATTGGACCCGCTCCAACAGTTCCATGTCCTTCTTGTGTTGATGGCTCCAGAGCTGGATGCAGTCATGGTTGTAGCTGGGATAGAGTTAATTTTCTTCAGTGTAGCTGGTATAGTGCTGTGTTTTGGATTTATGAGAATAATATTGATAATACACCATTTCAGTTGTTGCTAGGTAGTGCTTGTACTAGTCAAGGACTTTTCCAGCCTCTCATGCTCTGCTGGGTGTACGAGAAGCCAGGAGTGGAGTGGGCACAGCCAAGATATCTGATCCAAAATGACCAAAGGGATATTCCATAGCATATGACATCATGCCCAGTATATTAACTGGGGGGAGTTGGCCAGGGGAAGTGGCAATCGCGGCTCAGGGACTGGCAGCATCAGTTGGCGGGTGGTGAGTGGTTGCATTACTTGTATAGCTTTTTCCCTCCTATTGAGGTTTCACATCTCTCTTTCTCATTATTTTCCTTTTCATTATATTATTATTGTTATTATTGTTGTTTTATTTTAATTATTAAACTGTTCTTATCTCAACCCATGAGTTTTCTTACTTTGGCCCTTCCAATTCTCTCCCCCATCCCACAGGGGTGGGGGGAGTGAGCGAGCGGCTGTGTGGTGCTTAGTTGTTGACTGGGGCTAAACCACAACAAGCATACTTGAATTTAAAATGGAGCCTTTCTTCTGATTTCCTTTTTAACTGTAGAAAGGGAGCAAGAAGATAAACTACTAGTTGGAGGTGGTGTATTTTATTAGATTATATAATTGGTAGACAGCTGCTGAAAACAAAATGCTTCTTTAAGAAAGCAGTCATTTAGAAAGTAGTGTGGGGTCATGTAACCTCATTATTCTCTACATCTTCCATTAGGTTAAAATACCAATACCTACCACAGTAGCTTTCATCACAGGCAACATATGCCAGTGCTTCCCTTACAACTCTGGCCTTTTTATTCTTTGGAAGGATTACAATTTGTAACACCACTGCTTTGCTTTCATTATGCCTTCATCTTTTACGGAAAATCAGTTTCACATCATCTTATTCTTATGTTCCTTACCAAGGTTTAGAAAGAAAAAGAAAAGAGGAATCCTTTTAAATTAAGAGGGCCCAATTTGGTAGCACTTCCCAAATCCAAAAAAAAGGTAAGCTTTATTATATGAATAGTTTGCTTGAAAAGGATATGTGACACTGGAAAATTAAAATCCTAGCTGTCTAAGCTAAAGTAATTGATGTGTATTATAGGCAGATGGCTGTCATTAATAAAGAAGCTTTTAAAGGACATTTCTTAAAGCCTGAACAATTGCTTTAGGCTAAAACTCTGAAGACATCCTCTCTATCCTTTACCTATAAAAAGAAATCCTCTTGTGCATGAACGCATATAAAAAGTTCTTCCATCTTGCTGGACTTTCACAAATTCTTTTTCAAAGTTTCCTTGCTTGAATCATAATTCTCCTTCTATACAAGGCTAAAAAAAGACTATTATTAAACATTAACACAGAATAATAAAGAAGTCCCCCAACTGATTAGGATCATAGAATCATAGAATCATTAAGGTTGGAAAAGACCTCTAGGATCATCAAGTCCAACTGTCAACCCAACACTACCATGCTTCCTAAACCATATGCCGAAGTGTCATGTCTACACGTCTTTTAAATAACTCCAGGGATGGTGACTCCACCACCTCTCTGGGCAGCCTGTTCCAATGCCTGACCACTCTTTCAGTAAAGAAGCTTTCCCTAATATCCAATCTAAACCTCCCCTGGCTCAGCTTGAGTTCATTTCCTCTTGTCCTATCACAAGTTACATGGGAGAAAAGACCAACACCCACCTCACTACAACCTCCTTTCAGATAGTTGTAAGAGTGATAAGGTCTCCCCTCTGCCTTCTCCAGGCTGAACAACCCCAGTTCCTTCAGCCACTCCTCATAACACCTGCTCTACAGACCCTTCACCAGCTTCATTGCTCTTGTCTGGACATACTGCAGCAACTCAATGTCTTCCTTGTAGTGAGGGGCCCAAAACTGAACACAATATTCAAGGTGTGGCCTCACCAGTGCCAAGTACAAACGGACGATCACTTCCCTAGTCTTGCTGGCCACACTATTCCTTATACAAGCCAGGATGCTGTTGGCCTTCTTGGCCACCTGGGCACACTGCTGGCTCATATTCATCTGGGTGTCAACCAGCACTCTCATGACCACCTTCACTGCACAGCTTTCCAACCACTCTTCCCCAAGCCTGTAGCATTGCATTGGGTTGTTGTGACCAAAGTACAGGACCCAGCACTTGGCTTTGTTAAACCTCATACAATTGGACTTGGCCCATCGATCCAGCCTGTCCAGGTCCCTCTGCAGAGCCTTCCTACCCTCAAGCAGATCGACACTCCCACCCAACTTGGTGTCGTCTCCAAACTTCCTGAGGGTGCACTCAATCCCCTCATCCAGATAACTGATAAAGGTATTAAACAGAAATGGCCCCAATACTGAGCCCTGGGGAACCCTGCTTGTGACCAGCCGCCAACTGGATTTAGCTCCATTCACCACAACACTCCTGGCTTGGCCATACAGCCAGTTTTTTACCCAGCAAAGAGCACACCCACCCAAGCCATGAGCCGCCAGCTTCTCCAGGAAAATGCTGTAGGAGACAGTATCAAAGGCTTTGCTGAAGTCCAGGTAGACAACATTCACAGCCTTTCCCTCATCCACTGGGCGGGTCACCTGGTCATAGGAGATCAAGCTGGTAAGGCAGGACCTGCCTTTCATGAACCCATGCTGGCTGGGTGTGATCCCCTGCACATGCCTAGTGAGCTTACTCAAGATGTATCACTCCATAATCTTCCCTGGTACCAAGGTCAGCCTGATAGGTAAGTACTTCCCCAGATCCTCCTTCGGGCCCTTTTTGTAGATGGGTGCCACACTGGAAAGACTTCAGTCATCCGGGACCTTCCCTGTTAACCAGGACTGCTGATAAATGATGGAGAGTGGCTTGGCAAGCTCCTCTGCCAGCTGTCTCAGTACTCTTGGGTGGATCCCATTTGGCCCCATAGACTTGCGAGTGTCCAAGTGGAGCAGCAGGTCGTAAACTGCTTCCTCCTGGATTATGGGGGGTTTATTCTGCTCCCCATCCCTGCCTTCCAGCTCAGGATGCTGAATACCCTGGGGATAACTGGTCTGACTGTTAAAGTCTGAGGCAAAGAAGGCATTTAGTACCTCAGCCTTTTCCTCAGCCTTGCTGGCAATGTTCCCCTCTGCATCCAGTAGAGGATGGAGTTTCTCTTTGATTCTCTTTTTGTTGTTAATGTATTTTGTCATGGTTTAGCCGGCAGCTCAGCCCCACCGGTAGATGGGGGAGAGAATCAGAAGAGTAACGCTTGTGGTTTGAGATAAGAACAGTTTAATAATTAAAATTAAAAGAAACAACAACAGAAATGCAATGGAAAGGAGTACAACGAGAGGCGTGAAACCCAGGGGGCGGGAGGGAGGGGGGAGGGCAATGAACCGCCAAAACAAACTGCATGCGATGCAGCTGCTCACCACCCACTGACCCGACGCTGCCAGTCCCCAAGCCACAAACTGCCCCCATTAATATACTGGTCATTGTGTCACATGGTATGGAATGAACCTGCCATTGGCCAGTCAGGGTCAGCCGCCCCTGCCATGGCCCTACACCTCCCAGCCTCCTGCCTACACGGCAGAGCAGGGGAAGCTGGAAAGGTAGCCGACCCCCCATGGTGAGGAGAATTAACCCCTTCTCAGCCAAAACCAGCACAATTTGTAAAAACATTTTTTTTGTTATCCCTTACAGCACTGGCCAGTTTGAGTTCTAGCTGGGCTTTTGCCTTTCAAATTTTCTTTCTGCAAGACCTAACAAGGTCTGTGTACTCTTCTTGAGTTGCCTGCCCCTTCTTCCAAAAATAATAAACACTCCTGTTTTTTCCTGAGTGTCAGCAGAAGCTCCCTGTTCAGCCAGGCCGGTCGTCTTCCCCACCGGTTCATCTTGCGGCACTTGGGGACAGCCTGCTCCTGTGCCTGCAAGACTTCCTTCTTGAAGAAAGCCCAGCCTTCCTGGACTCCTTTGTCCTTCAAGGACTTCCTCCCAAGGGACTCTCCCAACCAGTGCCCTGAACAGGCCAAAGTCTGCCCTCTGGAAGTCCATGGTAGTGGTTCTGCTGACCCCTCTTCTTACTGCGCCAAGAATCAAGAACTCAGTCATATCATGGTCGCTAAGCCCAAGACGGCCTCCGACCACCACATCTCCCACCAGTCCTTCTCTGTTTGTGAAGAGCAGGTCAAGCGAGGCACCTCCCCTGGTAGGTTCACTTACCAGCTGTGTCAGGAAGTTGTCTTCCACACACTCCAGGAACCTCCTAGACTGTTTCCTCTCTGCTGTGTTGTATTTCCAGCAGACGTCTGGTAAATTGAAGTCCCCCACTAGAACAAGGGCTAACAACTGTGATACTTCCTCCAGCTGCTTGTAGAACAGTTCATCTACCCTTTCATCCTGGATGGGTGGTCTATAACAGACCCCCAGCAGGATATCTGCCTTGTTGGCCTTCCTCCTCATCCTTACCCATAAGCATTCGACCTGCTAAGCTCTATGTAATTGAAGCACTCCCTAAGATATAGAGCCACTTGATTAGTAGCATGACATCTGCTGCAAAGCCTTCCTTGAAATTCTTCCTTAAAGAACTGCTTCTGCTTTCCCCCAAAGAGAGGAAGACATGCACAGAAGGGTCTGAAGTGGAGCCAAGAGGAGTGACTTAATGCCATTACACAACCTATGTAGATTAGAATGAATATGTATTAGATAGGCAGAATATGTATGAATTTATTCTATAAATATAACAAAGGAGCCAGCTTTTATGTGCTTGATATGTGGAAAACCACTGAGCACCCAGGCTTATGCAACCCTGAAATAAATAAGCAATGTCTCTCCTGAGTGTGTGATTATTGACTCATGGCACATCGGGCAATGAATCCACTTTTCGAACAACACAACCACCCAGACATCTGCTGGAAAAGTAGGAAAGTGAGCTGTACGCAATCCAGGAGTCTCTTGGAGTGCATCAAGGCTACTTCTTAAGCCAGGTAATAGACACAGCCCTACCGGTGGGGATGTAATACTGGACACCAACACAAGTGAGCTAATTGGTGATGTCAAGATTGGAGGCAGCCTGGGCTGCAGTGATCATGCACTGGTGGAGTTTCCAGTCCTGAGGGATATGGGTCAGGTGCAGAGTAAAGTCAGGACACTGATTTTTAGGAAAGCAAACTTCCAGCTGTTCAAGGAGTTAGTCAATAGGAAACTTCCCTTGGGGACAAGGGAGCAGAAGGGATGCAAAGAATAATAAGATGGGCTTCTATAGGTATATAAGACAGAAAAGGAAGGTCAAAGAAAGAGTACCCACCTGATGAACAAGCCGGGCAAACTGGTAACAATGGACGAGGAGAAGGCTCAGGTACTCAACAACTTCTTTGCCTCAGTCTTCACTGGCAGTCTCTCTTCCCACACCTCTCGAGTGGATAGACCTCAAGACAGGGACTGGGGGAGAAAAGTCCCTCCCACTGTAACAGAAGATCATGCTCATGACCACCTGAGGAACCTGCACATACATAAGTCTATGGGACCCAACAAGCTGCATCCCAGAGTCCTGAGGGAATAGGCTGATGTAGTTGCCAAGCCACTTTCCATGATATTTGAAATGTCATGGCAGTCATATATTGTGGGGCTCAGAACTGCATACAGTACTCAAGCTGAGGCCACATCAACACTGTATACAGCAGGATAATTGCCTCTTTTGACCGGCTGGTTATACTGTATTTAATGCACCCCAGGATGTGGTTTGCCTTCTTGGCTGCCAGGCAAACTACTGACTCATATTGAGTCAAGCAGCACCCCCAGATGGCTGCTCTCCAGCCATGCCTCTCCCAATCTGTACTTGTGCCTGGCATTACTCTGTCCCAGGTGCAGAATCCAGCATTTGTTCTTGTTAAGCTTCATCCCATTAATGATTGCCCAATACTCCAATCTATCTAGATCCCTATGCAAGGCCTCCCTGTCCTTCAAGAGTTTCAATAGCACTTCCCAGTTTGGTATCACCAGCAAACTTGCTAATGGTGCATTCAAGGAAAATTAACTCTATCCCAGCTGAAAGCAGGACAGTATCCACCCGTTATTCCATACCACCTATGTCATGCCCAGGTCCCATAATTTCCAATACATTCCAGTTAATCACCACAGCTTTTCCTGTCTTTTAATATATACACACAGATATATAATTCCTTTGTCTATGGGCCATCCCTCTAAAATGTCCATTGAGTTAATTTAGTCCATGACTTTGGGCTCCATCTGTCACAACAATCTTACAGGGCAGGAGAGACTGTGTGTGGTGCTGGACTTTTGCACGATGAAGCCACTTCTGGTTCTAACACCTCTGCAATTTGCTTGGTTCCATCAAAGTTCATTCTTCATTAATCTGTGTGATTCTTACTGTAACATTGCTGATATTGCATAGAGTAACTATAGCAGTAATGACATACATTATTATATAGCAATTAACATCATACAGTTCAAATCATTGGCTATTCTCATGCAAAATCAAATCTCTTTGAGGTACACACCGGACTTCATCTTCCCGCATCACCCATCAAGTGCACTCAGGGCTTTGAACAAAAGCAGTCCCAGAAATGGGTTTGCCTTTCCCCGAGGCAGGAATAACCCAGACTGTCTTCCCCAGTATATTTTATACATGCACTACAGGGACTTTATCCCCTTCTACAACACGTAAAAGGTTTGACTGCGTAGGGCCAACTCGACTGGCAGAGAGCCTAGTGTTGACTAACCAGGTGGCCTTTGCTAAATGTGTATCCCAATGTTTGAGTGTCCAACCCCCCATTGCTCTCAGTGTAGTTTTAACAGTCAATTGTATTGTTCGATTTTCCCAGAGGCTGGTGCGTGATAGGGGATGTGATGCACCCACTCAATGCCGTGGTCTTTGGCCCAGGTGTCTATGAGGTTGTTTCGGAAATGAGTCCCATTGTCAGACTCAATTCTTTCTGGGGTCCCATGTTGCCACAGGACTTGTTTTTCCAGACCCAGGATAGTGTTCCAGGTATTGGCATGGGTGCACAAAAAGCTGGGAGGGGACACAGCCAGGACAGCTGACCCAAACTGTCCAATGGGATATTCCATACCATATGACATCATGCTCAGTATATAAAGCTGGGGGAAGAAGAAGGAAGGGGGAACGCTTGGAGTGATGGCGTTTGTCTTCCCCAGTAACCATTACGCGTGATGGAGCCCTACTCTCCTGGAGATGGCTGAACACCTGCCTGCCCATGGGAAGTAGTGAATTAATTCCTTGTTTTGCTTTGCTTCTGCACACAGCTTTTGCTTTACCTATTAAACTGTCTTTATCTCAACCCATGAGTTGCTTCACTTTTACTCTTCCAATTCTCTCCCCCATCCCACCGGGGGGAGTGAGCGAGTGGCTGCGTGATGCTTGGTTGCTGACTGGGGCTAAACCACGACAATGGTCAAGTCCACCCCTCGATCACGAGCCCATCTGTATGTTGCATCTCCCCCTTGATGGCCTGAGGTGTCACGGGCCCACCAAGATAGAAATAATTCACCCTTATGTTGCCAGTCCAGAACCACTTGAGCCACTCCAATCTTAGCAGCCTGATCCACCTGCTGGTTGTTTCAATGTTCTTCAGTGGCCTGACTCTTGGGGACATGGCTGTTATTTTGTTGATCACATCCATTGGAATCTGACGATGACCATCTTGCCATTTGATTCCTAAGGACTGGATCTCTTCTGCAGGTCCCTTAACGTTACTTTGTTTTATGGCAAAACCTGCCTTCAGAAGGATTTTCACTATTTTCTTCCCTTTCTCAAAAACTTATTCTGCTGTATTGCCCCACACAATGATGTCATCAATGTATTGAAGGCGCTGGGGAGCTCCACCTTATTCCAAAGCGTTATGGATCAGTCCATGGCAAATGGTAGGGCTGTGTTTCCACCCCTGGGCCAGTCGATTCCAGGTGTACTGGACGTCCCTCCATGTGAAAGCAAACTGTGGCCTGCACTCTGCTGCCAGAGGGATGGAGAAGAAAGCATTAACGATACCAATTGTGGCATACCACTTGGCTGCCTTGGACTCCAGTTCGTATTGAAGTTCTAGCATGTCTGGCACAGCAGCACTCAGTGGTGGACTGACTTCATTCAGGCCACGATAGTCTACTGTTAGTCTCCACTCTCCATTAGACTTCCGGACTGGCCATATGGGACTGTTAAAGGGTGAGTGGGTCTTACTTATCACTCCTTGGCTCTTCAGACGGTGAATGAGCTCATGGATGGGAATGAGGGAGGTTTTTTTGGTGCGATATTGCCGCCGGTGCACTGTTGTGGTGGCGATCAGCACCTGTTGTTTTTTGACCCTCAGCAAACCCACAACAGAAGGGTCCTTTGAGAGACCAGGCAAGGTAGACATGTGTTTAGTTCTCTCCATCTCCAAGGCAGCTACACTAAAAGCCCACCTGTACCCTTTTGGGTCCTTGAAATACCCTCTCCTGAGGTAGTCTATGCCAAGGATGCACAGAGCCTCTGGGCCAGTCACAATGGGGTGCTTTTGCTACTCATTCCCAGTTAGGCTCACTTCGGCCTCCAATACAGTTAGGTCTTGGGACCCCCCGTCACTCCAGCAATACTGATGGGTTCTGCCCCTATATAGGTTGATGGTATCAGGGTGCATTGTGCACCAGTGTCCACTAAAGCTTTAAACTCCTGTGGGTCGGATGTGCCAGGCCATCGGATCCACACAGTCCAGTTGAAATGTAGTTCTAGTATTTGCAACTCACTTCTGTTCAATGCTAATCAGAAGCAGCTCTATTAAGATCAGAAATAAAATCAGTGCTTCTACTCCGCTTTCTGAGGATCTGCTTACTGGAATTTTCCTGGAAGAACCCCCTTTTGTGATTATTTTTCCTTGCAACTCATGCACTTGTGCCCCTCGTTTGAGGTAGGTTTTCCATCCCACTTGCTCATGTCCTCTCCATGGTCACACAGGTTAAACCATAGGGTGGCCCATGTTGTGTACCCAGTATATCCTTTCTCTTGAGCAGAAGAATGCTGATTCCTTATTAGGCTGAGATTCTGGTCTGTACAGGTATGGAGTAGGACCTATCATCTTTGAGTTGCTGGACCTCCCATGACAGTTTCTCCACAGCCAAGACGAGGGAGGAAGAGAGCATTTCTTCGTATTGCAGAGTTGGCCAGCCAGTTCATCCACTGCTGGTGCCTCTTCATCTTTCCAGGACATTACTGCCAATTAGTTTGCATATGATGATGGTGTGCTCTGTACAGTCTTCCACCACATGGGTTGTGTGCACTGGGCTTCATCTGGATCTTTGGATGGCTGTTCATCATCCAGGTCACCATGAATCACCTTAAGCATGGCTAATTCCCTCAGGTACTGGACACCTTTCTCCATGGTTGTCCATTTTCCTAGGCTATATGTAACATCTTCCTTGAAGGGATACCTTTTTCTCACATTGGACAGGAGTTGCCTCCAGAGGCTGAGGGCTTGTGCCCCTTTTCAAATCACTTTGTCAATGTCCCCTTGTCTAGAAAGGGATCACAGTTGTTCGGCTTCTTTTCCCTCTAGTTCCAGGCTACTGGCCCCATTATCCCAGCATCACAGCAGCCAGGTGACAAGGTGCTTGCCTGGATGTCAGCTGAATTCTATCTTGCAGTTCGTTCAGGTGTAGGGATTGGGTGGTTTCCCTCTCATTTATGAGTTCTTCCTCTTCCTCCTCTTCTCCTCGTGATGGCCCTCCTCTTTCATCATCTCTTACTAAACCAGCTGACTTTGTCTTCCAAGATTTCTTCTTGTGTATAGGGGTGATTGATACCGGCATGGGTTGGTTCTCTGGTTCAGCTGCAGTATCTGTTGCAGGGATTGGAGTATCTGCAGTGCCTGCTGCTGGGGTTGGAGTAGCCTCAATGCCTGTTGCCGGGGTTGGAGTAGCTGCAGTGCCTGTCAATTTGTTTTCTCTTTCTTCTCCCTGAGGGTGCTGCATAATACCGAGTAGTGTTTGGTAGATACTAGCCAAGGCCCAGCACATTGGTATAAGTTCTGCCTCTTTGTAATAACCATGGCATTTTTTTTTTCAAGCATTCTGTCACTTCATCAGGATCCTGTAGCTTTTCTGGTGTAAAGTTCCAGACCTCTGGAGGTGAGAAGTTCTCTAAGTACCTGCCCCTATTCTCCCACATGCTGTGCCACCCATGACCATCCAGCCCCACAGCAGATCTCTGGGTGATTTTTTAAAATAGTTGTTTAACTCTAAACAAGACCTGAAACATGTTCAGGAGACATAGCACATACTTATGAATTATCATTAAAATATACATTCATCACAAACTTCACTTACATCAACAAAAAGAATTCCCTACAAGTAAAGTGAAAATGCCATCATCACAATACTGACAAAGGTTGACAATTTACACACACTCCGCCCCTCGTCCTTTCACCAGATGACAACAAAAATTCCCCACAATTATTTCACACTCTGGAAATTTCCACTCCAAGTTTTGCCTGTTATCTCACACAATTACTGTATTTAACTTGATTTCCTCAAGCCCTCTGATGTTGGGCACCAGAAAGGACTCTGGTGGTCTAACCTTGGCTGTCTGCCAGATGTCCACCCAGCCACTCTCACTCCTCCTCCTCAGCAGGACAGGGGGAGAAAATAAGAGGAAAAGGCTCATGTGTCATGGTAAAGACAGGGAGATCACTTACCAATTACTGTCACAGGCAAGACAGACACAACTTGGGGAAAGTAATTTAATTTATTGCCAATTAAAAACAAAGTTGCATGGTGAGAAACAAAAACAAAACTAAAAACAGCTTCCCCCCACTCCCACCCCTTCTTCCCAGGCTCAGCTTCATTCCTTCATTCCTGACTCTTCTATCTACTCCCTTCCCGAGCGGCACAGATGTCAGAGTCCAATACTCTCTAATCAAGTTTTTAGATATTTAATGCATGGTGGGTGTAATATTTAATATAATATTTACTTATTTGAAGATAGTTGTTGGGATATCTGATTTATCAGTGATACAAAATATACTGAAAACAGTACAAATGTAAGTTACACTTAGTGAAATACAGCAATTGCAGTACACATTTAATCACAATGTGATTTTTATACTCTATGTTGGACTGAGCCAATTCACTCTCACCATGCTGGTCTGGACAACTCAGGGACACATTCACACTCTTTTAATGAATTCAGGAAGAAACATTTACACCACCAGTTGATCCACTCAACTTATATAGCTGTTTATCTAAAATAAAGGCCACTTAATTGCAAAACAGGATGAAATTAAAAGAGACACAGAACACAATGAGGGATTAGGTGATAATGATCCCCCCAACCAACTCCCTACCTGGGCAGAATTAATGCACAACATCATTGTAAATCATGCCCATGAAATGGGGTGGGATGATCCATTAGCCGAGAAAGCTCAGACCCAAGACCAGGAGCAGGAGATCACTGAGTGTGACCAGTAAAACAAACACCCCCACAGGGAACAGGAACTAGATCGGGGAAAATATGCCTAAAGACCTGCAAGCAGAGTCTCGGGAGTGGAGAAATGAACTGTGGAGGAAAGTATTAGCACCAGGCAGTCCCAGAGCCATGATTCAGGGACAGCCTACTGGCATTATCCTGAGTCTAATTCAAGCATTCTAGAAACACGATGATGGCAAAGAAGAGAGCATACTCCAAATACTCCAGTGCCGTTGCCAGCTCCAAGAAAGACCAATAACCCTTCCCTCCCCCTTAGGGATGGATTGCAAAGCATGAGGCCAAAAAACGAGTAATGCCGGAATGGCAACTGGGCCTGCTTGTCTGGTTAAGTGGAACCTTATCAATGGATAAAAAATGATGGCCCATATATTTTGATTCTAGTTGGTCCTCAACAACAATTGGTAAAATTCCTAATAGATATGGGAGCACAAATTTCAGTATTAACACAACAGGATACCAAGATGCTGGGTATACGACCTGGATGGCAAAGTGTTCATAGAATCATGGAATGTCCTGAGTTAGAAGGGACCCATGAGGATCATCAAGTCCAATTCCTGTCCCTGCACAGGACAACCCCAAAATTCACACCATGTCTCTGAGGGCATTGTCCAAGTGCTTCCTGAATATCATCAGGCTTGGTGCCGTGACTACCTCCCTGGGGAGCCTGTTCCAATGGTCCACCACCCTCTGGGTGAAGAACCTTTTCCTAATATCCAACCTAAACCTCCCCTGGCACATCTTCCTGCCATTCCCTTGGGTCCTATCATTGCTCCTCCTCCTCCCCTTGTCAGGAAGCTGTAGACCACGATGAGGTCTCCCCTGTCTCTTCTCTAGGCTGAACAAACCAAGTGACTGTAGCCACTCCTTGGATGGTTTCTCTTCTAAACCCTTCACCAACATCATGGCCCTTCTCTGGACACTCTCTAGTAGCTTTATATCCTTAATGTACCATGGCACCCAAAAGTGCACACAATACTCAAGGTGAGGCCACACCAGCGCAGAGTAGAGTGCAACAGTCACCTCCCTTGACCTGCTAGCAATACAGTGCTTGATGCACCCCAGGCCACAGTTGGCCCTCTTGGCTGCCAGGGCACGCTGTTGGCTCATGTTCAGCTTGCCATCGACCAGAACCCTCAGGTCCCTCTCTGCAGAGCTGCTCTCCAGCCTTTCGTTCCCCAGTCTGTATGTATATCCAGGGTTGCTGTGCCCCAGGTGTAAAATCCGGCACTTGCCCTTGTTAAGCTTCATACAGTTGGTGACTGCCCAGCTCTCTAGTTTGTCTAGATCTCTCTGCAGGGCCTCTCTGCCCTTGAGAGTGTCAACAGCTGCTCCCAATTTCGTGCCATCAGCAAACTTAATTAGTATTTCTTCCAGTCCTGCATCCAAGTCATTTATGAAGAGATTAAAGACTACCGGCCCCAAGATGGATCCCTGCAGAACCCCACTAGTGACTGGCTTCCAGCCTGATGTAACCCCATTTACTATAACCCTTTGAGCCCGACCCATCAGCCAATTGTTCACCCATTGCATTACGTGTTTATCCAGCTGTATGCTGGACATTTTGTCCAGGAGGATACTGTGGGAGGCAGTATCAAAAAGTTTACTGACATCCAAAAAGATCACATCGACTGGCATTCCTTGGTCAACTAGGTGGGTAACCTTGTCATAGGAGATAAAATTTGTTAGGCAGGACTTTCCCCTCGTGTAGCCGTGCTGGCTAGGACCAATGACTGCATTGTCTTTCAGGTGTTTTTCAATAACTCCCAGAACAACCTGCTCCATAATTTTGCCAGGCACAGAAGTGAGACTGACAGGCCATCCCTGTTGCCCTTCTTGAAGATTGGGACAACATTTGCCAGCTTCCAGTCAACTAGGACCTCTCCAGATTCCCAAGAGCACTGAAAAATCATTGAGAGAGGTCTCGCTATGACATCAGCCAGCTCTGTAGGTACCCTCGGATGAATCCCATGGGGCCCCATCAACTTATAGGGATCTAGCTGCACAAGTTCAGGGTTTATTAGGAGTTTATCATTCCCATTTTCATGGTTCTCTAGCCCAGGGCTCTGGGGGTCCCTGAGCCCACGATCGGTGTTAAAGACCGAGGTGAAGAAAGCATTCAATGTCTCTGCCTTTTCTATGTCCCTGCTTGTGAGGTGACCATTCTCAATCAAGCAACGGGCCAATGTTATTTCTGGCCTGCCTTTTTCCACTAATGTATTTTTAAAAAGCCCTTCTTATTGACCGTCACAGTACTGGCCAGCTTGAACTCAAATTGAGCTTTGGCTGCACATATTTCCTCCCTGCAGTGGCTGACAGCATCCCTATAGTCCTCCCATGTCGCCTGACCTCGCTTCCACTGGCCATATACTTTCTTCTCCTTATTTCCAGAAAGATACCCCTGGTGAGCCAAGCCGGCCTTTTGCCTCGCCTGCTTGGCTTCCTACACTTTGGGATTGCCTGCTTCTGTGCTTTTAGGAGGTGGTACTTAAAAAGCGACCCGCACTGATGGACCCCGGCACCTTCAAAAGCTTTTCCCAGGGGACCTTACTAAGCAGTTCCCTGAGCAACCTGAAGTCTGCTCTCCTCATGTCCGGAGTTGAGGTCTTGCCGGCAGCTTTCCTGCTGTCACCATAGATTTTAAACTTGACTGTTTCATGGTCACTGTGGCCAAGGTGGCCCCTGATCTCCACTTCACCCACGAGGCCCTCTCTGTTAATAAGTCAAGGAAGGCATCTTTCCTAGTCAGTTCCCTTAGTACCTGTACCAAGAAGTTGTCATCCAGATGGTTTAGGAACCTTCTGGACCTGTTTGTCCCAGCCGTGACCGTACCACCACTCTGTGATGTGAAGTAAGTTGACTGTAGTCATGGGGTGGAATGTGACAGATACACTTGACCTCTAGCCATACTTTGGTTCAGGCTAAGGAGCAACAGGCCTCACACCCTGTGGTGAACCTGCAAACTGGTAAGCTCCTGGGTCATGTGCAAGGGAGTGATGGTGCCTCAGAAAAATATTTAGAAAGGAGGTTTCAAACCACAAAAATATAAAATAACCAAAGTACAGAAGAAGATAGCAGGGCTAAAATGAAGACATTTATTTTTTCTATACTATTGACTAGCAGTCAGCTACTTGACTCTCTAATTATTACCATCAGGATGGGCCCAATTTGAGCTCTCCCTGAATTGCAGCTGGACTGCACACCAGGTGACTCTCCCCTTGAGTAGGGACACCTCTTAAGGTTTGAGATTCCTTACCTGAGACTCAGAGATCCTTCCTTACCCAAGGCAGAGAGGTACCTTACCCTCGACAGCTCCTCAGTAAGTGACTGATAGCATGCTGAATAAATCACATGGTGAAGCTGCATGTAATGCAGCCCTAAAGACTGTCATTTGTACTTATACTGAGATTCAAACTTAAAGTCTGAAAGTATCTATATTAAGTATTAAGAAATTTTGTCAAAACCTGTTTCTAGTTATAATGATGACAGATAAATCTATAGATTGTTTAGTCTGGAGAAGAGGAGGCTGAGGGAAGACCTCATCGCTCTCTACAACTACCTGAAAGGAGGTTGTAGTGAGGTGGGGGTTGGTCTCTTCTCACAAGTTACTAGTGACAGGACAAGAGGAAACGTCCTCAGGTTGTGTCAGGGGAGGTTTAGACTGGATATTGGGAAAAATTTCTTTATTGAAAGAGTGGTCAGGCATTGGAATAGGCTGCTGTCATGGTTTTAGCTGGGATAGAGTTAATTTTCTTCACTCTAGCTGGCATAGTGCTGTGCTTTGGACTTAGCATGAAAAAAATGTTGAGATAACACACAGATGTTTTGGGCTGTTGCTGGGTAGTGCTTGCACTAGTCAAGGACATTTCTAGCTTCCCATGCTCTGCTGGGTGCACAAGAAGCCAGGAGGGAAGAGGGCACAGCTAAAGAGAGTGGATTCAAACTGGCTAAAGGCATATTCCATATCATGTAACTTCATGCCCAGTATGTTAACTGGGAGGAGCTGGCCGGGGGAGGGAGGCAGCAATCACGGCTCGGGGACGGGCAGCGTCAGTTGGCGGGTGGTGAGTGGCTGTATTGTTTGTGTTTCTGTGTTTTTTTACTTTTTTTTTCCTTTTCCATTTTATTATATTATCATTATTGCCATTACTATAATAATAATTATTATATCATTATTATTATTATTTTATTGTAATCATTAAACTGTGCTTATCTCAACCCCACAAGTTCTTTTGCTCGTCCAATTCTCTTCCCCATCCCACGGGGTGGGGGGAGTGAGTGAGTGGCTGCGTGTTTAGTTGCCAACTGAGGCTGAACCATGACAGCTCCCCAGAGAGGTGGTGGAGTCACCATCCCTGGAGGTGTTCAAAAAACATGTAGACATGACACTTCAGGACATGGTTTAGGAGGCATGGTGATGTTGGGTTGATGGTTGGACTTGATGATCCTAGATATCTTTTCCAACCACAATGATTCTGTGATTCTATGATAGGAAGATATGTACACTTTGCACTTGAAACAGTAGCAACAGGCCAGCCCAGCAGAGATGATGGCATCATTGATAGTCTTGACAGATATAAGCCACTCTTCCTGCCTAGAAAATACCTAGCAAAGCACTGAAGGAAAGGGAAAAACAGGAGAGTAGTCTGAGATAAAGAAGTATCCATTTAACACATTAACTGGTGTATTACTGCACTGTAAAATGCTGTATTTCTAAATTTGTTCTGGTTTTGACTGGGATAGAATTAATTTTCTTCACTGTAGCTGGTATATTGCTGTGTTTTGGATTTAGTATGAAAATAGTGCTGATGGCACATTGATGTAGCGGGTAAGTGTCCCTAAGTACAACCTATTCTAATCAAGGATTTTTTTCAGCTCCCCATGCTCTGCTAGAGGCACAAAAAGGTGGGAGAGGAGCAGGCACAGCCAAGGCAGCTGATCCAAACTGACCAACGGGATATTCCATACCATATGACATCATGCTCAGCATACAAAGCTGGAGGAAGGGGAGGACGTTTGGAGTGATGGTGTTTGTCTTCCCAAGTAACCGTTATGTGTGATGGAGCCCTGCTTTCCTGGAGATGGCTGAACACCTGCCTGCCCATAGGAAGTAGTGAATTAATTCCTTGTTTTGTTTTGCTTGCACATGCAGCTTCTGCTTCTTTTCATATTATTTTTTTATTATTATTATTACTGTTTTGCTTTACCTATTAAACTGTCTTTATCTCAACCCACGAGTTTTCTCCCTTTTACCCTTCTGATTCTCTCCCCCATCCCACTGGGGGAGAGTGAGCAAGCAGCTGTGTGGGGCTTAGTTACCAGCTGGGTCTAAACCACAGCAAAACTGTACTGGGGTGACCTTGGCCAGCAGCTAAGCACCCACACAGCTGCTCGCTCACTCACCCGTGCCACCCTGTCATGGTTTTGGCTGGGACACAGTAAATTTTCTTCACTGTAGGTGATATAGTTCTCTGTTTTGGATTTAGTATGACGATAATATTGATAACACTGATATTTTAGTTGTTGCTAAATAGTGCTTATACTAGTCAAGGACTTTTCTAGCTTCCAATGTTCTGCCAGGTGCATGAGAATCCGGGAGGGGAGGGTGCACAGCCAAGATAGCTGATCCAAACTCGCCAAGGGGATATTCCATATCATATGACAACACACCCGGTTTATTAACTTGGGGGAGTTGGCCGGGGGAAGCAGCAATCGCATCTCGGGGACGAGCAGTGTTAGTCAGTAGGTGGTCAGTGGTTGCATCACTTGTTGTTTGTTCGGTTCCCCCACCACCCCAGGTTTCGCCTCTCTCTCTCTCTCTTTATTTTCCTTTTCATTATATTATTATTGTTATTACTGTCACCAAAATTGAGAATAAAACTCCTTAACACCAATGTAGTATTAAGAATCAGGCATTCTTTCTTACAGCACCGGATGCACAGGGGATAATTCCCCCTAACATGCATACTGCAAGTCACAATAGAAAAAGCTTATATTGCTCAGTAATATACATATGCATTAGATTTCCTGGAATAGTTATACGTAGTCATTCTATTTCCTGGAACTAATTATATAATACTTGCATCTTAATTACCCGTGCGTTTTAAGTCCCTTAGGAGCCCCTGAAGAGGTATCAGGTGGTCTCCGGTGGTCCCTAGTAGTTTGTTGAAGGGGTATTTTTTGTGTCCTTTCCATGAATGCTGAGTCCTTCTTCCACGTATGGTCATGAGTTGGCCCATCGAGTAATCTTGTCACAGTGTGTTGCAAGGTGTGTTGGTTTCAGCTGGTCTTCTGACTCTTATCTAGATGGAGATGTCCTTAGTTCCTTTTGTCTTGGTTTTGACTGTCACCTGCTGCTGCTAGGTTGTTTGCATCCCTCCAGGGTGTCCCCCATCATGCTTGCTTACAAAGATTAGGTACTTGAGTGCATTCTTGCCTGAGGGCCCTTACAACATTATTATTACTATTACTATTTAATTTTAATTATTAAACTGTTCTTATCTCAACCCATGAGTTTTCTTGTTTTTGCTCTTCCATTTCTCTCCCTTATCCCACTGGGGTGGGGGGAGTGAGCGAGCGGCTGCATGGTGCTCTCTTGCTGACTGGGGCTAAACCACAACACCCCCAGTAGGATGGTGGAGAGAATAAGAAGAGAAAAAGTAACACAACTCATGGGTCAAGATAAAAACAGTTTAGCAACTGGATCAAAAAGGGGGGGATGTCATGGTTTTAGCTGGGATAGAGCTATTTTTCTTCACTGTAGCTGGTATAGTGCTGTGCTTTGGACTTAGTATGAAAATAATGTTGATAACACACTGATGTTTTAGTTGTTGCTGGGTAGTGCTTATACTCGTCAAGGACTTCTCTAGCTTCCCATGCTCTGCCAGGTGCACAATAAGCCGGGAGGGGAGGGGGCACAGCTAAGACAGTGGATTCAAACTGTCCAAAGGGATATTCTGTATCATGTGATGTCATGCCCAGTATCTAAATCAGGGGAAGCTGGCCGGGGGTGGGCAACGATCACAGCTCAGGGACTGGCGGCGTCAGTCGTTGGGTGGTGAACGGTTGTATACCTTGTTGTTTGGGTTTTTTCCCTCCTCCTGAGGTTTCATCTCACTCTCTCTCTATCATTATTTTGTTTTCAATTATATTACTGCTATTATTATTATTGTTATTACTGTTTTAATTATTAAACTGTTCTTTTCTCAACCTGCAAGTTTTCTTACTTTGGCCCTTCCGATTCTCTCCCCCATCCTACAAGGGTGGGTGGAGTGAGCAAGCACCTGTGTGGCATTTAGTTGCTGACTGGGCTAAACCACAACAGGGGAAAAACCCCAATTGATGCATAGGGAATCACTCACCACCTCCCGCCAGCAGATCAATGCCCAGACACTCTCTAAACAACAGCTACCTTGGAAAAACCCCCGACTCCCTTCTTCCTCTACCCCCAGCTTTTATTGGTGACCATGCATTATATGGTATGGAATATCCCTTTGGCCAATTTGGGTCATCTGTCCCAGCTGTGCCCCCTCCCAACTTCTTTCGCAACCCCAACCTACTCCCTGCAGGGGGCAGAGTGAGAAACAGAGAAAGCTTTGATGCTGTGCAAGCACTGTTCAGCAATAGCCAAAACACTGGTGTGTTATGGCTGTTATAGTCACAAATCCAAAGCACAGCATCATAGGAGCAGAGATGTATTAACCACTTTGGCAACACAAATTGGCATAATGGAGACAGGAATATTAACTGCTTGAGTTTGAAAACCACCTCCCATTCTGTACCCACTATTAATTGTAGTCATTCATGGCAGCAGTTAGAGCTCCAAGAGCTAGATGTGTGGTTTAGTCACCTGAACACAATCTTTTGCACCATTACAGCAATATGGTTCACTTGCATTTGCCACTAGTATTGAAAACAATATTTATAAAATTTGAGCTCAGTAAAAATGCTTCCATGCATTAAAAAAAGATTCTAGTACAAATGCAGTGATTTTATTTTACTTATGTTTTTATCTTCCGTATTACTTCCTATGAGGCCTGACCAGATCTCACAAATCTTACTGGAGCAGCTTAAGAATTTATTGGCACTACCTCTGAGGGTGTATTACAACTCTTCTGCTTCACATTACCACTTCTGCAGCAGACCTAGAAGTCCAGAAAATGTGGTGACACCTCAGCAGTTCAGTGCACATTCTCCTGCATTAGTTTAAGCCCATGGTCACTGGAGGTTTGCAGTTTGCCACTGGACTTTGCGTTGAAGGGTAAGAGGTATTCCCCATATCTGAAAGAGAAAGTAATCTTGTGCCAAAAGTTTCTTTTTCAACTATACTTGTGGCAGAAATAACCAGAATACAATTTAGATCAGGTCAGAACAGAAGCAATCTATTACTATAGCTATAGGAGACAACACCGAGCAGCAGAGTGACAGACTCTTCTGATATGAACTCTGCCCAAATGAGGCAGTTACAGAGTTTACATACCTTTAGGTTATACAACCTGTTCACTAACCTGTGTCAGATAAGCAGGATGCAGTAAATAACAAAAGTGATGGGAACTCTTCAGACAGTCCTTCCTTTTACAAATAATCCACTCCTTTGCTAATTAAACCATTCTGTCAAGATTATTAGCTGCAAATGTATCTTAACTGAGTGAGGCCTGCAAAGGCCTATGAGACATTTACTATTTTTCTTCCATATACTGTTCTACTTGCATACTTCAGGAATTTCCAAGTTGGGATAATAGAAATGTCGACCAGGAAGGCAAGAGGGAAAGAAAGCAAGGAAGTCTCTACAATTTGTGTTTGAACACTTGTGTGAGGAGCAGCAATGAGCAGACCTAAACTACTTTTCTCCAATTCCATTAAAAAAATACATCCCAAAGGTGTTTTTATGTGGGACAGGTATCTTACTCGAAAATGCTCCCATTTCTCAATCGACTAGTGGTTGTGACTGTGCACTATCACAAGCACTAGTCAGAGGGACTCCAATTCTCGTTAGAGCTCCCTCTGGGATTTCCCTTTCCCTGGAAATCCCCTTCTGGGGTTCTAGCCCCTTGCTAGATATCCCTTACCCTTGGGCCCTGCTCCACAGGCTTTCGCCTAGCAGAGACTTACCAACCGAGGTACCTCTTGGCCCCAACCCTGCGTAGCTTTTGCCGTGCCTTATGGGCAGGCCTGTGGAACTTTAACCCACTATCCTATCCTATGTGGGAAGCTAACCCCACATATTATTCTACCTAAGTTTCTTCTTAAAAGAATGCCTTGTTTACCTCAATCCAGGGATCTTGCTCAATGTTCTCCGGTCGGGGGATCGGAAGCTCTCCCCGAGAATCCCTCGGTGCCAGCTGGAGGTCCCGCGATCCCGCGGATCTGTCGGGATTCAAAAGCAGAGTCCCATCTGGGGTGGCAAAACTGTTACCGAAAAACGCGGTGTGGGAAACTATAGGCTTGAATCCACATGTGGGTCCCATGATAAGTTGTTTGAGATAGAAAGCGGGCTGGAGGATTATAGGTATGCGATGGAATTAGCTTGACTACAGACCCGGCGTCAGACCCGCTGATGGAAAATTACAGAGATCAGACCCGCTGATGGAAAATTACAGAGAATCTGCAAGTCACCAGGAGGAGGAAGAAAGGCGAGGGATATCTCGGCCTTGAGAGCAAACAAGAAAGGCAGGGATATCTCTCGGCCTTGAGAGCAAACAATAAACAAGAACAAGGAATTTAGGCACGAAGTACAGAAATAGACTGTTTGTTAAGGAGGTGTCGCAATCCGTATTAAGTAATTGTTGAAGCTTGTTTACAAGAGCATATAAAAGCGCTGTGACTTAAAAATAAAGCTGAAGCTTGCTCTATCACTCACACTGAGTTGGCTGCTTGCTTTCCTCGCTCGCCGCAATTGGCGCCCGAACAGGGACCTGAAAAGGACTATTTCTGATACGGCAGCGAGAGACGGAGACGCACTGGCAGACGGCGGCCAGGGGGCAAAAGAGGAGTCGATTTATGCATCATTTCTGATACGTCCCGACCCTCCGGCCTGGATCCAACCTCGGAATTCAAGAGGGGATCCGCCTTCCGCAGTTGAAGCTAACCCGGGAGCGAGAGCCGTACAAACGACGCTGATTTATCCTCACATCGGGCGATGGAGGTCGAGGTAGCTTTTGAATTATTAAAGCGCTTTTTAGAAAAGTGGGGAGTAAGTCAGTTAAAAGACTTGTCAGGGCTAGTTGCAGTGGGCAAAGCGAAAGGGTTTTTTAAAGAACCGGAGTCGATTTTTGAAGTAGAGGAGTGGAGAGCTTATGGTGATTGTTTGTGGGACTTGGTGATAGATGACGATAAGACAGCGAAAAAGCTAATGAAACCTTGGTGGGAAGTGATTAACTGTATGAAAAAATATAAAGCTGAAAAAAGATTAGCAACAGCCGCCTCTGATCGGCTAGACAACTGTGACCCCAATGCTGGAAAGATTGGAATTGGCTTAGGCAATCCCTCGCCTCCCTTCTCGGGGATCCCAGTTACCGTACCTCGAAGGCCCCTTATTCCTCCTCCCCCCCCTCCTCCCCCTCCTGGTAGATCTACATCTGTAGAAACTAGCGGAGAAGGAATAAGCTTGGGTAAGGGAGGTGAAGATATTGAAAATTTATGTGATGTAGTTTCTCCGGTGGAGGAAAATAAGCCGAGCACGCCGTCTAGTCACCGTTCTGTGCCTAGTGTGCGCAGCCAAGTTGACTGGCAGAAAATCGGGTTAGAGGCATTACAAAATGGGGACCTAGAGACCGCCGACTTGTTAGCTCAGGCTTTCCCTGTCATCTATCAACTGGACCCTGCTAACAATCAAAATTTATTAGCACACCATAATCCTCTTGATTGGAAAATCTTGAACCAGCTGAGAAGTACTGTCAGCGAATCGGGTGTACACAGTGAGCCGACCAGACAGATGCTAAATTACATTTGGGGAAGCGGGCTGCTTTGTCCCGAGGATATTAAAAACATTATGAAGTTCATACTGACACAGTCGCAGCAGCTTTTATGGCAGGCTCACTGGCACACCCTATGTGATAGATCGGCAAACACCCAGCGCCAGCAAAACGATCCGCTAGCAGGAGTAATAGTAGAGCAACTTATGGGAATAGGACCCTTCTCGTCCCTAGACATGCAAATGCAGATAGGCCCTGATGTATTGAGAGAATCAATGAAGCTAGCAAGGGACGCCTTACAGCGTGTCAAAACAGCACCAATCACCCCTTCTTACATGTCGATTAAGCAAGGGAGGGAAGAGCCTTTTGCCACATTTGTAGATCGAGTTACAGAAGCGTTAGATTGTACCGACTTACCTGATTTTATGAAGGGCCCATTGCTGCGTCAATGTGTTATGGAAAACTCCAACCAAGCTACTAAAAGTATTTTAATTACACTTCCCCTAGATGCAGGCATTGAGGTGATGCTTGAGCGCATGAGTCGAGTACCTACCGGTCCTCAAGCTATGTTAGTTGAGGCATTGAGGGAAGTTGGGCAGGGAATGGTACAGGTTCAGCAACAAGTTTGTGCCGCTCTCGCCCCATTGGGTCCAGCCAAAAACCCTAACAGTAACCAAAGAGGGCCAGCTAATTTTAGATGCTTTCGCTGCGGAAAAGCGGGACACATGAAGAGACAGTGCAGCGAAGCTAACTTATGGTGCAAACACTGCCAAGCTCAAAGCCACAATACAGCTGCCTGTCGGCGCTCGGGAAACGGGAAGCTGAGCGCCCGGGGTCGCAGCGCGCAGACACCAATAGCGGCTCCAGTGACTTACCAGCACTCCGTCACCACGCCACCAGTCCTGCCGAGCAACTCCAGCCAGCTTCCAATTTGCAACCCGCCACCAGAGGAAGCCTCGGCTTGGACTTGGCAACAGCAGTAGATGTCACCTTGATAGACACTCATCCACAGAAGATCAGGACAGGAATAAAGGGCCCATTGATAATCAATGGGCAAGCGTGTGGAGCATTATTATTTGGACGGTCATCAAGCGGCTTGCAAGGATTGTTTGTTCTGCCTGGAGTTATAGACTGTGATTATGAAGGAGAAATTTGTATTGTGGCACAGACTGCCTTTCCCCCTATATATATACCAAAAGGCAGCAGACTTGCACAACTTGTACCGATACAACAGCTGGCACAGCTGTTAGTATCGAATGGTACCAGCGCTAGAGGAACAGAAGGCTTTGGATCCACTGGGGGGCTTGCTTTCCTGACTCTGTCTCTGAATGAAAGATCCCTCGCCAGTGTAGTGATTACCCATGGTAATGAGAGCCAAAGGCTTTCTGCCTTGCTAGACACAGGAGCTGACATCACCATTGTTGCACGAAACCAGTGGCCTCCTCAATGGCCACTAAGGAATGTGGTCGACGGAGTAGCAGGGGTAGGAGGCACAGCACCAGTTCAACGCAGCCAACAACGAGTTAAAATAACTATTGATGGCCGAGTCGCCTCTTTATACGTCACAGTCATGCCATTGCCAGCAGGAGTCCATGCTTTGATCGGGCGAGATGTGCTGAATCATTTGGGCGTGATACTTACCACTGACTCCCCTGCATCAGCTGGCGCCCCTTTTCGGGTGTGGTCACTGCCGCATGGACTTTCCCAATCCCACTGACATGGCTCACAGAAGAGCCAGTATGGGTCGGGCAGTGGCCGCTCAAACGGGAAAGTCTACAACAAGCCCACATATTAATAAAAGAACAATTAGATCAAGGACATCTCCGACCGTCGACAAGCCCCTGGAACACCCCTATTTTTGTTATCAAGAAAAAGTCAGGGAAATACAGGCTGTTACATGATCTACGGGCAGTAAATCAGCAAATGCAAGCAATGGGAGCTTTACAGCCTGGCCTTCCAAATCCAGCCATGTTACCAGCTGGTTGGCATTTACTAATTATCGACTTAAAGGATTGCTTTTTTACTATAAAGCTGCATCCTCAGGATACCCAGCGATTTGCATTTACGTTACCAGCAATCAACAGAGAGGGTCCTGACTTACGTTTCAAATGGACAGTATTGCCACAAGGCATGAAGAATAGCCCTACTCTGTGTCAACTCTTCGTAGATGCTGCATTAAAAAACGTGAGGCAGCAATGGCCGGACACTGTAATTTACCATTACATGGATGACATCTTGTTTGCGCAAGAACAACCTTTCTCGGCACAGCAAGAATTATATTTACAGCAACAGCTCCAGCTACACAACCTAGTAATAGCAGCAGAGAAGGTTCAACGTTCACCAGTATGGAAATACCTCGGATGGCGCATCAGTGACTCTCAAGTAAGTCCACAGAAACTTACATTACACACAGCAATCAAAACCCTTAATGATGCTCAACGGCTGTTAGGAGACCTACAATGGCTACGGCCAGTAGCCGGAATCACTAATGATGACTTGGAAGTTCTTCGCCCAATGTTAAAGGGCACCGACCCTGCCGCGCCGGTCCGACCGACTGCCGAACAAACCTCTATGATACAATGTCTTAGCTCCGAGATCGTTCAAAGAGCAGTAGACTGGCTGGACCCCGATCTCCCCATCGATCTCACCATACTCCATGGTTCTACTCACATTTTGGGTGCACTTACTCAGTGCAAAAAGAAAAAGGGGGAGAAGATAAGGGTGTTGGAATGGATATTTACAAGCCTACAGCCGAAGACAACGATTCAAGAAAAGACAGAAGATTTGGCGGAGATAATTAAAAAAGGTCGGTCTCGTATCCTTCAAATAATAGGAGCAGAGCCACATACTATCTACCTACCAGTAAAGCGAGAGGATCTGGAGTGGTGGCTGAGGAATTCCCCAGCGCTACAATCAAGCTTATTAACAGAAGCAATAGAAATCAAACTAGAATCAATAAAAGCTCCTGTTCTTAAATGGATCAGCAATAACAGCTGGATGGAAAGGCCGAAACGCAAAGCAGTACCCATAATAGAAGCAGTGACTGTCTATACGGATGCCGGTAAACGTTCCAGGAGAGCAGCAGCGACACGGCATGAAGATGGTCAATGGAAATATCAGTTAATACATGCCGAGCCATGTGACTCTTTACAGACGTTGGAGCTAGCCGCTGTAGTATGGACATTTTCTCGCTGGATGACGAAAGCGTTGAACGTGGTAATTGACTCTCTTTATGTGGCTGGAATTGTTAACCACATCGAAGATGCACGTATAAAAGAAGTACAAAACCCACAGTTATTCGAACTCCTAAGACAGCTTCAATCCACCATTAAACAACGAACATTGCCATATTGTATTATTCACATACGAAGCCATCAGTGGACAGAAGGCTTGGGGGAAGGAAATGATCGCGCTGACAAGCTCGTCGCCATTACGGCGCCAGTGAGTGAATTCGCTAAAGCACGAGAATCTCACCAAACCTTTCACCAGAACGCAAGAGGTTTAAAGAAACAATTTCAAGTCACCATGGAAGAAGCCAGGGGAATCGTACGAGCCTGCCCTACCTGCAGCCATCACGGACCAGGCATAGGGCTAGGAGTTAATCCCAGAGGCCTTCAGGCCAGGGAAATATGGCAAATGGACATTACGCATGTGTCAGAATTTGGGAAACTAAAATATGTTCACGTTACTATCGATACTTATAGCAAGTTTTTATGGGCAACAGCACAGTCAGGGGAAAAGGCCGTCCATGTTATATGTCATTTAACAGTCTGTTTTGCTGTAATGGGAACTCCAACACAGATTAAGACAGACAATGGGTCAGCATACTGTAGTCAGAAGGTTAGGAAATTTTTACAGGCATGGGGGGTACGCCATCTCAAGGGCATTCCACATTCACCCACAGGGCAAGCAATAATTGAGAGGGCGCACCAGACTCTAAAACAATATCTAAACAAATTTCGAGACGTAAAAGATGTACAAGAACAGCTTGCAAAAGTTTTGTTTGTATTAAATCACTTATGCATATTTGCAGAACACGATAACCCTCCTGCGTGGGTGCATGGAAATGACGATAGGAAAGAGTCAAGACAGGCAGTAATGGTGAAGTATCAAGACCCTTCCACTGGTCTATGGCAAGGGCCCATAGAAGTCAAATATTTTGGTCGCGGTTACATGTGTGTGCTTACCCCCACAGGTCCAAGGTGGATACCCAGTAGATGGGTAAAGGCTATGCCTAGTGAACAGAAGAACGAAATCTGCGAAGTGACAGGAGACAGTGAAGACGTATGACTACACCGGTAGAGGTAGCCAGGATACAGATAGAATGTCCCCAATGTAATAAGTGCCGATCCTGGGTACTAAGAGAGTGTCATAGCTGTCAACAGCGCGGGTGGGTAAGAACCCATCGAGCTAGGGGGTGGTGTGACAGTTGCTACTATCACCAATTACAGACACATAAGGTTTTAATCATCACAGGCCGCGAAATAGAGGGTTCTAGATGATATGAATTGCACACCCTTGACTGGATTAGACAAATCAATAGTACTCCCATTAGTCATCGTAAGTATCGTGATAAGAATCACCGAGGGCATGTACATACCGCCCCAGCCAAAACAGAATGTATGGGTTACCCTGGCAAATCTAACAGGCCAAGATTCCATCTGCCTATCATTGTCATCACCAGGAAATCCCTTCTCCACCTGTTTGGTTGGAGTGCCGGTTGATAATTGGACGCTAGTGATACCACAAAATACACCACACTTAGGGAGCCTTTGTGATACTCCCCAGAATTGTGTGAATAATTGGGACGGTTGGGCAGTCCATCGCCCTCAAACTAATCTCAAGCCACAAGAGCTTGAGCTATTGGGTTCTTTGTCAATGGATGCTTGCTTATACTTTAATTATACGGGACGAAACCAGTCTCTTTCTTGGCCTGTGAATGCCACCCTAAGTGTATATAAAAATGCCACTGCTTGGTGTAACTATACCTCTGCAAATATATCACGCTCTAGCAATATGCCTATTGCTCTACCTGCAGGTTTGTTTTTAATTTGTGGAGATCGGGCTTGGCCTGGCATCCCGTCACATATAAAGGGAGGGCCTTGCTCTATAGGTCGCCTAACACTTCTTACCCCTAACACTTCAATGATTTATCAACATCATAGAAAGATGAGAAGCAAAAGGAGCACTCATAAGTTTGAGGACAGCTGTGACTCTACAGCTGAGTTTTGGAATCCGGCAAAGATCATAGCTGCTTCCTTCTTGGCTCCTGGAGTTGGTGTTGCTCAAAGCCTTACGACGTTAAACAAGCTAGGGTGTTGGCTAGCTAAGCAAACAAATGCCACATCAGAAGCATTATCTGACTTATTACTAGATGTAGACTCCGTAAGACACGCTACGTTGCAAAACCGCGCAGCCATAGATTTTTTGCTTTTAGCCCAAGGACATGGGTGTGCTGAATTTGAAGGGATGTGTTGCATGAATCTATCAGATCACTCGGAATCAATACATGCAAGTATTGAGAGCTTAAGAAGGAGGGTCTCAGAACTTAGGGAGGATGATCCATGGCATTGGTTTAACAGCTTGTTTAATGGATGGAGCATTGGCAATTGGATCAAGAGTATTTTGCAGATGGGACTAATGATATTTATACTGTTTATCATTGTATTAATGTGTGTTCCTTGTATATCGCAATGTATGCAACGAATGATGGAAAGAAGTATGAGTGCCGTGTTCCTTTCTCAAGGAACAAAAGAAAAAGGGGGAAATGTGGGAAACTATAGGCTTGAATCCACATGTGGGTCCCATGATAAGTTGTTTGAGATAGAAAGCGGGCTGGAGGATTATAGGTATGCGATGGAATTAGCTTGACTACAGACCCGGCGTCAGACCCGCTGATGGAAAATTACAGAGATCAGACCCGCTGATGGAAAATTACAGAGAATCTGCAAGTCACCAGGAGGAGGAAGAAAGGCGAGGGATATCTCGGCCTTGAGAGCAAACAAGAAAGGCAGGGATATCTCTCGGCCTTGAGAGCAAACAATAAACAAGAACAAGGAATTTAGGCACGAAGTACAGAAATAGACTGTTTGTTAAGGAGGTGTCGCAACCCGTATTAAGTAATTGTTGAAGCTTGTTTACAAGAGCATATAAAAGCGCTGTGACTTAAAAATAAAGCTGAAGCTTGCTCTATCACTCACATTGAGTTGGCTGCTTGCTTTCCTCACTCGCCGCAACGCGGTAAAATCAGAAAAAACTCTTTAACACCAATTTAGTATTAAAGAGCAGGCATTCTTTATTCATGGTGCTGGATGCACGTGGGATCACTCCTCCTAACGTGCATACCTTACGCACCTTTCCCATACAATTTATAGATCAAATATTTACATATTCATACATATTCATTATTGTCCTTTCTACTGACTGGTACAAACTTGCTCGTTCCATATGTAAATTACCGCACAGGCTCAGTTGTCCTCTTCCATTGTTCTCTTTTGAGTAGGTGGTGGTACTTGGATCGGTGGTCCATGAGTCGGTGGTGACGATCTCCCCCTGCCGGAATTACCTTTTACCTACTTGGTTCTTAATCTTGGCAGTCCTGGCCAGTTTTCTCAGTCCACTACACGAAACCACATTTTGTCAATCATTTTCTGACAGAAGCACATTGTCTATTGTTTTGGTCACATTAATGATTACCTAGGGACTAAAATACAGATCAACAGATACACTGATTCGTACACTCCATGTTCCCATAGTATAACAACATCCCTGGTTGATTAATTTCATCACTTTGGTTACATTGCCACAATGTGGCAGCCCAGATGGGTTTGCCTCTGCGCTGCCAGTTGCTCTGCTTCCACTGCTGTTACCACCCCCACAGGGCATTTGTCACCATCCAGGAGTCAGTATAGAGACTGGCCACTTCTCCCGTTCAGCAATGTCTAAGGCCAGCTGGATGGCCTTTACCTCTGCAAACTGGCTCGATTCACCTTCTCCTTCAGCAGTTTCTGTGACTTGTCGTATAGGATGCCATACAGCAGCCTTCCATCTCCGATGCTTTCCCACAAGGCAACAGGACCCATCAGTGAACAGGGCATATTGCTTCTTATTTTCTGGCAGTTTGTTATACAGTGGGGCTTCTTCAGCATGTGTCACCTCCTCCTCTGGTGATAATCCAAAATCTTTGCCTTCTGGCCAGTCCATGATCACTTTCAAGATTCCTGGGTGACTGGGGTTTCCTACCCGAGCCTGCTGGGTGATCAGCGTGACCCATTTACTCCATGTAGCGTCAGTTGCATGGCGTGTAGAGAGGACCTTCCCTTTGAACATCCAGCCCAGCAATGGCAGTCAGGGTGCCAGGAGCAGCTGTGCTTCAGTACCAACCACTTCTGAAGGAGGTCAAATCCCCTCATATGCTGCCAATATCACTTTTTCAGTTGGAGCAAGTCACCTGAGCAAGGCCAGTGGAGAGCCACCAAGATGATCATGGGAGTGGAGCATCTCTCTTATGAGTAAAGACTGAGACCTGGTTTGTTCAGCCCACAGAATAGTAGCCTGAGGGGGTATCTTATCAATATTTATAAATATCTGAAGGGTGGCCAGACTCTTCTCAGTGGTGCCCGATGACGGGGCATTGGGCACAGCTTGGAATAGAGGAAATTCAGCCTAAACATGTGAAAGAACTTTACTGTGAGGGTGACAGAGCAGAGGAACAGTCTGCCCAGAGATGTTGTGGAGTCTCCTTCCCTGGAAACATTGAAAACCTTCCTGGACACAGTCCTGTGAACCCTGCTCTAGGTGTGCCTGCTCAAGGAGGGATGTTGGACAAGATGATCTCCAGAGGTCCCTTCTAACCCATATCATTCTGTGATTCTGTATAGTAAACCTCAAATCTACTGTATCCACTACTCAAAACCCTACGGGTCGATCTTGGGTCTCCCCATGTGCTTTCTGCCAGAGGCTCCAGATAGGGCCATTCTCCCCACCTGTGGTGTAGAGCACACTCTTTTACATCTTGTCCTGCCCAGACTGGGTCAAAGGCTACTGCATGAACTGTCTCCTTTTTAATCTGTTCAAAGGCTTGTCGTTGCTCAGGGCCCCATTTGAAATCATTCTTCTTCCAGGTCACTTGATAGAGAGGGCTTACGATCAGGCTGTAATCTGGAAGATGCATTCTCCAAAAACCCACAATGCCCAAGAAAGCTTGTGTTTCCTTTTTGCTGGTTGGTGGAGACATGGCTGCTATTTTGTTGATCACATCCATTGGAATCTGACGACGTCCATCTTGCCATTTGATTCCTAAGGACTGGATATCCTGTGTGGGTCGCTTGGCTTTACTTTGTTTTATGGCAAAACCAGCTTTCAGAAGGATTTGGACTATTTCCTTCCCTTTCTCAAAAACTTCTTCTGCTGTGTTGCCCCACACGATGGTGTTATCAGTATTTTGGAGGAGTTCCACCCTGTTCCAGTACACTCTGGATCAGTCCATGGCAAATGGTAGGGCTGTGTTTCTAGTCCTGGGGCATTCTGGATACCCCTGGGGACAGTCCAAGTATATTGGACGTCCCTCCAAATGAAAGCAAACTGTGACCTGCACTCTGCTGCCAGAGGGATTGAGAAAAATGCATTAGCGATATCAATTGTGGCATACCACTTGGCTGCCTTGGACTCCAGTTTGTATTGAAGTTCTAGCATGTCTGGTACCACAGCGCTCAGTGGCGGAGTGACTTCGTTCAGGCCACAATAGTCTACCGTTAGTTTTCACTCTCCGTTAGATTTCTGCACTGGCCATATGGACTGTTAAAGGTTGAGAAAGTCTTACTGATTGCTCCTTGCCTCTCCAGTCGATGAATCAGCTTATGATGGTGTGCTGGTTTTGGCTGAGAAAGAGTTAATTCTCTTCACTGTAGTGCCCGTAGCAGTCAGGGACCTTTCCAGCTTCCCATGCTCTGCCACGTGGGCAGGAAGGTGGTTCATTCCCCCTCCCCCCTGCCTCCCTGACCCGGGTTTTGCACCTCTCATCATTTTCCTTTCCACTGCATTTCTGTTGTTGTTGTTTTATTTGAATTATTAAACTGTTCTTATCTCACCCCATGAGCTTTACCCTTCTGTTACTCTCCCCCCATCCCACCAGTGGGGGAGTGAGCAAGTGGCTGTGTGGGGCTGAGCTGCCGGCTAAATCACAACAGATGGGAATCATGGAGTTTCAGTTGGTGCGATATTGCCACCGGTGCACTGCTGTGGTGGCGATCGGCACCTGTTGTTCTTTGACCTTCAGCAACCCCACAACAGAAGGGTCCTTCGAGAGGCCAGGCAAGGTAGACAGCTGTTTAATTTCTTCTGTCTCCAAGGCAGCTACAACAAAAGCCCACTTGTACCCTTTTGGGTCCTTGAAATACCCTCTCCTGAGGTAGTCTATGCCAAGGATGCACGGAGCCTCGGGGCCAGTCACAATGGGGTGCTTTTGCCACTCATTCCCAGTTAGGAACACTTCGGCCTCCAATACATTTAGCTCTTGGGATCCCCCTGTCACTCCAGCAATGCTGATGGGTTCTGCCCCTATGTAGTTTGATGGCGTTAGGTTGCACTGTGTGCCGGTGTCCACTAAAGCTTTATACTCCTGTGGGTCGGATGTGCCAGGCCATCGGATCCACACCGTCCAGTAAGCCTGGTTATTCCTTTCCTCCACCTGGCTGAAGGCAGGGTCCCTCTATTCCTGATCATAGTATTCATCACTCACTTCTTGTAAATATGAATCACAAGTGTCTCTGTTAAGATCAGAAAGAAAATCAGTGCTTCTACTCCTCTATCTGGGGAATTGCTTACTGGAAACTGGAGCAGCAGCTTTCCTGGAGCTTGGTTGACATGGGGCAGGCGGTAGACATTGTCTATCTGGAGTTTTCCAAGGCCTTTGATACGGTCCCCCACAGCCTCCTCTTGGAGAAATTAGTGCATTATGGCCTAGACAAGCCGTCTGTGCAGTGGGTGGGGAACTGGCTGACAGGCTGCACCCAAAGGGTGGTGATAAATAGCTCCTTTTCCAAGTGGCAACCTGTCACTAGTGGAGTCCCCCAGGGATCAATATTGAGCCCAATGTTATCAAACATCTTCATAAGTCATCTGGATAACGGCATCAAGTGTAGCCTGATGAAGTTTGCAGATGACACCAAGTTGAGTGGGGAAGTAGACACTCCAGAAGGGAGAGCTGCTCTGCAGGAAGGTCTGGATAGGCTGGAAGACTGGGCCAGCAAGAACCTTAAGAAGTTCAACAAGGACAAGTGTAAGATCATGCACCTGGGAAAACATAATCTGGGAATGCAGCACAGACTGGGATCCACCTGGCTGGAGAGCAGCTCTGTGCAAAGGGATCTGGGGGTCCTGGTGGACAGGAAGCTCAACATGAGCAAACAGTGTGCTGCTGCAGCCAAGAAGGCCAACAGGATGCTGGGTTGCATCAAAAAGGGCATCACCAGCAGAGAGAAAGAAGTCATCATCCCACTCTACTCAGTGCTTGTCAGGCCACACCTGGAGTACTGTGTACAGTTCTGGTCCCCTCTATACAAAAAGGATGTGGACAGGCTGGAAGGGGTCCAGAGAAGGGCCACCAAGATGATCAAAGGACTGGGAAGCCTGCCATATGAGGATAGGCTGGGAGAACTGAGTTTGTTCAGCCTTGAGAAAAGGAGGCTTAGAGGGAATCTCATCACCATGTACCAGTACTTAAGGGGTAGCTACAAAGAAGATGGAGACTCCCTTTTTACAAGGAGTCACATGGAGAGGACAAGGGGGAATGGACACAAGTTGCTCTTGGGGAGATTCCGATTGGACACCAGAGGGAAATTTTTCACAGTGAGGACAGTTAACCATTGGAATAATCTCCCCAGGGAAGTGGTTGACTCGGCCACATTGGACACCTTCAAGAGTCATCTGGACAGGGTGCTGGGCCATCTTGTTTAGACTGTGCTCTTCCCAGAAAGGTTGGACTAGATGATCCCTGAGGTCCCTTCCAACCTGTGATTCTGTGATTTTGTGATTGAATCCTTCTGTAGGTGAGCCAATATTCTGTTTTGAACTGAAATAACTTTCTCCTTTAAGGCATTTAACATTTCTAAGAATTATGAAACAAAAAAGCAAACTAGGTGGAAAACTTCTAAGAGTGTTTCGAATTAATTTTTACCCAGCATACTTTTATTTGCTGCTGTCCTGCAGAAAATGAATTAAAAGATTCAAAACTATTATTAGTGAACCAGCTTGATCTAATTCAGTATCTCAGCAAATTGAACTGTTACAATCACTGAGTTGATTAGGAGAAATTAAAAGACTGAATGCAAAGGGAAGGGGAAAGATGTAATTTGAATATGTTTCATCATATAATGATTTTTAATAACTTCATAACTTTATAATGGAACCCTATCTGTTTTCCTCCCTGTTACTTCCTTTCCAGAAGGTTATCTAAATCTTTTTGGATGCATTCCCATTTCCTGGATTACAGCATCATTTTGTGTGAGTTAATTTGGTATACTGTGCTGAAGTATGGCTGTTCTGCCAAGGTACATGAAGATACAGTAGAGATGATGTGATTCCCTTCTCATGCAGAATTCCAGCTTTAAGAACTGTCTTTCTATCTTATCTTGAGCTGTATTTCTAATATCAGGAATTGTAATCCTGGAGTTAGTCCAAAACTGTACACTGTACATTATAGATTAAAATAAATCTGTATGCATTTCCTCTTGTAATACTCATTTCCACTTTAAACAAAATTTCAAAATATATGACTAGGAAGTCATGTACTAAGAGGGGCCTTTTGGAAAATGGATTATAATTGTAAAGACACTGACTTTCTCTGAACTTAAAAAAGGTTCCTAAAATGAAAAAAATTTAAATGACAGTTAGACTTGGTCAACCCAGTGTCATAGAAGGTCTATCACTGTGACAGAACTCTACAAGAATATAGCTTGTTGGAAAAAAGTGTCCCTAATTAATACAATCTTCAGGTAATGCTAAAATAAAGGGCCAAATGATCACTGACACAGAAGCAGAACTGTTGATGCTAAAGGGACTTTTGCATATTTGAGGGTCACTTTTAGTTAAGTGTCATGCCCTGGTTAACCATACTTGTCAAGTTTAAGAGGGGTCTCAACAAATCCTATAGTCATTACTACAATTAGACTTGTAAGAGCTGATTAATGAGAGTGATAAAATGGACTTTGCCATCAAATGAACTGAAAATTGGTGGGTTTTAAGGATCGAATTCCAGATCCTCCCTTTTAACCTGTGTCACTATTAATTCTTTTTTTTCTGAAACCAAAGTATGGCATGCAGTTATGGGCTGGGGTAAATTAAATAGGCACTATCCTTGTGCTTAAGGTTCCTGACCTCAGAATGATGAAACCAGAATACTGGTTCATATATTTTATAAAAGTATCATATTAAACTTCATATTTACAAAAAAAATGTGTCAATGAGAATACAGACAGCAAGCACAAGCTGCCTACAGCACATATATCCGATTACTTACAGGTCTAATTCAGCATTTGTGTGGATAGTTTAAAATGCATATGTTGCGTTTGCAGATTTCCTAAAGTCTAATCCTCAAAAGGTAAGTTTTATTCTGACATACCAGCAAAATTAATAAAGATTCTACTTTAGAGCCTAGACATCTTTTAGACACAATGTCTATAGTAACTACATACTGGTCTCAGACTTGCTTTATGTTTTCAAGAATCTGTACAGCTTCTTTTTCATTAAGCCCATATAGCAGACACCCACTATATTGTCACCCATATTCATCTGCTCTTTAATCCTAACTATAAACTCTCAGTTGGCTCCTCATCCATCCCCAGGCAGGGCTCCATGCATTCCAGCTGCTCTCTTGCATAAAGGGCAACTCCCCATCCTCGTTTTCTGAGCCTGTCCTTCCTAAAGAGCCAATATCCCTCCACTGCAACACTCCGGTCATGGAAGCCATCCCTCCATATCTCAATGATCCCTAGAAGACTGTAGCCCTGCAACTGCACGCACATCTCAGACTCCTCATGTTTATTCCTCATACTGTGTGCATTAGTGTATAGGCACTTCAGAGTGGCACCCCAGCGTGCTGATTTCCCAGAAAGGGTTTGGGGGATTTCTCCATGATGTCACTTCCTTGCTTACATGCAAGTGTTGGAGGTGACCCTGCTTAAGCCCTATTTTCTTGATTTTGTGATCCCTTCCTGTCACATCATCCCACGCCCTTTGCCCATTGACCTTGTGCATCATTCCCTCACAGGGCTGCAGGTAATGCTCTCCCTCCCCCATCATTCCTAGTTTAAAATCCTCCTTACCAGATCAGCTATCCCGTTGGTGAAAATAGCTTCACCCTGCTTAGTGAGGTGGATCTCATCTCTCCCAAGCAGATGATGATCTGCAAACAGGGTCTCATGGTCGTAAAACCCAAAACCCTGTTGCCAATACCAGTTCTGTGGCCAATTATTGACATGCATTATCAGTGTCCTCCTCCTCACACCCTTTCTCCTCACTGGCAAGACTGGGGAAAACACCACCTGGGCCCCCATGCCCTTGACTGCTTCCCCCAAAGCTCCGTATTCACTTTTGATACTCTACATGTACTGTTTCTCCGGTTGTGTTGTCAGAGGTGTCCATATGCTCTTCAATACCAGTACACAATCACTTCCAGAAGGCACTTCAGGAAGTTGTTGAGGGCAACAGGTTGTGTGTTTCTCTGCTTACCCCTGCAGATTTACTATGATGAACATTAAATCACAGTTTGCTGTCAAAGACTATGCAGCCAATAAGAGGCTGGAACTTCCATGTTAGGAAAGTGAATTTGATGTGCACAGATGAAAAAGATGAATGAGTTGAAATAACAAGCACTTCAATTTGTTGCTTTATTTGTTCTCACTGTCAAAACCTGTTTCAATAAAATCAAGATTTTTCTGAAAGTTAAACTGCACTGTCTTACTTTATAAATATTTAACTCCTGACAGAAAGTTTAATGAAGGCTAGTGGGATTAAAATAAGAAAATACCCATTATTGGAGTTATTACAGTTAGACCTATTCATGTCAGAGTTCTATGGTCCTATTAGATAGTTTTACCAAAGCTAGCAGGATTAATGGAAAAAAAAAAAAGCCCAAATTTGAGATCATTATTGCAATTAGACTTGTACATGTCAGAATTTCATAGTTTTGTTAGAGAATGATTAATATTTTCATGCTGGAGCAAGGAGTTTATTGTCAACTTTAGGCCATATATCATCAAATCAGAATTTAGCTGTAATGCAATAATATTCCCCTCATTGTTGCAATCAGTTATGCTATAACAGCTCTTATCCTAAAATGTGGAAAGGTCCCATCTTTCCAAAATATGTTAACCAACAAGCATCTTCAACTATGCATGTCAAGTGTAAATGAAGCACTGCAAAATGAAATTCAGAATGCACATACGTAGATATATTTCAATCAATCAGTCCAATCTTCTATAGAAAGAGATAAAGGAAAGGTGGAAGGGGAAAGAAATAATCTTACAGACTGTGTACTAAATTGCTAAATTACATATACCCAGATATGGAAAGGAAAAGAACTCAATTGTATATTTTGTAGTAGATCAATCTAGCAGTATAATCAACTCTAGCATACTATAGAAAAATCAATAAACCTTTGTTTAAAAAATAATGAAATAAAACTGGGTAGATTCCCAGGCTTATTTTGTATCTCCAAACAGGCAGAATGTGATTATAACAGTAAGGTAAATATATATCCAACTCCATTGCTTCTCACCTCCTCTTCCTTTGTAACTTCATATACAGGGTATAGCCAGAGAAAAGCACAGACTTGTACCTGTTATCTTCTTCCCCAGTCACTGGAGAGAATAGTGGGGGATATCAGGAGCTCTTTCAGGCTGCATCAGTATATTTTTTCTAAGACCTGTGAATACTTACATAGAACTGGGAATTTTATCCTGCTTTTGCACCTTTTCTTCTCCCCTTCATTCATGTGCTTCTTGGCAACAGGTAAAAGGTTGACTTGGATGAGTAACATGAAAACGAAGTAACTTCAGCTAAGGTAAAAACACAAGCTAGCAAACCATATAGTAACAGAAACTTGAAAACATGGAAGATTTCTGTCCTGGTTTTGGCTGAATTAGAGTTAATTTTCTTCATAGTAGCTAGTATGGGGCTATGTTTTGGATTTGTGTTGAAAAGAGTGTTGGTAATGGAGAGATGTTTTAGTTGTTGCTAAGTAGTGCTTACACTGGTCAAGGACTTTCTCAGCTTCCCATGCGCTGCCAGGTGCACAAGGAGTTGGGAGGGGACATGGCTGGGACAGCTGACTCCAGCTGACCTACACTGACCAAAGGGATATTCCATACCATATGATGTCATGCTCAGCAGTAAAAGCTGGGGGAAGAAGGAAGGGAGGATGTTTGGAGTGATGGTGTTTCTCTTCCCAAGTAACCATTATGCGTGATGGAGCCCTGCTTTCCTGGAGATGGCTGAACACCTGCCTGCCCATGGGAAGTAGCAAATGAATTCTTTGTTTTGCTTTGCTTGCGTGCATGGCTTTTGCTTTCCCTATTAAACTGTCTTTATCTCAAACCATGAGTTTTCTCACTTTTACTCTTCTGATTCTCTCCCCCATCTCACTGGAGGGGGAGTGAGCGAGCAGCTGTGTGGTGCTTGGTTGCTGACTGGTGCTAAACCATGACAGTCCTTTTTGGTGCCCAAAGTGGGGTTCAGAGGATTTGAGATAATGACAGATTTGATTGGAATGAGCTAGATTGAATTTATAGCTGTTATTGCTATTTATCTATTAATCAGCTGGCATCTGTGCTTGCCATGGGGCTTGCTTACCTTACTGTCTATTAAAGTCTAGTGCTCATTAGTGGATTCTTTTTACTTTTGATACTTGCTGTACTGTTTATCATCTTACTCTGCTGTGCTTGGGAACATTTTGATAACAGCAGGCGCCTGGGCTGGCAGATGGCCAGGACATCGCTGCTGTTTCTGTGCTGCTGTACTGGAGAGGCTGGAACTCCAGTGTGAACTCGAGTCAAAGGGACTGTGACCTGGGGATGAGTCCATGTGGGAGCAGGACACCCTGAATTGTCTGTGACTGTGGATAAGCCCATGCCAGAGCAGGTATATCTCAAAGCATCTGTGGCCATGGTTATGTCTGTGCTGCAGCAGGTCTACCTCTGAGGCAACTGTGGCCCAAGGATATATTCATCTTGGAGAAGGTACACCTCAAAGTGTCTGTGACTGTAGATAAGTCCGTGCTGCAGCAGGTACACCTTGAATCATCAGTAGCTGTGCATGAGGTCATGCTGGAGCACCTCAAAGTGTGTGGCCATGGATAAGCCCACAACAGAGCAGGTTTACTTCTGGAGGGACTGCAGCCATGGGCAAGGCCATGTTGGAGGAGGTTCACTTCTGAAGGGACTGTGGCTGTGGGTAAAGGCCACGCTGGAGCACATATATCTCTGAAGGCATTGTGGCCCATGGAGAGGGCCACTCTAGAACAGGTGCACCTCAAAGCATCTGTGGCTGTGGATAAGTCTATGCTGCAGCAGGTGGTTCTCTGGAAAGACTGTGGCTCATAGATTAGGCTCCACTTGGAGCAGGTACTTCCCTAAGGGACTGCAGTCTATAGATAAGTCCAAACCAGAGCAAGGGCAAGGGGAGGAGGCCATTGCAATTTTAAACCCTATGGTCTGGTCCAAAGGGACCAGGGGTGGAGATTGTAATGGTTCTACCTTTAAATTGTTGTAATCTGTGATTTGAGCTGCATGTTATGGGAATTACTATAGCAGGAACCACCTGAACCAGTGGAGGACAAGCCTTACAAGAAGCAGTGCAAGTGCAGCAGTGACCCGAACTGAGCTGGCTTTGGTGCCCAGTAACTCCACGCAACACACCACCTCTCCTGCCCTGAATGACTACCATACCAGATGGAGCCCAAAGTCACAGACTGAATGAACTCAGTAGACATTTTGTGGACATTTGTGGACATTTTAAAGACATTTTACAGGGGTGGTCCATAGACTAAGGGAATGATATCTGTGTGTTTTATCAAAGGATGGGAAGAGGGGGGGTGGTTAATGAGGTTGTATTGGATAGTGTGGTACCTGAGCATGACACAAATGGGATGGAATAAGGGGTGGATACTGTCCTGGTTTTGTCTGGGATAGAGTTAAATTTCTTCATAGTAGCTAGTATGGGGCTATGTTTTGGATTTGTGCTGAAAAGAGTGTTGATAATGGAGAGATGTTTTAGTTGTTGCTAAGTAGTGCTTACACTAGTGAAGGTCTTTCTCAGCTTCCCAGGTGCACAAGGAGTTGGGAGGGGACATGGCTGGGACAGCTGACTCCAGCTGACCAAAGGGATATTCCATACCATATGATGTCATGCTCAGCATATAAAGCTGGAGGAAGAGGAAGGGGGGGGGACACGTTCAGAGTGATGGCATTTGTCTTCCCAAGTAACTGTTACGTGTGATATAGGCCTGCTTTCCTTGATATGGCTTTAAACACATGCCTGCCGATGGGAAGTAATGAATTAATTCCTTGTTTTGCTTTGCTTGTTTGCGCAGCTTTTGCTTTCCCTATTGAACTGTCTTTATCGCAACCCATGAGTTTTCTCACTTTTACTCTTCTGATTCTCTCCTCCATCCCACTGGAGGGGGAGTGAGCGAGCAGCTGTGTGGTGCTTAGTTGCTGGCTGGGGCTAAACCACAACAATTTCATATATGAAATATGAATTTCTGAGTCAAAAGTTAGAATTTAAATAATGTACCAGCTGTATAATTTAACAACATAATATAAAAGAGATAATGATTTGCAAGGTGCTTACTAGGAGAAGTTGAAATTTTTCAGGACTGAGGACACAGTTTAGGAAAAGAAAAGCAAATTAAAGAATTGAAACTGTAGGAGTTAAACTCTTACCCTACTGGATTTCATTCCTTATATGTGCATTTTGCTATACACTGGGACAAATGTGTATTCTCTATTCCAAATGTCCAAATACTTCCTATGAGACATGGATAAGTGAAGAAACCACTTCTATGTGCTCTTTCTTAGAGGAAAACATATTATGCTGCACACCTGTACTCACTCCAGTCTCTGGCACCACAGACACATGGGCCCTCTTGATATCCTGAAGAAAATTGAAATTTTTGAATTTTCCGCTAAGCCATAACAACGAACTATGTGAGCTTGTCAAAACAGAATTTGACTCCCAGAGACGGGAACTGAGAGCACTTGTTGTATATCCTTGAGGAGAGCTGAAAGACTGATCAAAGAAAGCATCCTGCTTTAGAAGACCCTGAGAACCTTAGAATGGTGTGATGAAGTGTATAGTCAAGGAGAACAACTAATTGGGATGTTGACAAGAACTAAAACTAAGTTCCCATTAGGGGAACTATCCTCATTATAATACTTAAAATCAGGCCCGTAGGCCAGGAACCACCCCCCCTTTGGGTAAGTCCCTTACTCTCTGAGCATGCATGGTAAATTAAAAGTGAGCTGTACGAAGCAAGAAAGAAATTAACCAGTTATTAGCTGAGGCGTGTGAATATTAGCTGTGACTGACACATTTAACTGTATAAATGCCTTGTAGTTTCTTGTTGCAGTGTGCTAGCTTTGTGGAGTTACCACCTAGTACCAATCTGTGCAAAAATTAATTAAATAAAATACCTCTGCTCTGTGTGTAGTTTGACGTTTTGCACACTGGGCAAACGAACCCGCTTTTCAGGATAACACTCTTCGGAGAAGGTTAATTGTGCATTTATTTTACAGAGTAAATCCCATCTAAGTAATGGTGAGGGACGTTCTGGCATATAGAGACATTCATGTGTTAATTCAGTATCCCAAATTGTGAGCTCCATAGGATGCAAAAATGGCCTAAAGGGTTTTTTTCCTGCAACACCAGCAATGCTTATTTTAGTCTTACTTAAAGGTCCCTTGCAACTAGTTATCACAGAATAGGTGGCCCCTCTATCAGTCAAAAAATCATTTGTTTCATTCACCAGCTTAACTGGAACCCAAGGACTGGCTGGGGAAGCTTTAATAGATTCCTCTGGTCTCCTTTGATCTAACCCAATTTCTGCCATTACCCCAACAGCTTTCTCTGCTTCTCTCTCCTGGTCATGAAAAAGATGCGGGCATTTTTTCCTTGCAGTGATCCTCCTGTTTGCAGTTTAATAAGTCAGAAGTAGTAACTGGTTTATGTACACACACCAGTCCTCCTTCGGGTCCCATAGTCTGCCTAAGAGGAGCCTGGATTCTGGGTCTCGGTCCCCTAGTCCAACTGGCTATAGGACTAGTAATCTCATCTCCCTCCCCACTGAAGGAGCTTGATCCTAATTGTTTCGGGGGGGCTATCAATAGCTGAGTATCTTCCTCTGTATCCTCTGACTTGCTTGTTTTCTTACAGTTAGCGCAGCACAAACTCTCTTTTTCCTTTTTTACTTTTTTCTCAGTTAAATAATACTGCTAGAGTTAGAACTGTTGTGACTAAAGCTTGTTGCTTTGGGAGAGTCAGAAAGGCTTCAAGATAAGAAGCTCCTAAACAAATTTATGATGACGACATTTGACCTTAGAAAAGCAGATGTACAGAACCATAAAGATAAGGAACTGCAGACACTAAACCAGAACAGACTATCCCTCAAGGACAGTATATACGTGATCTCAGAACTGAGTTTGCACAAAAGCAAAAGTTAACTAGTGGCCACAGTGAGGAAGAGTATATCCTTCATCCAGAGACCCCTGACAACCACCTGGAGACACCAACAGGCATGCACAAAGGACATTTGCATATGATAATGAGTTCTTGGAAAATTAATGAATATGTATATCTTTCTCAGAAAACTAATTAATATGTATGTAAAGCTTGTATAAGTTATGCAACTAACCCTGTGTGTCCAGTGCTGCAATAAAGAATACATTCTTTATTAGTAGTCATTCAGACTATTGAGTCCTGATTTCATCTTTTTCACAGCATCAGTTTGGCACCCCAGATGGGACCTGCTCTGCTCCGCTGCAGGACCTGCTGAGAACAGGACTCCCTAGGGTACCCCCAGGATTTAATGGAATGACTCCTTGCCTCAGCTGGATCAGTGCAGGAGCAGACAAGGACCATCTAAAGAAATAAAGGTATTCAAATTTTTTTGTTTTTCTGTTTTGTAATTTGGGACCGGTCATTTTGGGGTTCTTGTAAGCCATAGGAGACGTCCTACGTAGAGCGCCATATCCAGGCTACTAGTGCCTGAGGGATACATTTGGTGGTGCACGCTCATCGTGGGTAGCGTACTTTGGTTATTCTGTATTGGTACAAAACTTCTATAAGTGTACTTCTGGTTTTGTGCACACTCGTGGGTGGTGTACTCTGGTATTTAGTATGTTGGCACAGGCACGGGTTAAGCCTTGTACTTCTGCGGTAACGTACTTTTGGTATTGGTACACTTATGTAACCTGCATAAGTTTTGTACTTCTGGTGGTACGGATTTATTGATACTGGCTTGTTGATATTGAATTTGGATATACCCATCAGGCATTGTAAAATTGATAACTAAGTATGAATGAGCTGAGTTAACTGGTGTGACTGGTGAATGAATGAGTGACTGAGATGCAGCATAGCTGCAAAGCGAGTGTAGAGTTTTGACCCTTGGTTCTGCTATCCCGTGAGGGGTACGACCGGAATGAAGCGATTTTTAACTTTATTACAGACCAATATTGTGCTATCTACATACACATTGACATCCTCTGTGCCTCGTAAATAAGAAAACGGAATGGGGGGGAGTCAGAGCAGCGAAATTCCAAAGGAAAGCCCCCTAGGATGTATCCTAGCACACTAGAAAGATATAGGGGGACTGCCAGGTGGGGGTGTGAATAAGAAAACCCTGTACTGCAGCTGGTAAGGTCCATTCCACTTCTCTCCCAGTGATTTACCTGAAAAATACTTAACATAAACCCAATCTCCAGGGCTAAATGGGTGGATTGGATGATCTAACCCTTTGGCCCTGGTTCCCCAAACACTTTTATTAATCTTTTCCAATTGTTTTCCTAAGGATATAACATAATTTTGTAACCAAAGTGATGAAATTAATCAACCAGGGATGTTGTTATATTATGGGAACATGGAGTGTACGAATCAGTGTATCTGTTGATCTGTATTTTAGTCCCTAGGTAATCATTATTGTGACCAAAACAATAGACAATGTGCTTCTGTCAGAAAAGGATTGACAAAATGTGGTTTCGTGTAGTGGACTGAGAAAACTGGCCAGGACTGCCAAGATTAAGAACCAAGTAGGTAAAAGGTAATTCCGGCAGGGGGAGATCGTGACCACCGACTCACAGACCACTGACCCAAGTAACACCACCTTCTCAAAAGAGAACAATGGAAGAGGACAACTGAGCCTGCGCGGTAATTTACATATGGAACGAGCAAGTTTGTACCAATCAGTAGAAAGGACAATAATGAATATGTATGAATAGGTAAATATTTGATCTATAAATTGTATGGGAAAGGTGTGTAAGGTATGCACGTTAGGAGGAGTGATCCTGCATGCATCCGGCGCCATGAATAAAGAATGCCTGCTCTTTAATACTAAATTGGTGTTAAAGAGTTGTTTCTGATTTTACCACGTTTTTCAGTAACAGTTTTGGCGACCCAGATGGGACCCTGCTTTTGAATCTCGACAGATCCGCGGGATCGCGGGACCTCCAGCTGGCACCGAGGGATTCTTGGGGAGAGCTTCCGATCCCCCGACCAGAGAACATTGAGCAAGATCCCTGGATTGAGGTAAACAAGGCATTCTTTTAAGAAGAAACTTAGGTAGACTAATATGTGGGGTTAGCTTCCCACATAGGATAGGATAGTGGGTTTGAGTCCCACCAAGGATAGGATAGTGGGTTAAAGTCCCACAGGCCTGCCTGTAAGGCACGGCGAAAGCTACGCAGGGTTGGGGCCAAGAGGTACCTCGGTTGGTAAGTCTCTGCTAGGCGAAAGCCTGTGGAGTGGGGCCCAAGGGTAGGGGAGTCTTCAACAGGGGGTTGAAGCCTACAAGGATATCTAGCAAGGGGCTAGAAATCCCAGTGGGGATTTCCAGTGAGAGTGGAATCCCAGAGGGAGCTCTAACGGGGGTTGGAGTCCCTCTGACTAGTGCTTGTGATAGGGCACAATCACAACCGCTAGTCGATTGAGAAATGGGAACATTTTCGAGTAAGATACCTGTCCCACAAAGAACACCTTTGGGATGCATTTTGAAGCATTGGAAAGACATCGGGGGTGCTGACCCACTAACTTGGAAACAATTAATTGAATATTGCAATCATTGGTGGCCATTGTATCAATTGGAAGGTGGGGAGAAACGGCCAGAAGATGGGACATTGTAATATAATAGCATTTTTCAATTAATGTTGTTTTGTAAAAAGGGAAGGCAAATGGGAAGAAGTGGCATATATTGATTTGTTCTTTACACTGTGGAATCATCCAGAGTGGCAGAAACAATGTGGAATATGTCCACAACATTCTATGGCAATGTTTTTGAAAGAAGGAAAATGTGGTGAGAACTTGAAAAAGTGTTGTTATACTTGTAATACTAGATACTTTGTTTAATGAAACTGGCAAGAAAATAGTATAGAATACAGCGAGAAAGCAGGTGCAGAGAGCACATGCTAATGGGAATTTACAGGGGACAGTGGATCAGAATTTTCCATCTACAAAACCCAAGTGGGACCCTAATCAATTGGGACCCAGGGGGATGCTGACTAGATATCAAAGATGGATTTTATTTGGTGTAAGACAGGCAATGCCAAAAGCATGGGACAATCAGCCCAGATATTGGAAGGAAACTTCAGAAACTGGAAAGACCTGAATCTAGAGATTTGGGTAAAAATGCTTGAAGTAGTTTGGCATGAAGGAGACCGGGGGAATCAACCCTAGCTGAATCCCTGGTTACACTGAAGCTAGGGAATGAAGAAATCGAATTTTTGATAGACACGAGAGCCACTTATTTGGTATTGAATACATGTAAAGAGAAATTTAGTCATAAATCAGTAGATGTTGTTAGTGTGACAGGGCAAAGAAAAATTAATCTTTCTTAGAGCCATTAAAGTTTAAATTGAGAAAATGATGGGTAACTCACCAGTTTCTGCATATGCCTGAATGCCCGCTACCTCTGTTAGGATGAGATCTATTAAGTAAATTAAATGCACAAATAACTTTTAAAGAGGGAGAGATTAAATTGCTAACACCAGAATCAAAAGCCATAGAGGTGAGAGTGTTTATGTTACAGGATTCCTCCAGGGAGGAACAGATTCCCAAAGAAGTGGAAAATGTAGTAATTCCTTTGGTTTGGGCGAGTGGAGTTCCAGAGCGATCTAAATTAGCAGAGCCGGTAAAAGTAATGTTAAAACCTGGAGCCAAGCCGGTAAGACAAAAACAATATCCTATTAAGTGGGAGGCTCAAAAAGGATTAAAGGAGTTAATTACAAAATTTATAGAAGATATGGGCTTTTGGTAGGATGTGAATCAGAATATAATACTCCTATATTGCCAGTAAAGAAATCTGGACGCAAGGAATATCGACTAGTTCAGGATTTAAGGGCTATAAATCAGATAGTCCAAGATATACATCCAGTACTGGCTAATCCATACACTTTACTGACCTCTTTAAAAGAGGAGCATAAATGGTTTACTGTACTGGATTTGAAGGATGCCTTCTTTTGCGTGCCTCTGGACATAAAAAGTCAAAGCCTATTTGCTTTTGAATGGGAAAGCTCCACCACAGAACGAAAGACACAGCTAACATGGACTGTACTTCCACAAGGATTTAAAAATAGTCCTACTATATTTGAGAATCAGCTGGCAAAAGGATTAGAGATATAGAAAAAAAAAACCAGAACCAAGGGAGAGGCATATTGTTACAGTATGTGGATGACATTCTGATAGCGGCAGAAAGTAAAGAAAATGTTCTGAAATTACTATCAGCTTATTAAATTTTCTGGGCCAAGGAGGATACAGAGTTTCCAGAAACAAAGCCTAAATAGGAAAAGAAGCAGTGATTTATTTGGGATTTGAGATATCTCAAGGGCAAAGACAATTAGGAAATGAAAGGAAAAAAGCTATTTGTCAGATCCCCGAGCCTTTCAGCCCGAAGGAACTGAGAGCTTTTCTGGGGATGATTGGATGGTGTCGACTCTGGATTCTGAATTATGGACTGCATGTGAAGCCACTATATGAGGCTTTAAAAGAATCTAAAGACCAGTATTTGACTTGGACACCTGAGTGTCAGAAATTGTTCAGAGAACTTAAAAAGGCACTAATGAGGGCCCCTGCACTGGGTTTACCTGATCTGACCAAACCTTTTGAGTTGTTTGTACATGAAAGGCAACATCTGGCCCTTGGAGTGCTGGCACAACGGTTGGGATCCTGGAGGTGGCCGGTGAGATACTTCTCCGAACAACTTGATAATGCGAGTAAAGGATGGTCGGGATGTTTGTGTGCTGTGGCAGCAACAGTATCGCTGATTCAAGAAGCTCAAAAACTGACCATGGGTCAGAAAATGGTGGTATATATACCACACATGGTAATAACTGTCTTAGAGCAAAAGGGGGGGTCATTGGTTATCTCCCAGCAGAATGCTGAAATATCAGGTTGTCTTATTGGAACAAGGTGATATAGAATTAAAAACCACAGCAATTGTTAATCCAACAATGTTCTTGTCAGCAGAAAACCTGACAGGAAATTTAGAACATGATTGCCTGCTAACTATTGAACAAGTCTATTCCAGTAGACCGGATCTGAAAGATGAACCTCTGGAAAATCCTGATCTGGAATTGTTCACAGATGGAAGCAGCTTTGTGCAAAAAGGGAAGCGAATGGCCGGATATGCTGTTGTTACCACCACCAAGGTAATGTAGTCGGGGATGCTGCCTGCAAACACCTTGGCACAGAAAGCAGTATTGATGACATTGAAGCAAGCTCTGCAAATGGCAGAAGGACAAAGGGTAAATATTTGGACCGATACCAAATATGCATTTGGTGTGATGCATGCTCACTCATGGAGCTATTTGGAAGGAAAAAGGACTGCTGTCAGCCCAAGGATCATCGATAAAGCATAAAGAAGAAATTCTCCAACTTCTGGAAGATGTGCAGAAACCAAAAGAAGTAGCGATAATGCATTGCAAAGCTCATCAATTTGGTCAGACGTCTGTAAACATAGGTAAATGATTGGCAGATAAAGCTGCAAAGGAGGCTGCTCAACAAGGTATCCTTGCACTAGTACCAGTAAAACAGATAAAAGCTACCAAATTTGAAACTGAGATATAAGAAATTAGATGAGCAATTAGCAGAAAAATTAGAATCATCACAAAACACAGAAGGATGGTGGGTAAAACCAGAAAAACAGGTAATGGTGACCCCGCAAATTATGACAGAACTTGCAAAAGAAAAGCATGAGCAAAAATATTGGGGTGTAGATGCTATGGTTTTGAGTTTAAAAACCTCAGTAGTGTGCGTGGGGATGACAGGAATAGTTAAAACCATAGCACCATGATTGTCTGCAAACCATCGAACATGTGTGCCATGGTTTTAGCTGGGATAGAGTTCATTTTCTTCACTCTAGCTGGTATAGTGCTGTGCTTTGAACTTAGCATGGAAAAAAAAATGTTTTGATAACACACAGATGTTTTGGGCTCTTGCTGGGTAGTGCTTGTACTAGTCAAGGACATTTCTAGCTTCCCATGCTCTGCTGGGTGCACAAGAAGCCGGGAGGGGAGGGGGCACAGCTAAGAGAGCGGATTCAAACTGACCAAAGGGATATTCCATATCATGTAACGTCATGCCCAGTATGTTAACTGGGAGGGGCTGGCCGGGGGAGGGAGGAAGCAATCGCGGCTCAGGGACGGGCAGCGTCGGTCGGCGGGTGGTGAGCGGTTGTATCATTTGTGTTTCTGTGGTTTTTATTCCTTTTTCTTCCCTTTCCCTTCCTTCTCAATTTTATTATATTAACATTATTGTCATTATTATCATAATAATTATTATTATTTTATTGTAATCATTAAAATGTTCTTATCTCAACCCACAAGTTCTTTTGCTCATCCAATTCTTTTCCCCATCCCACAGGGGTGTGGGGGGGGGCGGGTGAGCGAGCGGCTGCGTGGTGTTCAGTTGCCAGCTGAGGCTGAATGATGATAGTCCATTTTTGGTGCCCAACGTGGGGCCCGAAGAGTTTGAGATAATAACAGTTGCTGGTCACAGCATTGATTCATCTGCTCTCAGTATTAGTTTGACCAGTCTACACCATGCTGATTGTAAAGTACATGTTAAAACTTGCTGTTGATTTTGTACTTTGCTGTGCTCTGCAGTGATTGGAGATGTTTTGCTTAGGAGATCTGTTACTAAAACACTGGCCTTGACCATTATCTGTTATTTAGGACTTGCATGGAAGCCGTTACTGTACTTTGGCTACCACCTCATGGAGGCAATTCGCAATTAGACCTCCTCCTCTGAGAAGTTTTTTATGGAGGAAATACAGAACGGCACCTTAGCTGCCATCTTATATAATGTCTCCTCCTTCATTACAACAACTTTTCAGTATCTTGAACATCCTTGGGTAGTCAAGATACATCTGTTGATATTGCTTTGGCAGACGATGTCAGTTCTGTCTAAGGTTAATAAGCAATTTAAGAATATAATCCAGAGATCTGCCCCAAGGCTTGATAGCTATGAGTGGCAGGGTATGTGGGATAGAATGGGCAAATGCCTAAGACGGTGGGCACCCCCAGTGTTGTGGGACTTCACCCCTGAACAAGTGCAGAATCCTGAAAAATTAGTAGAACATATGGAGGAAGTATATTGTCACCCTGGCAATTCCAGAGAGATACAAATCACTGCCATGTGCTGGGGTCTGGCTTATGCCTATCGAGCCCTATTTAACACTATTCAGTACCCCCAAGGGAAAGAGAAGGTCGCTGGATCTAAAAAGACAGAGACAAGGAAAGCAACAAACCCTGCGGCCACTCAACCCCCCAAGATAGACAATGCAGCTACTCCAACCCCAGTGACGAGCACTACGGCCACTCAAACCCTCACGACAGATACTGCAGCTACTCCAACACCAGTGACAAGCACTGCGGCCACTCAAACCCCCACGACAGGCACTGCAGCCACTCAAACCCCAGTGCCAAGCATTGCAGCTAAACCAGAGGACCAACCTGTGCCAGTATCAGTCACCCCTATACTCAAGAAGAAATCATGGAAGAGAAGGTCAACTCATTTAGAAAGAGATTATGAGGAACCAGGGCCATCACAAGAAGAGGAGGAGGAGGAGGAACAATGTGTACAAGAAACGGAAACTACCCGATCTCTATCCCTGAGTGAGTTGCGGGATATACGGAAAGATTTTGGGCGTCATTCAGGTGAGCACGTTATCACCTGGCTGCTCCGATGCTGGGATAATGGGGCCAGTAGTCTGGAATTAGAGGGGAAGGAAGCGAAACAACTGGGATCCCTCTCTGCGGAACGGGGCATTGATAAAGCAATTGGAAAAGGGAGACAAGCCCTCAGCCTCTGGAGGTGACTCCTGTCTGGAGTGAAGGAAAGGTATCCCATTAAAGAAAATGTTACATATCACCTAGGAAAATGGACAACCATGGAGAAAGGCATCCAGTATCTAAGAGAATTATCCGTGCTTGAGGTGATTTATGGTGACCTGGACGATCAACAGTCATCCAAAGGTCCAGATGAAGCCGAGTGCACGCAACCCATGTGGCGGAAGTTTGTACAGAGTGCACCATCCTTGTATGCAAACTCATTGGCAGTGATGTCCTGGAAAGATGACGAGACACCAACGGTGGCTGAGTTGATTGATAAACTCCGGGAATATGAAGCAAGTCTCTCTTCCTCGCTCGTCTCTGCTGTTGAGAAACTGTCCCGAGAGTTCCAGCAACTCAAAGAAGATAGGTCCTACTCCCCACCAGTACGGACCAGTATCTCAGCCATTAGGAGTAACCATCACTTTGCTCAAGAGAAGGGATACACACGACGGGGCACCCTATGGTTTTACCTGTGTGATCACGGAGAGGACATGAAGAAGTGGGATGGAAAATCTACCTCAGCCCTACAGGCACGGGTACGTGAGCTGCAAGGGAGAACAATCACTCAGGGGGGTTTCTTCAGGAGAGCTGCTGCTCCAGTTTCCAGGAAGCAATTCTCCAGACAGAGGAGCAGAAGTGCTGATTTTCCTTCTGATCTTAACAGAGACACTCGTGATTCATATTTACAGCGAGTGATGAATATTATGATCAGGACTAGGGGGGCCCTGCCTCCAGCCAGGTGGAGGAAAGGGATAACCGGGTTTACTGGACTGTGTGGATCCGATGGCCTGGCACGTCCGACCCACAGGAGTATAAAGCTTTCGTGGACACTGGTGCACAGTACACCCTAATGCCATCAACCTATATAGGGGCAGAACCCATCAGTATTGCTGGAGTGACAGGGGGATCCCAAGAGCTAACTGTATTGGAGGCCGAAGTGAGCTTAACTGGGAATGAGTGGCAAAAGCACCCCATTGTGACTGGCCTAGAGGCTCCGTGCATCCTTGGCATAGACTACCTCAGGAGAGGGTATTTCAAGGACCCAAAAGGGTACAGGTGGGCTTTTGGTGTAGCTGCCTTGGAGACAGAGGAAATTAAACAGCTGTCTACCTTGCCCGGTCTCTCGAAGGACCCTTCTGTTGTGGGGTTGCTGAAGGTCGAAGAACAACAGGTGCCAACAGCCACCACAACAGTGCACCGGCGGCAACATTGCACCAACCAAGACTCCCTGATCCCCATCCATAAACTCATTCACCAACTGAGGAGCCAAGGAGTCATCAGTAAGACCCACTCACCCTTTAACACTCCCATATATCCAGTGCGGAAGTCTAATGGAGAGTGGAGGCTAACAGTAGACTATCGTGGCCTGAATGAAGTCACTCCACCATTGAGTGCTGCTTTGCCAGACATGCTAGAACTTCAGTACTAACTGGAGTCAAAGGCAGCCAAGGGGTATGCCACAATTGATATTGCTAATGCATTCTTCTCAATCCCTCTGGCAGCAGAATGCAGGCCACAGTTTGCTGTTACTTGGAGGGGCGTCCAGTACACCTGGAATCGACTGCCCCAGGGGTGGAAACACAGCCCTACCATTTGCCATGGACTGATCCATAATGCTTTGGAACAAGGTGGAGCTCCCGAACACCTTCAATACATTGATGACATCATTGTGTGGGGCAATACAGCGGAAGAATTTTTTGAGAAAGGGAAGAAAATAGTTCAAATCCTCCTGAAAGCTGGTTTTGCCATAAAACATAGTAAGGTTAAGGGACCCACACGAGAATTCCAGTTCTTAGGATTCAAATGGCAAGATGGTCGTCGTCAGATTCCAATGGATGTGATCAACAAAATAGCAGCTATGTCTCCACCAACTAGCAAAAAGGAAACATAAGCTTTCTTGGGCGTTGTGGGTTTTTGGAGAATGCATATTCCACTAGGATACACATTTTAGCAAAAGCCACCTGGTTAGGCAACACGAGGGGATCTGCCAGGCGAGCTGGCCCTGCCCAGTCAGAACCCTTACGTACTGTGGAAGGGGATAGAGTCCCCGTAGTGCACATAAAAAAATATGTTGGGCAAAACAGTCTGGGTTATTCCTGCTTCAGGCAAAGGCAAACCTACTCGTGGGAATGCGTTTGCTCGAGGACCTGGGTGCACTTGGTGGGTGATGCGGGAGGATGGAGGAGTCCAGTCTGTACCTCAGGGGGATTTAATTTTGGGTGAAAACAGCCAATGAACTGAATAATATGCTGTTAATTGCTATATAATGTTGTATGTCATCACTACTATGGTTGCTATATGCCATATCAATGGAATGGTATCATGGTGGGAATCTCCCAATTAATAATAATAGGAAATGAACTTTAAATCGAACCAAGCAAAGCGCAGCAGTGTGAGAACAAGAACTACCAGTGCAACGGTGATGGAACAAGGACTGACTTCAGTATGCAACAATCCAACACCACACACCGCACCTCTCTGAAAGTCTCTTACAATAGATGAAACCCAAAGTCATGGACTAAATGAACTCAATGGACATTTCACAGGCATTTTACAGGGGTGGTCCATAGACTAGGGGAATGATAAATGAAAATCTGCATATCCTGTTAAAGGATGAGAAGGTGGGTAGGGATTATGGAAATTGTACTGAATAGTATTGGACCTGAGCATGATGTAAATGATATGGAATAAGGGGTGGATACTGTCATGGTTTTAGCTGGGATAGAGTTCATTTTCTTCACTCTAGCTGGTATAGTGCTGTGCTTTGAACTTAGCATGGAAAAAAAAATGTTGAGATAACACACAGATGTTTTGGGCTCTTGCTGGGTAGCGCTTGTACTAGTCAAGGACTTCTCTAGCTTCCCATGCTCTGCCGGGTGCACAAGAAGTTGGGAGGGGAGGGGGCACAGCTAAGAGAGGCGGATTCAAACTGACCAAAGGGATATTCCATATCATGTAACGTCATGCCCAGTATTTTAACTGGGAGGAGCTGGCCGGGGGAAGGAGGAAGCAATCACGGCTTGGGGATGGGCAGCGTCGGTCGCTGGGTGGTGAGTGGTTGTATCGTTTGTGTTTCTGTGGTTTTTATTCCTTTTTTTCCCCTTTCCCTTCTTTCTCAATTTTATTATATTAACATTATTGTCATTATTATAATAATTATTATTATTTTATTGTAATCATTAAACTGTGCTTATCTCAACCCACAAGTTCTTTTGCTCGTCCAATTCTTTTCCCTATCCCACAGGGGTGGGGTGGGGGGAGTGAGCGAGCGGCTGCGTGGTGTTCAATTGCCAGCTGAGGCTGAACCACGACAACATGTATTCCAGCAGCCAGGATTTAAGAGATGACCCATTAACTAATCCTGATTTAGAGCTGTTTACAGATGGCAGCACCTTCATAGGAGATGGGAAAGAATGGTCGGATGGGCGGTGGTTGCAACTACACAGATAATAGAGGCTGGGGCCCTACCTATCAATATGTCAGCCCAGAAGGCAGAACTAGTGGCATTAAGACAAGCCTTGAAGGTAGCTGAAGGGAAAAAAGTAAATATATGTACTGATTTAAAATATGCATTTGGGATAGGCCATGCACATGGGGCTGTCTGGAAAGGAAGAGGATTGTTGTCCGCTCAAGGATCACCTATTAAATACAAGGAAGAAATTCTCCAACCTCTCTAGGATATTAAAAAACCTAAGGAAGTGGCGATAATGCATTGCAAAGCACATCAGTTCAGATAAACTGCAGTAAACGTGGGTAATTGATTGGCTGATAAAACTGCTAAACAGGTGGCTGAACAAGGCATCCTTGCACTGGTAGCAGTAAAACAGGTGAAGTTCCCAAGTTTGAAACCTAACTATAGTGAGACAGACCAATAATTGGCATCATATCAACCAACCCTCAAACAGAGGGTTGGTTGATAACTCCCACAGGACAAGTCCTTGTTACACTGCAGGTAATGACTGAAATTGTAAAGAAGGTACAGGAGGAAACACACTGGAGTAGTGAGGCTATGATTTCTAGCCTTCAAAATTTGCTTATATGTGCAGGGATGACTGGAATAGTAAAGTCTGTAATAGCAAAATCCCCATTTGTTTAAAAAAATAAACCCATGAACAGGAAAAGACCACCCCCAGGGACCACTAGGCAAGGAAATTCCCCCGGAGATTATTGGCAAATTGATTTTTCTGATTTACCAAAACAAAATGGTTATAGATATCTCCTGGTATTGATTGATACTTTCTCAGGATGGCTGGAAGTTTTCCTTGTTGCACCAACAAAGCTAGGGAAATAACTAAATTATTACTTAACTTATTGTAGTAATCTTGGTAACTTGTATATTAATGCAATGTATTCCTATGATTAGAAACCTGTGTGAATCAAAATACATCAAGTATTGAGTTCTATCTAATGAGGTAGAGAAATCTCAGAAGGGGGGAATTGTTATAAGGGGCCTCAGGCAAGAATGCACTCAAGGACATCATCTTCCCAGGCATGATGGAGAACATCCTGGAGGGGTGCAAACAGCAGGCAACAGTAGAAACCAAGACAAAAGGAACTAAGGACATCTCCACCTAGATAAGAGTCAGAACACCAGTTGAAATCAACACACCTTGCAACACACTGTGACAAGATTACCTGATGGGCCAACTCAAGACCATATGTGGAAGACGGACTCAACAGTCATGGAAAGGACACAAAAAACACCCCTTCAGCAAACCACTAGGGACCACCAGAGACCACCTGATACCATGAACTCTGATTCCTTTTTATTTTTTTTTTCTTTCTGATATTACAATATTGCATTCTAAAAATCCAATGGAATTCAACCTTGAGTACTAGTGACCATATAAATTCCTTTAATCCACAACAACTAGACATTAATGGAAGTAGCAAGTATGGAAAGAGATGGCAGAAATAAGATGGCATATCCAATTCATCCACAGCTTAATTCTGTATATCTAGTGCTCCTTTGAAGGACTGGGGCTTTTTGAGCAATCATGCACTTATACCTAATCAGAACCATATGGAGGACAGTGTGAGGTTCCATCCACACTGAAGCAGAACTGGAAAGTATATTAAAAGTTAACTGAAAGTATTTAATACATAACTTATAAAGCTTAAGAAGCCAGTTTAACAATGTTAGTGTCTCGGTACTGTTGAAAACACAATATGTCAATTAAGTGACTCACACTACGAATTTCTGAAAATTTAAAAAAATAAATAAAAGGAGTAACATGCAACATGCAAACATCCTTAGACAAAGATAAAAGAGAGGATGGGACGAAACCCATATCCCCGTACCTTTCTTGCTGTTGCCCATTTCTGATGGAGAGACTACAGAAAAGCCAAACTCCAGTAGTTTTGGTTATGGTACTGACGTCTCTTTTCCATAACATAAAACTGGCCTTTATATGATTTTGTTTTAAATACTGTTGAAATTATGGAGGCAGTCAACAGTTCATGGTAATAAAAAGCAAAGGGGAACTACAAGCAACACTGATGCAATAGTTTAAAAACCCCACAGCTATTTAGCTGATGTGATACCAGTACATACCATTTAATATGTATGTATTTGAAGACGAAGTGATGGATATAAGCAGGAGACAAGTCTACATGCAGAATTCTCATACACAAAGTTTGGATGTAACACTACAATCAATTGCCAATATCAACAATACAAGCAGGCAGTTAGCTGTTGTTTTTTTTTTCAAAAAATTTTTTAACTTTCTGGGTGAATTTAGTATATATGAAAGGGAATTAAATGGCATTTACTAGCGCCAGACACAATACAAGCAAGCACTAGACAGCTTCAATGCACAGCTCTGTAAATTCATCTTATTTTTGACCTCCAACATTTTTGCTAAAAGTCTATGGCACAGAACAGGACTCCAGAGTCTTTCCTTTGTGTGATTTAAGCTCATGGTTGTGATGCACAGTTAAACAGAGAGCACTGTTGATAATAGCAGTAAAGGATCACATTTGGGGAAAATTTCTCCCCTCTGATCTTCACAGCATGAATAATGCTTATTCTGTATGTGTTCTAAGTATGGAATTCCCATTGAGGTTTCATTTTAAAAAAGTACAGAATACACAGCAGAGATCTACATTGCAGATAAGTGACTCCAATTCAATTAGAGAATAACTTTGCCCTTAAATTTAACTCAGGTTCTTTCCTACTTCCCCATATTGCATTTGAAAGATCCATTTGTTGCTGCATTTTCCAATTGTACTACAAATGTGACATAAATGTAAGCATGCTCCCTCTGATGGATAACACAAAACATATATTTCCAATGAAACAAACCAAAATCATTTGGTTAAGGTCAGTTTATGAAAAAGCATCTGTTGTGTAATTCATTCTGATGCTGTATACTCAGCAGAGTAGCCTTGACGGTTTAATATAAGTTGCAGCAAAGCCACTCAAAACGAGTCTTTAGAGTGCTGATGCATTATTATATTTTCCAGTGCTTAATACAGGTTTTTTTCATGTGTTATGGAAAAAGTACTGAAAGCCTTTCAAACAGAGGCACAATAGAAACAGAAAACCACACCTTCTATAAAATTCTGCTAATGTAATTTTTGTTGTGCTTTAAATATATCCATAGGGCTTTTATTTCCCATCAAAGGAACATAATACCTCTCCTGCATCAGTGCACCATTTGCTGAACAACTTCACAGGGCATTTACAAAGCAACTTTTACTGAGTTGTGCTGTCATGGTTTAGCCCCAGTCAGTAACTAAGCACCACACAGCCGCTCACTCACTCCCCCCACCCCAGTGGGATGGGGGACAGAATCGGAAGAGCAAAAGCAAGAAAACTCGTGGGTTGAGATAAGAACAGTTTAATAATTAAAATAAAATAGTGATAGTAATAATGGTAGTGATAATAATAGTGATAATAATAATGATAATATAATAAAAAGGAAAATAACGAGAGAGAGAAATGAAACCCGGAAAAAAGGGGAAAAAAACCCACAAGTGATGCAACTGCTCACCACCTGCCGACCGACGCTGCCAGTCCCTGAGCCACGATCGCTGCATGCCCCAGCCAGCTCCCCCCAGTTAATATACTGGGCATGACATCATATGATATGGAAGAGCCCTTTGGTCAGTTTGGATCCACTCTCTTGGCTGTGCCCCCTCCCCTCCCAGCTTCTTGTGCACCTGGCAGAGCATGGGAAGCTAGAAAAGTCCTTGACTAGTGTAAGCACTACCCAGCAACAACTAAAACATCAGTGGTTTATCAACATTGTTTTCATACTAAATCCAAAGCACAGCACTATACCAGCTAGAGTGAAGAAAATTAACTCTATCCCAGCTAAAACCATGACATGTGCTAAGATGAATCAATTGTAACTTTTTTGTAACTCACCAGAATTGTCTGTTTATTCTCCTGACTTTTCTGAAGTGGAGAAAGAAAAAAAAAAAGGAAAATTTATCTAATGAGGAAAAAAAAAGCATTTGATATATACAAGATTCCAATAGTTACAAACTTAGCCCTACAAAAGCTGCATGTACAATGTCCTTTTTCATCCTATTCAATTTTTTTTTCTCTCCCCCCCCCCCCCCCCCCATACAGCTTTCATAATAGGAGCAATCCCAGTGCAGACAGTTTCAGGCAACTGTTTTCATTGTAAGCAGTCTTGGTAATTAAACAGGTCTCAGTAGTTTCAGATCCTGCTGTGTCAGGTCTACACTAGCATTCACAATCACTAAACACAAGAGGAACATGGAGGGAAATTTTAACCTAAAAACAATGGGAATAACCTGACAACCAGTTCATATGTCTGCAGTAAGCAATAACTTGACATGAGACATGGTCGAGAAATCTTTGCACTTCTCTCAACGATAGAGCACTGAACCTGACCACTGATTTGGGTGTAGAAGATTCTGATGCAAAGTATAGTGGCTTCTTAAACACTAGTATGGAGAACAAACTAGTATAATTTAATAGTAATCCTAGTTTATAAGAACCTTGTGAGAGCTGTGGGAAATTATTAAATGTCGTTAACATGTAAAATGAGCTGGTTTCAGCATTCATAATTACTCCTCAGCCTGAGGAAAAAAAAAAAGCTAGAATAACTATTAGCGTGCTTAAGTCAAAGCTTTAAACAAAAATGGCCAGTTTGTGACTCTGGGCAAAATTAATTTCTGAGTTTCATTTACAAGTGAACTTCACTTTAAGCAGTGGCATTTGCTCAAAACAGGAAAAAAAAATTAAAATTCCAGCATAAGTGGAATCTTGAACATGAAGCGAAAAAAGGAATATCTTTGGCACAAGGTCATCCTCTGCTTCGACACTTGATTTTGGAATGTTAGGTTTTGCATAGAAAAAGCAGGATGGGCGGGGAGGGGTTAATGCTAGAAGGAAGAGAAGATAAATAAACCTTTCCTACAAAACATTTTAGGTTTTCATAGGATTTTAGAAGGGGGGAAAAAAAAAAAAATCAATAAATTACTTGACTATCAACATCTCAGTTTTCATTTTTAAATTAATTTCCATCATAACATTTCCACCTTTGATAATATATTCTTACAAACTGTCCTGGTTTGAGCTGGGATAGAGTTAAATTTCTTCGTAGTAGCTAGTATGGGGCTATGTTTTGGAGTTTTGCTGGAAACAGTGGTGATAATGTGGAGATGTTTAAGTCGTTGCTAAGTAGCACTTAGACTGGTCAAGGACTTTTTCAGCTCCCTGTGCTCTGCCGAGTGCACAAGAAGCTGGGAGGGGACACAGCCAGGACAGCTGACCCAAACTGACCAACGGGATATTCCATACCATATGACATTGTCGTGGTTTAGCCGGCAGCTCAGCCCCACACAGTCGCTCGCTCACTCCCCCACCGGTAGATGGGGAAGAGAATCAGAAGGGTAACGCTCGTGGGTTGGGATAAGAACAGTTTAATAATTAAAATTAAAAGAAACAACAACAACAGAAATGCAACGTAAAAGAGAACAACGAGAGGCGCAAAGTCCCGGGAGAGGGGGAACGAACCGCCGAAACAAACCGCACGCGCCGCAGCCGCCCGCCGCCCGCCGCCCGCCGCCCGCCGCCCGCCGCCCGCCGCCCGCCGCCCGCCGACCCGAAGCCGCGCCGCCTCCGCGCTGCCACTGCCCGCCCTCAATATACTGGTCATGGTGTCACATGGTATGGAATGAACCTGCCATTGGCCAGTCGGGGTCAGCCGCCCCCACCATGGCCCTGCCCCTCCCAGCCCCCCGCCCCGCTACGCGGCAGAGTGCAGGAAGCTGGAAAGGCAGCCGACCCCCACAGTGAGGAGAATTAACCCCTTCTCAGCCAAAACCAGCACATTCTCCACCCCTTATTCCATACCATTTACACTATGCCCAGGTCCCATATGATGCAATACAACCATACCGACCACCACCCCTCCCCTTCCCATCCTTTAACATAATACACAGACATCATTCCCTTAGTTCATGGACCTTCCCTGTAAAATGTCCATTAAAATGTCCATTGAGTTCACCCAGTCCATGACTCTGGGCTCCATCTGCCGTATTAGTCTTCCAGGGTGGGAGAGATGGGGTGTGGCATTGGGTTGCTGCATACCGAGTCAGTCATCGTTCCATCACTGCTGCACGGCTTGTTTCACAGTTTATCTTCCATGGGTTGGGAGGCTCGTACTCTGATATCATTGATACAACCCAGAGGTGACACACAACATTATATAGCAGCTCACATTATGCCATTCAGTTCATTGACTGTTTTCGCCCCAAATCAAATACCCTTGAGGCACACATCAGATTTCTCCATCCTCCTGCATCACCCACCAAGTGCACCCAGGTCCTCGAGCAAAAGCAATCCCAGGAATGGGTTTGCCTTTGCCAGAGGCAGGAAGAACCCAGACTGTTCTGCCCAGCATACTTTTTGTGTGCACTACAGGGACTCTATCCCCTTCCACAGTATGTAGGATTTCTGACCGGGCAGGGCCAGCTCGGTTGGCAGATCCCCTCGTGTTGACTAACCACGTGGCTTTTGCTAAATGTGTATCCCAGTGCTTGAATGTTCCATCCCCATTGCTCTCAGTGTAGTTTTTAACAGTCCATTGTACCGTTCAATTTTCCCAGAGGCTGGTGCATGATAGGGGATGTGATACACCCACTCAATGCCATGCTCTTTGGCCCAGCTGTCTATGAGGCTATTTCGGAAACGAGTCCCGTTGTCTGACTCAGTTCTCTCTGGGGTGCCATGTCACCACAGGACTTGTTTCTAAAGACCCAGGATAGTGTTCCGGGCAGTGGCGTGGGGGACAGAATATGTTTCCAGCCAGCCTGTCGTTGCTTCTGCCATTGTAAGCAAATGGCGCTTGCCTTGGTGGGTCTGTGGGAGTGTGATATAGTCAATTTGCCAGGCCTCCCCATATTTATCCTACAGCCATCGTCCCCCATACCACAGAGGCTTTACCCACTTCACTTGTTTGTTTGCAGCACATGTTTCACATTCATGGATAGCCTGTGCAATAGCATCCATGGTCAAGTCCACCCCTCGATCACGAGCATGTCTCCCTTGATGGCCTGAGGTGTCATGGGCCCATCAAGATAGAAATAGTTCACCCTTATGTTGCCAGTCCAAATCCACCTCAGCCACTTCAATCTTGGCAGCCTGATCCACCTGCTGGTTGTTTCGATGTTCTTCAGTGGCCCGACTCTTGGGGACATGAGCATCCACATGACGTACCTTTACAACCAGTTTCTCTACCCGGGCAGCAATATCTTGCCACAATGTGACAGCCCAGATGGGTTTGCCTCTGCCCTGCCAGTTGCTCTGCTTCCATGGCTGTAACCAGCCCCACAAGGCATTTGCCACCATCCAGGAGTCAGTATAGAGATAGAGCACTGGCCACTTTTCCCATTCAGTGATGTCTAAGGCCAGCTGGATGGCCTTTACCTCTGCAAACTGACTTGATTCACCTTGTCCTTCAGCAGTTTCTGCTACTTGCCATTTAGGACTCGATACAGCAGCCTTCCATCTCCGGTGCTTTCCCACAAGGCAAAACGGACCCATCAGTGAACAGAGCATACTGCTTTTCATCTTCTGGCAGTTTGTTATACAGTGGGGCTTCTTCAGCACGTGTCACCTCCTCCTTTGGCAATATTCCAAAATCTTTGCCTCCTGGCCAGTCCGTGATCACTTCCAAGATTCCTGGGCGACTGGGGTTTCCTACTGGAGCCCGCTGGGTGATCAGGGAAACCCATTTACTCCATGTAGCATCAGTTGCATGGTGTGTAGTGGGGAAGTTTCCTTTGAACATCCAGCCCAGCACCGGCAGTCGGGGTGCCAGGAGCAGCTGTGCTTCAGTACCAACCACTTCTGAAGCAGCTCAAACCCCTTCACATGCTGCCAATATCTCTTTTTCGGTTGGAGTATAGCAGGCTTCGGACCCTCTGTATCCCCGACTCCAAAACCCTAGGGGTCGACCTCGGGTCTCCCCATGTGCTTTCTGCCAGAGGCTCCAGGTAGGGCCATTCTCCCCGGCTGCAGTGTAGAGCACATTTTTTACATCTTGTCCTGCCCAGACTGGCCCAAGAGCTACTGCATGAACTATTTCTCGTTTAATCTGTTCAAAGGCTTGTTGTTGCTCAGGGCCCCATTTGAAATCATTCTTTTTCCGGGTCACTTGATAGAGAGGGCTTACGATCAGACTGTAATTTGGAATATGCATTCTCCAAAAACCCACGATGCCCAAGAAAGCTTGTGTTTCTTTTTGCTAGTTGGTGGAGACATGGCTGCTATTTTGTTGATCACATCCAGGGGGATCTGACGATGACCATCTTGCCATTTGATTCCTAAGAACCGGATTTCTCATGCGGGTCCCTTAACCTTACTATGTTTTATGGCAAAACCAGCTTTCAGGAGGATTTGAACTATTTTCTTCCCTTTCTCAAAAAATTCTTCCGCTGTATTGCCCCACACAATGATGTCATCAATGTATTGAAGGTGTTCGGGAGCTCCACCTTGTTCCAAAGCATTATGGATCAGTCCATGGCAAATGGTAGGGCTGTGTTTCCACCCCTGGGGCAGTCGATTCCAGGTGTACTGGACACCCCTCCAAGTAACAGCAAACTGTGGCCTGCACTCTGCTGCCAGAGGGATTGAGAAGAATGCATTAGCAATATCAATTGTGGCATACCACTTGGCTGCCTTTGACTCCAGTTCGTATTGAAGTTCTAGCATGTCTGGCACAGCAGCACTCAATGGTGGAGTGACTTCATTCACGCCACGATAGTCTACTGTTAGCCTCCACTCTCCATTAGACTTCCGCACTGGATATATGGGAGTGTTAAAGGGTGAGTGGGTCTTACTAATGACTCCTTGGCTCCTCAGTTGGTGAATGAGTTTATGGATGGGGATCAGAGTCTCTGTTGGTGCAATATTGCCGCCGGTGCACTGTTGTGGTGGCGATCGGCACCTGTTGTTCTTTGACCTTCACCAACCCCACAACAGAAGGGTCCTTCGAGAGACCGGGGAAGGTAGACAGCTGTTTAATTTCCTCCATCCCCAAGGCAGCTACACCAAAAGCCCACCTGCACCCTTTTGGGTCCTTGAAATACCCTCTCCTGAGGTAGTCTATGCCAAGGATGCACGGAGCCTCTAGGCCAGTCACAATGGGGTGCTTTTGCCACTCATTCCCAGTTAAGCTCACTTCGGCCTCCAATACATTTAGCTCTTGGGATCCCCCTGTCACTCCAGCAATGCTGATGGGTTCTGCCCCTATATAGTTTGATGGCATTAAGGTGCACTGTGCGCCGGCGTCCACTAAAGCTTTATACTCCTGTGGGTCAGCCGTGCCAGGCCATTGGATCCACACAGTCCAGTAAGCCCGGTTATCCCTTTCCTCCACCTGGCTGGAGGCAGGGCCCCTCTAGTCCTGATCATGGCAGTCACAACTCACTTCCTGTAAATGTGAATCAGGAGTCCTTCTATTACGCTTAGAAATAAAATCTGCCCTTCTATTCCTCTGTTTGGGGACTTGCTCACTGGAAATTGGAGCAGCAGCTTTCCTGGAAGAGCCTCCCTGAGTGACTGTTCTTCCTTGCAGTTCATCTGCTCTTGCCTGTAGGGTCGAAGTAGGCTTGCCATCCCACCTCATCATGTCCTCTCTGTGGTCACGCAGGTAGAACCATAGGGTGGCCTGTGGTGTGTATCCCCTTCTTTGAGCCAAAGGACGCTTATTCCTAACAGCTGAGACACTACTCTGTCGAGGTGGGGAGTAGGACATATCTTCTTTGAGTTGCTGGACCTCTTGGGATAGTTTCTCCACAGCAGAGACGAGCGACGAAGAGATTTGTTTCGTAATCCCGGAGTCTATCAATCACCTCTGCCACCGTGGGTGTCCCGTCATCTTTCCAGGACATCACTGCCAATGACTCTGCATGCGAAGATGGTGCGCTCCGTACAAACTTCTGCCACATGGGTTGCGTGCACTCGGCTTCATCTGGATCTTTGGATGACCGTTGATCATCCAGGTCACCATAAATCACCTCAAGCACAGCTAATTCCCTTAGATACTGGATGCCTTTCTCCATGGTTGTCCGTTTTCCTAGGTGATATATAACGTCTTTGAAGGGATACCTTTCCTTCACTCCAGACAGGAGTCACCTCCAGAGGCTGAGGGCTTGCGGTTTTTTTCCAACTGCTTTGTCAACACCCCCTTCCCCAGAAAGGGATCCCAATTGTTTGGCTTCTTTTCCCTCTAGTTCCAGGCTACTGGCCCCATTACCCCAGCATCAGAGCAGCCAGGTGACAATGTGCTCACCTGAATGATGGCTATAATCTTTTCGCATATCTCACAACTCACTCAAGGACAGGAATCAGGTGGTCTCTGTTTCATTTATGACTTCTTCCTCCTCTCCCCGTGACAGCCCTGCTTTTTCATCATCCTGTTCTAAATGAGTTGACGTCTGCTTCCAATATTTCGTCTGGTGTATGGGGGCAACTGATACTGGTACAGGTTTATTTTCTGAGCTAGCTCTGGTACTTGATGTGGGGGTTTGAGTGTCTGCAGTGCCTGTCCTCAGGGCTGGAGTGTCTACAGTGCCAGTCACTTTGCATTTCAATCCAGAGACCTTCTCTTCCCCCTGGGGGCACTGAATACTATTGAGCAGGGCTTGGTATGCATGGGCCAGGCCCCAGCACATTGCAGTTATCTGTGTCTCTCTGGAGTTCCCAGCGTAACAGCATACTTTCTCCAAATATTCTACTAGTTTTTTAGGATTCTGCACTTGTTCGGGGGTGAAACTCCAAAACACTGGGGGTGCCCACTGCCCAAGGTATTTGCCCATGCTATCCCACATGCCCTGCCACACATAATTATCAAGCCTCGGGGCACATTCCTGGGTGATATTCTTAAATTGCTTAGTCAAAACCAAAACAACATGCCCAAAAACTAACAATAAGTGCACCTTAACCACCCAAGGATGTTCAAGATACAAAAACGTTGTTGTAACAAAGGCACAGACATCATAGAACAAAGTTGCAAAGGTACCATTCTGTATTTCCTCCATATAAAATCTCTCAGAGGAGGAGGTATAATTGCTAATTGCCTCAACAAGGTGGTATCCAAAGTACAGTAATGGTTTCAGCAAAAACCCAAAATACCAGATAAAGCTGAAAACGAGTGTTTGTATAACAAATCTTGTAGGCAAAACATTACTAATCACAGCAGAACACAGCAGACTCAACAAACCAACACCAATCTTTAACACCAACTGCAAAAAGGACAACATGGTGCTGTGACCAGCAGCTGTTATTATCTCCAACCCTTGAGCCCCACGTTGGGCGCCAAAAAGACTGTCGTGGTTTAGCCGGCAGCTCAGCCCCACACAGTCGCTCGCTCACTCCCCCACCGCTAGATGGGGGAGAGAATCAGAAGGGTAACGCTCGTGGGTTGGGATAAGAACAGTTTAATAATTAAAATAAACCACAATAGAAATGCAACGTAAAGGAGAATGAGAGGCGCAAAGCCCCGGGGGAGGGGGGAAGGGAGGGGAGAGGGGTGTAAAATGTGTTCATCTGATTCGTGTCAATATGGAACTGTTTGTGCTTGTGTAACCAAGGGCCGTTCAATTGACTTGCTAACTGTCTTAATGATTGGAATGTTGATTGGCGATTTGCTGCTAACAGTGGAAGCATCCTGATACAAAGGAGAGTGCCAAGATGGGGAAGGCCACAAATCAGCCAGTGGTGATTAACAGGGAACTTCTTGGCTCAGAAGGCACTGAAGCATGAAAACTGGGGGAAAGGTAATTCCGGCAGGGGGAGATTGCGACCACCGACCCAATTCAGGACCAAAAAGACTTGCCCCCGCCCCAACCTGTAAAGAGCATGCGTGCTAATCTACATGGCAAGCGTGGCTAATTTAACTACGGCTGACCAACGGCAAGTGGGATGCTTATCACTGACCAATGAGTGTAAACTTAGGTGTGTTTTTACTAATTGTTATTAATTAACTGAATACAAACCCTGTAGTATTGTATGACGGTATGCACGTTAGGTGGAAGGATCCCCTGTGCATCCAGCGCTGCTTGCTTGTCTCTATTCAATAAATTGTAAACTTTAATTGAAATTCCGTTTAAGGCTAAATTAATTATAACGGGGGAACGAACCGCCGAAACGAACCGCACGCGCCGCAGCCGCTCGCCGCCCACCGACCCGAAGCCGCGCCACTCCTGTACTGCCACTGCCCCCCCTCAATATACTGGTCATGGTGTCACATGGTATGGAATGAACATGCCATTGGCCAGTCGGGGTCAGCCGCCCCCACCATGGCCCTGCCCCTCCCAACCCCCCCACCCACCCACCCCCCGCCACGCGGCAGAGCGAGGGAAGCTGGAAAGGTAGCTGACCCCCACAGTGAGGAGAATTAACCCCTTCTCAGCCAAAACCAGCACAGACATCATGCTCAGTATATAAAGCTGGGGGAAGAAGAAGGGGGGGGGGGAGGACATGACATGACATGACATGACATGACATTACATTGGGAGTGATGGTGGCTGTCTTCCCAAGTAACCACTACACATGATGGAGCCCTGCTTTCCTGGAGATGGCTGAACACCTGCCTGCCCATGGGAAGTAGTGAATTAATTCCTTGTTTTGCTTTGCTTCTACATGCAGCTTTTGCTTTACCTATTAAACTGTCTTTATCTCAAACCATGAGTTGACTCACTTTTACTCTTCCGATTCTCTCCCCCGTCCCACCAAGGGGGAGTGAGCGAGTGGCTGCGTGGTGCTTGGTTGCTGGCTGGGGCTAACCACGACACAGGTGAATACCTTTCACAATGAATCATTACCAAATTACCAAACCATTTTATTTTGAGTGCCTCTGAAAGCACATTATTGATATTGCCTTATCTTAGGATATGTGAGTTTGTTTGGCTTGGACTGAAAGAAAACTGGAAAAAGCTGAGCTGGATTTTGAACAGTAAATTAGGTAACTGGAAGAACAGTGTTCAGTAACATGTGGCTGGAATCGTATTCAGTTCATTCTATCCATAATGGTGCTGGTTTTGGCTGAGAAGGGGTTAATTCTCCTCACCATGGGGGGTTGGCTACCTTTCCAGCCACGAGGCAGGGGGCTGGGAGGGGCAGGGCCATGGTGGGGGCGGCTGACCCTGACTCGCCAATGGCATGTTCATTCCATACCATGTGACACCATGACCAGTATGTTAAGGGGGGCAGTTTGCGGCTTGGGGGTGGTGTGGTGTCGGGTTAGCAGGTGGTGAGCAGCTGTGTTGTGTGTGATTTGTTTTGGCGGTTCGCTCCCCCCTCCCCCAGGATTTTGCGCCTCTCGTTGTTCTCCTTTACATTGCACTTCTGTTGTTTCTTTTAATTTTAATTATTAAATTGTTCTTGTCCCAACCCACGAGCGTTACCCTTCTGATTCTCTCCCCCATCTACCGGTGGGGGAGTGAGCGAGCGACTGTGTGGGGCTGAGCTGCCGGCTAAACCACGACAGTCTTTTTGGCGCCCAACGTGGGGCTCAAGGGTTGGAGATAATAACAACTGCTGGTCACAGCACCATGTTGTCCTTTTTGCAGTTGGTGTTAAAGATTGGTGTTGGTTTGCTGAGTCTGCTGTGTTCTGCTGTGATTAGTAACGTTTTGCCTACAAGATTTGTTATACAAACACTTGTTTTCAGCTTTATCTGGTATTTGGGGTTTTTGCTGAAACCGTTACTGTACTTTGGATACCACCTTGTTGAGGCAATTAGCAATTATACCTCCTCCTTGTGTTACCGAAAAATGTGGTAAAATCAGAAACAACTCTTTAACACCAATTTAGTATTAAAGAGCAGGCATTCTTTATTCATGGCGTCGGTTGCACAGGGGATCGCTCCTCCTAACGTGCATACCTTACACACCTTTCCCATACAATTTGTACATCAAATATTTACATATTCATACATATTCATTATTGTCTTTTTTACTGATTGGTACAAACTTGCTCGTTCCGTATGTAAATTACTGCGCAGGCTCAGCTGTCCTTTCCCGTTGTTCTCTTTTGAGTAGGTGGTGTTACTTGGGTCAGTGGTCCGTGAGTTGGTGCTCGCGATCTCCCCCTGCAGGAATTACCTTTTACCTACTTGGTTCTTAATCTTGGCAGTCCTGGCCAGTTTTCTCAGTCCACTACAAGAAACCACATTTTGTCATCCTTTTCTGACAGAAGCACATTGTCTGTTGTTTTGTTTACATAAATGATAACCTAGGGACTAAAATAAAGATCAAAGAATACACTGATTGGCATACTCCATGTCCCCAGACTTAACAACCAGATGGATAGGGCTGTACAAGGGGTATAGCAGCATCCATGGTTGGTTAATTCCATCGTTCTGGTTACACTCGGAAAGATTTTATATAGAGGAAATACAGAGTGGTATCTTTTCAACTTTGTTCTATGATGTCTCTGCCTCTATTACAACAACCTTTTTGTATCTTGAACATCCTTGGGTGGTTAAGGTGCACTTATTGTTAGTTTTTGGGCACGCTGTTTTGGTTTTGACTAAGCAACTTCAGAATATCACCCAGAAATCTGCCCCAAGGCTTGATAATTATGTGTGGCAGGGCATGTGGGATAGCATGGGCAAATACCTTGGGCAGTGGGCACCCCCAGTGTTTTGGAGTTTCACCCCCGAACAAGTGCAGAATCCTGAAAAACTAGTAGACTATTTGGAGAAAGTATGTTGTTATGCTGGGAACTCCAGAGAGACACAGATAACTGCAATGTGCTGGGGCCTGGCCCATGCATACCGAGCCCTGCTCAACAGTATTCAGTGCTCCCAAGGGGAAGAGAAGGTCTCTGGATTGAAATGCAGAGTGACTGGCACTGTAGTCACTCCAGCCCTGAGGACAGGCACTGCAGCCACTCAAACCCCCACAACAAGTACCAGAGCTGGCTCAAAGAATCAACCTGTGCCAGTACCAGCTGCCCCCATACACAAGACGAAATACTGGAAGCGGACGTCAACTCGTTTAGAACAGGATGATGAAAAAGCAGGGCTGTCACGGGGAGAGGAGGAAGAAGTCATAAATGAAACAGAGACCACTCGATCCCTATCCTTGAGCGAGTTGCGAGATATGCGAAAAGATTTCAGCCGTCGTTCAGGTGAGCACATTGTCACCTGGCTGCTCTGATGCTGGGATAATGGGGCCAGTAGCCTGGAACTAGAGGGAAAAGAAGCCAAACAATTGGGATCCCTTTCTGGGGAAGGGAGCATTGACAAAGCAGTTGGAAAAGGGAGACAAGCCCTCAGCCTCTGGAGGCGACTCCTGTCTGGAGTGAAGGAAAGGTATCCCTTTAAAGAAGATGTTACATATCACCTAGGAAAACGGACAACCATGGAGAAAGGCATCCAGTATCTAAGGGAATTAGCTGTGCTTGAGGTGATTTATGGTGACCTGGATGATCAACGGTCATCCAAAGATCCAGATGAAGCCGAGTGCACGCAACCCATGTGGCAGAAGTTTGTACAGAGCGCACCATCTTCGCATGCAAACTCATTGGCAGTAGTGTCCTGGAAAGATGACGAGACACCCACGGTGGCAGAGGTGATTGATAGACTCCGGGGTTATGAAACAAATCTCTTCCTCATTCCTCTCTGCTGTGGAGAAACTATCCCGAGACATCCAGCAACTCAAAGAAGATCTGTCCTACTCCACACCTCGACAGAATAGTGTCTCAGCTTGTAGGAATAAGTGTCCTTTGGCTCAAAGGAGGGGATACACACCACGGGCCACCCTATGGTTCTACCTGCGTGACCACAGAGAGGACATGATGAGGTGGGATGGCAAGCCTACCTTGACCCTAGAGGCACGAGTGCATGAACTGCAAGGAAGAACAGTCACTCAGGGAGGCTCTTCCAGGAAAGCTGGTGCTCCAGTCTCCAGTGAGCAAGTCCCCAGACAGAGGAGTAGAAGCACTGATTTTATTTCTAAGTGTAATAGAGGGACTCCTGATTCACATTTACAGGAAGTGAGTTGTGACTGCCATGATCAGGACTAGAGGGGCCCTGCCTCCAGCCAGGTGGAGGAAAGGGATAACCGGGCTTACTGGACTGTGTGGATCCAATGGCCTGACACATCTGACCCACAGGAGTATAAAGCTTTAGTGGACACTGGTGCACAGTGCACCCTAATGCCATCAAACTATATAGGGGCAGAACCCATCAGCATTGCTGGAGTGACAGGGGGATCCCAAGAGCTAACTGTATTGGAGGCCGAAGTGAGCCTAACTGGCAATGAGTGGCAAAAGCACCCCATTGTGACTGGCCCAGAGGCTCCGTGCATCCTTGGCATAGACTACCTCAGGAGAGGGTATTTCAAGGACCCAAAAGGGTACAGGTGGGCTTTTGGTGTAGCTGCCTTGGAGACAGAAGAAATTGAACAGCTGTCTACCTTGCCCGGTCTCTCAAAGGACCCTTCTGTTGTGGGGTTGGTGAAGGTCAAAGAACAACAGGTGCCAATCACCACCACGACAGTGCACCGGCGGCAACATTGCACCAACAGAGACTCTCTGATCCCCATCCATAAACTCATTCACCAACTGAGGAGCCAAGGAGTGATCAGTAAGACCCACTCACCCTTTAACAGTCCCATATGGCCAGTGCGGAAGCCTATTGGAGAGTGGAGGCTAATAGTAGACTATCGTGGCCTGAACGAAGTCACGCCGCCACTGAGTGCTGCTGTGCCAGACGTGCTAGAACTTCAGTACGAACTGGAGTCAAAGGAAGCCAAGTGGTATGCCACAATTGATATTGCTAATGCATTCTTCTCAATCCCTCTGGCAGCAGAATGCAGGCCACAGTTTGCTTTCACATGGAGGGGCGTCCAGTACACCTGGAATCGACTGCCCCAGGGGTGGAAACATAGCCCTACCATTTGCCATGAACTGATTCAGACTGTACTGGAACAGGGAGAAGCTCCAGAACACCTTCAATATATTGATGACATCATTGTGTGGGGCAACACAGCGGAAGAAGTTTTTGAGAAAGGGAAGAAAATAGTCCAAATCCTTCTGGCACGCCTGTATTTCAAGTAGTCCTTTGGCCTCAGCCAGCCTCTTACAGCAGGCGTTTTGAGCTAAGCCTTTCCTTTCTGTAAATCAGGACCAGTAGTTTTATTTAATTTGATTTGGCTGAAATAAATGGAAAAAATTTGGCTGAGAAGGGGTTAATTTTCCTCACCGTGGGGGGTTGGCTACCTTTCCAGCTTACCAGGCTCTGCTGTGTGTGGCGGGGTGCTGGGAGGGGCAGGGCCATGGTGGGGGCGGCTGACCCTGGCTGGCCAATTGCATGTTTCATTCCGTACCATGTGACACCATGACCAGTATATTAAAGGGGGGCAGTTTGCGGCTTGGGGGCAGCACGGCATCGGGTCAGGGGGCGGTGAGCAGCTGTGTTGCGTGTGGTTTGTTTCTGCTGTTCGTTCCCCTCCCTCCTCCCTTCCCCCCTCCCCCGGGGTTTTGCGCCTCTCGTTGTTCTCCTTTACATTGCACTTCTGTTGTTGTTTCTTGTAATTTTAATTATTACACTGTTCTTATCCCAACCCACGAGCGTTACCATTCTGATTCTCTCCCCCATCTACCGGTGGGGGAGTGAGCGAGCGACTGTGTGGGGCTGAGCTGCCGGCTAAACCACGACAATCTTGAATCAATGGGCAAACTAAGACAATTAAGGAGAAGTCAGTAAGAGTTTTACCACTGACTTCAGTGGAGCCAGAGCATATAAGATGTAAATCACATTCAAAGAAAATATCATAATGGACAGGAGAGAAAAAATGACACCAGTAAAACACCCATTCCTGTTGTCATGCTACACTCTTCATTTGCTTTCCTCCAACACCCAGCAACGTATTTTTTCAGCTCAACTTTCAACAGTCAGAACCATTATGTTCATATCTCTAGAGCAGTCAGTCACCCAGTATGCTGCTAGTGCCTTCTGCTTAGTATGCCTTGAACTCTTCACCCAAAGGTTAATGCTTTGTATTAGAAGTTCTCCCTGTACCACTCATTCTTTCTACAGCTTTGGTGACACCAGTTTCTGAATACGCAAACAATTAATGAACACAATGTAATTCAAAGTGATGCATAAAATGAACTGCAAAGTGTATTATAAAGCCGAGCACTTTTACGGTTTTAACTTTCTGCACCGACAGTACCAAGTATTACTCATTTCTTGCTGCTTCATAGAGTGTCACAGATATTGGCCTCCAGAATAAAAGAGGGAAACAAACTGAAAAAGTAGTGAGAATTACAAGGAAGAAGAGAAAAGGAAGAGCTCATTATATGTGGGTAGTGGTTATTAAGACTATTTTCAATTACATTTTGCATAAGATACGTGCAAAACAACCCCCCAAACCCATGAAATTTTGTAAAGCTTGAGTTGACTGCCATTTTTACAATATGGCAGACAAAAGTTTTCATGAAGAATTTACTCACCCAAAACCAAAAGCTACCCCGTAATTTCTGACACACTGATGTGGTCCTATCATAGGAGGAATGTCTGGAGAATCATAGAATCATTAAGTTTGGAAAAGAATTCTAAGATCATCAAGTCCAACCGTCAGTAGGTGATAGGACCCACAATTTTGTTTATGATGTTTGCTTTTTTCAGAACTGGGACTATTTCCACAGCAGCCTCAATATGCTCCATTATTCTGTCTAAATCAGACTGTCATGGTTTTAGCTGGGATAGAGTTAATTTTCTTCACTCTAGCTGGTATAGTGCTGTGTTTTGGACTTAGTATGAGAATATGATTGATAACACACTGATGTTTTAGTTGTTGCTAGGTAGTGCTTACACTAGTCAAGGAGTTTTCTAGCTTCCCATGCTCTGCCAGGTGTACAAGAAGCCAGGAGGGGAGGGAGCACATCCAAGATAGCCAATCCAAACTGACCAAAGGGATATTCCATATCATATGACATCATGCCCAGTATATTAACTGGGAGGAGCTGGCTGGGGGAAGCAGCGATTGCGGCTCAGGGACTGGCAGCGTCAGTCGGCAGGTGGTGAGTGGTTGCAACACTTGTTGTTTGGGTTTTTTCCCTCCTCCCGAAATTTCACCTCTCTCTCGTTATTTTCCTTTTCATCATCATTATATTATTATTATTATTACTGTTTAATTTTAATTATTAAACTGTTCTTATCTCAACCCACGAGTTTTCTTGCTTTGGCCCTTCCGATTCTCTCCCCCATCCCACAGGGGTGGGGGGAGTGAATGAGCGGCTGTGTGGTATTTAGTTGCTGACTGGGGCTAAACCACGACACACCGACAAAGAGTTCTTTTCCAAAACCTGCACAAATATTTGACGTTTATTATATACTTGTTAATTACACTGAAAATACTTACATTTTAAATAGTTATGTGATCTAGATATATATAAAAGTTATATGGAATTTGTCAGTGAGTATGTTCAAGCCTTTGCCATCCTACACAAGGAAAATTGTGTGCATAAATCCCTAGTTACCTGCAGGATCAAGTTTATTTTCACTTCAAGCACCACTTGGTGCTTGCAGTTGGCAATGCCAGAGTTGAGAGCCTCTGGGTAAGGATGAAGGGGAAATCAAATAAAGCAGATGTTATTGTGGGAGTATACTATCGACCACCCAGCCAGGATGACGACACCAATGAATTATTCTGTAAGGATTTACGGGATATCTCTAGATCAACTGCCATTGTCCTTATGGGTGATTTTAACTTCCCAGACATCAACTGGGAATATCATACATCAGGCACAAACAGGTCCAGGAAATTCCTGAAGTGCATTGAGGATAACTTCTTGGTGCAGGTACTAAGGGAGCCAACTAGGAAAGGTGCCCTCCTGGATTTGTTCTTTGTAAACAGAGAAGGACTCGTGGGAAAAGTGGTGATTGGCGGCTGCCTTGGTCACAGTGACCATGAAGTAGCTGAGTTTCAAATCATTGGCAACAGGAAAAAAACTGCCAGCAAAACTTTGACCCAGGATATAGGGAGAGCAGATTTCAGGCTGCTGAAGGAGCTAGTTAGTAAGGTCCCCTGGGATTCTGCTTTTGAAGATGTTGGGGTCCATGAATGTTTGTCACTTTTTAAGAGCCATCTATCTCTTAAGAGCGCAGGAGTGGGCAATTCCAAAGTGTCAGAAGTCAAGCAAGCAGGGCAGAAGGCTGGCTTGGCTGAGCAGGGATCTCCTTCTAGAACATAGGTGGAAAAGGAAAGTATATGGAAATTGGAAGCAAGAACAGGTGACATGGGAGGACTACAGAGATGCTATTTGCCACTGTAGGGAGAATATTCATGTGGCCAAAGCTCAATTAAAGTTCAAGAGGGCCAGCACTGTGAAGGACAACAAAAAGGGCTTTTAAAAAATATTTTAACAGCAAAAGGAGGATCAGAGATAACATTGGTCCATTACTTGATGAGGTCGGTCACCTCACAAATAGGGGCGTAGACAAAGCAGAGATGTTTAATGCCTTCTTCATCTTTGTCTTTAACACCGATGATGGGCCCTGGGACACCCAGACCCCTGTGTTGGAAGACTGTGACTGGGGGAATGATAAACTCCCAGCCAATCCTTAAGTTGTTCAAGACTTCCTGCTCCAGCTGGATGCGCATAAATCTATGGGCCCCCATGGGATTCATTCCAGGGCATTGAAAGAGCTAACTGATTTCATTGTGGGATCTCTGTCCATTATTTTTCAATGGCCTTGGGAATCTGGAGAGGTCCCAGTCAACTGTAAGCTGGCAAATGTCCCAATTTTCAAGAAGGGTAAGAAGGAAGGCCCTGGTAATTATAGGCCTGTGAGCCTCACTTCAGTGCATGGTAAAATTATGGAGAAGGTTATTCTGGAGTTACTGAAAAATGCTTGAGAGACAATGCAGTCATTGGTCCTATCCAGCACGGGTTCATGAGGGGAAAGACCTGTTTAACAAATTTAATTTCCTTTTATGACAAGATCACCCATCTAGTTGACCAAGGGAAGACAGTAGATGTGGGGATTTTTTTATTTTAGCAAAGCTTTTGATACTGTCTTTCACAATATCCTTCTGGACAAATGTTGTGGTTTAGCCAGCAACTCAGCCCCACACAGCCGCTCGCTCACTCCCCCACCAGTTGGACGGGGGAGAGAATCAGAAGGGTAACGCTCGCAGGTTGAGATAAGAACAGTTTAATAATTAAAATAAAACAACAACAGCAAAAATGCAATGGAAAGGAAAAACAATGAGAGGTGTGAAACACGGGGCTGGGGGGAAGGGGAATGAACCACCAAAACAAATCACATATGATGCAGCCACTCACCACCCAATGCCACCATTCCCTGAGCCACAACTGCCCCCACCCCCCCACATGCTAACTGCCCCTATTAATATACTGGTCATGGTGTCACATGGTATGGAATGAACATCCCATTGGCCAGTCGGGGTCAGCTGCCCCGGCCGTGGCCCCGCCCCTCCCGGCCTCTTGCCCACATGGCAGAGCATGGGAAGCTGGAAAGGTCCCTGACTACTACAGGCACTACAGTGAAGAGAATTAACCACTTCTCAGCCAAAACCAGCACAACAAGTCATCCAGCACACATCTAGACAAAGTCCATAATATGTTGGGTGAACAACTGGCTGACGAGTTGGGCTCAAAGATTTACAGGAAATGGGGTTACGTGAGGCTGGTGGCCAGTGACCAGAAGGGTTCCCCAGGGCTCAATATTAGGGCCAGTGCTCTTTAATGTTTTTATAAATGATCTGGATGCAGGAGTTGGATGTACATTAAGTAAGTTTGCCAGTGATACTAAACTAGGAGGAGCTGTGGACCCCCTTGAGGGTAGAAAGGCCTTATAGTGTGTGGAATGATTACTGTTAACTTCCAGAGTGGAACGCGGTTGGCATGCTGGAAATCAGTTCAGTGATTGTCCCCTAAGCAACACCACCTGCACTCTTAGATGTTGGGAACACTGAGGGAGCTAGGTGCACTAATCTAAGTGTGGTAACTGGAGGAGGGAGTGAAGAAAAGGCTTCATGGCCAAACTCATCCATAAATCACTGCAGATCTGGGGGCTGGATGGAACCATGGAACCATGCCCAGACACCAGCGCAGTAACATCATGCCCTGTGGGTGAACTTTGCTCATTATAATACTAAAATACACACCTCCATCCAAAAGTTACCTGCCTCCAAGGTACAACTACCCCTCACTGAGCGTGCGCTCTGAATTTCTCTCAGTCTATATCTTTAAATTGAAGCAAGGAATTTCTACACCAATCAGTAACAAAAGTGTGTATGACTAGAGTCACTCAAGCTCCACCTAAACATAAAATAGTATAAAAATGACCCCAAGAGAGAGGGGTGTTAGGGAAGATACCATCACAGACTACTGGGATCAGTCAATGGGCTGAACCTCTCTTCTTCCCCATAGGAATGCCTATTGGGTAAGACTTGAACACTTGGTTGTACTGAGTGATTCCCCAGGAAATTTAAAGAACAAGCTTGTTATTTTGTGTTTTGTGTTGTAGCGCTTTATACTTGCATGTACTTTGCAGACAGTGTATTTATCACTGGCAATCCGATAAGAACCTGTATTTCTGTTGCTTCGATAAACTGCACTATTAGTGAATTTAGCCATGAAGAGTTATTGGGCATGACTAGACTAAGTGATTGTCCAGTTAGTGAATCCTTTGCTGACTAACAGTACTGAATTGGGTATCACTCAGAATCCAAGCCCAGCTGCCCCCAGCCCCTCTGACGTCTGAGGGCCAGCTGGATTGCAAGGGGGTTTATTTTCTGCCAAATTTCTTCACCTATTAATGCAACACATAGAGATCTGGATAGAGCTGGGAAATCACCAACCGTATGAAATTTAACAGGAGCAAGTGCCGGATTCTCCACCTGGGATAGGGTAATCCTGGTTATATGTACAGATTGGGGGAGGATAGGCTGGAGAGCAGCCCCACAGAAAGAGATCTGGGGGTTTGGGTTGATGGCAAGTTGAATATGAGTCAACCGTGTGCCCTGGCAGCCAAAAGGGCCAACCGTGTCCTGGGGTGCATCAAGCACAACATAGCTAGCTGGTCAAGGAAGGCGATTGTCCCATTCTACACTGGACTGGTGTGGCCCCATCTTGAGTACTGTGTGAAGTTTTGGGTGCCTCAATATAAGAAGGACATCAAACTATTATTAGTGTGTGCAGAGGAGGGTGACCAAGAGGGTGAAAGGTCTCAAGGGAAAGACTTATGAGGAGTGGCTGAGGTCACTTGGCTTGTTCAGCTTGGACAAGAGAAGGCTGAGGGGTGACCTCATTACAGTCTACAGCTTCCTCAAGGGGGGCAGTGGAGGGGGAGGTGCTTCTCTCTCTGGTGACCAGCGACAGGACAAGAGGAAATGGAATGAAGCTGCATCAGGGGAAGTATAGACTGGACATTAGGAAAAGGTTCTTCACTGAGAGGGTGGTTGGTCACTGGAACAGGCTCCCCAGGGAAGTTGTCATGGCACCAAGCCTGTCAGAGTTCAAAGGAGTCTCTGGATGATGCTTTTAGAGATATGGTTTAGTGTTAGGTAGTTCTGTGAGTAGCAGGGAGTTGGACTTGATGATCCTTATGGGTCCCTTCCAATTTGAGATAGTCTATGATTCTGTGATACTATGATATATGGGTCAGGAAGTAGTTACTCAAGAGAGCAGAAGTCCTTGTGAGGAAGATGTAAATGCAGCTGTAATCGTGGAGATGGGGGCAGCTCACCACACAGGATGCTGCCATCCCCTCGTCTCACCCTTGTTTATGGTGACCCTGCTCATTTGACTGAAACAGTAGATCTCTGCTAATGCAAGTTTGGATGGAGCAAACTGAGTGTGCTGGTTTTCGCTGAGAAGGGGTTAATTCTCTTCATTGTAGTGCCTGTGGTGGTCAGGGACCTTTCCAGCTTCCCGCGCTCTGACACCTCGACAGGAGGCTGGGAGGGGCGGGGCCACGGCTGGGGCAGCTGACCCCGACTGGCCAATGGGATGTTCATTCCATACCATGTGACACCATGACCAGTATATTAATGGGGGCAGTTGTGGCTTGGGTGGGGGTTGTGTTGGATTGGTGGGTGTTAGGTGCTGTGTGTGGTTTATTTTGGTGGTTCATTCCCCTTCCCCTTTCCCTCTCCACCCTGGGTTTTGTGCCTCTTGTTGTTTTCCATTCCACTGCATTTTTGCTGTTGGTGGTTTTTTTTTCATTTTAATTATTAAACTGTTCTTATCTCAACCCATGAGCTTTACCCTTCTGAATCTTTCCCCCATCCCACTGGTGGGGGAGTGAGCGAGCAACTGTGTGGGGCTGAGTTGCTGGCTAAACCACAACAGTCTTTTTTGGTGCCCAATGTGGGGCTCAAGGGTTGGAGATGATAACAGCTGCTGGTCACAGCACCATGTTGTCCTTTTTGCAGTTGGTGTTAAAGATTGGTGTTGGTTTGTTTAGTCTGCTGTGATTAGTAATGTTATGCCTATGGGGTTTGTTATACAAACGCTGGTTTTCAGCTTTATCTGGTATTTGGAGTTTTTGCTGAAACCGTTACTGTACTTTGGATACCACCTTGTTGAGGCAATTAGCAATTATACCTCCTCCTCTGAAAGACTTTGTATGGAGGAAATACAGAATGGTACCTTTGCAACTTTGTTCTATGATGTCTCTGCCTCTATTACAACAACCTTTTTGTATCTTGAACATCCTTGGGTGGTTAAGGTGCGCTTATTGTTAGGTTGTCTAACTTATTGTTAGACAGTGCACCGGCGGCAACGTTGCACCAAACGAGACTGATTCCCATCCATGAGCTCATTCGTCGACTAGAGAGTCAAGGAGTGATCAGTAAGACCCACTCACCCTTTAACAGTCCCATATGGCCAGTGCGGAAGCCTAATGGAGAGTGGAGGCTAACAGTAGACTATCGTGGCCTGATCGAAGTCACTCCACCATTGAGTGCTGCTGTGCCAGACATGCTAGAACTTCAATACGAACTGGAGTCAAAGGAAGCCAAGTGGTATGCCACAATTGATATTGCTAATGCATTCTTCTCCATCCCTCTGGCAGCAGAGTGCAGGCCACAGTTTGCTTTTACATGGAGGGGTGTCCAGTACACCTGGAATCGACTGCCCCAGGGGTGGAAACATAGCCCTACTATTTGCCATGGACTGATTCAAACTGTACTGGAACAGGGAGAAGCTCCAGAACACCTTCAATATATTGATGACATCATTGTGTGGGGCAACACAGCGGAAGAAGTTTTTGAGAAAGTAGAGAAAATAGTCCAAATCCTCCTGGATGCTGGTTTTGCCATAAAACATAGTTAAGTCAAGGGACCCGCACAAGAGATCCAGTTCTGTAAGGGACTAGAATCTTTTATCAACATTGTCGGTAGAATAGCTTGACTACCAAGGCTTCACCACAATGGCAACTGAGGAAGTTCTACCCAACAGGAACATATATATATCTATATCTTTTCTCGGAGCACATAGGCCCAGTCCTCTGCACATGTGCCTGGCCCCAGGGTCATCTTACAACATATTGGTGGGGCAGGGCTTGGACCCTCTGGAACCCTCTGGAACCGTTGAGTACCCTCTAGTGACGATACTGCGCATGCACCCCACTGCCGAGTGGGAGGTGTGGCTATGCAAAACAGCTCATTGACTATGCAACGAGACAATGCTATAAAAGGCAGAACCAGCAGAGACCAGTTGGAACGTTCCCCCACCGGACTGAAGATACATCAGACTGACAGGACGCCGCAGATCATCTTGGGCGGAGGTGTGCCTATTGCAAATGGCACCTGCCCTTCCCCCCTCCAAGATTACCAACGTAAAACCTTATCCATTGCCGTTAGGAGCCAGGGAAGGGATAGCCCTAGTAATTGAGGATCTCAAACAGCGGGGAATTTTAGTGTTTACCCACTCCCCGTACAATTTACCAGTGTGGCCAGTACACAAACCTAATGGAAAATGGCGACTGACTATTGACTATTGGCGACTGAATGCAAACACTGGCTCCCTGACTGCGGTTGTACCCGACATAGCTGAATTAATTGCAACCGTTCAAGAACAGTCCCACCCTATCTTAGCAACCATTGATGTGAAGGACATGCTTTTTATGGTTCCACTCCAGGAGTGTGATCGAGATCAATTTGCTTTTACCTGGGAAGGACAACAGTATACTTTTACCCGTTTGCCTCAGGGATATAAACACTCGCCTACCTTGGCCCACCATGCCCTAGCACAGGAATTGTCAATAATCCCATCAGAAAGAGAGGTCAAAGTCTATCAGTATATTGATGACATACTAATAGGGGGACATACCATAGCTTTGGTGCAGACTATGCAGGACAGAATTATTAATCATCTGGAAGGAATAGGCCTTCAAATACCGAAAAGAAAATATACAAGCCCCTGCCAGTGAAGTTAAGTTTTTGGGCATCTGGTGGAAAGGAGGGTCAGTCTGTATTCCTCGGGACACCCTCTCAGCATTAGATCAGGTAAAAATACCGGAAAGTAAAAAGGAGCTGCAACACACCTTGGGATTATTGGTCTTTTGGAGAAAGCATATCCCAAACTTTGCAATAATTGCACGTCCCTTATATGACCTGTTGCGAAAGAGGGCGATTTGGAAATGGACTCCAGCTCACGATGAGGCTTTGCAGCTTTTGGTGTTTGAAGCAAGCACCCATCAAACTTTGGGCCCTATCCACCCCACCGACCCAGTTCAAATTGAATGGGGGTTCTCACACTCGGGATTGTCAATTCATTTTTGGCAGAAAGGACCAGAGGGTCCCATTCGACTGATTGGGTTTTATTCTAGGAGTTTTAAGGATGCTGAAAAGCGGTACTCCAGCTGGGAAAAGGGTTTGTTTGTAGTGAGCTTAGCTCTTAGAGAAGTGGAGCGAACCATACGCCAACAACCTATAGTTTTAAGGGGACCCTTTAAGGTAATTAAGCCTGTGTTAGCAGGGACCCCCTCCCCCTGACGGGGTGGTTCAAAGGGATACTGTGAGGAAATAGTATGCTAAAATCGAACATTATTGTAGTGTTTTTACAGTCACTGAAGGTACCCCAAAGGTGTTAAACATACAGGAAGAAGTGACAAACCTTCTGGAGGAGGATACCCCTCCTCCTTCTGTAGTTAAGATTGCCCCGCCATTTTCAGAGGAGCTGTGAAACGTATGGTTCACAGACGCCTCTGCCAAGCGAGAGGGCAAACAGTGGAAGTATTGGGCTGTAGCTATTAATGTGGATACTAAGAGGGAAGTAATCACTGAAGGTGAGGGCAGTGCCCAAGTGGGAGAGTTAGTGGCAGTATGGAGTGTGTTTAATAGCAAGAGAAAAGCAGGGGCTCCGGTGTATATCTACACTGACTCATTTGCAGTATTCAAAGGCTGCACAGAACGGCTCCCTTTTTGGGAACAGAACAACTGGGAGGTAAATCGGGTGCCAGTGTGGCAAAAGGAGAGGTGGCAAGAAATCTTAAATGTCGCCAAACACGGGGATTTCACAATAGGATGGGTGCCCTCCCACCAGGAAGGGGGTACTCCAGTGAGTGATTGGAATAATAGGGCAGACGAATTGGCCAGAATTGCCCCTCTGCAGAAGGAGGACCAAACAGGAGAAAATTGGGATAGGCTCCTAGAATGGCTACATGTTAAACGTGGCCACACAGGGTCTAATGATTTATACAAGGAGGCACATGCCAGAGGCTGGCCTGTCACTCGGGAGGCTTGCAGGACCTGTATTTCAGCTTGTGAACAATGCCGACTTTGGCTAGAGCGACATCCCATGGAGGAATTCCCACTCCATTTGCGAGACAAAAAGACCCTCTGGGAAGTCTGGCAAATCGATTATATTGGGCCTTTCCGAAAGTCGGAAGGAAAACAATATGTATTAGTAGGCATGGAAGTAATTTCTGGCCTAGTCCAGGCCAAAGCATTTCCACGAGCAACTGGGGAAAATACAGTACGGGCCCTGAAAATTTTGTTTAGCTCCCTCCCAAAACCTAGTTCTATTCAGTCAGACAATGGCAGTCATTTTACTGCTACCAGAGTACAGGAGTGGGCAAGGGAAGAAGGAATCAAGTGGGTATTCCACACCCTGTATTACCCCCAAGCCAATGGGACAGTAGAATGAACTAATGGGCTCTTAAAACGATTTCTGAAACCTCATAAGCTGCATTGGGCGGAGCGTCTCTGGGATGCAGTTACCCAAGTCAATGATTGCTGGGGAATAAATGGATGCCCCCGACTAAATTACTTTTGTCCTAAACCCCCAGTTTTAATTCCAAAGTCTCAAGCTCTTAGTGTTCCAAGGGAACCAACCTTCTCTCCTGGACAGCCAGTGTTGGTAGAAATGCCAATCATTGGGGCCGTCCCCCTCATACTTACTGAACCCCTTAATAAATATGCCTGGAAGGCTGAAGATGCCTGGGGAAAAGAGCACAAAATTAACACTCACTGGATTGTTCCCTCATTTTAACCATATAGATGAAGCCCAAACTGGGCAAGTCGACATTTTGTTTCATTTCACAGGAGATCTCCACGGGAACGCAACCTTCCCTTTTGAAATTGCTGAGATTTATGTGTATATTTGAGGACTGAATGTGGTCTGTAATGCCAAATAGTTGCAAGAGGAGAGATTTCACAACTTCAGGATTCAGGAAATATCAAAAGCAGCAGAACATTCAAGGATAATGATGTTGGAGAAAGGTAGAATCTTGCCAAGAGGAAATTGCTGGTAACCTTACTGAACTACCATGGTGTCTTGCAAGTGTGTTGCAGAGATTCAGACAATGAGAGCAATTAGAAGAGGGCATGTTTTGGCATGTAGCTGGGGGGGGTGAGTGAGTGGGGAAATCACAAATTTGGAATAAAATAATTTTTATTAAATTAAAAATTTAGAGTTTAAGTGCTCCTTCTTGTCACTCACTTAAATGTAGCATTGATGTGACAAAATTAAGAATGGGAGAAAAATAATAGACAAATTGTAAACACTAGATTGTTTTGTTTATTTGGAGAAAATAGGTTCAGTTTTAGCCAGCTTAACATCCTTTTTCTTAGATTCAGCAGTGTATTATTCAGCCATTTTTACCTGTCACCCAGCAAAGATGTTAAAGAAATAAATAACAAGTGAAAAATTACTCAAATATTCATTCAGCAAGTATGTTCTCTGCCATTTCCCCATTCTGAAAACATAATCCACTGCTGAAAAACTTAGATTTATGAAAACTGATTAAAATGCTGCTTAGAAAGGTAAAGAAAATTATTTATACAAACTCACATTTCTCTTTTTTACCCGTACTTCTATGTCACCATGTTACCTTATCAAATAATCCCTTTCCTCCCCTGTAAGCTTAATTTGCATTTAGGAAAAGCTGAGGTAGCTGTTGGGAGAGGCTTGGTCATTGCTGAATGTATCTATACAAGACCAATGTATTTTCCATCTTGTCCATGAATGCTGAATAAACTTACCTGTTTCATTTCATTGTCATTCCTAGGTGAATGAAACAGCCTACATGAGACAGAATAGTTGCAAAAATAATTACAAAGATCACAAAGTAATTAACCTTTTCTTCCTCTGAAGTTTAAGACTAGTGTTATAAAGAATATTCTTTTCTTTATTCTTTTATTGATGTGTTTGGTTTAGAGAATTATCGGGTGGAATTTCAATTTTTGTGGTTGATGTGTTTGTTGTAAGATTTAGCTTAGGGACAGGTACTTCTTACTGATGTGCTTGCTGCCCTTTTTTCAAATGTCTGGTGTGGTAGATAATAATGAAAGAGGTTTGTTTCATTTTAATGTTTTTATGCCAGCAGATGTGCATTTCCTTCTGCTAGTGAATAAAGCCAAGATATTCTGAGTGTAGCTAGGGCCCCAAGTGATTAAAAACTCAAGTCACTCATCTCAAAGAAAAGTGATGTGAAAATCAGATATAAATCTGTCCAATTGCCTGAATCAAGTCATAGTTTGCGCAGTATAAAGCCAATGCATGTGCCTACACTTAATATTGAAGAAGAAGAAAAAACTGTCATCTGGCCCATAACAGATGAAATATAAAAGTCATAGACAGGCAGGAGTTGGGCTACTGCTAGATGAGTGAGGATCAGCTGATATGCTCCTGACACTGAATGGTGGCCCTGCCACTCCCACCATTAGAAGCAGACTTCTTAATTCCCTGTGTTGAGGTTTCTGTTGTTCCTGGGCTGTTTGGAGAGTTTTGACATGGGGCAGTTTTTGCTGGCTGCAGGCATTGTTGTTGGAAGGGCTGGCAGCTGTCTGCCAGCCCATCAGCACTGTCTTCCTGTGCCCAGGCTCCGCTGGGCCACGCACAGCCCTTTTCTTCCTCCCTAGCCTTTCTCCTGAAACCTTTCCCATCTGTATCCTGATATGCTAAACTACTTAAATTAGCTCCAGATTGCTCTGTTTAGTGTGCCAGATAAGTGACAGAATGCAATCGGAGCAGTCCCTCCCCAAGTAAACACCAAAGGAGAGGGGATACAAGATATTGACACAGGGAAGTCTGCTGCCTCCCTGGGGCCAGGGTAAGAGATATCACTAGGAAACTCCCTGGTTCAGTAAGTTCCTCAAACTATTACCTGCTATTGGTTCTCCATGTTGGCAGAGAAGAGGTAGCAAGAAGTCCAAAGGCTATCAAAAGGGATTTCAAAGCCTTAGGGCAGATAGTTGAAGGATCAAGTGCTCAGGTATTATTTGCCTCGATCTTCTCAGTAGCAAAGAAGGATATTGAATGGAACAGGCAGGTCCAGCTGATCAACATGTGGCTCCGAGGCTGGTGTCATTGGCGGAATTTTGGCTTTTTTGATCTTGGGATGGTATAATTAACACCAAGTCTGCTGACATCTGATGGTATTCAACTTTCTCAAAGGGGAAAAGGGTTTTTGCTCAGGAGCTAGCAGGGCTGACTGACAGAGCTTTAAAATAGATTGGAAGGGAGAAAGGGGCAATACCAGGCTAGTCAGCGACAGGCAATGGGAAGACACACCAAAGTTCAAGTTTCTGCGTGCTAGTGAGACTCTTCAGACTGCTACATGTGGCAGTGGGCACAAGGAGCCACACTTGAAGTGTTTCTACACAAATGTGCACAGCATGAGGAACAAGCAAGAGGAGCTAAAAGCATTGGCCCAGTCCCAGAGCTATGACATTGGCATAAGTGAAACCTGGTGAGATGAGTCCTGTGACTGGTGTGCCATGATGGAGGGTTACAAGCTCTTCAGGAGGGACAGGCAGGGCAGGCAAGGGAGCGGGGATGGCATTGTATATAGCGGAGGAGCTGGAATGCATGGAGTTTGCAGTTGGCAATAGCACAGTTGAGAGCCTCTGGGTAAGGATTAAAGGACAGGCAAATAAAGCAGATGTTGTCATGAGAGTCTACTATAGGCCACCCAGCCAGGATGACGACACCGATGAGCTATTCTTTAAGGAACTAAGGAATGCCTCTAAGTCATCCGCCCTTGTCCTTATGGGGGACTTCAACTTGCCAGATGTCAACTGGGAATAACACACGGCTGGGACAAACAGGTCCAGAAGGTTCCTAAACCATCTGGATGACAACTTCTTGGTACAGGTACTAAGGGAACCGACTAGGAAAGGCGCCTTCCTTGATTTGCTGCTTATTAACAGAGAGGGCCTCATGGGTGAAGTGGAGATCGGGGGCTGCCTTAGCCACAGTGACCATGAAACAGTCAAGTTTAAAATCTATGGTGACAGCAGGAAACCCTATGAGGAGTGGCTACAGTCACTTGGTTTGTTCAGCCTGGAGAAGAGGAGACTGAGGGGAGACCTCATCGTGGTCTACATCTTCCTCACAAGGGGAAGAGGAGAAGCAGGTGCTGATCTTTTCACTCTGATGACCAATGATAGGACCTGAGGGAATGGCAGGAAGATGTGCCATGGGAGGTTTAGGTTGGATATTAGGAAAAGGTTCTTCACCCAGAGGGTGGTAGTCATGGCACCAAGCCTGATGATATTCAGGAAGAACTTGGACAATGCCCTCAGAGACATGGTGTGAATTTTGGGGTTGTCTTATGCAGGGACGGGACTTGGACTTGATGATCCTTGTGGGTCCCTTCCAACTCAGGACATTCTATGATCCTATGATTCTATGATATTTTGATGGAAGATGAGGTTTCTGGGCACAACCGTGAGGCTTTAATGCCTGTAGATTAGATCATTCGTGTCTGCTATTTGCTTGTAATTCTAAGTTTTGGCAGCTTCATATCCCTGGAAATGTTTTTTTGGGGGGTGTTTTAGTTTTAAAGAAAAAAAAGAAGGTGTTAGATCAAAGTAGCCTTTTCTTCCTCCTCCCCGCAAAAGAAGAAACTGGAGAAAAGTGAAATAATGATCCTCTAAGGCTGTCAGCCTTTCCTGCAGGCCATGCACACCTTAACACTTCTGCTGCATCTGAAGTCAGGGAAATCTTTTCTTGTACATGACTCTGATAAGCAATCGATTTAAAAATAGTTTTCAGCTGGCTCCTGTCCTCATGTGTTAGAATTGGATCCTCTTTTCTTACCTTACAGCTGCAACTTAAAGTACAAAACCAACAGGCCTGAGGTCAGGTATTTTCCACACATCTGGAAATATAGATGTGTTAGTTTTGGCTGATAGCTGCTTATACAGGGTATCCATAAGCATGGTGACAGTGGCCTGACTTCCTGCTTTTTTTCCCCCTCCAAAAGCTGCTATAAATGTGTCCTAATTAGATCTATAATGTTGTTTGGATCACAGCACTAGGTTTGTTCTAAGAGAGTCATGCTGCTTCCAGAAGCAGAGGAGGAGACCCAAATATATTCAAAATAAACTTCCCAACACTTTTACTTAATAAAACCACCTAGATGTTGCCATCTATTGGACAGTCTTTGCACTTACAAATTTTAATGCTTGAAATTCAGTACTTCTCAGCATACTTGTGATCATTTATCAGTCCTATCCAGTCCTCCTTTTATTGCGTGTCAGTCTACTATATAAGCATATCTCTTCCTTTTGGTAGGGAGAGAGGGGGGATGCACTTGGAAACTAAATATGAGGTTAAACGTTCTTCTCAGTTGCATTTACAACACTTACTCATTTTAAGTTAAAATAAGTTTAAAATTTGCAGTTGGGACTTGATGATCTGTATGGATACCTTCCAACTTGAGATATTCTATGATTCTATGGCTTATTTTTCTTAATATGCCAACAATTTGGGGAGGGAAAGAAATATATTGCCTGTGTCAGTTTATGATTCCATGGTGTTTAGTGAAATCCTGGATATATTTCAGCCTTCAGTCTGGGCTCTAAACATCATTGAATATTACTCTGTAGAGGGACTTGACACTAGTGGAGACAATAAGTTTGGGAAGTTGGGACAACACGTGTTTTATCACCTTTAACCTTCTAATTCTCTCCCCCATCCCGCCAGTGGGGGAGTGAGTGAGCAGCCATGCGGGGCTGAGTTGCTGGCTGGGGCTAAACCACAACAGTCTCTTTTGGCGCCCAATGTGGGGCACGAAGGGCTTGAGATAATAACAGTTGCTGGTCACAGCATTGACTTGTCTGTTCTCAATATTAGTTGGGAATGTTATCTGATCTAAAACATGCTCTCATCTTTGCAGTACATGTTAAAGATTGGTGTTGGTTTTTGTAGTTTGCTGTGCTCTGCAGTGTTTAGTGATGTTTTGCCTAGGACATTTGTTATTCAAACACTGGCATTGAGCTTTATTGGTTATTTGGGTTTTGTATTGAAGCCATTACTGTACTTCAGGTACCACCTCATGGAGAAAATTAGCAATTATACCTCCTCTGAGAGAGTTTATACGGAGGAAATACAGAATGGCATCTTCGCTACCTCCATCTACCTTTAGAGGTCATCTAGTCCAAACCCCCTGCAGTGAGCAGGGACATCTTCAACTAGATCAGGTTGCTCAGAGCCCCATCCAACCTGACCTTGAATATTTCCAGGAATGGGGCATCTACCACCTCTCTGGGCAACCTGTTCCAGTGTCTCAACGCCCTCACAGTAAAAAATTTATTCCTTATATCCAGTCTAAATGTACCCTCCTCTAGTTTAAAACTATTACCCCTTGTCCTGTCACAATAGGCCTTGCTAAAGAGGTTGTCCCCATCCTTCCTATAGTTCCCCTTTAAGTAATGCAAGGCTGCAATAAGATCTCCCCGCAGCCTTCTCTTCTCCAGGCTGAACAACCCCAACTCTCTCAGCCTTTCTTCATAGGAGAGGTGCTCCAGCCCTCGGATCATTTTTGTGGCCCTCCTCCTGACCTGCTCCAACAGGTCCATGTCCTTTCTGTGCTGAGGGCTCCAGAGCTGGATGCAGTTCTCCAGTTTGGGTCTCACCAGAGTGGAGTAGAGGGGGAGAATCACCTCCCTCAACTTGCTGGCCATGCTTCTTTTGATGCAGCCCAGGATATGGTTGGCCTTCTGGGCTGCAAGTGCACATTGTTGGCTCATGTCCAGCTTTTCATCCCCCAGTACCCCCAAGTCCTTCTCTGCAGGGCTGCTCTCAATCCCTTCATCCCCCAGCCTGTACTGATACCAGGGGTTGCCCTGACCCAGGCGCAGGACCTTGCACTTGGCCTTGTTGAACCTCATGAGGTTCTCACAGGCCCACCTCTCCAGCTTGTCTAGGTCTCTCTGGATGACATACTATCCTTCTGGAGTGTCAACTGCACCACTCAGCTTGGTGTTGTCTGCAAATGTGCTGAGGGTGCACTCGATCCCACAGTCTATGTCACTGATGAAGATATTTAATTGTACTGGTCCCAGTACAGACCCCTGAGGGACACCACTCATCGCCGGTCTCCATCTGGACATCGAACCATTAACCACTACTCTCTGGATGTGACCATCCAGCCAATTCCTTATCCACTGAACAGTCCACCCATCAAATCTGTCTCTCTCCAGTTTAGACAGAAGGATGCTGTGGCCGACCATGACAAAGGCCTTACAGAAGTCCAGATAGATGACATCCATAGCTCTTCCCTTGTCCACTGATTATAGTCACTCCATCATAGAAGGCTGCTAGGTTGGTCAGGCAGGACTTGCCCTTGGTGAAGCCATGCTGGCTGCCTTGGGTCACCTCCCTGTCCTCCATGTGCTTTAGCATAGCTTCTAGGAGGATCTGTTCCATGATCTTCCCAGGCACAGAGGTGAGGCCGAGAGGACAGTAGTTCCCTGAGTCCTCCTTACTATCCTTTTTAAAGATAGGCACAATGTTTCCATTTTTTTCAGTTCCTAGGGACCTCACCTGAATGCCATGACTTCTCAAATATCATGGAGAGTGGCTTGGCAACTACATCAGCCAATTTCCTCAGGGCTCTGTGATGCATCTCATCAGGTCCCATAGACTTATGTATATCCAGTTTCCTCAGATGGTCATGAACCTGATCTTCCCTTACAGTGGGAGGGGCTTTATCTCCCTGCTCTCCATCCTGCGGTCTATTGGCTTGAGAGGGGTGAGGAGAGAGGTTACCAGTGAAGACTGAGGCAAAAAAGTTGTTGAGTACCTCAGCCTTCTCCTCATCTGTTGATACTAGGTCACCATTCTTGTTCATCATGGGGGGTACGCTTTCTTTGACTTTCCTTTTCTGGTTGACATACCTGTAGAAGCCTTTCTTGTTATTCTTTGCATCCCTTGCCAAATTCAGCTCCAGCTGCACCTTGGCCCTCTTGACCCCATCCCTACACAACTGGGTAGTGTCCCTATACTCTTCCCAGGATACCTGTCCCTGCTTCTACTGCCTGTGCAGTTCCCTCTTGCCTTTTAGTTTGACCAGCAGGTCTTGACTCATTCATGCTGGTCTCTTCCCTTCCTTGCCTGATTTCTTACACCTGTGGACTGAGAGCTCTTGTGCTCTATAGAAAGAGCTCTTAAAGCTCTGTCACCTCTCTTCTGTTCCCTTGCCCCTGAGGACTGTTTCCCAGGGGGTTCTGCTGACTAACTCCTTGAAGAGCTGGAAGTCCGCTTTCCTAAAATTTAGGGTCCTGACTGTACTCCTAGATTTTCCCATGTCCCTCAGAAGTGCAAACTCCACCAATGTGTGATCACTGCAGCCCAGGCTGCCTCCAATCTTGATGTCACCGACGAGCTCACTTGCACTGGTGACCATCAGGTCTAGTATTGCATCCCCTCTGGTAGGGCTGTGTCTATTACCTGGCTTAAGAAGTTATCCTCAACACATTCTAGGAATCTCCTGGATTGCCTACAGCTTGCCATGCTACTTCTCCAGCAGATGTTGGGGTGGTTGAAGTCCCCCAGTAGGATGAGAGCCTGTGAGCGTGAAGCCTTCTGGAGTTGGAGGAAGAAGGCTTCATCAGTATTCTCCCTTTGATCAGGTGACCTGTAGTAGACACCAACCACAAGGTTCCCTTTGTTGCCTCTGTCTCTGGTTCTTACCCATAAGCTTTTGATCTGCTTGTGGTTATTCTTCAGGGACACCTCTTCACACTGTATTGATTTCTTGATGTAGAGAGCAACGCCTCTGCCCCTCCTTCCTCACCTGTCCCTTCTGAACAGCCTGTAGCCATTGATAGCCGCATTCCAGTCATGGGATTCATCCCACCAAGTTTCAGTAATGGCAACTAAGTCATAGCTTTCTAGCAGCACGGTAGTTTCCAACGCCTCCTGTTTGTTTCCCATGCCGCGTGCGTTAGTGTAGAGGCATTTCATCCAGGCTGTGGGCCGCGTCTCCTTCTTAGTGGAACACCCCTTGATTCCCTTCATGTGTTTCATGGGAGTTTCCTTGTTGGCTCCTACTACCTCAGGAGCCCCCGGCTCATCTCTGCAAGACTCCGACTGTGCTGCAGTGCCCCCAGCACACCTCTGGGCAACAGGTTGAGGGCTCATACTAGCAGCCTGTCCCTCTAACCATTGTGTAGCGCCCCACAGCTTCTCACAGGCAAGCCTGATATCTTCCACCTCGCCCTTCATCTCTAGTTTAAAGCCCTGTCAATGAGCCCCACGAGCTCCTGAGCAAAGACCCTCTTTCCCCTTTGAGAAAGGTGGCTCCCATCTGATGCCAGCAATCCCGGTGCCATGTAGGCCATCCCATTGTCAAAAATCCCAAAGTTGTGTCCATGACACCAGTCATGGAGCCATGTGTTGATAGATTGGGTCTGCCTGTTCCTTTCAGTGTCACTACCCACAACCGGAAGGAGGGAAGAAAAGAAAACCTGTGCCCCAGATTCCCTCACTAACCATCCTAAGGCCCTGAAGTCTCTTTTAATCACCCTTGGGCTACGTACTGCAACTTCATCACCACCCATGTGGAAGAGCAGTAACAGGTCGTAGTCTGAGGGCCGTACCAGGACAGGAAGTTTCCTAGTGAGATCTCTAACCCGGGCTCCTGGGAGGCAGCAGACTTCCCTATGAAGAGGGCCAGCCCAGCATATTGGACACTGTTCCCCTCAGAAGGGAGTCACCTACAACTATGACCTGTCTTTTTTTCCTTGTGGAGTTGGTGATAATATGGGGGGTAGGTTTTTCTGATCTTGGTGACTCCTCTGGTGTCAATGGATCGACACCCACATCATCCAATGACTGGTCCTCCACATCTAGAGCCTCATACCTATTGTGCAGAGGGACCTGGAGAGATGTGGTAGGCAAGGGAAGGGTTCTCTTGTTGCTCTGTTTGTGGACTTTTTTCCACTTACTGCTTCCCTTTAAGAACCTGCCTACATCCTGGTGGGGGGATGATACTGTATCTCTCTGATCATGGGCTCTTTTTGGTACTTTAGTTGGCCCTCTTCAGGTTTCTGGGAGGTCAGAGTGCTGACGCGGAAGTCACGGACACAGCACACAATCAATATGATCAAGCAGATGTCACTTTATTGCAGACACATCATGGTTAATATAGCTCTTTAACCACCTTATCACGCACAAGTCTATTGTTAATTGGTCAGCTGTGTTTGGCCATGCGCTGTTAGTTATATTCTGATTCGTTTATACTCTTAATCCACGCGCACAGCCTGATCTGCCCATATCCTGCTTTTAGTTCCGCTAGTCGGTGGTTACTTCCCCTTTTTCCTGCTTGCTTCATGCCTTTAAAACCGCAGTCGACCTTTGCGACGTCCTTGAGGCCTTCTTGTTCACAGGCAGATTAAGTCCACACAGTCTGAGTCTGGATTGTTCACTATGTGTCCTTGGCTTTCCAGATATCCCACATCAGAGCACAGCTCCACCAGTCTATCTCTTGCTCAAACTCCCTGATGACAACAAAGTAACAAGCACTGTGGCCACTCCAACCCCCAAGACAGACACTGCAGCCACTCAAACCCCCAGGACAAGCACTGCAGCTACTCAAAACCCCACGACAGGCATTGCAGATTAACCAGAGATTCAACCCATGCCAGTATCAGTTGCCCCTATACACAAGAAGAAATCTTGGAAGAGAAAGTCAACTCATTTAGAAAGAGATGATGGAAGAGCAGGGCCATCACAAAGAGAGGAGGAGGAAGAAGAACTCATAAACGAAATAGAAACCATCCGATCTCTGTCCTTGAGTGAGCTGCGGGATATGTGAAAAGATTTTGGCTGCCATTCAGGTGAGCACATTGTCACCTGGCTACTACAATGCTGGGATAATGGGGCCAGAAGCCTGGTATTAGAGGGGAAGGAAGCCAAACAACTGGGATCTCTTTCTAGGGAAGGGGGCATTGATAAAGCAATTTGAAAAGGGACACAAGCCCTCAGCCTCTGGAGGCGATTCCTGTCCGGTGTGAGAGAAAGGTACCCCTTCAAGGAAGATATTGTATACTGTATAAGATATGTCCTACTCCCCACCTCTATGGACTAGTGTCTCAGCCATTAGGAATAAGCACACTTTTGCTCAAAGGAGAGGATATGCCACGGGCCACCTGATGGTTCTACCTGTGTGACCACAAAGATGACATGAGGAAGCAGGATGGAAAACCCACCTCGACCCTAGAGGCACGGGTACGTGAGCTGCAAGGAAGAACAATCACTCAGGGGGGTTCTTCCAGGAAAGCTGCTGCTCCAGTTCCCAGTAAACAATTCCTCAGACAGAAGAGTAAAAGTGCTGATTTTATTTCTAAGCGTAATAGAAGGACTCCTGATTCTCATTTACAGGAAGTGAGTTGCAACTGCCATGATCAAGACTAGAGGGGCCCTGCCTCCAGCCAGGTGGAGGAAAGGGATAACCAGGCTTACTGGACTGTGTGGATCCGATGGCCTGGCACATCCGACCCACAGGAGTATAAAGCTTTAGTGGACACTGGTGCACGGTGCACCCTAATGCCATCAAACTACGTAGGGACAGAACCCATCAGCATTGCTGGAGTGACAGGGGGATCCCAAGAGCTAACTGTATTGGAGGCCAAAGTGATCCTAACCGGGAATGAGTGGCAAAAGCACCCCATTGTGACTGGCCCCGAGGCTCCGTGCATCCTTGGCATAGACTACCTCAGGAGAGGGTATTTCAAGGACCCAAAAGGGTACAGGTGGGCTTTTGGAGTAGCTGCCTTGGAGACGGAGGAAATTAAACAGCTGTCTACCTTACCTGGTCTCTCAAAGGACCCTTCTGTTGTGGGGTTGCTGAGGGTCAAAGAACAACAGTGCCAATCACTACCACAACAGTGCACCGGCGGCAATATCGCACCGAGACTCTCTGATTCCCATCCATGGGCTCATTCACTGACTGGAGAGCCAAGGAGTCATCAGTAAGACCCACTCACCCTTTAACAGTCCCATATGTCCAGTACGGAAGTCTAATGGAGACTGGAGGCTAACAGTAGACTATCGTGGCCTGAATTAAGTCATGCTGCCACTGAGTGCTGCTGTGCCAGACATGCTAGAACTTCAGTACGAACTGGAGTCCAAGGCAGCCAAGGGGTATGCCACAATTCATATTGCTAATGCATTCTTCTCCATCCCTCTGGCAGCAGAGTGCAGGCCACAGTTTGCTGTTACTTGGAGGGGTGTCCAGTACACCTGGAATCGACTGCCCCAGGGGTGGAAACACAGTCCTACCATTTGCCATGGACTGATCCATAATGCATTGGAACAAGGTGGAGCTCCCGAACATCTTCAATACATTGATGACATCATTGTGTGGGGCAATACAGAAGAAGAAGTTTTTGAGAAAGGGAGGAAAATAGTCCAAATCCTTCTGAAAGCTGGTTTGCCATAAAACAAAGGAAGGTCACGGGACCCACACAGGAGATCCAGTTTTTAGGAATCAAATGGCAAGATGGACGTCATCAGATCCCAATGGATGTGATCAACAAAATAGCAGCCATGTCTCCACCAGCCAGCAAAAAGCATTCTGATTCTCTCCCCCACCCCACTGGTGGGGGTCTGTGTGAGTGGCTGTGTGGTGCTTAGTTGGCACCTGGGGCCAAACCACAACACTCCTTAGCCTCCTCTTTGCCAGGCTAAACAACTCCAGTTGTCTCAGCTGCTCCTCATCGGTCTTGTTCTCTAGACCCTTCACCAGCTTCGTTGCTCATCTGGACATACTGCAGCATCTCAATATCTTTCTTATAGTGAGGGGCCCAAAACTGAACACAATATTCAAGGTGTGGCCTCACCAGTGCCAAGTACAAACGGACGATCACTTTTAGCCCTGCTGACCACACTATTCCTTATACAAGACAGGATGCTGTTGGCCTTCTTGGCCACCTGGGCACACTGCTGGCTCATGTTCAGCTGGCTGTCCACCAACACCCCAGGTTCTTTTCTACCACACAGCTTTCCAGCCACTCTTCCCCAGACCTGTAGCATTGCATTGGGTTGTTGTGACCCAAGCGCAGGACCCAGCACTTGGCCTTGTTAAACCTCATACAACTGACCTCAGCCCATCAATCCAGCCTGTCCAGGTCCCTCTGCAGAGCCTTCCTACGCTTGAGCAAATCAACACTCCCGCCCAACTTGGTGTCATCTCCAAACTTCCTGAGGGTGCACTCGATTCCCTCATCCAGATCATTGATAATGATATTAAACAGAACTGGCCCCAATACTGAGCCCTGGGGAACACCACTTGTGACCAGCTGCCAACTGGATTTAACTCCTTTCACCACAACTCTTTGGGCCCAGCTATCCAGCCAATTTTTTTATCCAGCAAAGAATACGCCTGTGAAAACCCTGAGCAGCCAGTTTCTCCAGGAGAATGCTGTGGGAAATGGTGCCAACAGCTTTACTAAAGTCCAGGTAAACAACATCCACAGCCTTTCCTTAGGGCAAACTCTTTAAACAGTACAAATGAGCAGTCCTCCCCCAAATCAGCAAAGGATCCGGTCCTTAATACTTCTCTCACTGTTTCCAGAAATCCAGTAAAGCTCACCTCTGTCAAATAATTAGCATGCTTTGATTTTTATAAAACATTTTGGGAGCTAATTCTTCATTAAATCTTTGTGTTGGGAAAGCACATATGAACCATTTAGGAATCTTTCAGATTTGAAAACAAGGATCTCATTTTTGCAGTTCTGATGTGGATTCTTTGTAGACATGTGCAGATGACAGCCTACACATATGATACAATGGAATGACACATCAGGATAACAATCTTTAGGGAACTTCTTTTGATTTGGACATTTCCATGTCACCTACAAAGAAAATTATTTTAAGGTAAGGTCAGCTAATGATCCATAGAGAAGGAAAGGTGAAGCAGCAGAAAATTCCATCTCTAGTATCACACACTGTTTTCCTGCCAAATTCGCTTAAAGAGATATTTGGAAAAGAAATAATGCTCTGGGAATGTGCTTCTAAGAAATTAACTATTTTGCTTACTCATTAAAAAAGAATCAGTGGGAAAATATAGAGAGCAAGTATATTCAAGCTCCTCAAAGAAAATAAAGATGGTAGACTTAATTTTAGGTCTTTGAAATGTAACTTTGTTTCTTTCAAAATAATATTAAATATCTTAACCATTAAGTTTGCAGAAGTATATTACAAACAACTGATTTTAAACTGCTTTTGAATTAAAGGCAAATACTTTAGGTATCAAGTCTTAAATATTGTATTTCTAAAAAAAAAATCACACTTATGCTAAGTACTTATTTAATTACTTGTAATAACAACAGCTGACATTTACTAAATGAAATATATTATAGCTCCTTTGTTTAAAGTTTTTGAGCCATGTGCAAAAGCCATTACAAACACAAAAATAGCAAAAGGAAGAATATGTTCTCTGAAACAAAATTAAAATTGGAAGCAGATGTCAAGTCTTATCACACACAGTAGAGATAAATGAAGGCATAAATTATATCTCTAGGACATTTGTAAAGATTAAATTATAGAGATTGCAAACATCTAATGCTGAAATATTTAGTGATGGTATTACTTAGCATATGTGTTGAACTATGTAATCTGGCTCTCATTTTTAAAAAAGATAAAATCTTCAATTGCTACATATGTATAAATGGTTGTATATGAAGTGTATACATGTCTGCAAATGTGTGCTTATATACACACACACATATAATGTATATATAAACTAAATTCACTATTTTTGCAGACTTCAATCATTCTATTATAAATAGGTTGCAAATCACTTCAGCAGGCTCAATGCCATTTAGTTCATGTCAGGGATTATTTATTAGTGTCATGGTTTAACCCCAGCCAGCAACTAAGCACCACACATGGGATGGGGGAGAGAATCAGAAGAGTAAAAGTGAGGAAACTCATGGGTTTAGATAATGACAGTTTAATAGGGAAAGCAAAAGCCATGCACACAAGCAAAGCAAAGCAAGGAATTCGTTCACTACTTCCCATCAGCAGGCAGGTGTTCAGCCATCTCCGGGAAAGCAGGGCTCCATCAAGCATAGCAGTTACTTGGGAAGACAAACACCATCACTCCAAACATCCTCCCTTCCTTCTTCTTCCCCCAGCTTTATACGCTGAGCATGACATCATATGGTATGGAATATCCCTTTGGTCAGTTGGTGTCAGCTGTCCCAGCTGTACCCCCTCCCCTCCCGGCTTCTTGTGCACCTGGCAGAGCATGGGAAGCTGCAAAAGTCCTTGACTAGTGTAAGCACTACTTAGCAACCACTAAAACATCTCCACATTATCAACGCTGTTTCCAGCACAACATGAGCCTAAAATATGGGCTCTGAATTATTCCAGTCATGATCTGTAGTGATATGAGGCAAGGCTAAGAAGAAGAATGAATGTTAGCTGAGAGAACATTTATGAGAGGTATGTGTTATACAGTATTTTAAAGCTAGTGGAATAATTGTATATGTATGAATGACAAAAGCAAAATTTAGTACTCATTAAAGATATATTTTAATTCAAACTAATTTAATTATGCTGAGAACCTATTAAACATTATACTTCTCAATATTTAACATCAACACATATTGCATGAATTACATCACACATTCTATTTTTATGAAACCATGGCCTGTTCTGACCCATCTTTCTTGGTGCAACAAAACGTTTAAGACCCAATTTTTTTCTTCAGAAACAATTAGCTTAAAATTGCTCTTAGCAAATGACTTATACTCAGATACCATGTCCCTAAAAAAAATGTAAATCATACTCACTGCCTGAGATGACAGGTACTCAGTGTCTTCAGAGCAGGAGTATGACAAGTGTCTGGCATTACTGATTGTCTTTACACTAGCCACAGCATTAAAAGTTTTTCCTACCTTTCTTTGTGAGGATTTTATTTTTCTGATATCTTAAAATTTATATATGATATAATAGTGTACCACATGAGTGAAGTGCCAAAATAAACCAATGGAAAAACATGCAAAGTCAATAATCTACCAGCATTATATTTTTCAGTTGCACCTGTATTTTATTCATAAATTTAGCTCCAGTTCCCTAAGTATGTTTGGTATTGTTCATTACCTGAACAATCTGAGTTTAAAAAGTGATCACACAAATCTGTAGGAGAAAAAAAAATCCGCTGAGGGCCACATTAAGTATAAATTATAGAATCATAGAACCATAGAAACATTAAGGTTGGAAAAGACCTCTAGGATCATCAAGTCCAACTGTCAGCCCAACAATACTATGCCTCCTACACCGTGTCCCGAAGTGCCACATCTACACATTTTTTGAATGCTTCCAGGCATGGTGACTCCACCACCTCTCTGGGCAGCCTGTTCCAATGCCTGACCACCCTTTCAGTAAATGAATTTTCCCTAACATCCAATCTAAACCTCCCAAGACACAACCTGAGGCCATTTCATCTCGTCCTATTGCTAGTGACCTGAGAGGGGAGACCAACACCCACCTCACTGCAACCTCCTCACAGGTAGTTGTAGAGAGCAATAAGGTCTCCCCTCAGCCTCCTCTTCTCCAGGCTAAACAATCCCAGTTCCCTCAGCCGCTCCTCATAAGACTTGCTCTCCAGACCCTGCACCAGCTTTGTTGCCCTTCTCTGGACATGCTCCAGCAACTCCTTCTTGTACTGAGGGACCCAAAAATGTACACAATATTTGAGGTGCAGCCTCACCAGTGACAAGTCCACTCGCCTGAGAACCACTGCCAGAAGGAACGTAGCGACTCGGATGGCAACCCTACACAAACACACAGCTGCCCAGGTTTCTTGCTGCAGGGAGTGCCTGAGCCTGGCACTCACATCGGAGGGCAGCAGAGACAACAGATGCATGCGGTGTGACCAGGTGGATGATCTACTCAGCCTGGTGGCAGAGCTGAAGGAGGAAGTGGAAAGGTTAAGGAGCATCAAGGAGTGTGAGAGGGAGATAGATTGGTGGAGCTGCACCTTACCATCCCTGGGGTCAAGTCAGAGGATGGAGGCTCCACAAGAAACTCCACAAGAAGCACAGCATCCCCTATCCTCTTGCCACCAAGCAGAAGGAGGGACCCTAAGAGATGGGGGGAATGGAAACAGGTCCCTGCTTGGGGCAGCAGGCAATTTCCCTCCTGGCCTTCCTCACCTTCCCAGCTTCCCCTACACAACAGATATGGGGCTCTGGAACTGGAGGGTCAGGCAAATGAGAATGCAGGTGAAGGCCCATCCAGGGGGTTGCCTATGGAGAGTCAATCAGCCCCACGCGTTATGACCGCCTCTGTTAAGAAGAAAAGGAGGGTAATCGTTGTAGGCGATTCCCTTCTGAGGGGGACAGAGGGCCCAATATGCTGACCAGACCCATCCCACAAGGAACTCTGCTGCCCCCCTGGGTCATGGTTCAGCGATATTACTAGGAAACTCCATAGTCTGGTAAGGCCCTCTGATTACTACCCAGTGTTGGTGGTGCAGGTGGGCAGTTACGAGGTTGCAGAGAGAAGCCCAAGAGCGATCAGAAGGGACTTCAGGGCACTGGGGCAACTGATTGAAGGATTGGGAGCGCAGGTAGTATTTTCCTCAGTCCCGTCAGTGGCAGGGAAGAAGAATACTGAAAGGAACAGGAAAACTCATCTGATTAACACGTGACTGGTGCCATTGGTGGAATATTGTTTTTTTGATCGTGGGGAGGTTTACATGTCATTGGGCCTCCTGGCGGCAGATGGAGTTCACCTATCTCAAAGGGGGAAAAGGATTCTTGCACATGAGTTGGCGGGACTCATCGAGAGGGCTTTAAACTAGGTTTGAAGGGGGAAGGGGATGTAGCCAGGCCCACCAGAGAGGAGCCTAGGGGTGGCGTGCCAGGGTTGGGGGGTGAAACCGATAGCCCAGCTCAAGTGGTTCTACGCCAATGCACACAGCATGGACAACAAACAGGAGGAGCTGGAAGCCATTGTGCAGCAGGATAGCTATGACTTAGTTGCCATCACAGCAACATGGTGGGATGACTCATGACTGGAGTGCTGCAATGGATGGCTATAAGCTCTTCAGAAGGGATAGGCAAGGAAGGAGAGGTGGTGGGGTGGCTCTGTATGTTAGGGAGTGCTTCGATTGTGTAGAGCTTAGCAACTTTGATGATAAGGTTGAGTGCTTATGGGTAAGGATGAGGGGAAAGGCCAACAAGGCAGATATCCTGCTGGGGGTCTGTTATAGACCACCCATCCAGGATGAAAGGGTAGATGAACTGTTCTACAAGCAGCTGGAGGAAGTATCACAGTTGTTAGCCCTTGTTCTAGTGGGGGACTTCAATTTACCAGACGTCTGCTGGAAATACAACACAGCAGAGAGGAAACAGTCTAGGAGGTTCCTGGAGTGTGTGGAAGACAACTTCCTGACACAGCTGGTAAGTGAACCTACCAGGGGAGGTGCCTCGCTTGACCTGCTCTTCACAAACAGAGAAGGACTGGTGGGAGATGTGGTGGTCGGAGGCCGTCTTGGGCTTAGCGACCATGATATGACTGAGTTCTTGATTCTTGGCGCAGTAAGAAGAGGGGTCAGCAGAACCACTACCATGGACTTCCAGAGGGCAGACTTTGGCCTGTTCAGGGCACTGTTTGGGAGACTCCCTTGGGAGGAAGTCCTTGAAGGACAAAGGAGTCCAGGAAGGCTGGGCTTTCTTCAAGAAGGAAGTCTTGCAGGCACAGGATCAGGCTGTCCCCAAGTGCCGCGAGATGAACTGGTGGGGAAGACAACCGGCCTGGCTGAACAGGGAGCTTCTGCTGACACTCAGGAAAAAACAGGAGTGTTTATTATTTTTGGAAGAAGGGGCAGGCAACTCAAGAAGAGTACACAGACCTTGTTAGGTCTTGCAGAAAGAAAATTTGAAAGGCAAAAGCCCAGCTAGAACTCAACCTGGCCACTGCTGTAAGGGATAACAAAAAACGCTTTTACAAATACATTAACAACAAAAAGAAAATCAAAGAGAAACTCCGTCTATTGGACACGGAGGGGAACATTGCAACTGAGGATGAGGAAAAGGCTGAGGTACTAAATGCCTTCTTTGCCTCAGACTTTAACAGTCAGACCAGTTATCCCAAGGGTATTCAGCCCCCTGAGCTGGAAGGCAGGGACGGGGAGCAGAATAAACCCCTCATAATCCAGGAGGAAGCAGTTTACGACCTGCTGCTCCACTTGGACACTCACAAGTCTATGGGGCCGGATGGGATCCACCCAAGAGTACTGAGACAGCTGGCAGAGGAGTTCGCCAAGCCACTCTCCATCATTTATCAGCAGTCCTGGTTAACAGGGGAGGTCCCAGATGACTGGAGGCTTGCCGATGTGACACCCATATACAAGAAGGGCCGGAGGGAAGATCCGGGGAACTACTTGCCTGTCAGCCTGACCTCGGTACCAGGGAAGGTTATGGAGCGGTTCCTCTTGAGTGATCTCACCAGGCATGTGCAGGACAACCAGGGGATCAGGCCCAGTCAGCATGGGTTCATGAAAGGCAGGTCCTGCCTGACCAACTTGAGCTGCTTCTATTACAGGGTGAACTGCCTACTGGATGAGAGAAAGAAAGGCTGTTGATGTTGTCTACCTGGACTTTAGCAAAGCCTTTCATACTGTCTCCCACAGTATCCTTGTAAAGAAGCTGGCAGCTCGTGGCTTGGACGGGTGTACTCTTTGCTGATTAAAAAACTGGCTGCATGTCTGAGCCCAGAGAGTTGTGGTGAATGGAGCTATACCCAGTTGGTGGCTGGTCATGAGTGGGGTTCTCCAGGGCTCAGTATTGGGGCCAGTCTTGTTTAATATCTTTATCAATGATCTGGATGAGGGGATCAAGTGCAGCCTCAGGAAGTTTGCAGATGACACCAAGTTGGGTGGGAGCGTTGATCTGCTTGAGGGTAGGAAGGCTCTGCAGAGGGACCTGGACAAGCTGGATTGATGGGCTAAGTCATAGCCACAGGGAAGTCCTATAGACTGTCATTTTACATTATGGGACAGTCAGCAACTAGGGAACAGAAGTTACATTCTGAAAATTTGCAACGCATTTTGGAAGAGTAAGGTTTTAAGGTCACTCCACTGCAGTTGGTGAGGTTGCTTGTATGGATTCAGGATCATTTTCCATGGTTTCCTAGCAAGGGTTTATACGATCTCGCCCTATGGCAGAAAGTTGGTGAGGAGATGCAGACTGAGCAACTTTTGCAGTTGGAGCTCCCTGATGGTATATTGATTACCTGGCATGTGGTTTATACTGCTCTCAGAACCCTGCTACCTGCTGAACAGGTACTGCAGAAAGTAAATGATCCTGCACCGCCGCCTGATGAGTCAAACAGGAGAAAAGAACTCTGTTCATTTGAATTAATAGATCCTGAGCTGAAATCAGACTGTGCTAAAGTGGCAGCTGAACCTCCGTTATCGGAGGATGTAGCTAACGCTGAGGATCCTTTTGATCCCGGTCCTGTTGATCCTGAACAGGAGTCGGATTTGTACACACACACCCCGCTCACTCCTGTAAAAGTGATGGCTGCTTCTGCCCCTACGGCAGACGAGATTTTGGAACAACAATGACAGAAAACTCTCTCACATTTATCTTTGACACATCCGCCCCCTCCCCCCCGGCACCCCCGGCACCCCACACCCCCCCGCCACTGCCCGCACCACCGCCTCCCATTTATCAATTGCAAGGAGCTGTTCAACCTACAGATCCGGGCAGGCTGCTTGATGAGTGTCGTACAGAAGCATTAAAAAAAGGGGATATATCACTCCTTCAAGCCATGCCTGTGTTATATCAACCACATAGGCCACCAGAGTATATTCATTTACCATATGAGGTGATAAAGGAGCTGCATAAGTCAATAAAGGAATATGGTTTACAGGTGTATCTGCTTTTGGATATATGATTGTTTTAGCAAGACTGCCTTATTGCCTGACCCTTCACTTGAAAAGGGCTTGGGCTAAATTTGATTTAAATTAAAAACAAACAAACAAAACCAAAACAGAAAAGGATGAAAGTTCAAGGACAAGGCATGGCTATGTTGCTATCTGGAATGATTTAACAACCACTAGCAGGCTTGCTGCAATAGATAGATTTTTCCAACTTTAGTTCTGGGCTTTCAACACTCTCCCATCTCCCACATTCAATTGCTTTCTATGAGATGAGGGAGGGTGTTTCTGACAGCACTTCTTGTGCCTTATCTTGTCTGCAGAACAATATTCTGTGTGGATTTCTGAATACCCTGAGCTAGTTCAAGTCCAGGCAATGGACAATTTATCAGCTGGAATTGCTATCAGTGTTAATGAGTTGCTGGGGGAAGGGAATTATGCTATGGGCATAAAAGCACAAGCTGGTATGCCACGAAACATTTTTACTCAAGCAGCAGGGTTAGCCTTGAGGGCACTCCGACGGGAGCCAGATTTTGGAAAACCAGAATTATCATTTGCAGCCATTTGTCAGGGACCTCAGGAACTCTATGTACAATTTCTAGATCATTTACAGACTGCTATACAGAGACAGATAGTCTTCTGAAGCAGCAGAATTATTATTGTTTCAGCTCGCCATTGAGAATGCAAACACCGACTATAAACAAGCTATTGATCCTATTCGCAATCAAGCAAAAACCTTGAATGATCTTATTAAAGCATGCCAAAATGTAGGTTCTGAGCAACATAAAGCAGATATGTTAGCTGCTGCCTTAGCTCAACAGTTGGTGGTCGCAAGAGCTGCTACTGAGTGTTTCTCCTGTGGTCAGGAGGGACATGTAAAGAAGGATTGCCTGAAAGCAAAAAGAGGAGGATGAGGTCAAGGAGAGCAGGGACAGCAACCTACTCAGCTATGCCCTCATTGTCAAGAAGGATACCATTGGGCTAATCCATGTCATTCTAAGTTTGACAAACAGGGCAATCCCCTCCCTGGAAGCACATCAGGAAACGGGAGGAGGGGTGCGAGGTCCGGCGCCCTGAGAATGCACAACAGGTCCCAGCTTCCGCTGGTGCAGTCCTTGACATGGCCGGCACATATAAGCGAGATGAGCGCTGGCAACCTACAACAGTGGGGTCTCTCAAACCAGCCACAGCAGGCAGTGCCGGATTGGACCTGCCACCAGTCAATCCACAGTAATTTGAAATCAATCTGTACATTTATTGGCAACAGGAGTGTATGGTCCTTTACCTAAGGGTTTATGTGCCTTATTGATTGGTCGTTCCTCTACTTCCAGAGTAGGCCTATTTGTTTTGCTCAGGGTCATAGATTCTGATTATACAGGAGAGATAAAAATTATGGTCTGGACACCTACACCACCTTGCACTATACTTGCAGGGTTGCGAATTGCACAGTTGCTCCTGCTGCCCAACACACAGATACAATCTGGAAACCCCGCCCATGCTGGCAAAAGGGGATCCGATGGGTTTGGAAGCACAGGTTTGCCTCACATTTTTTGGACACAGAAAATTACCACGGGACAACCGCTGTTGACTTGTAGAATAAACGGTCAGGTATTCACAGGTCTAGTGGACACTGGAGTGGATGTTTCTATAATTCAACAGTCAGATTGGCCGCAGGAATGGCCATTAGTACAGCCGATTGCTGCTGTTACTGGAATTGGAGGAACACAAGTACCTTGGCAAAGTATGCATTCCTTGATAGTAGAAGGTCCTGAAAACAAACAAGCAGTTTTAAAACCTTATGTTTTGACTGTGCCATGTACTCTATGGGGTCATGATCTCTTGCAACAATGGAACATAGCAATAATGACACATTTTTAATGTCGGCCACTGACATTCAGCCGCGACTCAAGCTGACTTGGCTGACGGACAAGCCAGTATGAGTAGACCAGTGGCCTTTGAAAGGTGAGCGGCTAGAAAGGGCTCATGAATTAGTGCAAAAGCAATTGTAATTAGGTCATATTGTCCCTTCCACGAGCCCTTGGAATACCCCTATATTTGTTATTCCTAAAAAGTCTGGTAAATGGAGATTGTTGCAAGACCTCCGAGCTATTAATGCAGTGATGGGACCTATGGGGTCTCTACAACCAGGAACTCTAAATCCAACTATGATTCCAGATAATTGGCATTTGAGGGTTATTGATTTGAAAGATTGCTTTTTTACTATTCATTTACATCCTGATGATTGTGTTCGTTTTGCCTTTTCAGTTCCTGTGATTAATAATGATCGACCTATGCAGCATTTTAATTAGGTAGTTCTACCACAAGGGATGAAAAACAGCCCAACCATATGTCAAGTGGTGGTCAGTGAAGCCTTGTAGAATATTCACAGACTGTATGATAACATTGTGTTATGTCATTATATGGACTGTTGAAACTGAATCACTTCTTTCCCGAGTTTTTGAAGGCATAGTAACTGAGCTTCAGTGATACGGCCTCCAAATTGTGACAGAAACGGTGCAATCAGTTCCTCCATGGCAATACCTTGGTTGGAAACTTCTTGATTCGTCTGTATATCCACAGTCGGTCCGACTTGCTACCACAGTGAGTACTTTGAATGATTTACAAAAGCTGTTGGGAACAGTTAACTGTCTTTGACCTCTGTTAGGTATAACAACACACAAACTGTCACCTCTGTTTTCTTTACTGAAAGGGAATCCTGAGCTAACTTCTTGTCCTGGTTTCAGCTGGGATAGAGTTAAATTTCTTCATAGTAGCGAGTATGGGGCTATGTTTTGGATTTTTACTGGAAACAGTGGTGATAATGTGGAGATGTTTTAGTTGTTGCTAAGTAGCACTTACACTGGTCAAGGACTTGTTCAGCTCCCTGTGCTCTGCCAGGTGCACAAGAAGCTGGGAGGGGTCACAGCCAGGACAGCTGACCCAAACTGACCAATGGGATATTCCATACCATATGACATCATGCTCAGTATATAAAGCTGGGGAAGAAGAAGGAAGGGGGGGACGTTTGGAGTGATGGCATTTCTCTTCCCAAGTAACCATTACGCGTGATGGAGCCCTGCTTTCCTGGAGATGGCTGAACACCTGCCTGCCCATGGGAAGTAGTGAATGAATTCCTTGTTTTGCTTTGCTTCCGTGCACAGCTTTTGCTTTACCTAGTAAACTGTCTTTATCTCAGCCTATGAGTTGCCTCACTTTTGCTCTTCCAGTTCTCTCCCCCATCCCACTGTGGGGGGAGTGAGCGAGTGACTGCGTGGTGCTTGGTTGCTGACTGGGGATAAACCACGACACTTCTCCTAGAAGACTGACAGAAGGCACTCAGTGAGCACTTCAAACAGTGACAGATAAAATTAATTCCACATTCGCTCACCGAATTTCCCTCCAGTTATTAGTTTGACTTCTTGTCAATTATCATTCTTTTCAACCGTATGCTCTTCTAGGCCAATGGGATGAAAAAGCACAGAAGATGCTTTGCACATTTTAGAATGGCTATTTCTACCACATTATTTTGCCAAGACGTTAACCACTGCCCTAGAGATGATTGCCAGACTTGTTTCACAAGGTTGTTTGAAATGTTAACAAATAACAGGACGAGATCCTGTCTTTATCCATTTACCATTAACGAAAGAAGAGTTTCATGCTGTGTTGTGTAACAGTTTAACTTTTCAGGCTGCCTTGGCTGATTATACTAATGTTGTTTTGCATTCTCTGCCATGTCATCGTTTATTAGGTTCTTGTGCTGGTTTTGGCTGAGAAGGGGTTAATTCTCCTCACTGTGGGGGTCGGCTGCCTTTCCAGCTTCCCGCGCTCTGCCGCGTGGCGGGGGGGGGGGGGCTGGGAGGGGCGGGGCCGTGGTGGGGGCGGCTGACCCCGACTGGCCAATGGCAGGTTCATTCCATACCATGTGACACCATGACCAGTATATTGGGGGGGGGGGGGGGGGGGGGGGGGGGGGGGGGGGCAGTGGCAGCGCGGAGGCGGCGCGGCGTCAAGTCGGCGGGCGGCTGCGGCGCGTGCGGTTCGTTTCGGCGGTTCGTTCCCCCTCTCCCCTCCCTTTCCCCCTCCCCGGGGCTTTGCGCCTCTCGTTGTTCTCCTTTACATTGCATTTTTATTGTTGTTTATTTTAATTATTAAACTGTTCTTATCCCAACCCATGAGCGTTACCCTTCTGATTCTCTCCCCCATCTACCGGTGGGGGAGTGAGCGAGCGACTGTGTGGGGCTGAGCTGCCGGCTAAGCCACGACAGTTCTGTACGCTGCTTACCTCTCCAGCCACGATCTTTGTTGAGTTCTGTTCCTTTGCAAAATGCACATACTGTATTTATTGATGGTTCTGGTAAAGCTGCAGTTGTTTGGTGACAAACAGACTGTGCAGAATGGGCCTCAGATGTTTTGCATCTATCTGGGTCTATGCAAATTGTGGAATTAGCTGCAGCAGTTCGTGCTTTCGTATTATCTTCCAAGGAACCTCTTAATATAGTCGCAGATTCTGCATACGTCACAGGTATTATTCAGCATTTAGAATCTGCTTTTATATGGAAGGTGGACAACAAATGGTTGTTTGATTTATTGTTAAAACTGGTGCAGCTTTTAAAAAATGAGACAACATTTCTATTTTGTTGTCCATATTTGAACTCACACTAACCTACCAGGCCCTCTTGCTGAAGGTAATGCAATAGCAGATCGATTTACAATGGCTATGGTTTCTCCCCGGCATTTTGAGCAGGTCAAATTGGCTCATGAATTTTTTCATCAAAACACACACTCCTTACGGAAACATTTTTCTCTAACAACTGAACAAGCTCAGGACATAATTCGGGCATGCCCGGATTGTCAGTGGCTTTCTCCATTACCTGTTTTGCCTGGAACTAATCCTAGAGGTTTAAATGCAAATGACTTGTGGCAATCAGATGTCACACACATTTCTTCCTTTGGACGACTTAAGTATGTCCATGTTTCTATTGATACCTTTTCTGGGTTTTTAATAGCCACTGCTCATTCTGGGGAACGGGCCCGGGATGTTGTGAAACATGTTTTGCAATGTTTTGCAACCATGGGGGTTCCCCAGAAGATAAAGACAGACAATGCACCGGCTTATGTTTCTCGCCGTTTTTCTCTTACTTTTGCAGGATTGGGGAATTGAACATATTACTGGAATCCCGCGTTCTCCAACTGGTCAGGCAATTATAGAAAGCGCACATCATTCTTTGAAATCTCTTATCGATAAACAAACAAGGGGGAATCCAGTAGGGACAACACCGCAGGAAATATTGGACAAAGCTACTTATGTTTTAAATTTTCTTAATCTATCTGGGTCTAAACAATATAGTTCCATGGTAGATAGACATTTTAGAGCTGGAGAATCCTCTACTGTGAGGCCCCAGGTGTTTTATAAGAATTTGGCATCTAGTCAATGGGCGGGACCAGTTCCTCTGCTTACCTGGGGACGGGGATATGCTTGCGTTTCTCTTCCTTCAGGTCCTTATTGGATCCCTGTGAGAAATGTAAAGCCAGCCCAAGTGAAAACACATGGTGAAGATGAGCAGGATTTGTGTATCTTTTAGTAATGTACAAAATAAGTCTTATCTTTTTCCTCTTCAGTGGCGTTCGGAATTATGGTTACCAGTGAATTTAACAAGATTATGGGAAGGTGAAGGTGGTTTAGCTCAATTTGCTAGAATTTTAGAGCAAGAAGTAAGTGAGACAAAAAGAAGAACTAGATGTTTTTTAGGATGGTTGATATTTGCAATATTTTCTGCAGTTATTATTATAGCCTCGGCTGCTACAGCAGTGGCCTCACTTACTTACACAGTCTGTTAAAATTGCACACGTAGTTGAAGCCTTGACAAATGTGACTAAAGAATTTCAAATACAATAAAAAAATTGATGAAGAGGTTTTATCTCGATTACAGGCCTTAGAAGGCATAGTGATGTGGCTGGGAGATCGTCAGGAGGCACTCAAAACCCAAGTGAACCTGCAATGCCATTGGGAACATAAACATAGAGCTTTGTGCGTCACGCCTCTCCTGTGGAATAGTACTCAGCAGAGCTGGGATTTTGTGAAACAACTTTTACAGGGGGCGTTTGACTTATCTCTTCAGCATAACATTCAATCTCTGCATGATCAATTAAAGGACCAAATTAAGAAACTGCAAGACCTAACAAGTGAAAGTGTGCTTCAAACGTTAAGGGATGATTTGTCATGGCTAAATCCAAAGATCTGGTTTAGTGGGTTAAATCTTCGAATGTGGGTATTTATTGGTATAGGTGCTGTGTTGTTTTTCTTGTTTTTAGTGTTTTTTACAGATTCTATGGTCAACTATCTGACGAGTGCAAAAGGTAGAAGCCCGCGTTACAGCCACACTGTTAATCAACGGATTGGTCATAAACAGAAAAGGGGGAGATGTGGAGAGCAACATCTTGTTTAATAAAAACAACATGAGAAATATGCAGCTTTGGCCTTTTTGCTGAAATGACCAAGGACAATGGATCAAAGAAAGGGCACGTACAAAGCAAGCTCTGCATGTTCCAGCTGTTTGCAAACAACAGGTGGCTGGCTAAATTCCAGAGACAAGGAGCTGAGAAACGAGAGTCAAGCACCTGCCAGAAGGAACAGAAAATATAAGCATCGAGCTATACTGGGAACATGAATCGGGTGGTGACTGGGGAGTAAAGGGGCCTCCCCTTTACAGAAATGCTATATAGAATTAGACAATTTTATAATAAAGTGATTCTGTACCTACACCCTATGGAGTCCGTGTCCATCATAAACCACAACTTGAAGTTATTTATGTTCCTCCTCCTAGGTGCTTCTACTGTTGGAGTCAACCGCCACTTTTGACCAAGATACCTCCCTGGAAACTGTGAAACTGATGAAAGAGGGCTTGCAGGCTGCTAAAATGAAAGCCCATCTGATGTCCCCACCACTTGCTTTCCATACACCGATTGTGGGAAGCAGGGTTTTATTGATCTTCCAGAATTTCCCTTTGGTAAGACAAAGGTATCTTTTTTTTTTTTTTTTCCTTCATTTATTTATTGGCTGTTCCTTATTTCCCCCCAGCTTTTAGCAAAGCTGAAACTGCAAGGCATCCTCCTGTACAATAGGATCAGTCTCAATTATTCTGTCTAGCATTCTGCATAGAGGGTTTGGGTTAAAGATCATACACATAATGAGAGTTTTTCAGCAGTATCACAGCATGTGACTGAAAGTGAAATTATGATGAAAACAGTGCCACAACCTAAACTCAATTAAAAAAAATGTAGTTTTACCTTGTGCTCTAGAACGTTTTTTTCAGTACAGCTGTAAAATAGCCCAAAGAAATCAACAAGAGCAAATACAATAAAACCAACCCAGACTTTAAATGCCTTTGGACTGGAGCTCCCCAGCATTCTCGGTTCTGACATATATTCCATGAGCCCTATAACGTTTACCTGCTGTTGTGGTTTAGCCCCAGTTGGCAAATAAGCACCACACAGCCACTCACTCACTCCCCCTGCCCAGGCGGAATGGGGGAGAGAAACAGAAGGGTAAAAGTGAGAAAATTTGTGGGTTCAGATAAAGACAGCTTAATAGGTAAAGCAAAACAGTAATAGTAATAATAATAATAATATAATTAAAAGGAAAAGCAAAAGCTGTGCGTGCGAGCAAGACAAAACAAGGAAGTCATTCACTCCTTCCCATCAGCAGGCAGGTGTTCAGCCATCTCCAGGAAAGCAGGGATCCATCACGTGTAATGGTTACTTGGGAAGAAAAATGCCATAACTCTGAACATCCATCTCTTCCTTCTTCTTCCCTCAGCTTTATAAGCTGGGCATGATGTCATATGATAGGGAATATCCCTTTGGTCAGTGTGGGTCAGCTGCCTTGGCTGTGCCCCCTCCCCTCCCAGTCCTGTGCCCTTAGCAGAGCAATGGAAGCTGAAAAAGTCCTTGACTAGTATAGGCACTACTTAGGGACACTTAGCTACTACTTAACAAAAACTAAAACATCAAGGTGCCATCAGCACTATTCTCATACCAAATCCAAAACTGTCATGGTTTTAGCTGGGATAGAGTCAATTTTATTCACTCTAGCTGGCATAGTGCTGTGCTTTGAACTTAGTATGAAAAAGAAAATGTTGAGATAACACAAAGATGTTTTGGGCTGTTGCTGGGTAGTGCTTGTACTAGTCAAGGACATTTCTAGCTTCCCATGCTCTGCCGGGTGCACAAGAAGCCAGGAGGGGAGGGGGCACAGCCAAGAGGGTGGATTCAAACTGACAAAAGGGATATTCCATATCATGTAACATCATGCCCAGTATGTTAACTGGGAGGAGCTGGCCGGGCAAGGGAGGCAGCAATCGTGGCTCGGGGACAGGCAGTGTTGGTCGGCAGGTGGTGAGCGGTTGTATCGTTCGTGTTTCTGTGTTTTTTTCCCTTTTTCCCTTTTCCATTTTATTATATTATCATAATAATTATAATTATTACTTTACTGCAATTATTAAACTGTGCTTATCTCAACCCACAAGTTCTTTTGCTCATCCGATTCTCTCCCCCGTCCCACAGGGGTGGGGGAAGTGAGCGAGTGGCTGCGTGGTGTTTAGTTGGCGACTGAGGCTGAACCACGACAGTCCTTTTTGGCACCCAATGTGGGGCACAAAGGGTTTGAGATAATAACAGTTGCTGGTCACAGCATTGATTAATCTGCTCTCAGTATTAGTTTGTCCAGTCTCCACCATGCTGATTTTGAAGTACACGTTAAAAATTGCTGTTGATTTTGTACTTTGCTGTGCTCTGCAGTGATTAGAGGTGTTTTGCTTAGGAGATCTGTTATTAAAACACTGGCCTTGACCGTTATCGGTTATTTGGGACTTGCATGGAAGCCATTACTGTACTTCGGCTACCACCTCATGGAGGCAATTAGACCTCCTCCTCTGAGAGGTTTTTATGGAGAAAATACAGAAAGGCACCTTAGCTACTGTTGCTGTACGCTTCTACGGGAGAACTTATCTTGGGCCGCATCTCCGGGACACAGGGCTCTACCCACCCTGGGGACAGTGATGCACAGACATCAATATGATGGATACAAAATGTCCGTTTATTTGGCTGCGTCACACGCTTATATAGCTCTTGCGCTTCCTGTTCCTGCCACTCCTATGGGGAGGAGTCTATCTTTCCGTCACAGCCCGTGATCTTCCGGTCGCCGATACCTGTCTATTCCCCTACAAGCTACCATTTTATATAATGTCTCCTCCTTCATTACAACAACTTTTCAGTATCTTGAACATCCTTGGGTAGTTAAGATACATCTGTTGGTATTGTTTTGGCAGACAATTTCAGTTCTGTCTAAGGTTAATAAGCAAGTTAAGAATATAATCCAGAGATCTGCCCCAAGGCTCGATAGCTATGGGTGGCAGGGTATGTGGGATAGAATGGGCAAATGCCTAAGACGGTGGGCACCCCCAGTGTTGTGGGACTTCACCCCTGAACAAGTGCAGAATACTGAAAGATTTGCAGAATATTTGGAGGAAGTATGTTGTTACCCTGGCAATTCCAGAGAGATACAAATCACTGCAATGTGCTGGGGCCTGGCCCATGCCTATCAAGCCCTATTTAACACCATTCACTACCTGCAAGGGGAAGAGAAGGCCTCTGGATCTAAAAAGACAAAGACAAGGAAAGCAACAAACCCTGCGGACACTCAAACCCCCAAGATAGACGCTGCAGCTACTCCAACCCCAGTGACAAGCATTGCAGCCAAATCAGAGGACCAACCCGTGCCAGTATCAGTCGCCCCTATACTCAAGAAGAAATCTTGGAAGAGAAAGTCAACTCATTTAGAAAGAGATGATGAAGAACCAGGGCCATCACAAGAACAGGAGGAGGAAGAGGAAGAATGTGTACAAGGAACAGAAGCTACCTGATTCCTATCCTTGAGTGAGTCGTGGGATATACAGAAAGATTTTGGCCGTCGTTCAGGTGAGCACATTATCACCTGGCTACTCCGATGCTGGGATAACGGGGACAGTAGTCTGGAATTAGAGGGGAAGGAAGCCAAACAACTGGGATCCCTCTCTAGGGAAGGGAGCATTGACAAAGCAATTGGAAAAGGAACACAAGCCCTCAGCCTCTGGAGGCGACTCCTGTCAGGTATGAGAGAAAGGTAACCCTTCAAGGAAGTTATTATATTTCGCCTAGGAAAAGTGATGACCATGGAGAAAGGTATCCAGTACCTGAGGGAACTAGCTGTGCTTGAGGTGATTTATGGTGACCTGGACGATCAACAGTCATCCAAAGATCCAGATGAAGCTGAGTGCACATGACCCATGTGGCGGAAGATTGTATGGAGCGCACCATCGATGCAAGGGAACTCATTGGCAGTAAAGTCCTGGAAAGATGATGTGCTGGTTTTGGCTGAGAAGGGGTTAATTCTCCTCACTGTGGGGGTCGGCTACCTTTCCAGCTTCCCGCGCTCTGCCGCGTGGCGGGGGGGGGGGGGCTGGGAGGGGCAGGGCCATGGTGGGGACGGCTGACCCCGACTGGCCAATGGCAGGTTCATTCCATACCATGTGACACCATGACCAATATATTGGGGGGGGGCAGTGGCAGCGGGGAGGCGGCGCGGCGTCGGGTCGGCGGGCGGTGAGCGGCTGCGGCGCGTGCAGTTTGTTTCGGCGGTTCGTTCCCCCCCTCCCCTCCCTTCCCCCTCCCCCGGGGCTTTGCGCCTCTCGTTGTTCTCCTTTACATTGCACTTCTGTTGTTGTTTCTTTTAATTTTAATTATTAAACTGTTCTTATCCCAACCCACGAGCATTACCCTTCTGATTCTCTCCCCAATCTACCGGTGGGGAGTGAGCGAGCGACTGTGTGGGGCTGAGCTGCCACTAAACCACAACAGATGACGAGACACCAACGGTGGCGGAGTTGATTGATAAACTCCAGGAGTATGAAGCAAATCTCTCTTCCTCGCTCGTCTCTGCTGTGGAGAAACTGTCCCAAGAGTTCCAGCAACTCAAAGAAGATATGTCCTACTCCCCACCTGTACAGGGCAGTGTCTCAGCTGTTAGGAATAAGTGTCCTTTGGCTCAAAGGAGAGGATAGACACCACGGGCCATCCTATGGTTCTAACTGTGTGACCATGGAGAGGGCATGAGGAAGTGGGATGGAAAACCTACCTCGACCCCAGAGGCATGGGTACGTGAGCTGCAAGGGAAAACCATCACTCAGGGGATTATCTCCAGGAGAGCTGCTGCTCCAGTTTCCAGTAAGCAGTTCCCCAGACAGAGGGGCAGAAGCACTGATTTTCTTTCTGATCTTAACAGAGACACTTGTGATTCATATTTACAGGAAGTGAGTGATGAATACTAGGATCAGGACTAGAGGGGCCCTGCTTCCAGCCAGGTGGAGGAAAGGGATAACCGGGTTTACTGGACTGTGTGGATCCGATGGCCTGGCACATCCAACCCACAGGAGTATAAAGCTATAGTGGACACCGGTGCACAGTGCACCCTAATGCCATCAAACTATATAGGGGCAGAACCCATCAGTATTGCTGGAGTGACAGAGGGATTAGAAGAGCTAACTGCATTGGAGGCTGAAGTGAGTCTAACCGGGAATGAATGGCAAAAGCACCCCATTGTGCCTGGCCCAGAGGCTCCGTGCATCCTTGGCATAGACTACCTCAGGAGAGGGTATTTCAAGGACCCAAAAGCGTACAGGTGGGCTCTTAGTGTAGCTGCCTTGGAGACGGCGGAAAATAAACAGCTGTCTACCTTGCCCAAACTCTCAAAGGACCCTTCTGTTGTGGGGTTGCTGAAGGTCAAAGAACAACAGGTGCCGATCGCGACCACAACAGTGCACTGGTGGTAACATCACGCCATCCAAGACTCCCTGATCCCCATCCATGAGCTCATTCGTCGACTAGAGAGCCAAGGAGACATCAGTAAGACCCACTCACCCTTTAACAGTCCCATATGGCCAGTGCGGAAGTCTAATGGAGAGTAGAGGCTAACAGAAGACTATCGTGGCCTGAATCAAGTCACTCCACCGTTGAGTGCTGCTGTGCCAGACATGCTAGAACTTCAATATGAACTGGAGTCCAAGGCAGCCAAGTGGTATGCCACAATTGATATCGCTAATGCATTCTTCTCAATCCCTCTGGCAGCAGAATGCAGGCCACAGTTTGCTTTTACTTGGAGGGGTGTCCAGTACACCTGGAATCGACTGCCCCAGGGGTGGAAACACAGCCCTACCATTTGCCATGGACTGATCCATAATGCTTTGGAACAAGGTGGAGCTCCCGAACACCTACAATACATTGATGACATCATTGTGTGGGGCAATACAGAAGAAGAAGGTTTTGAGAAAGGGAAGGAAATAGTCCAAATCCTTCTGAAGGCCGGTTTTGCCATAAAAAAAAGGAAGGTCAAGGGACCCACACAGGAGATCCAGTTTTTAGGAATCAAATGGCAAGATGGACGTCATCAGATCCCAACGGATGTGATCAACAAAATAGCAGCCATGTCTCCACCAACTAGCAAAAAGGAAACACAAGCTTTTTTGGGTGTTGTGGGATTTTGGAGAATGCATATTCCAAATTACAGTCTGACTGTAAGCTCTCTCTATCAAGTGACACAGAAGAAGAATGATTTCAAATGGGGCCCTGAGCAACAACAAGCCTTTGAACAGATTAAACAGGAAATATTTCCTGCACTAGCCCTTGGGCCAGTCCGGGCAGGACAAGATGTAAACAATGTGCTCTACACTGCAGCTGGGGAGAATGGCCCTACCTGGAGCCTCTGGCAGAAAGCACATGGGGAGACCCAAGGTCGACCCGTAGGGTTTTGGAGTCTTGGATACAGAGGGTCCGAAGCCCGCTATACTCCAACTGAAAAAGAGATATTGGCAGCATATGAAAGGGTTTGAGCTGCTTCAGAAGTGGTTGGTACTGAGGCACAGCTGCTCCTGGCACCCCGACTGCCGGTGCTGGGTTGGATGTTCAAAGGAAACGTCCCCTCTACACAACATGCAACTGATGCTACATGGAGTAAATGGGTCACACTAATCACCCAGCAGGCTCAAGTAGGAAGCCCCAGTCGCCCAGGAATCTTGGAAGTGATTATGGACTGGCCAGAAGGCAACGATTTTGGATTATCACCAGAGGAGGAGGTGACACGTGCTGAAGAAGCCTTACTCTATAAGAAACTGTCAGAAGATGAGAATCATGTTCACTGACGGGTCCTGTTGCCTTGTGGGAAAGCACCGAAGATGGAAGGCTGCTGTATCGAGTCCTATATGGCAAGTAGCAGAAACTGCTGAAGGAGAAGGAGAATCAAGCCAGTTTGCAGAGCTAAAGGCCATCCAGCTGGCCTTAGACATTGCCGAATGGGAAAAGTGGCCAGTGCTCTATCTCTATACTGACTCATGGATGGTGGCAAATGCCCTGTGGGGCTGGTTACAGCAGTGGAAGCAAAACAACTGGCAGTGCAGAGGCAAACCCATCTGGGCTGCCACATTATGGCAAGATATTGCTGCCCGGGTAGAGAACCTGGTTGTGAAAGTACGTCATGTGGATGCTCACATCCCCAAGAGTCGGGCCACTGAAGGACATCGAAACAACCAGCAGGTGGATCAGGCTGCCAAGACTGAAGTGGCTGAGGTGGATCTGGACTGGCAGCATAAGGGTGAACTATTTCTAGCTCGGTGGGCCCATGACACCTCAGGCCATCAAGGGAGAGATGCAACATAGGGATGGGCTCGTGATCGAGGGGTGGACTTGACCATGGACGCTATTGCGCAGGTTATCCACGAATATGAAACGTGCGCTGCAATCAAGCAAGCGAAGCGGGTAAAGCCTCTGTGGTATGGGGGACGATGGCTGAAATATAAATATGGGGAGGCCTGGCAAATTGACTATATCACACTCCCACAAACCTGCCAAGGCAAGCGCCGTGTGCTTACAATGGTGGAAGCAACCACCGGCTGGCTGGAAACATATCCTAAGTGTCCCATGCCAACGCCCAGAACACTATCCTGGGTCTGGAAAAACAAGTCCTGTGGCGACATGGCACCCCAGAGAGAATTGAGTCAGACAACGGGACTCATTTCCGAAACAACCTCATAGATACTTGGGCCAAAGAGCACGGCATTGAGTGGGTGTATCACATCCCCTATCATCCCCCAGCCTCTGGGAAAATCGAAAGATACAATGGACTATTAAAGACTACACTCAGAGCAATGGGGGGTGGAACATTTAAACACTAGGATACACATTTATTGAAAGCCACCTGGTTACTCAACACAAGGGGATCTGCCAATCGAGCTGGCCCTGCCCAGTCAGAATCCTTATGTACTGTGGAAGGGGATAGAGTCCCTGTAGTGCATGTGAAAAATATATTGGGGTAAACAGTCTGGGTTCTTCCTGCCTCTGGCAAAGGCAAACCCACTCGTGGGATTGCGTTTGCTCAAGGACCTGGGTGCACTTGGTGGGTGATGTGGGAGGATGGGTTTGTCCGGTGTGTACCTCAAGGAGATTTGATTTTGGGTGAAAACAGCCAATGAACTGAATAGTATGCTGTTAATTGCTATATACCAGTTACAGTGAAGAAAATTAACTCTATCCCAGCCAAATCCATCACACCTGCAGAGGGATTTAATGTATAATGCGTATGCAGAGCTGGATATGCAGGGGTGCATGATTCTTGTCCTCATAATGGTGCAGTCTTGCAAATACAACTGTGAGATCAGCGAGAAACCAGAAAAGAGAATATGTTCTTTGATGTTGCTTACAGATGGATTAGAAGTTTGGAGATGGATTCACCACTCTCATGCTCAGGAGAAATTTTACAAAGACTGAAAGATTCAGCCCCTTTATGTGTATATAAGGCTTGTGTATTTAGGGCTTATTTCCACCTGGGATGTAGAAGGTCGCATCCTCTTAAGATAAGAGGACAAAATCAGCCTAAACATTTTTAAATTTATTAGAAAAATGCCTTCATTTTCAGGTATCATACATTCTTTTTTTCAAGATCAGCCTATATAATAAGGTATTAAAAGAAGTGAAACTTTAATTTTTAAGAAAAAAAAAAAGATAGGTGTGATTTTCAGGAAGATCTTTTTTTTTTTAATTCCTCTCTACATAAATAAAGGAAAAAGAATAAAGCGTGAGCCTGAGGCATTCATTAGATGATAATAACTTGTCTGGGTTCTGAAAATATTCTGGGATGTTTAAAAGTGTCAGAAACTCATTTATCCTATTCATTCCTTCATATAAGTTTTCTGACTGCAAGCAGAAATGATAGAACAGATGGAGTAAGTAATCAAGTGAATTGAAGGATTCACTCTTTGGTTTGTTATGGTTCTTGGCTTGTATGTTATAAGCAAACTGTATGAGATGTCAGTTTTCAGCAATTTCATTAATCAGTTGGAGAAGCCTTGTTCTGTGAATGTTTTCAATACCTAGAAGGAGCAACTGATCACTTGATGACAGACAAGCAGTTTGGTAAATCATTGTTAAACTGACCCAGTTAACTGTTTTTTTGTGGAAGGCAATATGCACAAAGAGGCATTTAGATATTCAAAGTGTACATAACCTCTGTACAGGCCAAGATCTCAGTTTCCAGAAAAGCATTGGCTATGTTGTATTAGCAAATCCCATCATCTAGATATCAGCAGTATTTATTTATCTTTAGAATTTTTTCCAGTTATCTGTTTTCCCTTCTGTGTTACTGCAATTGCTCTCAAATGTCACCAATTAAGTAAGGACAATGTTTTAGACAGAAATGTCCTGGTCAGTCAAAGCATACCCAATTATCTCAAGAGTAGATGTACAGAGGGGGTAAATTTAGGAGCACATTACAATCTTCTCATTAGAAGTTGATGAAAATTTCAATCTCTCTTACTGTAAATGTTAACATAAACTGTTAAGCTAGAGATATTTAATTCTGCATAAAGCCAAGAAAAAAATGTTGTATATTGACAGGCACGGAAAATAGAATGCTAGTCATTTCTGGAAGGGGGAAGAAAACCCCACAAAATGGGATCTATGTGGCAACTCTTTCCATAGCATATGGCTTGTTTTGAATCACTGTGTTTCACCATGTGTGGCCAGTTCTTATGGTGGAGTCTATCCGTGTTTCTTCAGAGAGGTTAGGTTGGTGCTATCCTTATGCTCCTGAAGCACAAGGACTGATTGTGACAGGGTGGGTGATGGAGAAGACAGGGACACACCCTATACTGTTCTCCTGGACTTTAGTTGCTTATACAGGTATAAATTGAGTGCAAGATGCTGCATTCTTACTGTTGATCATATTGTATCAATTTTGCATTAGCTTTTTAATGATATATGAGAGACAAGGAAATAATGAATTGGTGCTTCTGATACTTTTACATCTGCAGGACTGTACACAAACTTACTTTAAACAGCTTTCTAAGATAGCTTAATCTGGTTTTCCTTCTGATATTAGACCATCTATTTTTCCTTTGCCTGGTCATTCCCTCTGAGAACAATAATTTTCTGTTTAAGAACATTTCATTTTTTTTCCTTCTTTTATTTTCTGAACCTGTCTCTCTGGACTTTGAGCAAATCTGCTTTGCATCACCTTCTTGCATATTAGGCATTTCTGGGACAGGATGTAGAGAGAGGAAACTTACCTCTCTGCTGTGGTGCTGGAGCCTTACTACCTCACCACAGCTTCCTTGCCCAGCAGAATGTTCAGTGCCAAGACATTATGCTGCACTCTCCTCATAACCAAGCCAGTTCATCTCCTGCAGATGTGCATGAAGAAGTGGGAGGATTTTTTAGTCCTTTATTCCTGTATTTTTATTCCTTCAAGTTTCTTCTCCAGTCCCTGGTCTTTTCTTTCCAGTTCTGCAACTCTTGTGCCTGCTTTCCCTGCTTATTCTCACTTTCTATTCCTTTCCTTCCACATGTCTTTACTCTCAGCTCTGGTGTCCCTCCATTCTACTCACCACAACCTGCAACAGGGAGAGGGGTTCAAAAGAAAGGGTGCATCTTAGCCATCTACACACAGAACTTTACCCAAGGAAGGAAGTGGTTTGAGGCAGTAAACTGCTTATGTATGGGGTTATAACTAAGTAAGGGATGGGCTAAGAAATAGCTACAGATCCCAGCTGTCAGTGGAACAACTGGCTGCCGTTAGCTGATAATGGAAAAAAGTGTAGTAAGCATTTCTGAGGAATAATAAGCAGGCTTATTCCTGTTGCAGGTAGACTGGTACCTTCTCCTTTCACAGATTAGAGTACTGTAATCAGATTGTCCAGATACTGATTGTTCATTAAGAACTGAGGGTTTGAGGGTGACAGAGCAGTGGAACAGGCTGCCCAGAGAGGTTGTGGAGTCTCCTTCCCTGGAGACATTCAAAACCCACCTGGATGCGTTTCTGTGCCCCCTGCTCTGGGTGTACCTGCTCAAGCAGGGGGGTTGGACAAGATGATCTCCAGAGGTCCCTTCCAACCCCTACCATTCTGTGATTCTGTAACTCTTTGGAATTGTGGGCATAACATTGAAAGTACTCCAATGCTCCAGCTAAGAACTCTGGCAGAATGGCAAGCATGTGATTTAAGGCTTGATCAGTCTCAGAAGATATTAGGTGCTGTTTTGCAAAGCCAAAGAAGCTTACAACAAGCATAGCTCAACAAAGCATAACAGAATTTAAAAGCTAGACTTCTGAAAGTTTGCATCGTTAATTCTAGCTCAGACAGCTCAAACATCTACATCTACAACCGGTTTTGCAAGCAGCGCGCAAGTGTCTCAACAATGTGATTTCTTACCAAAAAAAAGAGTGGTGAAATGGAGCATGGTGAAAATTTAAGATATGAATGCCTTTGCAGGTCTGGCACCAAGAATTGTAACTAGATGGGATATTAAAAAATATGCAAGAAAGGCCTATGATTTAGGAATTCGTTTCATTGGAGGCTGCTGTGGATTTGAGCCATATCACATCTGAGCACTAGCTGAGGAGCTGGCTCCTGAAAGAGGATTTTTGCCAGAAGCTTCTGAGAAACATGGCAACTGGGGCAATAGCCTGAGCATGCATGCCAAACCCTGAGTCAGAGCAAGGTATGTATATCTGTACTGGAAAGCACACCAACATACTCCTTGCAAAGACTTACATTACTCCATGCAGCTGACTGGTTTAACCAATATGGAAGTTTAAATATAACTGTATACATTCCATTTTAATAATTTTGAAGAATTTAATCTGATCTGGGAGCAGTGAAAAGGGCAAAGGGGCAGTAGGAGAGCTCCAGAAATTCTCATCCCTCTTCAAAATGACGATTTGGTCTGAATTAATGTGGAAAGTTTTGTAATGTTTCCTTTTCTTTTTTCAGGGCAAGGAAAGAATACTGGGAGAATTTGAGACCTGCTTCAGGCAGGCCATATTGTCCTTCAGTCTCAAAGCCAGATGGCTGGGGAGTGACCAAAGGAACCAGGGAGCTGATGCAACAGAAAGAAGCAGCAAGTGAACAACAGCTGAAAGAGCTCTTCCAGAAACAGAAGTTCTAATCTACTACAGTTGTCTAAATGTTAGAATTATTTATCTACAGACCATCTCATGCTTTACGAGAAAATCTGTGAAGGTGAGTACCCTGTTGATTTATCAGTTAACATGTAATGAAAGAGACAAAATGCAAAAAGAATGCGATTACAGATTAAATATGTCAAACTGATAATAAAATCTTTCTCTGGACAAATAGTTTAGAGAATACATAGTCAGAAGGAGGTTTGGATTCTCATAATAACTGAACTTCTGTTAGCTAGGTGCCATTAATTGGGTAGACACAGAAATACATGGAAAGTAATAATTGGCTCAACTCACCTGTGAAAAGAGAAAAAGCCATCTATAAATACGGTATCAATGGACTTCCACTCCTGAGTCTGTTTTCAGTTTGGGATTATGTAGGAATTTCTTTAGGATTTGCTGAAGCCTACTTCAGGGACAAACAAGCTGCCAGTGCTTCAGATACACAGTTATTTATAGCCACTTTATTGGCTTCAAGAGAATAAAAGTAAATTGAAAAAAAAATCTCATAAATGGAATCAAAAGATAAGGAAAATGAGAATGAGATCTTGCAGGAATTTCTTACATGCAGAAGAAAGGTTCAGAGAACTTTTAGGAAAGAAAAATGAAAAACACACTGTTTTTGTCTCAAGGTACCATGTACACAAGATTTACTCCTCTGGAGACTAAAAGGGTTAAGAGATTATTCTGAAATTTTAAATAATCAAATAAATTAAAAGTAACGTGATGGAGTAGTATTGTATTATCTTCACACCTTAAATCATGAGAGCTCAAACAGAATAACATAACTCCAGTAAAAAAACTGTAATTTTCAAACAATCCAGCTGATTTCCAGATATCTCACTTGGTTATCTCAAAATAGCACTTAAAAACTGAACCTTCCTAAAATATAACTCCTGTATATGAGTAGTAAAATATTCCATGATTCTTTTTAAGCTGATTGATTCAGTCTAGAGAAATTTAGCTATAAGAAGAGATTAAAAACCCTGTTAGGAAATAGATTAATCCACCTAAGTTAAGGAAACCCAAGGATATCTGTATGCTGAATTTGTTGAGAAGGGTTCTCTTAGGAAAGATATCACTACATGTGGAAACCATAAAGGACACATTTCCATAGTTAATTTTTGTGAATTACCACACAGATTTCTCTCTAGTATTCCATTCCCACCCATTCTACATTAAAGCCACTTCTTTTATGAAAAATATAATTATTGAAGTTAGAGTGTTGAAAGCTTTTGTTGGGCTACTTTTTATGTATAAGCTTATTTCATTATTTCTATCCATGCTGATATTCTGCAGTTCAGGAAACATTTAAACATGCAACACTTTAATGAGAAATTTCAAATATCCCTTTCAGACTGTTATTGGCAGACAGATTTTAGAGAAAGCCATCTGCCTTCACCGTGCTTATAACAGATTGAAATAGTTACTAGCTGGAATTTTTGCACTGCTCTGAAGTCCTGAAATTATTAGAATGCTGAATTTCCAAAGTTTAATTCTTAGTAGTAAAGAAATGTAACCAGATATCTTTAAATCTGTCTGTTTGTGAGTTCATTCTATACAGTGAGTAATACGGAGGCAAAGAGACACTGTGTGTAATACTGAATGCTGTATAACGCTGCATCTATCACACAGTAGGGCAGAATTTAGCTGATTTGACAGGCATGCAACGTTGCATCCACTGTAGCTACTGCTTTCTGCGGGGCTAGAACTTGCCAGGTTTCTGTCTGCTATCCTGGCAAGACTGCCCCATAACTGAAGAGCAAATTGTGGCTATGTTATTTAAACCTTCTTACTGCTTTTCCTGATGCTTTTATTCATATGAGAATTCTTGTCTCAGACAAATAATTGTTATTCCATCCTACTTTCATACTGCTACACCTATGTTTAGTGTGACTGGTTCTACTGGTTCTGCTAGGTGGACAGGACTCTTAAAGATAATTAGTATTTGCACTATTGACCTGAAAGACCATCCACATTTTTTTTGGACCTGAAGCCATGCGTGTTCCATTCTATTCACACTGATATGGCAGCACAAAGGACCAGAAACTGGATTAGCTGTGTTTGCCTGGAAATGAAGCAATACTTGGGTGGCATAAAGATATCACAGAATCACAGGTTGGAAGGGACCTCAGGGATCATCTAGTCCAACCTTTCTGGGAAGAGTACAGTCTAAACAAGATGGCCCAGCACCCTGTCCAGACGACTCTTAAAGGTGTCCAATGTGGCCGAGTCAACCACTTCCCTGGGGTGATTATTCCAATGGTTGACTGTCCTCACTGTGAAAAATTTCCCTCTGATGTCCAATCGGAATCTCCCTAAGAGCAATTTGTGTCTATTACCCCTTGTCCTCTCCATGGGACTCCGTGTAAAAAGGGAGTCTCCATCTTCTTTGTAGCTACCCCTTAAGTACTGGTACATGGTGATGAGATCCCCTCTAAGCCTCCTTTTCTCAAGGCTGAACAAACCCAGTTCTCCCAGCCTATCCTCATATGGCAGGCTTCCCAGTCCTTTGATCATCTTGGTGGCCCTTCTCTGGACCCCTTCCAGCCTGTCCACATCCTTTTTGTATAGCGGGGACCAGAACTGTACACAGTACTCCAGGTGTGGCCTGACAAGCGCTGAGTAGAGTGGGATGATGACTTCTTTCTCTCTGCTGGTGATGCCCTTTTTGATGCAACCCAGCATCCTGTTGGCCTTCTTGGCCGCAGCAGCACACTGTTCGCTCATGTTGAGCTTCCTGTCCACCAGGACCCCCAGGTCCCTTTCGACAGAGCTGCTCTCCAGCCAGGTGGAAAACCTCTGGGTTAAAGTCAGTGGGGTCATCTCCAAGCAGGACCTCACAGTGGGCATCTGCTATCGACCTCCTAACCACAGTGACGAAGTGATATTTGGGGCACTAAAGCAAGCTTCTGGCCAACAGAACCTGGTCCTGATGGGGGACTTGAACTACCCAGACATCTGCTGGAAGAACAATACGGCAGCTTGCATGTCATCCACCAAGTTCCTGGAATGTATAGAGGACTCTTTCCTGATGCAAATGTTAGATGTGCCAACCAGGAAGGAGGCGCTGCTGGACTTGCTATTCACAAACCGAGAAAGCCTGCTTTGTAATATCTTGGTTAGTGATAGCCTTGGCTGCAGTGACCACAATATTGTGGAGGTTGGGATCCTGCTGAGTGTGCTGAAGGTCAGCTCTAAGACAAGGGTTCTGGATTTTAGAAGATCAAACTTCAGTGCACTCAGGGCTCAATTGGGAGGGATTGGATGGCAAGCTTCCATGGAATACAAAGGAGCTAGTGAGAGCTGGGAATTCTTCAAGAACTCTCTATTGGAAGCACAAAGCCAATTTATCCCCTACAAAGGAAAGGGGAGTAAGCGGAGCAAGAGGCCCCATGGCTCAAGCATGACCTCCTGGGTCTACTCAAATCCAAAAGGGAAGCATACCAGAGATGGAGAGGTGGAGGATTATCCGCTGAGAACAAGGGCATAGCTAGAGAGTGCAGAGACACATTTAGAAAAGCAAAAGCCCAATTGGAATTGAAACTGGCTGTAGACATAAAAAATAACAAGAAAGGGTTCTTCAGACATGTCAACCATAAGGAGAAAAAGAAGGAAAACATAGGCCCACTGTTAAACGGAAAAGGAGAATCAATCACCAATGATGCAGAAAAGGCAGAGGTCCTCAACACCTGCTTCACCTCTGTCTTTACCAACACTGTTGGGTCCCAGGCTTTGGGAACAAAATTGCCGATTGAACCAAACACCGACCCACCATCAGTGAAGGAAGAGTTAGTATATGACTAACTCATAACTCAGGGATCAATATTGGGCCCAATGTTATTCAATATCTTTATAAGTTATCTGGATAATGGCATCAAGTGTAGCCTGATGAAGTTTGCAGATGACACCAAGTTGAGTGGGGAAGTAGACACTCCAGAAGGGAGAGCTGCTCTGCAGGAAGGTCTGGATAGGCTGGAAGACTGGGCCAGCAAGAACCTTATGAAGTTAAACAAAGAAAAGTGTAAGATCATGCACCTGGGAAAACATAATCCAGGAATGCAGCACAGACTGGGATCCACCTGGCTGGAGAGCAGCTCTGTCGAAAGGGACCTGGGGGTCCTGGTGGACAGGAAGCTCAACATGAGCGAACAGTGTGCTGCTGCGGCCAAGAAGGCCAACAGGATGCTGGGTTGCATCAAAAAGGGCATCACCAGCAGAGAGAAAGAAGTCATCATCCCACTCTACTCAGCGCTTGTCAGGCCACACCTGGAGTACTGTGTACAGTTCTGGTCCCCTCTATACAAAAAGGATGTGGACAGGCTGGAAGGGGTCCAGAGAAGGGCCACCAAGATGATCAAAGGACTGGGAAGCCTGCCATATGAGGATAGGCTGGGAGAACTGGGTTTGTTCAGCCTTGAGAAAAGGAGGCTTAGAGGGAATCTCATCACCATGTACCAGTACTTAAGGGGTAGCTACAAAGAAGATGGAGACTCCCTTTTTACACGGAGTCCCATGGAGAGGACAAGGGGTAATAGACACAAATTGCTCTTAGGGAGATTCCGATTGGACATCAGAGGGAAATTTTTCACAGTGAGGACAGTCAACCATTGGAATAATCACCCCAGGGAAGTGGTTGACTCGGCCACGTTGGACACCTTCAAGAGTCATCTGGACAGGGTGCTGGGCCATCTTGTTTAGACTGTACTCTTCCCAGAAAGGTTAGACTAGATGATCCCTGAGGTCCCTTCCAACCTGTGATTCTGTGATTGTTTTCGATAGAGCAGTCGCAATCACCATAGTTGACTTCAATACATTCAAGGTGTTCCTTAATGTAGAGTGCAACTCCTTCACCTCTTCTACCTTGCCTGTCTTTACAAAAGAACTTGTAACCGTCCGTTGCGATCCCCCAGTCATTTGAGTTGTCTGACTCTTACCCACCAGCTTCTTCCCACATGTGGGAATACGGAATATTCCAAAGGTGTGAGAGCATGGTCAGAACAGCTCACACTCCAGTTGCTTTTGGCTAGAAAATTAAAATGGTTCATCAGTTTTGTCATGTAAATCTGTGGAAAGAAGGCTGCATAGGAGTACAAGAGTAAAGAAATACATTATGTTCATGTTTTATATTCATGCTGGACAGAGTTGTTAAAAATCAAAGGTCTAAGCTGCTACGCTGTTATACCTTGGGCAGTTTATTTGTAATTTTTACCAGAATATTTACCTTAGCGTACCCTGAGGTGTTACTGAAAAGCTGTGTCAGGAAATTGTCCTCAGCTGAGGATAGAAAAGAGATGGGAATATGTCCAAATGGTAACTGCCAGCACCTTTCAAACTGCATGCAGAAAATTGTTTGGCCAAATGAGGATTTGGGTCCTGGTTCAAAACTTCACACACAAACCTCTGCAAATCTGATTAGCTGTTCTGTTCTCAATAATATAAGCAGAAAATCATGGATCTAAAGGAGTATTCCCTTGGGTTATTAATAGCTGGGCATATCATACAGGTGAGTGTTCAATGCTGATAGACCAAAATCCTTCACTTCAGACCTCTAGGCTGGTCTGCTTCCCTGCAGCATAGCTGAGTAGCCAAGATCAAGGCAATAGACACACCACATATGCATAGCTAACTACAGCAGAGGCACTAGAAGCAAGGATGGACTGCATTCACTATTAGGTACATCTTTACTGTTCACAGCTAGGTTTAATAGTCTGGCTAGAACAGGATCTGTTTTGATAGGGTGTCTGGTTAACAAATAGTTATTTATCTAAAGCATAAAGAGATTTCTGAGTAACATAGCCTATTCCATTACTCAGCTAGTTAGTTGAAGCTAATATATCAAAGTTCTTCTCATTGTTTTGTCCTAAATTCTTGGCCTCATTCCTAAAACTAATGCCTAAATGTGTGTTGTACTTACAAATCCAATCCTACAGGAACCCTACAGCTATACAAGGTGATTTGCATACATGTCTGGCAGGACATTCTTCAGTTTTTTTTTCTACCTGTAGCAAACATGTACATCAAGCTTCCATAAACCAGCAAAAAAAATCAGATTAAGTTACAGGCACACACAGTGATGTATTTGTTATTATCTTCAGTGAGCTGATGTATGGAATTAATTAAAATAATAAAATGTGCGATACTCGCAGCTCAGTATTTCATTACACATGAAAGACAATAATGTTTTCCATGTGAAAACGTGCTGCGCCTCAGGACTTTTTAAAAGAGGCAACAAAACAATGTCATCGACCACCCAGAATAATAAGGACCTGCTTAGAATCTGGTGCTTATGGATAATAACTAAATCAAATCTTCAAGAATAGCACAACATCAAGGAACAGTTTGTAAACAGAGAACTGATGATGATGCCAAGTTGGTCTACTTATTCACTGACCCTAGTACATGTACCTCTTTCCCTCCAAAGAGTGTTTGTTGTCATTTCCCATAAGGAGACAATGTACTTGGAGTTACATTGTAGTGTAGCTGTACGCTTCTACGGGAGAACTTATCTTGGGCCGCATATCTCCGGGACACAGGGCTCTACCCACCCTGGGGACAGTGATGCACAGACATCAATATGATGGATACAAAATGTCCGTTTATTTAGCTGCGTCACATGCTTATATAGCTCTTGCGCTTCCTGTTCCTGCCACTCCTATGGGGAGGAGTCTATCTTTCCGTCACATCCCGTGATCTTCCGGTCGCCGATCCCTGTCTATTCCCCTACATCTCCCCCTCCCCATGCTACTAAAAATTCTACAAAGCTACTTGCGTAAGCAGATACATATTGCGGTCAGGTCTATATTCATGTAACTCTCGCAGGCGCTCTTTGATTTGTCTTATAACACAGCATAACAATGGCAGCCCACAAGTAACCATGATTACTACACACAAGATCCCCCCAATTATTACTATCCAATCCCAGTTCATATCTCTCTTTTGCCACCCTTTCCCAGTGTCGCTCTCGTTGCAATATTGCTTGCAATCTTGTCAAGGAGCTCATTTCTTTTCCCAATGGTACGGCTAGCATGAGGATCCATGTCAGCAGACCCTGCAAAGAGACAACTCAGAAAGGGATTATTCATTGTACATCCTTGCACAGTTCTGCTTTCACACACTTTGCAGGCACCCATTCTATGTGCCCTTCATTCTCAACCGCGGCGTAGCCCCTCCCCAGGCATCTCAGTTTCCATCCTCTCTCCCATTGCTCACTGCCTGGGAACCTTACTCGTACCTGCGGATAGCGCTCGCCTGCTTGAGCTTTGCCAAAGTGCTTCTCCACTGCTGTAACTTGCTCCTGCCCGCGTATAAAATGATTAAGCAAATATAATGCACGCATTAAAATAGTTTGCTGAGCTGCTATGGGTATAGCTCCCTTATACCCCTCCCCCTCCCCAAGCTGTATTATTTTTGCTTTCAAGGTGCGATGAGCGCGTTCAACTATTGCCTGCCCCGTGCTATTGTAAGCAATGCCATGTTTTAATACAATATTCCAAGCTTTACACCATTCTTCGGTACTTCGAGCCCGAAAGCATGGTCCATTGTCTGTTTTTATCTCGGTGGGCTTTCCAAGCCACGCCATTACCGTGGTCCAATGCGCAGTCAAGTGCGTTGTGGTCTGCTTCCGATGTTGAGTAGCCATGATGACTCCACTATATGTATCAATTGTAATTGCCAGGTGCCGTCCGGGGGCCAACTGTGGACATTCAGTAAAGTCAGTCTGCCAGATAGCATTTGCTTCCAGTCCTTGAGGGTTGACTCCTGCCTCCCACAATGGCGAGTGCTGACAGTAAGGACAGGTGGCTACTACTTCTCTTGCTGCTCTTATTGAGATGCCACACTCCTTTGCCAAGGCTTTAGCACCCAGGTGCAGTTGTTCATGCAGTTTCTTTGCCTCCGTCAATGTCCAGACTCCCGCGGCTGCCTCATCAGCCATGCGATTCCCCTCAATCAGTGGTCCAGGCCCCGTCTGATGACTGCGAATGTGAATTACTGTCACAGTTGCTCCTCGCTGTGATAAAGCAACCTCTAGCATCAAGGCAATTTCCGTGTGTGGTACACCCTCTTGTTTCATGGACGTGACTAATTTATACACGTATAAGGAGTCTGTGCACACATTTATATGCCGATCTATATCCTTTCGCAGGGCCATCTCTAGCGCTTTCACCTCCAGCCACTGCACACTTTTACCCTGCTCCTCATACATCTGGCACATCCAACTATTCTCTTGTTTCCACACTACTGCCGCTCTGTTCGTCTTCGAGGAAGCGTCTGTGAAATATGTTGGTCCTGGGTGAGGGGTATCCAAAACTCTACTATCCACACTCAAATCCACCACTTTGGCTGTCTCGGCCCACCTCTGTACCGTGCCTGTGACGATTTTCCCTGGGTATGAGTATACTGCCAATTGTATATCCTCTTCACTCTCTACCACCTTCCGCCATTTCTCCCCATTCCACGGCACTGTCAGCTTATCTGGCTCCTTCCCAAAGATTCCCTTGCTTTCCCGACGCAGACGCCAAATCATTCCCCTGGCTACCTTGACTTTTGTGGAGAACGCATCCTTGGGAACCTTCTGATATACCCATCGCAGTGGTTTTTCTTCCCCTGCCTGTATTTGATATAGCAATCCTAATCCTCCACCGGCAGTCAGAATCCAACCTGCAATTAATTCCTCCTGGGGGTCCCACCGCCATACTCCTTCCTTTTGCATTCGACGTTCTATCATCTGCAACTGCTGGACTGTCTCAGGGTCTAAACTCCTGGGCTCCCATGGGTCGGTCCCTTTCAGCAACGCATAGAAAGGTTGCATCTCCTCACCGGTGATGCGCACGAATGTCCGCAACCACTGCAGTGCTCCTACCAGCTTCTGTACATCGTGTAAATTTTTAACCCTAGGTGTAAGTTTAATAGGCTGAGCTTGTATGCAATCCCCTTGTAATCTAGCACCCAGAAATCCACACACTGGTCCTCGTTGTACCTTTGCCTCAGCTACCTTGAGGCCCTGTCCCGCAAGGCCCCTTTGGGTGTCTGAAAAGACTTGTTCACACAGTGCCTCGGTGGGCGCAGCTATGAGGACGTCATCCATGTAGTGGATCATGTAGATTCTCTCCCGATACTGTCGCCTTACTTGCTGCAATGCAGAAGCCACATACCTCTGGCAGATCGCTGGAGAATTTTTCATCCCCTGCGGAAGTACTGTCCACTGCCATCTACTACCTGGTTCTGCGCGGTTCACCGCGGGTAGAGTAAAGGCAAATCTCTTTCTATCATCTGGATGTAGTGGAATGCTGAAGAAGCAGTCTTTGATATCTAAAACAATGACTCGCCATCCTTTCGGGACAGCACTCAGATCTGGTAGGCCAGGTTGGAGAGGCCCCATGTCCTCCATTTGGTGATTTACTGCTCTAAGGTCATGCAGCATCCTCCATTGGTTTTTATCTTTCTTTTTTACAGCAAAGATAGGGGTGTTCCACGGGCTCATCGAGGGCTCTAGGTGCCCTGCTTCGTGCTCTCGTTTTACTATAGCTCTTACAGCCTCTGTTTTCTCTGTTGTCAGGGGCCACTGCTCCACCCAGACGGGCTGTTCGGTTTTCCACACTAACTTGTGGTGACGAAGCCCCTCTGAGGCAGTGGCCCTTATGCTAAATTTCTCAACCCGATCCCCATCTGGGCAAGGGCGTCTCGCCCTAACAAGGGGCTTGCTACCCCATCTGCTACTAGTATGGTCACTACGGCCGTGAGGAGCTTCCCTGCCTCCTCGTCCATGACTTCGAGTTTCACAGGGCAAGTACTAGTCCTCGTTTGTTGTTCTCCTCCTACCCCTATTATACGCTTTCCCATGGCGAGGGGCCAAGTTGGTGGCCACCGTTCGAGTGGCATCACTGTGACATCTGCCCCGGTATCCACTAACATTCCCAGGCATATCCGTGCCGGGCAACTCAGCTCTTGCGGGGTAATCATCACTGCTGCCATGGGTCTCTCGTTACAGCCTATGACCAAGGCCACGCGGGGGCTGTAACCTGCAAATCTTGCTGGTTCTGCTCCCCTGCCTGAAGGTTCACTCCCCCTTGGCCCGCTATGGTGGGCCAAGCTCCTGGCACTGGCACCATGATGGGGGCCATTTGACTCACAGGAGGCACGAATCCCCCTCGCTTCACCCTCCTTTGGCCATTTCCCGGCTTTGTGGTTGGACAATCTCTTGCCAGGTGTCCTGGCTTCCCACACACCCAGCACCTCCCTACTGGGCGCGCTCCTCCTCCATTACGTCCTCCCCTTTCCCCTAGCAGGCACCCAGCTTTAAAGTGCCCTTGCCGTCCACACAAGTGACATCTCGGCCCCACCCCGGCTGCTTGCACCATCACCCTTTCTTCGCTTCCACAGTCAGGGTTCTGGCAGACGTGCGCTCCCGCACCGCCATGCTGATTCAACGCCTCCTGGCGCAAGACATGCCTAATGGTTTGACCCAATGAAGCCCCCACCGCCAGGGTACGGAGGATATCTTGTGTTTGCGGATTTGCTTGATTTCGGAGGCAATCCATAAGGACTGCCTCCTTGGCTGCTGGTGGCAATTCTGATTCTATAATAGCCTTCTGCAACCTGTCACAAAACATTGTAAATGGCTCTGCTAGTCCTTGCTGTATCTTTTGCCAAGGTTCTGCTTTTTTCTCATACCTGCCCACTTCGCTATACGCTTTGCGGGAACTCTCCGTTACCGCTTGCAGCTCCCTGCCCCTTAATTCTGCTGCTTGCAACTGCGGGGTTTCCAGTCCTTGACTTCTGCCAGTGAGCCGGTCAAGGGTGGTCCCTCTCAGCGGGTGGCCCGGAACTGCCACCGCTTGCTGTACGAGGGCATGGCAGGCACTGTGCATTGCCTCCTTCCAAAGTATGTACATTGTGGGAGCCAATATTGCTTTCGCCAACTGCTTAGCATCAGCGGGGGTCAACGGCGCTGCATGCGCAGCGTCCAGCAGCAATCCTACTCCTTCGTCTTTCAGCCCCTTTTCTCTAATTTCTCGCCATAAACTTCGCACTAGCTTGGCATCTATCGGCGTTCACTCCACCCCTCCTCCTGGAGCTAGTCGGACAGGGAAGATCCCGGGCATCTCTATCCTTACCCCATCGAGGCTACAATCTCTGGCTATCAGCCGCCAGTTAGGTAACTCGACTGACTGTCGCTGGGGCGCCCCCTTCGTTAAGAGTCCTGTCTGCCGCCGAGTTACTTCCCCTAGTGCGCGTATAACCTGCTGCAGCTGCCGCAGCACGTCCTCCGGGGACCCCTCCGGAGCTGCAGCGCTCCGGACCTCCCCTTTTGGCGGTCCCTCTCCTCCCTCACTCTGACTGGTCCTCCGAGTCCCTGCTGCCTTATGCCTCTTTTTTGCGCGCTGGAGGCAAGCTGCCCCCTCTTCCCACATGTGGGCATCGGTTTCTCCCCCAATTTCTGATTCGCTGCTACTCGAGGTTGTTCTATACCCACCCTGTCCTCCCCTCCAGTCACTCCAATCCCCCTCCTCGTCCGACTCCCATCTCAAGGGTTGCCCCGGGAGCCAGTCTCGAGGGTCGGGCAGAGGGCGGTGCCGCTGCCGGCGCTGATCATCTTTCTCCTTCCGCTCCGTCACTCCCGCTGCGTCCGCTGCCACGTCCCCCTCCCCGCGCCTGTGCCAAATCGTCCCAGGGGTATGCGGGGGGGGGGCATTCCAAGGTTCCTGCTGGCTCAACAGGGAACACCGCCGCTTCCCGATCCACCTCCTTGGGAGCCTCAGACTGAGTCTCTGGCCAGGCTACTCCGTCCGAACTCTCCCCTTCTTCCCCATCCCCCGCGATGCTTGCCCCTGTCTGCGTCCCCACTGCCCATCCTGGGTCTATTTCCGGGCTACTGTCGCCTGTAGCACCGTGCAGGCACAGCCGCGCCTGCCGCCACGTCTCCTGATCATCCCGAGCCTTCAATAGTAACCGGTGTATCTTTCCCCAGAGCTGTATGTACTGGGGTTTTCCCATCATAGCCCTTTCGGCTAACTCCTCTTTAATTCTCACCCAATTATCTTTATTAAATATGTCTGCGGGGCTCCGTATGAGCCCCTGCGTAATCATCCATTGGATGGCCTTTGAGGTAGGCGCCTTCGATATCGAAGTACCATATTCCTTCCCCAATCCCTTCAGTACCTTTACGACTGATTCCATGGCGCGCCCGCCATCCTGCGGCTCCCCGTCCCGCCCCTGCGTGCCCCAAGCTATCATTTCTCCCCGGCGAACTTGCCATGCCGCCCCGCCGATCACGTCGGGGTCACCACTTGTAGCTGTACGCTTCTACGGGAGAACTTATCTTGGGCCGCATATCTCCGGGACACAGGGCTCTACCCACCCTGGGAACAGTGATGCACAGACATCAATATGATGGATACAAAATGTCCGTTTATTTGGCTGCGTCACACGCTTATATAGCTCTTGCGCTTCCTGTTCCTGCCACTCCTATGGGGAGGAGTCTATCTTTCCGTCACATCCCGTGATCTTCCGGTCGCCGATCCCTGTCTATTCGCCTACATTGTAGCTATAGGTCATAGCAGATCCTGGGAGTGGCATAGAGGATGTCCCGGTTTTGGATGGGATAGAGCTAATTTTCCTCACTGTAGCTGGTACAGTCTGTTTTGGATTTGGTATGAGAATAGTGCTGATGGCACCTTGATGTTTTAGTTGTTGTTAAGTAGCTGCTAAGTGTTTCTAAATAGTGCTTATACTAGTCAATGACCTTTCCAGCTTCCCATGCTCTGCTAGGGGCACAAGGAGATGGGAGGGGAGGGAAGACAGCCATGCCACCACCCGGAACACTATCCTGGGTCTTGAAAAACAAGTGTTATGGCGACATGGCACCCCAGAAAGAACTGAATCAGACAACAGGACTCATTTCTGAAATAGCCTCATAGACACCTGGGCCAAAGAAGACAGCACTGAGTGGGTGTATCACATCCCCTATCATGCAACAGCCTCTGGGAAAATCGAAAGATACAATGGACTGTTAAAAACTACACTGAGAGCAATGGGGGGTGGAACATTTAAACACTAGGATACACATTTAGCAAAAGCCACCTGGTTACTCAACACGAGGGGATCTGCCAATTGAGCTGGCCCTGCCCAGTCAGAAATCCTACATACTGTGGAAGGGGATAGAGTACCTGTAGTGCATGTCAAAAATATGCTGGGGAAAACAGTCTTGGTTATTCTTGCCTCAGGCGAAGGCAAACCCATTCGTGGGATTGCGTTTGCTTGAGGACCTGGGTGCACTTGGTGGGTGATACAAGAGCATGGAGGACTCTGGTGTGTACCTCAATGGGATTTGATTTTGGGTGAAAACAGCCAATGAACTGAATGGTATGCTGTTAATTGCTATGTAATGTTGTATGTCATCACTACTATGGTTGCTATATGCCATATCAATGGTATGATGGTGGGAATCTCCCAAATTAATTTTAAAAATTAACTTTCATTGAACCAAGCAAAGTGCAGTGGTGCTAGAACAAGGACTAATAGTGCAGCGATAATGGAACAAGGACTGACTTCGGCATGCAACAATCCAACCCCACACACACCATCTCTCTGAAAGACTCATACAATACATGGAACCCAAAGTCATGGACTAAATGAACTCAATGGACATTTCACAGACATTTTACAGGGGTGGTCCATGGACTAGGGGAATGATAAATGAAACCTGTATATTCTAAAAAAGGATGAGAAGGCCCCTGACTGATGAGGATTAAAGGATGAGGAACCCCCCTGAGTGTTTGTTTTTCCTGCTAGTTTGCATACCTGTGCCTCTAGGGTCGGGGTAGGTTTTCCATCCCACTTCCTCATGTCCTCTGTCCTCTCCGTGGTCACGCAGGTAAAGCCATAGGGTGCCCCTTGGTGTGTATCCTGTCTCCTGAGCAAAGGGATGCTTATTCCTAATGGCTGAGATACTGGTCCGTACTGGTGGGGAGTAGGACATATCTTCTTTGAGTTTCTGGACCTCCCGGGACAGTTTCTCCACAGCCAAGACGAGGGAGGAAGAGAGATTTGCTTCATACTCCAGGAGTTTAACAATCAACTTCGCCCCTGTTGGTGTCTCGTCATCTTTCCAAGACATTACTGCCAATGAGTTCCCATGTGTCAATGGTGCACTCCGTACAAACTTCCACCACATGGGTCATGTGCACTCAGCTTCATCTGGATCTTTGGATGACTGTTGATCGTCCAGGTCACTGTAAATCACCTCAAGCACGGCTAGTTCCCTCAGGTACTGGATACCTTTCTCCATGGTCATCACTTTTCCTAGACAAAATACAATATCTTCCTTGAAGGGGTACCTTTCTCTCATACCTGACAGGAGTCGCCTCCAGAGGCTGAGGGCTTGTGTTCCTTTTCCAATTGCTTTGTCAATGCTCCCTTCCCTGGAGTGGGATCCCAGTTGTTTGGCTTCCTTCCCCTCTAATTCCAGACTACTGGCCCCATTATCCCAGCATCGGAGCAGCCAGGTGATAACGTGCTCACCTGAATGACGCCCGAAATCTTTCCATATATCCCACAACTCACTCAAGGATAGGGATTGGGTAGTTTCCGTTTCTTGTATGAGTTCTTCCTCTTCCTCCTCCTCTTCTTGTGATGGCCCTGGTTCTTCGTCATCTCTTTCTAAACGAGTTGACCTTCTCTTCCATGATTTCTTCTTGAGTATAGGGGTGACTGATACTGGCACAGGTTGGTCCTCTGATTTAGCTGCAATGCTTGTCACCGGAGTTGGAGTAGCCCGCAGCATCTATCTTGGGGGTTTGAGTGTCCGCAGGGTTTGTCACTTTCCTTTTCTTTGTCTTTTTTAGATCCAGACCCTTGGGGGTACTGAATAGTGTTAAATAGGGCTTGATAGGCACGGGCCAGGCCCCAGCTCATTGCAGTGATTTGTATCTCTCTGGAATTGCCAGGGTGACAACATACTTCCTCCAAATATTCTGCAAATCTTTCAGGATTCTGCACTTGTTCAGGGGAGAAGTCCCACACCACGGGGGTTGCCCACCGTCTTAGGCGTTTGCCCATACTATCCCACATACCCTGCCACCCATAGCTATCAAGCCTTGGGGCAGATCTCTGGATTATATTCTTAACTTGCTTATTAACCTTAGACAGAACTGAAATTGTCTGCCAAAACAATATCATCAGATGTATCTTGACTACCCAAGGATGTTCAAGATACTGAAAAGTTGTTGTAATGAAGGAGGAGACATTATATAAAATGGTAGCTAAGGTGCCATTCTGTATTTCCTCCATAAAAACCTCTCAGAGGAGGAGGTCTAATTGCCTCCATGAGGTGGTAGCCGAAGTACAGTAATGGCTTCCATGCAAGTCCCAAATAACCGATAACGGTCAAGGCTAGTGTTTTAATAACAGATCTCCTAAGCAAAACATCTCTAATCACTGCAGAGTACAGCAAAGTACAAAATCAACAGCAATTTCTAACGTGTACTTCCAAATCAGCATGGTAGAGACTGGACAAACTAATATTGAGAACAGATTAATCAATGCTGTGACCAGCAACTGTTATTATCTCAAACCCTTTGTGCCCCACATTGGGCGCCAAAAAGGACTGTCGTGGTTCAGCCTCAGTCGCCAACTAAACACCACGCAGCCACTCGCTCACCCCCCCCGTGGGACGGGGCAGAGAATCGGAAGAGCAAAAGCACACAGACAAAATAAGAAAACCACAAAACCTGTGGGTACAGATAAGAACAGTCTAATAATTAAAATAATAATTATGATAATGATAATTATCATAGTAATAACAGTAATTATATTATAATAAAAAGGATAAGGGAAAAAGGGAAAAAAACAGAAGCACAAACGATACAACCGCTCACCACCACCGACTGACGCTGCCTGTCCCCGAGCTGTGATTGCTGCCTCCCTCCCCCAGCCAGCCCTTCCCAGTTAACATACTGGGCATGACGTTACATGATATGGAATATCCCTTTGGCCAGTTTGAATCCGCTCTCTTAGTTGTGCCCCGTCCCTTCCCGGCTTCTTGTGCACCCGGCAGAGCACGGGAAGCTAGAAATATCCATGACTAGTACAAGCGCTACCCAGCAACAATGAAAACATCTGTGTGTTATCTCAACATTGTTTTCATACTAACTTCAAAGCACAGCACTATACCAGCTACAGTGAAAAAAAATTAACTCTGTCCCAGCTAAAACCATGACAACTCGTGCCACAAGGATGATGAGGTCATGAGTCTTGTAGAAACAGTGCTCTGAATTGCTGAATGCACTCTAAAAACCTAGGTGCCATGGCAGTTGCAAAACCAAAGATTTGTACTGATAGCAAGTGGTCTGAAGGGAGGTGATTCGAGACAGCCAGCATGGCTTCACAAAGGGCAAGTCTTGCCTGAGCAACTCTCATGGTTTTAGTTGGGATAGAGTTAATTTTTTTTCACTATAGCGGGTATAGTGCTGTGGTTTGCATCACGGCTCAGGGACTGGCAGCAGCAGTCTGCAGGTGGTGAGCAGTTACATCATTTGGGCTTTCATTTCTCTCTCTCATTATTTTCCTTTTCATTATTATTGCTGTTATTACTAGTACATTTTAATTATTAAACTGTTCTGATCTCAACCCATGAGTTTTCTTGCTTTTGCTCTTCTGATTCTCTGCCCCATCCCACTGGGGTGGGGGGACTGAGCAAGTGGCTATGTGGTGCTTAGTTGCTGACTGGGGCTAAACCATGATGCCAACCTAGCAGCCTTCTACGATGGAGTGACTATAATCAGTGGACAAGGGAAGAGCTATGGATGTCATCTATCTGGACTTCTGTAAGGCCTTTGTCATGGTCGGCCACAGCATCCTTCTGTCTAAACTGGAGAGAGACAGATTTGATGGGTGGACTGTTCAGTGGATAAGGAATTGGCTGGATGGTCACATCCAGAGAGTAGTGGTTAATGGTTCGATGTCCAGATGGAGACCGGCGACGAGTGGTGTCCCTCAGGGGTCTGTACTGGGACCAGTACAATTAAATATCTTCATCAGTGACATAGACTGTGGGATCGAGTGCACCCTCAGCACATTTGCAGACAACACCAAGCTGAGTGGTGCAGTTGACACTCCAGAAGGATAGTATGTCATCCAGAGAGACCTAGACAAGCTGGAGAGGTGGGCCTGTGAGAACCTCATGAGGTTCAACAAGGCCAAGTGCAAGGTCCTGCGCCTGGGTCAGGGCAACCCCTGGTATCAGTACAGGCTGGGGGATGAAGGGATTGAGAGCAGCCCTGCAGAGAAGGACTTGGGGGTACTGGGGGATGAAAAGCTGGACATGAGCCAACAATGTGCACTTGCAGCCCAGAAGGCCAACCATATCCTGGGCTGCATCAAAAGAAGCATGGCCAGCAAGTTGAGGGAGGTGATTCTCCCCCTCTACTCCACTCTGGTGAGACCTAAACTGGAGAACTGCATCCAGCTCTGGAGCCCTCAGCACAGAAAGGACATGGACCTGTTGGAGCAGGTCAGGAGGAGGGCCACAAAAATGATCCAAGGGCTGGAGCACCTCTCCTATGAAGAAAGGCTGAGAGAGTTGGGGTTGTTCAGCCTGGAGAAGAGAAGGCTGCAGGGAGACCTTATTGCAGCCTTGCATTACTTAAAGGGGAACTATAGGAAGGATGGGGACAACCTCTTTAGCAAGGCCTATTGTGACAGGACAAGGGGTAATAGTTTTAAACTAGAGGAGGGTACATTTAGACTGGATATAAGGAATAAATTTTTTACTGTGAGGGCGTTGAGACACTGGAACAGGTTGCCCAGAGAGGTGGTAGATGCCCCATCCCTGGAAATATTCAAGGTCAGGTTGGATGGGGCTCTGAGCAACCTGATCTAGTTGAAGATGTCCCTGCTCACTGCAGGGGGTTTGGACTAGATGACCTCTAAAGGTCCCTTCCAACATCAACAACTCTATGATTCCTTCTGTGATTGTGAGTTTCATCTGTTAAGATGACAGAAATGTGCACTGAGCCAAGAAAGCATTCAGGATTTGTTTGCATTGTTTGTGACTTTCAAAGCTGTCTTACCAGACAAGGAATTTGATTTCTAGTCAAGACAACACCTTAGGAGAGCATCAGGAAATTTGTCTTTTGCCATCCAATTAATCCTCATTGCCTTCTCTGTATTGCTGAAGATTCTAAGCATGATCAATGATCGAATTAAGTATCCATGATTTATAAAAATCACAAGAACACTGTCATAAGTTTTTTTTTTTTTCCCCACCAAAATATTCTGATGTTTATCATTCTACCCCTCTTTAATACAGATCAGGGAAGCCCATGGATACTTATTGATTATCTTTATAATTTGCTCAGTCCCAAGGATACCCAGTGCATTTTGAGTCACTTACTAGCTTCACCACAGAAACTAGTGTATATCCATCCTGTATGTAATTACCCTGTTATTTCAGTTATACTATTCTAAATACCCAACCTGCTTATGTTAAAAAGCTGACTTGTATACATTCATGCAAATTTCAGTCACAGCTCTGGCTGCAGTGTAAACATACTTAAAACCTTTGAAGAGCAATATCTTAGAAAATACATACATTCATCTTTGGTATGCTAATATAGAGGCAGAAACTAAAACATAAGGCAGAATAGCACCAGTATTAACAGACTTCAGAACTTAAAAAAAATCTTAGACTTGTATTATGTTTACTAAGCACGGAGTATTTTCCTAAGCATTTTAAAATTCTGTCTCCTAATAAGATACAAATCAGCAGGCTAGAGGGAAGTTTAAAGTCTTACCAGCTTTTGAGCAGAAATAACTACTGATAGCAGCTATAGTTTGGCAGATATGTGTTCCAGCATTTTGGGATCCAATGAGATTGGAGACAGTTCAAGATGGAGAACTGTCTGCTGGGTAAAGAAATGCACACTAGTGAGGAAGTCTTGCAACAAAATTCTCCAGAGCACTACATGAATACTCCACATAACAGCACAAACTCAGCTTACAGAGCCTTAATCCTGAGTGCTCATATCAAAGCATGTCAGGATGAGACCCCTACATCTAGGATATCTGAGGTGTTCTCCTCTACACATCAGTAGAAGGTCTTTCATAATTGAGGCTAACTGTCAGAAGTTCTCATCCTGATTAAACTGTTCTTGAGAAATAGTGGATAGGATCAGCTTCTGTCTGTAGATGTAGCTATACCCAAAGCTGCTACATACTTGAGTCTGATCCAGTTACTCGGTACAGGAGAAAGGTTCCATCTGGTTCCATCTTCAGCTGAACTACCATGTGATTCCACTGCCATCACTGAAGAAGGGAAACCATCCTAGTAAAAAAAAAGTCCAAATCTTCTGTTCAGGGGTCTGCATGCTTCCCAGCAAATGGGTAAATCCATCCTTACAGACAGATGATCAGATTTTGAAGAGTAGCAAAGTCCCAGAGAGATCATACAGAGCTATAATTCACAGTTTAAACTAGAGTGATGAAGGGGAGATGTGTTTTGTTCCTTTTTGTAATGTCCCTGGGCATTACTGTTTGGCAAGCCTCTAAGTAAATTGAGCCCCAGGGTTCAATTTTAGGGCCAGTGATCTTTAATATTTTTATAAGTGATATGGATGTACACTTGAGTCTTACATTAAGTAAGTTTGCTGATTATACTAAGTTAGGAGGAGCTGTGGATTCCCTCAAGGGCAGAGAGGCCTTACAGAAAGATCTGGATAGACTAGAGAGCTGGGAAGTCACCCACCATATGAAATTTAACAAGAGCAAGTGCTGATCTCCTCTCTCTGGAGACCAGCAATAGGACACGAGGAAGTGGAATGAAGCTGTGTCAGGGGAAGTTCAGACTGGACATTAAGAAAAGGTTCTTCACTGAGAGGGTGGCTGGTCACTGAAACAGGCTCCCCAGGGAAGTTGTCATTGCACCAAGCCTGTCAGAGTTCAAGGAGTGTCTGGATGATGCTCTTAGAGATATGGTTTAGTTTTAGGTAGTCCTGTGAGGGGCAGGGAGTTGGACTTGATGATCCTTATGGGTCCCTTCCAACTTGAGATATTTATGGTTCTATGATTCATAGAATAGTAGGCATTCTGCAGCAAAGTTCAAGGATGTGGGATGGCGATGGCATAGTAATAGAAATAACCATTTCTACAAATGCTGAACATTATTTGGATATAGAATAGTGTATTTCTCCTATTCTTTATTGCTTTCATGTGATTGCTGATGAAAAGCTGGGCTGAAAGCAAGTCAGGCTTGTAAAAAAGAACAGCTTTTATTTTTAGAAATAAATATTTTTCCTCTGAAGCTGTATCTCAAACCCTTTGCACAAAAATTCACCTTCTGATTGTGGGCCCTTCAGAGCAGAAACAACATCCATATCATTACTTTATGAATTTGTTTGTAGGCAGAAATGACACATGGCCTTTTTAACTGAAATTAGAAGGTTACCTGTGTCAGATTTTATGCCAAAGACTAACTCTGCAATTCCCTAGCCCATTTAATGGATCTTACTGGTTTTGATTCTTACATTTATGCCTCAGGCAAACAATTTATACTACAAGCAATTGAATATCCAAAACTATTTTCTTACAGACTTATGTTCTATATCCACAATTCAATGTCCTAACTCACCATGTACTACACACCCCACCCCAAGGTACCACCCTATCTGGTTAAGCATCGGTATGTGCTATGACTCACTTACTTAAAGCTGTATTAATATAAGGTATGTATGTCTTGGCTGGTCAGCTGATACAAAACATAAGCTGTGCATATATGTTTATGTTAACAGCAGATTTTTGAAACTTGTAAAAAATGCATTTACCCTTTGACACTTCACTGGTTGAACCAGATGACCTCTTGAGGTCTTATCCAACCTGAATCATTTTGTGATTCAACATTGTTAAAATTAATTTACCTTTGGACACCTCAGCAGTTGGACTCATCCAACCTGAATTATTTTGCAGTTCAGTGCTGGTTTCAAATTTAGTTAGAATTGTCCAGCATGTTCAAATATTATTAAGTGTGGAGTAGCAGAGACATGGACTGATGGGTGATGATTGTGTAAGCCTTGTTTTCTCAGAAAATCAGGCTAGCATAGCATACCCAGCAATGGGCTCTGGGACTGGCACTTCAGTGTTTCTAGCTCAGGCTCTGCTTCTTGTATTGCCAAGGTTTACCTTCAGTATCTGTTCTACAAATTTGCTCCATGCCTGACATTACTGAAAGGAAGCCTAATGACACTATAAGCTATTATCACACACTTTAACAATCACCTATTTGATTTTAACATAATATAGGATACATAAGATAAGCCAGTTTTTATTATGGTATTATATATTTGTTTTAAGGCTGTGGTCTTGTTTTCTTTTGCAGAGAAGCTGGTCATCCATAAAAAAATGTTCTTATTAATGACTTCTCATATACTTGTAATTACAAGCTGACACCTTTTCCAGCCACTCTTTAGTCCTAGAATTGCATCATATGACAAATACATCTTAACATCCGTTGCTGCAAGATCTAAAGAATTCTAAGATGTCATTCAAGTTCCTTTTGGTAATTTCTTGCCATCATATTGTGGCAAATCCTTTCTGTTTAATTGTATCAAAGGTATATTCTGTATGTTTACTCCTTTTGGAGATATTCAGGTTGTCATAACCATAGTTATAAAAAGATACAACTAACAATGTTTAACAATACTTAAAGAGCACTTTTTTCCTAGCTAATTTGTCTAATGAAATATATCTCTCCCTTTAAATTAATTAGTACTATTGGTAGCTGTTAAATTCTATTTATTTTCCTTTACATTGCTTATAGGATCCTTTTTGGTAATATGAGAAGGTTTATTTTCTTAATGATTGTGTTCTTTTCTATTTGTTGAACACTAAAAGATGGCCCTATTTCTTTTGCTTAATAATTATTTGTTTACCAATGCAGTGTCACAGGTGAATTATTAAGAGAAGCCATCATTGAATGATAGTTAAACAATGACAATTAAATGGTGATTAAAAATAATTAAGTTACAACTAAACTGTAATTGAATGGTGATTTAAATAGCAGTCAAACACTCTACTACTTACTACACCTCTATCAATTAACCTAGCTTGTACAGAATATACTTTTAGGCTTAATATAAAATGTCACTTACCTCATTGTAGATATCAGACACCAGGTAAGGGATCTCTCAACCTCAAGGAATAACCTTAAAAGGCATTTCCCACTCAAGGGTAAACCACTGCCATACAGGAGAACTCAACAAACTCTAGAGGGGCTGCAGATATTTATAGCATAAAGTGACTGACTTGTAGTCAAGCCCCCCTTTGGTGTATGTACAGTTGTGCAGCTGTAGCAGTTTTAGTTTCATCTGGTCCCAGCTCAGGCTGGTACTGTTAGCTCCTGATAAGACATGACCTAAATTCCTTAAGTTCCTGAGAAGATATGGCCTAGCACAATTTTGCAAGGTTTGCACAGCAGGGCTGGCTCTAGTCAGGCCTACTTGTCAGTGATGCCTGAACCAAAGTACTGTTAACTCAAAGTGGGTGCACCTGTCACACAGAGCAAACTCATTTTTGTATTAATCACTCGATTTCTGCTTATTTAAAATATCACTGGTTCTTCTGTAATTAACAACTTTAATATTTTTAGTGACTTCCTGTTTTCTATAAGGCATTAGTATAGATTGGCAGACTTTAACCTGTGTTCTGTCTTTTGATAATTTTCAGCCAAAGTTTTGAATATGTCTGCTGAAAAACACTGGTCTACTGAAGATCTTCACTTGTTGTGACTAATTCAAGTCAGCTGCAATGTATTCTGATTTTTATTGGATATGTCAGAGGAGTTCAACATTTTGAATCAAAAAAATTCTATTGCCTTATCTCTTGTTTAGCCTTGCTACAGTGAGATACTGATCATTTCCTTCTGGGAATGGATGTTTTACTGGTGACCTCATTAATAACAGGAGACTCCCCATCTGGTGCCTTTGCTCAGTATCCCTTCAATTTCACAAACTGCATTTGGAATTTTCCTGAGGATTCTGAGTGGCATCAAATGTATTTTATATGGCAATGAAAAAATAATTTTTACTGCAGGACCCTATTTTTACTTTGTAGAACTGCAAAAGCTTCAATGCCATTTCAATCATCAAAAGTATAACTTCAGTGTAGATGATTTGTAATTCCTTATTACAGCTATCATAATGTGAGTCTCCACAGTTCCTCAAATCTGCATTGTTATTACGCTAATATTTTATGGAAATGTGTGTGCTTAAAGTAAAGTTAACTTTACTACCCTGAATTGCCTCACTGACTTGAAAAGAACATCTTCCATTCCAAGCAGTATGGACAAGATTTCACATAAGCTGGACATGTTTGCAATCAGAGCAGGCACTAAGAAGCAGAGGAAGGGGTATGGGAAAAGGAAGGTATAAAAAGGGCAACCTGCAAGGGGGCAATAGGTGGTGGAAACATACTTCTTTTGTTAAACAATTACCAAGAGGCTGGCTTCACTGTAATTTGACCACCACAGCGTTTAAGAGGCCGCTTGAACAGAACTCAGGGTAGGCTTATCTGACTTAAGTGGAGTCAGATATTTCTACTTTTATTACAGACTCAGGACCTCATCATCATCAGAAATGTTGTGTTTTCTCAGGTTTATGTATCCAAGAGTAAGTAAAGACTCTGGATTTTAGCATAAAGGACTGCTTTCAGTTCAGTAAAGGATATCAGGGTAAGAACAGCTCATTCCTGAGGAGAGCAGGGGTGGCTGGGGCTCCTAAGTTAGTAGGGATGGGGCAGCTAAGCAGTGAGAGAAAAAGCACTGGGAAGAAGGAAATAATGAAGAAACAATGGCACAGTGTTTATAGAGTCATCTGGGGGATGGAAAGATGATAGTAACATCCTGTATTAATTAGAAGCTTTAAGCCTCTTACTGGAACAAATGAGTCAGGAGGGTCAAAGGTATTTATGTGACCCACTATAGCATACTGAATAGTTAAAGTCTGACCATTCAGGGACACCAAAATGTACTTCAACAAACACCCACATTTAAAAAACAAAACAAACTAAGCAAACAAAAAAAAGCCCAAACAAAAAAATAAAACAAAAAAAAAAACAAACCAGAAGTTTAAACCTTTATTAGCTACAAAGAAAAGAAAAGCAGGGAAAATGTTTGAGTGAGATTTTTAACCACATCTCTTATTTCCTTTCCCCATAGCTGCAGTAGTGGTTGTTGGTTTTGTTTTGTTTTGTTTCTTATAATAAGGGAAACTGTTGTATTTGGCAGTCTTTTAGGTGCTAGCAATAACTGCTCTTTTTGGATGAGGAAGGTAAGATGATGAGCCAGAGCTGCTGTTATTACTGTTGTGGGAAAAGCCTGAATTTGCCTCCTCAATGATAAATTAAGACAAGCACACACAAAAGGGGAAAGGAAAAAAAAAGACAAGTTAGAAAATGCACCTTCTGTTTCTGTTCCTGACTTTAATTTACAACATTGTTGCTAGAGGAGACTGAGCATAGCACATGGTGACTCCAAGGTTTGGCTTTTGTGAGCATTGAGCTGTTTTAAGGCATTGCTTTCCTCTGCCTCCCTGTTTTAGACTTGCATCAATGCTGCCAAAAAGAGTGAGTTGGCCAGCTAAGACATAAGCTAAAGGCATAGGAAGAGGAACAGAAAGAAGATGATACACATTGGGGAAGAAAAGGGGCACAAGTAAAAAGGTGTGATGGCAGGAATGCAAGCTGTCTTCCAGCAGCTGTGTTTGCTGAAGCTCTCAGCACTGCTCTTGTCAGGGTGTTTCTTAGGACTGAGGAAAGACGACTCAGAGGGGTCACAGTGGATCTAATTGTTTGCCACACAATCTTTTCACAATGAACCTTGCATGGGTACCTAGACACCTTTCTAGCTTTAATCTTTTCTGACTTTTATAGACAATACTATTTTACAGCTTGCTATCTCTGCTCAACACTGTTTCCTGGCTGTCTTTCACCTGTCTGAGCTTCTCTCTGCCTTTGAATATCAGGCAATCAGATAAACTGAGCTGCTGTTCCTATTATAGTTTGAGAACCATGCATAACTTCAAATACCATGATTTACTGTGCTACTGACTGTGTTTTCTTTAAAGAACCATTACACTTTTATTTGAGCTGGAATGGATGCAGGATAAACATCAACTAGCCCTCATTAACCATTTTCTTCCTTGCCTTGGAAGGAAAACCTAATTTTATAAGAAAATAATAGAATCATAGAATCACAGAATGGATTGTGTTGGGAAGGACCTTTAAAGATCATCTAGTTCCACCCCTCTGCCATGGGCAGGGGCATCTTTCACTAGATCAGGTTACTCAAAGTCCCATCCAACCTGACCTTGAACACTTCCAGGGATGGGACATACACAACTTCTCTGAGCAACCTGTTCCAGTGCCTCACCACCTTCACAGTAAAAAATTTAATGAAAGTTTATTTCATGTTTATTTTGCTGTGTCTCTTTTAGGACTGAATGACCTCTCTACCTTTCTTTGTTCCCTGGTGTTCAAAACAGTTGGTCTGGCTGGGCTTCTACACGGGAACCCAAGCCCCCATGATTCTTTCCAGCGAGCAGCAAATGTTCTCTTAACCTACATTTAATTATATATCCCATCCTACAGTCTACTTAGTTCCCATCTTTAACATACAATTTTGGATTAACTGCATAACTTCTTCATACTGACTGAGCTGGACTTTTGTACTTTGGACAACTTGGGACATAAGTCTCTGCCCCTCAGCCCAGGGCCTTGGTGGGAGGCCAAGCCCCTTCACTCCATTGGGCTTGTAGGCAAAACCAACTGATTTTGTATGAAAATATTTGAAGAAAACCAAAGACTTCTTTTTGTTTTATTCAAATGTCTTCTTCACTTTGACTAGAAATAAAAACTGTTTCAGTGACATTAGAAAAGTAAACAAAAATTTTTTTGTTTGTTTTTCCTTCTCAAAGGTCAGAGGAAAATATTTTTATTTCATTATGAAAATGAAATTTTGTGAATCTTTAAAATAATATAAACATTTTCCTTGTGAAATACTGACCAGTTTCAAATTTATTTTGTTGGAATACTATGGTTTGTAAAGGGCAAAGAAACAATGGGAGCTATTGTGCCTTTGACCTATGAGACAAAAGGGTTTTGGGACCCAGGAAGAATTAATTGGTGCCTGAATAAGGGCTAAGGACTGTTCTGTAATTAGATCTCCCACTGCCTTGAAAGAAGCAGTTTTTCCAATTTAGCCACATGAATACATTTTACCACCTATGAACTCTATTAATGAGAGGAGCTGTAACCTGGAAGGAAATGAAAGGTGCAGCTGTAGAGGGGCAGGAAAATGCTGGGTGTGAATCTGCAGTGATGAGTTCGTTGCAGACAGATGGATAGCTCAGAAATACATTCTAAATAAATTTAATGGACTGTAGTTTACCTCAGTCAGCAACTAAATACCACACAGCCGCTTGCTCACTCCCCCCACTCCTGTGGGATGGGGGAGAGAATCGGAAGGGCCAAAGTAAGAAAACTCGTGGGTTGAGATAAGAACAGTTTAATCATTAAAATAAAACAGTAATAATAATAATAATATAATGAAAAGGAAAATAATGAGAGAGAGAGAGAGAGGTGAAACCTCGGGAGGAGGGAAAAAACCCAAACAAGAAGTGATGCAACCACTCACCACCTGCCGATTGACACCACTGGTCCCCAAGCTGCGATCACTGCTTCCCCCAGCCAGCTCCTCCCAGTTAACATACTGGGCATGATGTTACATGATATGGAATATCCCTTTTGTCAGTTTGAATCCCCTCTCTTAGCTGTGCCCCCTCCCCTCCCGCCTTCTTGTGCACCCGGCAGAGCATGGGAAGCTAGAAGAGGCCTTGACTAGTGCAAGCACTACCCAGCAACAACCAAAACATCGGGGTTTTATCTCAACATTGTTTTCATACTAAGTCCAAAAAACACAGCACTATACCAACTACAGTGAAGAAAATTAACTCTATCCATGACAATTTTTATGGCTTTATCATAGAAAACTGAGTAAACCACAAGGGTTTAGTTCTACTTCTGGAATTGCTCTTCAGTGAGCACTGGATTGTCTAAGCACCATATTTTAATGACATTTTTTAGGAAAAATTTCAGCTTGACTTTTCTAGTTTTTCTTTTCCCATTGAGCATCTAGTGAAGTTGATCAATATTTTCATTGTTTAATTCTGAAGTTTTTTGCTGAAGTGCAGGTAGATAGTGCCTAAATGTAGAATTTAGGGCCCAGACTGCTAGTGTGGTATTAGTTTCCAGAGATATGGTGTGTTGAGACTGAAGTGCATTACCTTGAGGTTTGCTACAGGGAGTCCTGCTTTGGCAGACTCTTCCCTTTGCTTAAAGTTTCAAGAGTCCAAAATTCCTTTATTAATTTTTTTAAAAATTTTGTTTTCTGTTGCAATTTTAAATTTAGAAGGGATGTCTTGTAGGTTCTTCTCTGCTGGATCCCAGATCTGCCAGCCTTTATTTGTGACACACATTTGAAATGTATAGAGAGAGTTTTCCTTCCCTAGAACAGGGAATCCTCATGGCTGGGTTTACCTTTTTCTCTGGCTCTCAAATGAAGAAGCATTTTTGTCAGTGCAACTTATCAGCTAGCTTGAAACTGCTTAGACAAGCAGTCATTTAAACAATTTTATTTCCAGAGATTCAGCAATACATATAAAATGCATATTGATCCTTGGAGCAAATCTTACTTCTTTTTGATGAAGAGCTCTATTTGATTTATACCATCTGTTCCCTTGTGATATTTCTTACCATGAAACAGGCAAAGTTAGGCTTTCCATGCAATTATATTATCTATTATGGCTAGGGACCATGTATTTTATGTACTTTTTCACTTATTTTTATAGAATTTACATTTTAATTTTCTGCAAAGTAATAAACAGGCAAATTCAGATTTTTGGACAAATGAGCTGAATAGTAAAGGAATTTTTGCAATTAGTTTAATTAGGCTTAGGTTGAATGTGCCTTTGTAATATATGTTTTGTTATGTTGTTTCTTTATAGGTTCTGTCTTTGAATGCCACTTAAAAAGGTGTTCCAGAGTTTTGCTTATCGCTATCAAAACCAGAAGCCTCTGAAACACTGAGGGATTTGTTTCATGCCATGTCACAATTTTATCTTGTCATTGTTAGTATTTCCAGGCTGTGTTTATATAGATAGTGATTTAAGAAAAGACTGTGGTCTGGCCTACTTGTGCATGTGGTAAATGCAAAAGGGTTTTGGATGTTTTCCTTGCTCCCAGTAGAGTGAGTAGAGTATGGAGTGTAAGCAGATGCAGGTGATAGTAGCAGAGACAAAGCTACTACTATAACGTATTGCAGATCTCCTGCAAAGTCACTGCTTTCTATTACAAGCTGCTCTTCTCCTGACAGAGGTGGGCCAGGTGGTGCTCTAGACCATTAGCTCTACCCTGGTTACGTGCCAGACTATGTAGCAGTGAAGTGGCATACTTGCAAGAATAATTTTTCTTTCCCGGAGTAGCGCAAGGAAGATAAAGAGAAGAATCAGAGGACTATGGACCTGTGATGTGGTTCCCAGCCCATTGGTAGGAATAACAGCTACATACTGCCCCAATTGTGTAGGTTGTGTCAGGGTCAGAACTGTCTTTTGCTTCTTGACAAAAAATAATTCAGAAACTGAGATGGAAAGGGACTTTTCCCAACAATAAGAGAAACCTTCCAATGGTGGCATCTGGTTCATGCTTTCTTAGCAAAGTGAATTGTGCTCTGCACAAATCTTGTCTGCTTTGATCTGAGGTCTTCTCGTGGTTTAACCCCAGTCAGAAACTTAGCACCACACAGCCACTCACTCACTCCTCCCACAGTGGGATGGGGAATAGAATCAGAAGAGTAAAAGTGAGAAAACTCATGAGTTGAGATAAAGACAGTTTAATAAGGAAAGCAAAAGTCGCACACACAAGCAAAGCAAACCAAGGAATTAATTTACTACTTCCCATCAGCAAGCAGGTGTTCAGCCATCGCCAGGAAAGCGGGGCTCCATCACACGTAACAGTTACTTGGGAAGACAAAACACTATAACTCCAAACATCCCTCCATTCCTCCTTCTTCCCCCAGCTTTTTATTGCTGAGCATGGCATCATATGGTATGGAATATCCCTTTGGTCAGGTGGGGTGAGCTGTCACAGCTGTGTCCCCTCCCAAATTCTTGTGCACCCTCAGCCTACTCGTTGGCAGGGTGATGTGAGAAGCAGAAAAGGCCTTGACTCTGTGTAAGCACTGCTCAGCAGTAACTAAAACGTCCCTGAATTATCAACACTGTTTTCGGCACAAATCCAAAACATAGCCTCATACAAGCTACTGTGATGAAAATTAACTATCCCAGCAAAAACAGGACAGTATCCACCCCTTATTCCATACCATTTACATCATGCTCAGGTCCCACACTATCCAATACAACCTCATTAACCACTACCCGCCTTCCCATCCTTTGATAAAATACACAGGTATCATTCCCTCAGTCTATAGATCACCCCTGTAAAATGTCTGTAGAAGGTCCACAAATGTCCACTGAGTTCATTTAGTCCATGACTTTGGGCTCCATCTGTTCTTGTGGTCACTCAGGACAGGAGAGGTGGTGTGTTGCATGGCGTTACTGGGCACCAAAGCCAGCTCAGGTCGGGTCACTGCTGCACTTGCACTGCTTCTTGTAAGGCTTGTCCTCCATTGGTTTGGGTGGTTCCTGCTGTAGTAATTCCTATAACATGCAACTCACATCCCAGGTTACAACAATTTAAAGGTAGAACCATTACAATCTCTACCCCTGGTCCCTTTGGACTAGATCATAGAGTTTAACATTCACAGTCTCTCCAGGGGTATAGCCACTACAATGGCATGTTTAAATTGGAAACTTAGGTTTTGTATCATCTGAGCTTTCAAAAAGGGATTCTTGAGTATTACCAACATAATTTTGCTCCATTAAGTTAATTCTGCCTTTCACTTAAACAGACAAAGTAACTTCGCCAGTGTACTTGTTTGCCTATGTCGTGGTTTAGCCCCAGTCAGCAACCAAGCACCACACAGCCGCTCGCTCACTCCCCCGTGGTGGGATGGGGGAGAGAATCGGAAGAGCAAAAGTGAGGAAACTCATGGTTTGAGATAAAGACAGTTTAATAGGGAAAGCAAAAGCTGCGCACAGAAGCAAAGCAAAACAAGGAATTCATTCACTACTTCCCATGGGCAGGCAGGTGTTCAGCCGTCTCCAGGAAAGCAGGGCTCCATCACGCATAACGGTTACTTGGGAAGACAAATGCCATCACTCCCAATATCCCCATCCCCATCCCCCCCCCTTCCTTCTTCTTCCCCAGCTTTATATACTGAGCATGACGTCATATGGTATGGAATATCCCTTTGGTCAGTTGGGGTCAGCTGTCCTGGCTGTGTCCCCTCCCAGCTTCTTGTGCACCTGGCAGAGCATGGGGAGCTGAAAAAGTCCTTGACGAGTGTAACTGCTACTTAGCAACAACTAAAACATCTCCCCATTATCACCGCTGTTTCCAGCAAAAATCCAAAACACAGCCCCATACTAGCTACTACAAAGAAGTTTAACTCCATCCCAGCTGAAACCAGGACAGCCTAAAAGGGAGATGATTAGCTTTTATGAATGAATCCTTTCAAGGAAAGATTGATTTATATTTAAACTACTGGGTCCCCTCAGTAGTAAGCGAGAGATTACATTACATGTTCAGTTTATCACACTTTTGTAAAGCTTACCACGCAATAATAACTCCACATGTTCTACAGCTGCAATAATATTTGGTTGCAGAAAATTCTTCAGTTTACAGCCAGCATAAATATTCAAAGTATACAGTTTTCCTCCATAAAATGGATGGGCTATCACATGTACTGCACCTATACTGGTTCTGCTGTACAATGCAATTCCTTGAACTTGGAAACAACTCCAAATCTCCAAATCAAAACCGTTAAGGGTAGGCACTTCCAGAATTTCAAGTGCAGATACAACTATTACTTAGAAAGTATACTTTTGGGTGGATGTTTCATTGCTACTAAGCCATCACAAAGTCAACAATGCTTTTATGCAGCTAGCTTCTTGTCTCACTTCATACAGACATACTCGAAAAACAATCTTAAAACTTTTGCCAGAAAAAAAGACTCCCACTAACAACAATCAGATGTTGTTATTTGGCTTGCCCACATTAAAATTTGAATCATACCATCAACAGAAACCTATGAAAAATGCTTGTCCAGCATAGCTCTGTTAAGCACAATACTTAATAGCAATTTCCGGACACCTAACAATACACCCGATGCTATGGTGTATTTTTGAAGTACACTACTGAATATCCTCCCCCCTTCATCTTGATTACTCTAAGGAATTCTGCAGCTGGTTAACTGAGAATACAGAGTCTTGTATTTGGACAGAAATCATCTTGCAACAGCAGTTGTTTGGAATTGATCAAACTTTAAATCAGGCTTCCCAGATGAGACCTGGTTTTCTCAAAAACACTTTGTACTAAAGTCAGTTTATCCAAGGTGTTCAAAAATCCAGGTTCAGAAGGGTATAATTTCGGTTCAGCCTGCAGCAAGCTGTAAGGAGTCACGTGCTAGGTGCTAGAATGTTTGTAGAAACACTTATAGGAATATTTCTGTTCTTGATCACAACATCAGCATGCAGAAGACAATTTAGGCAGCATTGGGTGAGATCACTTTGCAGTGGTTCAGGTTATTCAATCCACAGAAGACCCAACCTTTTATGCCTGGCAATTACTAATCCACCTATGCTGGTTTTGGCTGAGATAGAGTTAATTCTCTTCACTGTAGCTGGTAAAGTGCCAATAGCACATTGATGCTTTAGTTGTTCTTAAGTAGCAGCTAAGTGCCCCTAAGTGTCCCGGAGTGCTATAGTTGCTCTTTCCAGTTTCCCATGCTCTGCCATGTGGGCAAAAGCCAGGAGGGGTGGGGCCACAGCCAAGACAGCTGACCCAAACTGACCAATGGGATATTCCATACCATGTGACATCATGGCCAGTATATTGACGGGGGGAGTGGGTGCATGTGGTGGTGGTTTGGGGATTGTTGGGTCTGTGGGTGGTTGTGGTTATTCATTCCCCTTCTATGGGTTTTGCCTCTCTTGTTATTTTCCTTTTCATTGCATTATTGTTGTTCTTATTGTTTGTCGTGGTTCAGCCTCAGCTGGCAACTGAACACCACGCAGCCGCTCGCTCACTCCCCCGCCACCCCTGTGGGACGGGGAAGAGAATTGGATGAGCAAAAGAACTTGTGGGTTGAGATAAGCACAGTTTAATGATTACAATAAAATGATAATAATAGTAACAATGATTATGATAATAATGACAATAATGTTACTATAATAAAATGGAAAAGGAAGGGAAAGGGAAAAAAAAGGAAAAAAAACACGGAAACACAAACGATACAACTGCTCACTACCCGCCGACCGACGCTGCCTGTCCCCGAGCCGCGATTGCTGCCTCCCTCCCCCAGCCAGCTCCTCCCAGTTAACATACTGGGTGTGATGTTACATGATATGGAATATCGCTTTGGTCAGTTTGAATCCACTCTCTTAGCTGTGCCCCCTCCCCTCCCGGCTTCTTGTGCACCCGGCAGAGAATGGGAAGCTAGAAAAGTCCTTGACTAGTACAAGCACTACCCAGCAACAGCCCAAAACATCTGTGTGTTATCTCAACAGTTTTTTTTTCCATGCTAATTTCAAAGCACAGCACTATGCCAGCTAGAGTGAAGAAAATTAACTCTATCCCAGCTAAAACCATGACAGTATCCACCCCTTATTCCATATCATTTACATCATGCTCAGGTCCCATACTATTCAGTACAAATTCAATAAACCCTACCCACCTTCTCATCCTTTAACAGTATATACAGATTTTTTCTCATTTATCATTCCCCTAGTCTATGGACCACCCCTGTAAATTGTCTATGAAATGTCCACTGAGTTCATTTAGTCCATGACTTTGGGCTTCATCTATTGTAAGAGTCTTTCAGAGAGGTGCTGTGTGTGGGGTCAGATTGTTGCATGTCAGTCCTTGTTCCATCACCGCTGCACTGATAGTTCTTGTTCTCTCACTGCTGCACTTTGCTCGGTTCCATTGAAAGTTCATTTACTATTATTATTTTTTGGGAGATTCCCACCATGATACCATTCCATTGATATGGCATATAGCAACCATAGTAGTGATGACATACAACATCATATAGTAATTAACAGCATATTATTCAGTTCATTGGCTGTTATCACCCAAAATTAAATCCCCCTGAGGTACAGACCGGACTCCTCCATCCTCCCGCATCACCCACCAAGTGCACCCAGGTCCTCGAGCAAAGGCATTCCCACGAGTGGGTTTGCCTCTGCCTGAAGCAGGGATAACCCAAACTGTCTTGTCCAACATATTTTTTATGTGCACTACAGGTACTCTATTCCCTTCCACAGTACATAAGGATTCTGACTGGGCAGGGCCAGCTCAATTGGCAGATCCCCTTGTGTTGAGTAACCAGGTGGCTTTCAATAAATGTGTATCCCAGTGTTTAAATGTCCGACCACCCATTGCTCTCAATGTAGTCTTTAACAGTCCATTGTATGTTTCGATGTTCCCAGAGGCTGGTGCGTGATAGGGGATGTGATACACCCACTCAAAGCCGTGCTCTTTGGCCCAGGTGTCTATGAGGTTGTTTTGGAAATGAGTCCCGTTGTCTGACTCAATTCTCTCTGGGGTGCCATATCGCCACAGGACTTGTTTTTCGAGACCCAGGATAGTGTTCCGGGCGTTCGCATGGGACACTTAGGATATGTTTCCAGCCAGCCGGTGGTTGCTTCCACCATTATAAGGACATGGCACTTGCCTTGGCGGGTCTGTGGGAGTGTAATATAGTCAATTTGCCAGGCCTCCCCATATTTATATTTCAGCCATCGTCCCCCATACCACAGAGGCTTTACCCGCTTCGCTTGCTTGATTGCAGCGCACGTTTCACATTCGTGGATAACCTGCGCAATAGCGTCCATGGTCAAGTCCACCCCTCGATCACGAGCCCACCTGTATGTTGTATCTCTCCTTTGATGGCCTGTGGTGTCATGGGCCCACCGAGCTAGAAATAATTCACCCTTATGCTGCCAGTCCAGATCCACCTCAGCCACTTCAATCTTGGCAGCCTGATCTACCTGCTGGTTGTTTCGATGTTCTTCAGTGGCCCGACTCTTGGGGACGTGAGCATCCACATGACGTACTTTCACAACCAGGTTCTCCACTTGGGCAGCAATATCCTGCCACAATGTGGCAGCCCAGATGGCTATGCCTCTGCACTGCCAGTTGTTTTGCTTCCACTGCTGTAACCACCCCCACAGGGCATTTGCCACCATCCAGGAGTCAGTATAGAGATAGAGCACTGGCCACTTTTCCCGTTCAGTGATGTCTAAGGCCAGCTGGATGGCCTTTACCTCTGCAAACTGGCTTGATTCTCCTTCTCCTTCAGCAGTTTCTGCTACTTGTCATGTAGGACTCCATACAGCAGCCTTCCATCTCCGGTGCTGTCCCACAAGGCGACAGGACACATCAGTGAACAGGGTGTATTGCTTCTCATTTTCTGATAGTTTGTTATACAGTGGGGCTTCTTCAGCACGTGTCACCACCACCTCTGGTGATATTCCAAAATCTTTGCCTTCTGGCCAGTCCATAATCACTTCCAAGATTCCTGGGAGACTGGGGTTTCCTACTCGAGCCCGCTGGGTGATCAGTGCAACCCATTTACTCCACGTAGCATCAGTTGCATGGTGTGTAGAGGGGACGTTTCCTTTGACCATCCAGCCCAGCACCGGCAGTCGGGGTGCCAGGAGCAGCTGTGCTTCAGTACCAACCACTTCTGAAGCAGCTCAAACCCCTTCATATGCTGTCAATATCTCTTTTTCAGTTGGAGTATAGTGGGCTTCGGACCCTCTGTATCCAAGACTCCAAAACCCCAGGGGTCGACCTCAAGTCTCCCCATGTGCTTTCTGCCAGAGGCTCCAGGTAGGGCCATTCTCCCCGGCTGCAGTGTAGAGCACATTCTTTATATCTCGTACTGCCCGGACTGGCCCAAGAGCTCCGGCATGAAATATTTCCTGTTTAATCTGTTCAAAGGCTTGTTGTTGCTCAAGGCCCCATTTGAAATCATTCTTTTTCCGGGTCACTTGATAGAGAGGGCTTACGATCAGACTGTAGTGTGGAATATGCATCCTCCAAAAACCCACAATGCCCAAGAAAGCTTGTGTTTCCTTTTTGCTAGTTGGCGGAGACATGGCTGCTATTTTGTTGATCACATCCATTGGGATCTGATGACGTCCATCTTGCCATTTGATTCCTAAAAACTGGATCTCCTGTGTGGGTCCCTTGACCTTCCTTTGTTTTATGGCAAAACCGGCCTTCAGGAGGATTTGAACTATTTTCTTCCCTTTCTCAAAACCTTCTTCTTCTGTATTGCCCCACACAATGATGTCATCAATGTATTGTAGGTGTTCAGGAGCTCCACCTTGTTCCAAAGCATTATGGATCAGTCCATGGCAAATGGTAGGGCTGTGTTTCCACCCCTGGGGCAGTCGATTCCAGGTGTACTGGACACCCCTCCAAGTAAAAGCAAACTGTGGCCTGCACTCTGCTGCCAGAGGGATGGAGAAGAATGCATTAGCGGTATCAATTGTGGTATACCACTTGGCTGCCTTGGACTCCAGTTCATATTGAAGTTCTAGCATGTCTGGCACAGCAGCACTCAATGGCGGCGTGACTTCGTTCAGGCCACGATTGTCTACTGTTAGCCTCCACTCTCCATTAGACTTCCGCACTGGCCATATGGGACTGTTAAAGGGTGAGTGGGTCTTACTGATGACTCCTTGGCTCTCCAGTCGACGAATGAGCCCCTGGATGGGGATCAGAGAGTCACGGTTGGTGCGATATTGCCGCCGGTGCACTGTTGTGGTGGTGATTGGCACCTGTTGTTCTTTGACCTTCAGCAACCCCACAACAGAAGGGTCCTTTGAGAGACCAGGCAAGGTAGACAGCTGTTTAATTCTCTCTGTCGGCAAGGCAGCTACACTAAGAGGCCACCTGTACCCTTTTGGGTCCTTGAAATACCCTCTCCTGAGGTAGTCTATGCCAAGGATGCACGGAGCCTCTGGGCCAGTCACAATGGGGTGCTTTTGCCACTCATTCCGGGTTAGGCTCACTTAGCCTCCAATACAGTTAGCTCTTGGGATCCCCCTGTCACTCCAGCAATACTAATGGGTTCTGCCCCTATATAGTTTGATGGCATTAAGGTGCACTGTGCGCCGGTGTCCACTAAAGCTTTATACTCCTGTGGGTCCTATGTGCCAGGCCATCGGATCCACACAGTCCAGTAAACCCGGTTATCCCTTTTCTCCACCCGGCTGGAGGCAGGGCCCCCCTAGTCCGGATCATAGTATGAATCACTCACTTCCTGTAAATATGAATCATGAGTGTCACTGTTAAGATCAGACAGGACATCAGCACTTCTACTCCTCTGTCTGGAGAATTGCTTTCTGGAAACTGGAGCAGCAGCTCTCCTGGAGAAACTCCCCTGGGTAATTGTTCTCCCTTGCAGCTCAGGTACCCGTGCCTATAGGGCTGAGGTAGGGTTTCCATCCCACTTCTTCATGTCCTCTCTGTGGTCACGCAGGTAAAACCATAGGGTGCCCCGTCGTGTGTATCCCTTCTCTTGAGCAAAGTGACGGTTACTCCTAATGGCTGAGATACTGGTCCGTACTGGTGGGGAGTAGGACCTATCTTCTTTGAGTTGCTGGAACTCTCGGGACAGTTTTTCAACAGCAGAGACGAGCGAGGAAAAGAGATTCACTTCATATTCCCAGAGTTTATCAATCAACTCAGCCACCGTTGGTGTCTCGTCATCTTTCCAGGACTTTACTGCCAATGAGTTTGCATACGAGGATGGTGCACTCCGTACAAACTTCCGTCACATTGGTCGTGTGCGCTCAGCTTCATCTGTGTAGCTGTACGCTTCTACGGGAGAACTTATCTTGGGCCGCATCTCCGGGACACAGGGCTCTACCCACCCTGGGGACAGTGATGCACAGACATCAATATGATGGATACAAAATGTCCGTTTATTTGGCTGCGTCACACGCTTATATAGCTCTTGCGCTTCCTGTTCCTGCCACTCCTATTGGGAGGAGTCTATCTTTCCGTCACAGCCCGTGATCTTCCGGTCGCCGATCCCTGTCTATTCCCCTACATCTCCCCCTCCCCATGCTACTAAAAATTCTACAAATCTACTTGCGTAAGCAGATACATATTGCGGTCAGGTCTATATTCATGTAACTCTCGCAGGCGCTCTCTGATTTGTCTTATAACACAGCATGACAATGGCAGCCCACAAGTAACCATGGTTACTACACACAACAAGATCCCCCCAATTATTACTATCCAGTCCCAGTTCATATCTCTCTTTTGCCGCTCTTTCCCAGTGTCGCTCTCGTTGCAATATTGCTTGCGATCTTGTCAAGGAGCTCATTTCTTTTCCCAATGGTACGGCTAGCATGAGGATCCCAGTCAGCAGACCCTGCAAAGAGACAACTCAGAAAGGGATTATTCATTGTACATCCTTGCACAGTTCTGCTTTCACACACTTTGCAGGCACCCATTCTATGCGCCCTTCATTCTCAACCGCGGCGTAGCCCCTCCCCAGGCATCTCAGTTTCCATCCTCTCTCCCATTGCTCACTGCCTGGGAACCTTACTCGTACCTGCGGATAGCGCTCGCCTGCTTGAGCTTTGCCAAAATGCTTCTCCACTGCTGTAACTTGCTCCTGCCCGCGTATAAAATGATTAAGCAAATATAATGCACGCATTAAAATAGTTTGCTGAGCTGCTATGGGTATAGCTCCCTTATACCTCTCCCCCTCCCCAAGCTGTATTATTTTTGCTTTCAAGGTGCGATGAGCGCGTTCTACTATTGCCTGCCCCGTGCTATTGTAAGCAATGCCGTGTTTTAATACAATATTCCAAGCTTTACACCATTCTTCGGTACTTCAAGCCCGAAAGCATGGTCCATTGTCTGTTTTTATCTCGGTGGGCTTTCCAAGCCACGCCATCACCGTGGTCCAATGCGCAGTCAAGTGCGTTGCGGTCTGCTTCCGGTGTTGAGTAGCCATGATGACTCCACTATATGTATCAATTGTAATTGCCAGGTGCCGTCCGGGGGCCAACTGTGGACATTCAGTAAAGTCAGTCTGCCAGATAGCATTTGCTTCCAGGCCTCGAGGGTTGACTCCTGCCTCCCACAATGGCGAGTGCTGACAGTAAGGACAGGTGGCTACTACTTCTCTTGCTGCTCTTATTGAGATGCCACACTCCTTTGCCAAGGCTTTAGCACCCAGGTGCAGTTGTTCATGCAGTTTCTTTGCCTCCGTCAATGTCCAGACTCCCGCGGCTGCCTCATCAGCCATGCGATTCCCCTCAATCAGTGGTCCAGGCCCCGTCTGATGACTGCGAATGTGAATTACTGTCACAGTTGCTCCTCGCTGTGATAAAGCAACCTCTAGCATCAAGGCAATTTCCGTGTGTGGTACACCCTCTCGTTTCATGGACATGACTAGTTTATACACATATAAGGAGTCTGTGCACACATTTATATGCCGATCTATATCCTTTCGCAGGGCCATCTCTAGCGCTTTCGCCTCCAGCCACTGCACACTTTTACCCTGCTCCTCATACATCTGGCACATCCAACTATTCTCTTGTTTCCACACTACCGCCGCTCTGTTCGTCTTCGAGGAAGCGTCTGTGAAATATGTTGGTCCTGGGTGAGGGGTATCCAAATCTCTACTATCCACACTCAAATCCACCACTTTGGCTGTCTCGGCCCACCTCTGTACCGTGCCTGTGACGATTTTCCCTGGGTATGAGTATACTGCCAATTGTATATCGTCTTCACTCTCTACCACCTTCCGCCATTTCTCCCCATTCCACGGCACTGTCAGCTTATCTGGCTCCTTCCCAAAGATTCCCTTGCTTTCCCGTCACAGACGCCAAATCATTCCCCCATCTACCTTGACTTTTGTGGAGAATGCATCCTCGGGAACCTTCTGATATACCCATCGCAGTGGCTTTTCTTCCCCTGTCCGTATTTGATATAGCAATCCTAAGCCTCCACTGGCGGTCAGAATCCAACCTGCAATTAATTCCTCCTGGGGGTCCCACCGCCATACTCCTTCCTTTTGCATTCGACGTTCTATCATCTGCAACTGCTGGACTGCCTCAGCGTCTAAAGTCCTGGGCTCCCATGGGTCGGTCCCTTTCAGCAACGCATAGAAAGGTTGCATCTCCTCACCGGTGACGCGCATGAATGTCCGCAACCACTGCAGTGCTCCTACCAGCTTCTGTACATCGTGTAAATTTTTAACCCTAGGTGTAAGTTTAATAGGCTGAGCTTGTATGCAATCCCCTTGTAATCTAGCACCCAGAAATCCACACACTGGTCCTCGCTGTACCTTTGCCTCAGCTACCTTGAGGCCCTGTCCCGCAAGGCCCCTTTGGGTGTCTGAAAAGACTTGTTCACACAATGCCTCGGTGGGCGCAGCTATGAGGACGTCATCCATGTAGTGGATCATGTAGATTCTCTCCTGATACTGTTGCCTTACTTGCTGCAATGCAGAAGCCACATACCGCTGGCAGATCGCTGGAGAATTTTTCATCCCCTGCGGAAGTACTGTCCACTGCCATCTACTACCTGGTTCTGCGCGGTTCACCGCGGGTAGAGTAAAGGCAAATCTCTTTCTATCATCTGGATGTAGTGGAATGCTGAAGAAGCAGTCTTTGATATCTAAAACAATGACTCGCCATCCTTTCGGGACAGCACTCAGATCTGGTAGGCCAGGTTGGAGAGGCCCCATGTCCTCCATTTGCTGATTTACTGCTCTAAGGTCATGCAGCATCCTCCATTGGTTTTTATCTTTCTTTTCTATAGCAAAGATAGGGGTGTTCCACGGGCTCATCGAGGGCTCTAGGTGCCCTGCTTCGTGCTCTCGTTTTACTATAGCTCTTACAGCCTCTGTTTTCTCTGTTCTCAGGGGCCACTGCTCCACCCAGACGGGCTGTTTGGTTTTCCACACTAACTTGTGGTGACGAAGCCCCTCTGAGGCAGTGGCCCTTATGCTAAATTTCTCAACCCGATCCCCATCTGGGCAAGGGCGTCTCGCCCTAACAAGGGGCTTGCTACCCCATCTGCTACTAGTATGGTCACTACGGCCGTGAGGAGCTTCCCTGCCTCCTCGTCCATGACTTCGAGTTTCACAGGGCAAGTACTAGTCCTCGTTTGTTGTTCTCCTCCTACCCCTATTATACGCTTTCCCATAGCGAGGGGCCAAGTTGGTGGCCACCGTTCGAGTGGCATCACTGTGACATCTGCCCCGGTATCCACTAACATTCCCAGGCATATCCGTGCCGGGCAACTCAGCTCTTGCGGGGTAATCATCACTGCTGCCATGGGTCTCTCGTTACAGCCTATGACCAAGGCCACGCGGGGGCTGTGACCTGCAAATCTTGCTGGTTCTGCTCCCCTGCCTGAAGGTTCACTCCCCCTTGGCCCGCTATGGTGGGCCAAGCTCCTGGCACTGGCACCATGATGGGGGCCATTTGACTCACAGGAGGCGCGAATCCCCCTCACTTCACCCTCCTTTGGCCGTTTCCCGGCTTTGTGGTTGGACAATCCCTTGCCAGGTGTCCTGGCTTCCCACACACCCAGCATCTCCCTACTGGGCACGCTCCTCCTCCATTACGTCCTCCCCTTTCCCCTAGCAGGCACCCAGCTTTAAAGTGCCCTTGCCGTCCACACAAGTGACATCTCGGCCCCACCCCGGCCACTTGCACCATCACCCTTTCTTTGCTTCCACAGTCAGGGTTCTGGCAGACGTGCGCTCCCGCACCGCCATGCTGATTCAACGCCTCCTGGCGCAAGACATGCCTAATGGTTTGACCCAATGAAGCCCCCACCGCCAGGGTGCGGAGGATATCTTGTGTTTGCGGATTTGCTTGATTTCGGAGGCAATCCATAAGGACTGCCTCCTTGGCTGCTGGTGGCAATTCTGATTCTATAATAGCCTTCTGCAACCTGTCACAAAACGTTCTAAATGGCTCTGCTAGTCCTTGCTGTATCTTTTGCCAAGGTTCTGCTTTTTTCTCATACCTGCCCACTTCACTATACGCTTTGCGGGAACTCTCCGTTACCGCTTGCAGCTCCCTGCCCCTTAATTCTGCTGCTTGCAACTGCGGGGTTTCCAGTCCTTGACTTCTGCCAGTGAGCCGGTCAAGGGTGGTCCCTCTCAGCGGGTGGCCCGGAACTGCCACCGCTTGCTGTACGAGGGCATGGCAGGCACTGTGCATTGCCTCCTTCCAAAGTATGTACATTGTGGGAGCCAATATTGCTTTCGCCAACTGCTTAGCATCAGCGGGGGTCAACGGCGCTGCATGCGCAGCGTCCAGCAGCAATCCTACTCCTTCGTCTTTCAGCCCCTTTTCTCTAATTTCTCGCCATAAACTTCGCACTAGCTTGGCATCTATCGGCGTTCACTCCACCCCTCCTCCTGGAGCTAGTCGGACAGGGAAGATCCCAGGCATCTCTATCCTTACTCCATCGAGGCTACAATCTCTGGCTATCAGCCGCCAGTTAGGTAACTCGACTGACTGTCGCTGGGGCGCACCCTTCGTTAAGAGTCCTGTCTGCCGCCGAGTTACTTCCCCTAGTGCGCGCATAACCTGCTGCAGCTGCCGCAGCACGTCCTCCGCGGACCCCTCCGGAGCTGCAGCGCTTCGGACCTCCCCTTTTGGCGGTCCCTCTCCTCCCTCACTCTGATTGGTCCTCCGAGTCCCTGCTGCCTTATGCCTCTTTTTTGAGCGCTGCAGGCAATCTGCCCCATCTTCCCACATGTGGACATCGGTTTCTCCCCCAACTTCTGATTCGCTGCTACTCGAGGTTGTTCTATACCCACCCTGTCCTCCCCTCCAGGCACCCCAATCCCCCTCCTCATCCGACTCCCACCTCAAGGGTTGCCCCGGGAGCCAGTCATCTTTCTCCTTCCGCTCCGTCACTCCCGCTGCGTCCACTGCCACGTCACCCTCCTCGCGCGCAGGCACCTGCGCCTGTGCCAAATCACTCCAGGGGTATGCGGGAGGAGGGGGGGGGCATTCCAAGGTTCTTGCTGGCTCAACAGGGAACACCGCCGCTTCCCGATCCACCTCCTTGGGAGCCTCAGACTGAGTCTCTGGCCAGGCTACTCCGTCCGAACTCTCCGCTTCTTTCCCATCCCCCGCGATGCTTGCCCCTGTCTGCGTCCCCACTGCCCATCCTGGGTCTATTTCCGGGCTACTGTCGCCTGTAGCACCGTGCAGGCATCGCCGCGCCTGCCGCCACGTCTCCTGATCATCTCGAGCTTTCAATAGTAATCGGTGTATCTTTCCCCAGAGCTGTATGTACTGGGGTTTACCCATCATAGCCCTTTCGGTTAACTCCTCTTTAATTCTCACCCACTTATCCTTATTAAATATGTCTGCGGGACTTCGTATGAGCCCCTGCGTAATCATCCATTGGATGGCCTTTGAGGTAGGCGCCTTCGATATCGAAGTACCATATTCCTTCCCCAATCCCTTCAGTACCTTTACGACTGATTCCATGGCGCGCCCGCCGTCCTGCGGCTCCCCGTCCCGCCCCTGCGTGCCCCAAGCTATCTTTTCCCCCTGGCGAACTTGCCATGCCGCCCCGCCGATCACGTCGGGGTCACCACTTGTAGCTGTACGCTTCTACGGGAGAACTTATCTTGGGCCGCATCTCCGGGACACAGGGCTCTACCCACCCTGGGGACAGTGATGCACAGACATCAATATGATGGATACAAAATGTCCGTTTATTTAGCTGCGTCACATGCTTATATAGCTCTTGCGCTTCCTGTTCCTGCCACTCCTATGGGGAGGAGTCTATCTTTCCGTCACATCCCGTGATCTTCCGGTCGCCGATCCCTGTCTATTCCCCTACAATCTGGATCTTTGGATGACTGTTAATCGTCACTATAAATCACCTCAAGCACGGCTAATTCCCTTAGATGCTGAATGCCTTTCCCCATGGTCATAATTTTCCTAGGCGAAATACAATATCTTCTTTGAAGGGATACCTCTCTCTCACCAAGGACAGGAGCCGCCTCCAGAGGCTGAGGGCTTGTGTTCCTTTTCCAATTGCTTTATCAATGCTCCCTTCCCTAGAGAGGGATCCCAATTGTTTGGCTTCCTTCCCCTCTAATTCCAAACTACTGGCCCCATTATCCTAGCATTGGAGCAGCCAGGTGATAACGTGCTCACCTGAATGACGCCCGAAATCTTTCCGTATATCCCACAACTCACTCAAGGATAGGGATCGGGTAGTTTCCATTTCTTGTACACATTCTTCCTCTTCCTCCTCCTGTTCTTGTGATGGCCCTGGTTCCTCGTAATCTCTTTCTAAACAAGTTGACTTTCTCTTCCATGATTTCTTCTTGAGTATAGGGGTGACTGATACTGGCACAGGTTGGTCCTCTGATTTAGCTGCAACGCTCGTCACTGGGGTTTGAGTAGCTGCAGTGTCTGTCGTGGGGGGTTGGGTGGCCGCAGTGCTTGTCACTGAGGTTGGAGTAACTCCCTTCTCTTTCCCTTGGGGGTACTGAATAGTGTTAAATAGGGCTCGATAGGCACTGGCCAGGCCCCAGCACATTGCAGTGATTTGTGTATCTCTGGAATTGCCAGGGTGACAACATACTTCCTCCAAATATTCTACTAATTTTTCAGGATTCTGCACTTGTTCAGGGGTGAAGTCCCACAACACTGGGGGTGCCCACCGTCTTAGGCATTTGCCCATACTATCCCACATACCCTGCCACGCATAGCTATCGAGTCTTGGGGCAGATCTCTGGATTATATTCTTAACTTGCTTATTAACCTTAGACAGATCTGATACCATCTGCCAAAGCAATATCAACAGATGTATCTTGACTACCCAAGGATGTTCAAGATACTGAAAAGTTGTTGTAATGAAGGAGGAGACATTATATAAGATGGCAGCTACGGTGCCATTCTGTATTTCCTCCATAAAAAGCCTCTCAGAGGAGGAGGTCTAATTGCTAATTGCCTCCATGAGGTGGTAGCCGAAGTACAGTAACGGCTTCCATGCAAGACCTAAATAACCAATAACAGTCAAGGCCAGTGTTTTAATAACAAATCTCCTAGGCAAAACATCTCCAATCACTGCAGAGCACAGCAAAGTACAAAAACCAACAGCAAGTTTTAACATGTACTTCCAAATCAGCATGGTGTAGACTGGACAAACTAATACTGAGAGCAGATGAATCAATGCTGTGACCAGCAACTGTTATTATCTCAAACCCTTCGTGCCCCACGTTGGGCGCCAAAAATAGACTGTCATGGTTCAGCCTCAGCTGGCAACTGAACACCACGCAGCTGCTCGCTCACTCCCCCGCCACCCCCCGTGGGATGGGGAAGAGAATCGGACAAGCAAAAGAACTTGTGGGTTGAGATAAGCACAGTTTAATGATTACAGTAAAATGATAATAATAGTAACAATGATTATGATAATAATCACAATAATGTTAATATAATAAAATGGAAAAGGAAAGGAAAGGGAAAAAAAAGGAAAAAAACCCCACGGAAACACAAACGATACAACCGCTCACCACCTGCCGACCGACGCTGCCTGTCCCCAAGCCGCGATTGCTTCCTCCCTCCCCCAGCCAGCTCCTCCCAGTTAACATACTGGGCATGACGTTACATGATATGGAATATCCCTTTGGTCAGTTTGAATCCGCCCTCTTAGCTGTGCCCCCTCCCCTCCTGGCTTCTTGTGCACCCGGCAGAGCATGGGAGGCTAGAAATGTCCTTGACTAGTACAAGTGCTACCCAGCAACAGCCCAAAACATCTGTGTGTTATCTCAACAGGTTTTTTTTCCATGCTAATTTCAAAGCATAGCACTATGACAGCTAGAGTGAAGAAAATTAACTCTATCACAGCTAAAACCATGACGTTGTTTTATTTTAATTATTAAACTGTTCTTATCTCAACCCATGAGTTTTCTCACTTTTACCCTTCTGATTCTCTCCCCCATCCTGCTGGTGGGGGAGTGAGTGAACGAGTGGCTATGTGGGGTTGAGCTGCTGGCTGGGGCTAAACCACACCACCATCCCACACATGTGCAGTTCCATAGCGTTTCATCCTATCACCAGCCCAGTTCTGCACTGATTATATATGGATCTGCCTAGGCAGACTACAATCAGTGCAGATGGGAACCTTTTGTTATATCTCCTTTTGTGCTGAATTTGGATTCTGTTGTTTCCTTCTTTTCCCAACATCAATCTGAACTGAGATCATGTCAGAGAACAAGCAACTACAGGCTCAAGGAAATGATACTGCAAAGCAGAAAAAGTACAGAGCAACTCCTGGAAGTTTGCAAACCTATTCTTTTCCAGCTTACTAACTCAAGATTTTATTAAATATCACTGCTTGGAGAATACCCAGGGAGAGCGATGACTCAGAGTACTCCCTGAGTTCTGGTGCTTGACCCAATTCTTAGGATAATAAAAATGACATCAATGGAATTCCTAACCTTATGTTTCAGCTCACTAGCAACAGAACGCTTGTGGCTCTCAAAAGCTTTGGCTCTTTAAAAATGTAATAATCCATCTTGTTGGCTGAGGAACTGCTATTTCCAATAGCCCTGGTTGTAAGGTTAACTAGGCCTCTCACATATGCAGTTTCCAGGTTAGCGATAGGATCCACATGCGCTGAAGTGCCACATCCTTGGAAGCAGTTCACTTCTCTCCAGGCAGCTTGGGTTCTCTTTGGAGACACTCCCCAGTAGTTGCTTCAGTTGTCACAAACTTGTCACCTTTTTAAAGTGTGGGAATCAACCACAGGTCAGGCTGATTGGGTGCTACCTAACCCACTTCTGCTTAATGATGAAGAGTACACTCCACCACAAGTCCTGGTCAGAAGGCAACTAAGAGCCTTTAAGAATGTAATTTTTTTTTTGCTGTTTTATTTGGTAGAGATCAGTGACGTATTTCCTTTAACCACCTTTAAGAATCAATCACCAACATCTGAAAAGCCTGCCATTCATATTTTTATGAATGAAAAGTTATGCATGTCTTGCAATACAGAATCATAGAATCATTAAGGTTGAAAAAGATCCTTAAGATCATCGAGTCCAACCACTAACCTATCTATGAAGGCTACTCAGTGCTTCTTGATAATGTGATTTTGAAAAATTGCTATTTCCCTGCAAGTTTTTGTTCCTACAAGTTTTTTGGCAAAATATAACAGCTCTTGAGAGCTGACAGCACAGCTTTTCTGCTGCATGAAGAGAGGCCTATTAGAAATTTGATTGTAGCTGAGTGATTTTCAGGCTAGTTTTCAGCCAGCTTACAAATTTACCTAATATCTGCTTTAAATCATACCAGCTTGTCCCTCTGCTATCTGAGAACCACCAGGCTAATACTGCTTCAAAGACCCCAGCCTCTGCAGTAGTGTACCTGAAATACTAGGACTCTGATCCTTTGGCTGATGGCAAATTTTGAATCCATGTTTAATTCTCTTAAACCTGGAGATTATATATATACTGTTGCATCTTCATTGTTTAAATGTCTTTCATGCATTACTAAAGACAAAATTTAATTGCTGCTTACATTCATCCACTGAAAATTTGTTTCTGAATACCTAACAGAAAGAGACTATATTTCCTCCACCAATGTATTCTTTGCTTGCTTGCTTGGCCACTTCTATGTGGGGTATAATCAAATCTTCCAGATCATTTTGTCACCGAAATCGGGAATAAACCTCGTAACACCAATGTAGCGTTAAAAGGCAGGCATTCTTTATTCACAGTGCCAGATGCACGGGGGATCCCTCCTCCTAATATGCATACTGCAAATTACATCAACCAAAACTTATATTGTCTGGTTACATACATATGCATCAAATTTCCTGGAACTAATTATCATATTTACATAGTCCTTAAAAGCTGAGGGGCATCTCCGGTGGTCCCTGGTGGTCGTATCAAGTGTCCTTTGATTGACCCCTTCTTACGTGCATGCGCACTGCTAATGTAATTTGTTTCTTTCTCCTTAGCACCCAAGCAGAATGTAAAGTATGTAAGGTAGGACACCCTTCACCAACGTTTCTAAAACACACCACAAACCTGTTACTTTGGTTACATTAAAACACTCCTCAACCTATTGTTAAAATGAATAGGATACGTAGGTAGTAGCTTAGCAATAATGTTAGCGTTTTTTAACTGTTCCATCACCTTGGTTTCAGAGACTAAGATACAGATCAAAAAAAAAGCATAACAAAACCACTACTATCTTGGTGACAATTTCACAGGTGCTTTGATCTGATGCCTAAATTTATGGTAATAGAAAAGAATGTTGTTTTCCAAGATGTACAGCATACATCACCTTTAGAATGCAGATATGGTCATTCCTCTGGCTGCTGAGCCATAATTTCCTTCTTTTTTCTAACAGCTGTGACTTTGGGTATTAATAATAATAGATGTAACCAGGATTCTCCTGAATATACAAGGTTGCTTTGTTAATGACCAGAGAATGTTTGGATTGCCAGAGGCTCTCCTGAAATACTTTAGCTTCCAAGGACAGGATGCTAGTCAATATAGTAATTTTAGGGAAAAAAAAAAAAAAGCTATGACTGCTTCTCTGGCAAACTCAATCAAGAATGTTTTATTTCTCCAGTGCTGCTTCTAATTTGGAGCAGGACAACACTATCACAGATGGGCCAATGCATATTGTCTATTGAACTTATTTTTGATGCAAGTATTTCAGGATCCTTATAGTAAGAAATAGTTTTTTCATTTATACAAGAGAAATGAAATATCCTGAAGATCACCAAGAAACCGACCATTGGCCTTAGAATCACAGGTGATTAATCATTCCTTTCAAGCATGTTTATGGGAGTTGTCTATGCTGGCTTACTGTAACCTATGTGCTCTGCAATACACTTGGAAACCTCCAAGAGCACTGTAGGCATTGCCAACTCTTAAATAGGACAGGCCAATGTGAGCATAAAATGCCACGTCTCAGCACAATCAGTTAACTTCAGTTATAAAATTAGAGAATTGCCCCAGCTATTTTAGACCATGTACTCATCTCCAGGTCTTATCACAGATGCTGCACTCTTTTGCAGCCTAACCACAAGCACAAACTTCTGCTGCATGGCATGCCATTAGGCACCTTTGATAATTGATCTTAGAAATATTTTTGTTCAATCACTAGTCCAAATGAAGTCATACAACTAAAGCTGCTGAAGCACCACATCCTTTCCTGTAACCATGCAGAAAACTGCTTTAGGGAACAGGAAAAGCAGAAACAAATCCTCTGCATGTATAACTTCCCTGTGAAATTATTTGTTGCCTTCACAGACCTCCATACTTAAAAACCCTCTAGCAGCTTGGGGGCAGAGGCCCTGGAAAGAAGCACTAGATGTGGAGAGCAGTCAGGGAAGCTGCTGTGCAGGGCTGCAGAGACCCCATTGGGATGACGGGCTGGCAGAGAGTTAACAGCAAGGACAGAACCGCAGCAGGCAAAGTCAGTGCTGCCTCAGAAGCTGCCCGAAGCAGATACTGCTGCCCCCGGGAGCCACAGTGCAAATACAGCAGGTGCGGCAAATCTCACCCTGAACCGCCCGCTTCCGCCGAGCAGCCACCACTCAGCTGACCCCAGGGAAAATCAGACAACAACAACCCCACCCACTTCCTCTCCACGGAACCGCCTGGCCCCACCTCCTAATAGTCACAGCCAGGCACGCGCCCTTCCCAGCATGCAGCGCGCGGCGTACGTCCGAGAGAAGGGAAGGGGCATCGCCCTTCCCCCCGCCGACTACAGTAGAGTGAGAAGGGAGGGCGGGAGATCACGATCGTGGCCGGCGGAGAAGGGGCGGGGCGCGAGGCTCCGCCCACCTCTCTCCGCCGGGGAAACCAGGGCGACAGCCAATGGGAAAGGCGTCCCGCAGGGTGGGAAGGAGGGGCTTCGGGAGGCTACGGGGCGGGGCCGTCGCTGAGTTTACGCAGCGCCACCGCCGCTTGTAAACAGATCCTGCCCCGCGTGACATACCTGTGTGGGGGTACCGAGTGTTACCCGCTGCGGTGGCAGGTTGATGATCAGAGGCGTCAGCGGGCGCGCGGCGGGCACCGAGTAGAGAGGAAGTGATTCCTCTCTGTCCTTCCTTCCTCTCTACCCACACCCTACACCCCCCCCCCCCCCGCCGCCTCCTCCTCCTCGGTCGGGATCCAGCGCATCCTCCCCCCTCAGCGCCTTCCCCGTACCCCCGTCGCTAAGATGGCTGATGGTGAGCAGTAAGGCGGCGCGCGGGGCTGCGGGGAGCTGCTGTCGGCTGGCGCGCGGCAGAGCAGGCGGAGGCGGCTGACGGGACGGGACAGGAACGTGGGGTGGGGTGCGTGCGTGGGAAGCCGCGCAGCGCCATGTCTGCCTTTGCCCTGGAGGAAACGTTGGAGGTCGACTGGGTGGCCGTGAGGCCTCACGCTTTCCAGGAACAGGAGAAGCACAAATTCGTCTTCATTGTGGCCTGGAACGAGATCGAGGGCAAGTTTGCCATCACCTGCCACAACCGCACGGCGCAGCGCCAGCGCAGCGGCTCCCGCGAGCTCTACCTCGGCGGCCCCTCTGGCCCTGAGGCTAGAGCCACCCCCAAGGCCGGCACCCCCACGGTGAGCAGGGTCCCGACCTGGGGCACGGGTTCCGGCCTGACGCGTGGTTCCTCGCATCTCCGCGCCGAGGCGGGGCAGCAGGGCTCTGAGCGGGGCGCGGCGGCCGAGGTGCTGCCGAAGAGCCCGCTGCGGGCCAAAAGCAGCCCGGCCTGGAGGCCGCTGCAGGGCCTGGAGGTGGTAGGTGCCGTCGAAGAGATAAAAGCGCTGGAGCTGGGGGAGGAGGAGGCGGCTGCCTTGCTGTCGCTGCCGCCCTCGCAGCCGCTGGCAGCCGAGTCGGCCGCTCCCGACGCAGAGCCCGTGGGGGAGGAGTGCAGCTGGGCTGGTCTCTTCTCCTTCCAAGACTTGCGGGCTGTGCACCAGCAGCTGTGCTCGGTGAACTCTGAGCTGGAACCCTACCTGCCTGCCTTCCCCGAGGACCTCTCGGGCGTGTGGACGGTGCTGTTTGGAGTTCCGGAGCTATCTGAGCAGGAGATGGATGCTCTCTGCTACAAAGTGCAAGTTTACTTGCTCCACAGCTTGGATACATGCGGCTGGAAGATTCTTTCGCAGGTACTCTTCACTGAGACTGATGACCCCGAAGAGTATTATGAGAACCTGAGTGAGTTGCGACAAAAGGGGTACGAGGAGGTGCTGCAGCAGGCCCGCAGGCGAATCCAGGAGGTGAGGTTACCACATGGTCCAGATATCTCCACCTTAGTGTTACCTTTTCCTTACTCTGTGACATCTTCTTTAGTTGTTCTCTCCAGCTGCTCCCCTCTACCTTTGCAAAATTGATTGATCCATGGGACAAAAAAAGTACAGGAAAATTGTCTAGTTAAAAAAAAAAACCAAAACAAGCTTTGAGAATCTAAGTAGGAAAATGAGGCTTAACCTTTCCAAGGTCTCTAGGGCCAGGATTTAAGAAGGTGCAGGTTTCCCTAGTCATCTAAGTGTGGCTCAGTATTTTATTCTATGCAACTGAACATAGATGTTTGTGAACAAGAATCTGATGGATTTGGCAAGGTCTTGCTCCCAGATTTTTGTTGTTGCACTGCTTTGTGCCAGGATGTGTTTGAGTCTGAATTTTTCTGTTTAATGGGAGCAGCAACGTGTGGTGTTTATTTTGACAGTATAATTTAGGCACTTAAGGCCAAAAAGTTCTAGGTTTCTACAGGCTCTGGGTGCTGAATCTGCTATTTCAAGTGAGATGATGTTTCCCAGTGGAATCTGAGTAATTACAACTTTTGTTCAGCTGGTAAATTCTTAGAGTTGGGTTTTTAAAAAGCAAGCTATCTTGTCCTAGTGAGTATTTACTGTGTTGCCATTGCTAGTCTCTCTCATATCACATACTATTTAGATGAAAGTAGTTGAGGAGGTTCTGATAACTTCTAGCATCAGTGTGTGAGCATTTTCTCACATCTTTGTGAACTGAGGTATATGAGGACCAAGATTTTTCCAGTGAAAAAGGAGAATTTTACACTTGTTTTTATGTTTCAGTGGCCTTGGTCCAGAATGTACCTGGATCTATCTAGGTGCGACCATGTGTATGAATCATGTTATGGAATTTTTTTATTTTTGCAAACACCATGTAAATTCTATTGTATGGATATAGATCAAGTTTGGCTGCTTCAGCTGCCTACATATATCTTAACAATATTGTGTGTTCAAAAATGTGTGGTGGTGAACGTTCTGGGGTTTTTTCCTTGATGAGGAAAACGTTGATGGCATAGTTTTCAGTCTTTGTAGGATTCAGGCCTGGCTTCTCCTTAGTGATTGGAGTTACAGAGTGTGAGAAAAATTGTTGTTTTATCAGTGATGAAATCACGATAAGGGCATCTAAGTGTAGCATTGTTAGGTACAAGTTCATTTCCAAACTGTTGTGTTAGGATATATCATTGTGTTTTTTTTCTGTGGTTTTTTTTTTTTTTTTCTTTTTCATAGCTGTGGGCAAGAAGAAGGGAGGGACAGGGCCACAGCCAAGACAGCTGACCCAAACTGGCCAATGGGATATTCCATACCATGTGATGCCATGACCAGTATATTAACTGGGGGAGTTGGCCCACAGGGGAGGTGGTTGTGGCTTGGGGACTGGCAGTGTTGCATCTGTGGGTGGTGAGCAGCTGTGTCACGTGCTGTTTTGGATGTTTATTCCCCCTTCCCTGGGTTTTGTGCCTCTTGTTATTTTCCTTTTCATTGCATTATTATTGTTGTTACAATTATTGTTTGATTTTAATTATTAAAACTGTTCTTATCTCAACCTATGAGCTTTCTCACTTTTACCCTTCTGATTCTGTCACCTGTCCTGCAAGTGGGGGAGTGAGTGAGTGGCTGTGTGGGGCTGAGTTGCCAGCTGGGGCTAAACCACAACAGTCTCTTTTGGAGCCCAATGTGGGGCTCAGAGGGTTTGATATAATAACAGCTGCTGGTCACAGCACCATGTTCTCATTTTTGCAGTTTGTGTTAAAGATGGGTGTTGGTTTGCTTAGTCTGCTGTGATTAGTAATGTTTTGCCTAAGAGGTTTGTTATGCAAACACTGGTTTTCAGCTTTATCTGGTATTTGGGGTTTTTGCTGAAACCATTACTATACTTTGGATACCACCTTGTTGAGGCGATTTAGCAATTATACCTTCTCCTCTGAGAGATGTTATATGGAGGAAGTACACAATGGTATCTTTGCAATTTCTTCTATGATGTCTCCACCTTTATTGCAACAACTGTTTTGTATCTTGAGCATCCTTGGGTAGTTAAGATATACTTATTGTTAGTTTTTGGGCATGTTGTTTTGGTTTTGACTAAAGTTAGAAAGCAACTTAAGACTATTACCCAGAAATCTGCCCCAAGCCTTTATAGTTACGAGTGGCAGGGCATGTGAGATAGTATGGGCAAATACCTAGGGCAGTGGGCACCCCCAGTGTTTTGGAGTTTCACCCCTGAACAAGTGCAGAAACCTGAAAAACTAGTAGAATATTTGGAGAAAGTATGTTGTTACGCTGGGAACTCCAGAGAGACACAGATAACTGCAACGTGCTGGGGCCTGGCCCATGCATACCGAGACCTGCTCAACAGTATTCAGTGCTCCCAAAGGAAAGAGAAGGCCTCTGGATTGAAAGGCAAAGTGACAGGCACTGTGGTTGCTCCAGCCCCAATGACAGGCACTGCGGCCACTCAAACCCCCAGGAGAAACACTGTGGCTACTCAAACCCCCACAATAGGCACTGGAGCTGACTCAGAGAATCAACCCCTGCCAGTATCAGTCACCCCCATACACAAGAAGAAATATTGGAAGCAGAAGTCAGCTCCTTTTAGAAGAGGATGATGAAGCAGCACGGCCATCATGAGGAGAAGAGGAGGAAATCGTCATAAATGAAACAGAAACCACCCAATCCCTGTCCTTGAGTGAGTCGCGAGATATGCGAAAAGATTTTGGCTGTCATTCAGGTGAGCACCTGGCTGCTCTGATGCTGGGGTAATGGGGCCAGTAGTCTGGAATTAGAGGGGAAGGAAGCCAAACAACTGGGATCCCTCTCTAGGGAAGGGAGCATTGACAAAGCAATTGGAAAAGGAACACAAGCCCTCAGCCTCTGGAGGCAACTCCTCTCCGGTGTGAGAGAAAGGTGTCCCTTCAAGGAAGATGTTACATATCGCCTAGGAAAATGGACAACCATGGAGAAAGGTATCCAGTACCTGAGGAAACTAGCCGTGCTTGAGGTGATTTATGGTGACCTAGACGATCAACAGTCGTCCAAAGATCGAGATGAAGCCCAGTGCACACGACCCATGTGGCGGAAGCTTATATGGAGCGCACCATTGTCCCATGTATCCTCGTTAGCAATACTGTCCTGGAAAGATGAAGAGGCACCAACAGTGGGGGATGTAATTGGTAATCCTGGAGTTTATAAAGCAAATCTCTCTTCCTCCCTCGTCTCTGCTGTTGAGAAACTGTCCCGGGAGGTCCAGCAATTCAAAGATGACAGGTTCTACTCCCCACCTCTATGGATTAGTGTCTCAGCCATTAGGAATAAGTGTCCTTTTACTCAAAGGAGAAGATATACACCCCAGGCCACCTGATGGTTTTTACTTGTGTGACCACGGAGAGGACATGATGAGGTGGGATGGCAAGCCTACCTTGACCCTAGAGGCACGGGTATGTGAACTGCAAGGGAGAACAGTCACTCAGGGAGGTTCTTCCAGGAAAGCTGCTGCTCCAGTTTCTAGTAAGCAGGTCCCCAGACAGAGGAGTAGAAGCGCAGATTTTATTTCTGAGCTCAATAGAGAGACTCTTGATCCACATTTACAGGAAGTGAGTTGCAACTGCCATGATCTTGACCAGAGGGGCCCTGCCTCCAGCCAGGTGGAGGAAAGGGATAACAAGGTTTACTGGACTGTGTGGATCTGATGGCCTGGCACATCCGACCCACAGGAGTATAAAGCTTTAGTGGACACCGGTGCACAGTGCACCCTCATACCATCAAACTATATGGGGGCAGAACCCATCAGCATTGCTGGAGTGACAGGGGGATCCCAAGAGCTAACTGTATTGGAGGCCAAAGTGAGCCTAACTGGGAATGAGTGGGAAAAGCACCCCATTGTGACCGGCCCAGAGGCTCCGTGCATCCTTGGCATAGACTGTCTCAGGAGAGGGTATTTCAAGGACCCAAAAGGGTACAGGTGGGCTCTTAGTGTAGCTGCCTTGCCGACAGAGAGAATTAAACAGCTGTCTACCTTGCCTGGCCTCTTGATGGACCCTTCTGTTGTGGGGTTGCTGAGGGTCAAAGAACAACAGGTGCTGATCACCACCACGACAGTGCACCGGTGGCAATATTGCACCAACCGAGACTCCCTGATTCCCGTCCATGAGTGCCAAAACCAGCACACCACTCTTGCTTCCTCTCCTCAGCTGGACAGGGGAGAGGAAAAATAATGAAAGCCTTATGGGTGAAGATAAGGACAGGGAGAGATTACTCAGCAATTACTGTCCTGGGCAAAACAGAATCACAGAATGGTAGGGGTTGGAAGGGACCTCTGGAGATCTTGTCCAACCCTACTGCTTGAGCAGGTACACCTAGAGCAGGGGGCACAGGACTGTGTCCAGGTGAGTTTTGAATGTCTCCAGGGAAGGAGACTTTACAACCTCCCTGGGCAGCCTGTTCCACTGCTCTGTCGCCCTCACAGGAAAGACATTTTTCCTCATATTGAGGTGGAACTTCCTGTGTTCCAGTCAGTGCCCATTGCCCCTTGTCCTGTCGTTGGGCACCACTGACAAGAGTCTGGTCCCAATCTCTTGACAACCACCCTTTAGATATTTATAAGTATTGTTGAGTTTCCCCCTCAGTCTTCTCTTCTCCTGGCTGAACAAATCCCAGGTCTTTCAGCCTTCCCACATAAGGGAGATGCTCTGCTCCCTGATCATCTTAGCAGCTCTCCTCTGGACTTGCTCACACAGTTCCCTGTCTTTCTTGAACTGGGGGACCCAGAACTGGACACAGTACTCCAGATGTTGCCTCACTAGGGTGGAGTAAAAGGGGAGGATAACCTCCCTCAAACTGCTGGCCCCACTCCTTTTTATGCAACCCAGGATACCGCTGGCTGCCTTGGCCACAAGGGCATGTTGCTGGCTCATGATCAGCCTGCTGTCCACCAGCACTCCCAGGTCCTTCTCAACAGAAGCTGCTTTCCAGCAGGTCATCTCCCAAGCTGTATGGGTGCATGGGGTTGTTCCTCCCTAGATGCAGGACCTTACACTTGCTCTTACTGAATGGCAGCTGTTGTGTTAATGGTAGGAGTCTGAGGAGTGGCTAGGGAGAGACCCTACTGTTGAGTCACGAGGTTTAGACAGGACCCCCTTGCTTTCTAAAGTCCTCCTTCGAGAGGAGTCTAGGTGTGGCTAAGTCCAGTCTTAGTCTCAGACTTGGTCAACAGTTTATTTTCTAAGGATTGTAGAAGTAACCACTCATCAGGGTATTTGTTGTTAGTAACTAATTTGGCAGATGCCCAGGCCAGTCGTGTTCAGTGAGAACTATCATGGCTAGATGAACGAATAGTACAATTTATTAAAGCAACAGATACACAGGTTCTTTGGATTACTGGTGTTAAGAGTGCTGGTTACAAGACACATAAATACCAAAGATATGAGTACACTGCTAGGCTACAAGTATGCAAAACAAATATGAAGTGATTCTAATATGAAGCAAAGCAACTCTAATACATTAGGGATTTGAAGTGACTCTATAGAGGTTTCCAATCTTACCCAAAGGTGTCCCAATGGGGGGAAGAGAGGCTTAGCCTGTCGACTGGTCCCAGAAGTCAGAGTGGTACGCAATGGTATCTTCCCTAACACTCTCTTTCTCTTCACACATTTTATGCTATTTTTTTATCTTTCAGGTGGATCTTGAGTGACTGTAGTCATACATACCTTTATTATGATTGGTGTAAAATTTCCTCGCTTTACTTTTAAAAGCATAGATTAGAAGAAATTCAAAGCGCATGCCCAGTGAGGGGTGGTCGCACCTTAGAGGCAGGTAACTTTTGGGATGGAGGTGTGTTTTGACATTATAATGCGCAAAGTTCACCAAAAGGACGGCATCTTGTCAAAAGTATGATGGACTGTTGGCCCAGGGTAGTAAATATGCAGCACACCAGCTCCGTGGTACCTTGAGTTCCCATTTATCACAGAGCCTGGCTGCAAAGCCTCCATACTGCTCCACCCTCCAGACAACTCCTCTTAGAGTCAGTATGCCAAGTTCTCCTGGCATTGCCTACATCTAAGGTTACTAGGGAACTTCTGTGGAATGGATTTCTCACGTCAGCTGCACTCTACCTTGAAAGCTTCTTCAATGCTGTACCTTTTCTAAAAACATAAGTTTAATTTAAGTCACCTCCAGTGATTATCCCACAGCTGTGCAGCCTTCTGGCGTATCAGCCCCTCCTCCTGATTTGGTATCATCAGCAAACTTGCTGAGGTTACTCTCTATCCCTTTGTCCAGGTCATTAGTGAATATGTTGTTCAGGACTGGACCCAGTACAGACACCTGGGGAACACCATTAGTTACAGGCATCCAAACAGACTCTGCCCCGTTGATCACAACCCTCTGAACTCTGGTGTTACACCAGTTCTCAATCCACCTCACTGTCCTCTCATCTAACCCACAATTCCTAAGCTTGTCCGTGAGGATGTTATGGGAGACAGTGTCAAAAGCCTTGCTGAAGTCGAGGTAAACAACATCCACTGCTCTGCATTCATCTACCTGGCCAGTCATGCCATCATAGAAGGCTATCAGGTTGGTCAAGTATGATCTCTCCTTGGTGAATCCATGTTGACTGTTTCTGATAACCTTCTTTTCCTCTACATGCCTGGAGATGATCTCCAGGATGAACTGCTCCATCACCTTTCCCCAGGGGTGGAGGTGAGGCTGACTGGCCTATAGTTTCCCGGGTCCTCCTCCTTGCCCTTTTTGAAGACTGGTGTGGCATTGGCTACCTTCCAGTCCTCAGGCACCTCTCCTGTCCTCCATGACCTTTCAAAGATGATGGAGAGTGGCTTGGCAAGAATATTTGCCTGCTCCCTCAGCACTCATGGGTGCATCCCATCGGGGCTCACAGATTTGCAAGGATCCACTTTTCCTAGGTGATCTCTAACCTAATCCTTCTCAACAAAGGGGAAGTCTTTTCTCCAGATATTCTCTCTCCTCTGGGGGCTGGGATGCCTGAGGGCCAGCCTTAGCAGTAAAGACTGAAGCAAAGAAGGCATTTAGTAACTCTGCCTTCTCTGCATCCTGTGTCAGCAGGGCCCCTACCTCATTCAGCAATAGGCCCGCAGTTTCCCCAGTCTGTCTTTTACTACTGATGTATTTGAAGAAGCCCTTTTTGTTATCCTTGACATCCCTTGCCAGATTTAGTTTGAAGTGAGCCTTGGCCTTCTTCATTGCATCTCTGCATACCCTGACAATGTTCCTATATTCCTCCCAAGTGGCCAGTCCCTTTTCCCACATACTGTGAACCTCCCTCTTCCATTTGAGTTTCCCTAGAAGTGATTTGGTCATCCATGCAGGTCTCCTGGCTCCTTTGCTTGAGAAGAAAGGTTTGGTTTTTTCACTGCCTTGATGAGAGGGATAATTACACCTTTGGGACTGCTAGAGGGTTTCCGATAGTGTCAGGTAGATGTGGGAGAATGCTTGAGTATGGCAGCTCTGTTTTGAGGCACTAGCGACAAGCAAGAGAAACAGAGGAAGAAGGTATTTTTATAGACCTAGATGGTTAAATCTGCCAGTGGGTTGGATTAATGCATGAAATCTGTAGGAATTTAGGACTCCAATCCAAGAGCATCTTGGATGACTTCTGTCCCTATAACTGCAGGCTAGGTTATGTGTGTTTAGCCCTTGAAATTCATAAAACGTTAGTTTTACAGACTCCAAGCCACAAAGCACTGCCCAGTACTTTCAGTGAGAACTCGGATGCCACAGAATATTGTATGCTGCTGGAGGAGAGTAGAAGGGCATAGCAAATGAGCCTGCAATAGGAACAATTTCCTGGTGAAATTATTTAGTTAATACAACAAATTGTCTCATGCTGCTGAGGAATGTCCCATCTGTTCTACACCATCTCTCCCAGATCTTTCATCTCTACTAAGTGTTGCTGAGGGAAGCTCTTCCTGGCTTGTCATCTGACAGTCACTTTAATTCTGAACATGTAAATAAAGCTATGAGCCTCTCTGCATTCTTTCTGTACTCTTAGCCAATCTTTAATGCTTCAAAGGAAGCTGGGGGATCTTCAGAAGCAAACTTTACATGATGAAGAAAGAGAAAATCTTTTCTTATCTGGTCAGGTAACTGAAACACGGTATAGTAATATAAATGTAATGGAGCAAATAGAGTAGACAGTATGGTAATCAAGGATTCTCTTGACTGTTCTGGGATAGAAATGAACCAGACTCCAAAGGACTGTTGACCAGTGCTTCAGTTTCTAATCTACAGTTCCATCTTATTTTGTCTTCCAATAATAATACTTGATGCAGTTGAGTATATGGAGCCTATTTCATGTAGGTTTGGCATCCAACTTGAATGAACAGGTAGAAGATATGATGTGCTTATTCCATAGTGTTCCTAATCTATGTTAAGTTTAAATAAACTTGGACTGTGAATATATGTTTTTGAGATGATAATATTAAAGGACAAGAGATTTTGTCTTTGAAAATTACATAAGAGGGGAATTAATTTCAGATAGTCTTGTCTTTGTAAACACATCAACTACTCCACATGTCTGTAGGAGATTATTTTTTGTTAAACAGTTGAATTTTTTTTTTTTAGAAATGGTAAAAGATTTCCAGCAGCATGTGAGGTCTGCCCAGGCAAATACCCCAAATAGGTGCAAAACAAACCTATAAATTAAAAACATATTGTAGCAAATTTGTACAAACAGATGAATTTTCAGCTTCATAAGAACTAAAGGAAGGAACAGACAGACTTTGTTTTCTTATATGAATTAAAATATAAGCTTTAAATAAAATAATTAAAATAATTTATAATACTTAAATAATTTAATTTTAAAAAGAAAAATAATGGGAACTTTGTGAATTTAAACTTTTATGCCTGAACTGTCTAGGGGAAAAAAATAAAGCAGAAAACAAAATTACTGGAAATGCAGATCACTGTTTTGTTTCATATAGATCTGTGTCTGGAGCTGCACTGATATAATGGGGCTGTGAAGGTCCAAAGTACAGATAGGAAAAGAAGAAAAACCCCAAAACAACAACAAAAACCACCCTTCCCCCTCCAACCCCCCCAAAAAAACCCAAACCCAAACAAAACAAAAACAAACCCCACCCAAAACAAAAAACTTAGATCAAAATGTGGCTTCTCTTTTGTCTCCTTTCTTATCGCTCCTTCTCCCCTCATACCTGAAAGTGGGAAATGTGTGACGTAGCTTATTTGATTACTGCATTATAGATTTTTGTACTAAGTTGCTTTTTGTGCTTTGTGCTCATACTCATTACCTTTCAAAGATTTTTGAAAAGAAAAAATTAATAGGAGTGGTGTACATTTGGAGTTAAGGTTATCAGAGATGTGTTCATACTTGACTAGCTAAATTCAAGATGTGGGTGGGGTTTAAGACTTCTTATCTTTTTTTTTTGTCTGATTTTGTGGGGTAGAGAAGATGATACAAAAGGATAGATTAAAAAATTTTTTTTAAATGGCTGTCACTTAGCAGGAATGTTTGAACACATTCACTAAAATTAGAACTTTTTTTTTTTACAGCTTCTGGAAAAACATAAGAACACAGAAAGCATGGTAGAGCTGCTTGAACTGTATCAAATGGAGGATGAAGCCTACAGTAGTCTTGCAGAAGCTACCATGGAGCTCTACCAGTACTTACTACAGCCATTCCGAGATATGAGAGAACTTGCGATGCTTAGAAGACAGCAGATAAAGGTATGGTAAAGGTAACTGAACTTATTAACGGGGAAATCATGCTTTTCAGTTTCTATTTACTTTTATTATGCAGTATATGCAGTGATGGTTTCTCCACTAAATGTCGACCCTATTTTTCTGGTTCCTTCACTCAGAGGAATGCTTTTGAAGAGTGAGAATGTCTCTGACATGTAGCTAACCATCAACTGTTTAACTTAAATTCATTATTGAATTTAATAGATGAAACTTACATTTTTGTGATTACTGGGAATACTAACACATAAACCAGAAAGACACACATGTTGTACAGTATCTATGTGATTGTTAATTCTTTTAAAGATTCTACAGAAAATTACTTTTCATTCTAGTTTTTTGAGATAATATGATAAACCATGAGAAGTCAGTAGTTTCTCATCTCATGTTGTAAAACACTTAAATGTGGAAGCATATTAAAAGTATGGAATTTATTGTAACACTTTAACAGTATATTTTCCTAAGAGCTAAAAAGGTATAACCAGCTGAAGAATACTACATTTTGGTAGAACTGTTTTATAAGGCGTATGTTGGTTTTATTTAAAAGTAATTCTAATTTTAAATATTTAACCAAAAATAACAAATGTCATCTTTATTGCATCTCAAAGGTACTTTTGATAAAATCAGCAGTTTCTATGCAGATTAAGACTGTAGCCTTCTGATTCTTTTAAAATATGTATTGTAATATAGAAGCTAAAAGGGGTTTCTTTCATTTAATCTGTGTTGCAAATGTCAGTTTATCTGTTTGGCACCTTATTTACTTAGCCAACATTGGCTTTACTGGTTTCAGTTTAAAAATATAGTGTTTTTCTCTGTGTTTGAGTATAGAATGAGGGAGGTAGGCAAGAAGATTTACGATTCCAAAACCAGTTTTATTTTGAGCTATTGTTGTGTTTATAAAGTATTTTTTTCAGGAAGTTCAGCAATCTCAAACAAACTCTGTGAGATAATGTAATGATATTTGAACTAAAAGAACTAAAAGTGCCTAGCTTCCTACCCCCCACCCCTGATAAATGTTGCTGCATAGAGAATTGGGATGAATATTTTTTTCCAGATGTATTATACTGTTGAAGATTATGCACAATACATTTCATAGAAAACCTTTTTCAGCATGATGAAATAGTTCCCATTTTATCTGAATTTGTAGCTATAGCATGGGAAAAGATTTTTTTTTTTTTTGTTCTTTTGTCAAACAAGAGAAGATAAATATTGTTTTGAGTATGGAACATGAATTAAGAGTCTCTCTCCCCCCCCCCCCCCCCCCCCCCCCCGTATTGATCTCTTGGATTTCAGTTTTAAAATACCTTATTTATTTTTCCGAAAGAATAACCGTGGTAAACTTCAGAGGCGTGTTTTGTGTTTAATTACTTTAGTTGTACATAGTTTCATCCAATGTACATTAAGTTCTCTTCCTAACTTGACAATTTTTGGGTTATAAAACTTGGTCATCTGTATTATGTGGTAGAGGAAGATGCTGTCTCTTTTTTTTTTTCTTTATTATTCTTTTTTTTCATCTCATTGAGAGAAAGCAATACTTGTAACATATATTTTGTCATCATAGATACACTGGGTAGCTAGGGTAGAGGAATTGGTTTATAAATAGAACTTGTGCATGCGGTGGTTTGCGTTAACTTGCTGCATGTTTTTCTGGAAGGCTTAATAATGGAACAAAGATCCTTAGGTTTCTATAAACCCTTCTGACAAGGGATTAGCTCTGTTTTCATGCATAACGAGTATTTCTGATGCTTACTACCTCAGTGAAATGGGAGTTGTGAACATCTAATACTGTTTAAATATAAAGACTAACAAGGAGAAAGATAAAGTTTGGATATAGGGCAGGGTAAGGATGGAAGAAACTGCAGAATGAGTTACTAAAATGAAAAAAAAAAGCTACAAGGATAATTAAGCTTGAATACAAATATAAATATTTAGTCAAGATTGCCTATGCCTTCTGTAATAATTTAACGTTTTTAGAGTTTTTCTGTATTAGGTATCTGTCATTGATTTGTGGGGAAGTTGTTTTAGTTTGTTTTAAGAATTTGGGTTTTTTATTTTGGTATTTGATTTTAATAAGTTTAATTTTGTTTGTTTTTCAGAATGAGATTAGGAGGAAATTGCTTTGCCTATAATCTTTGAGAACAATGTTTAGTGTCTTCTTTTGGAGCAAGACATAAAAATGCAAGATGTATCATCTGGGTGTTAAATTTCTGCTGTTGCTGTGAAACTTTAGGCAAGAGACAAACCTACAGGAGGGAAAGGAGAAACAAACACCAAATTCTGTGTGCTCAGCAGAGGCTTATTAGAGTAGGACAGCTGAATTCTCTGCAGATTCCTTCTTTGAAGAAGAAAAAAAACAACCAAACAAACAAACCAACCCCCAAAACCTCCAAAACCAAACCAGAACAAAAGTTAATAACAAAGTTAAAGCATTTAGAAGCTTGAAAATGCAGATTAGTGTTGTCATGAAGAAGTCTTTTTTTTCTTTTCCTTTTTATCTTTTAACTTGATTGTATGCTAGATTTTCAGGTGTATTTTGCCTCATTTAGTGTGAAGGATGGATCATTTAGTATGGGTGAGGAATCAAAGTTGTACTGTGAAGCAATTAAATATTGCTTAATTTGGAAATCATAATGGAAAAAGGTAGAAGATTATGGAAGGAGAAAAGGATGGCTTATGAAGTGGAACACAACTCTGTAAAACTGACTTCTGCCAAAATTTCTATTTAATTATGGACTGTAGTAATCTGGCCCTAGAACAATATAGTCAGCAGTGGTGTTTCTCATTTTTTTGGGCTCACAGCTTCAGAAACCTAGTTTTGTTTGTAGAAATGCTTAATATTTGTAAGTGCTGCTCAAATCCATGGGGACCTAGTATGGTAAGTGTGAAAAGGTGTATTGATAAGCCAGCCAAATACTCAAAACTATAATTATGTTCATGGAATGCTGGAGAATATATAAAGGAATTGAAGACAGTACCATAACTTATATACACATAAAAGCTGTGCTGAATATGTATGGGCATTTTTAAATATCACTATTTCTGTATTGTTGCTGTTTTAGATGTAATAATATGTAAAGACATTCAACCAGTGAGTTTTAGCATGTTAATTCCACTGTTTGGATTACTGGTCCGTTTCTTCTAATTTTAGAATCTTGGATGTAACATAGGCATCAGGCAAGTGAAGCTTGATATTCAAATGCTGTATTATATGTTTTGGGCTATCTGTATCACAGAATGGTAGGGGTTGGAAGGGACCTCTGGAGATCATCTTGTCCAACCCCACTGCTTGAGCAGGTACACCTAGAGCAGGGGGCACAGGACTGTGTCCAGGTGAGTTTTGAATGTCTCCAGGGAAGGAGACTTTACAACCTCTCTGGGCAGCCTGTTCCACTGCTCTGTCGCCCTCACAGGAAAGACATTTTTCCTCATATTGAGGTGGAACTTCCTGTGTTCCAGTCAGTGCCCATTGCCCCTTGTCCTGTCGTTGGGCACCACTGAAAATAGTCTGGCCCCATCTTCTTGACGCCCACCCTTCTGTGCCATATTAAAAGGCATGGACTCCGACTGTGGTGAATCGAAGACAACTTTATTAAAGCTAAGCAAGCTTTTATACCCTCTAGCTGGCTGAGGCAACAGCCTGTAGTCGAGCTTCAAGGTTGCAAAAGCCGTAACAAAATGCCGACACATATCTTTAGATTTTTTGCCTGTGTGTACTGAGGCATAAAGGCATGAGAAAAAGGTATCAATTGACACATGAACATATTTGAATCTATCAAATTCTGGTATATGAGTAACATCTGTCTGCCAAATTTCAAGTGAGGATAATCCTTGTGAATTAATTCCAACTGAAGGTGTAGGCGAAACATGCTGATAGGGCATGATTGCACAATTTGCTGAGCTTAGTCTTGTGTTAGTTGAAATGATCTTTGCAAGGCTTTTGCATTTTGATGATAAAAGTCATGAGACAGACGGGCTTGCGCAAAACGATCTGGTAATACTGCAGCATCTGCAAGATGGTCTGCCTCATTATTTCCCTTACTGATAGGTCCTGGCAGGGAGGTATTTGAGCAAACATGTTGGATAAAGCATGGCTGCGTTCTTCTATCAAGGAGCCATTTAAGTTCCCAGAGAAGTGCAAATAGCTTTTCATTTGATATTTCTTTTTAAAATGAGTGTTCAAGTCTGTAAACAAGGCCTGCAACATAGGCAGAATCTGTTATGTTAATTGGAATAGGCCATTCTTTGTAGACACGGACTACCGCAGACAGTTCAACTATCTGTGGTGAACCTGTGACCACATGTACGTCACTATTCCACTGACCTGTTTCATTTCGCCAAATGATCACAGCTCATCCCGTTCTCCCGGACCCATCAGTGAATACAATAAGGGCATTTGTTATGGGAGTAATAGCCAATTGTGAAGTAGGCAATAGTGAAAGTGGGTTTAAAGATTGTATTTTGTGTCCTGGAAAGTGGATACTTATCTGTCCCATATAATCTGCCAAAGCACACTGAAAAACAAAGGATTGGTGAGTTAAAAAGGTTAATTGGTTTGTATCAAGAGGTAGGTAAATCTTGTCTGGCTCTGTACCATCTAAAGCCATTAAATGCTCTCTTCCCTTTTGAATGACCATGGATATCACCTCAACAGCCGTGGTAACTGTCTTCCCAAAGATATGGGGTAGAAAAATCCATTTTAAAACAATGGATTTATGTCCTGTGGAATCTATTGTGCTAACAAACCATAAGGTTGAAAAGCAGAGTAAAAAATAAAAAGACTAATTGGATAATTTAGTTTTCGCCTATTGGCAGCCTGATTAGTCAATTTTTCTACTACTTTGTTAAGAATAGCCTTTGCTGGGGGGGTGAGTTTCCTGGGAGATGTTAAATCCATATCTCCTTCTAAAAGTTTAAAAAGGAGGTGCAGTTCCTCTGTAGAAATCCCCAGAAGAGGATGGAACCAATTTATGGTCCCCAACAATTTTTGAAGATCGTTCAAAGTTCTAATGTCTGTCAGTAAGGTTATTCATTGTGATCAAATAAGTTGATCTGAAATCTTCCAGCCTAAGTACTGCCAAGGTGGCGTTTCCCATATTTTGTCTTTTGCAATTTTGAGTCCTGCGCTTAGAGCTGCTTGCACAATTTGTTGCTGGACTTCTTGTGCTTGCTCTTTTGTTTGTGCAGCAATTAAAATATCATTCATGTAGTGATATATGGAAACACCCTCAAAAGTCTTTCTTATTGGACTTAAAATGGCCTCAAAAAATTGCTGACATAATATTGGACTATTTTTCATGACTTGGGGTAACACTGTCCAGTGGTATCTTTTATGGGGTTCTGTGGCGTTGACAGACGGGACTGAAACCACAAATAGTGGTTGTTGTGATTCGGCCTCAGTTGGCAACTAAACACCATGCAGCTGCTCGCTCACTCCCCCCACCCCTGTGGGAGGGGAGAGAGAATAGGAAGAGCAAAAGAGTTTGTGGGTTGAGATAAGCACAGTTTAATAATTACAATAAAAATAATAATATTGATTATGGTAATAATAAAACCAATATAATAAAATGGAAAAGGAAAAAAAAAACAGAACCACAAACAATACAACCGCTCACCACCTGCTGACTGACGCTGCCCATCCCTGAGCTGCGATTGCTTCCTCCTCCAAGTTAATATACTGAGCATGACATTACATGATATAGAATATCCCTTTGGCCAGTTTGAATCTGCTCTCTTAGCTGTGCCCCATCCCCTCCCGCCGCCTTGTGTAGCCAGCAGAGCATGGGAAGCTAGAAATGTCCTTGACTAGTACTAGCACTACCCAGGAACAGCCAAAACATCGGGGTGTTATCTCAACATTTTTTTCATACTATGTCCAAAGCACAGCAGTATGCCAGCTCCAGTGAAGAAAATTAACTCTATCCCAGATAAAACCAGGACAGTATCCACCCCTTATTCCATATCATTTACATCATGCTCAGGTCCCATACTATACAATACAATTTCAATAATCCCTACCTGCCTTCTCATCCTTTAACAGAACACACAGATTTCATTTATCATTCCCCTAGTCTATTGATCACCCCTGTAAAATGTCTGTGATATGTCCATTGAGTTCATTTAGTCCATGACTTTGGGTTCTATCTATTGTACGATTGTTTCAGAGAGATAGGGTGTGAGCTGTTGGATTCTTACATGCTAAAGTCAGACCTTGTTCCATCACTGCTGCACTGTTAGTCCTTATTCTATCACTATTGCACTATGCTTGGTTCAATTGAAAGTTCTTTTTTTTTTTAATTAATTTGGGAGATTCCCACCATGATACCACTGATATAGCATATAGCAACCATAGTAGTGATGACATACAATATTATATAGCAATTAACAGCATATTATTCAGTTCATTGGCTGTTTTCACCCAAAATTAAATCCCCCTGAGGTACACACCTGACTTCTCCATCCTCCCGTATCACCCACCAAGTGCACCCAGGTCCTCAAGCAAACGCAATCCCATGAATGGGTTTGCCTTTGCCTGAGGCAGGAAGAACCCACACTGTTTTGCCCAACATACTTTTTACGGGCACTACAGGCCTCTATCCCCTTCCACAGTACATAAGGATTCTGACTGGGCAGGGCCAGCTCGATTGGCAGATCCCCTTGTGTTGACTAACCAGGTGGCTTTTGCTAAACGTGTATCCCAATGTTTAAATGTCCCACCCCCCGTTGTTCTCAGTGTAGTCTTTAATAGTCCATTGTATCTTTCGATATTCCCAGAGGCTGTTGCATGATAGGGGATGTGATACACCCACTCAATACCGTGCTCTTTGGCCCAGGTGTCTATGAGGTTGTTTCGGAAATGAGTCCCATTGTCTGACTCAATTCTCTCTGGGGTGCCATGTCGCCACAGGACTTGTTTTTTGAGACCCAGGATAGTGTTCCAGGCAGTGGCATGGGACACTTAGGATATGTTTCCAGCCAGCCGGTGGTTGCTTCCACCATTGTAAACACATGGCGCTTGCCTTGGCGGGTTTGTGGGAGTGTGATATAGTCAATTTGCCAGGCCTCCCCATATTTATATTTCAGCCATCGTCCCCCATACCACAGATGCTTTACCTGCTTCGCTTGCTTGATTGCAGCGCACGTTTCACATTCGTGGATAACCTGCGCAATAGCGTCCATGGTCAAGTCCACCCCTCGATCACGAGCCCATCTGTATGTTGCATTTCTCCCTTGATGGCCTGTGGTGTCATGGGCCCACCGAGCTAGAAATAATTCACCCTTATGTCGGCAGTCCAGATGCACCTCAGCCACTTCAATCTTGGCAGCCTGATCTACCTGCTGGTTGTTCCGATGTTCTTCAGTGGCCCGACTCCTGGGGACGTGAGCATCCACATGATGTACTTTTACAACCAGGTCCTCTATCCGGGCAGCAATATCTTGCCACAATGTGGCAGCCCAGATGGGTTTGCCTCTGCGCTGCCAGTTGTTCTGCTTCCATGGCTGTAACCAGCCCCACAGGGTATTTGCCACCATCCAGGAGTCAGTATAGAGATAGAGCACTGGCCACTTTTCCCGTTCAGCGATGTCTAAGGCCAGCTGGATGGCCTTTAGCTCTGCAAACTGACTTGATTCACCTTGTCCTTCAGCAGTTTCTGCAACTTGCCATATAGGACTCGATACAGCAGCCTTCCATCTCCGGTGCTTTCCCACAAGGCATACTGCTTTTCATCTTCTGGCAGTTTGTTATACAGTGGGGCTTCTTCAGCACGTGTCACCTCCTCCTTTGGCAATATTCCAAAATCTTTGCCTCCTGGCCAGTCCATGATCACTTCCAAGATTCCTGGGTGACTGGGGTTTCCTATTCGAGCCCATTGGGAGATCAGTACGATTCTTCTACTCCACGTAGCATCAGTTGCATGTTGTGTAGAGGGGCTGTTTCCTTTGAACATCCAGCCCAGCACTGGCAGTCGGGGTGCCAGGAGCAGCTGTGCTTCAGTACCAACCACTTCTGGAGCAGCTCGGACCCCTTCCAATATCTCTTTTTCAGTTGCAGTATAGCAGGCTCTGGACCCTCTGTATCCCTGACTCTTAAAACCCTAGGGGTCGACCTCGGGTCTCCCCATGTGCTTTCTGCCAGAGGCTCCAGGTAGGGCCATTCTCCCTGGCTGCAGTGTAGAGCACATTTTTTGCATCTTGTCCTGCCTGGACTGGCCCATGGGCTGCTGCATGAACTATTTCCTGTTTAATCTGTTCAAAGGCTTGTCGTTGCTCAGGGACCCATTGGAAATCATTCTTCTTCCGGGTCACTTGATAGAGAGGGCTTACGATCAGACTGTAATGTGGAATATGCATTCTCCAAAAACCTACAACACCTAAAAAAGCTTGTGTTTCCTTTTTTCTAGTTGGTGGAGACATGGCTGCTATTTTGTTGATCACATCCATTGGAATCTGACAACGTCCAACTTGCCATTTGATTCCTAAGAACTGCATCTCTTGTGTGGGTCCCTTCACTTTACTTTGTTTTATGGCAAAACTGGCCTTGAGAAGGATTTGGACTATTTTATCTGCTTTCTCAAAAACTTCTTCCTCTGTATTGCCCCACACGATGGTGTCATCAATGTATTGAAGGTGTTCTGGAGCTTCTCCCTGTTCCAAAGCATTATGGATCAGTCCATGGCAAATGGTAGGGCTGTGTTTCCACCCCAGGGCAGTTGATTCCAGGTGTACTGGACACCCCTCCAAGTGAAAGCAAACTGTGGCCTGCACTCTGCTGCCAGAGGGATGGAGAAGAATGCATTAGTGATATCAATTGTGGCATACCACTTGGCTGTCCTTGACTCCAGTTTGTATTGAAGCTCTAGCATGTCTGGCAAAGCAGCACTCAACGGTGGAGTGACTTCGTTCAGGCTACAGTAGTGTACTGTGAGTCTCCACTCTCCGTTTAGATTTCCGCACTGGCCATATCGGACTGTTAAAGGGTGAGTGGGTCTTACTGATGACTCCTTGGCTCTCCCGTCAGTGAATGAGCTCATGGATGGGGATCAGGGAGTCTCGGTTGGTGCGATATTGCCGCCAGTGCACTGTTGTGGTGGCGATCGGAACCTGTTGTTCTTCGACCTTTAGCAACCCTTCAGTACAAGGGTCCTTCTAGAGGCCAGGCAAGGTAGACAGCTGTTTAATTTCCTCCATCTCCAAGGCAGCTACGCCAAAAGCCCACTTGTACACTTTTGGGTCCTTGAAATACCCTCTCCTGAGGTAGTCTATGTCAAGGATGCACAGAGCCTTGGGGCCAGTCACAATGGGGTGCTTTTGCCACTCATTCCGGGTTAGGCTCACTTAGCCTCCAATACAGTTAGCTCTTGGGATCCCCCTGTCACTCCAGCAATGCTGATGGGTTCTGCCCCTATATAGTTTGATGGCATTAGGGTGCACTGTGCACCAGTGTCCACTAAAGCTTTATACTCCTGCGGGTCGGATGTGCCAGGCCATCGGGTCCACACAGTCCAGTAAACCCAGTTATCCCTTTCCTCCACCTGGCTGGAGGCAGGGCCCCTCTAGTCCTGATCGTAGTATTTGTTACTCACTTCCTGTAAATATGAATCACACGTGTCTCTATTAAGATCAGACAGAAAATCAGCGCTTCTGCTCTTCTGTCTGAGGAATTGCTTCCTGGAAACTGGAGCAGCAGCTCTCCTAGAGAAACTCCCCTGTGTGATTGTTTTCCCTTGCAGCCTTCCCGTGCCTCTAGGGCTGAGGTAGGTTTTCCATCCCACTTCTTCATGTCCTCTCCGTGGTCACGCAGGTAAAACCATAGGGTGCCCTGTGGTATGTATCCCTTCTCTTGAGCAAAGGGACACTTTGTCCTAATGGCTGAGATACTGGTCTGTACTGGTGGGGAGGAGAACATAGCGTCTTTGAATTGCTGGACCTCTCGGGATAGTTTCTAAACAGCAGAGACGAGCAAGGAAGAGAGATTTGCTTCATACTCCTGGAGTTTATCAATCAACTTCGCCCCCATTGGTGTCTCGTCATCTTTCCAAGACATTACTGCCAATGAGTTTGCATACGAGGATGGTGCGCTCCGTACAAGCTTCTGCCACATGGGTCGTGTGCACTGGGCTTCATCTGGATCTTTGGATGACTGTTGATCGTCCAGGTCACTATAAATCACCTCAAGAATTTCTAGTTCCCTCAGGTATTGGATACCTTTCTCCATCGTTGTCCATTTTCCTAGGCGAAATACAGTATATCTTTCTTGAAGGGGTACCTTTCTCTCACACCTGACAGGAGTCGCCTCCAGAGGCTGAGGGCTTGTGTTCCTTTTCCAATTGCTTTGTCAATGCTCCCTTCCCTGGAGTGGGATCCCAGTTGTTTGGCTTCCTTCCCCTCTAATTCCAGAATACTTGCCCCGTTATCCCAGCATCGGAGCAGCCAGGTGACAATGTGCTCACCTGAACGACGGCTGAAATCTTTTCGCATATCTCGCAACTCACTCAAGGATAGGGATCGGGTACTTTCTGTTTCTTGTACGAGTTCTTCCTCCTCCTGTTCTTGTGATGGCCCTGGTTCTTCATAATCTCTTTCTAAACGAGTTGACTTTCTCTTCCAAGATTTCTTCTTGAGTATAGGGGTAACTGATACTGGCACAGGTTGGTCCTCTGATTTAGCTGCTGTCGTGGTTTAGCCGGCAACTCAGCCCCACACAGTCACTCGCTCACTCCCCCACCAGTGGGATGGGGGAGAGAATCAGAAGGGTAACACTCGTGGGTTGGGATAAGAACAGTTTAATAATTAAAATAAAAAAAACCACAACAGCAAAAATGCAGTGGGAAGGAAAAAAATGAGAGGCGTGAAAACCGGGAGGGGGGAGGAGAAGAGAGGGGGGAGGGGGATGAACCACCAAAACAAACCACATGCAGCACAGTCACTCACCAACCTGATGCTGCACCTCCCCGAGCCATAATTGCCCCCCTTAATATACTGGTTATGGTGTCACATGGTATGGAATGAACATCCCATTGGCCAGTTGGGGTCAGCTGCCCTGGCCGTGGCCCCGCCTCTCCCAGCCTCCCTCTGACGCAGCAGAATGTGGGAAGCTGGAAAGGTCCCTGACCACCACAGTCACCACAGTGAACTAACCCCTTCTCAGCCAAAACCAGCATGCTGCAACACTTGTCACCAGGGCTTGAGTAGCTGCAGTGTCTGTCATGGTGGTTTGAGTGGCCGCAGTTCTTGTCGCTTTACTTGTCTTTGTCTTATTAGGTACAGAGGCCTTCTCTTCCTCTTGGGGGTAGTGAATGTTGTTAAATAGGGCTTGATAGGCATGGGCCAGGCCCCAGCATATTGCAGTGATTTGTATCTCCCTGGAATTGCCAGGGTAACAACATACTTCCTCCAAATATTCTGCAAATCTTTCAGTATTCTGCACTTGTTCAGGGGTGAAGTCCCACAACACTGGGGGTGCCCACCATCTTAGGCACTTGCCCATACTATCCCACATACCCTGCCACGCATAGCTATCGAGCCTTGGGGCAGATCTCTGGATTATATTCTTAACTTGCTTACTAACCTTAGACAGAACTGACACCGTCTGCCAAAGCAATACCAACAGATGTAACTTAACTACCCAAGGATGTTCAAGATACTGAAAAGTTGTTGTAATGAAGGAGGAGACATTATATAAGATGGTAGCTAAGGTGCCATTCTGTATTTCCTCCATAAAAAGCCTCTCAGAGGAGGAGGTCTAATTGCTTATTGTCTCCATGATGTGGTAGCCGACGTACAGTAATGGCTTCCATGCAAGTCCCAAATAACCGATAACGGTCAAGGCCAGTGTTTTAATAACAAATCTCCTAGGCAAAACATCTCTAATCACTGCAGAGCACAGCAAAGTACAAAAACCAACAGCAATTTTTAACATGTACTTTACAATCAGCATGGTGTAGTCTGGACAAACTAATATTGAGAGCTGATGAATCAGTCCTGTGACCAGCAACTGTTATTATCTCAAACCCTTCATGCCCTACGTTGGGCACCAAAATGGACTGTCGTGGTTCAGCCTCAGTCGGCAACTGAACACCACGCAGCTGCTCACTCACTCCCCCCACCCCTGTGGGACGGGGGAGAGAGTTGGAAGAGCAAAAGAACTTGTGGGTTGAGATAAGCACAGTTTAATAATTACAGTAAAATAATAATTATAATAATGATTATTGTAATAATAATGATAATATAATAAAATGGAAAAGGAAAAAAAAGGAATAAAACAGAAACACAAACGATACAACCGCTCACCACCTGCCGACCGACGCTGCCTGTCCCCGAGCCGCGATTGCTTCCTCTTTCCCCGGCCAGCTCTTCCCAGTTAACATACTGGGCATGACGTTACATGATATGGAATATCCCTTTGGCCAGTTTGAATCTGCTCTCTTAGCTGTGCCCCCTCCCCTCCTGGCTTCTTGTGCACCCAGCAGAGCATGGGAAGCTAGAAAAGTCCTTGACTAGTACAAGCACTACCCAGCAACAACTAAAACATCTGTGTGTTATCTCAACGTTTTCTTTTTTATACTAAGTTCAAAGCACAGCACTATGCCAGCTAGAGTGAAGAAAATGAACTCTATCCCAGCTAAAACCATGACAGTGGTGTATCCTGAGGTGCAAGTGGTATGGTAAAAAACCAGTCCTTTAAATCAACCACTGTAATATACCACATTTGTGGTATCATTGTTGGGGAGGGGACTCTGGGTTGTACGGCTCCCATATCTTTGATGACTTCATTTACTTTTCTTAAGTAAGTCATGTAATAGTCTCCAAGAATTGTTTTTGTTTCGGATCACAAAAACTGGTGTATTCCATGGGCTTGTGGTAGGGCTGATATGGCCATCTTCCTGCTGTTCATTTACTAGTTTGTGCAGTTGCAGCAGCTTTTCTTTTGGGAGGGGCCACTGATCTACCCACACCGGTGTATTAGTTTTCCAAGTCATTGGTGGAACCTGCTGCTGAACAGTGGCCCCTATGAAAAATCCATGCTTAGCTGCATGCCCCATTGACTTAGTTCCTTCCCCAAAGGGTAACAGATCCAGGCAACACAAAAGGCCTTATAGTGGCTCTTCTGCCTTCTGGTCCAATGATATTAATGAGTATTTGGCTCTGTTTGGGTGATGTCTGCCCACCAATTCCCGATAGGGAGGCCTGAGCATCCATTAATGGCCAAATATCAGGCCACAGGGATGCAGGAATGATTAATATCTGCGCCACTATCTATAATCCCTCGTACAGTGAGTCTCGTTCCTCTTGCCTGTAGAGTACATGATAATTGCAGTCGACTCACTGTCAATTGTTGGGTCCAATAAATTTCAGGCATCTCTGTAGATCCAAAACAGCCTGTACCCTGCACAACTTGACTTGCATTTGGTGTCTGGGGTGAAAGATAAACTAATTGTGCGATTTTACTTCCTGCAGGTATGGTATATGGTGGCACTGGAGTCCATGCCATTATTTTAATTTTGCCTTTGTAATTGGCATCAATAATTCCGGGTGATACAAAAAGCCCTCTTAATGTTGTGGAGGACCGCCCGATTAATAATGCTGTCATTTCATGACCCAAAGGTCCATAAGTGCCAGTTGGAATTAGCACAACTGAGGTGTCGCTAATTATTGTTTCTGCTGAGGTGGCCAATTCCACTCTGGTGCTGCCAGCGGTGCTGGCGCATAAGCGGCGGCAGCTCCTTGAGGGGGCCACTCTGAGGGGTGACTTCTTGTCATAGCATGTCCCCTCCTTGCGCTTTGCTTGGGGTTTCCCTGCAAGGTCAGTGACTGACTGGTTTTTTTCAAATTTGGATCGACATCGGTTGGCTTAATATCATCCTTTACGACAGCGTGGACAAATACCCAGTGCTCTACCCTTATTTGTATTTGCCTTGGGGTAATTTTTTTTTAAATGCCCATATTGGCCATAGGAATAGCATTGTTGCAACTTCACTGTCATTGCCGCAAACACCTCAGCGAGTAAAGACAATTCATGCTGTCTGGAGCCTATATTCATACATGCAGTAATCATATCATCAATGCTAGGGTTTTTCAAAGGTCGTAAAATCTTTTGACAGTCTGGGTTAGCATTTTCAATTGCAGGTTATTTTAAAATATAATCCCAAGCAGCCTCATTCTCAACTTGTTTCTGTAGAGCATCATTAAGTCTATCCAAAAATTTCATAAATGGCTCCCCTGATTCCTACTTTATACGAACAAAAGGTTGTCTTTGTTTTCCAGCTTCTGGAACACATTTAAGAGCGTGGAGCGCAAGTTGTTTGATCTGCTGCAAGCCTTTGGGAGGGATTTTAGCTTGAGCTGCAGCTGTGCCATGATCACCCTCTTCCATTAACATATTCACATCAACACCTTGCAAAGGGTTTCACTGACCCAGCGCCAGGTTTTCTGCAGCTTGAGTTCTAGCAAGCTGTCTCATTTTTGATTCCCACAGTGTATTGCATATCAGTCATAATAAGCTGAAACATAGTTTTGAAATCATGTGGGGTAAAAATAGAAGTATCACGAAGAGACTGGTACGCAACAGTGATCTATCCTATCTTTCAAATATCCACAAACCCCACGTTCTTTTAACAAAAGCATGTCTAGGGCCATTCTGTTTTGTAATGTCATTGTAGACATCGCTTGTAGCTGCAAATTTAATTGTTTAAATCCCTTTTTTGTGGCATTTGCTAGGCGTTCAACTTGGCCTGTTAATTTATATAGCCAAGCTCTATTTCTGTATGTAGATAATGGAGCTAACAGTGATTCTAAAGCTCAACCAATCTTTACCCCAGTTGATGGTTCATTCCAATCTTCATCTTCAATTTGGGACCTCTTGACTTGTTTAAGTTTTAAACTTTCTAAGTTTCATTTAAAGGGGGCCTTTTTCCAAATGGGACATAATGTAGGCATTCCCAATGTAATCTGTTTAATTTTCCATCTAACTGCAAATGAGTGGTCCAAGTTCCGTCACTCATTGCCCAAACTAAATGTCCTGGACTCAGAATTGTAGATTTCTCACAGCTTATTATTGTCCCTTTCTTAGGTTCATATAAGTCAGATTTAAATGGTTTTTCAACCCTCTACACAAGCAGCTGTATTTTAATGCTGCTGCTAAAGGCGGGACATCCTGGATTGCTTTGCTTATTATACTACAATTGTATATCTTCTCGCAACTCCACCAAGGCACTGTAATCTCTTTTTCTCGAGATGTAGTCTCTTTGTCTTTTACTGCTAGAGAATTTTCAAGGGTCATTCCATTTCAAGCAAAACACCAAGAGGCATTTGCCATATATTGGAATTGGGATAGAATGGCCATTGACCAAATCAACTCCCATGTTTCTTCTTTCTGTTTGGTCCGATTATCCTTTCTACATTTCCATTCCATTATCATCCAGCTGACATTTGTTTTAATTGATTTGAGATAAAGATAGAGTCCTCTCCCAAAAGGTCTCCAAGGGTTATAGTAACCACTTGGATTACATTGAGGATAATTTTGTGGTTTTATTCCCAATTTATCACATTCTTCCTTATTGTTTACATATTTCTGCTCTGGCTTTGGTTTAGGGGTTATTTTATCTACCCATTCAATTTTAGGAACTTGTTCACAGTAAATACTGTCATTATCAGGTTTTGTCTTATTCAAATTTGTTGTCAAAATTCCCCATGGGTTTGATTCACCTACAGCTCTCGGAATTGGAAGGCATGCAGTAATTTGGGTCACATTTTGCAAATTAGCAAACTCTTTTATCAATCCAATCATCAAATTTTCCTCTGGGATTTTCTGTGGGATTTCGACCGTTTGTTCTACAGTTGAAATTTCTGAATCCTTTGTATCCACAGTTCTGATCATCAACATGATCAGTATCCATTTCCCTGTCATCTTGTAAAGGTAACTACCTCTTCTCGATATTCTACATCTATTTCCCCATTTCTTATAAAAGAATTTCCACATTAAAACAAACACCCATTTACAATAAAACTTATACATATTTTAGAGTAAATTTAGCAGTTTCAGGGTCTCTATTGATGATTTTCCATGATGGTGCTCTCTTCACTCGCGTATAGTGTATCCAAGGTTCAATTCCTTCTACCTTGACTGCAGCGTAAGTTGTTAACAGCGCTTGAAAAGGTCCTTTCCACTTCTCTTGTAAGGGTTCAGAGTTCCAAGTTTTTATGTACACAAGGTCACCCGGTTGATATTGGTGAACTGGTGTGTCCAAAGCAGGTGATCTGGTCAGCACAATATATTTTCGGAGAGCATAAAGAGTTTTTCCTAGAGAAATCAAATATAATTTTAAATCTGTTTCCCCTACAATTTTTATCTCACCTGGGATTTTAGAAGTTTGGTATGGTTTTCCATACAAAATTTCATATGGACTTACATTACTCTTAGACTTTGGTTGAACTCTAATTCTCAGAAGTGCTAATGGCAAAGCCTGCGGCCATTTTATAGACACTTCTTGACATATTTTGCTAATTTGTCTTTTCAGAGTCTGATTCATTCTTTCAATCTTTCCACTTGACTGTGGTCTCCAGGGAGTGTATAAGTCCCATTTTATTCCCAAAATTCTACTTACTTGTTGAACTACTTCTGCTATAAAATGCGGTCCTCTATCTGAGGACATACCCAATGGTACCCCAAATCTCAGTATTATTTCTTTTAACAATATTTTCACTGCTTCCCTTGCTTTGTTGGTGTGACATGGAAAAGCTTCTGGCCATCCAGAAAAGGTATCAACTAGTACCAATAAGTATCTATATCCATTTTGTCTAGGTAACTCGGAAAAATCAATTTGCCAGTAGTCCCCTGGAGAATTGCCCTGCTTAGTTACCCCTAAAGGTGCTTTCTTCTGATGTAAAGGGTTATTTTTAAGACAAATCGGACATTTTGCTATTACAGATTTGATTATCCCTATCATTCCTACACATAATACAGAGGATTTTAAACTAGACACCATAGCATCGATTCCCCAATGTGTTTGAACGTGTTTTTCTTTCGCTAATTCTACCATAACTTGGGGAGTTACAATTACCTGTCTTTCTGGTGTTGCCCACCATCCTTCTTTATTCTGTGATGCCTTTAATTGTTCTGCCAATTGTTCATCCAATTTATTATACTTAGGTTTTAAATTTGGAATTTCCAGTTGTTTTACCAGTACCAATGTGAGAATACCTTTTTCTGCAGCCTCCTTTGCGGCTTTATCTGCCAACCGGTTACCTGTGTTCACAGCTGTTTGTCCGAACTGGTGAGCTTTACAATGCATTACCGCCACTTCCTTTGGTTTCTGCATGGCTTCCAAGAGTTGGAGTATTTCTTTCTTGTATTTTATTGGTGATCCTTGAGCAGATAACAATCCTCTTTCTTTCCATATAGCTCCATGGGCATGGATTACACCGAATGCATACTTAGAGTCAGTCCATATGTTTGCTCTTTTTCCTTCCGCCTTTTTCAGGGCCTGTGTTAATGCCACCAACTCCGCTTTCTGTGCTGATGTATTTGTTGGGAGTGTTCCGGATTCCAATACCTTAGTGGTAGTAACGACAGCATATCCAGCCATCCATCTCCCTTCTTGTATAAAACTATAAAACTGCTTCCATCCGTAAACAGCTCCAGGTCAGGATTGGACAAAGGTTCATCCTTTAAATCAGGCCTGCTGGAATAAACTTTTTCAGCAGTTAGCAGACAATCATGTTCTAAATTGTCCATAGGATTTTCTGTTGTCAAAAACATAGCTGGATTCACTATGGCAGTGGTTTTCAATTCCACATCATCTTGTTCTAATAGAACATCTTGGTACTTCAACATTCTACTAGGGGATAGCCAATGACCCCCCTTTTGTTCTAAAAAAGTCACCACCATGTGCGGGACATATACTGTGATCTTTTGTCCCATTGTCAGTTTTCGGTCTTCTTGAATCAGCAGTACTGTTGCTGCTACTGCTCGTAGGCATCCAGGCCATCCCTTACTCACATTGTCAAGCTGTTTGGAAAAGTAACCCACGGGTCTCTTCCAGGCTCCCAGTTGTTGTGCCAGTACTCCAAGTGCTAAATGTTGTCTTTCATGGACAAACAACTCAAAAGGTTTTTTAAATCAGGTAGGCCTAATGCAGGGGCCATCATCAAGGCTTTTTTAAGTTCCTTAAATGCTGTCTGGCATTCGGGTGTCCAGGTTAAATACTTGTCCTTTGATTCTTTCAGTGCCTCATAAAATGGTTTCACATATAGTCCATAATTCAAAATCCAAAGTCGGCACCACCCAATCATACCCAAAAAGGTTCTCAATTCCTTTGGGCTACTTGGTTCAGGGATTTGGCAAATAGCTTCTTTTCTTTCACTGTCTAATTGTCTTTGCCCTTGGGATATTCGGAATCCCAAATAATTCACTGCTTCTTTTCCAATTTGGGCCTTACTTTTAGAAACCCTGTATCCTCCTTGGCCCAAAAAGTTCAATAGGTCAATAGTAATTTCAAAACATTTTTCTTTACTTTCTGCCGCTACTAAGATATCATCAACATACTGCAGCAGCACACCTTCCCCTTGATTTTGCTTCTTCCAGACTTCTAATTCTTTTGCCAACTGGTTTCCAAATATTGTAGGACTATTTTTAAATCCTTGTGGTAACACAGTCCATGTTAACTGAGTTTTTTGTCCTGTAGTGGGACTTTCCCATTCAAAAGCAAATATATTCTGGCTGTCTTTATCTAGAGGTATGCAGAAAAAGGCATCTTTCAAATCTAGTACGGTAAACCACTTATGTTCTTCCTTTAGGGCTGTTAATAATGTATATGGATTTGCTACTACTGGATGTATATCCTGTACAATTTGATTTATAGCCCTTAAAGCCTGGACTATTTGATATTCCTTGCCTCCAGATTTCTTTACTGGCAATATAGGAGTATTATATTCTGATTCACATTCTACCAATAATCTGTACTCCAAAAATCTTATAATCAACCCTTCCAGCCCTTTCCGGGCCTCCCATTTGATTGGGTATTGCTTTTGTCTTACCGGTTTTGCTCCTGGCTTCAAACTCACTCTTACTGGTTCTGCTAATTTAGATCGTCCAGGCACTCCATCTGCCCATACCAAGGGGGTTACAGCATTTTCCACTTCTTCAGGAATCTGGGATTCTTCAAACGTATGCTGTAAAATAAATGTTCTTGCCTCTACGGCTTTTGACTCTGATACTAATAATTTAATTTCCCCGTCTTTAAAGTTATTTCAGCCTCTAATTTACTCAACAGATCTCGTCCTAACAGTGGCAATGGACATTCTGGCATATACAAAAATTGGTGAGTTATCCATTGTTTTCCTACTTTAAATTTTAAGGGCTTTAAAAATGGTCGATTTTCTTTTTGCCCTGTCGCACCAACAACATTTACAGATTTATGACTCAATTTTCCTTTACATATATTTAACACCGAATATGTAGCCCCTGTATCTACTAAAAATTCTATTTCTTCATCCCCTAGCTTTAATGTAACCAGGGGTTCAGCTAGGGTTGATTCCCCCGGTCCCCTTCACAACATCTCATCCAAAGTCATCAGTTTTATTGCCTGCAGTGAAGGGTCCAATTCCCTTAATTTGGGACATTCCTTTTTCCAATGTCCCCGTCCTTTGCACACTGCACATTGATCAGCTGCCAATTTAAACACTCTTCTTCTGTCATCTGAATGTATCTCTTGACCTCTTCCTCTGTCCCTTTGATTATTTTCAGCTAAAACTGCCAGCAATTTTCCATCCCTTCCGGATTGTCTTGTTTCTTTTTCTTTCTCCCTATTATTATACACTGTCCAGGCTATTTCAAGCATTTTCCCCAAATCCCTGGACTCGGGTCCTTCCAATTTCTGTAATTTTTTTCTAATATCTGATTGCACAGCCTCTTCTGGTTTTTCTGGATCCAGATTAGTATATTTTCTGGCAGTCACCTTCAGCCTTTCCATAAAAGCCAAAGGGGACTCATTCAAATCTTGTCTCACTTCATAAATTTTAGACCAATTTATAGCTTTTGGCATAGCATGTCTTACCCCCAACAAAACCCACTTTTGATATCGGGTTAGCATTGCCCTTCCTCCTGATTGGTTCGGATCCCACCCAGGATTTGTGGATGGAAAATTCTGGTCTATCGTTCCTTGCAAATCTCCGTTTGCATGTGCTCCTTCCACCTGTTTCCTAGCAGTATGCACTACCATCTTTTTCTCAGTGTCATCCAATAGAGTATCCAGTATTACTTGTAAATCATTCCAATCAGGATCTTGTGTTCTAATTATTGTTTCAACTACTTTTGCCACCCTTTCAGGGTCTTCCCAATAGATACCTGCAGTTTCTTTCCATGATCTTAAATCAGTTATTGAGAAGGGGACTTTTACCACTACTGGGCCATCGTTTCCCACAGCCTCTCGGAGAGGGGCTTGTAGAAATGTGGGTTCAGTTCCTCCCTTTCTCCTTCGGGTTCACCCTGAGATTGGACTGAATCCTCCTACTTCTTCCTCCGGGGGAGGAGTGGAAGCACCCTCTTCCTTATCTCCCCATTTTTGCTAGGGTGCAACCAATAAATCATTATCTTCTTCTTCTGGCTCCTCTCTCAAACACTTTTTCCCCAGATTACAATTAGAACCACACTTGTTATCTCTTTTTAGGGCCATCATTGTTATACTTTTTGTGCTGTCATGTGGATGTATTCCACACTGTTTCTGCCATTCTGGATGGTTTCGCAGTGTAAAGAACAAATCCACATTAGCCATTTCATCCCATTTTCCTTCCCGCTTACAAAACAGCATTAATTGCAAGATGTTATTATATTTTAATGTTCCGTTTTCAGGCCATTTCTCTTCATCCTCTAGCTTACACACTGGCCACCAATGATTACAATATTCAATTAATTGTTTTTGAGTCAACGGGTCACCACCCCCAATGTCTTTCCAATGCTTTAAAATGCATCCCAAAGGTGTTCTTTGTGGGATAGGTTTCTTACTCAAAAATGCTCCCGTCTCCCAATCGACCAGTAGTTGTGATTGTGCACTATCACAAGTACTAGTCAGAGGGACTCCAACCTCCGTTAGAGCTCCTTCTGGGATTCCACTCTCACTGGAAATCCCCCACTGGGATTTCTAGCCCCCTGTTAGATATCCCTGGAGATTTCAACCCCCTGTTGAAGACTCCCCTACCCTTGGGCCCCACTCCACAGGCTTTCGCCTAGCAGAGACTTACCAACCGAGGTACCTCTTGGCCTCAACCCTGCGTAGCTTTCGCCACACCTTACAGGCAGGCCTGTGGGACTCTAACCCACTATCCTATCCTATCCTATCCTATCCTATCCTATCCTATCCTATCCTATCCTATCCTATCCTATGTGGGAAGCTAACCCCACGAATTATTCTATCTAAATTTCTTCTTAAAAGAATGCCTTGTTTACCTTAATCCAGGGGAACTTGATCAGAATTCTCTGGTCTGGGGATCAGAAGTTCTCCCCGAGAATCCCTCGGTGCCGGCTGGAGGTCCCACGATCCCGCAGATCCGTCGATATTCAAAAGCAGGGTCCCATCTGGGTCGCCAAAACTGTTACTGAAAACGCGGTAAAGTCGGAAATAACTCTTTAATACCAATTTAGTGTTAAAGAGCAGGCATTCTTTATTGCAGCGCTGGATGCACAGGGGATCGCTCCTCCAAGCGTGCATACCTTACACACTCTTCTCATGTGATTTATAGATCAAAAATATACATATTCATTTTATCCATACATATTCAATATTATTCTCTTTGGTGATTGGTACAAACTTGCTCATTCCATATGTAAATTACTGCGCAGGCTCAGTTGTCCTTTCCCGTTGTTCTCTTTTGAGTAGGTGGTATTACTTGGGTCGGTGGTCTGTGAGTCGGTGATTGCGATCTCCCCCAGCCGGAATTACCTTTTACCTACTTGGCTTTTAATCTTGGCAGTCCTGGCCAGTTTTCTCAGTCTGCTACACGAAACCACATTTTGTCATCCTTTTCTGACAGCAACACATTCCTCTACTGGCAAAAAACACATTGTCTATTGTTTTGTTCACATAAATGATTACCTAGATACTAAAATGCAGATCAACAGATACACTGATTCGTACACTCCATGCTCCTATAATATAGCAACATCCCTGGTTGACTAATTTCATCACTTTGGTTACAAATTCATCCCCATAGTTCTCAGCTGCTTACCTTCGTCCTTTGAAAGGTAATTGAGCGCACACTTAACACTTCCTTGCAGCATCCTGTCCCGAAGTTCAGCTGAGGTACGCCACCGGATCGACAGCTAGTTGTTTAAGGGTCCCACATTGGGCACCATTTGTGGTGTATTAAAAGGCACAGACTCCGACTGTGGTGAATCAAAGACAACTTTATTAAAGCTAAGCAAGCTTTTATACCCTCTAGCTGGCTGAGGCAACAGCCTGTAGTCGTGCTTCAGTACTTTTCCATTGTTATAAAGAAATACCTTATACATGATAAGTAACTTCTTTATCTACAAGATGAGGGTTTAATTGCTAACAGGACACCTGGGTACAAAACCCACAACATTCTATGCATTCATTCTTGTGTGTTACTGCTTTATCTCTTCCTCCCAGGGCCTTCTTCCAACAAGCATAATTGTGTCTTTTTCCCAGGGTCGTTCTTTGTTTGGTAAACTTGCTCCAGAGATATCCACACCCTTCAGATATCTATAAGCATTGATTAGATCCCCCCTCAGTCTTCTCTTCTCCAGGCTGAACAAACCCAGGCCTCTCAGCCTTTCCTCATAAGGGAGATGCTCCAGTCCCCTGATCATCTTGGTAGCTCTCCACTGGACTCTCTCCAGTAGTTCCCTGTCTTTCTTGAACTGGGGGGCCCAGAACTGGACACAGTACTCCAGATGTGGCCTCACTAGGGCAGAGTAGAGGGATAGGAGAGCCTCCCTCGACCTGCTGGCCACACTCCTTTTTATGCAACCCAGGATACCATTGGCCTTCTTGGCCACAAGGGCACAGTGGTGGCTCATGGTCAGTTTGTTGTCCACCAGCGCTCCAAGGTCCTTCTCAGCAGAGCTGCTTTCCAGCAGGTCAACCCCCAACCTGTATGGGTGCATGGGGTTGTTCCTTCCAGATGTAGGACCTTACACTTGCTTTTGTTGAATTTCATGAGGTTCCCCTTGGCCCAGCTCTCCAGCCTGTCCACTTCTTGATGAATGGCAGTGCAGCCTTCAGGCATATCAGCCCCTCCTACCAGTTTTGTATCATCAGCAAACTTGCTGAGGGTACACTCTGTCCCTTTGTCCAGGTAATTAATGAATATGTTGAACAGGACTGGACGCAGCACAGACCCCTGGGGAACACCGCTAGTTACGGGCATCCAAACAGACTCTGCCCCGTTGATCACAACCCTCTGAACTCTGGCGTTACACCAGTTCTCAATCCACCTCACTGTCCTCTCACCTAACCCACAATTCCTAAGCTTGTCCGTGAGGATGTTATGGGAGACAGTGTCAAAAGCCTTGCTGAAGTTGAGGTAAACAACATCCACTGCTCTGCATTCATCTACCTGGCCAGTCATGCCATCATAGAAGGCTATCAGGTTGGTCAAGTATGATCTCTCCTTGGTGAATCCATGTTGACTGTTTCTGATAACCTTCTTTTCCTCTACATGCCTGGAGATGATCTCCAGGATGAACTGCTCCATCACCTTTCCCCAGGGGTGGAGGTGAGGCTGACTGGCCTATAGTTTCCCGGGTCCTCCTCCTTGCCCTTTTTGAAGACTGGTGTGACATTGGCTACCTTCCAGTCCTCAGGCACCTCTCCTGTCCTCCATGACCTTTCAAAGATGATGGAGAGTGGCTTGGCAAGAACATAAGCAGCAAAGCAAACAACATGTGATGCAACCGCTCACCTCCTGCTGACCTGACACTGCCCATCCCTGAGCCGCTATCATTCCGCACCCCGGGCCAGCTCCCCCAGTTAATATACTGGTCATGATGTCATATGATATGGAATATCCCTTTGGCCAGTTTGGGTCAGAGTGACTTGGCTGTGGCCCCTTCTCTCCCAGCATCTTGTGCAGGTAGCAGAGCATCGGAAGCTGGAAAAGTCCCTTAATTAGTATAGGCACTACTTTGGAACACTTAGCAGCTACTTAACAATAATTAAAACATCCATGTCCCATCAGGACTATATCAGCTACAGGGAAGAAAATTAACTCTATCCCAGCCAAAACCAGCACAACCTTATAGCTAATTTGACTTTGATTTGTGTAAAATTAAATACTTTGAAATAAAATGTTCAGTGCAACATAATTTAAATTTTGGTTAAAAAAAAGTTTTCAGAAAGTATGAAAAAAATTCAAAGGAGAACATAAGTTTAGTGATGAGGATAGCTTGCAAAATAGAGAGAATTACTTAAAAATACTTAAAGAGAAGTACTTGGGAAAAAAAAAACTCTGAGTTCACTGAAGATGTTTTTGGGAAGGGACTGAACATCAGTGCTTCAGACTCTTAATTTGGAGCCTTGCTCCCATACATCAAATGGATGATTTCTGTATTACTAAATCCATGTTTTTATCATTGGCTCTAGAATAACTGATGTTTTAGTGAGCCAGTTTTTGAAATGTTGTTATCCCAAAAAGCGGGTTTGTTCGCCTGGTGTGCAAAATGCCAAACTACACACAGAGCAGAGGTATTTTATTCAAGCCATTTTTGTGTAAAGATTGGTGCTAGGTGGTAACCCACAAAGCTAGCACCCCACACCGAGAAACTACAAGGCTTTTATACAGTTAAATATGTCAGTCACAGCTAATATTCACACACCTCAGCTAATAACTGGTTACTTTTTTTCTTGCTTGGATGTAACAGTACAACTCACTTTAATTTACTGCACATGCTCAGGGAGTAAAGGACTTACTAGAGGGGGGGCAGTTCCTGGCCTATGGGCCTGATTTTCAGTATTATCACAAGGATAGTTCCCCTCCTGGGCATTTTGTTTTAGTTCTTATCTACATTCCAATTAGTTGTTCTCCTTGACTATGCACTTTATCACCCCTTCTCAGTGGCTTCTGAGGTGGGATGTTTGCTTTCATCCGTCTCTCAGCTCTCCTCAAGGATATAGTCATGAAACAGGTGCTTCCCTATCTCTCTCTGTTTCTGTCTCTGGCCCTCAACTTCTGTTTTGCCAGGCTCATATAGTTCATTGTTATGTCTTTAGCAGACAGTTTCAAAAATTCCGTTTTCTTAGGGATATCACTGTGCGGGGTTTTTTTGTTTGAGTTTTTTTTTTTATTAAGAGGTCCCAGATGACTGGAGGCTTGCCAATGTGACGCCCATCTACAAAAAGGGCTGGAAGGAGGATCCGGGGAACTAAAGGCCTGTCAGCCTGACCTCGGTACCAGGGAAGGTTATGGAGCAGTTCATGTTGAGTGAGCTTACCAGGCAAGTGCAGGGCAACCAGGGGATCAGGCCCAGTCAGCATGGCTTCATGAAAGGCAGGTCCTGCCTGACCAACCTGAGCTCCTTCTGTGACAGGGTGACCCACCTTGTAGATGAGGGAAAGGCTGTGGATGGTGTCTACCTGGACTTTAGCAAAGCCTTTGACACTGTCTCCCACAGTATCCTCATAGAGAAGCTGGCAGCTCATGGCTTGGATGGGTGTACTCTTCGCTGGGTAAAAAACTGGCTGGATGGCTGAGCCCAGAGAGCTGTGGTGAATGGAGCTAAATCCAGTTGGTGGCTGGTCACGAGTGGTGTTCACCAGCGATCAGTGTTGGGGCCAGTTCTGTTTAATACTTTTATCAATGATCTGGATGAGGGGGTTGAGTGTACCCTCAGGAAGTTTGCAGATGACACCAAGTTGGGTGGGAGTGTTGATCTGCTTGAGGGTAGGAAGGCTCTGCAGTGGGGTCTGGGCAGTCTGGATTGATGGGCCAAGGCCAATTTTATGAGGTTTAACAAGGCCAAGTGCCGGGTCCTGCACTTGGGTCACAACAACCCCATGCAATGCTAGAGGCTTGGGGAAGAGTGGCTGGAAAGCTGCCCGGTGGCGAAGGATGTGGGGGTGTTGGTTGACAGCAGGATGAACATGAGCCAGCAGCGTGCCCAGGTGGCCAAGAAGGCCAACAGCATCCTGGCTTGTATCAGGAATAGTGTGGCCAGCAGGACTAGGGAAGTGATCGTGCCCCTGTACTCATCACTGGTGAGGCCACACCTCGAATATTGTGTTCAGTTTTGGGCCCCTCAGTACAAGAAGGACATCAAGTTGCTGGAGCATGTACAAAAAAGGGCAATGAAGCTGGTGAAGGTTCTAGAGAACAAGTCTTATGAGGAGCGGCTGGGGGAACTGGGGTTGTTTAGTCTGGAGAAGAGGAGGCTGAGGGGAGACCTTATCTCTCTCTACAACTACCTGTGAGGAGGTTGTAGTGAGGTGGATATTGGTCTCTTCTCCCAAGTTACTAGCAATAGAAGGAGAGGAAATGGCTTCAAGCTGTGTCTTGGGAGGTTTAGATTGGATATTTGGAAAAATTTCTTTACTGAAAGAGTGGTCAGGCATTGGAACAGGCTGCCCAGAGAGGTGGTGGAGTGTCACCATCCCTGGAGGTGTTCAAAAAACCTGTAGACGTGGCACTTGAGGGCATGGTTTAGGCAGCATGGTAGTGTTGGTTTGACGGTTGGACTTGATCCTAGAGGTCTTTTCCAACCTTAATGATTCTGTGATTCTATGATAATATTTTCGAGTGCATGATGGTCTTGCAGTGAAAAAGATGAAAACAAAGCTACATAAAGTGCATTAGAGAACACTAAAGCAACGATGATTTAAAATGTATAGATTACTTGCCTGGCAGTCAGCTCAACTTTGTTCCTAAGTTGCTTTTTGTATATATGTAGCTTAAGATATGTCTTCACATCATCAGAAATCATAGATAAGCATGCCTTTTGAAAAACCTGTAAAGTAGGGAATCAATGGTAATCTAAGTTTATGCAAAATGGCTAGATTTGCAAATGAAGGTAGTAAACTTCGTTGAAACTATTGCTTTCTTGTTTGAGGAACTGCTATAATATGCTGAATTATGCTGTGATAGTCATTATAGTCTCAAAGTCTGTTTAGGATGGGCTGTATGCCAGTTTCTGTTTGCGTTCTAAACTATAAATCCTGCAAATTTATGACATAGCTTTTCTTTATGTGAACTCATACCAAAATGTTTTGCTGACTGAAAAACAGGATTTTATGGTGTTTTAGTTTAGCCCCAGTCAGGAACTAAGCGCCACACAGCCAGTCGCTCACTCCCCGCACAGTGGGATGGGGGAGAGAATCAGAAGAGTAAAAGCGAGAAAACTCATGGTTTGAGATAAAGACAGTATAACAGGTAAAGCAAAAGCTGCAAAAACAAGCAAAGCAAAAGGAATTCATTCACTGCTTTCCATCGGCAGGCAGCTGTTCAGCCATCACCAGGAAAGCAGGGCTCCATCACACATAACAGTTACTTGGGAAGACAAACGCCATCACTCTGAATGTCCCCACTTCCTTTTTCTTCCTCCAGCTTTATATGCTGAGCATGACATCATATGGTCTGGAATATCCAATATCCCTTTGGTCAGTTGGGGTCAGGTGTTACAGCTGTGTCCCCTCTGAAATTCTTGTGCACCTGGCAGAGTACGGGAAGCTGAAAAAGTCCTTGACTAGTGTAAGCGCTACATAGCAACCACTATAACATCTCCGCATTACCACCAATGTTTCCAGCACAAATCCGAAACAGAGCCCCATACTTGGTACTACAAAGAAAATTAACTCTATCCCAGCTGAAACCAGGACAGTATCTACCCCTTATTCTATACCAGTTATGTCATGCTCAGGTACCACACTATCCAATAGAACCTCATTACCCACCACCCCTCTTCCCATCCTTTGATATAATACACTGTGCTGGTTTTGGCTGAGAAGGGGTTAATTCTCTTCACTGTAGTGCCTGTGGTGGTCAGGGACCTTTCCAGCTTCCCGTCAGCGGGAGGCTGGGAGGGGCGGGGCCACGGCCGGGGCAGCTGACCCTGACTGGCCAATGGGATGTTCATTCCATACCATGTGACACCATGACCAGTATATTAAGGGGGGAGTTGCGGCTTGGGAAGGTGTGGCTGTTGGGTCAGTGGGTGGTGAGTGGCTGTGTTGTGTGCGGTTTGTTTTGGTGGTTCATCCCCCTCCCCCCCTGGGTTTCACGCCTCTCGTTGTTTTCCTTTCCATTGCTTTTTTGTTGTTGGGGTTTTTTTTAATTTAATTATTAAACTGTTCTTATCTCAACCCACGAGCATTACCCTTCTGATTCTCTCCCCCATCCCACTGGTGGGGGAGTGAGCGAGCGGCTGTGTGGGGCTGAGTTGCTGGCTAAACCACAACACAGGGGAACAAGAAGCCAGGAGGGGAGGGGGCACAGCTGGGACAGTTTATCCAAACTGGCCAAAGGTATATGCCATATCATATGACATCATGCCCAGTATATTAACCGGGGGGAGTTGGCCAGGGGAAGCAGCGATCATGCCTCGGGGACTGATGGCGTCTATTGGTGGGTGGTGAGTGGTTGCATAATTTGTTTGTTTGTTTCTCCCTGGGTTTCATTTCAGTCTCTGTTATTTTCATTTGTTATTATTATTATAATCATCCTTATAATTACTTTTTTTATTATTACTATTTTAACTATTAAACTGTTCTTGTCTCAACCCACGAGTGTTCTTGCTTTTGCTCTTCCGATTCTCTCCCCGATTCCACAGGGGTAGGGGGATTGAGTGAGTGGCTGTGTGTCGCTTAGTTGCTGACTGGGGCTAAACCATGACTTGAACTTAGATTATAAAAATGACATTAATTACTTGCGGAAAGGTTGCTAGCACTATTATCTTTTACACTGGTTTTGGTTTGGGGTTGTTTTGTTTTTTTAATAACTCACTTTTTCTTTTTTATATTTCTTGATGGAGAAACTGAATCAGATGGAATGCACTGGCTGGATGGGAAGAGATTGCTTTTCCCCTGGGGAGTGCTGTAGCATGTTCAGGTCAATGGAGAGGCTCTCAGAGACCACAGAGTGTGTATGTCAGGCAAGCCCAGAAAAGGAAGCCTTGAGCTTGGGCAGGAACACCACTTTGGTACCTTGGAAGTTGCAGTCTCTATTCTGTTCTATTAGGTCAATGACTTTCTGAGTGGTTTGCAACTTCCAAGGTACCAAAGTGGTTTGCTGCCACTCAGAAAGTCATTGACCTAATAGAAACAAAGATGGGAATCAAGGACCTGCCTTTAAAGACACATTGCAGAGTGGGTTCTTTGAATACCTTTCTGGAGTCTCCTTCTGACAGTCTGCTTTCTACAAAATGAGATTGTCTCATGAAGTAAAATACTAAGGTAACTTGTTTGCTTTCCTTCCCCTTGCATGAGAATATCTCTGGCTGCTCAAGGTAAGACTATTTATGTTTGTAATAAACAATGTCAAGCTTCTGGTGTGCTGATAAACACTTAACTTCCCTGAATTTTGTTTGATTCATTTGACTCCTGCTGCCCCATGAGTGGTCTGAGATGCCTTCTGCTGGCAGTAAGTGGCCACAGTATGTTACCCTGAACTTAACTAGACTATCCAAAGAGTGTCAAAGGTCTCTGTGGCTGAGGACTCTTACTCCAGGAATCAGGCCAGGAGCCTGGATCTTCTGAGCATTTGCAGCTCTTGATTTCCAGGACTCTTGTCCCTTATTCTTGAACTTTCTCATTCTGAATTTGTCACCTTGAACCTCAGTTGCCTCTGGCTGGCATATCTGTTAAATGGTTGTTGGGACAAGCAGTGTACTCTGGTCTCTGGTCATGGATATCCTAAACAATAGCAGTAAGGACTAAACTTAGCATTTCTTAGTGGTCAAATGGTCCAGGTTCTTTTCCTAGTAACCTAGGCTACTTGTCAGATGTGAAGGAAACAAGCTTTTCAGTTTAAAGTTCATCCTCAGCTCCTACCTGGCCACCTTTCTTAAGGAAGCAGCTGGGGTTTTTCACCTGGCAAAGACTGTTACCCACTGGTACTTAGATTCTGTCTTCATTTGTTGAATGGACATTCCCTTTTGAAACAACGAGAGCCTGCTCCTTCCTTCATCATTTCATGGCTTTGGAGTCAGGAAGTTAACATTGTGTGTGTGTGTACGCGCACACGTGTGCGCCTTATCCAAGTTGCAGAATGCAAAGGCTGAAGTGTCCCTCTGTATTGTCCTTGCATATCATGAACAGTAGATGTGCTTTGATCTTTTGCTTGTACTACAAGACACTTGAAGAATCCTCATCTATTCATGTTTACGGTCAATAATTCTAAGCGTTTGACTCTCTTGCTAGATAACAAGCTGTGTAGGTATAGGCTATAAGACTGCTAAGCATCAGTGCAGGTCAGCTCAAGCAGCACTAGGGAAATGCTTCTGTCCTGTGGTATCTTTCTGGGGCTCTGTTCAGGCTTTTGTTAAGCATGCCACTATTGCTGCAGCCTCAAGGCATGATGTTGGTCTGTTCTTGTTCATGCAACTACTTGGGGGCTCCCTTCCAGACAGTAGTCATTTGTGAAGTATGCTGCTCAGTGTCTTTTAAATGTGAATGTGTATATGAACAGATGCATAAAGGGAAACGTAAGGTATTCATCAGTAATTGTATCACCTTGAACTGGTCCATCCTCATAAATGTTTACAGCTCCATTATCTTCCTTCTTTCCACAGTTTCTAAAGCTTTGCAGGACTGTGATCATCTGCTTAAGGTCGCACATAAATATGCATACTTGTATGGTTATTGCTAAAACAAAAGGTTCTTGGGTTTTCTGTGCCTTGCCATATGAATGACTGCATATGAATGACAGCATGAATGACTGTATGGATGACATACTCGTCATTGCAGTTCTTAAAAAGCTGCTTCCGTTTTTTGTTACTTGTAAATACTTGCTCTAGAAAACAAAGATACAATTGTATTGTGCTTTCATAAATCTCTCTAGCATGCACTGTGTATGAATGATGTTTTGGCAGGCAAAGCTTTATTAAGGACTGTTACTTTGAGGCTTCTTATGCTCTTAGAAATGATGCCTAACAAGAATGTTAGCTGGACACGCTAGAAGTGCAATATGAACTGGAGTCAAAGGCAGCCAAGTGGTATGCCACAACTGATATCGCTAATGCATTCTTCTCAATCCCTCTGGCAGCAGAGTGCAGGCCACAGTTTGCCTTCACTTGGAGGTTGTGTCCAGTACACCTGGAATTGACTGCCCCAGGGGTGGAAACACAGCCCTACACCATTTGCCATGGACTGATTCAGCCTGTACTGGAACAGGGAGAAGCTCCCGAACACCTTCAATACATTGATGACACCATCGTGTGGGGCAATACAGAAGAAGTTTTTGAGAAAGGAGAGAAAATAGTCCAAATCCTTCTCAAGGCCAGTTTTGCCATAAAACAAAGTAAGGTGAAGGGACCCACACAAGAGATCCAGTTCTTAGGAATCAAATGGCAAGATGGTCGTAGTCAGATCCCAATGGAGGTGATCAACAAAATAGCAGCCATGTCTCCACCAACTAGCAAAAAGGAAACACAAGCTTTCTTGGGCGTTGTGGGTTTTTGGAGAATGCATATTCCACACTACAGTCTGATCGTAAGCCCTCTCTATCAAGTGACCCGGACAAAGAATGATTTCAAATGGGGCCCTGAGCAACGACAAGCCTTTGAACAGATTAAACAGGAAATAGTTCATGCAGCAGCCCTTGGGCCAGTCCAGGCAGGACAAGATGTAAAAAATGTGCTCTACACTGCAGCCGGGGAGAATGGCCCTACCTGGAGCCTCTGGCAGAAAGCTCCAGGGGATACCTGAGGTCGACCCCTAGGGTTTTGGAGTCGTGGATACAGAGGGTCCAGAGCCTGCTATACTCCAACTGAAAAAGAGATATTGGCAGCATATGAAAGGGTTCGAGCTGCATCACAAGTTGTTGGTACAGAAGCACAGCTGCTCCTGGCACCCCGACTGTTGGTGCTAGGTTGGATGTTCAAAGGAAATGTCCACTCTGCACATCATACAACTGATGCTACGTGGAGTAGAAGAATCGTACTGATCTCCCAATGGGCTCGAATAGGAAACCCCAGTCGCCCAGGAATCTTGGAAGTGATCATGGACTGGCCAGAAGGCAAAGCTTTTGGAATATTGCCAGAGGAGGAGGTGACACATGCTGAAGAAGCCCCACTGTATAACAAACTGCCAGAAGATGAGAAGCAGTATGCCCTGTTCACTGATGGGTCCTGTCGCCTTGTGGGAAAGCACCGGAGATGGAAGGCTGCTGTATGGAGTCCTACATGACAAGTAGCAGAAACTGCTGAAGGAGAAGGAGAATCAAGCCAGTTTGCAGAGGTAAAGGCCATCCAGCTGGCCTTAGACATTGCTGAATGGGAGAAGTGACCAGTGCTCTATCTCTATACTGACTCATGGATGGTGGCGAATGCCCTGTGGGGCTGGTTACAGCAATGGAAGCAAAACAACTGGCAGCGCAGAGGCAAACCCATCTGGGCTGCCCCATTGTGGCAAGATATTGCTGCCCGGATAGAGAACCTGGTTGTAAAAGTACATCATGTGGATGCTCACATTCCCAAGTGTCTGGCCACTGAAGAACATCGAAACAACCAGCAGGTAGATCAGGCTGCCAAGATTGAAGTGGCTGAGGTGGATCTGGACTGGCAACATAAGGGTGAACTATTTCTAGCTCGGTGGGCCCATGACACCTCAGGCCATCAAGGGAGAGATGCAACATACAGATGGGCTCGTGATCGAGGGGTGGACTTGACCATGGACGCTATTGCGCAGGTTATCCATGAATGTGAAACGTGCGCTGCAATCAAGCAAGCGAAGCGGGTAAAGCCTCTGTGGTATGGAGGATGATGGCTGAAATATAAATATGGGCAGGCTTGGCAGATTGATTATATCACGCTCCCACAAACCTGCCAAGGCAAGCGCCATGTGCTTACAATGGTAGAAACAATGACTGGCTGGCTGGAAACATATCCTGTGCCCCATGCCACAGCCTGGAACACTATCCTGGGCCTTGAATAACAAATCTTATGGCGACATGGCACCCCAGAGAGAATTGAGTCAGACAACAGGACTCATTTACAAAATAATCTCATGGACAGCTGGGCCAAAGAGCATGGCATTGAGTGGGTGTGTCACATCCCCTATCATTCATTTGTCTCTGGGAAAATCGAAAGATACAATGGACTGTTAAAAACTACACTGAGAGCAATGGGGGGTGAAACCTTTAAACACTAGGATACACATTTAGCAAAGGCCACCTGGTTAGTCAACACAAGGGGATCTGCTAGGCAAGCTGGCCTTACCCAGTCAGAACTCTTACGTACTGTGGAAAGGGATAGAGTCCCTGTAGTCCAAGTTCAGAAATATGCTGGGCAAAACAGTCTGTGTTATTCCTGCCTCAGGCAAAGGCAAACCCATTTGTGGGATTGCTTTTGTTCGAGGACCTGGTTTAAGTTTTTAGGTCGTTCGTGGGGATAGAGGAGTCCGGTGTGTACCCAAGGAGTATTTGATTTTGGGTGAAAACAGCCAATGAACTGAATGGTATGCTGTTAATTGCTATATAATGTTCTATGTCATCACTAGTGTGGTTGCTGTATGTCATATCAATGGTATCATAGTAGTAATCTCCCAAATTAATGAAAAATGGACTTTGATTGAACCAAGCAAAGTGCAGCAGTGAATGGAACAATAACTGACATTGCATCAGTGATGGAACGAGGAATCACTTCAGCATGCAACAATCCAACACCACACACACCATTTTTCCAGGACTGAAAGACTGTTATGACAGATGGAGCCCAAAGTCATGGACTAAATTAACTCAATGGACACTTTCTGGACAACTGTGGATATCTTACAGACATTTTACAGGGGTGGTCCATAATTTAAGGGGATGATAAATGATATCTATGTATTTTATGAAAGGATGGGAAGACGGGTGGTGGTTGTTGTGGTTGTATTGGATAGTATGTGACTTGAGCATGACGTAAATGGTATGGAATAAGGGGAGGATACTGTCATGGTTTTAGCTGGGATAGATTTAATTTTTTTTCACTGTAGCTGGTACAGTGCTGTGCTTTGGACTTAATATGAGAGTAATAGTGATAACACACTGATGTTTCACTTTTTGCTAGGTAGTGCTTGTACTAGTCAAGGACTTTTCCAGCACAAGAAGCCAGGAGGGGATGGGGACAGCCAAAATAGCTGATCCAAACTGACCAAAGGGATATTCCATATCATATGACGTCATGCTCAGTATATTAACTGGGTGGAGTTGGCCGGGGAAAGCAGCAATCACGGCTTGGGGACTGGCGGTGTCAGTCAGCAGGTGGTTAGCGGTTGCATCACTTGTTTTCTGTTTTTTTTCCCCCCCCGAGGTTTTGCCTCCCTCCCTCTCTCTCGTTATTTTCCTTTTTACTATATTATTATTATTATTATTACTGTTAGTGTTCTGTTTTAATAATTAAACTGTTCTTATCTCAACCCACGAATTTTCTTTTGCCCTTCCAATTCTCTCCCCCATCCCACTAGGGTTGGGGGAGTGATCGAGTGGCTGTGTGTTGCTTAGTTGCTGACTGGGGCTAAGCCTTGACAGTTACTCCCATTACTCAGTTATCCCATGTCAACTGTAGTATCAAATTACCTCATCTTTACTAAGGAAAATGAATAATTTAGCTGCATTTTTTTTATCCTCCTTCTCAAAGGAACTTGCTGTTTCAGTTTTGCGTAAATGGAAAGCATTAACTTCACCAGTCATCACTCCCTGGTACATACATACAGTTTGATGTTTATTTGAAAATTCTTTTCTTTCCATTCATAAGCATTCCCTGTGGAAATCACGGTACATATGTGCTTCATCAAATTACATGTTACAACCTATCTAGTAAAATTATTTTTCACTTATCATTTGTTCACTTTTTTTTTTTTTTCTGGCCTGTTGCCTTTCAAAGGGTTTTGGAAATATATAAGTAGATTCGAATATATTATTAAACAACTTCAAACATTTTTCAAGAAAAGAACAATTACATGGAAAGCATCTATATATTTTTACTTTTATAAGTCATTCCTCTAAGAAATGGAGTAAGTGGATATGCAGAGGTAGATCCTGAACAGTCACTTAAAAACCTACTGTTTGTAGTTTAACTAGGGAGTGGAATGGCTCGCTGAGACCGGATTGAAGCTTTGTGAAATGAAGATGAATATTTGAGGTATTAGTACTTCAAGTTATATAATATCTGGTGACATAGAAGATTGTGAGCACTTTTGGGTTTGGGGGTTTTTGTTTATGCTAGTGAGGTGTCGTCTTGACTGATGTAAATGAAAAATATTAAAAATTAAGGCTTTGGTGCAGGAGCAGGCTTGAGTACTTCATTATTATATATATAGTCTGTTATCTGCAGTGGGACTACTTAATGTATTAACTTTTAAAAAGTGTGTAAAAAGTTTTCAGTTTTGGGAGAGAAAGCTATATTTTTAAAATTAATTTTTACAAGAAACTCCAAATCTTTTACTGGCTTCAGATAGTTGTCTTTTCAAAATAAAATTGATTTGGTCTTAGCAATGAAAAGATATTTGAACTCCAGTCACCAGGAAAATATGTTTTAAAAAGTCGTCTATAACAAAGGAAAACTACTAAAATGTTGATGACTACTTCCCATTATCCCAGCACATCTCCCTGTTTCCAGCTTCATTCTGACTAAAGAGCATTCATTTACTTCAGAATGGAATCATAGAATCATAGAGTACCTCAAGATGGAAGGGACCCATAAGGATCATCGAGTCCAACTCCCTGCTTCTTGCAGGACTAACACTAACCTACTTAACACTAAACCATATGACTAAGAGCATCCAGGTGCTCCTTGAACTCTGACAGGCTTGGTGCCATGACCACTTTCCTGGCGAGCCTGTTCCAGTGACCAGCCACCCTCTCAGTGAAGAACCTTTTCCTAATGTCCAGTCTGAACTTCCCCTGACACAGATTCATTCCACTTCCTCATATCCTGTCGCTGGTCACCAGAGAGAGGAGCTCAGCACCTTCCCCTCCACTGCCCCCCTTGAGGAAGCTGTAGACTGCGATGAAGTCACCCCTAAGCCTTCTCCAAGCTGAACAAGCCAAGTGACCTCAGCCACTCCTCATAAGTCTTGCCCTTGAGACCTTTCACCCTCTTGGTCACCCTCCTCTGGACACACTCTAATAGTTTTATATCCTTCTTATACTGAGGCACCCAAAACTGCACACAGTACTTGAGGTGGAGCCCCACTAGTCCAGCGTAGAGGGGCACAATTGCCTCCCAAGTGAATATTTCAGGCTGGAAGAAAGCCTGGATGAAGCATACTTGTTATCTGGAAATAATAAGATGTTTAACAGAAAGACTGGCAGATGAAATTTACATTTTAGTTTGTTGTGCTTCCAGTAAGAATAGTAATGAAACCGTGGATGTACTTTTTCAACAGAAAGGAGCACTTCAAAGAGGTTTTTCTGTTGAATGGAAGCCATGGTGATTTGCTGGTAGTTTTTTCTCCTTTATGTTTTTCTTTTTTAGCCACCCTAAAACTGGTTGCTGTTGGGAAAATAGCAATGATTGTGTTGTTGATTATGGTCTGATTTATTTTCAGATCTCTGTAGAGAATGACTACCTAGGCCCCAGAAGAATTGAGAGTCTGCAAAAAGAAGATGCTGATTGGCAGAGAAAAGCCCACATGGCTGTGCTTTCTATTCAAGATCTTACAGTTAAATACTTTGAAATAACAGCTAAAGCACAGAAAGGTAGCTATTTTCTACCTATCCTATACTTCAAATAACAAATCTTTAAAAGTGTATTTAATGTTTACCATGTTCTGTATTGTACTGTGTGATTGATTTATATTTTCATCAGTCCTCAGTGAGGAAAATGGAGTCATCATTCCCATTTGTTTTTTTCTTCTGTGTCTATTTGAATTTTTCACAAATAAGCCTTTTCTGCTCATCATCAGAAGCAGGCAGAATAGAAATTTTTAAATATAGTTTCACAACCACCTTCTCCACATGACTATATTAGCTGCACTGTACATTTGCAAAGGATTTAGGGAGCATAGAGTCCCTGATGGATTCTGTCTTCTATACTGGATATGGCAGACCACCATAGTAAGTGTTTATTACCTTTCAATTAATTTCCTTTTTCTGTCTCCCCTGCCTTTCAGTAATTTTTTTCATAGCTCTAAATATTAATCAACAACTAATTTTAACTACTCAGTGAAAGCTGCTCTGTTCAGAAATCTTCATGGATATAACCATGTCATTTCTATACTTGAAGAATGCAGCAGTTTTACTAAAGAGTTGGTGCAGTTAAACCAGATCATATGACTTGCATATTCATCTGTGCTCTCATCCTTGTACTATTTTAACCTAAATAATCAGTTTATTAGGGCAAACAAACCTGAGGATGTGGTTTCATGTCACCTCTTAATTTGACTGTGGGCTACCACTGACAGTTTGTCCCACTTTCTTCCCTGCCTGAGTGTGGGTTCCTGTTTATTTCATTGCCTTGGTGATAGTGACTATGCAACCACATAAATGATCTGTACCCCTGGGAGAAAATATTTTTTGATGGGTAGGTTTCCTGTCCTCTCCCTGCATGACTGCTATATCTGTCTCAAGAGAAGCAGTCACTGCAAAATGATTCAGTGACAACCCAAGTTAAGGATAACATGAAACTCTACCTTATTTTGAAAAAGTGACTAAACCAGTTCAAGCATGTTGTAATGAATTTAATTAGAGCAAATTCTAAATGTCTTTAATCAATTTAGTGCCTTTACTAGTATGGCAAAGGCAAGTAAAATACCCTATTAGTTGATAGAGAATGTATATTTACAGTTACTTAGTTTTCATTTTGTTTACATGCTCTGTTTATGTACAGCAGTCAGGATTGTGGGGAAAAACAGTGGGAAATGAAACACCTGGAGACTGTTGATAACTGTAGACCTTTGGTGTACAGATTGCTTGCCTTTTTTGTTATGTTTTGGGGTTTTTTGGCCTCCTGCTGATCACAGGGTGGTCTTACATACCAAAATATTAACAGATGACAGAGGAAAAACACATGAGAACAAAAAGGTAGGTATTTTTTATTACCTAACAACAGCATGTAATATCTTCTAGCACCTAGGGACTGAATGCTACCCCTTTGGTTCTGTGACTCTCATGACTTTTGCTTTGTAAAGCTTAGTGTGCAGTATCATGTGATTGTTCTGTATATTAAAAATGGTGAAAATCTTACATGTGTCAGCCTAGATGATGTCTGGGGCTCAAGAAGAGAAAGTCTGAATCAAGCAAGGGACTACTGCTACTCTGAACTCTTACTGAAAAGATTCTCATTCACCTCTGCATATTAAGGGCAGATTGTACTTTGCTTATTTAATTTGAATTAATTTTGTAAAGCAACCTGCATTTTGAGGAAGAAAATAGATGTTATTATTTAAATTCAGTATTCTTTCAGAATTGCACTTGAGGTCAAGCTGAAATTCTTGTTTTAAATTGAAATTCTTATTTCACTCTGCAAATTTGTGTTAAACTTCTGACTGCATTTTACAAGTTATCAAGGGAGACTTTAGTAGCTGATGATTGGGGCTTTCAGAAGCAGGGAAAATTTGGGATGTAGTTTAAGGCCCCATGGTAAAATTAACCAGATATTTTTATTAAGTCAAGAGTTGTGAATGTGTGGTTCAAGCGTTCAAGTACTGTGTATTCAGAATGGTTCCTCTGCGGGTAACAAAAATTGGAATTATAATGATAAAATTATCAACAAATAGCTAATTGCATATTTACACAAATCCTAAGGATACTTACATCTTGAATGTGAAGGTTAATACTCTATAGAATGACTACTCTCTGCTAAGAGAACTTTGTATGGTTTTGGATACAAATGTGTGCATAGGCTCTACAGTAGAATCACTAGTGATCTGAAGAGTAGACTGGTAAGCTGTCTGCTTTTTCTTCCCTTCTCTAGCTGTGTATGATCGAATGCGAGCAGACCAGAAAAAATTTGGTAAGGCAGCATGGGCAGCAGCAGTGGAACGTATGGAAAAGCTTCAGTATGCAGTTTCTAAGGAGACTTTGCAGTTGATGCGTGCTAAAGAAATCTGTTTGGAACAGAAGAAACATGCACTGAAGGAAGAGGTAATTTTTCATACCAATTAATAGAAAAGTAAAACATGCAGAAAGAAACAAACTTTGAAGAATGCTGATTTACTTGGGGTGGGGGGGAACCAAAAAACCCAACAGATTTGAAAGTCATTATTTTTCAGCTTTTAATAATAAAAGTCTGTATTTTAACTTTTAGCATATTCTACCATGCTAGGCAAATGGAGTTGCAGTGTAGGTGTGGTGGTTTTTGTGCCACTTATATTTTCTGTTCACCTTTTCCTGGTTAGTCAACCAGGAAGACAGTTTTTACTGTTAATGTTTACAGCTATCCACTGAGATGAATAAAATGAAGAGAAGGGATAGGAACAGAAATCTGCTGCTATGTAGTCTCCACACTTCAGCTCTTGGAGGCATGATCACCTTTTTAGAGTAGTTTTGACATTCTACATGGAAGGTATCTGAACATTAGTAAATATACAGATAACTAGACTGTTGTACTGCACTCTCTTTGTCTCTGCTTACCCTAATTATTAAGGCAGTCTTCCAGAGGGGGTTGTGCTAGCTACAGTTTTCCTGAGGAAAGAGTGCATATATTAAACTGTGTTTAAATGTCTTAGCAGAAAATCCCCCACACTTAATGGATTTTATGACACCTCCTCAAAAGAAAAAATGCTACAAATCCTCTTTTAAAATTTGCTATCATATGGATATTCCGTGCTAACAGCTTTCTGTCATACTAATGTTAATTTACATTTTATCCAATCAGTTACTTTTTTAAGGCACTTTTCAAATCTTTCAGCAAAATTTGACTAAACTGGTGGCTCTGTTATGAAAAGGTTATCCAGAGAACTCACAACTTTAGCACTGTATAGATTGGTAGGTTTCCAAGCCTGATAGACTATGTACCTATTTTAGGAGCTTCTGTAGAAGACAGCTTGATCTGCAAGGAAGAGAGAGTACATGCAAGACCCAGAGCACAAAAATAAGTAGTTTGCTTCATTTCAATGCTCTTTATATTTAGAAAGCCAACAGTTGTCTGGAAACCTGAGTTTATCAGGATGCTGCCATCCTTGGCTAAGAGTTGATGAGACAATCCAGCAGTATCAATTGTAAATATTATATTTATGTTCAGATGTTTAGGGCAGCCATGCATTGTCTTTTCCCTAGCACATCTTATTTTTCTCCCAGTGGAGTCCTTCTGTGAATTTTTGTTGAATGAGATCTCAGTCTGGTAAATGAATGATTGTTTATTTTGATGTGCAAAAGCATTAGGGGTTGGACAGAAAAAGGAGAGATTTGTTGCAGTATAGTGAGGATGGAGGGCTCTGGATGCAGAGTTGGATGTGACAAAAGTGACTCAGAATCCCATATTGGAGAAGAAGGGTTGCAGTCTTATCATAAAGAAAATATTTGGTGATTACATTAGCTGATGTATTTGGAAGAGATGACAGTAAAAAAAAAAGTGATACAGTTTCTCCTTTTAAGCTTAAGAATTGAAGACCTTCCTGCTGTGCTTGTTCATATAAATTTGCCTCCACTGAGTAGGAAAGGGAGACACATGGGAAATAATATACTTGTTTCTCTTGCACTTAATAATTCCCTCTTTTCCAAACCTAAAGCCACCTTGCTGATTGATTTTTTTTAAATTGTTTTTATTTTTTTCAAGATGGACAATAAAAATGTCCTTGTTTCTGTAGTTTTTAATCAGTATGTTAATTGGGCACTTTTTTTGTTTCCTAAAATGTGTTCACACTGCAAATATCTAGAAAGCTACTACATTTTCCAAGTTATGATATGCAAATCACCTCTCTCTCACCTGAGCAGTAATAAAATGGATTTCTCTGTGTAATATTGAAAAAAAAACTTCTATGAATAATTGCCTGTGCAGGAACAGCATCTTCTGGTTTTTATTTCAATACAGAGTTTTCCAAATGCTGTGTTAGTTTAGTTGGAGAAGATGGAGATAAGCACAAAAATTTGCAACTTTGATAAAGCCTATGTAAGCTGGAGTTAAGGGAAGGCTGTGTTGGAAGGAGCACTGTTGGATCAGAATGCAGGCCATTTGTTAGTGTAGCACAGCAAGGATCAATCTCGGAATTGTTCTTTGTGTTTATTAGTGATTATCTCTGTGTTGGTGTGAATGTATCTTTTGGATTAAAACTTAAGGAGCCGTATTGGATATCGTGTCACCCCTGACTCTTGACAGGCCTACAGAGACCTAGTACCACCTGTTCTTCTACCTTCCACTTATATCAGCAAGTATCTGTATCACTATGACAATCTGGGACCAAAATTTCCTAAAGCCATTAAAGCTGTACCTCTGCTGGACATGCTACAGCATCTCTTCTGCTCTGTGCGCCTGTTCAGTACAGAAAATATTTGGTCTGCCAACTAGCTGTACTGGGTGTGTACGCTTCAGGGAGACTCAGTCCTTCTGTTTGGAGGGAATAGATACCTGTGATGTAAAAGAAACCCTGCTAGAAAGTAATGTGCAAAGTCTCATTAAAGGGTTATATTGATTATAAAGTTATTTGCTTGGAATTACCTGTAGTTTTTAGGGAAGAACAGCTGGTCTGCTGCTATTTGATTCTTTTGAATCTTCATGGATGTTATTAAGTGGATAAGATAATATAAAACTGCTGAAGTTGGCAGCTGAACTTAAAGAAGAGTCTCTTTTTAATAGTTCACTTAATTTATTTGTCATTGTGACAAGCTCTTATAAAAAGTAAACCAAATAAATGTGTCATGGTTTTAGCTGGGACAGAGTTAATTTTCTTCACTCTAGCTGGCATAGTGCTGTGCTTTGAACTTAGTATAAAAAAGAAAATGTTGAGATAACACACAGATGTTTTGGGCTGTTGCTGGGTAGCACTTGTACTAGTCAAGGACTCCTCTAGCTTCCCATGCTCTTCTGGGTGCACAAGAAGCCAGGAGGGGAGGGGGCACAGCTAAGAGAGCGGATTCAAACTGACCAAAGGGGTATTCCATATCATGTAACGTCATGCCCAGTATGTTAACTGGGAGGAGCTGGCCGGGGGAGGGAGGCAGCAATCGTGGCTTGAGGACAGGCAGCGTCAGTCGGTGGGTGGTGAGCGGCTGTATCATTTGTGTTTCTGTGGGTTTTTTTTCTTTTTTTTTCCTTCCTTTTCCATTTTATTATGTTAACATTATTATCATTATTATCATAATGATTATTATAATTCTTTTATTGTAATTCTTAAACTGTGCTTATCTCAACCCACAAGTTCTTTTGCTCTTCCAATTCTCTCCCCCGTCCCACAGGGGTGGGGGGAGTGAGCGAGCGGCTGCATGGTGTTTAGTTGCAAGCTGAGGCTGAACCACGACAGTCCATTTTGGCACCCAACGTGGGGCATGAAGGGTTTGACATAATAACAGTTGCTGGACACAGCATTGATTCATCTGCTCTCAATATTAGTTTGTCCAGTCTATACCATGCTGATTGTAAAGTACGTGTTAAAAATTGCTGTTGGTTTTTGTACTTTGCTGTGCTCTGCAGTGATTAGAGATGTTTTGCCTAGGAGATTTGTTATTAAAACACTGGCCTTAACTGTTATCGGTTATTTAGGTCTTGCATGGAAGCCGTTACTGTACGTTGGGTACCACCTTATGGAGACAATAAGCAATTAGACCTCCTCCTCTGAGAGGCTTTTTATGGAGGAAATACAGAATGGCACCTTAGCTACCATCTTATATGATGTCTCCTCCTTCATTACAACAACTTTTCAGTATCTTGAACGTCCTTGTGTAGTTAAGATACATCTGCTGGTATTGCTTTGGCAGACGGTGTCAGTTCTGTCTAAGGTTAATAAGCAAGTTAAGAATATAATCCAGAGATCTGCCCCAAGGCTTGATAGCTATGAGTGGCAGGGTATGTGGGATAGAATGGGCAAATGCCTAAGATGGTGGGCACCCCCAGTGTTGTGGGACCCCTGAACAAGTGCAGAATCCTGAAAGATTTGCAGAATATTTGGAGGAAGTATGTTGTTACCCTGGCAATTCCAGAGAGATACAAATCACTGCAATGCGCTGGGGCCTGGCCCATGCCTATCAAGGCCTATTTAACAAAATTCACTTCCTGCAAGGGGAAGAGAAGGTCTCTGGATCTAAAAAGACAAAGACAAGGAAAGTGACAAGCACTGCGGCCACTCAAACCACCATGACAGACACTGCAGCTACTCCAACCCCAGTGACAAGCGTTGCAGCCAAATCAGAGGACCAACCCATGCCAGTATCAGTCGCCCCTATACTCAAGAAGAAATCTTGGAAGAGAAAGTCAACTCATTTAGAAAGAGATTATGAAGAACCAGGGCCATCACAAGAACAGGAGAAGGAAGAGGAAGAATGTGTACAAGAAACAGAAACTACCCGATCCCTATCCTTGAGTGAGTTGCGGGATATACGGAAAGATTTCAGGTGTCATTCAGGTGAGCACATTGTCACCTGGCTGCTCTGATGCTGGGATAATGGGGCCAGTAGTCTCGAATTAGAGGGGAAGGAAGCCAAACAACTGGGAACCCTCTCTAGGGAAGGGAGCATTGACAAAGCAATTGGAAAAGGAACACAAGCCCTCAGCCTCTGGAGGCGACTCCTGTCAGGTGTGAGAGAAAGGTACCCCTTCAAGGAAGATATATTGTATTTCACCTAGGAAAATGGATGACCATGGAGAAAGGTATCCAATACCTGAGGGAACTAGCCGTGCTTGCGGTGATTTACAGTGACCTGGACGATCAACAGTCATCCAAAGATCGAGATGAAGCCGAGTGCACACGACCCATGTGGCAGAAGCTTGTACGGAGCGCACCATCCTTGTATGCAAACTCATTGGCAGTAATGTCTTGGAAAGATGACGAGATGCCAACGCTGGCTGAGTTGATGGATAAACTCCGGCAGCATGAAGCAAATCTCTCTTCCTTGCTCATCTCTGCTGTTGAGAAACTGTCCCGAGAGGTCCAGCAACTGAAAGAAGATATGTCCTACTCCCCACCAGTATGGACCAGTATCTCAGCCATTAGGCGTAAGCATCCCTTTGCTCAAGAGAAAGGATACACACCACAGGGCACCCTATGGTTTTACCTGCCTGACCACCGAGAGGACAGGAAGAAGTGGGATGGAAAACCTACCTCAGCCCTAGAGGCACGGGTACGTGAGCTACAAGAGAAAACAATCACACAGGGGAGTTTCTGCAGGAGAGCTGCTGCTCCAGTTTCCAGGAAGCAATTCCCCAGACAGAGGAGCAGAAGCGCTGATTTTCTGTCTGATCTTAACAGAGACATTTATGATTCATATTTACCGGAAGTGAGTGATTCATACTATGATCAGGACTAGAGGGGCCCTGCCTCCAGCCAGGTGGAGGAAAGGGATAACTGGGTTTACTGGACTGTGTGGATCCGATGGCCTGGCACATCCAACCCACAGGAGTATAAAGCTTTAGTGGACACCGGTGCACAGTGCACCCTAATGCCATCAAACTATATAGGAGCAGAACCCATCAGCATTGCTGGAGTGACAGGGGGATCCCAAGAGCTAACTGTATTGGAGGCCGAAGTGAGCCTCACTGGGAATGAGTGGCAAAAGCACCCCATTGTGACTGGCCCAGAGGCTCTGTGCATCCTTGGCATAGACTACCTCAGGAGAGGGTATTTCAAGGACCCAAAAGGGTACAGGTGGGCTTTTGTTGTAGCTGCCTTGGAGACGGCGGAAATTAAACAGCTGTCTACCTTGCCTGGCCTCTCGAAGGACCCTTCTGTTGTGGGGTTGCTGAGGGTCAAAGAACAACAGGTGCCGATCGCCACCACAACAGTGCACCGGTGGCAATATCCCACCAACAGAGACTCTCTGATTCCATCCATGAGCTCATTCACTGACTAGAGAGCCAAGGAGTCATCAGTAAGACCCACTCACCCTTTAACAGTCCCATATGGCCAGTGCGGAAATCTAAACGGAGAGTGGAGACTCACAGTACACTATTGTAGCCTGAACGAAGTCACTCCACCATTGAGTGCTGCTTTGCCAGACATGCTAGAGCTTCAATACGAACTGGAGTCAAAGGCGGCCAAGTGGTATGCCGCAACTGATATCGCTAGCGCATTCTTCTCAATCCTTCTGGCAGCAGAATGCAGGCCACAGTTTGCTTTTACTTGGAGGGACGTCCAGTACACCTGGAATCGACTGCCCCAGGGGTGGAAACACAGCCCTACCATTTGCCATGGACTGATTCAGCCTGTACTGGAACAGGGAGAAGCTCCCGAACACCTTCAATACATTGATGACACCATCGTGTGGGGCAATACAGAAGAAGTTTTTGAGAAAGGAGAGAAAATAGTCCAAATCCTTCTCAAGGCCGGTTTTGCCATAAAACAAAGTAAGGTGAAAGGACCCACACAAGAGATCCAGTTCTTAGGAATTGTCGTGGTTTAGCCGGCAGCTCAGCCCCACACAGTCGCTCGCTCACTCCCCCACCGGTAGATGGGGGAGAGAATCAGAAGGGTAACGCTCGTGGGTTGGGATAAGAACAGTTTAATAATTAAAATTAAAAGAAACAACAGTACAAATGCAATGTAAAGGAGAACAACGAGAGGCGCAAAGCCCCGGGGGAGGGGGGAAGGGAGGGGGGAAGGGAGGGGAGAGGGGGAACGAACCGCCGAAACAAACCGCACGCGCCGCCTCCGCGCTGCCGCTGCCCCCCCTCAATATACTGGTCACGGTGTCACATGGTATGGAATGAACCTGCCATTGGCCAGTCGGGGTCAGCCGCCCCCACCATGGCCCTGCCCCTCCCAGCCCCCCCCCGCCACGCGGCAGAGCACGGGAAGCTGGAAAGGTAGCCGCCCCCCCACAGTGAGGAGAATTAACCCCTTCTCAGCCAAAACCAGCACAGGAATCAAATGGCAAGATGGTCGTAGTCAGATCCCAATGGAGGTGATCAACAAAATAGCAGCCATGTCTCCACCAACTAGCAAAAAGGAAACACAAGCTTTCTTGGGCGTTGTGGGTTTTTGGAGAATGCATATTCCACATTACAGTCTGATCGTAAGCCCTCTCTATCAAGTGACCTGGAAGAAGAATGATTTCAAATGGGGCCCTGAGCAACAACAAGCCTTTGAACAAATTAAATAGGAAATATTTCATGCAGTAGCCCTTGGGCCACCATGGGCAGGACAAGATGAAAAGAATGTGCCCTACACCGCAGCCAGGGAGAATGGCCCTACCTGGAGCCTCTGGCAGAAAGCGCCAGAGAAAACCTAAGGTTGACACCTAGGGTTTTGGAGTCGTGGATACAGAGGGTCCGAAGCCCACAATACTCCAAGTGAAAAGGAGATATTGGCAGCATATGAAGGGGTTTGAGCTGATTCAGAAGTGGTTGGTACTGAAGCACAGCTGCTCCTGGCACCCCGACTGCCAGTGCTGGGCTGGATGTTCAAAGGAAAAGTCCCCTCTATACACCATGCAACTGATGCTACATGGACTGAATGGGTCACCCAACGGGCTCGAGTAGGAAACCCCAGTCGCCCAGGAATCTTGGAAGTGATTATGGACTGGCCAGAAGGCAAAGACTTTGGAATATTGCCAGAGGAGGAGGTGACACATGCTGAAGAAGCCCCACTGTATAACAAACTATCAGAAAATGAGAAGCAGTACGCCCTGTTCACTGATGGGTCCGTTTTGCCTTGTGGGAAAGCACCGGAGATGGAAGGCTGCTGTATGGAGTCCTACATGACAAGTAGCAGAAACTGCTGAAGGAGAAGGAGAATCGAGCCAGTTTGCAGAGGTAAAGGCCATCCAGCTGGCCTTAGACATTGCTGAACGAGAAAAGTGGCCAGTGCTCTATCTCTATACTGACTCATGGATGGTGGCGAATGCCCTGTGGGGATGGTTACTAGCAATGGAAGCAAAGCAACTGGCAGCGCAGAGGCAAACCCATCTGGGCTGCCGCACTGTGGCAAGATATTGCTGCCCGGGTAGAGAACCTGGTTGAGAAAGTACATTGTGTGGATGCTCACGTCCCTAAGTGTCGGGCCACTGAAGAACATCGAAATAACCAGCAGGTGGATCAGGCTGCCAAGATTGAAGTGGCTGAGGTGGATCTGGACTGGCAACATAAGGGTGAACTATTTCTAGCTCGGTGGGCCCATGACACCTCAGGCCATCAAGGGAGAGATGCAACATAGGGATGGGCTCGTGATCGAGGGGTGGACTTGACCATGGACGCTATTGCGCAGGTTATCCACGAATGTGAAACGTGCGCTGCAATCAAGCAAGCGAAGCGGGTAAAGCCTCTGTGGTATGGGGGACGATGGCTGAAATATAAATATGGGGAGGCCTGGCAAATTGACTATATCACACTCCCACAAACCCATCAAGGCAAGCACCATGTCCTTATAATGGTAAAAGCAACCACCGGCTGGCTGGAAACATATCCCGTACCCCTTGCCACTGCCCGGAACACTATCCTGAGTCTCAAAAAACAAGTCCTGTGGCGACATGGCACCCCAGAGAGAATTGAGTCAGACGACGGGACTCATTTCCAAAACAACCTCATAGACACCTGGGCCAAAGAGCACGGTATTGAGTGGGTGTATCACATCCCCTATCACGCACCAGCCTCTGGGAAAATCGAAAGATACAATGGACTATTAAAGACTAAATTGAGAGCAATGCGGGGTGGAACATTTAAACACTGGGATACACATTTAGGAAAGGCCACCTGGTTACTCAACACAAGGAGATCTGCCAATCGAGCTGGCCCTGCCCAATCAGAACCCTTACGTACTGTGGAAGGGGATAGAGTCCCTGTAGTGCACGTAAAAAATATGTTAGGCAAAACAGTGTGGGTTCTTCCTGCCTCAGGAAAAGGCAAACCCACTCGTGGGATTGCGTTTGCTCGAGGACCTGGGTGCACTTTGTGGGTGATGCGGGAGGATGGAGGAGTCCGGTGTGTGGTGTGTGCCTCAAGGGGATTTAATTTTGGGTGAAAACAGCCAATGAACTGAATAATATTCTGTTAATTGCTATATAATGTTGTATGTCATCACTACTATGGTTGCTATATGCCATGTGTATGGTATCATGGTGGGAATCTCCAATTAATAATAATAAAACAAGAACTTTAAATCGAACCAAGCAAAGTGGAGCAGTGAGAGAACAAGCACTAACATTGCAGCGGTGATGGAAGAAGGACTGACTTCAGTATGCAACAATCCGACACCACACACAGCACCTCTCTGAAAGACTCTTACAATAGATGAAACCCAAAGTGATGGACTAAATGAACTCAATGGACATTTCATAGACAATTTACAGGGGTGGTCCATAGACTAGGGAATGATAAATGAAATCTGTATATTCTGTTAAAGGATGAGAAGGTGGGTAGGGATTATTGAAATTGTATTGGATAGTATGGGACCTAAGCATGATGTAAATGATATGGAATAAGGGGTGGATACTGTCCTGGTTTTAGCTGGGATAGAGTTAATTTTCTTCACTCTAACTGGCATAGTGCTGTGCTTTGAAATTAGTATGAAAAAGAAAATGTTGAGATAACACACAGATGTTTTGGGCTGTTGCTGGGTAGTGCTTGTACTAGTCAAGGACATTTCCATCTTCCCATGCTCTGCCAGGTGCACAAGAAGCTGGGAGGGGAGGGGGCACAGCTAAGAGAGCGGATTCAAACTGACCAAAGGGATATTCCATATCATGTAACGTCATGCCCAGTATGTTAACTGGGAGGAGCTGGCCAGGGGAGGGAAGGCAGCAGTCGTGGCTCGGGGATGGGCATCGTCGGTCGGCGGGTGGTGAGCAGCTGTATCATTTGTATTTCTGTGGGGTTTTTTTCCTTTTTTTCCCTCCCTTTTCCATTTTATTATATTAACATTATTGTCATTATGATCATAGTTATTATTATAATTCTTTTATTGTAATTATTAAACTGTGCTTATCTCAACCCACAAGTTCTTTTGCTCTTCCAATTCTCTCCCCCGTCCCACACGGGTGGGGGGAGTGAGCGAGCGGCTGCGTGGTGTTTAGTTGCCAGCTGAGGCTGAACCACGACAAAATGTATTTCCTTTTTTCGTTTATGGGTTGTTTGAAGACTACTCCAGTCACACATCAAAAACTGCTTGCAGAAGCTGTCCATGTCAATTATGGTGTCTTTTAAATAGTGATAGTGTCTTCTAAATTTTAATAAAATGACAGTTTTAATATTTTGATTTATATAGGAAAACTAGAGATTCTAATATATCACTAATGTATCTCCATGATGTGGAAGGAGGGCAATAGCAAGTATACTGTGATAAGGGATTTAAGCAATTCAGGTACAGTAGGAGGAGCTGCATATGGGCTGTAACTTTGCATACGTAGATACTTGAAATTTGAGCAACATCTGTGAAGTCTGAATTGAAGAGAAAATTAGGTTAGTTATAATTTTTTAAATTTTATTTTTGTTAGCCCTATGCTTATGTTTTTTTAAAAATTTAAAGAAATGACACAAATTACATATTGCGCTTTTATATTTTCCTGATTTGTACCTCTTAAGTACCATCTGTTATTGTTCTAAATTTTGTTTGGTCTAACTCAGAAGGAAAGTTTTCATCGTTCCCATCTCCCTCAGAGTGCTTTCATGGATTGGTTGTGGAGTCTTGTCCTCATGACAGTAAACGGAAACATGAAATCACAGTGAGAATCCTTTGTAATTCTCTAATCATGTAGAAATGTTTGGACAAATGGAAGTGAGTGACTGGACACTTAAATTCCAACAAGCCCCTTCTTGCATATATAGGATTCAGTAACTAGTTTTCTCTTTTTTTCCTTTTAGAAGTGTATAGTTGAGTTCTAAAGATACACTTCAAAAACAATTTTTAATTTACATAAATGTTCTGTGATATTTTCATAAAATCATATTCCAACAAAGTACTGCTCAGGATTTTTAAGAATGTTTTCCATAGTTTCATAATTCTAAGAGTACTTTCCTGTACATTAAGCATGAATCAAAGATGTATTTGCTTCCAATGACTTTGAGTATTTAAGCATATCTTGGATTTCATGACTGTCATTTTACTTTTGTCTGAGTTGGATGCATCGGCAAAAATAAGAATTTTATTAAGGATTCTATTCAAGAAGGCATGAATAGCTATTTTTTGAAAATTAATCTTCTGTAAGAAATGGACAGTGATTTTGGTAAAGATGCAACATTATATTTTTCAGAAAAGTATGTTTCACTTTGGTAGCTTTCCTTGTCTTTTTTTAACTTTTTATTTCTGTGACAGCTTTTTGGAAAGGCTAAGTAAGAAACTGAAATTGTGAAATCTTTGAAAATTTATTTAAACATAATTATATTTTTTAATAACAGATTAGTAATGCTTTTGCTTTCTTCTCTTTAAGTGTTCAAATTGGCAAACTAAAATTGGCAGTAAAAATGAAAATTTTATTCTTTAACCTTACATTAAATATTTGTGTAATATTCTCCAGTTCAATCAAAAGTTAAAAAACCTTTGAAATAAAAACTATTTTAAGTGGCCATTGTGTTTTAAAGAAAATAAAAAGCAGACGGTTTTAAGGACCTCAGGTCAAGTAATGGGGTGCATTCTATAGACAAAACTTGTAGTCATAGTTAGGCTTTCAATAATGGAGTAAGAAATTATTAGAAAATGACTCATAAAATTATAACCTACTTTGGATATAATTAATAAAATCCCACATAAGTTTTTTTAAATACCATAAATACAATAATTTATATTTTATATTTATATTTTTATACTGTGTTTCCCAGAGAATGACTGGGTAATCTAATTTAAAGACTATTAAAGAGGGCAAACCCTAGCATTTGAAGATACTTTTTTTGTTTGAAGGATTTCATGCATCACTGATGTTTAGTTCCCATTTGCCAAGAGAAAGAAAAAGATCAGATATTTATGGTCACTTAAAACTGACTCACTGTAGTGTTAGAAAATCAAAACCGAAATACCTTCTCAGGCAAACCATTTAGCTAATGTTCTAGGCATAGAAAATATTCTTTTAAAAATATTAAAATGCTCAAGAAACTAATTTATAAGAGTTTGAGTTGAGAATTAATAGACTGAAAGAATGAAAATTCAGAGCAAAGACCAGATCTGACTGAGAACACTGTTGGTGTTTAGTAGGTTGTCTATGGATTTTTTGAACACTTAGCCTTGGAAAAAAGTGTTTCTAAAAATAGTGGTACACCCTTTTCATGGGGGGAAAGATGTTTCTTTTAGTGTCTGAAATTTTTCTGATTGCCCAGGATACTAATTGTGAGTGATCATCTTAACCTCATTTTTTATAATATTATATCCTGTACTATGGCCTGACTATAATTGACTCCTGATGCTTAACTGGTTCAAGGAATACTTCTGTTTCACAAGTTGCTAGATATGAGCCTTTTATCAGTGGTCAGAGTGCTCCTTGTTTCCCATAAAATAATTTAGAAATTCTTTAAAGTTATTTTCTGTTGGTTTTGAGGATGAGCTTCCATATTCACACTTAAAGACCCGAGCTTTTTTGTGAATTTTACTCCCTTCTGAGATTTCTCAGACAGTGATGGTGATGAATTAAAATTAACATTTGAATTAGAGAACAGTTAGGATTCACGAGATGGATTGAAACATGACTTTTTATTCTATTTAAACAATAACAGATTATTTAAAAGACTGGATAATAGCTATTATTAAATTTTCTATTAATATGTATTGCTAGGGAAGAGTATTACAATTTTTTTACCATGAATTACTTTGTAAATGACAGCACATGAGAATGACCATAGTCTTATAACTTGGTAGCAACATGACTGAGCCACCAATGCAACAGGGTTGTACAGCAGCAGATGCTCTCCAGTCTGTCAAATCAGGTATTTCCAGCAAAAGGAGAGGTGTTAGTGTCTGCACATGGACTTGTGAGATTTCTTTTATACCTTTCTTCCATGTGTTTCTGATTACCCAAGAAAGATCAGTTCTAACTGGAGCGGTTGCAGGGAGGGCTATCACGATGATGCCAGGAACAGGTCTACTTTACGAGAGGATTTGAAGTTGTTTCAACAAATAAAGGCTGAGATGATACAAAATTTCTCTCCACAAATATACTAAAGGGAATAAATATTAGTCAAGAAGAGCAATGCATGTTGCTGTTCAGTACTGGCACAAGAACAAATGTTATTATTTGATTGTGAATACATTGGAAATATGGAAGAAGTTTTCTGGCAGTTAGGAGGGAGTATCTGGAACAGACTTCCAGTGGGAGTAACAAGCAGAGTTTTGTGGAAGCTTTTTGTTTTGTTTTTACAAAAGCAGAATAAGAACAACAGTAACATAGAAATTATTTTAAGAACTCAGTTTATGAAAGCAGTTAACTTTAGATTAGTCTAAAAGCATTCCATGGTGGTGGAAAGCCGGATTTGATGGCCCTCAGTTCTGTATTCCATGTTTGGCTATTTTTCTATTAATTTTGACACTTGTCCTTTTATTATATGTGTTTATCGTTCTTGTCAGAGGCTTTCTGTTTTAATCCATTATATCTTTGTTTACCTGTGTGTGTGTTTACAGATTAGACTTTTCTGCCATAGAACTATTAAGAAAGCTAAGTTCCTGCTTAAATTCTTCTCATTCATAGTAAGTGACAACAAAGACCTTAAACACTGTTACTTGAATTAGGGCCAGAGAGATTAAATTATTTGCTTGAGTTAATGCAGTAAATTGTGGCATAGCAGGAAATTGAACTCAGATCTCAGTTATTTGTCCAACTGCAAAATGTTTCTTTCCTATAATTACATTCTCACTTTAAAGTTCTTCATGTTGCTTTCACTGTGTTGATCAGCCTGAGACCTCTTTTACATGCATATCTTTCCTACCAAGGATGCAGCAAATTACTAGTACAGATTAGATAGCAATTTGTAACATGAAGAATTGAACCACTCTTAAATTTTTAACAATGCTGAAACTTTCCTAAAAGTGATAATGTTGGTTTGAATTATCACACATATATAGTATCTCACATAAAGTTTTAACATAAATGGTTGAAATTAAAGGTCCCCATTTTTCTTTTTTATGAGGGGCTTTTAAGTAGCTAGGATATCTGGCTGAGGACCATACAACAATATTAATTTCCCATTAATTACTGTTGCACCTGAAAATGGAATACAGTGATGTACCCCTAAAACAGACCAGGTAGCTTGTAGCATCTGTAATGTACACTTGTAGGGCTAAGATTTGGTTGTCAGACAGGTCCTTTATCACACAGATACTAGTACGGCTGAATGAAATTTTGAGCTGCTATAACATGATTAGCTGATACTTCTGAAGACAGCCCATTTATGTCTCTGTGCAGTCATTATGCAAAGTCTGTGGACTTAAATTCAGAAACATTTTTTAAAGAAAAAAAATTTATAAATTTATGTGAATTTCACAGTCTACTGACAAAACAAAAGTGTGGTAGAAGTTTGAATGATGTTGCATTAATTTGAAAAAAAAATTTTCCTATGATTGTTTTTTACAATGAGAAAATCCTTTAAAAATGCCAAAACCCAGGATACCCTACCTGACAAATGAACATTATAACTCTCATATGAAAAACTGGAAGGTTCTAGAGAATCAGTCCTTTTGTCTTGAAAACTAGCCTCTAATTCACTCCAAATATCCTATCATCGTGCCACATACTGTTTTGGACACAATTAGTAATTTAATATGGATGCAGAGTAATAGAATGGCATAGCAAGACATTTTAGTGTCACACTGGGCTGAAACAAATTATACATTATTGATTGTAAGATTTAGGATATTCACCTAAAGACTTATTGATCCTTTCAGGCTAATAATTGATATACAAAAGATGCATTCAGTAAGTATACAGTAAAGTAAAAAAAATTTAAAATAGAAATTACAAAAATTAATTCGTAAGCCTTCCATCTATCAATCTCATATGGAAAGAAGCATAATTTAGAGAATTGTTTCCTTAAGTGTTTAATTAAACCATGAAATCCCTGTATCCCTGTCAAACAATGATGCAGGTGCTAAAAGCTTGCATGCTGTAAAAAAGGGATAGGACAATTTATAAGCACTAAAATATGTATATTTTAATATAGACCTTTTTTTTTCCCCCCTGTGAAAGACTCCAGAAACAACAATACTGTAAAATTCAGTACATTCTGATTAGATAGAACTTGGTGTTTTCTTAAATTTTCTTGTGGTGTTCCTTTCAAACTGCAGTGCTAGATAGAGGTTATGAGAATTTTGGAGGAAAAACTGGGAAAAGTAATATAAAGGCCTGTGGCTTGACAGATGTTCTGCTTTGTTAAGAAGGTTAACTATGCAATAAAATATATAAAACGTGCACTGATTTATCCCCTTCACTTTTTTTTAAAGTAATTTGTTGAGAAACTCCTCAAGTTGTAATGATAAGAGGATCAGTGCATGTAATTTCAAGTTCAACTTAAGTGACAGTTTTATCTGTAGTTTTCTATATGCCATTAGCAAAACAGCTTTTAGTCTTTTTGGATTGAAGACAAGAAAATACTAATTTCATTATCTATGCTCAGAGAATCAAGTAGTAGAGTAAAAGAGCGGTAGGGATGTTTCACACTACTCACTATATGACTTGTCAGTTTGACAGTCAAAGTAATCCAGTGCCATGGATTTTTTTTATTACCATGCAGAAAAAGTGTCAAGTATTAAAGGTGTCTGAAAGTGTGTGGCTGCTCAAAACCTTCTCTTGATGTGTTCAATTTTAACATGGTATATTTGTTGCAGTACCAGACTGTATCTAGCTGTAATCATGAAGTCTGTGGGTTTGTTCTCCTTATTATCCTGGAATTGTGTTTCCTTTTTTCTCTTTCCATTTAGATGCAGAGTCTGAAAGGTGGTACAGAAGCTGTAGCCCATTTGGACCAGTTAGAAGCTGATTATTATGATATACAGCTTCAATTATATGAAGTCCAATTTGAGATCTTGAAATGTGAAGAGCTGCTGCTGACAGCACAACTTGAAAGCATCAGGAGACTGATATCAGGTGCTTTTTATGCATTTTAATTAAGACGTAATCTGTAAAAGATAATTCTCTTCCTAAGATTCTAGTAAAGCCTGTGAGAATGAAATGAGAACAGGGTTATTTTTTTGCCACGTGAAGAGCTGGATCTTCTAACGTAAGTACTGTTAAATTAAAATTTACACTTTGCAGGGATGAATGTCAGACTCCTGACAGATGTTCTGCAGACAACCTTTATTGTCAGCTTTTCACTGCTTATATATCTTTGACACATTCCTCACGCGATCACACGCACAAACAATTTCTGTTATTCATCAGCTAACTCTAAACACACGCCTTATGCTACATTCTAATAGGCTGTTTTATTTGCGCTACCTCATTTGTTTTTGCTTACTTAAATCCTTCTTAGCATTCCCATGCTCCTGTGTTTTTTTACTGCCGCGTTGCTTCAGTTCAAGGACGTGTCAAACAGTGCTAAGTTACTTGCAAATTCATAGAATCGTTAAGGTTGGAAGAGACCCTTAAGATCATCGAGTCCAACCGCTAACCTATCACTGCCAAGTCCACCACTAAACCATATCCTCAAGCACCACATCTACCCTTCTTTTAAATACCTCCAGGGATAGAGACTCCACCACCTCTCTGGGCAGCCTATTCCAATGCCTGACAACCATTTTGTTGAAGAAGTTTTTCCTAATATCCAACCTAAACTTCCCCTGGCGCAGCTTGAGGCCATTTCCTCTCGTCCTATCGCTTGTTACTAGCGAGAAGAGACCGACCCCCGCCTCGCTACAACCTCCTTTCAGGTAGTTGTAGAGAACGATAAGGTCTCCCCTCAGTCTCCTCTTCTCCAGGCTAAACAGCCCCAGTTCCCTCAGCTGCTCCTCATAAGACTTGTTCTCTAGACCCTTCACCAGCTTCATTGCCCTTCTCTGGACACACTCCAGCACCTCGATGTCCTTCTTGTAGTGAGGGGCCCAAAACTGCACACAGTACTCGAGGTGCGGCCTCACCAATGTCAAGTACAGGGGCACGATCACCTCCCTGCTCCTGCTGGCCACACTATTCCTGATACAAGCCAGGATGCCATTGGCCTTCGTGGCCGCCTGAGCACAGTGCCGGCTCATGTTCAGCTGGCTGTCAACCAACACTCCCAGGTCCTTTTCCTCCAGGCAGCTCTCCAGCCACTCCTCCCAAAGCCTGTAGCATTGCATGGGGTTGTTGTGACCCAAGTGCAGGACCCAGCACTTGGCCTTGTTGAATCTCATACCGCTGGCCCCGGCCCAATGATCCAGCCTGTCCAGGTCCCTCTGTAGGGCCTTCCTGCCCTCAAGCAGATCGACACTCCTGACCCAGCTTGGTGTCATCTGCAAACTTACTGAGGGCGCACTCAATCCCCTCATCCAGAGGATCAATGAAGATATTGAGCAGGACTGGCCCCAACACTGAGCCCTGGGGAACACCACTCGTGACTGGCCACCAACTGGATTTGACTCCATTCACCACCACTCTCTGGGCTCAGCTGTCCAGCCAGTTTTTAACCCAGCACAGAGTGCACTTGTCCAAGCCGTGAGCAGCCAGCTTCTCCAGGAGAATGCTGTGGGAGACAGTGTCAAAGGCCTTACTAAAGTCCAGGTAGACAACATCCACAGCCTTCCCCTCATCCACTAAGCAGGTCACCTTATCATAGAAGGAGACCAGGTTAGCGAGACGGGACCTCCCTTTCATAAACCCATGCTGGCTGAGCCCCGTCCCCTGGTTGTCCGGCATGTGCTGCGTAATGGTATTCAAGATGATCTGCTCCATCTTTCCCAGCACTGAGGTCAGGCTGACAGGCCTGTAGTTCCCCAGATCCTCCTTCCAACCCTTCTTGTAGAGGGGCATCATATTTGCTAGTTTCCAGTCATCTGGGACCTCCCCGGTTGACTAGGACTGCTGATAAATGATGGACAGTGGCTTGGCAAGCTCCTCTGCCAGCTCCCTCAGTATCCTCGGGTGGATCCCATCCGGCCCCATGGACTTGTGAACATCCAGGTGAAGGAGCAGGTCAGTGACTGCCACCTCTTCAACACCTGGGACGTCATTCTGCATGCTATCTCCATCTCCCAGCACAGGAGCCTGACAATCCTGAGGATGACCAGTCTGACTATTAAAGACTGAGGCAAAGAAAGCATTAAGTACCTCAGCCTTCTCCTCATCTTTCCTGGCAAGGTTACCTTCCACATCCAACAAAGGAGGGAGATTCTCCCTGGCCCTCCTTTTGTCACCGATGTATTTATAAAAATGATTTTTGTTATCTTTAACGGTGGGAGCCAGTTTAAGTTCCAACTGGGCCTTCACCTTCCTGATCTTTTCCCTGTATAACCTCACAACATCCTTGTAGTCCTGAGTCACCTGCCCCTTCTTCCAAAGGCAGTAAGCACTCCTTTTTTTCTTGATTTCCAGCCAAAGCTTCCTATTCAACCAAGCCAGTCTTCTCCCCTGCCTGCTCGACTTAGAGCACATAGGGACAGCCTGCTCCTGCTCCTTTGAGACATCCTTCTTTAATAACATCCAGCCTTCCTCAACTCCTTTGCCCTTCAGGACTGCCTCCCTGTTGCTGTACACTTCTATGGGAGAACTTATCTTGGGCCGCATATCTCCAGGACACAGGGCTCTACCCACCCTGGGGACAGTGATGCACAGACATCAATATGATGGATACAAAATGTCCGTTTATTTAGCTGCATCACATGCTTATATAGCTCTTGCGCTTCCTGTTCCTGCCACTCCTATGGGGAGGAGTCTATCTTTCTGTCACATCCCATGATCTTCCAGTCGCCGATCCCTGTCTATTCCCCTACATCTCCCCCTCCCCATGCCGCTAAAAGTTCTACAAAGCTACTTGCGTAAGCGGATACATATTGCGGTCAGGTCTATATTCATGTAACTCTTGCAGGCACTCTTTGATTTGTCTTATAACACAGCATAACAATGGCAGCCCACAAGTAACCACGGTTACTACGCACAACAAGATCCCCCCAATTATTACTATCCAATCCCAGTTCATATCTCTCTTTTGCCGCCCTTTCTCAGTGTTGTTCTCGTTGCAATATTGCTTGCGATCTTGTCAAGGAGCTCATTTCTTTTCCCAATGGTACGGCTAGCATGAGGATCCATGTCAGCAGACCCTGCAAAGAGACAACTCAAAGGGATTATTCATTGTACATCCTTGCACAGTTCTGCCTTCACACACTTTGCAGGCACCCACTCTATGCGCCCTTCATTCTCAACCGCAGCGTAGCCCCTCCCCAGGCATCTCAGTTTCCATCCTCTCTCCCATTGCTCACTGCCTGGGAACCTTACTCATACCTGCGGATAGCGCTCGCCTGCTTGAGCTTTGCCAAAGTGCTTCTCCACTGCTGTAACTTGCTCCTGCCCGCGTATAAAATGATTAAGCGAATATAGCGCACGCATTACAATAGTTTGCAGAGCTGCTACGGGTATAGCTCCCTTATACCCCTCCCCCTCCCCAAGCTGTATTATTTTTGCTTTCAAGGTGCGATGAGCGCGTTCAACTATTGCCTGCCCCGTGCTATTGTAAGCAATGCCGTGTTTTAATACAATATTCCAAGCTTTACACCATTCTTCGGTACTTCGAGCCCGAAAGCATGGTCCATTGTCTGTTTTTATCTCGGTGGGCTTTCCAAGCCACGCCATCACCGTGGTCCAATGCGCAGTCAAGTGCGTTGCGGTCTGTTTCCGATGTTGAGTAGCCATGATGACTCCACTATATGTATCAATTGTAATTGCCAGGTGCCGTCCGGGGGCCAACTGTGGACATTCAGTAAAGTCAGTCTGCCAGATAGCATTTGCTTCCAGTCCTCGAGGGTTGACTCCTGCCTCCCACAATGGCAAGTGCTGACAGTAAGGACAGGTGGCTGCTACTTCTCTTGCTGCTCTTATTGAGATGCCACACTCCTTTGCCAAGGCTTTAGCACCCAGGTGCAGTTGTTCATGCAGTTTCTTTGCCTCCGTCAATGTCCAGACTCCCACGGCTGCCTCATCAGCCATGCAATTCCCCTCAATCAGTGGTCCAGGCCCCGTCTGATGACTGCGAATGTGAATTACTGTCACAGTTGCTCCTCGCTGCGATAAAGCAACGTCCAGCATCAAGGCAATTTCCGTGTGTGGTACACCCTCTTGTTTCATGGACGTGACTAATTTATACACATATAAGGAGTCCGTGCACACATTTGTATGCCGATCTATATCCTTTCGCAGGGCCATCTCTAGCGCTTTCGCTTCTAGCCACTGCACACTTTTACCCCGCTCCTCATACATCTGGCACATCCAACTATTCTCTTGTTTCCACACTACCGCCGCTCTGTTCGTCTTCGAGGAAGCGTCTGTGAAATATGTTGGTCCTGGGTGAGGGGTATCCAAAACTCTACTATCCACACTCAAATCCACCACTTTGGCTGTCTCGGCCCACCTCTGTACCGTGCCTGTGACGATTTTCCCTGGGTACGAGTATACCGCCAATTGTATATCCTCTTCACTCTCTACCACCTTCCACCATTTCTCCCCATTCCACGGCACCGTGAGCTTATCTGGCTCCTTCCCAAAGATTCCCTTGCTTTCCCGTCGCAGACGCCAAATCATTCCCCCAGCTACCTTGACTTTTGTGGAGAATGCATCCTTGGGAACCTTCTGATATACCCATTGCAGTGGTTTTTCTTCCCCTGCCCGTATTTGATATAGCAATCCTAATCCTCCACCGGCAGTCAGAATCCAACCTGCAATTAATTCCTCCTGGGGGTCCCACCGCCATACTCCTTCCTTTTGCATTCGACGTTCTATCATCTGCAACTGCTGGACTGTCTCAGGGTCTAAACTCCTGGGCTCCCATGGGTCGGTCCCTTTCAGCAACGCATAGAAAGGTTGCATCTCCTCACCTGTGATGCGCATGAATGTCCACAACCACTGCAGTGCTCCTACCAGCTTCTGTACATCGTGTAAACTTTTAACTTTAGGTGTAAGTTTAATAGGCTGAGCTTGTCTGCAATCCCCTTCTATTCTAGCACCCAGAAATCCACACACTGGTCCTCGCTGTACCTTTGCCTCAGCTACCTTGAGGCCCTGTCCCGCAAGGCCCCTTTGGGTGTCTGAAAAGACTTGTTCACACAATGCCTCGGTGGGCGCAGCTATGAGGACGTCATCCATGTAGTGGATCATGTAGATTCTCTCCTGATACTGTTGCCTTACTTGCTGCAATGCAGAAGCCACATACCTCTGGCAGATCGCTGGAGAATTTTTCATCCCCTGCGGAAGTACTGTCCACTGCCATCTACTACCTGGTTCTGTGCGGTTCACCGCGGGCAGAGTAAAGGCAAATCTCTTTCTATCATCTGGATGTAGTGGAATGCTGAAGAAGCAGTCTTTGATATCTAAAACAATGACTCGCCATCCTTTCGGGACAGCACTCAGATCTGGTAGGCCGGGTTGGAGAGGCCCCATGTCCTCCATTTGCTGATTTACTGCTCTAAGGTCATGCAGCATCCTCCATTGGTTTTTATCTTTCTTTTTTACAGCAAAGATAGGGGTGTTCCACGGGCTCATCGAGGGCTCTAGGTGCCCTGCTTCGTGCTCTCGTTTTACTATAGCTCTTACAGCCTCTGTTTTCTCTGTTCTCAGGGGCCACTGCTCCACCCAGACGGGCTGTTTGGTTTTCCACACTAACTTGTGGTGACGAAGCCCCTCTGAGGCAGTGGCCCTTATGCTAAATTTTTCAACCCGATCCCCATCTGGGCAAGGGCGTCCCGCCCCAGCAAGGGGCTTGCTACCCCATCTGCTACTAGTATGGTCACTACGGCCGTGAGGAGCTTCCCTGCCTCCTCGTCCATGACTTCGAGTTTTACAGGGCAAGTACTAGTCCTCGTCTGTTGTTCTCCTCCTACCCCTATTATACGCTTTCCCATGGCGAGGGGCCAAGTTGGTGGCCACCGTTTGAGTGGCATCACTGTGACATCCGCCCCGGTATCCACTAACATTCCCAGGCATATCCGTGCCGGGCAACTCAGCTCTTGCGGGGTAATCATCACCGCTGCCATGGGTCTCTCGTCACAGCCTATGACCAAGGCCATGCAGGGGCTGTAACCTGCAAATCTTGCTGGTTCTGCTCCCCTGCCTGAAGGTTCACTCCCCCTTGGCCTGCTACGGTGGGCCAAGGTCCTGGCACTGGCACCATGACGGGGGCCATTTGACTCACAGGAAGCGCAAATCCCCCTCGCTTCGCCCTCCTTTGACCGTTTCCCGGCTTTGTGGTTGGACAATCTCTTGCCAGGTGTCCTGGCTTCCCACACACCCAGCACCTCCCTACTGGGCGCGCTCCTCCTCCATTACATCCTCCCCTTTCCCCTAGCGGGCACCCAGCTTTAAAGTGCCCTTGCCGTCCACACAAGTGACATCTCAGCCCCACCCCGGCCACTTGCACCAGCACCCTTTCTTCGCTTCCACAGTCAGGGTTCTAGCAGATGTGCGCTCCCACAGCACCATGCTGATTCAACGTCTCCTGGCGCAAGACATGCCTGATGGTTTGACCCAATGATGCCCCCACCGCCAGGGTGCGGAGGACATCTTGTGTTTGCGGATTTGCTTGACTTTGGAGGCAATCCATAAGGACTGCCTCCTTGGCTGCTTGTGGCAATTCTGATTCTATAATAGCCTTCTGCAACCTGTCACAAAACGTTGTAAATGGCTCTGCTAGTCCTTGCTGTATCTTTTGCCAAGGTTCTGCTTTTTTTTCATACCTGCCCACTCCACTATACGCTCTGTGGGAACTCTCCGTTACCGCTTGCAGCTCCCTGCCCCTCCTCCAGGAGCTATCCGGACAGGGAATATCCCAGGCATCTCTATCCTTACTCCATCGAGGCTACAATCTCTGGCTATCAGCCGCCAGTTAGGTAACTCGACTGACTGTCGCTGGGGCGCACCCTTCGTTAAGAGTCCTGCCTGCCGCCGAGTTACTTCCCCTAGTGCGCCCATAGCCTGCTGCAGCTGCCGCAGCACGTCCTCCGCGGACCCCTCCGGAGCTGCAGCGCTCCGGACCTCCCCTTTTGGCGGTCCCTCTCCTCCCTCACTCTGACTGGTCCTCCGAGTCCCTGCTGCCTTATGCCTCTTTTTTGAGCGCTGCAGGCAATCTGCCCCATCTTCCCACATGTGGACATCGGTTTCTCCCCCAACTTCTGATTCGCTGCTACTCGAGGTTGTTCTATACCCACCCTGTCCTCCCCTCCAGTCACTCCAATCCCCCTCCTCGTCCGACTCCCATCTCAAGGGTTGCCCCGGGAGCCAGTCTCGAGGGTCGGGCAGAGGGCGGTGCCGCTGCCGGCGCTGATAATCTTTCTCCTTCCGCTCCGTCACTCCCGCTGCGCCCGCCGCCACGTCCCCCTCCCCGCGCGCAAGTACCCGCGCCTGCGCCAAATCGTCCCAGGGGTATGCAGGGGGGCGTTCCAAAGGTCCTGCTGGCTCAACAGGGAACACCGCCGCTTCCCGATCCACCTCTTTGGGAGCCTCAGACTGAGTAGTTGGCCAGGCTACTCCGTCCAAACTCTCCGCTTCTTCCCCATCCCCCGCAATGCTTGCCCCTGTCTGCGTCCCCACTGCCCATCCTGGGTCTATTTCCGGGCTACTGTCGCCTGTAGCACCGTGCAGGCACAGCCGCGCCTGCCGCCACGTCTCCTGATCATCCTGAGCTTTCAATAGTAGTCGGTGTATCTTTCTCCAGAGCTGTATGTACTGGGGTTTTCCCATCATAGCCCTTTCGGCTAACTCCTCTTTAATTCTCACCCAATTATCCTTATTAAATATGTCTGCAGGGCTCCGTATGAGCCCCTGCATAATCACCCATTGGATGGCCTTTGAGGTAGGCGCCTTCGAAATCGAAGTTCCATATTCCTTCCCCAATCCCTTCAGTACCTTTACGACTGATTCCATGGCGCGCCCGCCGTCCTGCGGCTCCCCGTCCCGCCCCTGCGTGCCCCAAGCTATCTTTTCCCCCTGGCGAACTTGCCATGCCGCCCCGCTGATCACATCGGGGTCACCACTTGTTGCTGTACGCTTCTACGGGAGAACTTATCTTGGGCCGCATCTCCGGGACACAGGGCTCTACCCACCCTGGGGACAGTGATGCACAGACATCAATATGATGGATACAAAATGTCCGTTTATTTAACTGCGTCACACGCTTATATAGCTCTTGCGCTTCCTGTTCCTGCCACTCCTATGGGGAGGAGTCTATCTTTCTGTCACATCCCGTGATCTTCCAGTCGCCGATCCCTGTCTATTCCCCTACATCTCCCAAGGGACTCTGTTAACCAGACTCCTTAACAATCCAAAGTCTGCCCTTCTGAAGTCCAGGGTAGTGGTTTTGCTGACCCTCTTCCTTACTTCTCCAAGAATCCAGAACTCTATCATGTCATGGTCGCTGAGCCCAAGACAGCCTCCAAGCACCACATCACCCACCAGGCCTTCTCTGTTCGTAAGCAGCAGGTCCAGCAGGGCACCTCCCCGGTTGGCTCACTTACCAGCTGCGTCAGGAAGTTACCTCCCACACACTCCAGGAACCTCCGAGACTGCTTCCTCTCTGCTGTGTTGTATTTCCAGCAGACATCTGGTAAGTTGAAGTCTCCCACGAGAACAAGGGCTAGAGATTGTGAGACTTCAGCCAACTTCTTGTAGAGTACTTCATCTGTCTCCTCATCCTGGTTGGGTGGTCTATAACACTCCCACCAGGATGTCTGCCTTATTGGCCTTCCCCCTCATCCTTACCCATAAGCACTCAACCTTATTACCATCATTAAGTTCTAGACAGTCAAAACACTCTCTAAAATACAAGGCTACCCCTCCACCTCTCCTTCCTTGCCTGTCACTTCTAAAGAGCTTGTAGCCATCCATTGCAGCGCTCCAGTTGTGCGAGTCATCCCACCCTGTTTCCATGATGACAACCACATCATAGTTTCCCTGACGCACGATGGCTTCCAGCTCCTCCTGTTTATTGCCCATTCTGTGTGCATTGGTATAAATGCACTTCAATTGATCTATTGATCTCTTCTCCAACACAGGTATGCCACCCCTAGGCTCATTCCTAGCAAGCCTGGTTTTATCCCCTTCCCCCTTCATATCTAGTTTAAAGCCCTCTCAACAAGGCCTGCTAACTCCTGAGCCAGAATCCTTTTCCCCCTTTGCAACAAGTGAACCCCACCTGTCTCCAAGCAGGCCTGGTGCCATGTAAACTGCCCCATGATCAAAAAAACCCAAAATTCCACCACTGGCACCAGCCTCTGACCCACATGTTAATGAGATGGGACTTCCTTTCCATATGTCTCCCAGCTACCAATAGGATAGAGGAAAACACTACCTGTGCTCCTGATCCTTCAAGCAATCGCCCCAGTTCTCTAAGGTCCCTTTTGATTGTCTTTGCACCTCTCTCAGCTACCTCATCACTGCCGACTTGAGCAACCACTAGCAGATAATAATCAGATCCTTTTACTAGCCTAGGGAGGTTCCTGGTAATGTCTCTTATCCTTGCCCCAGGGAGGCAGACTTCTGTATGGGATGGGTCCAGTTAGCATATCCGGCCCTCTGTCCCCCTCAGAAGGGAGTCACCTCCAACAATTACCCTTCTTTTTTTCTTACCAGTGGCCGTTGTAATGCATGGGGCTGACTGGTTCCCTCTAGTCAACCCCTTGGGTGGATCACTGTATCTTCATCCTCCTGGCCCTCAGGTTCCAGAGCCCCATACCTATTGTATAAGGGCACCTGGGGGGGCAAAGTCAGCCAGGAGAGGATTTGCCTACTGCACCGAGCAGGAATCTGCATCCATCTTGTCTCTTGGGTCCCCTCCCTCTGCCTGGCAGCACGAGGGCAGGGGGGCCACTCCTCTTGATGCTTCTATCTGGTGTGCTTGTCTCAGGGATGGTAGGGAGTGGCTCCTCCAGTCTATCTCCCTCTCGCATTCCCTGATACTCCTCAGTCTCACAACTTCCTCTTTCAGCTCTGCCACCATGCTGAGCAGATCCTCCACCTGCTCACACAGGTCCTGTCTCAGGAGCCCTCCATAACTGGAGGAAGGCTCTGGCACTCCCTGCAGCCAGAGACCTGGGTGGCTGCATGTTTTAGTGGGAGTTCTGTCTGCGTTGCCACATGCCTCCTGGCAATAGCTCTTGCCCGAGAGGAGACCATGGCTAAGTCTATTCCGGGGGAGCATAGACCACGAGGAGAGCTCACCAGCTGCCTGCTCGCCCTGCCTGCACAAACTACCACACCACACCCTGTTCGTCACACTCCTTAGGGAGCCGTTTAAATCTCCCGCCGTTGCCCCAGCAACGCCCAAGCCCCGTCTGCCTCGCTCATCCCCCACAACATCTGTTCATAAGGCATATACATACACATACAGAAGTTTTGGTCTGGTTCTCGTTGTCCACGTTTGGAAGTAAGCATATAAGATACTATGTAAGGTTTGGAAAACTTTAGGGAGGAGGAAATGTTTTAATTACTGGACTTGTCTCATTAAAAAAATTTGCATTGGCATTATTCATTTCTTTGAAGTGATTGGTTTTCAAAAGATATTCCTGCAAATCAGAATCCTTCAGCTAAACTTTGAAGCTTGTTGTATTGCTATGTCATTGATTTAGAACCTACTATATCCTGTGTACTTACAAACTATGGAAATGGTACAGGTAAATCATACAGCATTTTGAATCCAGTTCTGTCCTTTGGACCTTTCTATACTTAATGTTTTTATTCATGCAAGCTCTGTTTTATTGTTTAGTGCATAGGGCTTGCATAGCAAATTTTGTTATGGATAGAAAAGTCACTTAAGAGAGAGATTTGAAGCTGAGTTGTATTGCGAGTTGCCTCTGGAAAAAGAGAAAACATAGGTATCACGGATTCTTCTCAGTGTTCTGTGAATCTCCTCTCAGCCCTGTGATGGCAACATTAACTGCATGTATGGAGGATGAGGACTGAAAGTTCTGTAAATGACTTCAAAGAAATGTGACAGCTTTGCCTCTGTGGAGAGCTAGTTTAGTGCTTTAGAGATAGATGTTTGTACTTGGGAAATCAGACATTTAATTTTGGTACTGAAGACGCTGTATGGTTTTCTTACCTGCAGACCAAAGGAAATCCCTTGAACAGGAGGCTGAGAAAAAATGTGTATCAAAATCCTTTCTCTTTGATGTAGTGATAGTAAAACCTAAGGGCCCTCAGAGATTAAGTTTGCTGTAAAAACACCATAGGTCATTATGACTTGTCACTAATATTTTCCCCAGAAATCTCAAAAGAAACCCCCAATCTGACTGAAAATAAAACCCCCAGTCAGCTAAACAACCAACCCTCTCCTTCCCCCATGGGAACAGAACAGTTCACTGTTCTGGCTTCCTTTGCTGTTTTAAGTTTGTTAATTTAAATTATTCTTTAATATAAAATCTAAAAGGATTTTTTTTTAATCAGTTGTCGATGTTAGATGGAGTTACTGTTTTTTAACAACTCTCAGTTATATCCCATAGGACAGAAAGTGAAAAATACAATTCCTAAATTGTATTTTGCTCAAGGGGTGAAATTATCTCTTCAGACTTTACTCAGGCAGGGGGAATAAAACAATCTTGTGAGGAATGTTACACTGAATTGGCTACATCTCTTCAAAACTGTTCTGTACCTAATCTGAATGAAAGCATCTCCAAAATATAGTGGTCTTTTAATATGTGTTGTTTCCTATGGAGTCAATTAGAAAAGAATGGTCCATTGCATCTTCTGTTATGCTTCTTTTTTAAAGTGTAATTATAGTCAGTAAAGTAATAGCCTTTTAATTGAGCACATCTGTATGATTTTAAATACATGAGTCTTAGTGACTTCTAGAGGCTGTTGCTATTCTTTACTCTTTGACTGTATTGGTTCTGCAGATATATTTCTGAGAGTTTTGGATTCTGTTCTGATTTGAGGAACATCTGCAGAACTACTAATGAAGTCCAAACTGAGAATTTTTTGAGAGCATAATTTGATTTGACTGCCAGTTTGAATTTGCAAGGTCATAAGCTAGAATAAAAACATTTTCTTTTGCAAATTCAGCACATTGGATCTGAAAAGTATCAAATGATAATTGTCATACTATAAACAACAGTACTAGTTTTTTACTGTCATTAACCAAATACCTGCACTGTAATTCACAAAATGTGAATTTACTACGTTAGAATTTTAAAGGGTCTTATCCTATCCGTACAAACTATCCATACATCCTTGTAAGATTTTTTTTTTGTGGTGGATGCATTGCTGTCAACAGAGAATGTGATAGTTGGTTCCTGCTTTGGTTGGGGGGTGGGTTGAACAAGTGCAAATGGTATCTAAAGAGGAACAATTCTAATCTTTTTATTGTAAGTGGTGGAGTCGTTAGGAGCTTAAGCACTTGCCAAATTTATAGGCATTTGAAAAACTCAAAAGCTGTTTGTAGAAAACTCCTGGAATGTTTGATGGAGGTTCCAAAAGAGTTGCCAATGGTTTTTTTTGTTGTCTTGGGTTGTTTTTTTTTCAAACAATAAAACATAAACTAGCATTATATTTTAGAACTGGGAGATTTGACTCATTTGCAGCTGAGCTATTGGGGTTTCACTTGTAAATTCCTATCTTTAACTCTGCATGAAAGTGTTCTAAAATAAAAATTCCATGTAAATTCTTCCATTTTAAGAGTGTGTTGCAAAATATAGTTGTTAGCCATGAGTTTTGTTTTTGCTCACTGTCTCAAAGTGGGTTCTAATGACTTGCCTGTTTTACAAATGGATGAAATTTTATGTATTTCTTTTTTTTAACTGAGAACTAAAGTAAGGACTCAAGTAGGTCTGTTTCTATTAGTTTTTATTTTAGGGTTAACATAGTGATGTTCTGCCATATCCTGTGCTGAGCTGAAATTAGCATGACACAATCAGAATTTTGGTTGTAGCAGAGACCTTACACACAAATAACATGGAGTGACAACAGCTTTTAAAATAGACAGTGTTCTCAAAAAAGCTCTGCCCCTCTCCTCAAATAATCTAGTAGCAGAAGTAGGAGGAAGTTACAGTCTTCCTGAAAGGTATTTGATGAAGGTGAAATTAGAAGGTTTGGTGGTGCTGCAGAGTAGGCACTTGACAGTCATGCCAGCTGTATCTACCTGTTTCAGCCAGCAGTAATGCATATCCCTCTTGGTGTATTACAAAAATATCCTACTTGGTATGCCAGTGAAATAAGGAATAAGAGGTCTTTGCTTCTTCTTTATCCCAACATTCTGCAAGGACTTAAAATAATCACTCTTTCCTTCTTGGCAAGAGATGAGAAGGCAACATTCAGAAATGAGCTCAATGTTATACTGAATGCTTCACTCAGGAGGCTAAAAATGATGAGTGTTGATAGAACTATTAGTAATGACCTCCTTTTCAGGCCTGTAATGCTTTGAAGGATTGCCTTGAAGTTACCCTCCCACTGCAGCCTCTTAGCAGTAGTAATGACTGGGAGGTCAAAAACCTCCGAAGAGGATTTTTGGTGTTTTGTTGTCTAATTCCCCTTTCATTAAATTAATAGTAGGTTTTGGCAGGAGAATCTCATGCCAAAGACTTAAGAGAGTCTGTATATCCCGAACTTTGTAGTGAAGACCAGAGGATATTGCTGCACATTGTGGGTCCCTTGTGTTAGTTAATAGACCCAAAGACATGTGTGGACATTGTGATCGAGTTAGACTACAGACACAAGTGTACATTTACAGTTGCATTTGTTCTTTAATGCTCTGAGCTTACCTGAATACCAGGCTGTGCTTCATTGGTATTGATTTCTGTTCATCATAAAAAATTTAAAGCCCTACAGTGCTTTGCTCTTTAGTGCTTTTCCTCTGACCTTTTGGTTTTGCTCTTCCTCTGAAAGGACTACAGCGTTCTTCTACATTAAATCTTGCAACTCAGTGGGGGGGTTGTTGTTGAACAAAACAAAATGTTAATCAAATACAAACTATTGATTTGACTTTTTCATTGCTGACGTTTTTAAAACAGAGAAGAGAGATGAAGTGGTATATTATGACACTTACGAAAGTATGGAAGCCATGCTTGAAAAAGAAGATATGGCAACATCTGTATGCTTGCAAAAAGAGGAGCTGCAAAAATTACAACAAAAAATCCGCCATCTGGAAGCAAGGCGTGGACGTATTTCAGCCAAGAAAGCCTACCTCAGAAATAAGAAGGTATTATTAAATTGCAAATTCCTAGCATAATTAGCAAATTTATTAAAACTTCAAAAGATTTCATTTCAGATACAACTTCCAAGTCTCAGAATTTTCGTGGATTATATTTGCTACTTACTAAAAGTTGTTTTACAGAGTACCAAGTACAATAGCATGTATTATTAAATTGATATATTTAAGATTCAGTTTACCCTTTATCTTTAAAGGAGCTTTTAATCACTTAGACGTCAACAAATAAGCTTGTTTCTGTTAACTAATTGGAATACTTTCATGTGGAAAGTACATGCTAGAATGCATGTTTTTACAGAGAGTAGTATTTGCGGAAGAGAATCAAGCATGTTTTCTCACTAATGAGTTCTATTTTCATTCTCTCATCTTATCCTTTTAAACTTATGTCATGCGTCATTGATTCTCTATATTCAGGAAATATACACGAAATCCAGTATATATTCTTAATTTATAAAACTAGGTGTGCTATTTAGGGCCACTTTTCTTTGTGTTACATGGTTGGGATGTTGTGCAAAAAATTGTTTTAATATAGCTAATGTTTTGAAATTCTGTATTGAATGTAGGTAAATATGTTCATTCCTTTTTTTCCCAGAATGACTTGTTTACAGTTCCCTACCAGTTTATGGTTACTTCAATACGCATTATTAATAAACAAGATAGATAGCTTAATGAGTAGAATAGATCAAAGTTTTGAGAGAGCAGCGTAATACTTGTTAAAAAATAGGTTTTCACCCCATGCTATATACTATAAGGCAATGTAGATAGACGTCTCAGTTGAGACCTCATTCTAAATTAGGATCAGGGGTTGGGGTGGTTGTATGCTCCCAGTCATGTCACTTGATAAGGGAGATGACACCGTTATGTAAACAGTTCTAGTAGGTTGAGGGTAAAACATTCAGATCTTTCCTCTCCTTCATAAGTAATATATCTATTTTTATACCTATATCTGAAGCAAAACAGTAGTTGATACATCTTATATTTTGGATTTTTATATTTCTTCAGTCACTGTCTTGTCGCTGATTAACACAATATGGAGAAGACTGTAAATAAATTATTATAAAAGAAATCTCTTGTTAGCCAGTTATGGAAAGTAGTTTGCTCAGAGTCATTGAGTATGTTTTATGTGATTTTGTAAAAAGAAAAAAGTATCAAGAAGCTGGGCTTTTTAGTACTTTAAGGAATAGATCCTGTCTGTCATGTTATGCTAATCAATATAGGCTACGTTAGAATAGTTATGCTGTTTTCTCCTGAGTATCAAAAGACAATACTGGCACCTTCTGGAGTACACAAACCTGTTTAAAAGCAAAAGGCTGGTTGCTGTTCCTCACTTAACTTACAGGAGTTAACAAGTTGAGAAGTGACCCTGAAGCAGGAGCAGAGTTGGTTTTTTTTTAGCGTGCCTTCTTAGCTATATAATTAACTAGTCACCTTCAACTGGTTCATTTGTTTCCAGGTTATTCTATGATAAAATACCTTATTTAAGCTGAAGGAATTAGTTGTTCTAGGTTGTATCAATAGTTGCAGCATGCCTACTTGTGCACAGAGACATGATGTAGAGATGTATATGGTAGTAATGCTCATGTGAGTCTGTGTGCAGGTGTGATCTAGTCATGCCTGCTCAACATTCTGCTGGAAGAATGTGGCTATACTGCTTTCAGGACCTGAGGTAATGTGTCTATGTGGAACTTCACTGCTGAACATCACAGCACTCTCAGAACTAGTTCTAGCTCTCTACTGATTTCATTGACCAATGTATCATTATCTGCAGTTGAGGGCTGCAGTGAGATACTTAGCTTTCAGCTAGTAAAGAAACCACAGATTAGAATAACATGTATTTAAACTTGCAGGAGGAAATCAAAGATTCTGATGTGAGCAAAAAGAATAAGCTGAATCAGTTGTGTGCCATTTTGCAGCACTTGTTGGGGAGAAAAGAACATAGCCATTTTGATGGACATTTACATTAGAGATATTTACTGTAGCTGCTCTTAATACTGCTGAATAATGAGGAGCCCTACTAAACTTATGTGGTGGGTTAACCTTGGCTGGATACCAGGTGCCCACCAAGCCCATCTATCACTCCTCCTCCTCAACTGGACGGGGAGAAAAATGTGACAAAAGGCTCGTGGGTCAAGATAAGGACAGGGAGAACACTCAGCAATTGCCATCACAGGCAAAACTTGGAGAAATCAGTTTAATTTATTACCAATCAAATCAGAGTAGGATAATGAGAAATAAAACCAAATCTTAAAACACATTCTCCCCACCCCTCCCTTCTTCCCTGACTCAACTTTACTCCCAAATTCTCTACCTCCCCCCCCCGAGCAGTGCAGGGGCACAGGGAATGGGGGTTGTGGTCAGTTCATCACGTGTTGTCTCTGCTGCTCCTTCCTCCTCATGCTCTTCCCCTGCTCCAGCATGGGGTCCTTCCCACGGGAGACAGTCCTCCACAAACTGCTCCAGTGTGGGTCCTTCCCACAGGCTGCAGTTCTTCACAAACTGCTCCAGCATGGGTCCCCCATGGGGTCACAAGTCCTGCCAGAAAACCTGTTCCAGTGTGGACTCCTCTCTCCATGGGGTCCCAGGTCCTGCCAAGAGCCTGCTCCATCACGGGCTTCCCATGGGGTCACAGCCTCCTTCAGGCACATCCACCTGCTCCCACATGGGGTCCTCCATGGGCTGCAGGTGGATATCTGCTCCACTGTGGACCTCCATGGGCTGCAGGGGGACAGCCTGCCTCACCATGGTCTTCACCATGGGCTGCAGGGGAATCTCTGCTCTGGTGCCTGGAGCACCTCCTCTCCCTCCTTCACTTACACTGGTCTCTGCAGAATTGTTCCTCTCACATATTCTCACTCCTCTCTCTTCCAGCTGCTGTTGCACAACAGCTTTTTCCCCTTCTCTAAATATATTATCACAGAGGCACTACCACCGTTGCTGATGGTCTCAGCTTTGGCTAGCGGTGGGGTCCATCTTGGAGCTGTCTGGAACTGGCTGGAAGCTTCTGGCTTAAGAAACATTTATCGCTGAACTGAGATGAGATTCTGCTTAATGATTTTCAGATTGTATTCCTGACACCACCACTATTCCTCTTCCTCACAACTGAAGACTCCCTTAAGGAGAATGCCTCCTTTCTAGCAGCAGATATTATGATTAAGGAAACAATAGCAAAAAATTCTTTATTGTTGGTTTTTATTTTTTGGAGGAGGTAGTTTCATCATCCAGGTATTTGAAAAATCTTGTCTGTTGAGGTGATAGTGCAGTGAAAGGGAATCAATTACTGTGTGTAGAATAAGATTTTATGTAATATAAATATAATCTTCTGTGACTATAGTCTCTATTTTTCTTTTTTTAAATTCTTTCTCTGTTTTTACAGTTGATGCTTTTATTTTTAATAATGTCATCCAATAATTGTACCAAACCTTTATTTAGAAACTTTTGCTAAAGGTTTGTTAGAAACCTCTTTCAGTTGTGATTCTGAATTACTGAGCCAGAGTTTTTTAAATGTATGGTTTTACTGAGATTGTTGTTCTTTCACTGTACTAACATGATTATAAACTGTTGATTCTCATAATTTTTTTATACAAACCTATTTACATTTGTTAAGCAATCATTTCCTGATGTTCCTTTGTGTTGATGACTTAGTTATTCAAAAATAAGATTATAATAGCAGTCTCAATACTTGAATTTTCTTATTTCTTGAAAGCTAGTTACGGATTTTTCATGCACAATATCTCTCTATTGTTATCCAGGTCTACCCCCAGCTGGCTGCACAATAGTATTAATTAGGTTATCGTATAAAACAAACAGCTGTTTTATTAGGGAGCTAAATTTATAGCAAAGAGTCAAGGTGTAGTGGTTTCGGCCCAGTCAGCAACTAAGCACCACACAGCCGCTCGCTCACTCCCCCAACCCCTGTGGGATGGGGTGAGAATCAGAAGGGCCAAAGTAAGAAAACTCGTGGGTTGAGATAAGAACAATAAGAACAATTTAATAATTAAAATTAAACTGTAATAACACTAATAATAATAATAATATTATGAAAAGGAAAATAACGAGAGAGAGAGGTAGGGAGGGAGGTGAAACTTCTGGAGGAGGGAGGAAAACCAAACAACAAGTGATACAACCACTCACCACCTGCCGACCGATGCCGCTGGTCCCCAAGCCGCAATTGCTGCTTCCCCAAGTTAATATACTGGGCATGACGTCATATGATAAGGAATATCCCTTTGGTCAGTTTGGATCAGCTCTCTTGGCTGTGTCCCCTCCCCTCCCAGCTTCTTGTGCACACGGCAGAGCATGGGAAGCTGGAAAAGTACTTGACTAGTATAAGCGCTAATTAGCAACAACTAAAACATCAATGTGTTATCAACATTATTTTCATACTAAGTCCAAAACACAGCACTATACTAGCTACAGTGAAGAAATTTAACTCTATCCCAGCTAAAACCATTACAGTATCCACCCCTTCTTCCATACCATTTCCATCATGCTCAGGTCCCATACTATCCAATACAACCAGCACCCCGCCTTCCCATCCTTTAATAAAATACACAGATATCATTTATCATCCCCTTAGACTATGGACCACCCCTGTAAAATGTCTGTAAGATATGCACAAATGTCCAGCAAATGTTCATTTAGTCCATGATTTTGGGCTCCAACTATTGTAACAGTTTTTCAAGGCAGGAGAGATAGTGCGTGTGCTGTTGTTGCATACTGACCTCAGGCTTTGTTCTATCACCACTGCACTTTCCTTGGTTCAATCAAAGTCCATTTTTCATTAATTTGGGAGATTACTACTATGATACCATTGATATGACATATAGCAACCACAGATGAGATGACATACATTATTGTGCTGGTTTTGGCTCAGAAGGGGTTAATTCTCTTCACTGCAGTGCCTGTGGTGGTCGTGGACCTTTCCATATTCCTGCGCTCTGCCCCGTCGGCAGGAGGCTGGGAGAGGCGGGGCTATGGCTGGGGCAGCTGACCCCGACTGGCCAATGGGATGTTAATTCTATACCATGTGACACCATGACCAGTATATTAAGGGCGGCAGTTGCAACGCGGGGAGGTGTGGCTGTTGGGTCAGCGGGTGGTGAGCAGCTGTGTTGTGTGCAGCTTGTTTCAGTGGTTCATCCCACTCCGCCCACCCCCCACCCCGGGGTTTCGTGCATCTCATTATTTTCCTTTCCGTTGCATGTTTGTTGTTGTTTTTTTAATTTGAATTATTAAACTATTCTTATCTCAACCCACGAGCATTACCCTTCTGATTCTTCCCCCCCATCCCACCAGTGGGGGAGTGAGCAAGTAACTGTGTGGGGTTGACTTGCCAGCTAAACCACGACAATTATATAGCAATTAACAGCATACCATACAGTTCATTGGCTGTTTTCACCCAAAATCAAATCCCCTTGAGGCACACACCGGACTCCTCCATCCTCCTGCATCACCCACCAAGTGCACCCAGGTACTCGAGCAAACGCAATCCCACGAATTAGTTTGCCTTTGCCTGAGGCAGGAATAACCCAGACTGTTTTGCCCAGCATATTTTTTACGTGCACTACAGGGACTCTATCCCCTTCCACAGTACGTAAGGCTTCTGATTGGGCAGGGCCAGCTCGATTGGCAGATCCCCTTGTGTTGAGTAACCAGGTGGCCTTTGCTAAATGTGTATCCCAGTGTTTAAATGTCCCACCACCCATTGCTCTCAATTTAGTCTTTAACAGTCCATTGTACCGTTCAATTTTCCCAGAGGCTGGTGCATGATAGGGGATGTGATACACCCACTCAATGCTGTGCTCTTTGGCCCAGGTGTCTATGAGGTTCTTTCAGAAATTAGTCCCATTGTCTGACTCAGTTCTCTCTGGGGTGCCATGTCGCCACAGGACTTGTTTTTCAAGGCCCAGAATAGTGTTCCAGGCAGCGGCACGGGGTACGGGATATGTTTCCAGCCAGCCGGTGGTTGCTTCCACCATTGTGAGCACATGGCACTTGCCTTGGCAGGTTTGTGGGAGTGTGATATAGTCAATTTTCCAGGCCTCCCCATATTTATATTTCAGCCATCGTCCCCCATACCACAGAGGCTTTACCCGCTTCGCTTGCTTGATTGCAGCGCACATTTCACATTCGTGGATAACCTGCGCAATAGCGTCCATGGTCAAGTCCACCCCTTGATCACGAGCCCACCTGTATGTTGCATCTCTCCCTTGATGGCCTGAGGTGTCATGGGCCCACCGAGCTACAAATAATTCACCCTTATGTTGCCAGTCCAGATCCACCTCAGCCACTTCAATCTTGGCAGCCTGATCCACCTGCTGGTTGTTTTGATGTACTTCAGGGACGACTGATACTGGCACGGGTTGATTCTCTGATTCAGCTGCAGTGCCTGTTGTTGGGGTTTGAGTGGCTGCAGGATCTGTTTTGGGGGTTGGAGTGGCCGTAGTGCTTGTTGCTTTCCTTTTCTTTGTCTTTTTAGATCCAGAGGCCTTCCCTTCCCCTTGAGGGTACTGAATAGTGTTAAACAGGGCTCAATAGGCATGGGCCAGGCCCCAGCACATTGCAGTGATTTGTATCTCTCTGGAATTGCCAGGGTGACAACATACTTCCTCCAAATATTCTACTAATCTTTCAGGATTCTGCACTTGTTCAGGGGTCCCACAACACTGGGGGCGCCCACCGTCTTAGGCATTTGCCCATACTATCCCACATACCCTGCCACCCATAGCTATGGAGCCTTGGGGCAGATCTCTGGATGATATTCTTAAATTGCTTATTAACCTTAGACAAAATGGCTTCCATGCAAGACCCAAATAACCAGCAAAGCTGAAGGCCAGTGTTTTAATAACAAATCTCCCAGGCAAAACATCTCTAATCACTACAGAGCACAGGAAACTACAAAACCCAACACCAATCTTTAACATGTACTTCAAAATCAGCATAGTATCTATCTGATAAACTAATATTGAGAACAGATGAAGCTCAATATGGGCAAACAGGGTGCTGCTGCAGCCAAGAAGGCCAACAGGATGCTGGGTTGCATCAAAAAGGGCATCACCAGCAGAGAGAAAGAAGTCATTATCCCGCTCTGCTCAGCGCTTGTCAGGCCACACCTGGAGTACTGTGTACAGTTCTGGTCCCTGCTATACAAAAAGAATGTGGACAGGCTGGAAGGGGTCCAGAGAAGGGCCACCAAGATGATCAAAGGACTGGGAAGCCTGCCATACGAGGATAGGCTGGGAGAACTGGGTTTGTTCAGCCTTGAGAAAAGGAGGCTTAGAGGGGATTTCCTTACCATGTACCAGTACTTAAGGGGTAGCTACAAAGAAGATGGAGACTCCCTTTTTACAAGGAGTCCCACGGAGAGGACAAGGGGTAATGGACACAAGTTGCTCTTGGGGAGATTCCGATTGGACATGAGAAGGAAATTTTTCACACTGAGGATAGTCACCATTGGAATAATCTCCCCAGGGAAATGGTTGACTCAGCCACATTGGACACTTCCAAGATTCGTCTGGACAGGGTTCTGGGCCATCTTGTCTAGACTGTGCTCTTCCTAGAAAGGTTGGACTAGATGATCCCTGAGGTCCCTTCCAACCTGGGATTCTGTGATTCTGTGAATCAATGCTGTGACCAGCAACTGTTATTATCTCAAACCCTTTGTGCCCCACGGTGGGTGCCAGAAAAGGACTGTCGTGGTTTAGCCCCAGTCAGCAACTAAATACCACACAGCCGCTCGCTCACTCCCCCTACCCCTGTGGAATCGGGGAGAGAATCGGAAGGGCCAAAGTAAGAAAATTCGTGGGTTGAAATAAGAACAGTTTAATAATTAAAATAAAACAGTAATATTAATAATAATAAGAATAATAATATAATTAAAAGAAAAATTGAGAGAGAAAGAGGTGAAACCTTGGGAGGAGGGAAAAAAGCAAACAAGTGATGCACCTGCTCACCACCTGCTGACCGACACCACTTGTCCCCGAGCCACAATCGCTGCTTCCCCTGGCCAGCTCCCCCCAGTTAATATACTGGGCATGACGTCATATGATATGGAATATAACTTTGGCCAGTTTGGATCAGCTGTCTTGGCTGTGCCCCATACCCTCCCGGCTTCTTCTGCATCTGGCAGAGCATGGGAGGCTGGAAAAGTCCTTGACTAGTATAAGCACTACTTAGCAACAACTAAAACATCAGTGTGTGTCATGGTTTCAGTTGGGATAGAGTTAATTTTCGTCACTGCAGCTGGCATAGTGCTGTGCTTTGGACTTAGCATGAAAACAATGTTGAGCTAACACACAGATGTTTTAGTTGTTGCTGGGTAGTGCTTGTACTAGTCAAGGACTTTCCTAGCTTCCCATGCTCTGCCGGGTGCACAAGAAGCTGGGAGGGGACGGGGCACAGCCAAGAGAGCAGATTCAAACTGACCAAAGGGATATTCCACATCATGTAACGTCATGCCCAGTATGTTAACTGGGAGGAGCTGGCCGGGGGGGGAAGGAAGCAATCGCGGCTCAGGGATGGACAGCATCAATCGGCAGGTGGTGAGCGGTTGTATCGTTTGTTTTCTGATTTTATTTTCCTTCCCCACCCCTTTCCATTTTATTATATTTTTATTGTTATTATTATCCTAATCTTTATTATTATAATTATTATTTTTATTGTAATTATTAAAATGTGCTTATCTCAACCCACAAGTTATTTTGCTCTTCCGATTCTCTCCCCCGTCCCACAGGGGTGAGGGGATTGAGCGAGCGGCTGCGTGGTGTTTAGTTGGCAACTGAGGCTGAACCACGACAGCATGTTAGCAATATTATTCTCATAGTAAGTCGAAAACACAGCACTATACCAACTACAGTGAACAAAATTAACTCTATCCCAGCTAAAAGCATGACACAAGGTTAAAATAAATTATGTGGAAGGCATCTAGAAAAATATCTTTGAAAAAAATTATTATGAAGTAATCAAATTATTTTACATCCAGGAAAAGTATTCCTTATCATGAGCAGACTGGGAGAAGCAACTGGTGGGTGAAACTTTTGCGGGCATGTTCATAACACATGCTTTGATCTAGGAAGCTTCCTCACATGTTGTGTCCATTTAATAGGACACCTTTACTACTTTTCAAGCCCACAGTTTAAAGCATAGCCCATACCAGAACAGGTGTTAATTAGTTGCAGTGACAGCTGATGTAGGGTTACTTGGTGTGCTTGATTATTGTTATTATTATAATATAAGGTCATAACTACATAGAATGCTTATAATAAAATATGGTCTCTGCACATACTGAGCTTACTAAATGAGAAGCTAAGATTTTACTTGAGATGCTTTTCAATCTGAAAGCAAGACTCACTGGAATTAAATATAATACTAATACAGATCTCTTGTACATATACTTCACATAACTAGTCTTAAACATGGTAGTGTATCCAGTGATGAGGGTTGAAATGGTTGCTCAGCTCTTCCTTTCTGTCCTTTCAATAGAAGTACAATTTGATACTACAGAAATCAGTCAGGAGATTAAAAGATAAATGAACATTACTTCTTGATGTTGTCTGAATTCTATACAGTTGGTCAACATCTTTCTTGAACTTTGTCTCTGACTGGACATAATACTCCTGCTTTCCCAGCGCTGAGAAGGAAGGATTAATTCACATGTGTGGCAGGCTGTGTTTCTGCTCATACACCCAATTATGATTTCTTTTTTTGCCAGAATATGAGTTTGTTGGTTTATGTTCAGCTTGTCATCTGCCATAATCATCCAAATAATTTTTTTTTAATGTTGCTACCTAGTTATTTTTTCTTCATCCTTTGTTTGCAGTCACTTAATCTTGTCTACAGGTAGAACCCCATATTTGTCCCTATGAAATTGCAACCTTTTTTTTTTAACCATTTCTGTAATTAGTTAAGAAAATTCAGATGTGCTGCAACATGTTTTCAGCCCCTCCTAGTCTTTTTTATTATTTCAAGTTATAGAGACTTAATTACATTAAAGTAGGTTGTTTCTTCATTAGTGCAAAGAGGTATTGTATCAGGAATAGTGTGGCCAGCAGGACTAGGGAAGTGATCATCCCCCTGTACTCAGTACTGGTGAGGCTGCACCTCAAATACTGTGTTCAGTTTTGGGCCCCTCAGTACAAGAAGGACATAGAGTTGCTGGAGCATGTCCAAAGAAGAGCAACAAAGCTGGTGAAAGGTCTAGAGAACAAGTCCTATGAGGAGCAGCTGAGGGAACTGGGGCTGTTTAGCCTGGAGGAGGCTGAGGGGAGACTTTATGGCTCTCTACAACTACCTGAAAGGAGGTTGCAGTGAGGTGGGTGTTGGACTCTTCTCCCTAGTAACAAGCGATAGGATGAGAGGAAATGGCCTCAAGCTGCACCAGGGGAGGTTGAGACTGGCTATTAGGAAAAATTTCTTCACCAAAAGGATTATCAAACATTGGAACAGGCTGCCCAGGGAAGCGGTTGAGTCACCATCCCTGGAGGTATTTAAAAGACGTGTAGATGTGGTGCTTAGGGAGATGGTTTAGTGGTGGACTTGGCAGTGTTAGGTTTATGGTTGGACTCAATGGTCTTAAAGGTCTTTTCCAACCTAAATGATTCTATGAAAGTCAGCACCAAATATGTTTTGGTCTGGTTTACCCTCTTTCTTTACATGCTTAAAATATCCTTCATTATTGCTCTTAATCAGAAGGATTCAAATATTGATGCTAAAGAGAAAATGTTTCAGAAGAGTGTGTCCCCCAAGTAATACCAAAAACAAATAAAAAAATCCACAAAACCAAACCTAACATATGGTTTTTCTTGTTACCTTAAACATTCTTTTAATCTAACTTAACATGTAAATAGAGAATAAACTACAAAGGTAAATCAGTAGTAGTATTACAATAAGCCTTTCAGATTCTCTAATAATGTTCAAAAATTATTGCTGTCTTCAAGACGCAGAAATTAAGTAGTTTGTAATTTTTCAGTTGCAAATTAAATGGATTAACTTTTCCAGCTATATTAAACTCTTTTCATCAAGGAAAAAACCCCACAAACAAACATAAAATCATTGAATAGAATAGTTTGGGTTGGAAGGGACCTTAAAGGTCATCTAGTTCTAACTCCCCTGCAGTGAGCAGGGACATCTTCAACTAGATCAGGTTGCTCAGAGCCCCATCCAGCCTGACACGTAATGTTTCCAGGGATGTGGGGCATCTACCACCTCTCTGGGCAACCTGTTCCAGTGTTTCACCACCCTCATCGTAAAACATTTCTACTCTAAATCTATGCTTCTTTAGTTTAAAACCATTACCCCTTGTCATATCCAAAAGGCACTGTTAAAAAGTTGGTCCTCACCTTTCTTGTAAGCCCTCTTTAAGTATAGAAAGGCTGCAATAAGGTCTCCCTGGAGCCCAACTCTCTCAGCCTTTCTTCATAGGAGAGGTGTTCCAGCCCTCAGACCATTTTTGTGGCCTTCCTCCTGACCTGCTCCAACAGATCCATGTCTTTCCTGTGCTGAGGGCTCCAGAGCTGGATGCAGTTCTCCAGTTCAGGTCTCACCAGAGTGGAGCAGAGGAGGAGAATCGCCTCCCTCAACCTGCTGGCCATGCTTCTTTTGATGCAGCCCAGGATATGGTTGGTTTTGTGGGCTGCAAGTGCACATTGTTGGCTCACGTCCAGCTTTTCATCCCCCAGTACCCCCAAGTCCTTCTCTGCAGGGCTGCTCTCAATCCCTTCATCCCCCAGCCTATACTGATATCAGGGGTTGCCCTGCCCCAGGTGCAGGACCTTGCACTTGGCCTTGTTGAACCTCATGAGGTTCACATGGGCCCACTTTTCAAGCTTGTCCAGGTCCCTCTGGATGGCATCCCATCCTTCTGGAGTGTCAACTGTACCACTCAGCTTGGTGTCATCTGCAAACGTGTTGAGGGTGCACTCGATCCCACAGTCTATGTCACTGATGAAGATATTCAACAGTACTGGTCCCAGTACAGACCCCTGAGGGACACCACTGGTCACTGATCTCCATCTGGACATCGAGCCATTAACCACTACTCTCTGGATGTGACCATCCAGCCAAGAACAGTTCACCTATCAAATCTCTTCAATTTAGAGAGAAGGGTGTTGTGGGGGACTGTGTCAAAGGCCTTACAGAAGTCTAGATAGATTACATCCGTAGCTCTTCCCACATCCACTGATGTAGTCATTTCACCATAGAAGGCCACTAGGTTGGTCAGGCAGGACTTGCCCTTGGTGAAGCCATGCTGGCTGCCTTGAATCCCCTCCCTGTCCTCCATGTGCATTAGCATAGCTTCTAGGAGGATCTGTTCCATGATCTTCCCAGGCACAGAGGTGAGGCTGACAGGACGGTAGTTCTGAGGGTCCTCCTTTCTACCCTTCTTAAAAATGGGCACAATGTTTCCCTTCTTCCAGTCCCCAGGACTTTGTCTTACTGCCAGAACTTTTCAAATATCATGGAGAGTGGCTTGGTAACTGCATCAGCCAGCTCCTCAGGACTCATCAGGTCCCATAGACTTGTGTATGTGAAGGTTCCTCAGGTGGTCACAACCCTGATCTTCTCTTACAGTGGGAGGGACTTTGCTCACCCAGTCCCTGCCTTGAGGTCCATCCACTTGAGAGGTGTAGGAAGAGAGATTGCCAGTGAAGACTGAGGCAAAGAAGTTGTTGAGTACCTCAGCCTTCTCCTCATCCACTGTTACCAATTTGCCAGTCTTTCTCATTGGGGGAGGTATGCTTTCTTTGACCTTCTCAACCCAGCAGAGTTTATATATATATAGAGATATACACACACTCCCTTCTGATGAAGCTGGGACAGTTTCTACAGAAACTTGTGGTCTTGTTGGAGCATTACCTGTATACAGTAGCAAAATTGATGGTCTTACTCTTTAGAAACATTCCAGACAGCATGGTATTTTTTTCCTTTACAGGAACCCTGATCACAGTACATCCATAGCTTTTAAGAGAACGTAGCTTTTTCTGCAGTTCCCAGTGTCCAAAACTGTGGGCTTTTTAATCCCTCCCCTCCTTGGTTTTTGTGTCTTTCTGCCACTACTGTAGTATCTTGCTTGATGGTTGATACTCCATCAGCTGCTCCAAGCAATGCTTGCAACAGCAAAGCTCCTGTCTGGCTCTACCCAGTAAATCAAGCTGACTGATGCTGGGAAAGCCCATCATTTTGGTTTTCTAGCTGTAGTCATGCTTCAAACTGTTTCCTAACATTGCCCTCTCTTACACAGCCATGAGTCCTGTTTCTAACTGCACATCTGACCTTGTTCTAGTTCTGTCTGGTGCTTGTACCGGGCTTAATTTCATTGCCCATACTGTCTGATTTCTTGGCCCTCGGTCCTATGAGCTTGTCTGTCTCTTTGCTACTATAAATTCCTGCATATGCCTTTTCTTTGCAACTGATACTTAATTCAGTTCTTTTTTATAGAACCTATCTTAACTTTGAGTGTCACTCTTCTTCCTGTCATCCCTTGTAACATGTCCTGTTTTCTTTTTAACCTGTTCTTATTTGCAGGCAATGTAATACATGCTTGTTTTTAAACCAGACATTACAGGCATGACCTTGGTATAATAAGCGAACCTGCTTGTGCATGCATAAAATTTTAACAAGTTTATTAATGTTTGTGCTTGAAAATTGTACATGCAAAAGATGAACTGACACTTGTAAATGGGAAGCTGCCTAGTCACTTAAACAGAAATACATAGCATATTTGAGAGTTAGTTATTATCCATGTATACAAATACATGGAGTTGCACAACAGTTTTCTGAAGTATTTGACAAATTGGTATTTCTTGCCACTTTTGTACTGGTATTGTAGAATAAACTGTTCAAGCAGCTGTTACTTGTGTATATTCTTTTGCCAGTTAAAAGTAATAGGTTTGGGTTTGTTTGTCTTGGTTTTGTTTCCATTTTATGGTTTTCCTGTAAGTTAAATTAGCTTGTCTGAGATGGGCTTTGTAATTTTTATTTTACTCTTAGTGCTGTTTGCTAAATGTGACATCATACACTGTAAATTGATATTTGAAATTTATATTTTATAGATAACATTTTATGTCTCTACAGGAGATCTGTATTGCAAAGCATAATGAAAAGATCCAGCAACATCACCAGAGTGAGGAGGAATACAAAATGCACCATACTGTTCAGCTAGTAAGTTTGAGTTTCCTGCTGTTGAGTTTAGCCTTTAGTTAATAGCTTGCATTCCTCATTATACATTAATTAGTAGAACATTTGGAGTGAGAGCTGTTTTAAAAAGATGGTGTGCATCCTTGACCTTTGGACCATGGATTTCTGTATCATATTATGCTGGTAAGGGGGAGTATATAGCTGTGTTAGGATGACATTAAACCCAAGCAAATAAAACAGTTCATTAATACTAGGTTCACAGTCTAAGTGATTATTGCTAGGGTTAGGCTGCATGCAGTTTGTTATCATGTGCACATAGACGATTCCAGACATCTCTGAGTACAGTGTCAAATATGCTGAAATGAGTAAAGAAACCATGCACATTTATTCTTGAATCTTAATAAGCTTGTTGGTTCTTTTCTTTACAAAAGAAAATGCTTGAATTCTGTTGTATAAAGTATGTATTTCTAGCTGTATGCTCCATGATTCTCTGCACAGTCTCATCACAGAGAATAGGTTAGCTAGTCTGACTATTGTGTTAGACTTTATCTAGTGATAGACTTTATCTTAAAGAATATTCAAATACTGGGCTAGGTCTTGGGAGCTGATATATTATCAATATTTAATAAAGATCACTGACACTTTTCAGACATGTCCTTCTCTTCCTCTCCCTAATGCATCTATACTTATCTCCCTTGAAATCACAGGACTTGGCCCTTTATAAAGGACATAACTTTTTTTAATGATGATGATCATCATCTTTTAAAAGTAATACTTAATGCTGTGAGTCTTTTAAGAATTAAAGCTGCTGTTTCTGCTCAGGAGGTTTGCTTCATAGTCACCTGTTCTATCACTTTTCCTGACAACTTCTGAACTTATGTATACAGTGACTTTTGCGATGTGATAACTAGTGCCCACTTTCAATAAATTTGACTGAAGTGTAGTGTTTTGTTTCAAAGATGTAGTAACTTTGCTGAAGTTTTGTGAAAATGGATGACTATATAAAGGAGGTGGATCCAAATGTGTTTTTTCACTGAGGTAAGATCCCCGAACAAGAAAAAATATAACTGTCTTAGCTGCAAGGAAGAGCTTCAAACCTTTATTTAAAGATTACAGAAAATCAAGTTGGATTAAATAATGACAGCTTAAGTTAATTAAATACAAAACTTTAGTGTACTAATGTAAATTATAATGAAAATGTTTACTTAATTTGCTCAATATTGGCTTCAAAACTTTGTGGCATTGAGTTCTGTGATTTCTTTCACTGTAAAAAATTTTAATATGACTTGTTTTAAATGTGCAGCCTTGCAATTTGAACTGTCATTTTGTTTTTGGAATGAGAGAAAATGGATACTGGTTTGCTGTCTGGTTAATTTATACAAGTTTAAATTTATGAGATTTTTTTTTCAGTATAGTGTTCTGTTACATCTCTATTTATTTATCATCTTTCAAGGTAACAAGTTCTAGTCTTCAAGTACTCCAATTCCAGATTGAAATCTTTATTTATTGAGCTTTGTATTTCTTCAAGGTTATAAAATATGAAATGCATAATATATTTTTAAGGGGAAGACAAAGGCAAAGTTTTGAAGGTCAGAAACATGTTTATTTGAGAAGTAGATTGTTAGGTAATTCCTAACAATTAGTAGAAGAGTTGCTTTAATTAATTTATTTTTATGATGCTAACTATAGTATTGGATGTAATATTTACATGTTTTCCATATATTTTCTCAGAAGCGAGATCACCTACAAGATGAAGAGGAAAGAAAGAGCTCCTGGGTTAGTCAGGAACGACAGAAAACACTGGACAGACTTCGCACATTTAAACAGGTAAAGAACAACTCTTCTGTTTCCACCAATTTCTTTTGCAAAAGAAATTTTCACTTATTCCAAGACTATACTATGCTATTAGATATTCTCTGCCATTTTATAGTTAACTGTTCTTTGGAATATTTACGACAAAATATGGCATTGGTGGTAGCGAATTTCTCTGGCCGTTGCATTCCTGGTGCCGTAATAAGCTTCTGTTTGCTGTCACATCTACACATTGTGACAAGACACATAGCAAACTTTCCGAAAAGAAGTATAATCTAAATGGTATTTCCCGCAAAGACCATTATCATCTGACATACCCCCACTACCACTGACTGGAATAACACCTGTCAATACCTGCCTCTTCCTATGACAATATAAGTATCACAAAATGGATAGAAGATGGAATGAAGGGGAGATAATAAGGAGATGGATGAAAGTGCAAGAAAACAGAGACACTATTAATTGGTGAAGACTTTTTTGTTTTGCTTAGTTTTGCTGAATACATAAAAAATATAGGTATGAGAAGTTTCTTTACTGGAAAGCTGTCTTGCTTAGCAGTACATTCTTCATATCATTATTGTTTGCAAGGCTTTTGAATTGCATAGATTCTCTAAATTAAAGCATATTTTACTTATTTTAACCAGCACCTGTTAATGAACTGACTTTATGTATGAGCACGTTTATATTGACATGTTCTCTATTGCTTTAGGCCTGCCACAATTGCCTAAAATGTTTTAGACCTGCATTTTGGAAGCAGTTTTTACTTTTGCATAAAAATGGCTATGGATGAAGCTAATTTGAAAAGACAGATACTGAAGCAGCAAATTTAAGAACTAAATTAAAAACACTTGGGAAATTCTCAAAATGTTTGATATTTTCAAGAAATACCTTTTTAAGCAGTATGATTCACATCTAAGGCTAGCATATTAGGTCAGAGAGGACTTTGCTGCAGAGCGCACCAGTTTTAGAACAGGGAAGCAAGAGGGAATTTTGAATTTTAGTTTTCAGAAAAAAACAGTTTTGAATGTACAATGTGGTTCTTAGTGAAATCCTAACTTTAACCCATGTGTATCCCTGACTACACAAATCACATGTGAATTATGGCTTAACCATGAAAAAAAGTTATGAAAATGGATCATTTTTGCATAAAGGTGAGGATTGGTTTTATGCCCAGGGCAAAATGAATGAAAATAGTAAATGAAGAAAAAAGAGTCGATTAATTGTACTTGTCATTAGGGTTTGCCTTTCTAATGAGTACTTAGTATCTAAAATAGCGTGTTGCATGTACTTATCTAATTGTAAATAACTTTTTCACTTTAGCGGTACCCTGGGCAAGTAGTACTTAAATCAGCCAGACTACGACTGGCTCATGCAAGAAGAAAATGTGCAGCCAGCTCTGTGTCCTGTGTAGATCAGCCTCAATCTTTGCCAGCAACCATACAAATCCAAGAGAAAAGTGAAGAGGTGGAATTGGAAAATGCCGTTCAGCCTTTGCAAGTGCAGGAATCCACAAGCTTAGAACAACTTCAAGATATCTCGTTACCTCCCAATGGTGTTACCTCTGAACTGCCTCATGTTAGTACTTCTCCACTCACCAGTAATGAGCTTCAAACGGAGACTATTACTGTAGTACCGTTTCCACCCCCTTTGCCTCCACCACCTCCGCTTCCACCTTTGTCCACCAAGGAAGATTACACCAAATACTTAGAGAAAAGCAACAGCTTTGTTAAACATCAGAGTGAGGAGAAGGGAGTCCAGTACTCTTCCAGTATCCCAACAGCACATTTATTTGACAGCAGTCAGCTAGTTAGTGCCAAGAAGAAGCTTAAGAAGACCGGTGATCTAGAGGGTTTACACAGGAGGAGAGGTAATGTTTTAATTTCTGTGTATTTAATTGTAACACACATCAATTCCTATTTTGAATTGCTATATAGAGAAGTGTATGCTGTATTTTATTTATAATTATTAATGGGAAAGTTGTTAAATCTTTTTCAGTTGCCAAATTTTGGCAACTCAGAAAAATGTTAGGACCTGTATGACAGCGTGCGGTATACTTGTTCAGTTAGATAGAAAACACTTGTGAAACTGATCCTATGATATACCACATTAGACTAGCTGGAAAATGGAGCTAAACATTGCCTAAAAGATTCTTTTTTTAACTATCTTGTTTACAGCTAGCACTGCAAATATTATATGCTTCACCTGAGGATGCAGTGGTTTTTTTTTAAGAACAGAATTTTACATAATTTATGGCCTAGTAAAACGAATACTTGTCTTAGAACATAGGAAACCTTGAGAATACTTTCTTCAAGGTTTCTTCAAATTTTCCTACAAAAATCCACAAACTCTCAAGTCCCCTTGAGAGCTGAGTAAGAATGTATACATTTAACTACAATTGAGAATTAAATCTATAATCATTCAGCAAAGCATTTAATAAATAGTTAAAAGATCAAAAACTTTTTTGGAAATTGAGACGAGTGAATAGCGCATAGGGCTGAGCTGGGAGATGTTACAACTTCACTGTGGTTCTGTGCTAGTTGGTTTTAACTGTTTATCCTTTATCCCATATATAAAATGGGGAGAATGGCAGCCATGTTTGAACAAAATAATCTTGATGTTTTGATGAAACATGCTATATTAGAGCAAAGCTTTTATTTGAAAATCAGAGATGGGATTTTCAAAAGCGCTCAGCTGAACTGTTTTACTGGAAGTCACTGAGAAAAAGTATCTCAGGTGGGCCTTGGGTCACACTACTGTAATATGGTTGTAATAACCTTTTAATAAAAGTTCTGTCTGGCTCTGTCAGTTACAACTACAGAAAACATCTCTCAATTGGAATTTTCCCTCATCCAGATAAAATCAAAATTAGAACTGTTTTCATCTATCAGGCAGAAACAAGGAGTGTTTCTTCTAGAATTGTCTTTAAATTACTGAGAAACCTTGAAGCAACTGAATAGTTATAGAATTTTAAGCTCTTACGAGTCTTGCAAGTCACAGGTACAGTGTCTTAAGTTCATTATCAATTTTGATGCGCTGTGCTCCATGTTTATTTTTCTGTAGTCCTACTGTTTATTTTTATTGTGTGTACAATTTGATTATACATCATAAAATGACAAATATAAAATCAAATTATATCCTCCCTCTTAAGAGTATCATTAATATCTGCAGCAGCACTCTACCTGCTGCTCTGTATTCCCTGAGATGTACCAAGTCTCTAAGTGGCTTCAGAAATTTGTGTCTCTGACAAATGAGTATTTTACAATCCTTCCTTCCTCCTTCAAATATGCAGTCCTGTTTTCTTCTTTTATTTCTCTCTTTTCCTTGTGACTATTCCAACTGTCTGGGCCATTAGTTTGATGGACAAAGTCCACTCAAAAATGCAAAACAGGTTTTAAAAATATACAAAAATATAAAAAAACCTGGAGATGGATATTCATCTATTGATTGATATGTGCTGCACGTTGTATGTGCTAGTGTGTGGGAGCTATTTTGGACTATTGTACTTTATTATATTGCATTCTCTGACAGAGATCTTACCTACTTGTAGCTCTTCAAAGAGCCAAAGCCTGATTTTTATTTCTGCAGAGACCTAGTTTCAAATTGGTGATAAAGGAAGGTTTTGTGATAAAGTATTAACTCTTCTCTGTTTTCATTAATTATAAAGGAAGGAAAGGCACGCTGTGACTAGGTGCTGATACATACATGAATCCAGAGAGGCAGGAAAATACATGCTGTTGCAGTTGACTGTACCGCTGCTTCCCTCACTGGCATGTAGTAATAGTCATACAGCAGGTAAAATCAGCCACAAAATGCAAGTTCTGAGAATGTAGGCTCTCCTCTGTGCTTGCATTTTTGTGACTGCACAGTCCAATACTTAAGATGCATACTCATTACCTGAGTTTCAAAGTCAAGAAATATAATGTAATATACACTTTCATTATGTTTTGATTTTCTTGAGTACAAACAGGAAAGCCATCTTGTTCGAAAGGTTCTGCTACCTGCCTGATAGTAGGTTACTTGGTTTCAGAAATTATAATTGTCTGTATAATCCAGTTTTGACCTGGTAATAGGGAATATAACTTTGGAGGCTAAAACAATAATAGAGCTACAGAATGATAAAATTGAAAATGCTACAGTCTCCTTTATACTTATGGTAATGGAACTATCACATTAATTGCACGTGGCTACTTTTTGGTCTGTAGGAAATACAAAATAAGACTGAATTAATCTAGTAAAAATAATACTGAAGGTCTCGATTTTTCTGCAGTGAGTTCCCCAATGGATGAAGTGCTGGCTTCTTTGAAGCGTGGCAGCTTTCACTTAAGAAAAGTTGAGCAGAGAAGTCTCCCTCCTTTTCCCAATGAAGATGATAGCAATAACATCTTGGCACAGATCAGGAAAGGGGTGAAACTGAAGAAAGTGCAGAAAGATGTTTTGAGAGAATCCTTTACAATTCTGCCTGATACTGACCCTCTGACAAGGAGCGTCCATGAAGCATTGCGACGAATTAAGGAAGCATCACCTGAATCAGAGGATGAAGAGGAGAGTTTGCCTTGCACAGACTGGGAAAATTAACCTGTAATTAACCTCCATTAAAAAAAAAAATTTATTCAACACTTTGTGTATAGCAATAGCTGCCAAGACTCAGGTTATGCATTTTAGGAGACTTAGTATGAATGTGACTAAACTGTCTGACATCCAACGTGATAAAACATGCACATATGAATTTAGTATCACTGACTTTTCAGAGAAATTTAAAGTGTATAGTAAGGAAAACTTCTTTTAGGCAACATCTTAGCCTCTTATTGTTTGAATACTTTTGCTGAATAGTGACAGGACTGCTCCTGTAAAAAACTCTATTTAATTTAGTAAATTTGAAGGGACTGTTTGCAGCTTATCAAAATGCTTTAAAAAGCTTTTAAGTAACAAAGCAGCATAATCTCTCTTGGACACACCCTGTACTTATTTTCTAATTACTTCAGGCCTTGTAAAAATTTAGCATGTTTATCACTTCAGACTGAATAGCTCCAAGTGAAGTGAAGGATGATTAGATTTGACTGCTAAACACATTGAAATCTCATTGGTTACCCTGTGTGACTGACACTTTGATAGCTTGGTGTTTCAATCTGTAAATACTCTGATTAATTGAATTTCTAGACTATAAACAGTAAACATACAAATGTAATTTATACTTGTGCTACTCATATGAATCCCGTGAACTTGCATTATACTAAGTTACAGTGCCTGAAAGCACAGATATTAGACTTCAGGAGATGAAATTAATGATTTCAGAACAAATCAGAAACCGGCAAGAGATTAGCTTTCAAAACTAAAGGCTGCTTCAGTACAACAAAGAGATTCGTAATTATAACGCCACCAATACAGCACTAGTCTTCTGTGGTAGTTCTTTTCTGATACAGGCATATGAATGAGCTTAAGTCTGAATAAAATATCCCAGTAAACTTATTTGCAAGTACCTAAATTTGGAGAAAAGAGAGCATCGTGGTTTAGACCCAGTCAGCAACTAAGCACCACACAGCCTCTCGCTCACTCCCCCCACCCCTGTGAGATTGGGGGAGGGGATTGAAAGAGAAAAAGCAAGAAAACTTGTGGGTTGAGACAAGAACAGTTTAATAATTAAAATAAAATACTAATAGTAATAATGGTAAGGATAATGATTATAATAATAACAATAATAATGATGATGACAATATAATGAAAAGAAAAATAACAAGAGAGAGAGAGAAATGAAACCCGGGGGGAAAAAAACCACAAAAAACAAGTGAGGCAACAGCTCACCACTCACTGGCTGACGCTGCCAGTCCCTGAGCCATGATCGCTGCTTCCCCCATCCAACTCCCCCCAGTTAATATACTGGGCATGAAATCATATAATATGGAATATCCCTTTGGCCAGTTTAGATCAGCTGTCTTGGCTGTGCCCCCTCCCCTCCAGGCTTCTTCTGCACCTGGCAGAGCATGGGAAGCTAGAAAAGTCCTTGACTAGTAAAAGCACTACTTAGCAACAACTAAAACATCTGTGTGTTATCAACATTATTTTCATACTAAATACAATACACAGCACTATACCAGCAACAGTGAAGAAAATTAACCCTATCCCACCTCAACCATGACAGTATCCTCCCCTTATACCATTTATGTCATGCTCAGGTCCCATACTATCAATACAGCCACAACAACCACCACCCTGCCTTCCCATCCTTTGAGAAAATACACAGATATTTATCATCCCCTTAATTTATGGACCACCTCTGTAAAATGTCTGTAAGATATGCACAAATGTCGAGAAAATGTCCACTGAGCTCATTTAGTCCATGCCTTCGGCTTCCATCTATCGTAACAGTCTTTCAGGGCCATACAGATGGCGTGTGCTGTTAGATTGTTGCATGCTGAAGTCAGCCCTTGTTCCAGCACTGCTGCACTTTGCTTCGCTTACTCAAAGTTTAGTCTTCATTAATTTGGGAGATTACTGCTATGATACCATTGATATGGCATATAGCAACCATAGTAGTGATGACATACAACATTACATAGCAATTAACAGCATACCATTCAGTTCATTGGCTGTTTTCACCCAAAATCAAATCCCCTTGAGGTACACACCAGAGTCCTCCATGGTCCTGTATCACCCACCAAGTGCACCTAGGTCCTCGAGCAAAAGCAATTCCATGAACGGGTTTCCCTTGCCTGAGGCAGGAATAACCCAGACTGTTTTGCCCAGCATATTTTTTACGTGCACTACAGGGACTCTATCCCCTTCCACAGTACGTAAGGCTTCTGATTGGGCAGGGCCAGCTCGATTGGCAGATCCCCTTGTGTTGAGTAACCAGGTGGCCTTTGCTAAATGTGTATCCCAGTGTTTAAATGTCCCACCACCCATTGCTCTCAATTTAGTCTTTAATATTCCATTGTATCTTTCGATTTTCCCAGAGGCTGGTGCATGATAGGGGATGTGATACACCCACTCAATGCCATGCTCTTTGGCCCAGGCGTCTATGAGGTTCTTTCAGAAATTAGTACCATTGTCAGACTCAGTTCTCTCTGGGGTGCCATGTCGACGTAATACTTGTTTTTCAAGGCCCAGGATAGTGTTCCAGGTGGTGGCATGGGGCACAGGATATGTTTCCAACCAGCCAGTGGTTGCTTCCACCATTGTGAGCACATGGCACTTGCCTTGGCAGGTTTGTGGGAGTGTGATATAGTCAATTTGCCAGGCCTCCCCATATTTATATTTCAGCCATCGTCCCCCATACCACAGAGGCTTTACCTGCTTCGCTTGCTTGATTGCAGCGCACGTTTCACATTCGTGGATAACCTGCGCAATAGCGTCCATGGTCAAGTCCACCCCTCGATCACGAGCCCACCTGTATGTTGCATCTCTCCCTTGATGGCCTGAGGTGTCATGGGCCCACCGAGCTAGAAATAATTCACCCTTATGTTGCCAGTCCAGATCCACCTCAGCCACTTCAATCTTGGCAGCCTGATCCACCTGCTGGTTGTTCCGATGTTCTTCAGTGGCCCGACTCTTGGGGATTTGAGCATCCACATGATGTACTTTTACAACCAGGTTCTCTACCCGGGCAGCAATATCTTGCCACAGTGCAGCAGCTCAGATGGGTTTACCTCTGCGCTGCCAGTTGCTTTGCTTCCATTGCTAGTAACCACCCCCACAGGGTATTTGCCACCATCCATGAGTCAGTATAGAGATAGAGCACTGGTCACTTTTCCCGTTCAGCAATGTCTAAGGCCAGCTGGATGGCCTTTACCTCTGCAAACTGGCTCAATCCACCTTCTCCTTCAGCAGTTTCTGCGACTTGTCGTGTAGGACTCCATATAGCAGCCTTCCATCTCGGATGCTGTTATTTTGTTGATCACATCCATTGGGATCTGATGACATCCATCTTGCCATTTGATTCCTAAGAACTGGATCTCCTGTGCAGGTCCCTTCACCTTACTTTGTTTTATGGCAAAACCGGCCTTCAGAAGGATTTGGACTATTTTCTTCCCTTTCTCAAAAGCAACCTCTGCTGTATTGCCCCACACGACGATGTCATCAATAGACTGAAAGTGTTCTGGAGCTCCAAACTGTTCTAGTGCAGTATGGATCAGTCCATGGCAAATTGTAGGACTGTGTTTCCACTCCTGGGGCAGTCGATTCCAGGTGTACTGGACACCCCTCCATGTGAAAGCAAACTGTGGCCTGCACTCTGCTGCCAGAGGGATTGAGAAGAATGCATTAGCGATATCAGTTGTGGCATACCACTTGGCTGCCTTGGACTCCATTTTGCATTGAAGTTCTAGCATGTCTGGCACAGCAGCACTCAATGGTGGAGTGACTTCATTCAGGCCACAATAGTCTACTGTTAGTCTCCACTCTCCATTAGACTTCCACACTGGCCATATGGGACTGTTAAAGGGTGAGCAAGTCTTGCTGATGACTCCTTGGCTCTCCAGTTGGTGAATGAGCTCATGGATGGGGATCAGCGAGTCTCTGTTGGTGTGGTATTTTGCTGGTGCACTGTTGTGGTGGTGATTGGCACCTGTTGTTCTTTGACCTTCAGCAACCCCACAACAGAAGGGTCTTTTGAGAGACCAGGTGAGGTAGACAGGTGTTTAATTCCCTCCTTATAGTCCTGGGTGTCTGATGTGCCAGGTCATTAGATCCACACAGTCCAGTAAACCTGGTTGTCCCTTTCCTCCACCTGGGTGGAGCCAGGGCCCCTCTAGTCCCGAACATAGTATTTGCTACTCAGTTCATGTAAATGCAAATCAGAGGTCTCTCTTTTAAGATCAAAAATAAAATCAGGGCTTCTACTCCTCTGTCTGGGGACCTGCTCACTGGAAACTGCAGCAGCACCTTTCCTGAAGGAACCCTTCTGTGTGATTGTTCTTCCTTGCAACTCATGTACCTGTGCCTCTAGGGTCGAGGTAGGTTTTCCGTCCTACTTCCTCATGTCCTCGCCATGGTCACACAGGTAAAACCATAGGGCAGACTGGGGTGTTTATCCTCTCTTGTGAGCAAAGGGACACTTACTCCTAATGGCTGAGATACCGGTCCGTACTGCTGGGGAGTAGGACATATCTTCTTTCAGTTGCTGGAGCTCTTGGCACAGTTTCTCCACAGCCAAGACGAGGGAAGAAGAGATATTTGCTTCGTAATCCCCGAGTTTATCAACCGCATTCCCTACTGTTGGTGCCTCATCATCTTTCCAGGACATTACTGCAAATGCGTTCCCATGCGTCGATGGTGCACTCCATACAAACTTCCACCACATGGGTCGTGTGCACTGGGCTTCATCTGGATCTTTGGGTGACTGTTCATTGTCCAGGTCACCGTAAATCACCTCAAGCACGGTTAATTCCCTCAGGTACTGGATACCTTTCTCCATGGTTGTCCATTTCCCTGTGCAATATATAACATCTTCCCTGAAGGGATACCTTTCCTTTACACCGGACAGGAGTCGCCTCCAGAGGCTGAGGGCTTGTGTCCCTTTTCCAATTGCTTTGTCAACACCCCCTTCCCCAGAAAGGGATCCCATTTGCTTTGCTTCTTTTCCCTCTAATTCCAGGCTACTGGCCTCGTTATCCCAGCATCGGAGGAGCCAGGTGACAATGTGCTCACCTAGATGGCAGCCAAAGTATTTTTGCATATCTCAACTCACTCAAGGCCAAGGATCAGGTGGTTTCTGTCTTTTTATGAGTTCTCCCTCTTCTTCCTCCTCTCCTCATGATGGCCCTGCTTTTTCATCATCTCTTCCTAAACACGTTGATTTTCTCTTCCAGGTTTTCCAGGCGACTGATACTGGCATGGGTCGGTTCTCTGGTTCAGCTGCAGTGCCTGTCGTGGGGGTAGGAGTGGCCTCAGTGCTTGTTGCTTTCTTTTTCTTTGTTGATTTAGATCCAGGGGCCTTCCCTTCCTCTTGGGGGCACTGAATAGTGTTAAATAGGGCTCAATAGGCATGGGCCAGGCCCCAGCACATTGCACTGATTTCTATCTCTCTGGAATTGCCAGGGTGACAACATACTTCCTCCAAATATTCTGCAAATCTTTCAGGATTCTGCACTTGTTCCAGGGTGAAGTCCCACAACACTGGGGGTGCCCACCATCTTAGGCATTTGCCCATTCTATCCCACATACCCTGCCACCCATAGCTATGGAGCCTTGGGGCAGATCTCTGGATGATATTCTTAAATTGCTTATTAACCTTGTACAAAAGCAAAACAATATTCCCAAGCGATATCACCAGATGTATCTTAACTACCCAAGGATGGTCAAGATACTGAAAAGTTGTTGTAATGAAGGAGGAAGCATTATAGAAGAAGGTAGCTAAGGTGCTAGTCTTTATTTCCTTCATGAAGAACCTCTCAGAGGAAGAGGTATAATTGCTAATTGTCTCCATGAGGTGGTACCCAAAGTACAGTATCGGCTTCCATGCAAGACCCAAATAACCAGCAAAGCTCAAGACCAGTGTTTTAATAACAAATCTCCCATACAAAACATCTCTAATCACTACAGAGCACAGGAAACTACAAAACCCAACACCAGTCTTTAAAATGTACTTTAAAATCAGCATGGTATCTATCTGATAAACTAATATTGAGAACAGATGAGCCAATGCTGTGACTAGCAACTGTTATTATCTCAAACCCTTTGAGCCTCACGTTGGGCGCCAAAAATACTGTCATGGTTTAGCCCCAGTCAGCAACTAAGCCCCACACATGCTGTCGCTCACTCCCCCCACCCCAGCGGGATGGGGGAGAGAATCAGAAGAGCAAATGCAAGAAACCTTGTGGGTTGGGACAGGAACAGTTTAATAATTAAAATAAAATAGTAATAATGGTGATGATGATGGTAGTAATAATAATAAAATGAAAAGGAAAATAATGAGAGAGAGAAATGAAACCCAGGGAAAAAAAAACAAACCAGGACGTGATGCAACTGTTCACCACCCACCAACGGACACTGCCAGTCTCCGAGCTGTGATTGCTGCTTCCCCCATCCAACTCCCCCTAGTTAATATACTGGGCATGACGTCATATGGTATGGAATATCCCTTTGGCCAGTTTGAATCCGCTCTCTTAGCTGCACCCCCTCCCAGCAGAGCATGGGAAGCTAGAAAAGTCCTTGACTAGTGTAAGCAGTACTTTAACAACAACTAAAACATCGGCGTGTTATCAACATTGTTTTCATAGTAAGTCCAAAGCACAGCACTATGCCAGCTACAGTGAAGAAAATTAACTCTGTCCCACCTAAACCATGACACAGAGTAACTTTGGGATTCAGCTGAGACATCAAACCAACTATAAAGCCTCCCTTTTACTGTACTGAATAACCAATTGAAAAACCAATTAAATAGCTCCTTGCAGAGAAGCTTGATACATAGTAATGTGATGTTCCAGAATGAGCAGAATTCCTAGTTGCACTACAGTAGCTGAAATTCAGTAATGTGCAACTAAGATTTTTTTTCTTCTTAGTTTGAAGTGTATTTCAGTATGAGAAATAATAAGTGACTACAGTGTAATGAAGGATGAGAGTTGAATACAGTACATGTTCAAGTTCGTGTTTGCTTCCAGCGTGGTACATTTAGCAAGATATACTGCAGCACCTTTTTTAGAAGGCTATTTATAGTCTTACACCTTTTTAATGTAGACATTTTCATGCTTTTTAAAAAATAATATTTAGCTATGCTGAACCAAGTTTGTTATACTTTATCATTTGTTATAAGAAGAAATTTTTTGTAATTTCATACTTAAAATTATTTTCTCTTTTGATTTAAAATGGCTTTTGATTACTGTAAACAGCCTTTAAAAAAGATCAAAATACATATACATACTGATACTTCAGTTGTGAAAATCCTACTTCTCTTGCTGCCTTTAGTGGCTGCAAAAATAGTTGTATTTCATACCCAAAAGCCTATTGGCTGAATAAAAAAAAAAAACCCTTTTGATCCTGATGATTTTTTTTCTTAAAGGAGAGTTAGAACTTCCTCTGCAGTGAATACTTGGAAGTAATCCTAAACTGGCTGGACTAGACTGGCTGCAGGCAGATACTCTTATGATATAACAGCACTAAGAGTTATGTCAGTACAGAAATACAAATAGCCTTGTACCATCTAGAAACTCTGTGTGATACTACGGTAAAGTCAGCCTATTACAATTCTAAGAAAACTAAATTTTCACTAGCATTTTATTTTTATTGGCATGACATATGCTGTGTTTGAGAAGTACACAACCCATGTCCTTTGTGTAGCATGTTTGATTCACCATTCCTCTCATGAAAGACAAACTACTATGTGGATTTTTATTTTCTTTTTTTAAGTAGAGTTATGCATTGGTGCTGTGATGTAATAGATCATGTACTGTGTTAACTTTTATAACAGGAGATTTCATGTCTTGCCATTTACTTTTATAAATAGAAACAGGAGAACTTACCTTAGCAGTAGGCTATGTAACCTAAAGGAAGCTCAGCTGTTGGACCCTTCAGCTGTTTTTCTGTGGCTGTCCTGAAATTAAAGCACTATCAAACATCTTGAAAGGATATCACTTTACCCTTGCTATCAACAGGCATTTTCTTAACCTTGTTGCCTTATTTATAAAGTTCGTGAACATTCATTTTCAAAGCACCTGTGAGCAACGTTATTTCAGAGTTGTATTAATTTTGCTGTGTGTATTAGTTGTCAGGTCTGTATTCTGTCCTGAGAAGATCAGCTCTAGGAAACACTTGATACTGGCTTTCCAAGGGCCTAAAACTACATAACGTTTGGGGTTTTTTTTCTTAAACTGCTTCTCTGAACCCTGAGTTACATGGTGTGGTTATAAGCTAATAATGTGTTCACGCAGCAATAACAGCAATCTCAAAGTCTGACATTGCCTATACCATAAGCTGTGGTGCATTTTTGCTCTACATTTGTCTGTACTTCCAGTCACACCACACTTTAAAACCAAGTTAATCAAATTTTTGTCTGTAGCACAAAGCAAAACTATGATGTAGAATGGTAATTCAGATTATACAGTTCATCTGAAACTTAGTGCTAAATTAATAGTGGTGATTGAGCAGCATTTATGTCCATTTTTTCCTATTTTCCAGCCTGCATTTTTATTCCTTATAGTATACATATGGGACACTAAGAAAATTCCAAGCCGAGGAAAAATAGTGTCATTTAAAAATATAGGTGTAATTGTCCTCTTGCACAACATTTGTGTCTACAGTTTACCACTGTGTTATGATTTATCTAAATAGCTCCATGCTGTACTGTACTACAGTTTTCAGATGTTTGCCATGTGATCTGTCAGCTTTGCCTTGAAAATATGTGCATGACTGAGAAAAATTGTCCTTAATCTGTTTTATATTTAGCTGAAATCTTAGATTCCTGTAATAGTTTAGTTTATAGAAATTAAGTTCTCATAGGAACACAAAAAGTGGTTATGCTGAGTATAGCAGTTTATATCAGTTCAAAACTGCCATCTTCAATGTGGAAAATAAATGAGGTTTTCTCCACATACTCCTACAAAAAATAATCCTAGATTGTAATCTCCCATGAGTCACTAGATGTCTCAATTTCACATAATTCACCACTCTTCTATGAAAATTGTGCATATATCATGTACAGGCTAATGCATAAAACTTCCCATCCTCTGTAATGTGAACTTTTGCAATGTGATGGCTGGAGCACCAAATGAGGAAAGTTTAAGTATATCCACAAGAAACTTGTGGAAATTATGACAATCTTGCATTGAGATCGGCGAGAAAAGCTCTAATAATTGTGTTGGTCCTTGAGAAATCTTTGCAATCATCACTACAAAAAACCCACTTATTCTTAAACATATGCAAGGAAACAGAGATATGGCATAAATTTGGGGTTGCCCTGTGCAGGGACGGGAGTTGGACTTGATGACCCTTGTGGGTCTCTTCCAACTCAGGACATGTTTCTGTGATTCTATGAGTATAAACACTATATTCTGTAATGACTAATATTAAAGCAATAACAGGTATGTTATTAAGATGCAACTTATTGAAAAGAGGAAGTAGAAACTATTGGTTAACGTTTACTTTTATTCCATTTGTTGCACTGAATTTCAAGAGTATAATTTGTAAATCAAGCTTGCTCATGTGTGTAATCAGATTTTATTTTCACTGTAATGCTTATGTGATTAACTTACCTGTATATATTTCTGGTAATGATTCCATAAGCATGGACAATATATTGTGTTTAGCACTACATAGTTAATGTAACATGTTAACAAGCGAAGCCTCTTGCAAAGAAAAGGAGTAAACAGAAGCACCTTAATGGGAGAGTGTGTTGCCTAATTTCAGTGCTACCAGAGCTGACAGACGACTGCAAATTGCTCTTTGGTGTAGTGAACATGTTGACATACTGCTATCAGTGCTGTTAAAAGTACGGCAATAGCTGGTTTTAACCTATAAACATACTGCAATTTAAATTTTTACTACAAAATAAATTTATATTTAATTGCTGCCTAATACATGTACTTAGAATTTTAGAAGGGTTGAGAGTGGATGGGCATGCCAGTCTATTTTGAGGAGGGGCTGTTTCTTTGCACTTCCCATTCAGTTTGACTATTGTTGCTGTACGCTTCTATGGGAGAACTTATCTTGGGCCACATATCTCTGGGACACAGGGCTCTACCCACCCTGGGGACAGTGATGCACAGACATCAATATGATGGATACAAAATGTCCGTTTATTTAGCTGCATCACATGCTTATATAGCTCTTGCGCTTCCTGTTCCTGCCACTCCTATGGGGAGGAGTCTATCTTTCCGTCACATCCCATGATCTTCCGGTCGCCGATCCCTGTCTATTCCCCTACATCTCCCCCTCCCCATGCTGCTAAAAGTTCTACAAAGCTACTTGCGTAAGCAGATACATATTGCGGTCAGGTCTATATTCATGTAACTCTTGCAGGCGCTCTGATTTGTCTTATAACACAGCATAACAATGGCAGCCCACAAGTAACCATGGTTACTACGCACAACAAGATCCCCCCAATTATTACTATCCAGTCCCACTTCATATCTCTCTTTTGCCACCCTTTCCCAGTGTCGCTCTCGTTGCAATATTGCTTGCGATCTTGTCAAGGAGCTCATTTCTTTTCCCAATGGTACGGCTAGCATGAGGATCCATGTCAGCAGACCCTGCAAAGAGACAACTTAGAAAGGGATTATTCATTGTACATCCTTGCACAGTTCTGCTTTCACACACACTTTGCAGGCACCCATTCTATGCGCCCTTCATTCTCAACCGCGGCGTAGCCCCTCCCCAGGCATCTCAGTTTCCATCCTCTCTCCCATTGCTCACTGCCTGGGAACCTTACTCGTACCTGCGGATAGCGCTCGCCTGCTTGAGCTTTGCCAAAGTGCTTCTCCACTGCTGTAACTTGCTCCTGCCCGCGTATAAAATGATTAAGCGAATATAATGCACGCATTAAAATAGTTTGCTGAGCTGCTACGGGTATAGCTCCCTTATACCCCTCCCCCTCCCCAAGCTGTATTATTTTTGCTTTCAAGGTGCGATGAGCGCGTTCAACTATTGCCTGCCCCGTGCTATTGTAAGCAATGCCGTGTTTTAATACAATATTCCAAGCTTTACACCATTCTTCGGTACTTCGAGCCCGAAAGCATGGTCCATTGTCTGTTTTTATCTCGGTGGGCTTTCCAAGCCACGCCATTACCGTGGTCCAATGCGCAGTCAAATGCGTTGCGGTCTGCTTCCGGTGTTGAGTAGCCATGATGACTCCACTATATGTATCAATTGTAATTGCCAGGTGCCTTCCGGGGGCCAACTGTGGACATTCAGTAAAGTCAGTCTGCCAGATAGCATTTGCTTCCAGTCCTCGAGGGTTGACTCCTGCCTCCCACAATGGCGAGTGCTGACAGTAAGGACAGGTGGCTACTACTTCTCTTGCTGCTCTTATTGAGATGCCACACTCCTTTGCCAAGGCTTTAGCACCCAGGTGCAGTTGTTCATGCAGTTTCTTTGCCTCCGCCAATGTCCAGACTCCCGCGGCTGCCTCATCAGCCATGCGATTCCCCTCAATCAGTGGTCCAGGCCCCGTCTGATGACTGCGAATGTGAATTACTGTCACAGTTGCTCCTCGCTGCGATAAAGCAACCTCTAGCATCAAGGCAATTTCCGTGTGTGGTACACCCTCTCGTTTCATGGACATGACTAGTTTATACACATATAAGGAGTCTGTGCACACATTTGTATGCCGATCTATATCCTTTCGCAGGGCCATCTCTAGCGCTTTCACTTCTAGCCACTGCACACTTTTACCCCGCTCCTCATACGTCTGGCGCATCCAACTATTCCCTTCTTTCCACACTACCGCCGCTCTGTTCGTCTTCAAGGAAGCATCTGTGAAATATGTTGGTCCTGGGTGAGGGGTATCCAAAACTCTACTATCCACACTCAAATCCACCACTTTGGCTGTCTCGGCCCACCTCTGTACCGTGCCTGTGACGATTTTCCCTGGGTACGAGTATACCGCCAATTGTATATCCTCTTCACTCTCTACCACCTTCCGCCATTTCTCCCCATTCCACGGCACTGTCAGCTTATCTGGCTCCTTCCCAAAGATTCCCTTGCTTTCCCTTCGCAGACGCCAAATCATTCCCCCAGCTACCTTGACTTTTGTGGAGAATGCATCCTTGGGAACCTTCTGATATACCCATTGCAGTGGTTTTTCTTCCCCTGCCCGTATTTGATATAGCAATCCTAATCCTCCACCGGCGGTCAGAATCCAACCTGCTATTAATTCCTCCTGAGGGTCCCACCGCCATACTCCTTCCTTTTGCATTCGACGTTCTATCATCTGCAACTGCTGGACTGTCTCAGGGTCTAAACTCCTGGGCTCCCATGGGTCGGTCCCTTTCAGCAACGCATAGAAAGGTTGCATCTCCTCACCGGTGACGCGCATGAACGTCCACAACCACTGCAGTGCTCCTACCAGCTTCTGTACATCGTGTAAATTTTTAACCTTAGGTGTAAGTTTAATAGACTGAGCTTGTATGCAATCCCCTTCTATTCTAGCACCCAGAAATCCACACACTGGTCCTCGCTGTACCTTTGCCTCAGCTACCTTGAGGCCCTGTCCCGCAAGGCCCCTTTGGGTGTCTGAAAAGACTTGTTCACACAACACCTCGGTGGGCGCAGCTATGAGGACGTCATCCATGTAGTGGATCATGTAGATTCTCTCCTGATACTGTTGCCTTACTTGCTGCAATGCAGAAGCCACATACCTCTGGCAGATCGCTGGAGAATTTTTCATCCCCTGCAGAAGTACTGTCCACTGCCATCTACTACCTGGTTCTGTGCGGTTCACCGCGGGCAGAGTAAAGGCAAATCTCTTTCTATCATCTGGATGTAGTGGAATGCTGAAGAAGCAGTCTTTAATATCTAAAACAATGACTCGCCATCCTTTCGGGACAGCACTCAGATCTGGTAGGCCGGGTTGGAGAGGCCCCATGTCCTCCATTTGCTGATTTACTGCTCTAAGGTCATGCAGTATCCTCCATTGGTTTTTATCTTTCTTTTTTACAGCAAATATAGGGGTGTTCCACAGGCTCATCGAGGGCTCTAGGTGCCCTGCTTCGTGCTCTCGTTTTACTATAGCTCTTACAGCCTCTGTTTTCTCTGTTCTCAGGGGCCACTGCTCCACCCAGACGGGCTGTTTGGTTTTCCACACTAACTTGTGGTGACGAAGCCCCTCTGAGGCAGTGGCCCTTATGCTAAATTTTTCAACCCGATCCCCATCTGGGCAAGGGCGTCCCGCCCCAACAAGGGGCTTGCTACCCCATCTGCTACTAGTATGGTCACTACGGCCGTGAGGAGCTTCCCTGCCTCCTCGTCCATGACTTCGAGTTTTACAGGGCAAGTACTAGTCCTCGTCTGTTGTTCTCCTCCTACCCCTATTATACGTTTTCCCATGGCAAGGGGCCAAGTTGGTGGCCACCGTTCGAGTGGCATCACTGTGACATCCGCCCTGGTATCCATTAACATTCCCAGGCATATCCGTGCCGGGCAACTCGGCTCTTGCGGGGTAATCATCACCACCGCCATGGGTCTCTCGTCACAGCCTATGACCAAGGCCACGCGGGGGCTGTAACCTGCAAATCTTGCTGGTTCTGCTCCCCTGCCTGAAGGTTCACTCCCCCTTGGCCCGCTATGGTGGGCCAAGCTCCTGGCGCTGGCACCATGATGGGGGCCATTTGACTCACAGGAGGCGCAAATCCCCCTCGCTTCGCCCTCCTTTGGCCATTTCCCGGCTTTGTGGTTGGACAATCTCTTGCCAGGTGTCCTGGCTTCCCACACACCCAGCACCTCCCTACTGGGCGCGCTCCTCCTCCATTACATCCTCCCCTTTCCCCTAGCGGGCACCCAGCTTTAAAGTGCCCTTGCCGTCCACACAAATGACATCTCGGCCCCGCCTCGGCCGCTTGCACCAGCACCCTTTCTTCACTTCCACAGTCAGGGTTCTGGCAGATGTGCGCTCCCACAGCACCATGCTGATTCAACGTCTCCTGGCGCAAGACATGCCTGATGGTTTGACCCAATGATGCCCCCACCGCCAGGGTGCGGAGGACATCTTGTGTTTGCGGATTTGCTTGACTTTGGAGGCAATCCATAAGGACTGCCTCCTTGGCTGCTTGTGGCAATTCTGATTCTATAATAGCCTTCTGCAACCTGTCACAAAACGTTGTAAATGGCTCTGCTAGTCCTTGCTGTATCTTTTGCCAAGGTTCTGCTTTTTTTTCATACCTGCCCACTCCACTATACGCTCTGTGGGAACTCTCCGTTACCGCTTGCAGCTCCCTGCCCCTCCTCCAGGAGCTATCCGGACAGGGAATATCCCAGGCATCTCTATCCTTACTCCATCGAGGCTACAATCTCTGGCTATCAGCCGCCAGTTAGGTAACTCGACTGACTGTCGCTGGGGCGCACCCTTCGTTAAGAGTCCTGCCTGCCGCCGAGTTACTTCCCCTAGTGCGCCCATAGCCTGCTGCAGCTGCCGCAGCACGTCCTCCGCGGACCCCTCCGGAGCTGCAGCGCTCCGGACCTCCCCTTTTGGCGGTCCCTCTCCTCCCTCACTCTGACTGGTCCTCCGAGTCCCTGCTGCCTTATGCCTCTTTTTTGAGCGCTGCAGGCAATCTGCCCCATCTTCCCACATGTGGACATCGGTTTCTCCCCCAACTTCTGATTCGCTGCTACTCGAGGTTGTTCTATACCCACCCTGTCCTCCCCTCCAGGCACCCCAATCCCCCTCCTCGTCCGACTCCCATCTCAAGGGTTGCCCCGGGAGCCAGTCTCGAGGGTCGGGCAGAGGGCGGTGCCGCTGCCGGCGCTGCTTCCGGCGCTGAGCATCTTTCTCCTTCCGCTCCGTCACTCCCGCTGCGCCCGCCGCCACGTCCCCCTCCCCGCGCACAAGTACCCGCGCCTGTGCCAAATCGTCCCAGGGGTATGCGGGGGGGGGGGGGGGGCATTCCAAGGGTCCTGCTGGCTCAACAGGGAACACCGCCGCTTCCCGATCCACCTCTTTGGGAGCCTCAGACTGAGTCGCTGGCCAGGCTACTCCGTCCGAACTCTCCGCTTCTTCCCCATCCCCCGCAATGCTTGCCCGTGCCTGTGTCCCCACTGCCCATCCTGGGTCTATTTCTGGGCTACTGTCGCCTGTAGCACCGTGCAGGCACAGCCGCGCCTGCCGCCACGTCTCCTGATCATCCCGAGCTTTCAATAGTAACCGGTGTATCTTTCCCCAGAGCTGTATGTACTGGGGTTTTCCCATCATAGCCCTTTCGGCTAACTCCTCTTTAATTCTCACCCAATTATCCTTATTAAATATGTCTGCGGAGCTCCGTATGAGCCCCTGCGTAATCATCCATTGGATGGCCTTTGAGGTAGGCGCCTTCGAAATCGAAGTACCATATTCCTTCCCCAATCCCTTCAGTACCTTTACGACTGATTCCATGGCGCGCCCGCCGACCTGCGGCTCCCCGTCCCACCCTTGCGTGCCCCAAGCTATCTTTTCCCCCCGGCGAACTTGCCATGTCGCCCCGCCGATCACGTCGGGGTCACCACTTGTAGCTGTACGCTTCTACGGGAGAACTTATCTTGGGCCGCATCTCCGGGACACAGGGCTCTACCCACCCTGGGGACAGTGATGCACAGACATCAATATGATGGATACAAAATGTCCGTTTATTTAGCTGCGTCACACGCTTATATAGCTCTCGCGCTTCCTGTTCCTGCCACTCCTATGGGGAGGAGTCTATCTTTCCGTCACATCCCATGATCTTCCGGTCGCCGATCCCTGTCTATTCCACTACGGGCTATTAAGCCAAAACTCCCAGCTCTGACTGTGGTGAATCTGCAACCTGACATTTATGTATTTTTATTGATTCAGGTATTCTATATTCTTTGGCCCAGACCTTCAGAATTTGACAGAAAAGGTCATCTTTCAATTCTCAAATTTGAATGCTCTGATGTACCTCTAATATGGAAAATAACCAAGCAACGATTTTTACACTGCTGAGTTTCTAATATTAATGTAGAGTATTATTTGAAGCTGATATCTAAGGCTATTAACCAGTAGTGTGTCCATTTGGAAAGAGTAAGAAGGATGATGGCCGTTTTGGTGAGTACAGTCCAAACTCTGCAGAGATTTTATTCCAGAGACTGTCACCTATTCAGTAATTAGTTTGCTATAGACTGGCTTGATTTCTCAGATTCTTTTAGGAACATTTTTTTTATTTCTGAATTGGGAAATAGGTGTTGGGGATTAGGGACACTCACTTAACATCTCCCAGCTGTGTTACAGTGATTGCTGTACATTTTGGATTACATCTTACATATATACAAATACAGCATCATAAGATGAAAGCTCAAAAATACAGATGGCTGCAGATGGTCTCGCATGAATGAAGCCAGTAAAGGTTAATGAAACTAACTTCTTTAAGTTTGCTGAATAAACGAGAACTAATCAAAAGAAAACCAATTTGCCATTCACTAGTTTTGTGAAATATTACTGATAGACTTAAACACTTGCACATTGTGCTCAGCTATAAGAAAGTTCTTTAACTCCATTATATTCAAAAGGACATATTAAATGCATATTTTATTGTAAACAACTTTGTAAATTTACAAGACCTAAAAATGCTCAACATTTTAAAGTATTAAGCAAGTATGTTTGTAAACAAACATTTCTAGCAATATCTAACAACCAAAAAAAGTTTAACTGTCTGCCTTTTTTTCTTTACTGCAGCTTTTCTGCAATGCAAGTTTATTGCTGTGTAGTTCGTGTTTTTTAATATTATGACTCAGAAGTTTAAACCTGTACACAAAGCACTGAACTCACCTTGTCGTAGTTTAGCCCCAGTCAGCAACCAAGCACCACGCAGCCGCTCGCTCACTCCCCGCTGGTGGGACAGGGAAGAGAATCGGAAGGGTAAAACTGAGGCAACTCATGGTTTGAGATAAAGACAGTTTAATAGGTAAAGCAAAAGCTGCGCATGGCACAAAGCAAAACAAGGAATTCATTCGCTACTTCCCATGGGCAGGCAGGTGTTCAGCCATCTCCAGGAAAGCAGGGCACCATTACACATAACAGTTACTTGGGAAGACAAACGCCATCACTCCAAACATGCCCCCCCCTTCTTCTTCCCCCAGCTTTATATACTGAGCATGACATCATATGGTATGGAATATCCCATTGGTCAGTTTGGGTCAGCTGTCCCAGCTGTGTGCCCTCCCAGCTTCTTGTGCACCCAGCAGAGCATGGGGAGCTGAAAAAGTCCTTGACCAGTGTAAGTGCTACTTAGCAACAACTAAAACATCTCTCCATTATCACCACTGTTTCCAGCAAAAATCCAAAACATAGCCCCATACTAGCTACTATGAAGAAATTTAACTCTATCCCAGCTGAAACCAGGTCACAACTTCTTGTACATGCAATGTAACATCATACTTGCAGTGTTGGTGCTTTAAAATTATTTTTTTTAATTAAAGGATATGTATTTGACTGATGTCTTGTTTTAACTTTAAATATGTACCAATGTTAAAAAAAATATTTTTAGCACAGTTTGGTTCCCACAAAAAAAAAATGATATATTGTTTACTTACGTTTCCATTGTTATTCTTTTAATGCCTTGAGCTGCTTATCTGTCAGTGCTTAGTGGCAGATGGTTGTGCCTAAGCTATGTTGCAGCAGTGAATAATTATATTTAGGTAGCATCTTTGTAAACTAAGTCACAAATTATTTAGGTGTTATAGGAGAATCTTGCTCTTAAATAATGCAGGATAGGTGAGCTTAAATACAAATCAAATCCACTTTCCATCTCTTAATCAAAAGACAAAAACACTATGAAAAGATCAGAAATTTAAACCCAGAAATATTAAGAGCTTAGCTCCCTTATTATACTCTCCTACCCTTTTAGAGCTAGCTAGTGGCAATACCATTACATGGAGAGAACAAGCCTCCACCTGCAATTACTTAAAAAGACAAGTAATGATAATAGAAAAGCTCGACTCAAAAACATGTGACTTCTCCACTATTTGCTTTTTTGGTATATGTACAATATAATATTTCAAAAACAAACTAGATTGTATATTAAGAACTTAGATATTTTAGAAGTACCTTTATTATGAGTGTTTTGAAGAGTTAGCTTTTTTTGCGTGTGTGTGTGTAATTAGCCAACCAATTATTTCCCAGACTAGAGTTGCCAGCTGTTTGGTTTGGTTTGTTTCTCCTATAGTCATTTTGCATTGTTATTTATCTAGAAATAAGACTTATGAAAATATTCATGGTGTGCAGAGATATGTTTGTACTGTGTATCTTTTTCCTTTCACTCCTGTGTTTCTGGTACAAGAACTACACTGCATGTAAGTCAGTGTACGCAGGTTCTATGCCCAGATGGTCCCTTAACATACAAGAAAAATAAATCCATGTATTTATGGAACAAGAACTTCTCAGTGCAATTATAATCCTGAGAAAACAAGAAAAAGGTACGCCATGTCTAATAGCAATGTGAAACACAGGTTGCATTTGCAGTGCAAACCTATACTGCAAAGTATCTTACCAAAATCCGAGGCCTGTCTGGCTCAGGTTTTCTAGTATTGTTTTTCACTTCTGGTGATAATGGCATATGCTATTAATTTTGGATTGTGGGAGAACAAGTAGGAAATGTGTTTTGAAATAAGCAAGTTCTTTGATCATCACTGACTTCTCTTTTGAAAGAAGAGGGTTATATTTGTAGCTAGGGTCTGTTCCTAATGCTTTCACTGTGCCTGCAGCAGTGTGCATGCCTCCACACAGTCTGATGTGCAGAACAAACTTCTATTTAAGAATATTTGCTACCATCAACTGGTGTCTACTTTGGCATTGGCTGGCTTGAGTAGTTAAGTAGCTGCTTTTTTATTACTTTTATGGATATTCCTACAGTTTGGAAGTATATTTAATGTATGCATCAGATTTGAAAATTAGTGAATAAATCTGTAGGTACACTTGGAAGGCAGTGATATGCTACTCGGAATAAGGCCTAAATGCTTGTACAACACATAGAAGATGGGAGATGGGTAGAACCATCTTTTTTTTTTTTCATGTCAGATGTAAAGGAAAGGTACACTGTAAGTAAATATTCATTGGGCCACAGTCCTCAAACTTATAGAAATAAAACAACACCTCTTTTTCACAGAAGCCATTGGTATATATAGGGTTTGTTTCTGTCACACCAGTTATTACTCAGCAGATGGGATGTGGGGAAGGGAGAGAAGATAGAAGGTGAGTTTGTCAGATCCCTTTTTCCAAAACCTATGAACTGTTCCTTTTCTCAGCAGTTCTTACTGCTGCTTCCCATCATAGCGAGAAGCTCATTTTACAAGTTTTACTCTTCCTGCCATAGGAGGGAGCTTATGAGAATCTCAGAGTTCTGCAGCAATTCTGAATCACCAAAGCACCAGCATTTTCCCACCACCACCAGAGTCTGAGCTTTATACTCACATCACAGATAGCTTATCTAGGTCTAATGCTATAGAGTTTTGCCATGGTGTTTTTATCTTTTAGGATGGAGGGATGTAATTAATCTAACTATAAAATAGCCTCTGTAAACTTTAGATGTATCATGTAGACTGTTTAACTGTTACAAGCATCACTTTGCTGATACAAACTGCACTATAGCAACTATTCCAACAGTTTTACCAAGTAGCTATAGCAGCATTGCCACATAACCCGCTTTGGTCACAGAAGTGCTGCAAGTTTCTGTCCAACTTTCCATCCTGCAGAACTGTAGACCTGACTCATTCCCACTGAGATGCCTTCCTGCCCTTTCTGCCTTTGCTCTGAGACTCTCAGTTCTGTTACTGTCTCTAAACTTTATGCAAATCTTCACCACTGTCATGCTGACTGTCCAGACTTTCATCAACTCAGTAAAAGACAGCACATCTCTCTCAAAACCTTGCCACAACAGGAAGGGCTGGTGGGTAAAAACAGGCAGAGATTCTTATCCATGCTGTTATAGTTGATGCCTGTCTGCATTAGTGCTGGGGTTCACTCTCTCCTCATTAATCAACCAAAACTGGTAAAACAAAACAAAAATTACATTCAAGATCAGTCCCTGTATCTGCTGCCTTCTCCCTTTGTTCCTACTATATTTGTGTGCTGTCTGTGGGATATGTTTGTTGGAGTCTTGTGCCACAGACTGTCACCTGTATTATCTTCTTTTCACTTTCTCCTCATAACAGAAGGCAGCAAACTTGACTTCTCTGAAACAGCTCACCGTACCCCACATTGCTTATATAACACCAAGTACATTCATGGTCTTTCAAACATAATTCACTGTTTACATCATTCTTTTATCTTAATCTTCTCTAATTTTCATCACACTCCCTCTGTATATTACTGTTTGAAAGTCACAGGAATAAGAAAAAAATTGAAGAATCATGCAATTCATACAAAGAATTTATATTAACTACAACTTTTCTTCCTCTATTTTAAACCCATTAAATTGCAGCAGAAATGTAACTGAGCTCTTAGCATACAAAAAATCATCAATGCATGCTCAAACTGCCATGCATGTTAACTGCACAACTTAATGCAAAAAATGTTTTATGAATCAACTTCATATGAAGCATCATAAAGCGATGTGTGTCCCCCCACTTGCTGGAGTGGACAGAGCCCTGCAAAAGCAATTTGACAAAGAAGCCATTGCAGTCTGCTCTTGGTTTCTAATGACATGTCAAAAAAAAAAAAAAAAAGGCTTGACTAGGCATAAAAAAAATAAAAATCACATAGCCTATCCATTTCTTGCAGGACCAGGTATGTCACTCCCATAATTGTTTTCTGAAAGGTTCTTCTGATGGAAGGTCACAGTTTCTCTAAGTGATCCATTGCAGTGCCTACTGGCTGAAGGCTTCTCTTACTATCTGAAACATAAGGTCATTACTTCTTGTCCTGCCTACTGTCACTGTCTGAACAAATTATTTCCATCCTCTCTGCAATAGCCTTTTACGTGTCCCATCAGCCCCCATCCTACCCTGCCTTAGTCTGTCACGGATCTTTAAACATGGGTCAGCCTGGCACAGGCCATGCAGATGGAGTTCACCTATCTCAAAGGGGGAAAAGGATTCTTGCACATGAGTTGGTGGGGCTCATTGAGAGGGCTTTAAACTAGGTTTGAAGGGGGAAGGGGATGTAGCCAGGCCCACCAGAGAGGAGCCTAGGGGTGGCGTGCCAGGGTTGGGGGTGAAACGAATAGCCCACCTCAAGTGCATCTACACCAATGCACGCAGCATGGACAACAAACAGGAGGAGCTGGAAGCCATTCTGCAGTGGGATAGCTATGACTTAGTTGCCATCACAGAGACATGGTGGGATGACTCTTATGACTGGAGTGCTGCAATGGATGGCTATAAGCTCTTCAGAAGGGATAGGCAAGGAAGGAGAGGTGGTGGGGTGGCTCTGTATGTTAGGGAGTGCTTCGATTGCGTAGAGCTTAGTGACTTTGATGATAAGGTCGAGTGCTTATGGGTAAGGATGAGGGGGAAGGCCAACAAGGCAGATATCCTGCTGGGGGTTTGTTATAGACCACCCAATCAGGAGGAAGAGGTAGATGAAGCGTTCTACAAGCAGCTGGAGGAAGTATCACAATCAGTTCCCCTTGTTCTAGTGGGGGACTTCAATTTACCAGATGCCTGCTGGAAATGCAACACAGCAGAGAAGAAACAGTCTAGGAGGTTCCTGGAGTGTGTGGAAGATAACTTCCTGACACAGCTGGTAAGTGAACCTACCAGGGGAGGTGCCTCGCTTGACCTGCTCTTCACAAACAGAGAAGGACTGGTGGGAGATGTGGCAGTTGGAGGCCATCTTGGGCTTAGTGACCATGTTATGATTGAGTTCTTGATTCTTGGCACAGTAAGAAGAGGGGTCAGCAGAACCACTACTATGGACTTCCGGGGGGCAGACTTTGGCCTGTTCAGGGCACTGGTTGGGAGAGTCCCTTGGGAGGAAGTCCTTGAAGGACAAAGGAGTCCAGGAAGGCTGGGCTTTCTTCAAGAAGGAAGTCTTGCAGGCACAGGAGCAGGCTGTCCCCATGTGCTGCAAGATAAACCGTCGGGGAAGATGACTGGCCTGGCTGAACAGGGAGATTCTGCTGACACTCAGGAAAAAAAAAGAGAGTCTACCACTTTTGGAAGAAGGGGCAGGTAACACAAGAAGTGTACAGAGACCTCGTTAGGTCTTGCAGGGAGAAAGTTAGGCAAGCAAAAGCCCAGGTAGAGCTCAACCTGGCCACTGCTGTAAGGGTTAACAAAAAATGTTTTTACAAACATATCAACAACAAAAAGAGAGTCAAAGAGAATCTCATTCCTTTATTGGACACGGAGGGGAACATTGCAACTGAGGATGAGGAAAAGGCTGAGGTACTAAATGCCGCCTTTGCCTCAGTCTTTAACAGTCAGACCACTTATCCCAAGGGTATTCAACCCCTGGAGCTGGAAGGCAGGGATGGACCACAGAATAAAGCCCCCATAATCCATGAAGAAGTTGTTTACGACCTGCTGCTCCACTTGGACACTCACAAGTCTATGGGGCTGGATGGGATCCACCCAAGAGTACTGAGGGAGCTGGCAGAGGAGCCAGCAGTCCTAGTTAATGGGGGAGGTTCCAGATGACTGGAGGCTTGCCAATGTGACACCCATCTACAAAAAGGGTTGGCGGGAGGATCCGGGGAACTACTTGCCTGTCAGCCTGACCTCGGTACCAGGGAAGATTATGGAGCGGTTCATCATGACTGAGCTCACCAGGCAAGTGCAGGACAGCCAGGGAATCAGGCCCAGTCAGCATGGCTTCATGACAGGCAGGTCCTGCTTCACCAACCTGAGCTCCGTCTATGACAGTGTGAACTGCATACTGGATGAGGGAAAGGCTGTGGATGGTGTCTACCTGGACTTTAGTAAAGCCTTTGATACTGTCTCCCACAGTATCCTCCTAGAGAAGCTGGCGGCTCGTGGCTTGGATGGGTGTACTCTTCGCTGGGTAAAAAACTGGCTGGATGGCCAAGCCCAGAGAGTTGTGGTGAACGGAGCTAAATCCAGTTGGCGGCCAGTCACAAGCAGGGTTCCCCAGGGCTCAGTGTTGGGGCCAGTTCTGTTTAATATCTTTATCAATGACCTAGATGAGGGGATCGAGTGTACCCTCAGTAAGTTTGCAGATGGCACCAAGTTGGGTGGGAGTGTTGATCTGCTTGAGGGTAGGAAGGCTCTGCAGAGGGACCTGGAGAGGCTGAATTGATGGGCCAAGGTCAGTTGTATGAGGTTTAACAAGGCCAAGTGCCGGGTCCTGCACTTGGGTCACAACAACCCCATGCAACGCTAGAGGCTTGGGGAAGAGTGGCTGGAAAGCTGCCCGGCAGAAAAGGACGTGGTGGTGTTCATTGACAGCCAGATGAATATGAGCCAGCAGTGTGCCCAGGTGGCCAAGAAGGCCAACAGCATCCTGGCTTGTATCAGGAATAGTGTGGCCAGCAGGACTAGGGAAGTGATCGTGCCCCTGTACTCGGCACTGGTGAGGCCACACCTCGAATATTGTGTTCAGTTTTGGGCCCCTCACTACAAGAAGGACATTGAGGTGCTGGAGTGTGGCCAAAGAAGGGCAACGAAGCTGGTGAAGGGTCTGGAGAGCAGGTCTTATGAGGAGAGGTTGAGGGAACTGGGGTGGTTTAGTCTGGAGAAGAGGAGGCTGAGGGGAGACCTTATCGCTCTCTACAACTACCTGAAAGGAGGTTGTAGTGAGGTGGGTGTTGGTCTCTTCTCCCAAGTTACTAGCAATAGAAGGAGAGGAAACGGCTTCAAGCTGTGTCTTGGGAGGTTTAGATTGGATATTAGGAAAAATTTCTTTACTGAAAGTGTGGTCAGGCATTGGAACAGGCTGCCCAGAGAGGTGGTGGAGTCGCCATCCCTGGAGGTATATAAAAGAGATGTAGGCGTGGCACTTGAGGGCATGGTTTAGGAGTCATGGTATTGTTGGGTTGACGGTTGGACTTGATGATCCTAGAGGTCTTTTCCAACCTTAATGATTCTATGCTGGGCTGGATTGTGCTATTGAAGCTTCTTTGCGAGATCTGGTCATTTGGCCACTTCCTCTGGTGCTCATGGCCAGCAGACAGAATCAAGAAAATTCCAATGCTAGCAAGTGATGCTTACAGCTTGTCTACTCTCATTTCATCCTTTCCTGGAAAATATGGGAGAAGGGAAGAGTTCAGGGCTTGTCCTCAGTCAAAGGTAGCTTTATTTAAACATGGTTGATTGATACAGTAAATTTCTCTTCAGGAAATTTTGTCACTTTTCTAAAAAAATTTGTGTACTCAGGTTATGTTTTTGGGGAAAACGTTAGCTGCAGGTTGCCTACATGACATGCTTTGTATACTCCCTAACATCTATTACGTCTAAAACACATTTAAATACTCAAAAGCCGTTACAGTCCCAAGTCAGTACTTTGTCCCATTGCACAGAAAATAAAAAAAACAAACCCCTTCAAGTATTTTCCTTTTAGTATCAATTTGCAATAAGAAATATTAAACAGAAATTCTGTCCCCCAGCCAGCATTTGTCAAGGCTGCATTATCAGCCATTTGGGATAAACCTGGATTCTCTTTCAGCCATCAGCTACCCAACAGGTCTAAATCTTTATGCCTTATGAGGCCCAGATACACAAATTTGCTGAAATTTTTAGTGGATACTCAGTTTCAGGGATGCTTCTGAATAAGAAAGCGTTTGGTACTGTCAGTACTGTGGAGTAAGTGAATGTGGCCCCCCATGATCTCATCGCCCTTATTGGATGCAAGCTGTGGGATAGAAAAACAACCCACAAAACCCACAGAACTGAGGCCTTGATATGCGGGACAGAAGGTCAGGGGCACAGCTGGAGCACCGAAGCAGGAGAGCGAGTTTACCTATGTTCATACCATATGTGGAGCTAGTATGATAGAACACATTCAGAGGTGGAGAGAAGGGAAAAATACTAGCTCAGGAGGCAGACTATATTAAGGCTTCTCTTTTGTGAATAAATGGCTTTTTGGCTTTGCTTGTGCATGGATACGGAGTCTGTGTCATGAATCGCCACAAGTACTGGCTTGGTTAAATGATTGAATGCAAAATTTAGCTCCTGCTCCCTTTGGAGCTCATCTAGTGGAAGGGGCCTAGCTGTTTCCAGACTACACTGTTTTCCATTATCCCAGCAACATGTCATTGCAATAAGAAGTCAAGGGGTTTCCTTAAAAAAAAAAATTCTCAATAAAGATACTGAAATTAGAGTAAATTAGAGTAAATTAGAGTTTCTTCACTTATATCTGCCAAGACCTTCCAGATGATGAAGGCCTGAGTCCTTGAAACACCACTGTCACCATTGCTGCCAGTTAACTATTTTCCAAGTAGATATGCTCCAGCTTTTAGCCAATAGAAGACACAGAGCTAGTTTTACAGGGGTCATGGAGGTCAGCTTACAACTTCATCAAATAGTGGCTTCCTTTCCTGGTGCAGTACACTGAGAGTGATATACAATGTCATGGTGAATTCCACAGCCACCTATTAGCTATTCCTGAGCTGTAAATCCAGCTTCAGTGGAAGGTTGATCTGTTGGTGTTTTATCCCATAAGTAAACCCTCCACTCTGCCACAGTTATAGAGGTGATCTCATATGTTTGGCTGTACCAAGAGTCCCTGGTGTGGTTGCTTGCTCAGCCATGGGGCTGACTTCTGCTATGTTCTGTGATGCCTTGATTCCTTTCTAAATTTTAGTTTTAGATACATATGTCCTTGTTACAGCTTCATTGTTGTAATTCGGCCAAAGTGTCACAATTTCCTTAAAAGCCTTTGAACCTACAGCACATTTTGCTACCTACCCCTCCTGCCAGTCCAGACTGGAAGTCTCGTAGCTAGATTTCCCAGTCTGACTCAGGCACATTGCAGCTGCTGCACAGAGCTCTGCTCTCATCTTTGTACAGGTTCTCTTCAGGGAAATTTCCAAATATTTCTTTAATTCTTTTGAAAAATACCTGTCTCCTATCCTTGGTGATGACTGAAATCCTCTGGCTTGACAGGAAGTTTTGCTGCTTGGTATAAGATTCCTTTGTTTTAGCAGGAAAATCAGCTCAGTTTCTTCTGAAAACAGCCTGCCAATCCTGACACATCACTGCATTTTGACTTGAGGAATTAAACACACTTTACATTAATTTTCTATTTCTGAAACTCAGTCATTATCAATAAAGAGCATACAGACTCCTGTATTCTGAAAGTACTTGCATTGGTCACTGCTTTAGCCAGCTTCAAAATACTTCCTGATGCTTCCTTGTTGCCTCATCTCAGCTTCTTTGGCTGACTCCTTCACTGAGGCTAAGAAATGTTCAGACACAACAGGCAGCACCCCATACCTACAGTTGTCTTTTATGTGCTTTTCATTTGGGTTGCTGATGTGCCAGCCTGGTGAGCAGGGCACTGGATTTTTATGTATCTGGTTCCAAAGCAGTATAGCACTTTCTTACATTTATTGTAAACATGTACTTAGCTGTTCTATGTTATGCAGGAGAAAAGAACATAGACACAAAAAGTGAAAAATACAAGAAAAATAGGATTAAAAAGTTTTTACTTTGTAGGTTCAAATTATAATAATAACCACCCCAAATAATGCTTTCATAATTTCTTTTTCTTTCAGAGAGGTGGGGAAAAGGTGCTTATATCAAACCAACACATTATTCTGATTCTCTCAGATCTGTTGAACAAAATTCTCCTCCATTTTTGCACCCTGCATGCAAATCAGCAAATGTGTAGAACACTCCGGAGCAAAAGGGCTACACCATGAACCAGCAGCTTCTGAACAAAGGACAACAAACCCTCTGGGGATGCCTCTAGGACAGACAGCAAGTGCAGCCATATTTGGGCTAGCTTCCACATGGCTAGCAGCATGTAGTAGTGAGGCTGAACAGTAGGGACTTTGGTGCAGGATGCTCATGCTAGCTATTACTTGAATTGCTCAACTACACGTTGCTATTCTAGCTCCTCTCACTAAGTGAAAGTCGAAAAGAGCGCTGTGCCTTTCACTGCTTTTTAAGTCATATTTCTGGTTCCTGAGAAACACTGCTGGAATTATAAAAAAGAACTGTATATTCAGATGCAGAGAAAGTAGATTTAGTTTTCACATTTTTCCATCCACAGTTAAGGGCTGTGATATCTCTCTTGCAGGGAAGTACAAGATCATTTTGCTTTCCATTTCCTTTGTTTTGTTTAGAGAAAACTCCTGTCATCATTTAATAAAATACAATCCAGACTCAGACTTTCAAAGGTCTTGTTCCCTCTCTGAAAAACTTAAGCTTGCAAATATCTGCATGACCATATTTAATTTAACTCAAAAGGGGGAAATCCATACATGAAGATAACACTTAAACATACTTTGTCAGTGTAGGTCTTCCTCTCCCCTTAGCATCTGGATACACGTACTGTTTGTGAAGGTCCATGTAAGGCAATCTTTTTGAAAACTCTACATTTTCCCCCAAAAAACTAAAACATCTTTGATGGTTACTACTCCTTCCCACACCTGCATTTGAAAATGACACAAACTGCCAGATGTATTGTTGCAGCTGAGCTTTGCTTGTGCAAGACCAGGCAATAAGGAAGAAAGTAAGTATAAATTACACTTGTGTTCCTTTGGTCCTAGGATGAGCTACCAACAGTGCAGAGGCAGCTAAAAGGCCCTGAGAGGTTGTGACAGGCAAGCTATGAGACTCCATATGGTGTGAGAACCCATACTACCTAGAGGTATTGCAGGTCTTTTGATACAAACACTTGCACCTGCTTTCCAGCTATGTTGCATGGCCAAAAAACTGGAGATGAGCTGAACTGACTCCAGGATCTAACACAAAACTCTTCATCATTCCCAAACATTTAACATAACAGGGAAAATTAATCCTACTTGTGTGAAGTAAGTGGAGTATAACAAGGAACTAATGCTACTAACCAAAAATGAGAGTTGTTGGGTTTTTTAAAATACCTATTATTCTGTGATATGGTCTCTGCTTAGCACCATTCAGAGGTAGTGCACATATGCAGCATTATTAAGAAAATGTAAACAAGACAATTTGAACATTGCTTTGCAGAGTCAGGTCCATTCCCTGAAAACAAAGTCAGTGTATAGCTGTGCATTTAACTGGCATGTCCAGTTACTGAGACTGAACTACGTGCATTTAGGCATAGTTTCTTGATGGTTAGTTGGGTTTTTTTTTTAATTGTCTTTTGACATTCAGACCTAATCTCTAATCAGATTTATATTTAGCCTCAAGATCCAAGATTTCTGTAATCAACTAAATTAAGTGCTTTTAGCGACATCCACAGTTCTGTAGAGTGTTAAGGTCTGCAAGTTTTCCATTCCTCTTTCCATGTGGTATTTCTGAAAAAGGCTTTGATTTTGCCTTTGAATTAAACCTCCTAATGAATGCAGTGTTCAGAGTGCTGTTCAGTAGCCACTTCAGTACAGAATATAAAAGATGATAAAACAAAATGAAGTTTAGCCTCTTATTGAAAATAAACATGAAGTTAGTCTCTAATTGGTAGAAAAATGAGCAGAAATCAGAAACCTTCCACAACTGACAACTGAAAAGACACATCCCAAAATATTCATCTTTAATTGACACATTGGTCATTCTTGCAGGGTTTTCTTTAAAGGGATTATCCTGGGAATGACACCGATAGCATTAAATGATACTTATTTGTGTTACATCTCATTTAGCCCTTTATACATACATTTATTATACCTGAAAATGTATTTTTTTAGATACCTTATAACAGCATTTCTGCATTATCAGTTCATTTTCTCCTCTTTCCTGGATATATTAGTTAGGAAAAGGAATTCCCAGTTTGTAACAGACAGATTAATTTACATGTTTTACTTTGTCCACATAGAAAAATGCAATTTCTAGATCATTGAGGCATATGGATTATGAACAAGACACTCCAAAAAATGACTATCCAGATGGGGATATAATTGCAAAAATCTTTTATGTCAAAGTCAGGATTTCACAACATAACATGCTAATGAAAAATCCAGTAGCACCTGAAAGATCAAGGTAGCTGCTGCTATCACTTGCACATACTTGAAAAAGATTTAAGAAAAAATTAAAGAGTAAAAGTACATTCTCCAGAGAACAGCAAGTGTATTTCAGAATAAAAAGTGTATTTTTGATTATTTTTTTTTTGGGAGGGGGTGGTATTTTTCTTATTTTTTGGGGTAATTTTTTTTTTACAAGACTGTAGTTGCCATATAACAAGTTATACATGATGTGACTGCTCTCCCCTCCTATGCAAGTTCACATTCATGTTTTCAGGTTATAGTACTCAACACTGTTTTCTGGTATACATATTCCCATAGTTTCATCAAAGATAGATACAATGCATAATACCTGTCTCTGGGAAAAGTAATGTTTCAAACAGGCAAACTCTTATCTTAAAACAGAAGTGAAGAGGCTACAGTAGGTATAACCACCTAAGTATGAACTTTAGGTTGCAATTTCTAAACACTAACCTACTGTAAATAAATATTAGCAATACTCTTTGCAATAGGATTTTATTTATATGTGCACGTATGTCCACCTTAGCCCATATTTATGTTTGACAACTATTTGGGAATTCAAAGGTGCATCCCTCAGTAACAGTATTATTTAAAAAAGGAAAGGAAGGATATCTACAGAGAAAAGAAATTCTCAAATATCAATTTCCAATTTTAAATTTAATTTCAATAGGAAAATATTAAAAATGTGCACATCTAAATTTTTCCATGTTCTGTATATACTTATGTGTGTACATATACATAGAAATACTCATGTACCACACATATTCACAAAATTTAAGTGGAAATATTTCTATCCACTATTTTCCCACATGTAAATGACATCATATCATATAATTTTAAATAATATTACATTTATTCCATCATCAGCTTTCTGTGGTTTTATTCTTTCTTCATCCTTATTATGTCCACTGAGCATTAACAGGACAGATTCTCCTTGCACTTCCACAGATGTTATGCCAACTGAATGTTGCTGACATCACATCAAGGTTTACAGCAGTGCAAGTGACAAGAGAATCAGGCCCAAATGTCCCCAGGTAAATTAAAAACCAGTCATATCTGCTCATCTGGACCTGATGAAGATATACACACCACCATCTAAAATCCACCAAATGAAAAACACATAGCTCACCACAACCAGTAGCATGCTGAACCAAGCTCCCCCCATCCCTTTAATAAATAAATAAATAAATTAGTTGAGAAAATCCCCTAAAAATATGGAGAAAACATAAACATACAGTGTAATACATGATGGTTTAGCATTTGACCTAAACCATTTTTCCTGACTAGTCAGGGGACACCTGATAAATTACTGGCAAAGAAAAAACCCCAGTATTTCAGAAATAAAGCATGTATTTCTGATATAAATGAGAACCTGTGTGTATTATATGGTATATACACAGTACATGCATAAAACCCAAACTTTTCTAGTTTTGAATAGCAGTGTCTAAGTGGAGAAAATTGTGTTGTACAAATTTAATAAGTAGCTAGATTTCATGATTAACATTCAAATTAATTTGGGGAGCAAACAAAGGTTGGTGCATCTTTCAACTTTGAAGCCTGACATTCATACATTTTTATAAAGCCCTCTTCAGCATTACAAGCAATTTATGGAATGTACTTTGATGCAAGACACCTGATACTTGGCTTACCTTTCAAAGAGGGTAAATAAATCTATTATATAAAGAAATGTACATTTGTCAAAAGTCTGTTAAAATTACATCAAAACAACTTTAAAACCTGCTCACTGAGGATAATTAAATTAGATTTCCTGTTTTTAAACATTTAGTTAGCAGTTCACAATATTGCCTGGTGCAGTTTCAATAAAGATGTGATATGAAGACTCATAAAAGAGTAACCATGTTTCCATTTCAATTTGTTATGACAACAAAACTTCTAGAAACAGATTTCTTGGCTGGACAAATTCAGTGTATGAGTAATCCCTTGCAATAACTCTATGCCCTTAATAAACAATGCTCTCCATAAGCCATTTTTCACAAAACCTGAAATTCATGTGACATTCTGAAAAAGTCTCACACAGAATAGGTTAACAGTTAATTGAACATAGATGGTCGATATACGTGTCATGGCCAGAAAAAAAAGCAACTGGCTAGTTCTTGTTGTCTGTGCATGTAAAATTTTACATTTAAAATTCTCAGGGGTTTTTTGTCTTTTTTTTCCTGGGGGACTCACCTGCCATCATTGGTTGGCTTCAAAATATAGTTAAGTGGAAGATAGTATCTCACTGTAATTACATGGAATTCATATGAAAAAGTTAACCTTACATTGGACAATATAGTGGAACATCAGAGTAAGCTCCATAAAGAAATACGATATCTTCCAGTATTCATATATGTGTATACATATATCAAAAAATCCCTCAAAAAACCCAACTAACCAAAAAAAAAATCCCAAAAGGAAGAACTTTATACAAGCTGTTATAGTAACTTTGTTTCAATTAAAGATGCAGCTCTCACTCCTGGCAAGAATAAATTGGTAACGGCACTGCTGCTCCACAGTGGAAAGTATCCTGAGAAATTATTAAGAACAACAAAATACAGGCCTGTCATCACTAAATTCTTGCACAAAACACAGCAATTAAATCTCTTAAATAAAACAGCAGATAACCTATATTGTATCTATCACAAAAAAGGGATGTGACCTGGGACACCTATAATTCTTCCATCACTGATAATGAGAAAAGGATTGCATTCAGTTACTGTTAATATCTTTCAAGTTATCTATGGCCAATAATGTACAAGGAGGAAATTTGTAATTCAAGTTTGTTATTTTTTTCTTCAACTAGCTACAAGCTGAGTTCTAAATTTTACATTGAAAAAGGACTCAAATTTAAAACAAGCCCTCTTAGAGGAGCATTTTCTAATTTTGTGCAACTTTGTTGTAGAGCCCAACACAGTCCTATGAAGAGAGACAGTGCATTTTTAAGCTGATTGGCACTGAAATCCCATTTTCTTTAGCTGCATTCTATTAGCTTGGCCAAGTTATCTCGTAACTCTGTTAGTTCAAATATTTTTCCATCAAGAATATCTAAAAGTGTCTTCAAGTTATTGCGAAAAGCTTCTTGCTCATTCCGACTTTTCTCCAGACGTTGCTCTAGATCAGACAGCTGGCCTTCCAGGTCTTTGTTTCGAATTTCTACTTCCTTCAGAGAAAACACATAACATGTTAATGTGTTGTCTGCAAACAGAAAGCAGTCTAGCCTCCTTCTGGTATTTGTGTGCTATTTTTGTCAACTGGTTTTTGAAACAATTTGTGACCCTTTAGAGTTTCCACTAAGCCAAAGCCTGACCCCAAATTGTTATTAGGATTGCATATGTACTGTCATTTCCTCCATGTTTTTCAGTAATTCATCTGAAGGACAGAAACTTTTGGACAGGGATAAAATTTAGTCAGTGACCAATGGATGTGATATTTAGGTAAGTTATTGCTTCTATCATTCAGAAATATGCCACCTACTGAAAAAAAGCTTCTCAAAGGTTTACTTAAAGTCAAATAGTCCCTTATTTAGACTATATGAATTGCTCAAGTACATAGGCCCCATTAAATGGTCTCATATAGAAGCTCATCTGGAATACTGCTTTATGGATGGAGGAGTACTACCTTACTCCTGTCCCACATTACAAACCTTTTCACCCTGAAAATTAAGACAGAAACATAAACTAGCAAGACTGAAGTCAAAGTGAAATAGATTATAACAAATTTAAACCAGCAAGTGCAAGCTGAATGTCTTGTCTCATTGCACTGTGCCACAGAGCTCACACCTGCAAGCTCTGCAGTAGTGCAGCTGTGGGAGCAGGGAAAGCGCATGAGCCACCAGTGCTGTACAGACAAGCTGTTCCCATACAGTGGGTGGAAAGACAAAGCAGCAGCATGTTACACATAGCTGAGGGGATCCGACCCTGAGCAAGCTCAGCTCTCATTCACGAGGAAGAGAAGCCCCCTCATGCCAGCCAGCAGGAGGGGAGCACTGTCTGCTGGGACCCCTCACAGCTCTGGCTTGTGCATGATGGTAGGGAGGTCACAGCTGCTTTGCTTTGTGCAAACTGGATGCCCTCTCTTTTATCAAATTACTAATGTAGCAGTCACATGGGTCTGGAATAGCATATTGTTATTTGTCTCATTCATTGCGTGTCTCATAAATTCATGCTGAATTTCATAATTTCACTTATGAAAAACAGTCTCAAAGGTAGCACAAGGACAGTGCATTTAATACTCCATACACCCTGTGCAGCCATTCTCTGGAAAAGTGCACAGTAAAATCATATTTACATACATTAACCTTTTTTAAACACCGCTTACCTTTACAGCGTCTTTGTGTCACAAAGCTTTAATGGGCCTGCTCTGAGTTTTTACAACTAGTTTCACACAGCCATAGGGTAGGGGATTTGGCAGCAGCCATTCCTCCCAGCACAAGCTTTCTTTCTGCCCTCCTGCTCTCCCACTGTTTTTGTTATGATTCTTCTGTCTCCCTCAAAGCTAACAAATACATTCATGTTTACATTAGAGAGATCTCAGCTAACCATAAGAAACAACCTGAGCCATACAGAATATGTATTTGGGCAGTCAAGAGTAACAGGTATAACTTGGCAGCTTTGTGTCAAAGTCTGTGGCCTTTCCATCTGTGAGGGGTGTGATGGCAGCATTCAGCACCATCTGCTGCACCCCTGTCCAGAGGAGGATGTGGCCAGAGTTCAGTGTCAGCTCCTAGCCTCTGCAGGGGGGGAGAGCTCTGGGACACCCAGCAGCAGTGCAGGTGGACAAGGCAGAGCCTTGGGGATCTGATCTCCTCATAGCTGTGGTTGCTTGTGCAGCCAAGGGTTGCATCCAAGCTGAACTGGAATACCTTCCTTATTTCTTGTTTGTAAATGAGCAAGTTAAAAATTACAGAATTTTGGCCACTGGCCTTGAACAGCAAAGCTGAGAGCAAGAATTACCCCTTGCTGCCAGGACCAAGAGAAGAATTAATCTGTTTAACACTGAATAATATAGTTGTCAAAGCATTAAAGGAAGCTAACTGAAAAGAGTATTTGTAGAAACAATATAAATTAAAATATATAAATGATTATGTAAGGATTAACTACCCCACCGTTGCTATAAATGAACAAGCTAACTGATTATAACCCAGTCCATACACTCTGTAGACTCTCCTTCATTGACTCCTGCACTCCAAATAGTACTGACAAGCACTACCCAGAGTAATGACTGCATGGGTTCAAGACCCTCTGAGGCTGAGTGACTGTAGTACAAGAAGAAAAGGGAAATTCAGGGTCCTCTCAGCTCTGCAGGAATGACCTAGTCCTTTCTTTAGCTCACACAAAACTGATTGCTGTTTTTCCACGTTTGGTCACGCTTCTTGCTTCTCCTGTCACTGCTCCTCTTCTACTCACCAAATGCATGTGCTCTAGGAAGTCTCCTTGCCACTGCTCTTGCCCCAGAGATAATTAATTTTTGTAAGTAGGCAAGCCAGTGATGAAAGGGATCACTGTGGAACAACTTAATGGATATGTATATGGTTTTATTTCATGACATCTGAGCCTGAAGAGCAGCCCATTGGCCTGTATCTAGCACTGAACATCATCTTTTAGGCCCTCCTCAGACACTCTTAAACTGAGGAATTGTTCTGCTCTGAGCTGTTAGGTGGGAGCACCCAGGTGAAACCAAAAGCTTTATGTTAGATGTAGGAACTTCTACCCATATTCAGCATAAGGTGTTTCCCTTTAACTCTCCATTGCTAGTCCTTGCCTTGTATCTCTTCAAACCAGAAGAGTTCCCTTCTTTTGTTTAAACTTCCAGCTTGCATACTTTATATTCCATTCTTGATATCTCTTTCCTAATCCATATATATTTAGCTTCCCCAAACACTGCCTCAGATATACTTTCTCCCATACTTCCTTCTGTTTTATTTGCCCTAACCTGTGCTTAACATATTTAATGACTTCTGGGTAGTAGAACTAACTGAAATATGCCATGAGCTGTTGCTTTTAATTTCTGGAAAATACTTCTTCTCAAATTTTACATTTGATCCTTTTACATATTTACCCTAGATTAGTATTATTGATTTTCGCAATAGTATTGCATTACAAATTCATGTCCAGCTCATGTGCAGTTTCCTATTACAAGTCAGTGTACCTCAAAACTGTTGCTTCTTGATGGGAAGAAATGGAGAGGTGTCCATGTGATATAATCTATTCCCCTAGTTGTGACATTTAACTTTATTTGCAATTAATCTCATCTCATAATAAACTAACTCTTCTGATACATTCAGGCCCTTTACAAGGTTTATTTTGCATGGTTTTTTTCAAGCTTTTCTTACAGCAGAGACAATCATTTGTCATACATTGTTTTCTTTTAGAAAAGAAATAAATTATTAACAAGTTATGTTTGTTGTTTGCACTGTAATAATCTTTTATAGAATTCAGTGCAAGGATCTGAATAAAATATTCAAACCATACACAACAGCTATATTTAGAAATCAGCCACAGTAATAAAGATAGCCTGACTTACTGTAAGAGTCACACTGATCATAAATCATTGATAGGTCTTCTCTACATTGCTAATGAAATTAAGTAACAAGGGCCCTGATACTTATCCTTCACAGTGATAACATACTGCTCTTCACTGGAATTTGTCAATGATGGATTTCTGATTCATTCCCTGAAATGAGTGTGTCAGAAATGTAATACACCTTGAAATAATAATTTCTTTGCATAGAGTTTTTCATACAGGATATATTAAAAATATTTTAGAGTTACATAATCCATTTGCAAACACAAGAGGGAAAAAATCAAGCAGAAGAAAAAAGAGCAGGATAAACAGATACAGACCCTGGAAACAATCACCCTGAAAACAGATGATGAGTCAACTAAGTGAACAGATGTGAGATGATTAGTCTGGAGCTACAGAAGAAAACACCATTTCACCGATGTCACAGATGTAGGGTGAAGTGGCTCAGAGAAAGTCAGTATTATCAAAGCAGGAAGATTATAGCAAAGCATAGATTCAGTGTCTTTTAGACAGGCTGCATCAGGTCAGTAATAAGCTTTAAGCTGAAGAAAGACAGCTTTTAACTTGGATCCTAAGACAGCTTTAAATTTATTTGAATAGATATCATATAGAACCATTTTCAGAAACTGATCGCCTACAACGTGACATATGGAAATATATACATAATATATCCATTTGGTTACTAAAGATATAAATATACCAAAAGGAAGCTACTGACTTTATAAAGTATAATTTTTAATAAAACCATAGCATTTTCTAATTCTAAAACATCTTCCATCTCTTACTAGTCTCATAATTCTAATGATAGCTAGTTCTCAGCTCATTATTAATTTTCATGTGATCTTATGCTGAAATTATTGCATATGCTAGTGCTAGAACAATTTACAACTTTCATTATAATCTTCCTTTTAAGTCTCTCAGATAAGTTTCTTTTCAGCTGAAAACTCCCATGCTTAGTCTAAAGCCAGCAACAATTTCTGGAATAGTGGAATAGGCAGGCTCATGTATATTCAAAACAGTCTTTAAAGGAACACTGTAGTAGCATACTTTTTCCAAATGATTTGTCTTAAGAATGGGGAAAAATGAATAAACTAATTTTGTTCTTATGTGGTTTATTCTGTAAGTTAAAATGAGATTCAGGGAAGTTCCAATTCATGTAATGCATTTCAAAGAATATCTGCTTAACGATTTTTAAGCTGTGGATAGTCGGACAGGGCTTGTTTTCAGTATGATTTAGGTCAAGCCACAGAACAGCGAGGGTCACCTTTCAGCACTTTGGATTTGGAGCTATTTAATGCTTGAGTTTCCAGTCCTATCAAAACTCTGAAGTCTGAATTCAGAGTTTAAACCCAACTAAGCTTTGGGTCAGCCTCATTCAGAAGACAGGTTTCACAAGGGAAGCATGTCTGTGCTGGCTGGTCAGCCCAGTGACAGAAGGACAGGAGCTCAGATGTAGCAAGTAAGGGTATACTGAGGGCATACTGCTTCCAGTAGGCTGAGGTATCTGGCTTTACGCAAAGTAAAGAAACAACCCAGAAAAAACAAGTAAAACACAATGCTTCTAATTCCAAGAAAATGTCAGCGTGTGTTTTTGAAGTCTGTACTACACAAGAACACTTTAACCTTTACTTTCTCAAAGCACATTTAAAAGCTGAATACAAACTCATCCCAACATGATGATACATGGCCTGACAGTTCAGTGACACACAAGACCTATGGGAAGACACTGCAGTGAAAATGAGACCAGAATTGCCTAGAACATGTATCAGTGAATCACATCTGCTAGCCCAAGTGTATTCTGTGGACTTGTAAATGAAATTTGGGTCTGTCCCCTCGGGAAAAAATAATGACTTACAGCAGGTGGAAATTTTGGTACAAATTCCCAAGGAGCATCCTGACTCACCACCTTGCAACACAATGTAACTTACATATTTATCTGGCACCTTCGGTGAATATAGCACAAGTTGCTGATGTGAACTGATCACTTGATGATCATTTTTCTCTTCTGTCTAAATTAAGATGATACACTATAGCTCACCTGTAACTTCTGGGTCAAAGAATCCCTCTGTGCCTGGAGCTTTCCGACACTGTCAATTTCTTGCTTCAATCTTTCTATTTCCTAGAGGAGAAGAAACAACCTCACTAGCAACACATTACCTGGCTTGGCCTCAGTGCAGGTAAGCTGGCTGCTGCTTCTTCTCCTGAGCAAGCCATTGCAATGATATAAAAACTGGCAGTTAGCTACTGCCCATCATAGCACATGAAGTTTAAGCCCTGCTCCCAATATTCCTGAATCACAGTCCCAAAACAGCAATTCTGTTGTGAATAAACAACAATACAGATAAGGATTTTCTTTGCTATAAAAGTCCAAGTCTTTCTCTCCCACACAAAAGATCTGAAGTAATGTTTTCCTAAAAAATTAAGTCCTTGTAATTAGAGAAACAATGTTATACTTTAAATTCTATTATAATCTATCCTCCATTTTTCCAAGAAAAAAATCCAATTTTCATCTGTGAGCTGCTTATTATGTCACTAGCAGCAGGGCTAAGCATCAAAAAATTGCCTGCTTTAACCATTGATTTCTGTAAAAAGAGAGTATAAGAAAAACCTTTTCTTAGCTTACTTTCAGGATACAAGAATAAAAACAGTTAATGAAACTAAAAGGTATCAAACTTAAAACTAATAAATACTTTTCCCCAGAAGGGCATAGTCACCTACCAGAACTCCTTTCAGAAAGATCTCTTTCCATCCAACAGCTCAGCGTAATTCAAAAGCACATGGGCACCAAAATGGGAAACATTACCAACCTGAGGCTAACCTCTTAAGTATGAGGGAGTTTGGGAGGGTATTCTGTAACTATGGTGCCTCTCACGCATCCTCCTCGGAAACACCTAACAGCAGCCCCATTGGAGGCAAGACCCTGCAAGATACACTGCCCCTCTGAACATGCACACCAGTGCCCACTGTGTCTGTCGTTAAGGACTCAAGGGATCTGGTCTTACATGGGGCAAACAATCCTTCATAAGCAGCTCCTCTTCCACCTCTTTTTTCTCATCCATAAAGGGGCGATTCTCAATCACTCTGTGGCACAAATCTGCTTTCCTCTAGGACCCATTCCCAGCACAGGTGTTACTCCAATTCCTTTTATTTTCCTGCTGCTGGTCCAGTCCAAGGCAGATGGCACAATAAATATCATCAAGTTACAGGCTGGGGGTTTGGCATATATTTAGGGAAAGGGCTGATCTTAGGGATCATAATAAAAGTCAGCTATATTAACATAGCCTGAAAACGACATTGATCTATTACTTGCTCCAAACTCTACTCTCCAGAAAAAGGAAAGCATGCTTATGACTGCTTCCCTTCTTCATGAATTTGGACTGTATCAGTGTGATGACTGCTCTGTAGAAACTACATATGCCTCAATGCAGACTTACTTTTGCAAAGAGAGATGCTTGGTAAAAGCAAACATTTAAAAAACGATACTTTTTTTTGTTGTTCAGATACCCAGCTCTGTATTGGACTGATGTAATTATATACATGGGAAAATATTAATAATTTAATTCAATTAAAAAACAAAAAATAGATTTAATCATTTCAAAGAAGCTGAAAAATGGATTTTACTTTGTAACATCTATAGGAAATAATACAGTATTTACCAGCCATCACAAGTTTAATATTGAAAGCCTTTAGAAATGACGTAACAGAAAAGACAAGAATAAATGTTAGTAAATACCTCTTCTTTTTTCTTCAGCATAGACTCTAACTCCTGTATTGTCTGGTTTAATTCTGTTTTATGTGTGTGGACTGCATTGGCTTGACTGCTCACACACTCTAGCTCAGTCACCTGTTGAAATAAGTAGAAGCAACACATACAGAATTAATTGCAACAAATTCAAGGTATTATTCTTTGCATAAATAGCTGCATTTGAAATATACCTTTAGTTCTGGGTGATTTATGTTGATTAAAATGGTGAAGTTAACATAAAATTCCTTAAAAAATTGTTTTGCATAAAATGGTTGCTATGACTTCTAATGTTTACTGCAATATCTTGGAAACAATAAATTTAGTATGTTGCAGGCTGAAAAAACATTAATTAAAAGTTATACTTACTAATTATTGAAAAATTTATGAAAGAAGCTGAATTACCATTTCAGAAACAGTAATGATTTAACACAGATCTGTCTGCCTAACTAGCCGCTCCATCTGACGCTTTTTAATGTTGAACTATCTTAATCAACTAAGCCACAATGCTCATCTACTTCCTAGCAAGCCAATTAACATTTCACAGCCTCAATTTCTGACTCAGCATCAACAATGAAATAGCAGACACTCGGCCACCAATGTACAGCTGCCAACTTCTTACTTCCTCTACTTTCAGATCTCATCTCTCAGTCACAAAGCCAACAGCTAATGGCACAATTTGGATTTGTACAGTTCCTCCCTCTTTATTAGCAGGCAGTAAACACATACCTGTAAGGATGTCTGCACTAAAACCTTTTTCTTTAGTAACAAACTGTTAAAATATTAAAAATAGAACTAATTTTTTTCCCAGAAGATATGTGCTTGTCAATCTTAGTATATAGTCTTCAACAGAGCTGCATCATCTACCCACAGTAACTAACAAATCTGGCCCCAAAACTCCTTTGAACAAAGTATATTTCTGTTCTACTCAATTCTGCAAGAAAAACCTTAAGGTCTCAATTTACCTTTCTCAGAGAAGTAGCACCTAGACAGAGGGCATGTATTCTCCAGGACAATTTTATTTCTTAGATAAAAGAACATCGGTGCCCCTCCAGCACCGATGTAGTCTAGCTAGTGAAGCCATTGTGATGCCAGTAATTTCAGACTCTGAACTGTTTGTAGGCTAAAAAGGTAGATTACTGAGTGCAGGGAAAAGTCGAAGGAAAGTCAAGATGAAATAGAAGAAAATTTAAACAAAATCCCTATCAGCTTCTCCTTTCTGAGTCACAGAGCATGAACTTCCCCTCTAACAGCTATGACAAGTCTAGTTTCTCCTACTGGAAAACTATGATTAGACATTTTTGCACATCAGGCATATAAATTGAGAGAAACTGAGATTACAGCAAATTCTTGGGAGGGGTAAGGGGAATGAGGGATGAGGAGATAGCTTGGTAACGCAACACCCTACCCCTCACCTCCAAGAACTATCATCTTATTGGTTGGAATTGTCCCAAAAGAAATATCGGTGCTAGTGGCAAAAAAAGTAATAGCAGTTTGCTCAGTTTTATATGCCACTGAGCATTACAACTGAAGTCTTGGATAATTTTCTCAATTCACTTCAATTACACAAAAATATATCTATTTAGATTATTTTTGTCTGCTACCAATTGTGACTATTACAGTATTTGCCACTATAATTACACAAAAAACAAACAAGCATAATTGCAACACACCGACTGGGATAAACCTATATCTAAACAGTGTCTGAACTAACACCTAAATACAGCAAGAATCACAGAGGCATAGAATAACTTCGGCTGGAAGGGGACCCTGGTGGTCATCTGGTCAAAGCCCCCTGCTCAAAATAGGGCCAATTTTGAAGTTACATTTGGTTGCTCAGGGTCTTGTCCAGTCAAGAACCCTTCACCATCTAGCAGAGCTGCCGCAGTTGTATGTAGGTTCCTGTACTTCTGCCAGTGTGGCTTTATGCAGAGCTCTAGTTCATTCCTAAGTTTTTCTGGAACTGTCAAATTCATGCACCTTCACTCCTTCTGAAGTTCAACTTGTTAAACATTTCCATGCTTTTCTGCTGACCTGAGTCTTGGATTGGAGGTGGAAGCCTCTGTGAACCCAGGGCTAGGGTTGTTATGGGAACACAGGGTCAGACCCTCTCCTAGCCATTGGTAAAGACTGGAATGTTGCATGGTAACCTCCAAGAAGGTCAATTTCTCTTTTAAAGCTGTTGCACTTGGCAATACTGGCTGGCTCTTACCAAGTACTGGCACAGTGAATACTCACACAAAGTGGAAGAGCCTCAACACGAGAGACACAAGAAAAGCCGGTCCCTGAACCACCTCTGCCCTAGCACCCAGTGCCCTAGAAGCAGGTACAGAGGTGTCCCATCCTGTGACTAAGGAAGGGCTTGGACCCCACTGCTCTCCACATGGTGTCCTCTGGGCTGCTACACGTGGTGAGGATACACATGTTGGTGAGAGCCTGGGGTCCAATGAGGCTGGTGGATTGAACTGGGGTGGATGAAATGTTATGGCTCTCAGCTGCATGTATTGTTGCTGGCTGAAAACACCTCACACTGCAGCCCTGCCGGCTGCGTGGCTCACATGAACACTCCCCAGTGTACTCCGGTCCATACTAAGTCAAGATACCTATTGAAATTGCTTAAGCAAACACAGCTAATTTTGCTTGAGCATAGAGGGAGTGCTTTCACAAACCTTCTTGCCAGCAGAGGCAACCACCATCAGAAGGGCAATTAATTACCCACACTAAAGGAGCTGTGATGTCTTACTCTGGTCCAGCTTGTCTCTGGGCAAATGTCCATCTCTTACTGCTTATGCAAGAAAATAATGCATTGTTCAACTGTTTTGTTCACTGTTCATTGAAAAATCAGTAACTTGGAAAAAAAGAACAAATTCAATTAAAAAAACCAGGTTTACTTTAATCACAGTCATATTTAAATGCCTGTTCCTACAGAGATCTGAAAAAAAGTCGAATATCTTAATGATGTTCTCTTCTTGAATGTACCTATATAAATGAAAACTGTATTGTGATGCTTTCAAAAAATCTATAGAGTAAGATGGGCTGGAAAATGATGCGATATAAAAAATATGCAATTGAAAACAGAAGCAACAAAACATAAAGATCTAGGCAAAAATCTAGATAGCATTTACTTGTTCTATTTCCTTGTTTCAAATTGAATTTATTTTTGTCATGACCAGTGGACCAAAAGTAATTAAAAATAACTGTTTATGTATTATGCACAGAAGGGAGCTGTCGTGGTTTAGCCCCAGTCAGCAACCAAGCACCACGCAGCCACTCGCTCACTCCCCGCTGGTGGGACGGGGAAGAGAATCGGAAGGGTAAAAGTGAGGCAACTCATGGTTTGAGATAAAGACAGTTTAATAGGTAAAGCAAAAACTGCGCACGGAAACAAAGCAAAACAAGGAATTAATTCACTACTTCCCATGGGCAGGCAGGTGTTCAGCCATCTCCAGGAAATCAGGGCTCCATCATGCATAATGGTTACTTGGGAAGACAAACGCCATTACTCCAAACGTCCCCCCCTTCCTTCTTCTTCCCCCAGCTTTATATACCGAGCATGACGTCATATGGTATGGAATATCCCATTGGTCAGTTTGGGTCAGCTGTCCCGGCTGTGCCCCCTCCCAGCTTCTTGTGCACCCAGCAGAGCACAGGGAGCTGAAAAAGTCCTTGACCAGTGTAAGTGCTACTTAGCAACAACTAAAACATCTCCCCATTATCACCACTGTTTCCAGCAAAACTCCAAAACATAGCCCCATACTAGCTACTACGAAAAAATCTAACTCTATCCCAGCTGAAACCAGGACAGTATCCACCCCTTATTCCATACCATTTACATCATGCTCAGGTTCCACACTATCCAATAAAACCTCATTAACTTCCACCCCCCTTCCCATTCTTTGATAAAATACACAGATATCCTTTAGTCCACGGCTTTGGTCTCCATCTGTTCTTGTGGTCACTCAGGACAGGACAGGTGGTGTGTTGCATGGAGTTATTGGGCACCAAAGCCAGCTCAGGTCAGGTCACTGCTGCACTTGCACTGCTTCTTGAAAGGCTTGTCCTCCATTGATTCGGGTGGTTCCTGCTGTAGTAATGCCTATAACATGCAACTCAAATCACAGGTTACAACAATTTAAAGGTATATCCATTACAATCTCCACCCCTGGCCCCTTTGGGCCAGGTTATAGGTTTTAACATTGCAATGAACTCCTCCCCTTGCTCCCAGCCTAGCTAGCAACAAGTGGTTTCTGCTATAGTAATTTCCATAATAAGTAACTCAAATCCTGGGTTAGAACAATTTAAAGGTATTTCCATTACAATCTCCACCCCTGGTCCATTTGGACCAGACCATCAGGTTTAACATTGTAATGAACTCCTCCCCTTGCCCCTGCTCTGGTTTGGACTTATCCAAAAGACAGTAAAATGCTTTAATCTGATCCTCCCACATGCTTCTTTTCAGGGACATCTCCTCATTCAGTGTTTCATGTTTAAGAGCAAGGCTCAATCAGTCATTCAAGCCTTTGCACAGCAACACTAAGCAATGTACCTGTGATTAAGCCTTTTTTCCAGTACAGAATTCATACTGAAAAAACAGTCTTTGAACAATAACTGATTAAACAAGGTTCTTCTATTGTGCTATCGTAAGACTGCACTGACTTGCATATCTGAAAAAAGTCAATACTGTGGCTTTGTAGTTGAGACTAAAAAAAATATAATTGTTCTTAGCTTCTGCTTCTTTACTTTTCATTTATCATCCAGGTAAGGATTGTACATAGGGAAAAAAATTCTGAAAGGGCTTTTTAGTGACTATTTAATGAGCTAACTGTTCTTGTATATGGCCATTATTATACTTAACTGCATATTTCAGTGTGAAATGCATAAGCTGAAATGAGACAGCAAGGCAACTTCTTCTGGAAGAGCTTAGAACTTCTCAGCAGAGGCCATTCAAGAGTTTTCTGGAAATTTTGATCTAGGGTCAACAGCCTATAAATAGAGGGGGATACCAGGCAGAAGTTTTCATTGTAGCAGATAGCTAGCACATGCTGGGTTGCTGGGAAGACTGGAGGACTGAGACTTTGGGCCCCACATAACACAACAAGGAGTTACAGACTTGATGTGAACTTAAGACCGTGTGCTGGTTTTGGCTGAGAAGGGGCTAATTCTCTTCACTGTGGTGGTTGGGGAACTTTCCAGCTTCTCGCACTCTGCCGCGTCGGCGGGATGCTGGGAGGGACAGGGCCACAGCTGGGGCAGCTGACCCTGACTGGCCAATGGGATGTTAATTCCATACCATGTGACACCATGACCAGTATATTAAGGGGGGCAGTTGCAGCTCAGGGAGGTGTGGTGTTGGGTCAGCTGGTCGTGAGTGGCTGTGTTGTGTGCAGTTTGTTTTGGTGGTTCATTCCCCCCCCCCCCAGGTTTCATACCTCTCATTGCTTTCCTTTCCATTGCATTTTTGTTGCTGTTTTTTAAATTTTAATTATTAAACTGTTCTTATCTCAACCCACGAGCGTTACCCTTCTGATTCTCTCCCCCATCCCACTGGTGGGGGAGTGAGCGAGCGATTGTGTGGGGCTGAGTTGCTGGCTAAACCACGACAGACAGTTACTGCTCAAAGCATCAGAAGACTGAAGAATCTCTCAAAGAACACAAACCAAATCAAAGCATAAAGAAACCAAGAGAGGAGTTTGCACCAAATCTCAACACAGACAACTGCTTCATGAGTGAAATGACAGAAATATTTCTAGTGGTAACCCTCCCTGAGCAATTACAGACGGAATGAATCTGAGCTGTTTGCTGCAGGTTGATTCATTTTTTTAAACCACTTTCTTGAGATAAATTTGTACACTTCTGATCTCAAACAACAATATTTTTTATTCAGCCTCTTAAATTCAGTGCCAGCAGATCATGAAATTCCTTCTAAACTTCATACAGAAAGTACTTCAACTACCACAGAAACACAAAGACAGATTAGAACATATTTTCAGTGTAGCTGTAGCCTATTTTATAGATATACCTGACACTATTAACTTATTCCCTAAAGATATTTTTATCCCTTATATTTATTGTGGAACGCAATATCCAAGGTCTACTAATCCAGGCTACAGTGCAGAACAGGCAGAGTGCTCACATGCAAGACTGAACTTAAGTATTAATTATGTATTTTTATCTGGTTGAGTTACATCCCTAAATGGATCATAACTGTGACTGTGATATTATTATTCCATCAATAATTCAAGATGAACCTCCTACAAAGAAGAAAAAAAGCCCTTTGCTTTCCACAATGAGAAGAGAAATTATGTTTGTGCTGGTTTATATTAACTGGGGAAGTTGGCGTGGCACGGGGCAGCGTGGTTGCAGCTCAGGGACTGGCGGCATCGGGTCGGCGGGTGATGAGCGGCTGCAGCAATTGTTGTTTGTTTTGGTTGTTTATTCCCCCCCCCCCGGGCTTCATATCTCTCTCTCTCATTATTTTCCTTTTTGTTATATTATTGTTGTTGTTGTTATTATTATTATTGTTTTATTTTAATTATTAAACTGTTCTTATCTCAACCCACAAGTTTTCTCACTTTTACCCTTCTGATTCTCTCCCCCATCCCGTCAGTGGGGGAGTGAGCAAGCTGCTGTGTGGGGCTGAGTTGCCAGCTGGGGCTAAACTACAACAATATTGCACAGCTCAGCAAAACTGGGAATAACTGCATAAAGGTTCACATAATTTATGCAGAAGAAGCTTCTCAGTTATTCATGGTGGACAGTAAGATGCAAGACAGCATGCAAACAAGCTGATCATAAAAATACTTTTAGCATAGCTTTCAAGAATAAAAGCTCTGGAAAGATTTTTGGTGCTAAGAAATGTGAAAATGCAGAATACAAGGAAAATTGCTTTTCAAGGTTGCTGTTGAAAGAACAAAAAGTGCACCATAGTATTATTCATATACATCACTTTGACAGCAAATTAATTATTGTAGTTTTCCAAAATTTACCCATAGATAAAATGATAACCTGGGGGCAGGGGGAGTTTTGTGCATTACCAACACTATAGTACTTTTTTCAACTGAGAAAACAGTTAAAGATTTTGCTGAAAAGGACACCTTTTTCTATGTGGGCACTGATGCTTCAAGCCACAGAAATATCAAAATGTTTTCCACAGTTATTCATTCCTACATGGATGAAAGAGGATTAATCCATCATCTGCTTGATTTTTGTGAAGAAAGTAATGAAACTGCAGTTGGAATATTTGAAAATATAAGAAGTGTACCAAAATCGATGCTTTGAGCTTCAGCTATGCCTTATTATTTGCAACTGATAATGCTAATATTAACTTCAGGTGACATCCTTTTCTCCGCAATCTAATTAGCAAATATTTTTTCCAGCTGTCTGGCCAGCTCATGAAATACATGCAATAGCAAACATGATACAGATATGTCATCCTTTAATCCTGAGGATTTAAATCCAGTAATTTCCTCATTCTCCAATGGAGTTTTGGAATTATAGGATATATTTTATTCTACAAAGCTTTGACTACATAAAAATGTTGTGGCATGTTTGTGTATGTTTTTTATAACTTGCAAGTAAAAGGATCTTAAATAATTTCTTAGTTTTTTTAGAAAGATGATTAAGATGGGGGTGAGGGACCCTTCAGTTTGGTTGGTTCTTTTATTTCTTTTCCAAATTATAATCTTGTATATGACACTTTTGTATCACCCCACATTTATTGAAAGTGAATTCCCAGAACAAAAACCCAATTAAATAGTCTTGGGTCCTAAATGCAAATCTGCTCTAAAAACAAATCAAGGCAAACAGAAAAAGACAGAAAGGACTTGCCTTCAGGTCACCATCCATCAAAAAAAGCCAAATTCACATTTTGATTTCAGAAAACAAAACCACCATAACCTGATTCACCTGCTCTGTCTGAAAAGGGGCCATCTTTTCAGTAAGCTGTATTAACTAAGGGGTGAATCTTGATAAAGGCTAGATGTGGATTATTTATATTAGGAATCATGTATAGAAAGGGGGCTGAGAGTACATGCTGGATTTCAAAAATCCTGTTCTAGGAAATGCTCTGATACTCTAACATAAAGACTGACAACATGTACCATTTCAAAATTAATATGGGGCTTATGATATGAAATGGATACTGGAGGAGCAAAAATGTACATCTGAGAGAAAAATACATATCCCCTGAAATAAAATGCTCGTATTTTTTCTTTGGTATCCCCTAATTCCATGCAAAGAAGGTGGCCAGCCTCCACAATGGTTTTTCTTCTCAAGGATTTTTAGAATATTACTCTAGATTTCTTTTTATTAGGAACTAGTTCCGCTGTAAGAAGGATAACGGACCTCATGCAGATAATTACAGCCTGCTCTAAAACATAAACTCTTTTTTAAGGCAAGATTGTAATTTCAAAAATAAATATTAAAAAGTCACTATATTCCCATGTCTTCTAAAAACTCAACTATCAGTTAGAACAATAAGCCTTTCCAGATCTTACTGTGTTGTAGAAAACCCTAATACTCTCCAGAACATCTCTCTCGAACATTTGGTCAGTATTTAACATTATGATCTTACTTGGGCAAGAACTGCCTTTTTTTTTTTTTCCCCTTTTAAGGAGTTTCTAGTGCAACGAGAATTTGCTTACAATTCCAGTTGAGAGAACTGCATATGTAAAAATATGGACTTAGTTGTACATTTTTTTTTTGCACTCAGGATTGGTCCACCTGCACACACATTTGTTTCAATTAAATGCATAGACAAATACAAGCAAAATGGTAATCCCACTGTTTTGATTAAATTGACAAACTAACCATATTTACCCTGCAAAATGCTCATCTATTTTCTTTATTAGACAAATGGTACCAAACTACTATCTAGACACATGCTAATTACAATATCTTAAGAAGGAAGTTATACTTGGATAACTTTTTTCTTTAATGAGTCAAACCAAATTTAAATATGTTTGGATTGTTCAGTGGGAGTAGGAGGGACACAGTCTTAAAGGGAGGATGACAAGAGATAGGCATCACATTAAAAAGGTGCATTGCCAATAAATTTTTGCATCATAACTCCATTAATAAATTTCTTGTTACCACACTTTCTGCCACCTTATTTCATAGTTCCACTTTTAGAAAATATCCTTCCTTGGTCATATAAAACAGTTATTCACAGTAGTCCCACAGTGGTGCTAATAAATTTTTCAATAAGCACTGACTTCTCAGCAAGTAAGAAGCCCACAATACGGGCTCTGATTCAGCAAGCAACTTTATCACACACCTCCATGTTCAAAATTGAGTTTTAGTTATTCAATTATTAATGCATCTGGTGAAAACATGGAGGTGACTGCTAAGGGGTTTGCAAAGATTTTCTGTAGAAATTTTTTTGATAATATGAGCAGATGGCTTATATGGCATCTCGTACTCCTTGTGGACTTTAATAACTGCTTTTATAGATTCTTGTTTTCTTTAAGTAGCACAGAAATAGCCCAGTAAAATTGCCATGGTTTTATTTCTCTATGTTCATGCATTTTTTTAATATCCACTTTAAAATTTCTTTTAACAGGAATGAAATTAGGGTCCATTATTTGTCAGGTGTTTCTGATGACTACATAAGATGTCCTCATACTTATTTGATTCATTGAATGAAAGAACTGGAACATAATAATCTAATTTTAACTTATTTCTTAGGAAATCCTGGTAAACAAACAAGCTAGAATTCAAGAGTTTTCCTCTCTGTTCTTTCAGGAATACCCAAGAGCTTGATCACTTGCCTTAATCTCTTGTTATCTCAGGTTTCTTATCCTGCAGATGAATGATCTTCAGGGACCGCAGCTCTTTTATTATTGCACAGGTGTTATTACTATGCGTTACTGCCCAGTGTCATAGGATGATTTACTTTAGCAGTTAGCATGCAAGAAAAAAATGTATAGTTTTCTTTTTTTTCACAACAAAATTGAAACTTTGGGTTACTTTCCATAATTCATATCACCATACAATCCTTTCCTTTCGATGATATCAGGATTAATGCTAGTACCAATGCTATTCTGTTTGTCTGAAGTAGCTCACTTCAGGTTTTTTTTTTCTGTAACTGAGCTGTTCTAAATTCATGAACCCCTTTTTGACGTCAAAAAGCTATGCAAGGTGTGTTGGAGTGCTCCCCAACCCTGTTTAAGGGAAATCCTTGCTAAACTGCTTCTGAGCAGATTAGAAGAGAGAAGGTTGAGAGCTCTAAGTTAAGCTCTTGACTGGGCATCACATCTCCCCATAATTATTATCTCTTTGTATTTTAGAGGGAAAAATCCATACACTCATTTAGTAAAGTTTTGAAAAATATCATGTCTGATAAAATATCAAAGTGCAGTATTTCTGACTTAAGCTCACAATATATCAGAAGAGAGCACAAATCTTTAATTTATTGAGAACTTTGCACTCAGCCACACTGAATGTGTACTCTGTTTCTTCTCAGCTCTAGGCATTATTAACACAGAGAACAAATGGGAGAAGGAAGATAAAGGCCTCAGAGAAAGCAAATAAATGTAGGTTAATATGAAAAACTGGACTGATGGATGAGGAAATCTTATACTTAATCAGAAATGGCAAATAATAAATGAAATTAATTTTTAAAACTTCAATCAAAATCAGAGGGGGCTTTTTAGGTTTGTTTCTGTATTTTAAAAAGTGTAAACAATGTGATACACAAAAAATATTTCAGTCAAATTTGAAAACAAGTATAGAATAAAAAAATGTTGGGTTTAAAATAATTTAAAACAAATTAAAAAGCAAAGTTTACAAGAAATACTACACAAGCTGAAAGATGGTTTATCACAGTGAATGAGGAAAATAGAAAATAGAAGGGTGAGATATAATGTAAAATCAACAGATATTTATAAATAAAAGATGACAAAGTTCAAACTGTGGAAAAAGGTGCCGTAAGAATTTGACTAAGAAGACAGTATTAGCAATAAAAAATATTTTTTTTAATTTAAAGAGGAAACTATTTATGTAAATAAGGATATTTATAAGGCTATTTATGTAACAAGGAAACTAAAGATGGAAATAATAATGTGTCGTGGTTTAGCCCCAGTCAGCAACCAAGCACCATGCAGCCGCTTGCTCACTCCCCCCTGGTGGGACGGGGGAGAGAATCGGAAGAGTAAAAGTGAGGCACCTCATGGGTTGAGATAAAGACAGTTTAATAGGGAAAGCAAAAGCTGCACACAGAAACAAAGCAAAACAAGGAATTAATTCACTACTTCCCATGGGCAGGCAGATGTTCAGCCGTCTCCAGGAAAGCAGGGCTCCATCACGCATAACAGTTACTTGGGAAGACAACCACCATCACTCCCTATGTATGTATGTATGTATGTATGTATGTATGTCCGTCCGTCCGTCCGTCCGTCCGTCCGTCCGTCCGTCCGTCCGTCCGTCCGTCCGTCCGTCCGTCCGTCCCCTCCCCCCCTTCCTTCTTCTTCCCCCAGCTTTATATACTGAGCATGACGTCATATGGTATGGAATATCCCATTGGTCAGTTTGGGTCAGCTGTCCTGGCTGTGTCCCCTCCCAGCTTCTTGTGCACCTGGCAGAGCACGGGGAGCTGAAAAAGTCCTTGACCAGTGTAAGCGCTACTTAGCAACAACTAAAACATCTCCGCATTATCACCACTGTTTCCAGCAAAACTCCAAAACTTAGCCCCATACTAGCTACTACGAAAAAATGTATCCCAGCTGAAACGAGGACATAATGCAAAGTTTACTAATCAGTATGTACTACTACACCACACTTGACACAGGATACGAGTCTCCTGTAGCTTGCAGACAGATGACTTGGGAACCAAAACTTGTATATAAACCTAAAGCACGTAAGGAGCGAATGCCACAATTATATATAAATCACATAATTCATTATTAAATTGAACTAAATATAGCGGCTAGTGTTGACAGTACCATTGTTCATTTTGGAGGCCGCTCTATTTTATAAAGGACTATGATCTTGTAAGTGAGCGTATCCCTCCAATGCATATGTATCTACACACATTCTTCTTCTCCAGTGGGCAAGATGCTGTGACAGCCAACTTTTCCATATAAAACAAGAACCAAATTAAAATTGAACATGCAAATTAATTTCCAAACTTTTGTTTCTCCTTGAAATATTTTCTTTTCTATGAGCATTTCTATTCAACTTTTCTCAGCAAAGCTTCTTTTGTATCAAAACCTATTTTTCTTTTGAACTAGCAATAGATGCGAGTTGCAGCATGGCAAATTCCAATTAGCTATTAGGAAAAATAATTTGACAAGAAGGGTGGTCAAACATTGGAATAGGTTGCCCAGAGAGGCTGTGGGATCTCCATTTTTCGAGACTTGACTCACAACCCTGGGTAACCTGACCAAACTCTGGAGTTGGCTCTAACTTCAAAGCTGGCCCTGCTTTCAGTGAGGAATTGGACCAGATAACCTCCAAAATTCCCCTCCATGCTAAATTATTTGGTGATTCTGTGAACTAAGGCTGGGGTTCCTTTCATCTGACTATATGTATGTTTCTAAGACTGTCTTGATGATTATCCTATGGAGAAAGACGAGCACTTACAGGAGCAAATTCAACTCAGCACCTTAGTAAATTTTCTTAGACTGGGATACTTATTGTTCATGCTTTTGTCTCTCCATGAATTTCAAGAAAAAAAGATTACCATCTTAGACTCGATGTATAACTTCTACATAATCTCAGGTGAGATGGATTCCAATTTGAGGAACATTTTTTTGATCAGTTGCAGCTATGTGTTTATACTGAGTTTAACAGATAAACCTAACAGAAAGATAACATAATACAGTGACTTAACACTGCTTGCTGCCACATATACCATAACCAACAGTCTCCAGATCTGCCATTTCAAAAGCACATTTTCTATCTGTGTAACAGATGCATCTGAGTCGCATTTTCTTTTTGAATGGGGCACTATTTCAGTTTGAAAGATCAGCCTCCAGCATGTAGGTTGGAACAGCTCTTGTATCATACTGCATGGATAACAGATTTAGATTTATTTTTTTTTTAAACATAATCTGGATACTTTTGCCTAGAGTTAGCCAAGTCTATATTTTTCTAAAAGCAATTCTAATAGAGGGCAATACTCTTGATGAACTGTCCTGTCATAATTTACAGGCATGCCCAGAGAGCCATAGGCACAGAGCATTCCTATATTCTATGTGAGCTATCAACAAGCCCTGAGGTCACAGATTACAGAAACATTTAATAAAGGCATATAAAAGGTGATCAAAAATAGTGCAGATGATCCCATGTTGTAAGATTTTGCAAGCCATCAGCAATACAAAATAATTGCAGGAAATTTGCTGGGCAAAGGTTATAAAAAATAATCAACTCTTAGTGAATGTAGCTGCAAAGACTTGGTTGCTACTTCTGTTAACTGTAGTATCAGGTACAAGCAAAGTGACATGCTAAAAATTCCTTTATTCATTAATTGTATTTTCCAATAACAGATTTTAAATACAATTTTATTAAGAGTGAGAGTAACATCAAGAAAAAGGGAACTTCTACCACAGTGCCTTGCCTGTCTTATCTGATTGGGTCTCCCCACAATAGGGCAGGCAAATAATTCAGCTGCTGTATTGTCTCAGCTTTGCAACAAAAGCTGATAATACATTTTAGTATTAAGAATGCTACCACATTATGTCCACGTTTTAGCAATTTCTTTACTGTAAAACCTGAATCTGGTGATCAAATCCACCTGAAATTTTGCACTACAGTAATTATAATATAAGGTTATAATTTAAATAATTTTATCAACAATGACTACTATAATCTATTCACAAACCTGGAACACAGGTTAGAACTTCCACCCTTCCAGAGGAGAAGTTTAAATGAGATGGTAAAGTGAAAATCTCTATATATACAAACACACATGACAAACTTGTTCCTGACTGGAAAATTTCTGAAGCAAAGCAATTTTGTAAGTAACTGCCAATTTCTTGAAATTAAAGCACTTTGCAAAAAGCACCAGTTTTAATTACACTTCATGCATTTTGTCCAGCCAGCTATGGCACATGCAATTACAGTCCAATGGAAACTGTCATTCTTCCCTATCAACTCATTTAGCTAGGATGTCAACATCCCCATCTGCAAGTCAGTCTAGGTATAGGACAGCCCCAACATCCTGCCATTTCCCTAGGTTTCTCAAGCTCAAAGGAATTCTTGCTTTTCTTCCAGACCTCCAGGTTAGATGCAGCTTGCTGGATTTCTCCTCCTCAGATCAATATGATCCTTGTTCCTGGGACTAGTAGCCTCCAGTTTGAAAGATCCGGCAGATGTCTGAAAGAACCCTTCACACTGTAATTGCCATATATTATTTCATCTAAGAGAGTACAGCATTGTCATGGTTTTAGCTGGGATAGAGTTAATTTTATTCACTCTAGCTGGCATAGTGCTGTGCTTTGAACTTAGTATGAAAACAATGTTGATAACACACAGATGTTTTGGCTGTTGCTGGGTAGCGCTTGTACTAGTCAAGGACTTTTCTAGCTTCCCATGCTCTGCTGGGTGCACAAGAAGCTGGGAGGGGAGGGGGCACAGCCAAGAGAGGGGATTCAAATTGGTCAAAGGGATATTCCATATCATGTAATGCCCAATGTGGGGCCCGAAGGGTTGAGATAATAACAGTTGCTAGTCACAGCATAGACTCTGTTCTCAATATTAGTTTATCCAATCTGCACCATGCTCTTGTATTTGCTGTGTCTGTTAAAGATCGGTGTTGGTTTTTGTGGTCTGCTGTGCTCTGCAGTGATTAGAGATGTTTTGCCTAGGAGATTTGTTATTAAAACATTGGCCTTGAGTTTTATTTGGTATTTGAAGATTATACTGAAGCCGTTACTGTACATCGGGTACCACATCATGGAGACAATAAGCAATTAGACCTCCTCCTCTGAGAGGCTTTTTATGGAGGAAATACAGAATGGCACCTTATCTACCATCTTATATAATGTCTCCTCCTTCATTACAACAACTTTTCAGTATCTTGAACATCCTTGGGTAGTTTAAATACATCTGCTGGTATTGCTTTGGCAGATGGTTTCAGCTCTAAGGTTAATAAGCAAGTTAAGAATATCATCTAGAGATCTGCCCCAAGGCTCCATAGCTATGGGTGGCAGGGTATGTGGGATAGAAAGGGCAAATGGCTAAGACGGTGGGCACCCCCAGTGTTGTGGGACTTCACCCCTGAACAAGTGCAGAATCCTGAAAGATTTGCAGAATATTTGGAGGAAGTATGTTGTCAACCTGGCAATTCCAGAGAGATACAAATCACTGCAATGTGCTGGGGCCTGGCCCATGCCTATTGAGCCCTGTTTAACACTATTCAGTACCCTCAAGGGGAAGGGAAGGCCTCTGGATCTAAAAAGGCAAGGACAAGGAAGGTAACAAACACTGTGGCCACTCAAACCCCCATGACAGACACTGCAGCTACTCAAACCCCGGTGACAAGCGTTGCAGCTGAACCAGAGGATCACCCCATGCCTGTATCAATCGCCCCTATACACAAAAAGAAATCCTGGAAGAAAAAGTCAACTCATTTAGAAAGAGATGATGGAAAAGCAGGGCCATCACAAGAAGAGGAGGAGGAAGAAGAAGAACTCGTAAAAGAAATGGAAACTACCTGACACCTATCCTTGAGTGAGCTGTGAGATATGCGAAAAGATTTGGGCCATCATTCAGGTGAGCACATTGTCACCTGACTCCTCCGATGCTGGGATAATGGGGCCGGTAGTCTGGAGTTAGAGGGGAAGGAAGCCAAACAACTGGGATCCCTTTCTGGGGAAGGGGGAATTGACAAAGCAATTGGAAAAGGGAGACAAGGTCTCAGCCTCTGGAGGCAACTCCTGTCAGGTGTGAAAGGTACCCCTTCAAGGAAGATACTGTGTTTCTCCTAGGAAAATGGATGACTATGGAGAAAGGTATCCAGTACCTGAGGGACCTAGCCGTGCTTGAGGTGATTTACAGTGACCTAGACGATCAAAAGATCCAGATGAAGCCCAGTGCACATGACCCATGTGGCAGAAGTTTGTACCGAGTGCACCATTGATGCATGGGAACTCATTGGCAGTAATGTCCTGGAAAGATGATGAGGCACCAACGGTGGCGGAGTTGATTGATAAACTCCGGGATTACAAAGCAAATATCTCTTCCTCCCTCATCTCTTTTGTTAAATGACAAAACCCATTTCTGTTTCTAACTTTGCTTTGACTGTTCAAGAGAGTGGGGGAGAGACTGAAGAAATTTCAGTTTCATTACCTAGGTGTCATGGTTTTAGCTGGGATAGAGATAATTTTCTTCACTGCAGCTGGCATAGTGCTGTGCTTTGGACTTAGTATGAAAACAATGTTGAGCTAACACACAGATGTTTTAGTTGTTGCTGGGTAGTGCTTGTACTAGTCAAGGACTTTTCTAGCTTCCCATGCTCTGGCGGGTGCACAAGAGGCCGGGAGGGGAGGGGGCACAGCTAAGAGAGTGGATCCAAACTGGCCAAAGGGATATGCCATATCATCTAACATCATGCCCAGTATGTTAACTGGGAGGAGCTGGCCAGGGGAGGAAGGCAGCAATCGCGGCTTGGGGATGGGCAGCGTCGGTCAGTGGGTGGTGAGTGGTTGTATCGTTTGTGTTTCTGGTTTTTTTTCCTTTTTCCCTTTCCCTTTTTGTTATATTATCATTATTATTATTATCACAATCATTATTGTCATTATTATTTTATTTTAATTATTAAACTGTTCTTATCTCAACCCACAAGGGGTTTTTTTTGTGCTTTTGCTCTTCCGATTTTCTCCCCTGTACCATGGAGTGGGGGGAGTGAGCGAGCAGCTGCGTGGTGTTTAGTTGCTGACTGGGGCTGAACCATGACAACTTTGTGCAAAAGTATGTCCTAAACTATGAGAAATTTATATGAATAAAGATTAATAAATTTTACAATATAGAAAGAGTTACATGCAAATAGAGAAGAGAAATAAAAAAATTATATACTTGTTTTCATAATGCAGCCTTCAGCCTTGCAAACACTAGTATTTCTGCCCCCATTGTGCTCTAATTTCTGGATTGCCAAATGACCTCTGCAAACAAAATTTGCAGTGAAGGGAACAAGACCCTGCCCCTCTTTTATGAAACCAGAGGCAGATCTCCAATTTTGTTTAATGAGCTTGATTCTACATTAAGTTTTCTTTAGGGTGCAAGGGTGAAAGAAAGCTATTGGTCTTTATTATATGTGGAAATTACAACAGGGTTCCTTTAACTTACAGATCTGATGTCAAGTTTCTATGGGCTTAAATCCAAGAGGGACTGAAGTGTAATGCTATGAAGAAGGTCCTGAAACATATATGATGCAGCTGGCAGCAAATGAAGAGTGAATGCTGGCAGACATGTCCTAAGTATCACAGGTTAGATAACTGTTCCTGCAACAAAACCCTCTGCAGAAAGGGAACTGCTACAAAAGAAAGAATTTCCCAACTGAGGAACCCTGTGTTCTTTAAAGTCATCATTAATTTCTGTCTCAAAGATTAACCTAAAGCCCCAACAATAAGTTTATTTTACTTCAAAATGAGTGAATACAGTCACCAGTACTTCCACCTCAAGGATCCTGGCCATTTGCTTTGACTTACCCGCTTATGAAGACGTTCTGCTTCCTCCTGATATGCAGCAAGCTGTTGCTTCCATTGTTTTACATTGGCAGTGGACTCCAGCAGGGCTGCTGTGAGTTTAGCATTATTACCCTTGAGCGTGGCCAGTTCTGCCTCCCAATGCTTGCTGATTGTCGAACTGCACAGACAGAATGAAAATGGTCAGAGCCCTCAAATCTCTTCTTTCTCTTTTTTTTTTTAAATCTTAAAATGACTTATAATTTTTTTTTCAAAATAACCAGTAAAAATAGAATTATGAAAAAAATCCTATGACTGAATGTTCAATGAGAATCCAAGTGCTCAAATCATCAAAATTTTAAATTAAAAAAATATTAATCAACAGATTTTTTTAATATAGATATATCATCATTGGAAAAAAACCTCTACCCTCCCAGTTCAACAGGGTACTTCTTTTTAATAAAATGCTAAGGAAATCCATATCAGCTTCCCAAAAGCAACAGTGTGTAATTCTAAAATATGTATATGATTACTCACCATTTTAATATATATATATTGAGAGTGCTTTTTTAATCTACTACTTTATGAAATATATTGCAAAAAAATTTGTCACTAGCTTGATTAGAGAGCTGATGTAGTGCTTTAGACCCACAGTTTAATTGTCTTAATGCAAATCTTCTATGCCTGAGATATACTTTCTTTATTAAATACCATATTTAATTTCTACTTAAAATACAGAAGTCTTGAATTTCAGCACCGTAATACTGTTAATGTGCCTTTCTTCAGTAATATCAGTAAATAGACCAAAGATCAAGGAGCATAGAGGTATTATTGCTTTACTGCAAAGAGGAAGCTGATAGTGGGGTCTCTTGAAGTAGCCTATTCTCTGAGGAAACACAGGGCTTTGTTGGCATTTGTTTGCCAACAAATAATTTGTTTGCCATTTGTATCCTTGTACTCAGTATGCAAGGGAAAAACATCTCAGACACACCTGTGAATGTATTAGTATGCAATTAGTTCATTAATGTTTACTTTTATAATGTCAACAGCATGTGAGGTGCACACCTATATGGAAAATACATATAGACAATAATTCATTTTGTTTAATTAGCTTACTGTTAAAGGCATAATCGAAAATCAATGATCTGTAACTCTGGCCAAAATTATTTTGTATATATGTTTATGGTTAATTACAAGTAATTAGTATAATATAATTATTTATTATAAGAAATATATTTTAGAATCATAGAATCATTAAGGTTGGAAAAGACCTCTAGGATCATCAAGTCCAACCGTCAACCCAACAATACCATGACTCCTAAACCATGCCCTCAAGTGCCACGCCTACATCTCTTTTATATACCTCCAGGGATGGCGACTCCACCACCTCTCTGGGCAGCCTGTTCCAATGCCTGACCACACTTTCAGTAAAGAAATTTTTCCTAATATCCAATCTAAACCTCCCAAGACACAGCTTGAAGCCGTTTCCTCTCCTTCTATTGCTAGTAACTTGGGAGAAGAGACCAACACCCACCTCACTACAACCTCCTCACAGGTAGTTGTAGAGAGAGATAAGGTCTCCCCTCAGCCTCCTCTTCTCCAGACTAAACAACCCCAGTTCCCTCAACCTCTCCTCATAAGACCTGCTCTCCAGACCCTTCACCAGCTTTGTTGCCCTTCTCTGGACACATTCCAGCAACTCAATGTCCTTCTTGTAGTGAGGGGCCCAAAACTGAACACAGTATTCAAGGTGTGGCCTCACCAGTGCCGAGTACAGGGGCACGATCACTTCCCTAGTCCTGCTGGCCACACTATTCCTGATACAAGCCAGGATGCTGTTGGCCTTCTTGGCCACCTGGGCACACTGCTGGCTCATATTCATCTGGCTGTCAATGAACACCACCACGCCCTTTTCCGCCGGGCAGCTTTCCAGCCACTCTTCCCCAAGCCTCTAGCGTTGCATGGGGTTGTTGTGACCCAAGTGCAGGACCCGGCACTTGGCCTTGTTAAACCTCATACAACTGACCTTGGCCCATCAATTCAGCCTCTCCAGGTCCCTCTGCAGAGCCTTCCTACCCTCAAGCAGATCAACACTCCCACCCAGCTTGGTGCCATCTGCAAACTTACTGAGGGTACACTCGATCCCCTCATCTAGGTCATTGATAAAGATATTAAACAGAACTGGCCCCAACACTGAGCCCTGGGGAACCCTGCTTGTGACTGGCCGCCAACTGGATTTAGCTCCATGTTTTATCTTTTATGTTTTTTAATATTGGATTTGCTCCTTGAAATGAATTAATTTTAAAATTGCATTTCTTACTCTATTGTAGTTATGGTTTTAAAGACCTACAGTTGTTACTCAAGAGCACATAAATTCTTTTCTTCAGGTGTCACTGTGATCTGCACTGCAGATGTATGTTGAGCAGTGCTGTCTTGGGATAGCAGAAATGAGGAGGAATTCAGCTGAGTAGAGACCGGAGCACTTTCACTACAAAATTTGGCATCTGGTATAGTAACTAAACCATAGGACTTAACAAATATGAAGAGAGCAGAGTCCCTATAGCTGCTGCACAGATTATAAATAATGGCATGCATTGGAAGCAGACCAAGAATCTGGCAGAGTGAGCGTTACCAATGTCAATCAGCTGGTAACAATACATTAGCTGTGCTGGCAGCAAGGAGTGATCCTTTCTGACAGCCTTGCTGGTTAGCCTTACAGAGCAGGTCTTCATGCTTAAGGAAACAAAGGGGGATTGTGAATGATTTATTCTGTTACAGTAGTATCTGAGAGCTCTAGGGTAGCAGCGTACCTTCTCCACTTTGGAAGTGTAAGGCAAGCATTTGGGTTTATGTAAAACTGGCAAATTTGGGAAGGAATTCTGCACAAGGTCCTTATGAAATCCTCCACAGAAAATAAAGCCACAAAAGTGTTCTTCTACAGTGGCCTTAACAGTCCTGGCTGCAATAATGAAAACTTGAAAATGGTGCTGTGAGAATAAGATGGTAAACTTTAATGGGTTAAAGGGTGCCTTAAGATAGCTCCATAAGCTTCCAATAATGCTGAGGTCCCAGGCTGGAAGGGCAAGATCTCTGCAGCGGCCTATGCTTGCTATTGCTTACACTGGAATGATGTGACTGTCCTCTTAGATGGAGGTGATGACTCTGTTGGCACAGAGGATGAGTACAGCATCCCTCAAGGTATTCCTAAAAGCTCCCAAGAAGCCTCCTCTCTCATTCATGCTGAGAATGAGAGTTAAGCTCCTCACTTCATGGCCTGATTTAGAAGAAATTTTAAACAGGCATTTGGGGAATTTCACCCTTTTTCAGAAATTTCAAAGGCATTTGCTGTGATCATCTATTAAATGTGAAAAATTGCATCATGACAGAAAGGATTTAAACATGATGGTTTTAGAGTTTGTCCTGCTGCTAGTCCAAAGTACCATATGCCCTAGTGTCATGGTTTAGCCCCAGTCAGCAACTAAACACCATGCAGCTGCTTGCTCCCTCCCCTCACCCCTGTGGGATGGGGGAGGGAATCAGAGGAACAAAAGCAAGAAAACTTGTGGGTTGAGATAAGAACAGTTTAAGAATTAAAATAAAATAATAATAGTAATAATGGTAATGATAATAATAATGATGATGATAATATAATAAAAAGGAAAATAACAAGAGAGAGAAATGAAGCCCGGGGAAAAAAAAGGAAAAACAACAAAAAAAACCCACAGGCAATGCAACTGCTCACCATCCACTGACCAATGCTGCTGGTCCCCGAGCCGCGATCGCTGCCTGCCCCCGGCCAGCTCCCCCCAGTTAATATACTAGGCATGATGTCATATGATATGGAATATCCCTTTGGCCAGTTTGGATGCACTCTCTTAGCTGTGCCCCCTCCCGGCTTCTTGTGCACCTGGCAGAACATGGGAAGCTAGAAAAGTCCTTGACTAGTACAACCACTACTTAGCAACAACTAAAACATCGGTGTGTTATCAACACTCTTTTCATACTAAGTCCAAAGCACAGCACTATGCCAGCTGCAGTGAAGAAAATTATCTCTATCCCAGCTAAAACCATGACACCTAGGTAATGAAACTGAAATTTCTTCAGTCTCTCCCCCACTCTCTTGAACAGTCAAAGCAAAGTTAGAAACAGAAATGGGTTTTGTCATTTAATTATACCTAATTAGGAGTCCTGAAGTAAGTGGGAAGCTGAAGAGCGAGCAGTGGAACATATAGCTATCTGGTCCTCTTCCATTCCAGGAAGAGGCAAGAAAGAAGTGTGTTGAGTTGTTCTGCCATTTTAGTCTTCATACAAAGCTGCCTGCTTGTACAGGCCCCATTCAGCCACTCAGACTCTGAACTTATGTGCATGAGGGACAGTCATCTACATTATAAATAATTTAAGTAAAAGACCAGCAAGAGACAGAAAGCTATGGTAAGAATGAAAGCTTTTGTAAGAAGGAAACTTAAGAAACAAAACAAAAATACCTCTTTACAGCTACTATTTATTGTCTTTTTATTTGTAGTTGCGATTAACTGGACACATGCAAAAGGAAATCTTATTTGATAAATTGGAATTTATTAAAAAAGGGTAAGTCCTCTCAGAGCTATAATCAAGACACAATTACTAGGAAATTGCTCTGAGTTACATATTTTGAATGAGGCCAATGAAAAACTAATTAATATTCAAAGAGATCCTTATCCTTAATCAGAGTATTCAAAAGAATTTTTAGCAAAGGAAGATAGCTCCCCTGGGGAGAGGAGTAGAAACGTTAATGGAGCATGAAAGAGCTGTTCTCCCCTTTGGGATAAGGAATATCTACATGATCTCAGTCGAGTTACATCAGCATAAAACCAGGGAAACATAGCTGTGAATCAGCTCTTTAGATTAGAATAATGTGAACAGCTTAAATGACAAATTTGGTCATAGCAAAAAAGATGGAGGCCCTTGAAGCACATTGTATTTAAAGTGCGGTGACTAATAACAAAGCCGAACACACCTACTGGAAAGTGAGAAAGGCAGCTGAATGGCTGAAATCAGCAGGTGAGAGCATGACTTTTCTGATTCTATTGTTTTCTACAAATGTTGAAGGCTTATCCCACTCCAGGATGTATTGTTTTGTTTTGCACACCCCTTTGCTCAACTCAGAGCTACAATGTGCTTGAACACCCAATTCCTATGTCAGTGTAGAAGATAAGAAATGCAGAAGCTTTTTCTGCAAATTTTGGAAGAGGGGTGCTTATGGAGCTATTACAGATTCCTCTTTCAAGGTGTTTCATATATGATCTTTCATTTGCATTTAGCCTTTCAGTTTGACCATGCTCTCAGATTCTGAATCACCCAAAGCACACATGCAGCCTGTGGACAGAAGAGTTGGCTATCCAGTTCTGTTACAGACAGTCCTGTTATTAGGCATCTCTTGTTCTATGCTTTGATCATCAGCTCACTGGGGCAGGGTCCAAATCTTTGCAGACTTGACAGATGAAGCTGACCAAAGAGGTTGAGTAATGGTACAGACTCTTTCCACTATATGGCAGACCACTATGCAATGCAAATAAGTAGCTATATTCTATTTAGATCTACCACCTAAATTCATGTTCTGTATTTTATAATATAGCCTTAATTCATCACAGGGCCCATAGAAACCACCACAACACAAACAGAGACCACCTTTCAATATGAAAGGTTATCACTGAGGAATAGGCTGGAAATTAAATTCTTTTTAAGGAAGGAAAATTCCACAGAAATATTCTCTATGGTAACCCAGCATGGTACTCCTGCAGAAGATAACAAAGCCAGAGAAAAAAAAATGCCTAAGTATGGTGGTGTTTGCTGCTTATTGAAACACTAAGAGCTCTTGAAAGGCACTCCATGGGATGCAGAAGATTGGGTATTAACACAAAATTAATGCTTCAGCTACAGTCCTTATCAATCAGGGATTTAGATCCCAGTCCTGACCCAAGTTAAAGTGGGGAACAAAGAGAAGAGTCACTCTTCTCTACAACAAACAATGAAGTTTCCAAGCTTCTTGTATTGTCCGCTAGTATATGCTGGATGTGTTTACATAGGTGACATTTAAACTCTGTTTCTCATTAAAATGACAGTTAACAACAGTTTTATGCATGTCTTTTATACACTGTATCACACTGCAAATGACCTGTATTTAACCTGAATCATCACAGTAGCACTAAGAAAAAGCCTGATTTCTCTGAAGAGACTCAACTTTTATTTTAATTCTACTCTTTTAAAAAGAGCTCATTTTTGTCTTGTCATTTAATTTTATATAGTAAAGAGACAGTAGGTTATCTCTCTTCATGAAGGCCATATAGCATAAACCAAAACTGATAACTCTGTCTTATAACTTCTAGCTCTTTGCAAGAGCAAGCATAGCTAATTAATTTCTAGCCATACAGTTACTTAGAGTCAATAGCCTATATATAAAGCCCAAACTAAACCATCTATGGAGCTGTCAGAAATGCTTTGAAAAACAAACAGCAAGTTGCATGAACTATGTGATCACAGTAAACCATATATTGACTGCATAGGTTTGAACAAAACAACTTGCTAGTGAGTTGTGACATTTATCAGTGGATACTGCCACTTGGTTTTTTTCTCTCTCAGCTTTTTAAGAGAATGGAAGTAATAAATTTGCCTTGTTTAAATGAAATCTGAATCCAAGACTAAATTTCTTGCACTATGTTGATCCTAGAGTCAAATTTACTAAAAGGAGGTTAAATGGATGGAAAAAAGAGAAATTTGATACATGGGAATTCTCTGATACTCTCTATGAACTACAGATTAACACTCAGAGGAAACAGTTCCTATGTAAGTTTCTCTTTCTTCCCTACTGTAAAAATCACTAGTTTTTCTTTAAGAAATAAACCAAACATGGCACCATCCCTTAATTCACTGGTGGTTGCTAGTTCTTATTTACGTAGTCTAGACTTGTGGGATCTAAGTGATCTTAGGTTTCCTTCAGCTTCTTTTCAGAATAATGCATAGGGCAGATGATTTGCGGTTGAACTCGACAGTCTTAAAGGTCTTTCCCAACCTAAATGATTCTATGATTTGGCTCATAAGTCAGCTGGAAGTTAAAAAAATTAACAACTTATAGACCAGTTCTTCCCAATTCAACACTTAATTGAAGCAACAGTTTCAAAGAAGAATATAAAGCTTTGCTCCCCACTTCTCTTCCCTCCAGTTTACAGAACTCATCACAGACCCAATAGGCATGCCAAGAGTATGAAACTGCATGTGAGTTTTGCTAGTTGTGATTTCACAGACAGCAGAACAGATGCTAAGCTCCCATCCTTTCATGAGGCTATGCCTATGTGCCATGGCACCGTTAGAGCACATTTGTTTTCTAACATTGCGAGCTCTATTACACTTTCCCTGGTAAGGCACCTAGACTAGGAAAAGGGTAGGGCAAACAGCATGATGTGAAGATGTTTAAAAACCAGCTTTCCTGAGCTGAATGCTAAGCCCAGCACAAATGATTCCTAAAGTGTTAAAGTAAAATTAAACAAGAATACTATAATCTCTGGAGAGTACAGAAAGAAGGTGCTATACAATCAGTGTTGTAATGTAATTACATTAGTTATAAATTTCAGAGTATTTCCTAAATAAAGAGAACATGTTAAGTCTCAGTCATACGCAGTGATCAGATCACAATTTGTGTATGCAGGAAACTATTTTAGCTAGCCTCTTAAAATTCAGGCCAATTTAATCTGAATGTATTGCCTACATAAAAAAGCATTTGGCTTCAGACAGTGAACCCATATCTTATTCCTATACCTATTCTTACCATAGTGAAGGAAAAAAAAACCCTTTTATTTTTTTTTTCTTTAGCAAACTACAGAGTTGGATAACTTACTACAAGTATGAAGCTCAATTCAGTTTTAGGGTTTTGGTTTGGTTTGGTTTTTTTGTCTGAGCCATGTTGTTTAAATAAAATTACTTTCTAATTTCCAATGTGGTCACAGTCTTCCAGAAGAATGGTTTCCACTACTCTAGCTTTAATTTAGAAACAGAACCTTTTGCATTTCATGACAGGAAGACAGAACATCATTATATCGCAGTGCCACAGAGTAAAATCTGCAAAGGCAACAACCTTACAATTGATGTTCTTCAGAATGAATGGACCACTAGTAAAATTTCATTATTGTGTACCTGAGAAAACAGAGTCCTAGACATCCCAAACATTTTATTTCAGCACCTTCATCGAGCTCCAGCTTCCTTCATTTGCCAAATATCTTGAGAGCTGATAAAAAACCCAAACCTCTTATATTTTACTTCCTTACTGACAAAACTTGATGGCTGTTTGGTGTCACTATGAAATACTTTGAAGCTGCTTATGAATTGCCAGTTGTCCACATCTCACCAAATTGCTATTCAGCAGCTTGAATTTATCTCAGCAGAGCCCCCTGTTATATGATCAAAACACTGATCAACACAAACTTCTTTCTGTCTGTACTACAAAATCAGTGGCATCTACAGTGATATTAAAGGAACTCAAAAGATGTGACACTTTAGGTACAGAAAGCTCCCCTAAAGCATAAAGCTGATGTAAAATTACAGATGTTGGTCTCCATTTAACTGTATTCCCCATTTTATTCTTCAAGCTAACTCTTCCCTCAGAAAGAAAATATATTAGGTACTTCATATTTTTGACAGACAAAAATATTCCACTTCTGTGTTTATGTGTGCCTGTCCCTAACCTTTACCCATGTCTGCAGGAAGTAGGTCAATGCTATTGAACTTCCACTGCAAGGGGTCTGCCTACCACAATGCAACAGAAAATAATCAACATGACACAATTATTTTCAATAACACAGTTTCTGCAGGTGGAGCCTGAACATTATTTGTGCATTCAAGCACATTCTGAAATGGCTCACAATAAAGCAACTTTGGACTTTTACTTGATCAATGAGCGTTTACTCTAGTCTTCTGGGGGCTTATGCTATCTGGATAGGAACCATCACCTGGAAAGCGGGCTGAGTGAATGAAACAGCCCACCAGGGAGCCACAGCAGGGTGACAGCAATGCCGGGGAACGCGACACTGTGTTGCCTCCATAGAAAACAGGAAACACAACTCTGGATCATGTTGGCAGGAGGTACAATTTAAGGATGGACCTGGTAAAAAGAGCTTAGTGGATGAAATCCATCTTCCCCAGGTTTAGATGTTTAAAAGTTAAGACAAGTAAGTATCCTCAGATGGCACTTCATCTGACCCATCTTGGGTGCCTATCTAGGAAGAAATGCATTAAGCACAATGGAAACCCCTCAGGCGTAATTTTTTTGGTCCCAGTGTCACATGAATGTGGCAGAATTTGCCAGTTCTCCCCCAGAGGACTCAGGCCACAGCATTCTCCAAAGGAATTACTACCTTAACTAGGTTTACTTGTAAAGCCTACCTCTAAATAAGGGAGAGATCATCAACAATCTTAATTCATCTGACAAAAATGACACACTCCAAAGAGTATCATATTAGTAAGACAGCACGGATCTTTTGGATTAGACTTAAACCCAAGCTTTTTACTTCATGTGAAAATTAAGAGCTCCTGGTCCTTGGTCCTACATCTCTTGCAGGGATACAAAGTCAACCCTCAAAGCATACACAGCTACAACAGTTTATGAAATTCAGTCAGCTCTAATCCAGATAAATTCTGGAAAAAAAAATACAAAAAAAAAAAACCTTTGGTGAAAGTTATTTCTCGTATAAGGGTTTAAGTTAAATATGAAACAATCCTTTAAAAAATATATTAAGTTAGTACTTGTGCTATGTATTTTTAATAAAGTTTTCTAAACTGCTTTTCTGTTCTTTGTCAAACTTAAGTTTTAAAATATATGTTCTTTCAAGAAGTGGGCAGAGGTAATCCATTTGGCTGAATCCTATCAATAAACATATAAGATCAGCAAATGGCATCATCAAGATCACCATGATTTCTTTGCACCATGCAGACAACTGTATGTTGGCAATGAATGGGAGAAGTCAACAGACACAGTACAATTAATTCCTAAGCCAGGCTCCACATGTGCCTGGGAGTGAAAAATATTCCAGGGGACAGAAGTGTTCACTCAGCTCTATCCAATCATCCTTTCTGTGTAACTGCTGGAGGAGCCCATATCAGCTGCTCAAGGTACAGTTGCTAATTCTGAAGCTTTAACTATGGCATGAGAGGGGTAGCAAAGGAATAGGAGCTATAGCTACCTCCTAAACTCATGCTCTGTCTCTTCTTCCTTTTAACCCAAGCAGAATTTGGCACAGCAGCACATCTATCTCATACCTTCAACAGGAAGAGAATCCATAACTTAAATATTTCTTGCCAGCTATCATTGGCTCTGACTTCCATGGTCAATCCTCTAGGAGAAAGTTATCCAATTGATTAAAAATTTGCTAATTTGTACGTCCATATGGGCTTCGCTAATACAACCTGAGCACTTTGCAAATGGCAAAACACTCCTCCATGGATCTACATAGCATATTTTAGGTGAATCCACAATTAATAATTCACCAAGATTGAAAGTGGAAACACTCCATGACTTAAGAGGTTTGGCACCTTCTAACTCAGGTCAGATGTAATGTAGATTCCCTTGCTTCATATCTAATAATATCCTTATTAATGCCAGCAGGAATAAAATAAATTATTAATTCTTAAGATCAAATAACTGCAGAGGATGGTGATAGCCAGACTGATTTCTGCTTCCAGAGTGTCCCTCTTCTCCAAGGAGAGGGGGCAGTTAAGAAGGGAGTAATACAGAAAAGACTAAAAAGAATATAGAGATCCATCAATTGTTTCATCTCCAATGTGATTTGTTAAAGGATGAAAGTACATTTATTTATATTCTGCTTGGAAGTTTGAAAAAAAATTAGTTCTACAGTGTTTCAAGAACAGTAACTTTTTAGTCATTAACATTGTCACCATACTTGTATGCTTATCATTAGGCATTCCAGACAGCAGTGATACTGTAACCACACAGTATATAGATACCCAGTTATAAAATCTTCTATCTATATATACGTGCAGCTTCTCATATGAGAAGTCCATGTTTCTCATTATTCACCACTACACCAGGGACAACACAGAAGGCAAGTAACTTGTTGGTATCAATAAAAGGACTAAATTGGTATCAGTCAGATGCATTCAATGGAGCTTCAGCTTCACTAAAATGTACTTGGCTACAGACTTTTCTTTTTTTTCCTCATTTAAAAAAAAAATGTATTCCTCAAGTACTCCACTGGGTTTGGCCCTGCTGCCAAAAAAAGCTTAATATATATCCTTTCTCTTAAAGAGAATAAAGTGGACAGATGAGGTACAGCAACACAGATATCATTCAGAAGAGCAGGTGAGCAGGCAAAACAGACACTACACCCAGTGTAGGGTGCAGGGGCCAAGTGACTTTGAAACACAAAGTGCCTACATTTGAAAAGAACCACTAACTGAAAGGTTTGGGCTTTTCTTTTTGTTTTGCTGGAGGGTTTTTTTTTTTCTTTCAGGTGACTTAATTTTAGCTCCTGTATTCTCAGTGAAGCAGGAAATAATTCCTGATACAGAATCACAGAATGGTTTAGGATGGGAGGGACCTTCAAAGATCATCTAGTTCCAACCCCTCTTCCATGGGCAGGAACATTTTTCACTAGATCAGGTTGCTCAAAGCCCTATCCAACCTGACCTTAAACACTTCCACATCCACAACTTCTTTGGGTAACCTGTTCCAGTGTCTCATATCACACTCATAAAAAAAAAAATTGGGTGAAGTTGAGCAATTGAACAATTGGAGATATTTCTTCATTAAAAACACACACTTTAAAATCATTCAAGCATAGGTTTATGTGGGCTTTAAAAGAATAAAGCTGTATTTTTAAAGTATATCATTATGAGTTGTATACTGCTATGAGTTGTAACAGATTTTAATATACCAAAACTGACAAAAAGCCAAGTTTTCACTTGTTTTCTGAGATTTTTTTTTAAAGCTGTTTTTTAGCTTGTAGACTTTGAACTCAAAATCGTTCAGTAACAATTAATTTTCCTGTACTTCTAAGGAATATGACAGAGGTATTCTACCATGACTACAATCATGACTACTAAGTTACACAAGTTCATCCATGTTCTGTATACTGATTTTACAAAATAATGTAAAGTTGACAATAAGTGAACCTTGAGATGAGTAAAGTACACAAGAATCAAAATAAGATACTGATGCAGATTGTTCTGCAGCATACTTAAAAGTGATCAGAAGGCCACAAATCTTCAATTCTCTTTAATTTCCTTTCTCTAAAACTGTGTAAACTTTTCAATAATTTATATGTGGATGGGAATATGTACCCTGAAACCCAAGTCTAGACTGTTCTCCAGTTTCATAGAACCAGATTATGACTACAGAGTCCATTTAAAGACAGAAAATAATAAATGAACAAGTCTGGAGAAATTTCTGCAGCATTTGTCTAACAAAATAAGCGTAAGTGGACAAAGTCTTGCACTTGAAATGAAGCAGCTACATACCAGCTATGAGGAGCTTTTAATCTTCTAACATTATACTTTTGACTGGCTGTTGGGGCGTAATTTGAAGAGGTCCATTTTTGGAGAGGCAAAGCATGTGTGTGTGCAGATGGGTGCAAACTGTGTGATACTCTTACCTGCAGAACAGACTGCCATAGGAAATTCTTGTTATGAATAGTCAAAATTCCAGACTCTCAAGAAAGCCCCCCATCTCCTCATCAAGAATTAATCCCAAACTGAAGGTATGAGCATGAATTTTTCACATTATCTAGGTCGTGAGATACTTTCACACATCAACTTCCCTAACCAACCAGGATGAGACAGTGAAGTTTGAGCAATCAAGACTTTGTGAAAAATATGTTCATATTTGTTCTGCAAAGCATCTCCTCTGCCTTTGCTTTTCACAAAAGGCTTCTCTTTTCAAGGTCATGACTGTTAGAAGATTCACTCGAGACTCGGGGGATGAATAGCTATGTGGGTTTTTTTTTTCCTGGCAACTTCAGATTATCAGTTATTGGCTTTCTGTTTCTGTAGAAGATTTGTTTTTAAATGGGTGGCTGAAAAATATCTGTAAGTATGCACTGAGGCTTCCAATACAAACAAGGCATGACATTTGTACTTTCAAAGTATTAAGTCTTTCCACAGATTATTTTAAGATATAAAAAACAATTCCACAAAGTGGCTATTTCCTCTCAAAAATTTTCACTGTGCTTTTACTGGAGAACAGTGCATTGAGACCTGTAGCATTTCTTTGGTGTCTGTTCTCTTTGATCCTAATGACACTTCTCAGTTTTGAAAAAAATGTGCAAGAGGTTTCTGTTATAGTTGGAAATGCTGACCTAACTTCAGCAAAATTTACCCAGAGAGATCTCTGGTGTATTAAAGACAACACACCTTGGACTCCTTCATGGTGTCTGGGGAAAGTTCAGTTTGTAGCTTATCCCTGCTTACTGGTTGAAAGGTTTCCTATGATGACTTTCAGCAATAACAAAGACACTGAAAGATGGAAGTATGAGTGAAGAAAACATGAGGTATCAACTGTCTACATAAGATCTCCTATAACTATCATTTTATTTCTTCTTGAAAAGCTCTTGTTTGAGCTTAGAACTAACAAAATGTAAAATATTCTAAATAATATATGTACAAATCATCCCATAAAAGAAACCTCACAGACACTGCTGACAAATTTAAACAAGCATACACACCTGGTATCAAAATGCACACTAGAAAAAGTTCATTATTCAACTAAATTACTAGGAAAATCTAGAATAGAGTAGGTCCTCCGCCAATGCCTAAAGATGACAACAAAAAGTCACTGTGTGCTAAGAGTAGACTCCTAAAAGGAATAACACATTTCAGAAAACTGTATTATTGAAAATACCTAACAAAATTAATGATTGTGAATTAATGGATGCAACAGCAAAAAAAAAAACACACCACAGTACACCCCACAGAATCTGATTTAGTGTTAAGTATCACATGCCCCAATTTATAGAGGCAATGTTTATAGTTGCTGAAGTATTAACACACAATCTTTTAATGTCATCCATATTTTTGATTGGTTGAACACAAGGGATATATTCTTTCAGAAAATGAAAGTTCCTTCCTTAGCAAGACAGTTCCTTTTTTTTTTCATTTTTACTATGCTTTTTAAAATTCTTATGTATGTGATTAAAGGAGGAAAAAAATATGTTACAAGTTGCATCTTTTTAATATAAATTGCATAAGGATTATATTCTAAGAACATACTTGACAGATATGTTAGAAGAGTGCTCACTTGTCCATGAGGATGGTATTTATATATTCTAATTTCAAGCACCCAGCTCACATCTTCTACATCACCCCTTGGAGTTCTCACTAAATAAACAGCAGGAAGTAGGTAACGTGCTCCAAACTAGAACTTCTTTAGATGCACAAAGGAGATGGTGATATTACTCTAAGTGTATTTTTAGTTTTGGCCCTCATCCATTCCCAAGCCATTAAAATTAGCTTTATCAATTGCAGAGTTGCTTCATTTTAAAGAGCTAAGCAACGCATACACAATGACCATTCTTCTAATAGCAGATATGAGTCCTCTCCACCTCTCCTTCCATTACTAGAGATATCTTATGAAAATGTTACAGTATGAGCTGTATTATGCTGTGTTTGACAATACTGGTTTAAAAACATGTAATGGTTTACTATGTACTCCAGAGATTCCCTACAGAATTTTCAGAAATTGTCACAATCAGGAAAATCAGACACATGAAAAAATTTACACAAACACAAGATTTCCCTTTCAAATTAATAGTTTAGTAGCAAGAACTTTTATTTTGAAGGATAGCCTATTTGAGCTAAAGCCCATCAGCTTAGGCAAAAGTGCAGGGGTGCTGGAAGCAGTAAGAATTAGGTCAAGGAGGGAGGGGAGAACAATCTCTTCAGTGTGCTTCTTCCTGGGGCCACCAGGCTCTTACTGGTGGAGCACAAGAGGCAGAACAGCACAGCTAGGACCTTCACAACATCAAACAAATGTTGGTTGAAGTGAAGTCAAGACCTACTTCTAAGTTGCTATATTAACCAGTTCTTTGCTTACACTGTCAGAGGAAACATATCACCTTTGAGTTACTTCTCTTAGTGAATTTACCAGAGGTCCTCCAGTGTGCACAGTCACAGTTCATTATAGTACTGTGCAAAGTGAAGACAGTTATTGCCTTTCATGTTATAGAGAAACCTTTTTAAAAAGCCTAGTTTTATCATGCTCCATTCTAGGAGGTTTTGAAAACCCAACTGGATAAAGCTTAGAGCAGCCTGGTTTGATCTCATAGCTGACCTTATCTGAGTGGAAGCTTGGATTAGAGACTTCTTGAGCTTCCTGTCAACATGAAATTATCCTGTCATCACGCTAAAGAGCATTCAAAAACAAGAATTAAAAAAAAAGAGTAATACACACCCCCAGAAATACTTGGTAAGGAAGCTATGCATAACACTATAAAGAACATTCAAGTACTAGGATTTGAGTATAAATTCAAATTACAAAATGCCACAAAAATTATTAACTCAAAACTTTTCTTTAAAGCCAAATTAACAGATCAGCATGATTCACAAAGTATCTTTACTGCAACATAAGTAAAATATTTAAGCTTCTAGAAGTAAGTAGTTGCAATAAAGTGAAAAATCTGCTAAACAGATTTCTGCATACAACTTAATGAAAACTCAGTGAAGGAACATGAGCTAGCAGCAAGATTTTTGGGTTTTTATTTTATATTACAGCATTGGATTTACTTGCAGCATTATTAAATGGTAAGCTATCTGGACAATAAAATAACTAATATATAAACATCACAAAATAAATCCATTTTCACTAAGGCAATGAGTCAAAATTTCATATTAAAAACTTTTTTGAATACAAAAATAGGAATTTTAATGACCAAGCAACAAACACACACATATATATTGTCTAATCAAAACAATATGCAATAGAAATTCCAAGTTTCATTAAATTTAGATGGAACATCTTTACGTATTACATGAAAAAATGAGGTAAAAGGTACAAGTCACAGTTGACAGAAAGTTGAAGACTTTCAAGATTTGTCCCAGAAGAATCCTCTTATTTTAAGTTTTGTTTCTGAAAGTGTTTTATCCCAGTTTCATGAGGTGCCAAAAATGGAATAAAACTTGTTATAAACAAATGTATTCTCTTCAAAGGCAAAAGAGCAAAATCACCAGTTACCAAAAAGTCCCAAACAGCAGTTGCAGAGCTCACCAGACACACTATTCAACTTTAATATTTGAATTATATTCTAAGGCTAAATAAGGTCAGTATGGTATTTCTTTGGGCTCATTCAGGCCATCAGGAATTGTATATTATGCACTAGCAGGATTAAAACTTACATTTAAAAGCCAGGTGCAGTCACATTGGAAATAGTTACAAATTTTTTAACAATATTTTTCTCCAAACACCTTTTTATGGTCAACTTTTTTTAGATGGGGAGGGAAGAAAATCACATTTTAAAGAATGCGAAAAATATTTTTAAAGAAAGGAAGATGTCTGAGGAAACTAAGATTTAGTTAAGAAAATACACACTTTTTAGTCTTAATTATTTTAAATATTAGATTTCATTAGCTAGCTTTTGTTAGAAAAAAGCCTTCCTGTACTAGCCACTGTTCAGAAAAATCAGACTTGATCAGAGTCTCAGCCAAGATTTTTAAAAATTATAATGCCAGGCTTATGTTACATTTTACTTTCATTTGTTTTGGCAACGTTTACTAATGAGAGCAGTGCTCAGGCTATATTATAAGATGTGGGAGTTCCCAAGTAATATTACTTCATAATTCAACATTAACCATCATAGTTTAAAAAGGTAAGAGGCTTAATTTCAAGAGTTTTTCTTTCTGTGCAAGGCTCATAACCATTTAATATCCTTATCTCTCAACCAGTTGACTAGAGTCACACTACTTGTGAACAGCATTAGGACTTTCCCAATAAGGATAAATTGAACCAACTAGACTTTTGCTCTATTATGCTCATGGGATATGAACTGGACAATGTTCATTTCAATACTTACAATTATGTAAGCAGCTGATTTCCAAACTAAGTTCTGTCATCAACTTGGAAAACGTAATGGTGCCTGGGAAATAACTGGAATCTTTTGGAATATACATTTTTTTTAAATGGTAGTTTCCCTCTGGCTGAGAGTGTTTCTTGACACTCATACGCACACAAAAGGATTTTTTTCTTTCTATATGGAAAAATTGTCATAAAGCACCTGAAAGCATTTTCTGTCTGGGTTAAATAATAATATATAAAAGTCTTCACTTGGCTTTTCAGTATTAAAAAAAAGTAACCTATATGAATCTTCATTTATTTATAATAAAAACCGTATCTAGTCCAAGATTCAATTAATTTCAAAGTGTTTGAAAAAATTTGCATTTTCTTCAGTAATAGCTCATGAACAAACTTGAAGCTACCATTAGCAAGACAAATGATTCTCATAAGAATCATCATGAAAAGTGTCCCTCAAAATGCAGAGTTATTGTTGGAAGACCAATTCTAGCTAGTGGTATTTAATAGGACAATAAACTAAAACCAGGCACCCACACTGCATACGTGAAGTAGATAGAAAAATGCAAAATGTAAAAATTTTGTAACCTCTGTTCTATTCTATACCATCAAAAATTACAACTGGGTAGTTTCAAAAAATATTTTCAGTCATGGTCAATGCAGAGCAAAGCATAGTTACTATACTGGCATACCAGAAAACATATTTATATATGCAAAGCAAGAGGGAAGATTTTGCAGCTGTCATTTAAAAAAAACAAACAACAAACCAACCACTACTACTCTTCTGAGGACTTTATCACAACTCCTTTTCACAAAAATATTGATAGAGAATTCCAGCACACAAACAGCAAGTTTAAATGAACTTGTTACAGAACACTGATGTGCAAAATTTGTAATACTCCTTCAACATGCACAGAGCTCTCTTACAAAGCACCGTTTCTTGTAAAACATGTAATAGATGCACTGGTGACAACTGAAGTATAAAAATAAACACAATCACTCTACTGAAAAAGTATAAATTTTTTCTCATTTGAAAATGAAAATTATTTTTTCCAGATATGTTTAATAGTATTATTCTCTTACATAAAATTAGTCTTGAACAATTCCAATTCCATCTCTGCTCATTCTGAATTATTTGCATGACATATCTGACATCCTAGTGTTCCCCAACCTTTGATCAAGGGCTCTTAAACTCTATTTAAACTTATTCAGACCATGTTTATAAAAAAAAAAATCTTATATTTCTATCCTTGCTCAAAGTTTATTAAATATTTAAGTTACTCTCTTTGGTCTCAGTACATAATGTGTTTTATTGAGTGTCCTGTTTACAATAATTTCTAATAGGTGAGATATACCCATCTTAACTCATCATTTGTATCATTAAATTAAAACTCCTGGTTTTCTTAAAGAACAGAGTACATTATTCCTAATGCAATGAATTATAATTCAGTCTGAAGCAGAACTACACTTGTCTCGTGTTTCAAAAAAAAGTTGAAAAATGTTTTCAACTGTTCAATTAAAGGCTGCTTTAAATTTTATAATCCAAAAGTGTTGTAAGAGTCCCTTTTCTTCCAAAAACTCATCAGTGAAAGGCTGACATCCAATCCTATCAGTCATTTAAAGAAAATTTGTGCAAAAATAATTTAATTGGAATATTCTACGAAGCAGTTAACTTTACTAAGATCTCAAACATTGAAATAATGCTTCCTGTTAAAGGGACACCTGCACTAACCAATGTTCAAGGGCTCGCATCCAGCTGATTAAACTATAAAATAATGCCCCCCAAAATCTCATTTGAAGAAATTTCCTCTTTTTTTTTTTTGTGAAAACAAAGATTACACTGCAAATCTGAAAGCCAGTACTTTTTTTTTTAAATATCACGTAATTTAATTCTTAACTTTGCTAGGTGTAAGCCACGACATGGGAGAAGGTCCCTTTAACAAAGAAGGAAAAAGGTATCACTTAGGATGTGGGAATAGAATCTGTACCTATGGGTAAATGGCAATGCATTCTGGGTTGGTTCAGCCCTTGGTTCTGAGTTCTGCGTCACTTCCGGCATCACTCTTTCGTCATCTGTCCCATTAATACTTTCTGGCGTTAAAGGAGACTGAATATCCCCTCCAGCTGATTCCTTAAGTAAAACAAACAAATGACACATTAGAATTACCAAGTGACCTGCTCAGGAAGGCTATGTGTATATAAGTGCTAACATTATTTCTTAAATGAGATACGAACTTTAGGCAGTATTAATGTGAGGCTCACAGATTTCCAGCATCCCTCATGTGAATGCAATTTAGACGTGTATTACCATAGGATTCACATTATCTTGTGCTAAACACAACTGACCTATGATTTATTTGCAAGTATTCAGCCTCCTGCTTATTACAGATCTCTCCCTCTTACCTGGCTCAGCCAGCTACACAACAGGTGACTACTGACACCCAGGATTGTTATCTCTTACTTTATATTCTAACACAGTGAACCAAACAATTCCGATACTTGTTTTAAAATCTAGCTTTCATTTTGTGTATTAACCAAAGCGAACAGTGGAAGGTGGTACATTCACAGTTTCACCTAATGTGTAAAGAAAACTTGTTTGCACAGTCCTTGCAAAACTTTTGTAGATATGTCAGCCTGCCCTAGCTCTTGCTGGTCATGATATTATCTGGGAAGGAGAATACTTCAGTTATACCCAGGCAGCTACTGCTACGCAACCGGACACCTGAAAAACTTATTGGCTGTCTTCCTAGCAGAAGGCACTGGTGCAGTTTTAATCATCCTTCATCACACCAATATGTACACAGAATCACAGAATGGTAGGGGTTGGAAGGGACCTCTGGAGATCATCTTGTCCAACCCTCCTGCTTGAGCAGGCACACCCAGAGCAGGAGGCACAGGACCACATCCAGGCGGGTTTTGAATGTCTCCAGGGAAGGAGACTCCACAACCTCTCTGGGCAGCCTGTTCCACTGCTCTGTCACCCTCACAGTAAAGAAGTTTTTTCTCATATTGAGGTGGAACTTCCTGTGTTCCATCTTGTGCCCATTGTCCCTTGTCCTGTCATTGGACACCTCTAGAAAGAGTCCAGTCCCATCGTCCTGACACCCACCCTTTAGATATTTATAGGTATTGATGAACTCCCCCCTCAGTCTTCTCTTGTCCAGGCTGAACAAACCCAGGCCTCTCAGCCTTTCCTCATAAGGGAGATGCTCCAGTCCCCTGATCATCTTGGTAGCTCTCCGCAGGACTCTCTCCAGTAGTTCCCTGTCTTTCTTGAACTGGGGGGCCCAGAACTGGACACAGTACACCAAATGTGGCCTCACTAGGGCGGAGTAGAGGGGGAGGATAACCTCCCTCAACCTGCTGGCCACACTCCTTTTTATGCAACCCAGGATACCGTTGGCCTTCTTGGCCACAAGGGCACAGTGCTGGCTCGTGGTACTTCCTTTTTAAAAAACAAAGTACACTGTGTAGCCCACAGCCTAAGATAGAACATTATAGGCTTTTCAGTCCCTGTATGTGGTTTAATTTTAATATTTTCTTTCCTATTATATACTTTTTCAAGTAATGATTTTTGCAGGAGATAAGCAAGTCATATAAGCTAAGTAGCTCATCTTGATTTTTAAATGTCTTAGTAGGCTTTTAGTAATCAAGTGGTAACATTTAACTCCAAGATAGAAGACTTTAATTAATGGAGTTCAATGAATGTCACAGAGGGGTGTCTGTACAGCAGAGAACTGGTTGAATTACAGTATTTCCAAAAGTTAAGCACCTCCTATGGCCACACAGCCTTTTACCATATGCATGAAGAAGAGCTAAACCTGCTATTTAATGTTATTAAACTGAAGCACAAGCACAGTCTCTGGAAGGCCAGCAGCTCCTCTTCCCAGCTCTTTTTGACACTGCATAGAAAGAACAACAATCTCAGAAGAAATTGCAAAGTATCTGAAGATGGTCATGATCTTACAAGAAGAGGGTCTAATTTTGAGCCTCCACTTGTAGCCTTCAACTAGTTTACAAGGATAAGGCTTTTTGAAAGCCAATACTGAATCTGATCCTATATCTATAAGAAATGTTGCCCTTGACTTCAAGACTTGACCAGATGAAAAAACTCAGTTCTTTTAAAGAAAATAAGATCTGGCTGTCATCATCACCTTCCACAAAGCATTGGTGTCACTTAACCAAATATATTGTTGTTCAATGTTTTCATTACACTTAAAATTATATTAAGCATTTGCAGCACAACAACTGTCAAAATTTTGCTTTTATTCTACTGTACTTCTCACATAGTGAGAGACTCTACAACTTGAATTAGTGGGTTACATGGAATTATATTAAAACATTTTAATAATGACTTCAAGTTCTATTATATTTAGCATTCATCAAGTTATACAATACACACGCACAAGTGTCTCCATTCTGCATCTTATTAAATTCCTACTGATTAAGAAGCAGAAAATAATTAGCTTACACTGATTTATTACACAAATATAAACTGTTATTTATAGTATAAATCTAAATTGTTACCTACTTTCAGGAAGAATCCTCTTATTTTATACTCAGAACTATTATCTCCTCAAAACTATTATCTTAAGTGTTAATACTTTAGAAGCCAAAATTAAATGTTGATTTTTACAGAACAACTTTACTGAACTGAAACTGAATTGAAATTAAGTGTCAAAGGAGAGCAGAGTTGGCAAGATAATCAGGCACATGAATTATTTTATACAAATTATGTGGTTTTGTCTATTATTATCCTCTGATTTGATAAAGAGTTTCTACTGCCATTAAATGAAAGGCATTATGGAGCCAAGAATTTCTCTTTTATTTCCTTCTCTTTCCAAACTACACTAGATGTTCTAAAAAACATATAACATCCCAAAAAATCTGGCTTGCTTGTATCTTTAAGCTAAAATTCCTACAACACTATTATTAGATAAACAAAGGCAGAGCTTTATTAAAATATTTTAAGTATGAATGCATAAAAATTATTTCAAGCAGAAGAAAAAAATGCAAGTCCCATCTAGGCTTATTTTTCAGTAAAGTACTTTCATAGACATTTAATTTGAATGAAATTCAAGTGACAAAAATTAATGCAGACAAACATCACAGTCTATGTAATACCTAAAGGTTTACTCCCTGCAAATTCATGAAGGGCTGATCTGTATGTACAAGAGAAGCATCAGATTCTAGTATGTATTTCTTCCACCAATACAGGTTAATCAGTGCTCTCACACACTCACAACTATCCCTGCCTGGTAAATAATTATGAAGCTGGCTATGAATAAAGCACCAAATACAACAGAAAAAGCCACTTACACGGAACAAAACTAAGTTTACAAATAATATATATTATCTTTTTATATTATTTAGACATAATAAAAGAATTCTAGAAACATTTTTGTGAGACAGTCATAAGTAATGAAGTTTTTATTCCATATCATTATAGCTTCACACCTCCACTTCAAATTGTACAGAGTTGGTCAGCTGAAAAAGATTTTCACCCGTCCCTCCTAGCTGTAAGAGCAGGTTAACTAAGATTCAACTGTGTAGACCCTATATGGAAAAAAAACAGTGCTTAAATTGAAAGTCTTCCTGTAAACCAATGATATATTTTAAAGACTGATATTTCCCACTCATGACAGCTACAAATAGATATCTGATACATTTGAGAAGAAAGGTTTAATGGCTCTCCTGTGGTATAAAACCATTATTATAACATATATAGGTTTTTTGAGGATATTGAACTTCAAGTCACTCGCCAGTCCTGGACTTACACATGGACTGAGGATTAATATTTTTCAACGTGACAACTAAATGTGAGAGTCTGCTATTTAAGAGTTTTTCAGAGATCTGTACTGTCTAAAGGAGCCCTGGCCCTACTAATAAGTATCCAGGACTGATGATGTCAAGCAGTATAAAAATGACAGTTGCCCACAATATACAAACTAAGCATAATAGAGGGGAATTCATCAAAAGATGCTTTAAATTTCAAAATCTTATAAACAAAATGAATGCACTCACAAAAGAGTCTCTAAAGTAAAACAAGCAGACTTCACAGCACAGATCAAGCCACGTTTTAATGGTGACTAAATACAGAATAGAAGAAAAGAGGGAATAGGTGATTCCAAAACCATGACCAAACCAAACCAAACCAAATTAAAGCAAAGGCTGCTGGCAAATATGGGGAGAATAAGTAATATTAAAGAAACAGTAAGAATGCGGAGTTTAAATTTAGCAGCAGGATAGCTTAGGGAAAAAAAGGAACTCCTGCTATTAAGTAATTGCAAATTGGGCTATGTATTGTTTTCCTTCTACTATATGTTTCACCAAAAAAAACCAAAAAGAAAAAAACAAAAAAAACCACCCAGTAGCCAAAGAATACACACCATCAAACGAAACAGCATATCCAAAAAATAGCATGGAGCTACTACTTCCTGGCCATAGAGGCACTTTTCTGGTGGAAATATCTAGCTAAATAGTACCAATACTTTGTTAAAGCTCGTAACACATTAGAGCAACAGCCTAACTTCAGTGGACTTATACAAGATTGTTTTCAAGTCTTAATGTGGCTAACTCTGGGAAGTACTCAAACTATAAATACATATTCTATTTATGAGTGTTGTGGTTTAGCCAGTGACTCAGCCCCACACAACCACTCGCTCACTCCCCCACCAGTGGGATGGGGGAGAGAATCAGAAGGGTAAAGCTCGTGGGTTGAAATAAAAACAGTTTAATAGTTAAAATAAAACAACAACAACAAAAATGCAATGGAAAGGAAAACAATGAGAGGCGCGAAACCCGGGGGGAATGAACCACCAAAACAAACTGCACGTGACAACTACAACACCCCCAAGCCGCAACTGCCCCCCTTAATACACTGGTCATGGTGTCACATGGTATGGAATGAACATCCCATTGACTAGCCAGGGTCAGCTGCCCCGGCTGTGGCCCCGCCCCTCCAAGCCTCCGGCCAAAATGGCAGAGCGCAGGAAGCTGGAAAGGTCCCTGACCACTACACTGAAGGGAATTAACCCCTTCTGTGCTGGTTTTGGCTGAGAAGGGGTTAATTTTCCTCACTGTGGGGGGGGGGTCAGCTACACTTCTGATTCTCTCCCCATCTACCGGTGAGGGAGTGAGCGAGCAACTGTGTGGGGCTGAGTTGCCGGCTAAACCACGACAGTCTTTTTGGCGCCCAACGTGGGGCTCAAGGGTTGGAGATAATAACAGCTGCTGGTCACAGCACCATGTTGTCCTTTTTGCAGTTGGTGTTAAAGATCAGTGTTGGTTTGTTTAGTCTGCTGTGTTCTGCTGTGATTAGTAATGTTTTGCCTATGAGATGTGTTATGCAAACACTGGTTTTCAGCTTTATCTGGTATTTGGGGTTTTTGCTGAAACCGTTACTGTACTTTGGATACCACCTTGTTGAGGCAATTAGCAATTATACCTCCTTCTCTGAGAGATTTTATATGGAGGAAATACAGAATAGTATCTTTGCAACTTTTTCTGTGATGTCTCCGCCTTTATTACAACAACCTTCTTGTATCTGGAACATCCTTGGGTGGTTAAGGTGCACTTATTGTTAGTTTTTGGGCACGCTGTTTTGGTTTTGACTAAGCAACTTCAGAATATCACCCAGAAATCTGCCCCAAGGCTTGATAGTTATGAGTGGCAGGGCATGTGGGATAGCATGGGCAAATACCTTGGGCAGTGGGCACCCCCAGTGTTTTGGAGTTTCACCCCCGAACAAGTGCAGAATCCTGAAAAACTAGTAGAATATTTGAAGAAAGTATGTTGCTACGCTGGGAACTCCAGAGAGACACAGATAACTGCAACATGCTGGGGCCTGGCCCATGCATACCGAGCGCTGCTCAACAGTATTCAGTGCCCCCAAGGGGAAGAGAAGGTCTCTGAATTGAAAGGCAAAGTGACATGAAATACGGCCACTCAAACGCCCAGGACAAGCACTGTGGCTACTCAAACTCCCATGACAAGTACTGGAGCTGGCTCAGAAAACCAACACATGCAAGTATCAGTCGCCCCCATACACAAGAAGAAATATTGGAAGCAGACATCAACTCGTTTAGAATGGGATGATGAAGAAGCAGGGCCATCACGAGGAGAGGAGGAAGAAGTCATAAATGAAATAGAGACCATCCAATCCTTATCCATTAGTGAGTTGCAATATATGTGAAAAGATTTCATTCGTCGTTCAGGTGAGCACATTGTCACCTGGCTGCCCCAATGCTGGGATAATGGGGCCAGTAGCCTGGAACTAGAGGAAAAAGAAGCCAAACAATTGGGATCCCTTTCTGGGGAAGGGGATGTTGACAAAGCAATTGGGAAAAAAACACAAGCCCTCAGCCTCTTGAGGCGACTCCTGTCTGGAGTGAAGGAAAGGTATCCCTTCAAAGATGATGTTACATATCGCACAGGAAAATGGACAACTATGGAGAAAGGCATCCAGTATCTAAGGGAAATAGCTGTGCTTGAGGTGATTTATGGTGACCTGGACGATCAACGGTCATCCAAAGATCCAGATGAAGCCGAGCGCACACGACCCATGTGGCGGAAGTTTGTACGGAGTGCACCATCTTCGCATGCAAACTCATTGGCAGTAATGTCCTGGAAAGATGACGAGACACCAATGGTGGCGGAGGTGAGTGATAGACTCTGGGATTACGAAACAAATATCTCTTCCTCGCTCGTCTCTGCTGTGGAGAAACTATCCCAAGAGGTCCAGCAACTCAAAGAAGATATGTCCTACTCCCCACCTCGACAGAGTAGTGTCTCAGCTGTTAGGAATAAGCATCCTTTGGCTCAAAGGAGGGGATACACACCACGGGCCACCCTATGGTTCTACCTGCGTGACCATGGAGAGGACATGATGAGGTGGGATGGCAAGCCTACCTCGACCCTACAGGCACGAGTGCATGAACTGCAAGGAAGAACAGTCACTCAGGGAGGCTCTCCCATGAAAGCTGCTGCTCCAGTTTCCAGTGAGCAAGTCCCCAGACAGAGGAGTAGAAGCGCTGATTATATTTTTGAACATAATAGAGAGACTCCTGATTCAAATTTACAGGAAGTGAGTTGCGAATGCCATGATCAAGGCTAGAGGGGCCCTGCCTCCAGCCAGGTGGAGGAAAGGGATAACCAGCCTCTCCTGGACTGTGTGGATCCGATGGCCTGGCACGTACAACCCACAGTAGTATAAAGCTTTAGTGGACACCAGCGCACAGTGCACCTTAATGCTATCAAACTCTATAGGGGCAGAACCCATCAGCATTGCTGGAGTGACAGGGGGATCCCAAGAGCTAACTGTATTGGAGGCCGAAGTGAGCCTAACTGGGAATGAGTGGCAGAAGCACCCCATTGTGACTGGCCCAGAGGCTCCGTGCATCCTTGGCATAGACTACCTCAGGAGAGGGTATTTCAAGGACCCGAAAGCGTACAGGTGGGCTGTTAGTGTAGCTGCCTTGGAGACAAAGGAAATTAAACAGCTGTCTACCTTGCCTGGTCTCTCGCAGGACCCTTCTGTTGTGGGGCTGCTGAGGGTCAAAGAACAACAGGTGCCGATCGCCACCACAACAGTGTACCAGCAGCAATATCGCACCAACTGAGACTCCCTGCTTCCCATCTATGAGCTCATTCACCAACTGAGGAGCCAAGGAGTCATCCGCAAGACCCACTCACCCTTTAACAGTCCCATATGGCCAGTGCGGAAGTCTAATGTACAGTGGAGGCTAACAGTAGACTATCAAGGCCTGAATGAAGTCACTCCACTGTTGAGTGCTGCTGTGCCAGACATGCTAGAACTTCAATACGAACTGGAGTCAAAGGCGGCCAAGGGGTATGCCACAACTGATATTGCCAATGCATTCTTCTCCATCCCTCTGGCAGCAGAGTGCAGGCCACACTTTCCTTTCACATGGAGGGGCATCCAGTACACCTGGAATCGACTGCCCCAGGGGTGGAAACACAGCCCTACCATTTGCCATGGACTGACTCAGACTGTACTGGAACAGGGAGAAGCTCCAGAACACCTTCAATACATTGATGACATCATTGTGTGGGGTAACACAGTGGAAGAAGTTTTTGAGAAAGGAAAGAAAATAGTCCAAATCCTTCTGAAAGCTGGTTTTGCCATAAAACAAAGTAAAGTTAAGGGACCTGCACAAGAGATCCAGTTCTTAGGAATCAAATGGCAAGATGGATGCCGTCAGATCCCAATGGATGTGATCAACAAAATAGCAGCCATGTCTCCACCAACTAGCAAAAAGGAAACACAAGCTTTCTTGGGTGTTGTGGGTTTTTGGAGAAAGCATATTCCAAATTACAGTATGATTGTAAGCCCTCTCTATCAAGTGACCGGGAAGAAGAATTATTTCAAATGGGGCCCTGAACAACGACAAGCCTTTGAACAGATTAAACAGGAGATAGTTCATGCAGTAGCCCTTGGGCCAGTCCGGGCAGGACAAGATGTAAAAAATGTGCTCTACACTGCAGCCGGGGAGAATGGCCCTACCTGGAGCCTCTGGCAGAAAGCACCAGGGGAGACCCGAGGTCGACCCCTAGGATTTTGGAGTCGGGGATACAGAGGGTCCGAAGCCCGCTATACTCCAACTGAAAAAGAGATATTGGCAGCATATGAAGGGGTTTGAGCTGCATCAGAAGTGGTTGGTTCTGAAGCACAGCTGCTCCTGGCACCCCGACTGCCGGTGCTGGGCTGGATGTTCAAAGGAAATGTCCCCTCTACACACCATGCAACTGATGCTACGTGGAGTAAATGGGTCACACAGATCGCCCAGCAGGCTCGGGTAGGAAACCCCAGTCGTCCAGGAATATTGGAAGTGATTATGGACTGGACAGAAAGCAAAGACTTTGGAATATCACCAGAGGAGGAGGTGACACGTACGGAAGAAACTGCCAGAAAATGAGAAGCAGTATGCCCTGTTCGCTGATGGGTCCTGTCATCTTGTGGGAAAGCATCGGAGATGGAAGGCTGCTGTATGGAGTCCTACACAACAAGTAGCAGAAACTGCTGAAGGAGAAGGTGAATGGAGCCAGTTTGCAGAGGTAAAGGCCATCCAGCTGGCCTTAGACATTGCTGAACGGGAAAAGTGGCCAGTGCTCTATCTCTATACTGACTCCTGGATGGTGGCAAATGCCTTGTGGGGCTGGCTGCAGCAATGGAAGCAGAGCAACTGGCAGCGCAGAGGCAAACCCATCTGGGCTGTCGCATTGTGGCAAGATATTGCTGCCCGGGTAGAGAACCTGGTTGTGAAAGTACGTCATGTGGATGCTCACGTCCCCAAGAGTCGGGCCACTGAAGAACATCGGAACAACCAGCAGGTGGATCAGGTTGCCAAGATTGAAGTGGCTGAGGTGGATCTGGACTGGCAACATAAGGGTGAACTATTTCTAGCTCGGTGGGCCCATGACACCTCAGGCCATCAAGGGAGAGATGCAACATAGGGATGGGCTCGTGACCAAGGGGTGGACTTGACCATGGACGCTATTGCACAGGTTATCCATGAATGTGAAACGTGCGCTGCAATCAAGCAAGCGAAGCGGGTAAAGCCTCTGTGGTATGGGGGACGATGGCTGAAGTATAAATATGGGGAGGCCTGGCAAATTGACTATATTACACTCCCACAAACCCACCAAGGCAAGCGCCGTGTGCTCACAATGGTAAAAGCAACCACCGGCTGGCTGGAAACATATCCCACGTGTCCCACACCACTGCCCGGAACACTATCCTGGGTCTGGAAAAACAAGTCCTGTGGTGACATGGCACCCCAGAGAGAATTGAGTCAGACAGCGGGACTCATTTCCGAAATAACCTCATAGACACCTGGGTTAAAGAGCACAGCATTGAGTGGGTGTATCGCATCCCCTATCATGCACCAGCCTCTGGGAAAATTGAAAGATACAATGGACTACTAAAGACTAAATTGAGAGCAATGGTTGGTGGAACATTTAAACACTGGGCTTCACATTTAGCAAAAGCCACGTGTTTAGTCAACACGACGGGATCTGCCAATCGAGCTGGCCCTGCCCAGTCAGAACCCTTAGGTACTGTGGAAGGGGACAGCGTCCCTGTAGTGCATGTAAAATATATGCTGGGGAAAACAGTGTGGTTTATTCCTGCCTCAGGCAAAGGCAAACCCATTTGTGGGATTGCTTTTGCTCAAGGACCTGGGTGCACTTGGTGGGTGATGCGGGAGGCTGGAGAAATCTGATATGTGCCTCGAGGGGATTTGATTTTGGTCCAAAACAGCCAATGAACTGAATGGCACAATGCGAACTGCTATATAATATTGTGTGTCAGCTCTGTGTTGTGTCATTGATATCAGAGTACAAGCCTCCCAACCCATGGCAGATAAACTGTGAAACAAGGAAATTGCAGCAGTGATGGAACGATGACTGACTTGATATGCAGCAACCCCACGCCACACACACCATCTCTCCCACCCTGAAAGACTGATACAACAGATGGTGCACAGAGTCATGGACCGAGTGAACTTAATGGACATTTTAATGGACATTTTACAGGGAAGGTCCATAGACTAAGGGAATGATGTCTCTGTATTATGTCAAAGGATTGGAAGGGGAGGGGTGGTGATTGGTAAGGTTGTATCGGATGGTATGGGACCTGGGCATGGTGTAAATGGTATGGAATAAGGGGTGGAGAATGTGCTGGTTTTGGCTGAGAAGGGGTTAATTCTCCTCACTGTGGGGTGTCGGCTACCTTTCCAGCTTCCCTTCGCCCTCATTGGCTGGAGGTTGGGAGGGGCAGGGCCATGGTGGGGGCGGCTGACCCCGACTGGCCAATGGCATGTTCATTCCATACCATGTGACACCATGACCAGTATATTAAATGGGGCCAGTTTGCGGCTCGGAAGAGGCGTGGCGTCAGGTCGGCGGGCAGTGAGCGGCTGTGTCACGTGCGGTTTGTTTTGGCGGTTCATTCCCCCTCTCCCCTCCCTTCCCCCACCCCCCCCGGGGTTTCGCGCCTCTCGTCGTTCTCCTTGGCATTGCATTTTTGTTGTTGTGGTTTTTTTGGTTTTTTATTTTAATTATTAAACTGTTCTTATCTCAACCCACGAGCGTTACCCTTCTGATTCTCTCCCCCATCTACCGGTGGGGGAGTGAGCGAGCGACTGTGTGGGGCTGAGTTGCCAGCTAAACCATGACACCTTCTCAGCCAAAACCAGCACAATGAGATATTTTTGTTATCTCTTTTTCTCTATTTCTCCTTAGTTTCATGTCAAGCTTTTGCAGGACATTCAGAATTGAAACTCACACCAGTAATATTTGCAGGGTTACATCAACAGCAAATATCTTGTGCAGGGTTTTTATATACTAGTGGAGATATTTTAATAAAGAGTCAACCTGTAGGGACATACTGAGTGCAGAAAGAAGTGCATGTACTTTTTCTCTTTTTATCTTCTGGAATTGTGTAGCAGAAAGGGTGGGCAATATACCATAGCTGGTAATTTAATTAACTGGTAAATAATGGCTTTTGTTTTTTAAGTAGTACCAAGAGAAATGTAACACACTTTATTTACGTTTTACATGTATATTTTCCAGTTTTGATATGCAGTATCTTTCTACCCATTATTAATTTAAAGCAGAATGATATCTGCAAGTCCAAGACAAGCAGAGGGATTGACACTTGTAGCTAACTGAGCTACTGTTATAGAGGTCACTATTCACACGCTACCTCCCAATGCCTTTCCTGTCAAAGCTTCATAAAAAAGCCAGGTTCCTAAAAAGCCTTGACTGGCCACTGAAAATATCTCTCCTTCCCCTTACTCTCCCTCTCTGCAAAGGATCACTATGCAAAAGGGAAAGAAGAGCTGTAAAATGACTGAGAAAGGCAACACTGAAATTACATGCCTTGCAGTCACTTTTTGGCAGATGATCAAAATGACAGCAAGTGCTCCTTCAAATGTCTCTAGGGTCCCACCTTCCCTCCCTACCAAGAACCTGTCTTCTCCCCAGTCATAAATCTCTTTAAATAAGCCCCAGTGCTACAGAAGCGCTGCAGTCTGCCGTAAAGTCATTGCTTCTCATCTGCTCCCAACTCCCTTCTTTACAGGGGAACTTATGAGAAGCATTAAGTATGTGAAGACTGTTATGCTGATGTGTCAGCACTTGCACCAACTGTACCTTTTGGAATAATACACTAACTTATCAACACAGCTAAAAGCCAAGAGACAAAATGTAAGGCTTGAATATGAAATTATGCCTAAGTGTACAGTAAATAAATCACAGGTCTCAACATACATTATAGAATTATTCTATAAGGTAGAGTAAGGCAAGGTAACATTTCTATAACTGCCTACATATAAAATGTTAGGCTCCATGTATAAAGGAAAATCTGTACCAGAAAATGAGCAATATTAATAATGAATATAAATTAAGAGAAAGCTTTAACCCTGGGCAACTGCTAGACAAAAGCATCTTGTCTCTGAATGAGTAGTTCAAATTTATGTCCAAACCAAATGAGTCACTCCATTCAACAGTGTCAGATTTAACTTCTGAGTGCAGACTATTCATCATCAGGTCAAAATAGAAGCAGAATAATTGCTTTGCATAGAATATTGTGTAACTAGAGGACTGGCTGAAGCACTGCACTCCTTCTAAAGTACAAGTATATACTAAATTATAACATTGAAATACCTACTTCCATTATCTATGTATTTATTAATGGAAATTATTAGAAGTTTAGAGACAGCCAAAAAAAAAAAAAAAAAAAAAAAAGACTGCCTTATCTATCGTAACAGTCCTTCAGGGCTGGAGAGATGGTGTGTGTGGTGTTGCATATTGAATTCAGTCCTTGTTCCATCACCTCTGCACTTTGCTTGGTTTAATCAAACTTCATTCTCCATGAACTGGAAGATTCCTACTGTGATATCATAGATATGGCATATACCAAACACAGAAGAGATGACATATAATATTATATAGCAATTAACATCATACCATTCACTTTTCACCCAAAATCAAATCCCCTTGAATCACAGAATCATAGAATCATAGAATTTATAAGGTTGGAAAAGACCTCTAGGATCATCAAGTCCAACCGTCAACCCAACAATACCATGACTCCTAAACCATGCCCTCAAGTGCCACGTCTACATGTTTTTTGAACACCTCCAGGGATGGTGACTCCACCACCTCTCTGGGCAGCCTGTTCCAATGCCTGACCACTCTTTCAGTGAATAAATTTTTCCTAATATCCAATCTAAACCTCCCCTGATGCAGCTTGAGGCCATTGCCTCTCCTTCTATTGCTAGTGACTTGGGAGAAGAGACCAACACCCACCTCACTACAACCTCCTCACAGGTAGTTGTAGAGAGAGATAAGGTCTCCCCTCAGCCTCCTCTTCTCCAGACTAAACAACCCCAGTTCCCTCAACCTCTCCTCATAAGACCTGCTCTCCAGACCCTTCACCAGCTTTGTTGCCCTTCTCTGGACACACTCCAGCAACTCAATGTCCTTCTTGTAGTGAGGGGCCCAAAACTGAACACAATATTCGAGGTGTGGCCTCACCAGTGCCGAGTACAGGGGCACGATCACTTCCCTAGTCCTGCTGGCCACACTATTCCTGATACAAGCCAGGATGCTGCTGGCCGCCTTGGCCACCTGGGCTGCCAGGCAGTTTTCCAGCCACTCTTCCCCAAGCCTGTAGTGTTGCATGGGGTTGTTGTGACCAAAGTGCAGGACCCAGCACCTGGCCTTGTTAAACCTCATACAACTGACCTTGGCCCATCAGTCCAGCCTGTCCAGGTCCCTCTACAGAGCCTTCCTACACTTGAGCAAATCAACACTCCCACCCAATTTGGTGTGGTCTGCAAATTTACTAAGGGTGCACTCGATCACCTCATCCAGATCATTGATATTTGTGCTGGTTTTGGCTGAGAAGGGGTTAATTCTCTTCACTGTAGTGCCTGTAGTAGTCAGGAACCTTTCCAGCTTCCCATACTCTGCAATGTGGGCAGGAGGCTAGGAGGGGCAGGGCCACGGCCGGGGCAGCTGACCCCAACTGGCCAATGGGACATTCATGCCATACCATGTGACACCATGACCAGTATACTAACAGGGGCAGTTGGCACGAGGGGGGGTATTTGTGGCTCGGGGACTGGCAGCATTGGGTCAGCAGGTGGTGAGCAGCTGCGTCACGTGCGGTTTGTTTTGGTGGTTCATTCCCCCTTCCCCCCAACCCCGCCCCGGGTTTCGTGCCTCTCATTGTTTTCCTTTCCATTGCATTTTTGTTGTTGTTGTTTTATTTTAATTATTAAACTCTTCTTATCTGAACCCACGAGCTTTACCCTTCTGATTCTCTCCCCCGTCCCACCGGTAGGGGAGTGAGCGAGCGACTGTGTGGGGCTGAGTTGCCAGCTAAACCACAACAATATTAAAGACTGGCCCCAGTACTGATCCCTGGGGAACCCCGCTTGTGACCAGCTGCCAACTGGATTTAGCTCCATTCACCACAACTCTCTGGGCTCGACCATCCAGCCAGTTTTTTACCCAGCAAAGAGGACACCTGTCTAAGCCATGAGCCGCCAGCTTCTCTAGGAGGATACTGTGGGAGACAGTATCAAAGGCTTTACTAAAGTCCAGGTAGACAACATCCACAGCCTTTCCCTCATCCAGTATGCAGTTCACACTGTCATAGACGGAGCTCAGGTTGGTGAAGCAGGACCTGCCTGTCATGAAGCCATGCTGACGGGGCCTGATCCCCTGGTTGTCCTGCACTTGCCTGGTGAGATCGCTCAAGAGGAACCGCTCCATAACCTTCCCTGGTACCGAGGTCAGGCTGACAGGCAAGTAGTTCCCCAGATCCTCCTTCCGGCCCATCTTGTAGATGGGCATCACATCGGCAAGCCTCCAGTCATCTGGAACCTCCCCTGTTAACCAGGACTGCTGGTAAATGATGGAGAGTGGCTTGGTGAGCTCCTCTGCCAGCTGTCTCAGTACTCTTGGGTGGATCCCATCCGGCCTCATAGACTTGTGAGTGTCCAGGTGGTGCAGCAGGTCGTAAACTGCTTCCTCCTGGATTATGGGGGGTTTATTCTGCTCCCTGTCCCTGCCTTCCAGCTCCAGGGGCTGAATACCCTGGGGATAACTGGTCTGACTGTTAAAGATTGAGGCAAAGGCGGTATTTACTGCCTCATCCTCAGTAGCAACATTCCCCTCCACGTTCAATAGAGGGTAGAGATTCTCCTTGGTTCTCTATTTGCTGTTAATGTATTTGTAAAAACGTTTTTTGTTATCCCTTACAGCAGTAGCCAGGTTGAGCTCTACCTGGGCTTTTGCTTGCCTAATTTTCTTTCTGCAAGACCTAACAAGACCTCTGTATTCTTCTTGAGTTGCCTGCCCCTTCTTCCAAAAGTGGTAAATTCTCTTTTTCTCCTGAGTGCCAGCAAAAGCTCCCTGTTCAGCCAGGCCTGTTGTCTTTCCCACCGGTTCGTCTTGCAGCACTTTGGGACAGCCTGCTCCTGCACTTGCAAGACTTCCTTCTTGAAGAAAGCCCAGCCTTCCTGGACTCCTTTGCCCTTCAAGGACTTCCTCCCAAGGGACTCTTCCAAACAGGCCAAAGTCTGCCCTCCGGAAGTCCATGGTAGTGGTTCTGCGGACCCCTCTTATTGCGCCAAGAATCAAGAACTCAATCATATCATGGTCGCTAAGCCCAAGATGGCCTCCGACCACCACATCTCCCACCAGTCCTTCTTTGTTTGTGAAGAGCAGGTCAATTGAGGCACCTCTCCTGGTAGGTTCACTTACCAGCTGTGTCAGGAAGTTATCTTCCACACACTCCAGGAACCTCCTAGACTGTTTCTTCTCTGCTGTGTTGTATTTCCAGCAGACGTCTGGTAAATTGAAGTCCCCCACTAGAACAAGGGGAACTGATTGTGATACTTCCTCCAGCTGCTTGTAGAACACTTCATCTACCTCTTCCTCCTGATTGGGTGGTCTATAACAAACCCCCAGCAGGATATCTGCCTTGTTGGCCTTCCCCCTCATCCTTACCCATAAGCACTCAACCTTATCATCAAAGTCACTAAGCTCTACGCAATCGAAGCACTCCCTAACATACAGAGCCACCCCACCACCTCTCCTTCCTTGCCTATCCCTTCTGAAGAGCTTATAGCTATCCATTGCAGCACTCCAGTCATAAGAGTCATCCCACCATGTCTCTGTGATGGCAACTAAGTCATAGCTATCCTGCTGCAGAATGGCTTCCAGCGCCTTCTGTTTGTTGTCCATGCTGCGTGCATTGGTGTAGATGCACTTGAGGTGGGCTATCGGTTTCACCCCCAACCCTGGCACACCACCCCTAGGCTCCTCTCTGGTGGGCCTGGCTACATCCCCTTCCCCCTTGGAACCTAGCTTAAAGCCCTCTCAATGAGCCCCGCCAACTCATGTGCAAGAATCCTTTTCCCCCTTTGAGATAGGTGAACTCCATCTGCCACCAGCAGGCCCGGTGCCATGTAAACCTCCCCATGATCAAAAAAAACAAAATTCCACCAATGGCACCAGCCTCTGAGTCACATGTTAATCAGATGAGTTTTCCTGTTCCTTTCAGTATTCTTCTTCCTTGCCACTGACGGGACTGAGGAAAACACTACCTTCGCTCCCAGTCCTTCAACCAGTCGCCCCAGTGCCCTGAAGTCCCTTTTGATCACTCTTGGGCTTCTCTCTGCCACCTCATCACTGCCCACCTGCACAACCAATAGTGGGTAATAATCAGAGGGCCTTACCAGACTATGGAGTTTCCTAGTAACATCTCTGACCCATGCCCCAGGGAGGTAGCAGAGTTCCCTGTGGGATGGGTCTGGTCAGCATACTGGGGCCTCTGTTCCCCTACAATTACCCTCCTTTTCTTAACAGAGGCGGTCATAATGCATGGGGCTGACCGACTCTCCCTAGGCAACCCCCTGGACGGACCTTCACCTGCATTCTCAGTTGCCTGGCCCTCCAGTTCCAGAGTCCCATATCTGTTGTGTAGGGGAAGCTGGGAAGGTGAGGGAGGCCAGGAGGGGATTCGCCTGCCACCCCAAGCAGGGAACTGTTCCTATTCCCCTCCATTTCTTACATTCCCTCCTTCTGCTTGGTGGCAAGAGGGTAGGGGATCCTCTGCCTCTTGTGGAGCCTCCATCTGCTTCCTTGGCCCCAGGGATGGTAGGGTGCGGCTCCACCAATTTATCTCCCTCTCACACTCCCTGATGCTCCTTAACCTTTCTGCTTCCTCCTTCAGCTCTGCCACCAGGCTGAGTAGATCATCCACCTGGTCACACGGCAAGCAGCTGTTATCTCTGCTGCCCTCTGACGCGAATGCCAGGCTCAGACACTCCCTGCAGCCGGAGACCTGGACAGCTGCGTGTCTGTTCAGGGCCTCCATCTTGGTCACCACATTCCTTCTGGCGAAGGTTCTCAGGTGAGTGGAAACTGTAGCTAAGTCCTCTCCTGGGGGGCAATGACCACTATGTGAGTTACCCTTTAGAGCCTTTAGAGCCAGGAAAGGGACCACGCCCTGCCCGCACACCCTGCCTACATGAACTGCCATGTAAAATGCCGTGCCACACCCTTCTGAGGTGCCATGCCCTATTCCCCCTCCCTGTTTGCTGGGCTCCTGGTCGCTCCCACTCCCTGGGGCCTGCTTTTGCACATGAGAGTGTTTTGCCACCTTTGCTCTTGTCTCTGCCCACGCTGAGTCTGAGCTGCCTCACATCAGGAGCTCACTCCTTCCTGCTCTGGGCGGGGGCTGGGCTACCCTCTCTCTCCTTGCGCTTTTGCATTCACGCTTTTGCCGCGATTTTGCCACTTTAGGAAGGATCCTTTGTCACAACTGTCTGCTCTGAAACCTATCGTCTCGGTGGCTTGAAGTACACACCGGAATTTTCCATCCCCCTGCATCACCCACCAAGTGCACCCAGGTCCTCAAGCAAAACCAATTACATAAATGGGTTTGCCTTTGCCCAAGACAGGAATAATCCAGACTGTTTTACCCAGCATATTTTTCATGTGCACTGCAGGGACTTTATCCCTTTCCACACTACATAAGAGTTCTGACTGGGCAGGGCAAGCTCGACTGGCAGATTCCCTCGTGTTGACTAACCAGGTGGCTTTTGCTAAATATGAAGCCCAGTGTTTAAATGTTCCACCAACCATTGCTCTCAATTTAGTCTTTAATAGTCCATTGTATCTTTCAATTTTCCCAGAGGCTGGTGCATGATAGGGGATGCGATACACCCACTCAATGCTGTGCTCTTTAACCCAGGTGTCTATGAGGTTATTTCGGAAATGAGTCCCGTTGTCTGACTCAATTCTCTCTGGGGTGCCATGTCGCCACAGGACTTGCTTTTCCAGACCCAGGATAGTGTTCCGGGCAGTGGTGTGGGACACGTGGGATATGTTTCCAGCCAGCCGGTGGTTGCTTTTACCATTGTGAGCACACGGCACTTGCCTTGGTGGGTTTGTGGGAGTGTGATATAGTCAATTTGCCAGGCCTCCCCATAATTATACTTCAGCCATCGTCCCCCATACCACAGAGGCTTTACCCACTTTGCTTGCTTGATTGCAGCGCACGGTTCACATTCGTGGATAACCTGTGCAATAGCGTCCATGGTCAAGTCCACCCCTTGGTCACGAGCCCATCCCTATGTTGCATCTCTCCCTTGATGGCCTGAGGTGTCATGGGCCCACCGAGCTAGAAATAGTTCACCCTTATGTTGCTAGTCCAGATCCACCTCAGCCACTTCAGTCTTGGCAGCCTGATCTACCTGCTGGTTGTTTCGATGTTCTTCAGTGGCCTGACTCTTGGGGACGTGAGCATCCACATGACGTACTTTCGCAACCAGGTTCTCTACCCGGGCAGCAATATCTTGCCACAATGTGACAGCCCAGATGGGTTTGCCTCTACGCTGCCAGTTGCTCTGCTTCCATTGCTGTAACCAGCCCCACAGGGCATTTGGACCATCCATGAGTTAGTATAGAAATAGAGCACTGGCCACTTTTCCCGTTCAGCAATGTCTAAGGCCAGCTGGATGGCCTTTACCTCTGCAAACTGGCTCGATTCACCTTCTCCTTCAGCAGTTTCTGCTACTTGTTGTGTAGGACTCCATACAGCAGCCTTCCATCTCCGATGCTTTCCCACAAAAAGACAGGACCCATCAGCGAACAGGGCATACTGCTTCTAATTTTCTGACAGTTTGTTATACAGTGGGGCTTCTTCAGCATGTGTCACCTCCTCCTCTGGTGATAATCCAAAATCTTTGCCTTTTGGCCAGTCCATAATCACTTCCAAGATTCCTGGGCGACTGGGGTTTCCTATTCAAGCCCATTGGGTGATCAGTTTCATAATTGTAATTTTCTTAACCATGTCCATTGGGATCTGATAACGTCAGTCTTGCCATTTTATTCCTAAGAACTGGATCACTTGTGGGGGTCCCTTGACATTACTGTGTTTTATGACAAAACCAGCCTTCAGAAGGATTTGGACTATTTTCTTTCCTTTCTCAAAAACTTCTTCCACTGTGTTACCCCACACAATGATGTCATCAATGTATTGAAGGTGTTCTGGAGCTTCTCCCTGTTCCAGTACAGTCTGAGTCAGTCCATGGCAAATGGTAGGACTGTGTTTCCACCCCTGGGGCAGTCGATTCCAGGTGTACTGGATGCCCCTCCATGTGAAAGGAAAGTGTGGCCTGCACTCTGCTGCCAGAGGGATGGAGAAGAATGCATTGGCAATATCAGTTGTGGCATACCACTTGGCTGCCTTTGACTCCAGTTCGTATTGAAGTTCTAGCATGTCTGGCAAAGCAGCACTCAACAGTTGAGTGACTTTGTTCAGGCCATGGTAGTCTACTGTTAATATCAACTCTCCATTAGAGTTTCCATCAGGTTCTCTCTGATGTCCTTTGCCTTGAAATGCAAGTTTCGGCTACCATTGCATCGTGGTTTAGCCCCAGTCAGCAGCTAAGCACTACACAGCCAATCACTCACTCCCCCCACAGTGGGCTGGGGGAGAGAACTGGAAGAGCCAAAGTACAAAAAGTCATGGGCAGAGATAAGTCTTCTGTTACTCTCCCCATGAGACTTCCACACTGGCCACATGGGACTGTTAAAGGGTGAGTGGGTCTTACTGATGACTCCTTGGCTCCTCGGCTCCTCAGTTGGTGAATGAGGTCATGGATGGGAATCAGGGAGTCTCAGTTGGTGCAATATTGCTGATGATGCACTGTTGTCGTGGCGATCGGCACCTGTTGTTCTTTGACCTTCAGCAACCCCACAACAGAAGGGTCCTTCGAGAGACCAGGCAAGGTAGACAGCTGCTTAATTTCCTCCGTCTCCAAGGCAGCCCACTTGTACCCTTTTGGGTCCTTGAAATACCCTCTCCTGAGGTAGTCTATGCCAAGGATGCATGGAGCCTCTGGGCCAGTCACAATGGGGTGCTTTTGCCACTCATTCCTGGTCAGGCTCACCTCGGCCTCCAATACAGTTAGCTCTTGGGATCCCCCTGTCACTCCAGCAATACTGATGGGTTCTGCCCCTATATAGTTTGATGGCATTAGGGTGCACTGTGCACTAGTGTCCACTAAAGATTTATACTCCTGTGGGTCGGATGTGCCAGGCCATTGGATCCACACAGTCCAGTAAACCTGGTTCTCCCTTTCCTCCACCTGGCTGGAGGCAGGGCCGCTGTAGTCCTGATCATATTATTTGCTACTCACTTCCTGTAAATGTGAATCAGGAGTCCCTCTATTACACTTAGAAATAAAATCAGCGCTTCTGCTCCTGTCTCTGGGGAATTGATTACTGGAAACTGGGGCAGCAGTTTTCCTGGAAGAGCCTCCCTGAGTGACTGTTTTTCCTTGCAGCTCACGTACCCGTGCCTCTAGGGTCAAGGTAGGCTTGCCATCCCACCTCATCATGTCCTCTCTGTGGTCACACAGGTAGAACCACAGGGTGGCCCGTTGTGTTTATCTTCTTTCCTGAACAGAAGGTTGCTTACTCCTAACGGCTGAGATAATGGTCTGTACTTGTGGGGAGTAGGACAGATCGTCTTTGAGTTGCTGGACCTCTCAGGACAGTTTCTCCACAGCCGAGATGAGGGAGGAAAAGGTATTTGCTTCATAATCCCAGAGTTTATCAATCTCATCCCGCACCATGGGTACCTCTTCAACTTTCCAGGACATTACTGCCAATGAATTTACATGCGACGATGGTGCGCTCCGTACAAACATCTGCCACATGGGTCGCATGCACTGGGCTTCTTCTGAATCTTTGGGTGACTGTTCATTATCCAGGTCACCATAAATCACCTCAAGCATGGCTAATTCCCTCGGGTATTGTATACCTTTCTCCATGGTCATCCATTTTCCTGGGTGATATATAACATCTCCCTTGAAGGGATATCTTTCCTTCACATCAGACAGGAGTCGCCTAAATAGGTTGAGGGCTTGTGTCCCTTTTCCAATTGCTCTGTCAACATCCCCTTCCCCAGAAAGGGAAAGTTGTTTGGCTTCTTTTCCCTCTAATTCCAGGCTACTGGCCCCATTATCCCAGCATCGGAGCAGCCAGGTGACAATGTGCTCACCTGAACGACAGCCGAAATCTTCTTGCATATCTTGCAACTCACTCAAGTTCAAGGATCGGGCATTTGCTGTCTGTCTCATTTGTGAGTTCTTCCTCTTCCTCCTCCTCTCTTCATGATGGCCCTGCTCTTCCATCATCTCTTTCTAAATGAGTTGTCTTCCTCTTCCAAGATTTCTTCTTGTGTATTCAGCTGCAGTGCCTGTCATGGGGGTTTGAGTGGCCGCAGTGTTTGTTGCTTTCCTTGTCTTTGTCTTTTTAGATCCAGAGGCCTTCTCTTCCCCTTGAGGGTACTGAATAGTGTTAAACAGGGCTCGATAGGCATGGGCCAGGCCCCAGCACATTGCAGTGATTTGTATCTCTCTGGAATTGCCTGGGTGACAACATACTTCCTCCAAATATTCTACTAATCTTTCAGGATTCTGCACTTGTTCAGGGGTGAAGTCCCACAACACTGGGGGTGCCCACTGTCTTAGGCATTTGCCCATACTATCTCACATACCCTGCCACACAGCTATCAAGCCTTGGGGCAGATGTCTGGATGATATTCTTAAATTGCATACTAGCCTTAGACAAAACCGAAACAACACGCCCAAGAAATACAAAAAAGTATATCTTACCTACCCAAGGATGTTCAAGATGCTGAAAAGTTGTTGTAATGAAGGAGGAAACATCATAGAAGAAGGTAGCTAAGGTGCCATTCTGTATTTCCTCTATAAAAAAAAACTCTCATAGGAGGAGGTATAATTGCTAACTGTCTCCATGGAGTGGTACCCGAAGTATAGTAACAGCTTCCATGCAAGACCCAAATAACCAAGAAAGGTCAAGGCCAGTGTTTTAATAACAAATCTCCCAGGCAAAAAATCTCTAATCATTGCAGAGCACAACAAACTACAAAAACATGTACATGTACATCAAAACCAGCATGGTATAGATTGGATAAACTAATATTGAGAACAGATGAATCAATGCTGTGACCAGCAACTGTTATTATCTCAAACCCTTCGTGCCCTACATTGGGTGCCAAAAAGGATTGTCGTGGTTCATTCCCAGTCCGCAACTAAACACCACACAGCCGCTTGCTCAGTCCCTGCACCCCTGTGGGATGGGGTAGAGAATTGGAAGAGCAAAAGTAAGAAAACTCGCATGGGTTGAGATAAGAACAGTTTAACAGTTAAAATAAAACATTAATGGTAATAGTAATAATAACAATGCTAATATATTGAAAATAATGGGAGAGAGGGAGAGGGAGAGAGGTGGAGACAGAGAGGTGAAACCTTGGGGCGGGGGACGGGAGAAATCAAACAACAAGTGATAAAACCGCTCACCACCCACCGACCAACACCGCTGGTCCCCAAGCCGCGATAGCTGCTTCCCCCCAGCCACCCGCCCCTAGTTAATATACTGAGCATGACATCATATGATATGGAACATCCCTTTGGCCAGTTTGGATCAGCTATCTTAGCTGTGCTCCCTCCCCTCCCAGCTTCTTCTGCACCTGGCAGAGCATGGGAAGCTAGAGAAGTCCTTGACTAGTATAAGAACTACTTAGTAACAACTAAAACATCAGTGTATCAACATTATTCTCATACTAAATCCAAAGCACAGCACTATGCCAGCTGCAGTGAAGAAAATTAACTCTATCCCAGCTAAAACCATGACACCCTTTAATAGCAAAAGCCAACCTAGCACTTGGGCAAAATGCCTACTGGGAAAACAATGTGTGGTTAGTTCATTGTGTATTCTTGTGGTTTCCACTGACTTCTCTTGGAAGGACACCAGATGCAGCTTTCTAGTGGCACTAAACCTATTCATACAGCATGTTGCAAACTGCCTGCCATCCTCGTTCCATCAAAGATCAGGAGCATATTGCAGTGCAAAGCACTCAACAGATGCACTGATTCAATGAATGAAGATGCACTCTCCAGAAAAACAAACAAACAAGCAAACAAAAAACCTCATCTGCATTAATCCTACTCAGCTCTGGAATGCCTGCTGTAGTTTTAAATCTGCTTCATCCTCCAAGAGAAGGAATTAGTTTCATCTTCACTATTGCTTAAAATAAAGAGCTATACACACAGCCAGAATCACTGGAGGGGAGGGGCATAAAGTCTTCATGCAATTTCTCTTTTCAAAGCAAATTCAAAGTATCCATTTTCAAGTAAATTAATTTTAGGCATGACTAATGTAAATATAACTATATTAATTTATCCTGCTGTTAGGCCTATATTATCCCAGTTCATGTTTTGAGATGTCTTTTATAAACTCTTCTTTTACAACATGGCTAACTAAAATAAAACTCCAGAACCCACATGTGAATCTGTCATCTTCCTTTAACACATTTCACAAGTGAATACTACAACAGGAAGAAAAAAGTAAAAATAGTTTGCTCTTTTAACTTCAATTTTTGTTGTAATGATTATTATATAAAGTCCTTTACAGTGCATCACCTGAAGTTTCATAGATTCAAGAAGAAAAAAAACACAAAAGGTCTTTACTACAGATTTACTTACATAACTGCTAACCATCTTTACTCACAACATATTTTCTGAGGAAAGCTCAAAGAAAGGGATGGGAATAAACAAAAGGCCAATTTTATATTAAATCAAGCCCCTTTGAGATATATATCAAAAGCATTCTTAGACTTCTTGACCATTCTTGACACTTCTAGCTGACTGCTGAGAGGATTCAGGGAAACTGTGAAGTACCCTGTTCATTTTTAATACATGTGTGTATAAGATATGGTAAGTAGCAGACTATGAAATACTAGGCTTTAATCAGGCAATAAGACTCACTTGAGAGGGTGTACTTGTTAGCTCCATCTTTTCTTGGGATTTTTCCTTTGCTAGTCGTGCAGCTTCTTTGAATTCCTGAAATTTTTCTGCAAACTGAAGGTACATATGTTTTAAAAAAAAAAAAAAGAAAAAGAGAAAGAGTAGGCGTGAAGTAGTTATATTACATGCAGAACAGAATGCTGTACTTAACATTTTACAAAGTCAAGTTCTGTCAGTAGAATTTTTTTATTTTTCTCCTTATTAGGTATTCATTTAAGAGAGTTACACAGTGACATTACCTTTCAGACATACTGTAATTTGTTTATATGACAGGAAAATTATGATGCAACAAAGCTTGATTTGTTGCTGATAGTGTTAAAAAAACCACCTCATATATGGCTAATAATAGTGATAAGCTGCCTTGCACATCTGCTTTCAGATTCAGGTTTTACTGTCTTCCTGACAACGAATGATCTGGTTCTGAAGCCTACTGTGGTCACTATTAGCCTAGAGCCTTTGATGGGCTTCATTCTTTCATGAATGAAACAATACTAATTTCTTCCCAAATTTTAACAGCATTTATAATTTCAGTAGCTAATTAAGAAAGCAGCAGTGAGAATTTTGAGTCAAGTTCATTTCTTGATTGTTCATTGACATCAATCAAGTTAAAGAACAAATTCATTGAACTAAACATTCACATATACTGAACACTAAATTCAAGAATTTCACATGGAACTGCCATATGAAGCTTGATTTCTCTGTTACATGTATCTCTTCCGGATAATAGCTAAAGCAGCAATTTAGAAATACATGTACCCTTAAACTTGATAGATTAAATCAATTTATTAAGAATAGGGCCTAGATTCTCTGGCTAGAGAAAAATTTGGCTTCAGTGTAGTGTTTGGCTTGACACTACACTAATTGCTATAGTAGCCAAAAATTCATTTTTGCTTGCTACTGATTTTATACAGAACATGATCTTATTATGATCAGCTTAAGACTGAAATAATACTGCAAAAACATTGGAAACATCACCAACAGCTTCTAAATCTCTCTGGCAGCAGCATACAAAGAAAATGCTTTGCACTGCATGCATTTAGAAGGGATGAAGGCTACCTTTGTGTGACACAATCTCCTCAGCTATTTTCAATCAGAACTTCATTTGCTATCCAAGATCTAAAAAAAAACTTATTGTCTTTAAACTACTTCTCCTGATAGCTATTAGTATTTGAGGGAGTAAAATTTCCCTCTGCTGGTATCCTATATTTCAGCTGTCAGGTTATTTAAAAGCATACGCTTCCTGAATATAGAAGGAGACAAAATATACTATCCTGAAACTCTAATTCAGCATCAAAAAAAAGTCTCAGAACAGATAATAAAATTGGCAACAGATCATCAGAACTGGATGATAGTCATTTAAGAGTTGTAGATAGACCTCAAAATCTGATGGATAACCTATTATTTAAATCAGCTTTAGGACCAGAGGATTGGTTAGTGAGAAAACATGATGCTGAGGTTTAGAATGGCTGAAGACATACAAGGCAGTAAATATGATCTTCTGTATCACAGTGGTAGAAACTGTAAAAAAAAATATACATAATGAATAGACAGATAAATAGATAACATTCTAAGAAAAAGCCAACAAGGCTAACATATAGGAAGTTTTCACAAATTTACTGGAATTCCTTGAGGCAGTCAGGTGATAGATAATAGCAATTTCTTGATAAAATTCTTAAATAACAAAGATGAGATCTCATGGTATGAAAGGAAGGGTTCTCTGGAGGATTAATAATTTAAGGAAAAGACAGAAAAATCGTGGAGGGAGACTACAAGAAGATCTCACAAGTAGCTGTGATGGTCCTTTTGGCATCTAGCATACTCAGTTATTTGGAATAAATCAGGCCAACTAATTCAAAGGGATAAAACAGATGGGAATCCTGACAAGGAATATTTCTTCCCATACAGTGGGATACTATCAAAAGCACAGATTTATATGCTGGTTGAGAAATTAGCCTCAGTTTTCTCTGAATATGATGGGACATTCTGTTCCTCCTACTACAGCAGGAAGAAGGACTGTGCTAGGAAATCCTGATTCTGTGAAAGGAATATTCTTCAACATAGGAATCATCTTTTAGGTATCACTGACTTCTGCCTGACTCCTGATGGAACAATCTTGAGGTGAATTTGTGGTCTGACATATTGAGAAAAGGTCTAATGAAGATAAACAAATGTTTAATTAATTTTCTTCTATACTGTTTGCGTGTGAAGTTGATTAGAGTGTCTTTATTTTTATACTGGATAGCCTCACTCCACTAATTCTCACAGTCGCAATAATCATTGAGAAAGAGGTTACCGCTGTTTCACTCTACTCTAGTAATCAGTTTAAGAGGACAAAGGCACATGAACCAAAAAGGAATAGTACAAAAGTCAAACACTTGATGTATGCTTTGGAAAACATCTGCCTGTTTAGAGTGACATAGCTAAGCAGAAAATTATCTGAGAATAACCAGTTTATTAGAACACATGACTTTTATTACCTCTGCTCTGGTTATTTGCTTTATTAACCTGTTGATATCAGTCACAGACTAGTCTAAGTTTTTTTGTGGTTGCAGGCTGTCTTTTGCTCCCTAGAACCTGAAATATTTCATTGGGGCCCAGAGACACTACTGCAAAACAAATTACATACAACAGGGCTGTTCACTTAGGGATTTTGATAAATCAAGTACAGAAAAGAAGTTCCAGAACAAATTTTTAAGGCAACTTTTAGAAGCAACCTGTTTCTGAACAAATACATTAATACAGTTTATTTGTTAGCACTATTACTAATATCCAGTAGTACCTTGAGCTCTAAATTAGATTTCATGTCCTACAATGCTAGGTGTACCGAAGAGCACCCTGGTAAACCTGACTACAATGCCAGTGCACAGAAGTGGGAGTTAGCAATCTGAGCAGAGACACAAGACAAGAAAGAGAAGATAGATGTGATTTCTCTGAAGCTACACAGCAGATTCAGGGTTTCTAAGTCAGATTTTCTGATTCCAAGACCAACATATCTACCAATTCCAGTGACTGAATAGACTGTAATCTAAACAAAAGTCTCTTTTCCCTCCATCAAATATGTTTGCTAATTTTACAATAAGACAAAAAGTTTCACCTTTATGAATTTTAGTAGTAACGATCAGCAATTTTAATTCACATGAAAATCACAATTTGATAATTAAGATATAATACAAGGGAAACGGTTTGCTGAAAAAGTCCTGCAGATTCATCACCATAAGCTTCTGAAAATGTCTGTGACTTGGCATTTTTCTCAACAGATCTGTGTATTCTTCATGAATCACAGCAATCTGAGCAACTGCTAATCAAACGTACATCTGAAGACTACCAAAATTTTTTTCTAGACACAGAGGAAACACTACATAGTCTACTCCTTTAAATTCTATCATAAAAAACTGTAACAGAAGAACAACTTTAAAGAAGAGAAACCTAACAAATGAATACCTAGAAGGCATTAACAACATGCACTGTGATAGCTTAAATCTCCCTCCTTTCCTCAATCATTCATAGGCAACAAAGTGTTATAACAATATTGTCTTGTCTTTTTACATTATAAGGATGGATACAGAACATTTTTTGTAAACTATTTTTAAATAACAACAGTAGTGAGCACTGAGTCAAGATACAACCAGCAGGAATCAAATACTCTTAAGTTGCTTGACTGGCTGAGTACTTGTCATTGGTCATACTTACTTTTGAAAGGTGATGTTCAGATGAAAATCCCAAGCCATAGACTGTATTTGCCCTGCTGTCTGCCCATTGGCCAAACTTCTGGGATGTTTTAGTAAATGTCATGTTGGGGGTGACAGTGCTATTTATTATTGCCTGAAAAAAAAAAGTAATGGTTGTAAAAAAGGGGTTCTGTGGTTTTGATTTTTTTAAAAAAGACTTGAATTGAAAATGTCAGTGTTATAGACAAGTATCTGTGTACACTGAATGAGACAAACTTGCAACTAGGGAACAGTTTTTTTCTAATTAAATCACAGCTAAAATTACAAAAGCATATATTGACATACATTCTTTAAAAGGAGCAATTGCAAGCAGTCATTTAATAGTTACCAAGTCTAAAAAAAAAGTCCTTTAAAGCATCCACATAGGCTAATGAGATCAGAATAGAAGAACTAGCGAAGTCTTTTTTTGTCTCACAAGTGTACTTCTTTGTCCCATAAAGCAATGACTCTCAAGATCCACTGTAAGCTCCACAGTTACATTCCCCCCATTGCGTATGCATTCCTCACTGGAAAACATGCAATAAAACAAGAAGCACAATTTACTTTTAAGTTTCTGTATTGCAGGAATCTCTTTTTCCTTTATACACACACAAACGTGACTAACAGTGACAGGGTCATATACCAACTACAGAAGAAGAGCTACTCTTAGAATAGATTTTTCTTCTCTAGTTCTTGTTACATACAGGATGGAAGAAGCGCATCTTCCAGCATACAACTTCAACTAATGTAAACAAAAAACTACAACTATTCAATTATATGCTGGTTCCACTAAAACCAACTAAAGTTTTACCATGGATTTCAACAGTATTTTCATCACATTAAAGTTTGTCTAACATATTCTAAATCTGTAATGTGGAACTGTCCAGTTGACTTAAAGTATGTCAGGATAAAGTCCTATAATGACATCAAAGGGTTGCATTTAACTAAAAATTTGATGGTTATTACAGTTTATAACCAGACAACATGAACAAGAAAGACCAGCCACAAAACCAGATATGTGTATTGGAAGTGAAATGCAGGCATGCTTTCTCATCTGTCTGGTGCTACTAAGAGTTTCAGCCACATTTGTTAAATAATTCACAGCCCTTCTCATAAAACACTGGTTAGTAAGTAAGTCCTTTGTAACACCCATGTGAAACAGAACGTCTTTAAAAGTTCCCAGAAAATAGCATACACTGTGAGCAGAAGAGTTCAGGAAGAATCCTTCTTGCATGCCAGTTACTGTGCTCCAAATGTTATTGTCTACTAAAATGAGTAGTTATGGAGTTTACTTAGCAACCTTTGCTTCTGCTGAGATTTGGGTAGCACTGGAGCACAGCTACCATCAACATCAAATTTTTTCTGAATTCTACAGGGCAAGCCTCAAAACCGAAACAGCGTGCCGAAGAATTACCAATAAGTATATCTTAACTGCCCAAGGATGTTCAAGATACTGAAAAGTTGTTGTAATGAAGGAGGAGACATCATAGAAGGTAGCTAAGGTGCCATTCTGTATTTCCTCCATAAAAAACCTCTCAGAGGAGGAGGTATAACTGCTAATTTTATCCATGAGGTGGTACCCGAAGTACAGTAACAGTTTCCATGCAAGACCCAAATAACTGATAACACTCAAGGCCAGTGTTTTAATAACAAATCTCCCAGGCAAAACATCGCTAATCACTGCAGAGCACAGCAAACTACAAAACCCAACACCAATCTTGAACATGTACAGCAAAAATAAGAGCATGGTATCTATCTGATAAACTAATATTAATAGATTAATCAGTGCTGTGTGCCCTACATTGGGCGCCAAAAAGGACTGTGAGCTGCTTGCTCACTCCCCTCACCCCTGTGGGATGGGGGAGAGAATCAGAAGAGCAAAAGCAAAAAAAACCAACTTGTGGGTTGAGATAAGAACAGTTTCATAATTAAAATGAAACAGAAATAGTAATAGTGTTACCTCAAATGTATATATATTCTTCTTGGATTAAATGGAATAGTGCAGGAGTTATTAGTAATTAAGAAATGATCACAGTTAGGAGTGGAAACTAACACCTGAGAATTTTAACAAGGTAGTAAATAACATTTAGGCCAGATAAGAGGTTATTAGCAGTGCATGCCTCACTAAGGAGAACCTCCTAAAAGACTGACAGTGGAAACATCCAGTCACAGAGAAGGGTGTGAAGATAAAGGAAGGCCAGATGTGAAGACACCAGTGATAAAAGGGAACATCTTGGCCCAGAAGGCGTCGAAGCACGAAACTGAAGGGGAGATTGCGACCACTGACTCAGTTGAGGGACAAAAGTACTACACCCCACAGTCCTCTTGAGTATGTGCAGTGAATTAAAAACACACGATGGCTTTAAATTTAAGCGAAGAGGATACAGACCAGTGGAAGAAGAGGATGCTTGGTCAGGTCAATGATTATGTATTAGATAGGCGTGGTGTGTTAAATTTCATGTATAAATGTGAAAAAATGAACTCCAGTAGGTGTGCATGTTAGGTGGAAGTGTTGTAAGGGGCCTCAGGCAAGAATGCACTCAAGGATGTAATCTTCACAAGCATGATCGGGACATCCTGGAGGGATGCAAACAACCTAGCAGCAGCAGGCGCCAGTCCAAACCAAGACAAAATGAACTAAGGACATCTCCACCTAGATAAGAGTCAGAACACCAGCTGAAACCAACACACCTTGCAACACACTGTGACAAGGTTACTTGATGGGCCAACTCATGACCATATGTGGAAGAAGGACTCAGAGTTCATGGAAAGGACACACAAAACACCCCTTCAACAAACCACTAGGGACCACCGGAGACCACCTGATACCTCTTCAGGGGCTCCTAAGGGACTTAAAATGCACAGGTAATTAAGATGCAAATAGTATATAATTAGTTCCAAGAAATAGAATTAATATGTATAACCATTCCGGGAAATCTAATGCATATTTATATAACTGAGCAATATAAGCTTTGTCTGTTGTGTCTTGCGGCATGCACGCTAAAAGGAAGTGGAATTATCCCCTGTGCATCTGGCACTGTATTAAAGAATGCTTGCTTCTTAATACTATATTGGTGTACTTAAGAGGTTTAATTCCCAATTTCTGTGACAATAGTAATAATAATAACAACAATAATAATATAATGAAAAGGAAAATAATGAGAGAGAGAGGAAACCCGGGGGGGGGAATAAACAACCAACTAAACAAGTGATGCAACTGCTCACCACCTGCTGACTGACCCTGCCAGTCCGCAAGCTGTGACCACTGCTTCCCTTGGCCAACTCCCCACCAGTTAATATACTAGGCATGATGTTATGATATGGAATATCCCTTTGGTCAGTTTGGATCAGCTGTCTTGGCTGTGCTCCCCCCGCTCCCAGCTTCTTGCGCACCTGGCAGAGCATGGGAAGCTGGAAAAGTCCTAAGTAGTATAAGCACTACTTAGCAACACTTAGCAGCTACTTAACAACAACTAGAACATCAGTGTGTTATCAACACTATTCTCATACCAAATCCAAAACACACTATAGCAGCTACAGTGAAGAAAATTAAACCAGGACACATTGTGAACAACTCTTGGAAAAATTTGGAATGCCTTAAAGCTTACATTTGAATCAACAAGCCTCACGAGGTCAAGGACAAGTTTTGTTGTGTGACTAGACACTGGAGAACCATCTCCAGCATTAATTGTTCACAAAACTTCTCAGAAACTGGTCAGTGAAGTCATTGGTAATTCAGCCATCCTCCTTTCTTCAGGCACGTGGTTGGGGGCCAAAATAAAGCCAGCAGGCTGGCACTTACACCAAGGCCTCCAACTGACCTCATGGGAAACAGCTGTCTATGCCATGTAGGACAGAAGAGATAACATGAGACAGCAGAGGTGGACTTCTTAGAAAGGAGGTGTTCTAGAGCTCTCTTTTTCTTGTATGTTTCTTGTCTTCTTGTGTACTGTTATTGCTTGTAAGCCCTCCTTTTGAAACAACCTGGTGGAAGCCCAGAACAGAGCTCTGCAAGTTCATTTAATGCTCAGTCTCTCTTGGTATGGAAGCCATCAACAGTAACATGTTTAAAATTAATTATCCTGGGGACAGTGTAGAAAAGTCTTCCTCCCAACTCAGGCTCTAGCTATGTTGTCTCCTTGCTTAAGCCCTAGTTCCATCCGTTACTTGATTAATTGGAACTTCTATCACAAATTTGAGTGTGCACATAATTTTGTCATTTTGTCACAGATGTAACTTCCTCAGTGCAGAAGAGGACGCTGAGGACAGGGTCTTATGACCTCCAAGTGTAAAATGTGTTCATCTGATTCGTGTCAATATGGAACTGTTTGTGCTTGTGTAACCAAGGGCCGTTCAATTGACTTGCTAACTGTCTTAATGATTGGAATGTTGATTGGCGATTTGCTGCTAACAGTGGAAGCATCCTGATACAAAGGAGAGTGCCAAGATGGGGAAGGCCACAAATCAGCCAGTGGTGATAACAGGGAACTTCTTGGCTCAGAAGGCACTGAAGCATGAAAACTGGGGGAAAGGTAATTCCGGCAGGGGGAGATTGCGACCACCGACCCAATTCAGGACCAAAAAGACTTGCCCCCCCCCAACCTGTAAAGAGCATGCGTGCTAATCTACATGGCAAGCGTGGCTAATTTAACTACGGCTGACCAACGGCAAGTGGGATGCTTATCACTGACCAATGAGTGTAAACTTAGGCGTGTTTTTACTAATTGTTATTAATTAAGTAACTGAATATAAACCCTGTAGTATTGTATGACGGTATGCACGTTAGGTGGAAGGATCCCCCGTGCATCCAGCGCTGCTTGCTTGTCTCTATTCAATAAATTGTAAACTTTAATTGAAATTCCGTTTAAGGCTAAATTAATTATAACACAAGCAACAGGCAGGTTTAAAGCCTGCAGGACTGGCATTCACTGCACTGACAGTGGCATATCTGGTTGCAAATTAAACCAGCATAAAAACTTGGAGCAACCAACTAGTTCTCAGCTCAGACTGCTCACTGCTTCAGCTGATCACAAGGGCTGGCTGCACAAGAGAGAACCCAGAACAGGCTGTCTGGACCAATTGTTCACCTGTCCTGGTTTCAGCTGGGATGGAGTTAAATTTCTTCATAGTAGCTAGTATGAGACTATGTTTTGGATTTTTGCTGGAAACAGTGGTGATAATGTGGAGATGTTTTAGTTGTTGCTAAGTAGCGCTTACACTGGTCAGGGACTTGTTCAGCTCCCCGTGCTCTGCTGGGTGCACAAGAAGCTGGGAGGGCATACAGCTGGGACAGCTGACCCCAACTGACCAAAGGGATATTCCATACCATATGACATCATGCTCAGTATATAAAGCTGGGGGAAGAAGAAGGAAGGGGGGACGTTTGGAGTGATGGCGTTTGTCTTCCCAAGTAACCGTTATGCATGACACCTTGTCATAAAAGGAAATTAGGTTAAACAGAACTTTCCCTCATGAATCCGTGCTGGCCATGACCAATGGCTGCATACTGTCTCTCCAGTGTTTTTCAATAACTCCCAGCTCTTTCAAGTACCCTGCGATGAATCCCATTAGGCCCTATAGATTTATGTGCATCCAGCTGAAGCAGCAAGTCTTAAACAAGCTCAGAGTCAGCCGGGAGTTTAGAATCATAGAATGTCCTGAGTTGGAAGGGACCCACAAGGATCATCAGGTCCAACTCTTGTCCCTGCACAGGACAACCCCAAATTTACACCATGTCTCTGAAGGCATTGTTCAAGTGCTTCTTGAATACCATCAGGCTTGGTGCTGTGACAACCTCCCTGGGGAGCCTGTTCCAGTGCTCCACCACTCTCTGGGTGAAGAACCTTTTCCTAATACCCAACCTAAACTTCCCCTGGTGCATCTTCCTGCCATTCCCTCGGGTCCTATCATTGGTCACCAGAGAGAAGAGATCAGCACCTGCCCCTCCTCCTCCCCTTGTCAGGAAGCTGTACACTGTGATGACGTCTCCCCTCAGCCTCCTCTTCTCTAGGCTGAACAAACCAAGTGACTTCAGCCGCTCCTTGTATGGTTTCTCCTCTAAACCCTTCACCAACTTCGTGGCCCTCCTCTGGACACTCTCTAGTAGTTTATATCCTTAATGTACCATGGCCAAAAACTGCACACAGTACTGTCGTGGTTCAGCCTCAGCTGGCAACTGAACACCACGCAGCCGCTCGCTCACTCCCCCCACCCCACCCCTGTGGGATGGGGAAGAGAATTGGACGAGCAAAAGAACTTGTGGGTTGAGATAAGCACAGTTTAATGATTACAATATAATAATAATGATTATGATAATAATGACAATAATGTTAATATAATAAAATGGAGAAGGAAGGGAAAGGGAAAAAAAAAGGATAAAAACCCACAGAAACACAAACGATACAACCGCTCACCACCCGCTGACTGACGCTGCCCGTCCCTGAGTCGCGATTGCTTCCTCCCTCCCCCGGCCAGCTCCTCCCAGTTAACATACTGGGCATGACGTTACATGATATGGAATATCCCTTTGGTCAGTTTGAATCCGCTCTCTTAGCTGTGCCCCCTCCCCTCCCGGCTTCTTGTGCACCCAGAAGAGCATGGGAAGCTAGAAATGTCCTTGACTAGTACAAGTGCTACCCAGCAACAACCAAAACATCTGTGTGTTAGCTCAACATTTTTTTTCCATGCTGAGTCCAAAGCACAGCACTATACCAGCTACAGTGAAGAAAATTAACTCTATCCCAGCTAAAACCATGACAGTATCCACCCCTTATTCCATATCATTTACATCATGCTCAGGTCCCATACTATTCAATACCATTTCAATAATCCCTACCCACCTTCTCATCCTTTAACAGGATATACAGAGTTTCATTTATCATTTCCCTAGTCTATGGACCACCCCTGTAAAATGCCGGTGAAATGTCCATTGAGTTCATTTAGTCCATGACTTTGGGTTTCATCTATTGTAAGAGTCTTTCAGAGAGGTGCTGTGTGTGGTGTTGGATTGTTGCATGCTGAAGTCAGTCCTTGTTCCATCACCACTGCACTGGTAGTTCTTGTTCTCTCACTGCTGCACTTTGCTCGGTTCAACTGAAAGTTCATTTTTTATTATTATTAATTGGGAGATTCCCACCATGATACCATTCCATTGATACGGCATATAGCAACCATAGTAGTGATGACATACAACATTATATAGCAATTAACAGCATATTATTCAGTTCATTGGCTGTTTTCACCCAAAATTAAATCCCCCTGAGGTACAGACCGGACTCCTCCATCCTCCCGCATCACCCACCAAGTGCACCCAGGTCCTCGAGCAAAAGCAATCCCACGAGTGGGTTTGCATTTGCCTGAAGCAGGAATAACTCAGACTGTTTTGCCCAACATATTTTTTATGTGCACTACAGGGACTTTATCCCCTTCCACAGTACGTAAGGATTCTGATTGGGCAGGGCCAGCTAGCCTGGCAGATCCCCTCGTGTTGACTAACCACGTGGCTTTTGCTAAATATGAATCCCAGCATTTACATGTTCCACCCCCATGGCTCTCACTTCAGTCTTTAACAGTCCATTGTATCTTTCAATTTTCCCAGAGGCTGGTGCGTGATAGGGGATGTGATACACCCACTCAGTGCCGTGCTCTTCGGCCCAGGTGTCTATGAGGTTATTTCCGAAATGAGTCCCATTGTCTGACTCAATTCTCTCTGGGGTGCCATGTCACCACAGGACTTGTTTTTCCAGACCCAGGATAGTGTTCCGGGCAGTGGCGTGGGACACGTGGGATATGTTTCCAGCCAGCCGGTGGTTGCTTTTACCATTGTGAGCACACGGCGCTTGCCTTGGTGGGTTTGTGGGAGTGTGATATAGTCAATTTGCCAGGCCTCCCCATAATTATACTTCAGCCATCGTCCCCCATACCACAGAGGCTTTACCCACTTTGCTTGCTTGATTGCAGCGCACGTTTCACATTCACGGGTAACCTGCGCAATAGCATCCATGGTCAAGTTCACCCCTCGATCACGAGCCCATCTGTATGTTGCATCTCTCCCTTGATGGCCTGAGGTGTCATGGGCCCACCGAGCTAGAAATAGTTCACACTTATGTTGCCAGTCCAGATCCACCTCAGCCACTTCAGTCTTGGCAGCCTGATCCACCTGCTGGTTGTTTCGATGTTCTTCAGTGGCCTGACTCTTGGGGACGTGAGCATCCATGTGACTTACCTTTACAACCAGGTTCTCTACCCGGGCGGCAATATCTTGCCAAAATGTGGCAGCCCAGATGGGTTTACCTCTGCGCTACCAGTTGCTCTGCTTCCATTGCTGCAGCCAGCCCCACAGGGCATTTGCCACCATCCAGGAGTCAGTATAGAGATAGAGCACTGGCCACTTTTCCCGTTCAGCAATGTCTAAGGCCAGCTGGATGGCCTTTACCTCTGCAAACTGGCTCGATTCACCTTCTCCTTCAGCAGTTTCTGCTACTTGTCATGTAGGACTCCATACAGCAGCCTTCCATCTCCGATGCTCTCCCACAAGGCGACAGGAACCATCGGTGAACAGGGCATACTGCTTTTCATCTTCTAGCACTTTCTTATGAAGTGGGGCTTCTTCAGCATGTGTCACCTCCTCCTTTGGTGATAATCCAAAATCTTTGCCTTCTGGCCAGTCCATAATCACTTCCAAGATTCCTGGGAGACTGGGGTTTCCTACTTGAGCCTGCTGGGTGATCAGTGCAACGCATTTACTCCACGTAGCATCAGTTGCATGGTGTGTAGAGGGGACGTTTGCTTTGAACATCCAGCCCAGCACTGGCAGTCGGGGTGCCAGGAGCAACTGTGCCTCAGTACCAACCACTTCTGAAGCAGCTCGAACCCCTTCATATGCTGCCAATATCTCTTTTTCAGTTGGAGTATAGCGGGCTTCGGACCCTCTGTATCCACGACTCCAAAATCCTAGCGGTTGACCTCGGGTCTCCCCTGGTGCTTTCTGCCAGAGGCTCCAGGTAGGACCATTCTCCCCAGCTGCAGTGTAGAGCACATTCTTTACACCTTGTCCTGCACGGACTGACGCAAGAGCTACTGCACGAAATATATCTCGTTTAATCTGTTCAAAGGCTTGTCGTTGCTCAGGGCCCCATTTGAAATCATTCTTTTTCCGGGTCACTTGATAGAGAGGGCTTACAATCATACTGTAATTTGGAATATGCTTTCTCCAAAAACCCACAACACCCAAGAAAGCTTGTGTTTCTTTTTTGCTAGTTGGTGGAGACATGGCTGCTATTTTGTTGATCACATCCATTGGGATCTGACGGCATCCATCTTGCCATTTGATTCCTAAGAACTGGATCTCTCGTGCAGGTCCCTTGACCTTCCTTTGTTTTATGGCAAAACCAGCTTTCAGAAGGATTTGGACTATTTTCTTTCCTTTCTCAAAAACTTCTTCCACTGTGTTACCCCACACAATGATGTCATCAATGTACTGCAGGAGTTCTGGAGCTTCTCCCTGTTCCAGTCCAGTATGGATCAGACCATGGCAAATGGTAGGACTGTGTTTCCACCCCTGGGGCAGTCAATTCCAGGTGTATTGGATGCCCCTCCATGTGAAATGAAAGTGTGGCCTGCACTCTGCTGCCAGAGGGATGGAGAAGAATGCATTGGCAATATCAGTTGTGGCATACCACTTGGCTGCCTTTGACTCCAGTTGGCATTGAAGTTCTAGCATGTCCGGCACAGCAGCACTCAACGGTGGAGTGACTTCATTCAGGCCACGATAGTCTACTGTTAGTCTCCACTCTCCATTAGACTTCCGCACTGGCCATATGGGACTGTTAAAGGGTGAGTGGGTCTTACTGATGACTCCTTGGCTCCTCAGTTGGTGAATGAGCTCATGGATGGGGATCAGAGAGTCTCTGTTGGTGCGATATTGCCGCCAGTGCACTGTTGTGGTGGCGATCGGCACCTGTTGTTCTTTGACCTTCAGCAACCCCACAACAGAAGGGTCCTTCGAGAGGCCAGGCAAGGTAGACAGCTGTTTAATTTCCTCCATCACCAAGGCAGCTACACCAAAAGCCCACTTGTACGGTTTTGGGTCCTTGAAATACCCTCTCCTGAGGTAGTCTATGCCAAGGATGCACGGAGCCTCTGGGCCAGTCACAATGGGGTGCTTTTGCCACTCATTCCCAGTTAGGATCACTTCGGCCTCCAATACAGTTAGCTCTTGGGATCCCCCTGTCATTCCAGCAATGCTGATGGGTTCTGCCCCTATATAGTTTGATGGCATTAAGGTGCACTGTGCGCTGGTGTCCACTAAAGCTTTATACTACTGTGGGTCAGCCGTGCCAGGCCATCGGATCCACACAGTCCAGTAGAGGCCAGCTATCCCTTTCCTCCACCTGGCTGGAGGCAGGGCCCCTCTAGTCCTGATCATGGCATTCACAACTCACTTCCTGTAAATGTGAATCAGGAGTCCCTCTATTACACTTAGAAATAAAATCGGCGCTTCTACTCCTCTGTCTGGGGACTTGCTCGCTGGAAACTGGAGGAGCAGCATTCATGGAAGAGCCTCCCTGAGTGACTGTTCTTCCTTGCAGTTCATGCACTCGTGTATGTAGGGTCGAGGTAGGCTTGCCATCCCACCTCATCATGTCCTCTCTGTGGTCACGCAGGTAGAACCATAGGGTGTCCCGTGGTGTGTATCCCCTCCTTTGAGCCGAAGGATGCTTATTCCTAACAGCTGAGACACTGCTCTGTCGAGGTGGGGAGTAGGACAGATCTTCTTTGAGTTGCTGGACCTCTTGGGATAGTTTCTCCACAGCAGAGATGAGCGAGGAAGAGATAATTGTTTCATAATCCCAGAGTCTATCAATCACCTCTGCCACCGTGGGTGTCTCGTCATCTTTCCAGGACATTACTGCCAATGAGTTTGCACGCGAAGATGGTGCGCTCTGTACAAACTTCCGCCACATGGGTCGTGTGTGCTCGGCTTCATCTGGATCTTGGGATGACCGTTGATCGTCCAGGTCACCATAAATCACCTCAAGCACAGCTAATTCCCTTAGACACTGGATGCCTTTCTCCATAGTTGTCCATTTTCCTGGGCGATATGTAACATCTTCTTTAAAGGGATACCTTTCCTTCACTCCAGACAGGAGTCGCCTCCAGAGGCTGAGGGCTTGTGTTTTTTTCCCAATTGCTTTGTCAACAACCCCTTCCCCAGAAAGGGATCCCAGTTGTTTGGCTTCTTTTCCCTCTAGTTCCAGGCTACTGGCCCCATTATCCCAGCATTGGGGCAGCCAGGTGACAATGTGCTCGCCTGAACGACTGCTGAAATCTTTTTGCATATCTCGCAACTTGCTCAAGGACAGGGACCAGGTGGTCTCTATTTCATTTATGAGTTCTTCCTCCTCTCCCCTTGAGGGCCCTGCTTTTTCATCATCTCGTTCTAAAAGAGTTGACGTCCGCTTCCAATATTTCGTCTTGTGTATGGGGGCAACTGATACTGGTATGGGTTTATTCTCTGAGCCAGCTCCAGTACTTGTCATGGGGGTTTGAGTGTCTGCAGTGCCTGTCCTCAGGGCTGGAGTGTTTACAGTGCCAGTCACTTTGCCTTTCAATTCAGAGACCTTCTCTTCCCCTTGGGGGCACTGAATACTGTTGAGCAGGGCTCGGTATGCATGGGCCAGGCCCCAGCATGTTGCAGTTATCTGTGTCTCTCTGGAGTTCCCAGCGTAGCAACATACTTTCTTCAAATATTCTACTAGTTTTTCAGGATTCTGCACTTGTTCGGGGGTGAAACTCCAAAACACTGGGGGTGCCCACTGCCCTAGGTATTTGCCCATGCTATCCCACATGCCCTGCCACTCATAACTATCAAGCTTTGCGGCAGATTTCTGGGTGATATTCTTAAGTTGCTTAGTCAAAACCAAAACAACATGGCCAAAAACTAACAATAAGTGCACCTTAACCACCCAAGGATGTTCAGGATACAAAAAGGTTGTTGTAATAGAGGCAGAGACATCATAGAACAAAGTTGCAAAGGTACTATTCTGTATTTCCTCCATATAAAATCTCTCAGAGGAGGTGGTATAATTGCTAATTGCCTCAACAAGGTGGTATCCAAAGTGCAGAAACGGTTTCAGCAAAAACCCCAAATACCAGATAAAGCTGAAAATGAGTGTTTGCATAACAAATCTCATAGGCAAAACATTACTAATCACAGCAGAACACAGCAGACTAAACAAACCAACACCAATCTTTAACACCAACTGCAAAAAGGACAACATGGTGCTGTGACCAGCAGCTGTTATTATCTCCAACCCTTGAGCCCCACGTTGGGCGCCAAAAAGACTGTCGTGGTTTAGCCGGCAGCTCAACCCCACACAGTCGCTCGCTCACTCCCCCACTGGTAGATGGGGGAGAGAATCAGAAGGGTAACGCTCGTGGGTTGGGATAAGAACAGTTTAATAATTAGAATTAAAAGCAACAACAACAACAGAAATGCAATGTAAAGGAGAACAACGAGAGGCGCAAAGCCCCGGGGGAGGGGGGAAGGGAGGGGAGAGGGGGAACGAACCCCCGAAACAAACCGCACGCGACACAGCCACCCACCAACCTGAGCCCACCGACCCGATGCCGCACCGCTCCCGAGCCGCAAACTGCCCCCCCTTAATATACTGGTCATGGTGTCACATGGTATGGATGAACATGCCATTGGCCAGTCGGGGTCAGCCGCCCCCACCATGGCCCTGCCCCTCCCAGCCCCCCCTCCCGCCACGCGGCAGAGCGTGGGAAGCTAGAAAGGTAGCCAAGCCCCACAGTGAGGAGAATTAACCCCTTCTCAGCCAAAACCAGCACAACTGTTCTTATCTCAACCCATGAGTTTTCTTACCTTTGCCCTTCCAATTGTCTCCCCCATCCCACTGGGGTGGGGGAGTGAGTGAGTGGATGTGTAGTGCTTAGTTTCTGACTGGGGCTAAACCATGACACCTGGCAACACATAAATGGGTGTCCTGAATGCTATGGGGGATGATTTCCATGCTGATCCAGTGAAGGTATTCATAATACCTTAAGGTTGTGACTGATTTTTTTCAGTATTTCCATGCATTATAAAGATTGTATAGACCAGCTCTCTGTGTGAAATCCTTGTTCTGCTGAAAATAAACATTTCAGTTATTCATATTCACCATGTTGAGATTGTTTTTATTCTCAATGTCTCGAGGCAAGCATCAGATGAATGTTTTGTGTGTGTACATGTGATTTCTCCCTCCCAAACAGTGCTTACCCTACCACAATTCCTGTTATCTTGGCAGATGTTGAGCCAGTACATGAGGAAGTATTCAGTCTCAAAGGCATAGAGACTGCAGTAGCTTGAAATACTGTAACAGGCCATCACTTCTAATCGGGGGAGGCAATGACACCTAACTCGCTTTAGAGCATTTCTGCTTGCTAATTAGTATAAGTAATAAGTAGAATTCAGATATCACTTTTATGGGAATTTTGTTCAAAAACATTTTTCCTTTATGATAGTCTCTTAAGACTGTAACTTGATTTAAAGCTCTTAGCTGATCACTCTTTAAATCGCAGCTTTCCAAATCTATGTCTACATGTTGGTGTACTACAAAGAGAAGAGCATTATCTCATGATGTAACACTAATTTGCTTCTAATTTCTCATTAGTATGGGTGCCTGGGACATGATTTTAGCTGAGCCTATGGTTTTCCAATGTATTCCAGATCAGTGACCATCTAAACATTGCAAACACTTCATATAGATTAGAAACTTAGCTCTTTCACTCTTTTAGGTATCTTTAATTCTGAAGCTGCTTAGGGCTAAAGTAATTGAAAAGAAATGATGGCTCTTCTAGTCCAGTAGTTATAGTTTAAGAGGCATCTGGCAAGGGAGTGAGTGTGGTGTTGAGATATCTAATGAGGTTGAGACCAGAACTGGAACTCGCATGAGTATATGTGTGTATATATATATACACACACAGAAATTCAGTGTGCCTGTGTTTTAATAATGTGCCCTTTGTATCAGAGACAACCCTGCATGCTCTCAAGAGAAAAATCTTAGGCTTCCCCGTGTGTGTGGTTATAGTCTTAGTAACAGGAAACTAACAATGAACAAAGGGACAAAGTATTCTGTATTTAAATTAAAAGTAAAAATCGGAGTACTCAGACCATCTTTTTCTTAAGATATCACATTAAGTTTAAATGTTTACTTAAAGGCCCTACTTATGTGAAAGCCCTCTGTAAAAAATTTTGCAAGAACATAGTTTCTAGTTCAGGGTTTTGTGCTGCTCTCCCTGCAAGGCTTTTTCATATGTATTCAGTTTTAAAGGTAAGGTGCAGTGGGTGTGGAAGCATTGCACTATGAAAAAAGAATCTGCTTTTCGATCTAATTTTGATAACAGGTTTCTCTTCCCCATTCTGTCGTGAGTATCTTAATTTTTATTTTTTCCAAGGCTGGGCCATTTGGAATCCACCAAAATTAGTATTGTGCTCAGAACAGGGAGGTTAGAGGGAGCTGTGGTTTTATTTCACCTGGGCCTTGCACATGTGGTGTTGGGCTCTTGCATCTACACAGAGCTGTGGTAGTAGTATTAATGTCATCTACTCCATTCTGCAAAGTAGTGGAACTGTGGATACTGTACTGATTTTCTGGAACTGCATGACAAATATGCTTCTGGCAACACACTGCATTCTGACACATTTTTCTGGTGGCAAGTAGTGGTGAATGACTGGCATCATTAAAAAAATTAGTCTAGGGAGACACTGTTTAAACATGCAATAGATCATGCTAGATTGTGAGATAAAAGCATATATTGACATTTCCAGTATCTTGTAATGATTTTTTTCCCCCAGTTATAGATATCAAGTTAGCTAACTTAAGCAGTCAGTATCACTGGTTTTGACTAATGACTTCTACCTGAATAAAGAGGGAAGAACTTGAAATGCATAGTTCCTCTTGGGTTTTTCTTCTTCCTCCATATACTTGCAAATGATTCACAGGCACTGTCTTGTCCATCTTTGTGGTTGTATGCTTTGTCAACATCTTGATCATGAAGTTTTCACTGAGCTTGCCAGCAAAAAGTGGAGACAAGATGGGGGCTGCTTTTTTCTGCTGTCTGTACTGCAGCACAAACATTTGACTATGCAGTGAGCTACATAAGTACTGTAACCTAGATGACTGCGTGGCTGTACAAATGCAGGGTTGACACAAGGGAAGTGTCATTACAGGTGGGATAGATCTACCTTTTGCTACAGCAGTCTGTTTATCTCAACAGAAAGTGTTTAAAAAAAAATCCAGTTTCATAGCTATTCCTCTCTGAGTTTGCTCCTCAGTTTTGAAGCTGAAGTCTGGAAAGTTTCTTTTGAGACTGTCAACTAAGTTGAGTCTCAGCTGTTTGAGAAATGGCATTTTTTCCCCCTTTCATAGTGTCTTTCATAGTAAAAACCATAATAGGTAATATTGCCATGGTTTTAGAATTTGGGGTTTTAAAATGCTTTTGAATGACTTATTCTGTAAACAGTATGCTATAGTCTCGAATCCATAGTTAATCACAGAATGGTAGGGGTTGGAAGGGACCTCTGGAGATTATCTTGTCCAAACCCCCTGCTTGAGCAGGTACACCTAGAGCAGGGGGCACAGGACTGCATCCACAACCTCTCTGGGCAGCCTGTTCCACTGCTCTGTCACCCTCACAGTAAAGAAGTTTTTCCTCATGTTTAGGTGGAACTTCCTGTGTTCCAACTTGTGCCCATTGCCCCATGTCCTGTCGTTGGGCACCTCTAGAAAGAGTCTGGCCCCATCCTCTTGATACCTACCCTTTAGTTATTTATAAGCATTGATGAGATCCCCACCTCAGTCTTCTCCAGGCTGAACAAACCCAGGTCTCTCAGCCTTTCCTCATAAGGGAGATGCTCCAGTCCCCTGATCATCTTGGTAGCTTTCTGCTGGACTCTCCAGTAGTTCCCTGTCTTTCTTGAACTGGGGAGCCCAGAACTGGACACAGTACTCCAAATGTGGCCTCACTAGGGCAGAGTAGAGGGGGAGGATAACCTCCCTTGACCTGCTGGCCAAACTCCTTTTAATGCAACCCATTGGCTTTCTTGGCCACAAGGGCACAGTGGTGGCTCATGATCAGCCTGCTGTCCACCAACACTCCCAGGTCCTTCTCAGTGGAGCTGCTTTCCAGTAGGTCAGCTCCCAACCTGTACTGGTGCATGGGGTTGTTCCTCCCCAGGTGCAGGACCTTGCACTTGCTCTTGTAATAGGACATATAATGAGTTCTTCCTTGAATTTTGAAAACTGAAGAATGACCTTTAAATAGTCAACACTTCACAGTGAAGTGTTGGTGAAATAAAGCATCTTTGACATGTGTTCCTGCAATTTCTACTTTTTGTGTCTATTCATTTCCAGTAGTCTGCTAGCCCTGGCTTGTCTGTACAAAAAGCTAAAAGAATGTACTGTGTGATATATGAAAAAAGACTCCCAGGATCTTTGGGAAGTTTTCTGGGAAAAGACGCAGGTGCTGAAGCACATGGTTAAGTAATGATACATTTTGATGGGATTTCTGTGAAATGTGATCGCTAAACTCTAGATTCTGCAGTTACTTCACATCTGAATGCAAATGCTGTCCACATCTCTTACAATAGATCTTAATGGGCCACCCAAGATCTGAGATAATTTTTACTGATAATTATGTATTTGGTGACCTTCAATGTGAGATACAGCGCTTTGAAAAAAAAATAAATCCTCCCTTGTTGTCCACATTAGCTATTAATTTTTAAAATCAGGTTGGAGCAAAAGCTAGAATATGTCTATTATTGGGATGGATTAGAGGGTATTATAGGGACCTTTTCTATAACATCTATGACTGACATCATTGGCAGGATTTGAGAATTAATATAACTCTGGAGCTAAGTTCTTAGACAAAGGAAAATGCTCTGCTTCTTCCCCAATTGTTCTTAAAGTATTACCTTTACTTAGCATGAAAATAAGTTTAAAGAGTCCTTCTCGTCTGCTCCTCAGTAACATCCTTAAATCTTATATTTAAAGAATACTGCTGCTCTTGAGTGCTCAGAGATGAACATGGTAATCCTCAAATAGCTTGCAGTAACTCAACCATTACAGATAGGACCCAAGTTTAGATCTTGTAAAGATTACCTTCTGTTTCACCTTCTTGCTTTTCTTGTTACTCCTGCCACTGGCTATTGTTTTTGTAAAACTCAAGACCTTCCTGATTCAGAGGACTTTGCTGTCACTTACAGCAATGGGTAGGATGCTGCATATGTATCTGGAGCAATCTGGAAAAGAATAGTTGAACATCTTGGCAGGAGGATTCTCTCAAGGAAGAATATTAGCTGTCAACACCATGTTCAAGTTCAAAGTGGTTTTACAAAATCCAACCATCCAAACATTTCTGCAACCTTTGAAAAATGCTAGTTATGTAGTAGGAACCTGGATCAGAGGTTTGATTTGATGTCCTATAAGGCTCTGGACAAACCCTAATGAGTCTATTTAGACCCTAAAAATGGCTGGCTTGATGATCCTGAAACTTGCATATGAAACTACTTTTCTGAATTCCCTCAGTAAGAATATGGGTGGTATTTACCCATTTATTAAAATAAAGACTTGTCTTTACAATGAGGAAGCTAGCAGGACTTCTACAGGGTAGAAGAGAAATATTGAGAGGGATAGAATGATGATTTCAGACTGTGGGTAAATTAACTGATTTTTGGAAAACCAGATCATTGAATGCTACCTCTCATATGAATACCAGTTTTGCAGCAAAGTAGATGACTCTGTGCTGCTATTAAGAACTTGATTGGAACGCAAAGTTTATGATTAACATTGCTGGTTATGATCACAAAGTGAAATTTTGTCTTTCACATTTGAAAAATGCAGCTGGTATTCTTCTATGAGAAGCTTGTATTGAACAAGCAATATCCCTAACCAGAGCGGCACAATAGCAATCAACCTTCTTAATTGAAACTTGACAGTCATGGTGACTCACTTATGTCACCTGACACCTTAATGAAGGCGATTAACAACAACAACAAAAACCCAAACCAAAACCGAGACTTCTGGTTTCAGATACCATTGAGCTTATAAACAAATATGCTTGTATGCCAGAGGTTTGGGAAATTAGTGGTCATGATCAAACTTCACACAGAGCAGACTAACTAATGATTAAAACTGATATTTTAACTGGCAAAACCAAAATTTTGTTCTAAATCATCTTGTCATATATAGATATGTTGCTTATCTTCCTAAAGAACCATTCATCTTCATTTGCTTGTAAACACTGAGGGTGAGGGTTTTTTTTAAATTAAGTATGATTTTAGTACTTCCTGGCATTCTGTTTCTAAACACAAAACCTGTTAGAGTGGGAAATGGCAGTTCCTGCTACATGGACTTGTATTTGATGCTTCAGTTAAGCCTCTTTTGGACATAAACATGTGAGCATCTAAGTGCTCCAGTTATGCAAAACATGGTATAGTCTTCCCTAAGTAAGTAAAACGTTTTAAAATACATCTTTCTTTAAAACTGACTTTGCAATGGTGAGCATTCTGTAAGTAAACCTGCTCATTTCTGGTCACTGTTTATTTCAAGGACTTGGCTTCTTTTGTTTAATATCTATTCTGATATTTATGCAAAGAAGTGAGGGAGGGAGGCTTTTTCTAGTTCTTGGTTTGTACATAGGTTTTGAATGCATTGAACCCTACCAGTTCATTCAGGTACCGTACTGTTCATAAAAAGAAGCCATACTGAAATAACTAACTAGCACTTAAAAAGCACTGGTTCCTGGTCTTTGATTAGATGCTTCCTAACTGTAGTAGCATGTATTTATTGCTTGAACCATTAAGTATAGGCCTTTAATGTAGTCAGTTCCATGTGAAATAAGCAAGAAAATTCCAGTTTTATCTGTCACGCAGGCACTTGAGCCAACACTTACACACAAACTGTATGGTGTGCATTTTGTTGCTTAGTTTATCAAGATGCTGGGCAGTTTCCTGAGATCTGATGATGTCCTGTAATTACACTTCCAACAAGTAAACCAACTTCCATCTGGTAAAGACCTGATACCTATCTGCTATCTTGGGGTTAGAACTACAGTAATTGTAGGTGCCTTTAAAATATAGTTTATACTTCAGAAAGTATCCTTTGCAAATAGTTGATAATCTAGTTCCAGTACAACTAACACATGATACTTTGCCTTTACCAGCACAATCAAAGCAAGGGCATGAGCTGTCAGTGAAGAAATGTTTCTTTACGTTATTTGGATAGCAATACCCAAGGGTAGTACTGATGCAGCCATTCTGCTTCCAGCATGGTTGTCTTCCCTATGAGCTACTCATCAGTGAGACAGTCTAGTACAGGTATGGCTGTTCCTCTCCAGCAGTTGGGGCCTGTCCCCATGGCACAGTATTTGGCACAATCCCTTGGCTGACATTTACTGTGCAGACCTGTGTACCTATTCCCACATCAGCCTCTGTAGCAGGCTGTGCAAGTGTTGTGGTTTAGCCCCAGTCAGCAACCAAGCACCACACAGCCACTCACTAACCCCCCTGCCTCCAGTGGGATGGGGGAGAGAATCAGAAGAGTAAAAGTAAGAAAACTTGTGGGTTGAGATAAAGACAGTTTAATAGGTAAATGAAAAGCCATGCGCACAAGCAAAGCAAACCAAGGCATTCATTCACTACTTCCCATGGGCAGGCAGGTGTTCAGCCATCCCCAGGAAAGCAGGGCTCCATCAAGCGTAACAGTTACTTGGGAAGACAAATGCCATCGCTCTGAACGTTCCTCCATCTTTATATACTGAGCATGACATCATATGGTCTGGAATATCCCTTCGGTCAGTTGGGGTCAGCTGTCCCAGCTGTGTCCCCTCCCAAATTCTTGTGCACCCGGCAGAGCATGGGGAGCTGAAAAAGTGCTTGACTAGTGTAAGCACTACTTAGTAACAATTAAAACATCTCCCCATTATCACCACTGTTTCCAGCACAAATCCAAAACATAGCCCCATACTAGCTACTACAAAGAAAATTAACTCTATCCCAGCCAAAACCATGACAGCAGGGCACTGTTTGCTCCAGGCACAGTGTATGGTCGTACTAGTATATTTAAAAATGAATTGTGCCCTGTATGCTTGCTGTGAATCCCACCATCATGGTGGGAAGTGGCCTGATAGCGGAAGGTACGTTGTTGGGGAAAACGGGTTTTGGAGCCATCCTAGGAATGCCTTGAGTGATCTGATGAGCAAACTGCTCTGAAGGCCTGTCAGGGACAGGATTTGGGTGTCCAGCCTTAGGTCTTAGGCTCTTAGGTCTCAGAGCTTGTTTGGCATATGTCTGGTGTGAACAATCAAGGAAACGGTGATCTGCCACTTCCAGTTATAGCTCTATATAGATGCAACCACTGCTTCGTCAAGCTTCTTCAAGCCACTTTAATGTCCTCAAGCTGCGTCAGGGGAGGTTTAGATTGGATATTAGGAAAAATTTCTTTACTGAAACAGAGGTCAAGCATTGGAACTGGCTGCCCAGAGAGGTGGTGGAGTCACCATCTCTGGAAGTGTTAAAAAAACACGTAGACATGGCACTTTAGGACATGCTTTAGGAGGCATGGTGGTGGTGGGTTGATGGTTGGACTTGATGATCTTAGAGGTCTTTTCCAACCTTAATGGGTCTACTGAAATTTGATAGTGTTTACTAGGCTGTAAGTTATCAAAAGGGAGGGACTTGCTGGTATGGTAATAGCATACTCAATGTGAATTAAAGAGGCTTTATAGTTCCTGCAGTGCTCAGTGGGATGCTTCAAATTGATTTGTTACTTATGAATATAAAATTAATTTGTTTACCTTCCTAGGAGTCTAATTCAGTTCCTTGATGCAATTCAGTTCTCATCATGTGATGTGGACCAATGATTCTTTTTGAAACTTAGCATGCAGCTGTAGTAGTCTTGAAGGGATTATGAATTGTTTGAAGGTCAGTCGATGGTGATAGTGATGAAATGCATGTTTATTCAGCCTGGTTCATTCTACTCGCTCCATATGTAAGTTCTGATACTTCCACTGGTGCTGGTAAAGGCACAACTTCAGCTTTGAGCTGTCTGCAGCCAAAGTGCAGGTTGCGCTAATAATTTATTTAAAGGTGTTTATTTCTGAGGGTTAAGTGTAAAAGCTCTCAAAACTGACTGTTAACTGACAACTTCTTAATGTTAAATAAGGGGTTTGTGGGTTTTAAAGTAGAAATGAAAGGAATGACAAGTGCCAGGCCTGCTAAAATAAAAAGCATTTTCACATGTAGAAGGCATGTCAAAATTATGAATTTGGAGATGCAGAAAAAGGTGAGGTGGTCTTGGTTGATGGAGTGTTATGGTTTAGCCCCAGTCAACAACTAAGCACCACACAGCCACTTGCTCACCCCCCCTACACCAGTGGGATGGGGGAGAGAATTGGAAGGGCCAAAGTAAGAAAACTCATGGGTTGAGATAAGAACATTTTTAATAATTAAAAATAAAACAGTAGTAATAATAATAATAGAATGAAAAGGAAAATAACGAGAGAGATATGAAACCTTGGGAGGAGGGAAAAAACCCCAAACAACAAGTGCTGCAACCACTTGCCACCTGCCGACCAATGCTGCCGGTCCCCGAGCTGTGATCGCCGCTTCCCCTAGCCAACTCCCCCCAGTGAATATACTAGGCATGGCATCATATGATATGGAATATGCCTATGGTCAGTTTGGATCAGCTATCTTGGCTGTGCCCCCTCCCCTCCTGGCTTCTTGTGCACCTGGCAGAGCATGAGAGGCTGGAAAAGTCCTTGACTAGTACAAGCACTGCTTAGCAACAACTAAAACATTGGTGTGTTATCAACATTATTCTCATACTAAGTCCAAAGCACAGCACTATGCCAGCTGCAGTGAAGAAAATTAACTCTATCCCAGCTAAAACCATGACATGGAGTGAGAAATAGTAAGAGGTTGTAATCATTTCTGTATGAAGACCTACAAGGAAGCAAATGGAAGTTTAAAGCCAATAAAGAAGGTAATGAAAGAAATCTAGTAAGAAGCATTATAAGGAGGGGTTGCTAAAGATTGTGGTGCCAAGTGAGGAAACCTTATTTTGTTACAGAAATATCTTAGAGACAAATTCCAAGTGTCTTATAATAAACAAGGAAGATATGTATTCCTTGTTTTTTCTGTTGTGAACAAGTTGCTGAGAGATCTAGTCTTTAGAATAGCAAAATTATTACTAGTATTAGTTGAGGGTTTTCTTTCAAAGATGATCTGAAAATCAGTTAAACTCTATTTAAAAATTAGTATTTTTAGATGCTATCACTGTTTACCACATAATTGCTGGTTTATCTTAGTGGAAACACTTGATGAATTGATTCTATGATTTTTGTCTTCCTTCTATTTCTTTTTACTTTCCAAAATCCTCATCTGTCTCTGTCAAATGCCTCAGCTTTGTCTCTATTGACATATACCTGTGAAATACAGTGCTAGTCCTAGTGCCAACCCTCTGTTCTTGGTTACTTCTTGCTGTGCAGTGACATTTGTCACTTGAAGGATTTCATTACAGCAACCAAATTGATCTAACCAAACTTTAGAACAGACGGTGTTGAATTTTGGACAGTCTCATGCTTTCATGTCAGGATAAAGCAGGGGGTTTCAGTCTGTCAATTGTTTGAATGTGCTACTGTGGGTGGTACTTCTACCACTGTTGTCTTATGACCCTTATATCCCACCAAACAGCATGATTAACATCACAGAGTCTTCATGTGTTCGCAGAGTTCTATTTCCCCCCATCTATGCCTCAGCAACAGCACCTAAGTAGCCCCATCCAATTTGGCTTAATTCTCACCTTTTTCAGTCAGCATCAATTGGTCTAATTAGTCGTTTGCAAGCAGCAGTAACAGCCCTTCTCACAGGCTGAAAATAGTTTTGCAAAGGAAACTACTGAACTTCAGATCACAGAGTCCATGAACCAACTTTGTGCTCTCACCCTGTCTGCATCTATGTCTGGAGAGCTGTGCTTGTTCTGCTGTTGTAGGACTTCCCTTTGTGTTCCCCCCCACTTTTTTTCCCCCCAGGGGCTGCAAGGGAATCTCTGCTCCGGTGCCTGGAGTAGAATCATAGAATTTATAAGGTTGGAAAAGACCTCTAGGATCATCAAGTCCAACCATCAACCCAACACTACCATGTCTCCTAAACCATGCCCTGAAGTGCCATGTCTACACATCTTTTAAATACCTCCAGGGATGGTGACTCCACCACCTCTCTGGGCAGCCTGTTCCAATGCCTGACCACTCTTTCAGTAAAGAAATTTTTCCTAATATCCAATCTAAACCTCCCCTGACGCAGCTTGAGGCCATTTCCTCTCATCCTAGCACTAGTAACTTGGGAGAAGAGACCAACCCCCACCTGACTGCAACCTCCTTTCAGGTAGTTGTAGAGTACCTCCTCCCCCTCCTTCTTCACTGACCTTGGTGTCTGCAGAGTTGTTTCTCTCACATATTCTCACTCCTCTCTTCCAGGTGCTGTTGTACAGCAGGTTGGTTTTTTTCTCCTTCTTAAATATGTTATCCCAGAGGCACTACCACCATTGCTGATTGGCTCAGCTTTGGACAGTGGTGGGTCCATCTTGGAGTCTGCTGGAACTGGCTCTGTCCAACATGGGGGAAGCTTATGGCATCTTCTCACAGAAGCCACCCCTGTAGCACTCCCCGCTATCAAAACCTTGCCACACAAACCCAATACAAGATTTCAAAGATAACAGATTTCTGAGAATTTTATCAAAATAAAGAGACGGGTCAAAAAGACTTCTAGAATGCTTGTTGAGAGAGCAAGCGCTTAATTTCTAATAGTCTCAAGGGAATCTGTTGGCTCAGATGTTCTGCCTCAAAAGTCAGGAATGTTTCAGGTGGAAGTTTGTTTTTGTTAGACGCTGGAGGTCCAACTGCAACTTAGAAATTGGTTTTAGGCTAATTTTTATTAATTTTGCTATTTGTACAAATACTTAAAAAACAAAATAGACAACACTTGGTAAAGAAGAGGAAAAGGGGTTGCCAGCATTGCCAACAACTCCTTATTAAATTAACAGTGTGGGGGCTGTGTGATATGCTGTCTCTTTAGGATGATACAAAATGATGCAGGTATAAAATTGGATGAATATGAAGTTCTCTGTCACATTTCCATTGGAATGGGTACCGTGGTATTTCTGTTACATCTTTATTCTCTCTTCTTGTTCTGTTTTCCACAGGCCTATCTCCCTCTCTTAATCCCTGTACTCAGACTGTTTTTCTGACATTAGTTTGTACTTATCCACGTGGTAATTTAAGGTCACCATGGTCAAAACCAAATGCATAATTGTCTGCCTTCACTAGAAGTAATACTGTCACAGAAACTGGGAATAAACCTCTTAACACCAATGCAGTATTAAGAAGCAGGCATTCTCTTTATTGCAGTGCTGGATGCATGGGGGATCCTTCTGCCTAACGTGCACACCTACTGGAGTTCACTTTTGACATTTATAAATGTACGTTAACACACCATGCCTATCTAATACATAATCATTGACGTGACTGAGCATCCTCTTCTTCTGTTGGTCTGTACCTTTTTTGCTTAATTTTAAAGCTACAGTGTGATTTTAAGTCATGGCACATGGTCAAGAGGAGTCTGGGGGGGGTAGTCTCATCACCATGTACCAGTACTTAAGGGGCAGCTACAAACAAGATGGAGACTCCCTTTTTACAAGGAGACACATGGAGAGGACAAGGGGAAATAGACACAAGTTGCTCTTGGGGAGATTCCAATTGGACACAAGAGGAAAATTTTTCACAGTGAGGACAGTCAACCATTGGAATAATCTCCCCAGGGAAGTGGTTGACTCGGCCATGTTGGACACCTTCAAGAGTCGTCTGGACAGGGTGCTGAGCCATCTTGTCTAGACTGTGCTCTTCCTAGAAAGGTTGGCCTAGATGATCCCTGAGGTCCCTTCCAACCTGTGATTCTGTGATTCTGTAGTCCTTTCATCCCTCAATTGAGTCGGTGGTTGCAGTCTCCCCCTACCGGAATTACCTTTCCCCCAGTTACTGTGTTTTGGCAACTGTCCAGTTTTTCAGCACCTTCTGGGGAAAAATGTTCCCTTTTATCACTGCTGACTGATTTGTGGCCTTCCCTTATCTTCACACCCTTCTCCATAGCAGGATGTTTCCACTGTCAGTCCTTGAAGTTATACTGATTTCTATTCTTTTGAGGAGGCTCTTGTTAATGAGGCATGCATTGCTAATGCCCTCTTATCTGGCCCAAGCATTATTTACTACCTTGTTAAAATTCTCAGGTGTTAGTTTCCACTCCTAACTGTGATCCTTTTTTAATTACTAATAACTCCTATGCTATTCCATTTCATTCAAGAAGAATTTATTATGCTTGAGGTAACAATAGCACTGCCCTGTAGTCTTTTCCTGTAAGATATTTTCCAGGGACTTCTATATGAACCAGGTGCAAAATCTAGCACTTGCCCTTGTTAAACTTCATACGGTTGGTGATTGCCCAGCTCTCCAGCCTGTCCAGATCTCTCTGCAGGGCCTCTCTGCCCTTGAGAGTGTCAACAGCTCCTCCCAATTTTGTGTCACCAGCAAACTTAATTAGTATTCCTTCCAGTCCTACATCCAAGTCATTTATGAAGAGAGTAAAGAGTACCGGCCCCAAGATGGATCCCTGCAGAACCCCACTAGTGACTGGCTGCCAGCCTGATGTAGCCCCATTTACTATAACCCTCTGAGCCCGACCTATCAGCCAATTGCTCACCCATTGCATTATGTGTTTATCCAGCTGTATGCTGGACATTTTGTCCAGGAGGATATTGTGGGAGGCAGTATCAAAAAGTTTACTGACATCTAAAAAGATCACATCGACTGGCTTTCCTTGGTCAACTAAGTGGGTAACCTTGTCATAGAAGGAAATGAAATTTGTTAGGCAGGACTTTCCCCTTGTGAAGCCGTGCTGGAGAGGACCGACGACTGCATTGTCTTTCAGGTGTTTTTCAATAACTCCCAGAATAACCTTCTCCATAATTTTGCCAGGCACAGAAGTGAGACTGATGGGCCTGTAGTTACCAGGGTCATCCCTGTTGCCCTTCTTGAAGATTGGGACAACATTTGCCAGCTTCCAGTCAACTGGGACCTCTCCAGATTCCCAAGAGCACTGAAAAATCATTGAGAGGTCTCGCTATGAGATCAGCCAGCTCTTTAAGTACCCTTGGATGAATCCCATCAGGCCCCATCAACTTATAGGAATCTAGCTGGAGCAGCAAGTCCTGCACAAGTTCAGGGTTTATTAGGAGTTTATCATTCCCACAGTCATGGTTGTCTAGCCCAGGGCTCTGGCGGTCCCTGAGCCCACCATCGGTGTTGAAGACCGAGGTGAAGAAAGCATTAAATGTCTCTGCCTTTTCTATGTCCCTGCTAGTGAGGTGACCATTCTCATCAAGCAACGGGCCAATGTTATTTCTGGCCTGCTGTGCTGCTGTTGGCTGAGAAGGGGTTAATTCTCCTCACTGTGGGGGTCGGCTACCTTTCCAGCCTCCCCTGCTCTGCCGCATGGCGGGGGGAGCTGGGAGGGGCAGGGCCATGGTGGGGGCGGCTGACCCCGACTGGCCAATGGCAGGTTCATTCCATACCATGTGACACCATGACCAGTACATTGGGGGGGGGCAGTAGCAGCACGGAGGCGGCGCGGCGTCGGGTCGGCGAGCGGCTGCGGCGCGTGCAGTTCGTTTTGGCGGTTCGTTCCCCCTCTCCCCTCCCCTCCCCCTCCCCCGGGGCTTTGCGCCTCTCGTTGTTCTCCTTTACATTGCATTTCTGTTGTTGTTGCTTTTAATTTTAATTATTAAACTGTTCTTATCCCAACCCACGAGCGTTACCCTTCTGATTCTCTCCCCCATCTACTGGTGGGGGAGTGAGCGAGCGACTGTGTGGGGTTGAGCTGCCGGCTAAACCACAACAGTCTTTTTGGCGCCCAACGTGGGGCTCAAGGGTTGGAGATAACAACAGCTGCTGGTCACAGCACCATGTTGTCCTTTTTGCAGTTGGTGTTAAAAATCGGTGTTGGTTTGTTGAGTCTGCTGTGTTCTGCTGTGATTAGTAATGTTTTGCCTATGAGATTTGTTATGCAAACACTCATTTTCAGCTTTATCTGGTATTTGGGGTTTTTGCTGAAACCGTTACTGTACTTTGGATGCCACCTTGTTGAGGCAATTAGCAATTATACCTCCTCCTCTGAGAGATTTTATATGGAGGAAATACGGAATAGTACCTTTGCAACTTTGTTCTATGATGTCTGTGCCTTTGTTACAACAACGTTTTTGTATCTTGAACATCCTTGGGTGGTTAAGGTGCACTTATTGTTAGTTTTTGGCCATGTTGTTTTGGTTTTGACTAAGCAACTTAAGAATATCACCCAGAAATCTGCCGCAAAGCTTGATAGTTATGAGTGGCAGGGCATGTGGGATAGCATGGGCAAATACCTAGGGCAGTGGGCACCCCCAGTGTTTTGGAGTTTCACCCCCGAACAAGTGCAGAATCCTAAAAAACTAGTAGAATATTTGGAGAAAGTATGTTGTTACGCTGGGAACTCCAGAGAGACACAGGTAACTGCAACATGCTGGGGCCTGGCCCATGCATACCGAGCCCTGCTCAACAGTATTCAGTGCCCCCAAGGGGAAGAGAAGGTCTCTGAATTGAAAGGCAAAGTGACTGGCACTGTAGACACTCCAGCCCTGAGGACAGGCACTGCAGCCACTCAAACCCCCACAACAAGTACTGGAGCTAGCTCAGAAAATAAACTCGTACCAGTATCAGTTGCCCCTATACACAAGACGAAATACTGGAAGCGGATGTCAACTCGTTTAGAACGGGATGATGAAGAACCAGGGCCATCGCGGGGAGAGGAGGGAGAAGTAATAAATGAAATAGAGACCACCCGATCCCTGTCCTTAAGCGAGTTGCGAGATATGCGAAAAGATTATAGCCGTCGTTCAGGTGAGCACATTGCCACCTGGCTGCTCCGATGCTGGGATAATGGGGCCAGTAGCCTGGAACTAGAGGGAAAAGAAGCCAAACAATTGGGATCCCTTTCTGGGGAAGGGGGCATTGACAAAGCAATTGGAAAAAAACCACAAGCCCTCAGCTTGTGGAGGCGACTCCTGTCAGGAGTGAAGGAAAGGTATCCCTTTAAAGAAGATGTTACATATCGCCCAGGAAAATGGACAACTATGGAGAAAGGCATCCAGTATCTAAGGGAATTAGCTGTGTTTGAGATGATTTATGGTGACCTGGACGATCAACGGTCATCCCAAGATCCAGATGAAGCCGAGTGCACACGACCCACGTGGCGGAAGTTTGTACGGAGCGCACCATCTTTGCATGCAAACTCATTGGCAGTGATGTCCTGGAAAGATGACGAGACACCAATGGTGGCAGAGGTGATTGATAGACTCCAGGATTACGACACAAATATCTCTTCCTCGCTCGTCTCTGCTGTGGAGAAACTATCCCAAGAGGTCCAGCAACTCAAAGAAGATCTGTCCTACTCCCCACCTCGACAGAGTAGTGTCTCAGCTGTTAGGAATAAGCATCCTTTGGCTCAAAGAAGGGGATACACACCACGGGCCACCCTATGGTTCTACCTGCGTGACCACGGAGAGGACATGATGAGGTGGGATGGCAAGCCTACTTCGACCCTACATACACGAGTGCATGAACTGCAAGGAAGAACAGTCACTCAGGGAGGCTCTCCCAGGAAAGCTGCTGCTCCAGTTTCCAGCGAGCAATTCCCCAGACAGAGGAGTAGAAGCGCAGATTTTATTTCTAAGTGTAATAGAGGGACTCCTGATTCACATTTACAGGAAGTGAGTTGTGACTGCCATGATCAGGACTAGAGGGGCCCTGCCTCCAGCTGGGTGGAGGAAAGGGATAACCGGGTTTACTGGACTGTGTGGATCCGATGGCCTGGCACGTCCGACCCACAGGAGTATAAAGCTTTAGTGGACGCCGGCGCACAGTGCACCTTAATGCCATCAAACTATATAGGGGCAGAACCCATCAGCATTGCTGGAGTGACAGGGGGATCCCAAGAGCTAACTGTATTGGAGGCCGAAGTGAGCCTAACTGGCAATGAGTGGCAGAAGCATCCCATTGTGACTGGCCCAGAGGCTCCGTGCATCCTTGGCATAGACTACCTCAGGAGAGGGTATTTCAAGGACCCAAAAGGTTACAAGTGGGCTTCTGGTGTAGCTGCCTTGGAGACGGAGGACACTGAACAGCTGTCTACCTTGCCTGGTCTCTCAAAGAACCCTTCTGTGGTGGGGTTGCTGAAGGTCGAAGAACAACAGGTGCCAATCGCCACCACAACAGTGCACCGGCGGCAATATCGCACCAACAGAGACTCTCTGATCCCCATCCATGGGCTCATTCACCAACTGAGGAGCCAAGGAGTGATAAGTAAGACCCACTCACCCTTTAACAGTCCCATATGGCCAGTCCGGAAGTCTAATGGAGAGTGGAGACTAACAGTAGACTATCATGGCCTGAATGAAGTCAGTACACCATTGAGTGCTGCTGTGCCAGACATGCTAGAACTTCAATACAAACTGGAGTCAAAGGCAGCCAAGTGGTATGCCACAACTGATATCGCTAATGCATTCTTCTCAATCCCTCTGGCAGCAGAGTGCAGGCCACAGTTTGCTTTCACATGGAGGGGTGTCCAGTACACCTGGAATTGACTGCCCCAGGCGTGGAAACACAGTCCTACCATTTGCCATGGACTGACTCAGACTGTACTGGAAAAGGGAGAAGCTCCAGAACACCTTCAATACATTGATGACATCATTGTGTGGGGCAACACAGCGGAAGAAGTTTTTGAGAAAGGAAAGAAAATAGTCCCAATCCTTATGAAAGCTGGTTTTGCCATAAAACAAAGGAAGGTCAAGGGACCTGCATGAGAAATCCAGTTCTTAGGAATCAAATGGCAAGATGGACGTTGTCAGATCCCAATGGATGTGATCAACAAAATAGCAGCCGTGTCTCCACCAACTAGCAAAAAGGAAACACAAGCTTTCTTGGGCGTTGTGGGTTTTTGGAGAATGCATATTCCAAATTACAGTCTGATCGTAAGCCCTCTCTATCAAGTGACCCAGAAAAAGAATGATTTCAAATGGGGCCCTGAGCAACGACAAGCCTTTGAACAGATTGAACGAGAAATAGTTCATGCAGTAGCCCTTGGGCCAGTCCAGGCAGGACAAGATGTAAAAAATGTGCTCTACACTGCAGCCGGGGAGAATGGTCCTACCTGGAGCCTCTGGCAGAAAGCGCATGGGGAGACCCGAGGTCGACCCCTAGGGTTTTGGAGTCGTGGATACAGAGGGTCCGAAGCCCGCTATACTCCAACTGAAAAAGAGATATTGGCAGCATATGAAGGGGTCCGAGCTGCTTCAGAAGTGGTTGGTACTGAAGCACAGTTGCTCCTGGCACCCCGACTGCCAGTGCTGGGCTGGATGTTCAAAGGAAACATCCCCTCTACACACCATGCAACTGATGCTACGTGGAGTAAATGGGTCACACTGATCACCCAGCGGGCTTGAGTAGGAAACCCCAGTCGCCCAGGAATCTTGGAAGTGATTATGGACTGGCCAGAAGGCAAAGATTTTGGATTATCACCAAAGGAGGAGGCGACACATGCTGAAGAAGCCCCACTGTATAACAAACTGCCAGAAGATGAGAAGCAGTATGCCCTGTTCACTGATGGGTCCTGTCGCCTTGTGGGAAAGCACCGGAGATGGAAGGCTGCTGTATGGAGTCCTACACGACAAGTAGCAGAAACTGCTGAAGGAGAAGGTGAATCGAGCCAGTTTGCAGAGGTAAAGGCCATCCAGCTGGCCTTAGACATTGCTGAATGGGAAAAGTGGCCAGTGCTCTATCTCTATACTGACTCCTGGATGGTGGCAAATGCCTTGTGGGGCTGGCTGCAGCAATGGAAGCAAAGCAACTGGCAGCGCAGAGGCAAACCCATCTGGGCTGCCGCATTGTGGCAAGATATTGCTGCCCGGGTAGAGAAACTGGTTGTTAAGGTATGGCATGTGGATGCTCACGTCCCCAAGAGTCGAGCCACTGAAGAACATCGAAACAACCAGCAGGTAGATCAGGCTGCTAAGATTGAAGTGGCTGAGGTGGATCTGGACTGGCAGCATAAGGGTGAACTATTTCTAGCTCGGTGGGCCCATGACACCTCAGGCCATCAAGGGAGAGATGCAACATACAGATGGGCTCGTGATCGAGGGGTGGACTTGACTATGGATATTATTTCACAGGTTATCCACGAATGTGACACATGCGCTGCAATCAAGCAAGCGAAGCAGGTAAAGCCTCTGTGGTATGGGGGACGATGGCTGAAATATAAATATGGGGAGGCCTGGCAAATTGACTATATCACACTCCCACAGACCCGCCAAGGCAAGCACCATGTGCTTACAATGGTAGAAACAACGACCGGCTGGCTGGAAACATATTCTGTCCCACACGCCACTGCCCGGAACACTATCCTGGGTCTTGAGAAACAAGTCCTGTGGCGACATGGCACCCCAGAGTGGATTGAGTCAGACAATGGGACTCATTTCCGAAATAGCCTCATAGACACCTGGGCCAAAGAGCATGGCATTGAGTGGGTGTATCACATCCCCTATCACGCACCAGCCTCTGGGAAAATTGAACGGTACAGTGGACTGTTAAAAACTACACTGAGAGCAATGGGGGGTGGAACTTTCAAGCACTGGGATACACATTTAGGAAAAGTCACGTGGTTAGTCAACACGAGGGGATCTGCCAACCGAGCTGGCCCTGCCCAGTCAGAAATCCTACATACTGCGGAAGGGGATAGAGTCCCTGTAGTGCACACAAAAAGTATGCTGGGCAAAACAGTCTGAGTTATTCCTGCCTCCGGCAAAGGCAAACCCATTCGTGGGATTGCTTTTGCTCGAGGACCTGGGTGCACTTGGTGGGTGATGCGGGAGGATGGAGAAATCCGATGTGTGTCTCAAGGGGATTTGATTTTGGGTGAAAACAGTCAATGAACTGAATGGCACAATGTAAACTGCTATATAATAAATACTGTGTGTCACCTCTGTGTTGTATCAATGATATCAGAGTACGAGCCTCCCGACCCATGGAAGATCAACTATGAAACAAGCCGTGCAGCAGTGATGGAACGATGACTGACTCGGTATGCAGCAACCCAATGCCACACACCATCTCTCTCACCCTGAAAGACTGATACGACAGATGGAGCCCAGAGTCATGGACTGGGTGAACTCAATGGACATTTTAATGGACATTTTACAGGGAAGGTCCATGAACTAAGGGAATGATGTCTGTGTATTATGTTAAAGGATGGGAAGGGGAGGGGTGGTGGTTGGTACGGTTGTATTGGATTGTATGGGACCTGGGCATGGTGTAAATGGTATGGAATAAGGGGTGGAGAATGTGCTGGTTTTGGCTGAGAAGGGGTTAATTCTCCTCACTGTGGGGGTCGGCTACCTTTCCAGCTTCCCACGCTCTGCCGCGTGGCAGGGGGGCTGGGAGGGGCAGGGCCATGGTGAAGGCGGCTGACCCCGACTGGCCAATGGCAGGTTCATTCCATACCATGTGACACCATGACCAGTACATTGGGGGGGGCAGTGGCAGCACGGAGGCGGCGCGGCGTCGGGTCGGCGAGCGGCTGCGGCGCGTGCAGTTTGTTTCGGCGGTTCGTTCCCCCTCTCCCCTCCCCCTCCCCCGGGGCTTTGCGCCTCTCGTTGTTCTCCTTTACATTGCATTTCTACTGTTGTTTCTTTTAATTTTAATTATTAAACTGTTCTTATCCCAACCCACGAGTGTTACCCTTCTGATTCTCTCCCCCATCTACCGGTGGGGGAGTGAGCGAGCAACTGTGTGGGGCTGAGCTGCCGGCTAAACCACGACACCTGCCTTTTGCCATTAATGTATTTTAAAAAAGCCCTTCTTATTGCCCTTCACAGTACTGGCCAGCTTCAACTCAAATTGAGCTTTGGCTGCATGAATTTCCTCCCTGCAGTGGCAAACAGCATCCCTATAGTCCTCCCATGTTGCATGACCTTGCTTCCACTGGCCATATACTTTCTTTTTTCTCCTTATTTCTAGAAGATCATCCCTGGTCAGCCAAGCTGGCCTTTTGCCTTGCCTGCTTGACTTCCTACTTTTTGGGATTGCCTGCTCCTGTGCTTTTAGGAGTTGGTACTTAAAAAGCGACCCGCACTGATGGACCCCGGCACCTTCAAAAGCTTTTTCCCAGGGGACCTTACTAAGAAGTTCCCTGAGCAACCTGAAGTCTGCTCTCCTCATGTCCAGAGTTGAGGTGTTGCCGGCAGCTTTCCTGCTGTCACCATAGATTTTGAAATTGACTGTTTCATGGTCACTGTGGCCAAGGCGGCCCCTGATCTCCACTTCACCCATGAGGCCCTCTCTGTTAATAAGCAACAAGTCAAGGGAGGCACCCTTCCTGGTCAGTTCCCTTAGTACCTGTACCAAGAAGTTGTCATCCAGATGGTTTAGGAACCTTCTGGACCTGTTTGTCCCAGCCATGTGGTATTCCCAGTTGACATCTGGCAAGTTGAAGTCCCCCATAAGGACAAGGGCAGATGACTTAGAGGCATTCCTTAGTTCCTTAAAGAATAGCTCATCGGTGTCATCCTCCTGGCTGGGTGGCCTATAGTAGACTCCCATGACAACATCTGCTTTATTTGCCTGTCCTTTAATCCTTACCCAGAGGCTCTCAACTGTGCCATTGCCAACTGCAAGCTCCGTGCATTCCAGCTCCTCTGCTACACACAGTGCCATTCCTCCCGCCTTGCCTGCCCTGCCTATCTCTCCTAAAGAGCTCGTAACCCTCCATCATGGCACACCGGTCACAGGACTTGTCCCACCAGGTTTCACTTATGCCAATGATGTCATACCTCTGGGAATGGGCCAAGGCTTCCAGCTCCTCTTGCTTGTTCCTCATGCTGCACACATTTGTGTAGAAACACTTAAAGTGTGGCTCCTTGTGCCCACTGCCACATGTAGCAAGCTGAGGAGTCTCACTAGCATGCAGCTCCTCCAACTTTGGTGTGTCTACCCGTTGCCTGTCACTGACTAGCTTGGTACTGCCCCTTTCTCCCTTCCAATCTAGTTTAAAGCCCTGTCAATCAGCCCTGCTAGCTCCTGAGCAGAAAGCCTTTTTCCCCAGTTTATCTTCCCCCCAGCCACGGTCTTCCCACACAGGGCTCCAGGAGTCCCAGGATCTATCATCAGTGTTAATGACAAAGATGAAGGCGGCATTAAACGTCTCTGCTTTGTCTACATCCCTATTTGTGAGGTGACGGACTTCATCAAGTAATGGGCCAATGCTATCTCTGATCCTCCTTTTGCTGTTAAAATATTTTTTAAAAGCTCTTTTTGTTGTCCTTCATAGCGCTGGCCAGCTTGAACTCTAATCGAGCTTTGGCCATACAAATTTTCTCCCTATGGTGGCAAACAGCATCTCTGTAGTCCTCCCATGTCACCTGTCCTTGCTTCCAATGTCCATACACTTTCCTTTTCCGCCTATGTTCTAGGAGACCACTGCTCAGCCAAGCTGGCCTTCTGCCCTGTTTGCTTGACTTCTGACACTTTGGAATTGCCTGCTCCTGTGCTCTTAAGAGATGGCTCTTAAAAAATGACCAGCATTCCTGGACCCCAATACCTTCAGAAGCAGATTCCATGGGGACTTTATTAACTAGTTCCTTCAGCAGCCTGAAGTATGCTCTCCCACATCCAGGGTCAAAGTTTTGCTGGCAGTTTTTCTCCTGCCACCAATGATTTGAAACTCAGCTACTTCATGGTCACTGTGACCAAGACAGCCACCAATCACCACTTTGCCCACAAGTCCCTCTCTGTTTACAAACAAGACCTGTGCTTACAGGCCTTACTTAAAACCTATATTAGCATTAAAAAGATTATCACTGTGTGACTAATTTATTTTACAACAGTCATTAAAATGTAAAGATCATCTATTACAATAACACTGATGGGGGACTTTACTCAGAAATAATTTATACAAGGCTCATGGAACCTACAGACTGAAAAAATCACTCTCTTCCTGAGCCTTCTCTTGTTTTAGATGCGCACAAATTATTGGGTTTTTTCCCAATCTTGCACCTGTGAAAACATTATCAGAGAGTTAACTAGTACTGCAGGAACTACACTACTTAATCTCCTTTCTTTTCTCAGTGACTGCCAGAGACTGAATGGAAAAGACAGCAGGATTCTGGGAATAATCTTAGTCTGTCTGTCTGCAATGTTACTGGGGAAATAATGGTGGCTTCCTTCCATGACCTAGGAGAAAGAAGTACTAAAACACATTTTTCCAAGGAGATATAAAATGACTATATAACTATATAACTGAAAGCCTTAGCTCAATGTTGTCATGTCATATTGCATAAGAGATTTTATTTTTCAGGTTTTCTCTTGATTCCTAGAGCAGTAGGAGAAAAAGCCTTTTCCCCTTCTGAGAAAGTTGCATCCCATCAGATGTCAGCAGACCTGGTGTTGCATATATCACCCCGTGATCAAAAAAGCCGAAATTCCACCAATGACACCAGACTCAGAGCCACGTGTTGATCAGCTGGACCTGCCTTTTCCATTCAGTATTCTTCCCTGATACTGAGAGGATGGAGGAAAATACTATCTGAGCACTTGATCCTTCAACCATCCACCCCAAGGCTCTGAAATCCCTTTTGATAGCCTTTGGTCTTCTCCTTGCTACCTCTTCTCTGCCAACATGGAGAGCCAATAGCAGATAATAGTCTGAAAAGCTTACCAGACTAGGGAGTTTCCTAGCAACATCTCTTACCCTGGCCCCAGGAAGACAGCAGACGTCCCTGGGGGTTGGGTCCAATCAGCATATCAGACCCTCAGTTCCCCTCAGACGGGAGTCACCTATGACAACTACCCTTCTTTTTTTCTTAGCATGAGTGGTTGTGATGCAGGCAGTGGGCTGCCTAGACGACCACTCCATCCCAGAAGGACCTTCATCCACATCATCAGTTGTCTGTCCTTCCAATTCCAGGGCCTCATACCTATTGTGTATGGGCACCATGGAAGGTGAGGCAGGCTGAGAGTAGATTCACCTACCACCCTGAGCAGTAACCTGCTATTTTCATCAAGATCTCCTTGACACGGGCGACAGGGATCCAGATACTGTATGTGACTATAAAATATGGCCTGTACACTGAACACCTTATGGTCCTAGAATGTTTTCCAGAGTCAAGTTAGAGGGAGATGCATCATTTCTTGTGCCAGCTATTTTAAAAGGAGACAGTAGCTTCATAAAACAATATTACACAGAATGTAGAAAGAATAAGCAGAACTTGTTTCTATAGGACCTATCTCAGCTCAATCTGGCTGATAGACCCACTGATACAGAATAAGGGGGGGGGAACCAACCAACCAAATAGAAAAACCCTCTCTCAAAATAGACCAAAGATCTCCACAAGCAAATTCAATTGGTAACCTGCAATGTATGGTAGCATCTCTCAGAGATGAGTTAAGATCACATCTTAAAAATGTTGGGACTTTTTTTGGTTTGTTTTGTTTTCAAGAAGAAAGATTTAATGATGTTCAGACAATCAGTACAGAGGTTAATTTTATCCAGAATCCTACTGGAACCTAATGACCTAAAGAGGGGGAAGGGTGTGGAGCAGAAATGGGATTATCACTAATATAAATTATCAAGTATATCTCTCTCAAACTTTCCTTACTGCAGTCTAAGTGGACATGTGCATGAGTTGCCATCACTTACTGGCTTACTGCTCAGCACCTGAGCCACTGTAACTGAGCAGCCACATGCACATCATTCTCTCCAACATACAAACCCACAGGGTGCTGTAAACCCCACCAGCACAGAGGTTTAGAAGTAAACCTAGTTGAATCATAATCTATTCCCCCCGAGGGAGGGGCACGAGAGCTGTGTTGTGGTTTAGCTGGCAACTCAGCCCCACACAGCCACTCACTCACTCCCCCACCACTGGGATGGGGGAGAGAATGGGAAGGGTAAAAGTGAGGAAGCTCGTGGGTTGAGATAAGAACAGTTTAATAATGGAAATAAAACAACAACAACAGTAATGCAATGAAAAGGAAAATAACGAGAGAGAGAGGCAAAACCCAAGGGGGGAGGGGAATGAACAACCAAAACAAACAGCACATGACACAGCTGCTCACCACCCACAGACACAACACTGCCAGTCCCCAAGCCACAACCACCTCCCCCATGGGCCAACTCCCCCAGTTAATATACTGGTCATGGCATCACATGGTACGGAATGAATAGCCCATTGGCCAGTTGGGGTCAGCTGTCTTGGCTGTGGCCCTGCCCCTCCCAGCCTCTTGCCCACCTGGCAGAGCATGGGAAGCTGGAAAGGTCACTGATTACTAAGGCGCTACTTAGCGACACTTAGCCACTACTTAACAACAACTAAAGCATCAATGTGCCATTGGCACTTTACCAGCTACAGTGAAGGGAATTAACTCTGTCTCAGCCAAAACCAGCACAAGCTGCAAAACCAATATGGCTCAGCAAGCACTTTTGGCGGCTGGCGACATGTAATTTTGAGACGTTTTCAATGTAAAATTTGTTGTAAAAGAAAAGCACAAAAACATCTTTATTCTGTTTCATTTCAAAACTCAAAACTGGAGAATTGATTTGTATAGCTTTTTCTCCTTTGCAAATTCAATGCTTTTGTCTGACCAGTCAATAATGTAAGGCATTGCAATCTCAGATGTCAGTAGTGTTACTGACACCCAACTGTATGCCGTACAGCAGAGAGACTCTGGATGCATTCTGAACTTAAGAATACTTTTTATTTATAGTTAGCCCTTTGTACATACTGTGTTATGTATGTGCAGACATGTTAAAAAACATGGGGCTATAATTAAAAAAAAATTCTCTGGGAATTACGCTTAAAACCTCCTAAAAATTATATGGGCCTCCCTGTTATTCACCTGTATATGTTTCAGAGCAATGTTGTGATGCCTAAAACAATGGCTCTTGCTTAATCATGATTGGGATCCTAGATCTTAGACATATAACACTTGGTTGAAAACATTATTAGGATTGTAGCGATCACAGAGAGAGTAAATAAAAGTGATAGATTACATTATCAATATACCTTGCCAATAGTACTGCAAGTGCAAAGGAAATGCTGCAATAGACAAAAGAGCAAACCAATAGATGAACAACTGCTTGACAGTGCAACTCAGCAGCCACTTTTCAAGAGTTGCAGCTTTGGACAAAGGCAGAGGAACCCCAGTGGATATCAGAATAAGGATTTCTGTAAACTGTGCAGATCAGTTAAGATGCTACAGATTACAACTAATAGTCTTGATTTCATACAGCATCTAGTCCCAATCCCAAAGTATTTTATGAACCGTCACACAAAAGGTATTTGAATTGTTTGACAGAATGAAAAATCATTTGAAGGAGTGCTGAGAAGGTAAGAAACAGTCAGAGTTAAACTTGGAAAAATTTTGGAAGGCTTTGATACCAGTCTCAGTCACCTAAAGTAGTAACATATAGAGACCTTTTTGACAGAAAATTCCTATATACTTCTGTATGATAGAAACTCTCCTTCCTCATTTAAAACAGCAATACTCTGGATTTAGCAAAGAAAAAAAGAAAAAAAAAAAGGCAGAGTAATTTTTTTCAGCTTTCAATAAATAGCCAAGAAATCTCTGAATACTGCTGTGCTCTAATAAATTATTTTAGTTCCAAACATCATGAACTGACACATCTCCATAAGTTGCAAATTAAAGTCTCTTGAAAGGATTATAGCTTTTGATTACACTCTGTGTATCTTTAATGCCTTTATTGCAGAGATTTCTGACATGCCATTTGTAAAGTTCCTGGTTTTATACCCACTTGGGGTAGAACCTAAGGAACAGTCAAATATTTTCGCCGAGTCTTCCAAATTAATGTCTTAGACAAGGTTTCTTACAACAGCAGCTCAACACATTACCTTTCCTAATTAAAAAAAAAAAAAGAAAGAAAAACACCCCCAAAATAATCCAAACCCAATCCAGCTGAGTTTTGATAAAAGCTTACCATGGAGAGCTTTATTAGGAGGGAATCATCATGTTGTCTACAGCAAAAATTGGAAGATTATGTAACAGACAAGGATTTACTAAGTGATTATGGGCACTAAACAGGTGTCCTTCATAATGCTGAAGCAAATGATATTGATAACATCATTGAATGTGGAGATGAAAACAGGTTACTGTAACACTATTCGTACTTTTTAGTGCATCTCACAGGGAATGCCTTTTTAGACTGCTCAAAATATTAACTAAGTAACAGGTCATCGCTTAAATTCAGCGATAGAATTATCAAAGTAAATATGAATGCATGGAAAATAGTATTTTCCAATAAACACTTAAAATATGTAATGAAGCAATGTAACCATTTTAGCACATCAGTAATCTGTTACTCAGATAATGACAAAAACATCTGATAAGATACATGAAGGACATCAGACTGGAAAATAAATACAAAAGTCAATCAGCAAGCAAGTTCTCCAAAATAAAGCTTACCTTTGAGCCATCCAAACTGATTATCCTATAGACATTTCTTGTGCTGTCATAGAAGTAGGACACAGTAACAGCATGCTTGCTGGTGGGAACCCAGTTCTTCTTAGTGTTTGGGTCAATCTGGAAGACATGAGCTCGGGTGCTGAAGATGGGTTGTTCCCTGAAGTATAGAGAGTAAAAGTCATGAATCTGATTTGTACATAATATTGTTGCACACAAGTTATCTGCTAGTTGTGCCCACTGTGATGCACACATTTCACTTTGCATGATAAATTTTTCCTACAAACTTCTGTATGTGTTGCTGCATAGAGCAGATAAATGCATTAATATACATATGCAAGCAAAATGCAAGCCTTCTAAAGCAAAAATCAGCACCCAGCTGTAGAGTCAGATAAAGACAGCCATCTCTAAATATAGATTCAGCCCTGTCCCATCACCTTCCCAGCCCTCACCCTCCATCTATCCCTTTAAACTAACCGGCATCCAATATATGTGTAACTTCATCTCATTACACTGCACTTTGCAGAATGTGTACTACTTCAAACCCCCATCTTCTCAAAAATCTTTTAATACTGATTATTCTAATCAATCTTAGGCCATAATCTGAAACTGAACTGGCTGATTCAACGCAATTATTCTAAAACTAACTTTAATTAGGGTCAGGAACATGTTTTGTGAAACCCTCAGTCTTTGGAGCTTCACATCTGAACGTTTTCATAGCAACACTAAATATGTATAACATACATGATTCAAAGTTAACTGCTTAGCAAATAAAATTATGTAAGGTAAAAAAAATTACTGTACTTCAGAATATACAATTTAATTTTCCCTGTGATCATTACCAATACATATAATATTGCATCGAAATCTAAAAATATTTTAGTATCACTAAGATGGTTGGCAGTTTAAATTTAGCTACATTTTACTGACAAATAGATTGCTGTATTCTTCAGGGAATGCTGCCATCAAATCCCAAAGATATTAAATACCAGAATTTTAAGTTGAGTTTAACTTTGTAGGTTTTTGAACTCTTTTGTTTTCTCCCATTTTCAGGATGTGAAGAAACATATCCTTTGTCCCTGCCCTCATCTCCCTTTAAGTAAGCGGTAAGTTCTTAATACATTTTTCTGCCCAAAAATAAAAGCAATAGAAAAAAAAATAGGATTTGGGGTACTCATAGTCAAAGGGTTTCAATCTGGCCTCATTACAAAGGGGTACATGTGAATTTTCAGAAATATCTCTACTGCTTGGCAGTGAGATCAGCCAAGACCAGTTGCTTTCAGCAGCAGAATCATATTACTCATCTAAGAGTTAAGGCTCCTTGAAGCCCATCTGCCAGAAGATGTGGTGTTCTCCTATGCTGGATGTTAGAAGTGATACAGAACAGACCAAAGCAAGCACCATTTCAGTGAAAGCTAAAGGAGGAGGAAGGTAGGCCAGGGGAATCAATGCATGTGCTAGTCCTCCATACAAACATCACTGTACCCTCAGCACCAACTCATCTTCTAAATCACCAAGCTATAGGAGGCTGGGTAGCTGTTTTCGTGACCCAATCCCTTGCACAAACACAAAGGTTATGCAAAGGTGACTTTTATAGCCCTTTTGTTTAACATAACCTTTACACTAATTCTTATCACTCTTTTGAATCTCTACAATTACTTCTTCAGTCATACCTTAACTTTAGTTCTTGTCTTCAGTATTAGATCCATTTTCCATTTACCTCCCAATTAAGCATACCCAAATGTAATTTGATGCATATTACCATAGTGCAACCGGTTCCTTAACTCTGGAAAGATAAAGAGCCCATCAAAACAAAAGTCTTAGAAGCCTGACAATTATTTGGATGAAGATTGACATTAGAAGGAGAAAATAAAGGCTCTGACCACATTAACTAAGAAGACAAAAGAACTGAATCCAAATCATAGATGTGTGGTTAATGAATACACATTTAACCAGAAATGCTATTCATTTCTGTCACAGTACATTATATCACACAACTGAAGCTTTCAACATACCACAGGTTAGGATTTTCATATGTAAAAGGCAGGCAAAAACTATACAACTAAAGCAAGTGGGAGTGTCAGTAAAAGTCCAATTGTTCAGCCTTGAGTTACTGCTTTCCTGTACTGTCAGCACAAAAATCTTCTATAGCCCCAGCTAAATATTCTCAGTTTGATGAGATGGCCTGCATATGCCTGCTGATTGCTCAGCACTGTTTTGCAAAGTCAAACCAGAGAACTTTGCAGGGCTCATATGTGTTTCTGGTACAGACATTACAGTTAGGTACAGAACAGCATTAATAAAGCTTACCTGCACTTTTTTTATCACTTCTGATAAACTAGAGTTACAGTCTTTTCTTTCCATGTTTTAACTGAAACTACAGCTTTGCTGAATAACTGGCTGTCTATACTCTGTGGAAAAAAAACATAGCCCTCTTCATTAAACTAGTTGGAGAAATCATGATTTTGACAAATACTGGGGACACAGTAGCGGTAACGGTAAGAGTCGCAGCTGAGTATGGGTCGATGAGGAAAAGGAGGGTTCCCAGAACCATGAGAACCTGCGGACGTGCAGAGAGACCCCACGGGAGCCGGTAGATCCCGCGAGCGGGACTGATGCAGCGGGGGCGTAGCCAGAAGCAACCGTGGAAAATTTAAACAGCCCCCAGGGAGCGTGAGCAATCAGGAGTGCCGCAACCAGCATGGGCAAGCAGAGTGCAGTGCGGCAGTTCCCACACGAGCTGCGACCCACTTAGAAGGAGCTGTGAACAGCAGGAGCCATGGTATCCACCCAGCAAAGAGCTGTGCCCTCAGTGTCCCTCACGGCCCCTCCAGCAGCAAAAAGTGACCCAGCCACACATACAGAGCCTTCGAGGCAACATGCAGCTTTCCAGGTGCGAGGCTACAGGGTGTGTCTGAGTATCAGGCCAGTATCTGATGACAGCAGTGAGCTCACTTGTGGGAGATGCACCCAGGTAAAGGAGATGCTCAGCCTGGTAACAGAGCTTTGGGAGGAGGTGTCCAGGATGACACCTTGGTATGCTATGGTATAAGGGGTGAAGAATGTGCTGGTTTTGGCTGGGATAGAGTTAATTCTCTTCACTGTAGCAGCAGTGGCAGCAATATCGCACCAACCGAGACTTAATATATACTTAGTGTTAGGTTTTGGGCATATTATTTTCGTTTGGCTAAGGTTAGAAAGCAATTTAAGAATATCAACCAGAGATCTGCCCCAAGACTTGACAGTTATGAGTGGCAGGGTATGTGGGATAGCATGGGCAAATACCTAGGGCAGTGGGCACCCCCAGTGTTTTGGAGCTTTACCACTGTTTCTACGGAGCGCACCATCCTTGTATGAAAACTCATTGGCAGTAATGTCCTGGAGAGAGGATGAAGCACCAGCAGTGGCGGATGTCATTGATAAACTCCGGGGTTATGAAGCAAATAACTCTTCCTCGCTCATCTCTGCTGTGGAGAAACGATCCTGAGAGGTCCAGCAACTCAAAGAAGATATGTCCTACTCCCCACATCTACGGAGTAGCGTCTCAGCTGTTAGGAATAAGCGTCCTTTGGCTCAAAGGAGAGGATAGGCACCACCCTATGGTTCTACCTGTGTGACCACGGAGAGGATATGATGAGGTGGGATGGCAAACCTACCTCGACAATAGAGGCACGGGTACGTGAACTGCAAAGAAGAACAATCAATCAGGGAGGCTCTTGCAGGAAAGCTGCTGCTCCAGTTTCCAGTAAGCAATTCCCCAGAGAGAGGAGCAGAAGCGCTGATTTTATTTCTGACCTTAACAGAGACACTTGTGATTCATATCTACAGGAAGAGAGTAACGAATACTATGACCAGGAATAGAGGGGCCCTGCCTCCAGCCGAGTGGAGGAAAAGGATAACCGGGTTTATTGGACTGTATGGATCCGATGGCCTGGCATATCTGACCCACAGGAGTATAAAGCTTTAGTGGACACCAGCGCACAGTGCACCTTAATGCTATCAAACTATATAGGGGCAGAACCCATCAGCATTGCTGGAGTGACAGGGGGATCCCAAGAGCTAACTGTATTGGAGGCCGAAGTGAGCCTCACTGGGAATGAGTGGCAAAAGCACCCCATTGTGACTGGCCCAGAGGCTCCGTGCATCCTTGGCATAGACTGTCTCAGGAGAGGGTATTTCAAGGAGCCAAAAGGGTACAGGTGGGCTTTTGGTGTAGCTGCCTTGGTGATGGAGGAAATTAAACAGCTGTCTACCTTGCCTGGCCTCTCGAAGGACCCTTCTGTTGTGGGGTTGCTGAAGGTCAAAGAACAACAGGTGCCGATCGCCAACACAACAGTGCACCGGCGGCAATATCCCACCAACCGAGACTCTCTGATTCCCATCCATGAGCTCATTCATCAACTGGAGAGCCAAGGAGTCATCAGTAAGACCCACTCACCCTTTAACAGTCCCATATAGCCAGTGCGGAAGTCTAATGGAGAGGGGGGACTAACAGTAGACTGTCGTGGCCTAAATGAAGTCACTCCACTGCTGAGTTCTGCCGTGCCAGACATGCTAGAGCTTCAATACGAACTGGAGTCAAAGGCGGCCAAGTGGTATGCCACAACTGATATTGATAATGCATTCTTCTCCATCCCTCTGGCAGCAGAGTGCAGGCCACAGTTTGCTTTCACATGGAGGGGTGTCCAGTACACCTAGAATTGACTGCCCCAGGGGTGGAAACACACTCCTACCATTTGCCATGGACTGACTCAGACTGTACTGGAACAGGGAGAAGCTCCAGAACACCTTCAATACATTGATGACATCATTGTGTGGGGCAACACAGCAGAAGTTTTTGAGAAAGAAAATATTCCAAATCCTTCTGAAAGCTGGTTTTGCCATAAAACAAAGGAAGGTCAAGGGACCTGCACAAGAGATCCAGTTTTTAGGAATCAAATGGCAAGATGGACGTTGTCAGATCCCAATGGATGTGATCAACAAAATAGCAGCCATGTCTCCACCAACTAGCAAAGAGGAAACACAAGCTTTTTTAATTGGTGTGGGTTTTTGGAGAATGCATATTCCAAATTACAGTCTGATTGTAAGCCCTCTCTATCAAGTGACCTGGAAGAAGAATGAGTTCAAATGGGGCCCTGAGCAACAACAGGCCTTTGAACAGATTAAACAGGAAATAGTTCATGCAGTAGCCCTTGGGCCAGTCCGGGCAGGAAAAGGTTGTAAAGAATGTGCTGTACACTGCAGCTGGGGAGAATGGTCCTACCTGGAGCCTCTGGCAGAGAGCACCAGGGGAGACCCGAGGTCAACCGCTAGGATTTTGGAGTCGGGGATACAGAGGGTCCGAAGCCCGCTATACTCCAACTGAAAAGATATATTGGCAGCATATGAAGGGGTTCGAGCTGCTCCAGAAGTGGTTGGTACTGAAGCACAGCTGCTCCTGGCACCCCGACTGCCAGTGCTGGGCTGGATGTTCAAAGGAAACGTCCCCTCTACACACCATGCAACTGATGCTACATGGAGTAAATGGGTCACACTGATCACCCAGCAGGCTCGGGTAGGAAACCCCAGTCGTCCAGGAATCTTGGAAGTGATCATGGACTGGCCAGAAGGCAAAGACTTTGGATTATCACCAGAGGAGGAGGTGACACATGCTGAAGAAGCCCCACTTTATAACAAGCTATCAGAAGATTAAAAGCAGTATGCCCTGTTCACTGATGGGTCCTGTCACCTTGTGGGAAAGCACCGGAGATGGAAGGCTGCTGTATGGAGTCCTATACGACAAGTGGCAGAAATTGCTGAAGGAGAAGGTGAATCGAGCCAGTTTGCAGAGCTAAAGGCCATCCAGCTGGCCTTAGACATTGCTGAATGGGAAAAGTGGCCAGTGCTCTATCTCTATACTGACTCCTGGATGGTGGCAAATGCCTTGTGGGGCTGGCTGCAGCAATGGAAGCAGAGCAACTGGTAGCGCAGAGGCAAACCCATCTGGGCTGCCACATTGTGGCAAGATATTGCTGCCCAGGTAGAGAACCTGGTTGTAAAGGTAAGTCATGTGGATGCTCACGTCCCCAAGAGTCGGGCCACTGAAGAACATCGAAACAACTAGCAGGTGGATCAGGCTGCCAAGATTGAAGTGGCTGAGGTGGATCTGGACTGGCAACATAAGGGTGAATTATTTCTAGCTCGGTGGGCCCATGACACCTCAGGCCATCAAAGGAGGGATGCAACATAGGGATGGGCTCATGATCAAGGGGTGTACTTGACCATGGATGCTATTGTGCAGGCTATCCACGAAGGTGAAATGTGCACTGAAATTAAGCAAGCGAAGCGGGTAAAGCCTCTGTGGTATGGGGGACGATGGCTGAAATATAAATATGGGGAGGCCTGGCAAATTGACTATATTACACTCCCACAAACCTGCCAAGGCAAGTGCCATGGGCTTACAATGGCGGAAGCAATCACCGGCTGGCTGGAAACATATCCTGTACCCCATGCTACTGCCCAGAACACTATCCCGAGTCTCAAAGAACAAGTCCTGTGGCGACATGGCACCCCAGAGAGAATTGAGTCAGACAATAGGACTCACTTCCGAAACAACCTCATAGACACCCTGGGCCAAAGAGCATGGCATTGAGTGGGTGTATCACATCCCTTATCACGCACCAGCCTCTGGGAAGATTGAATGGTACAATGGACTGTTAAAAGCTACACTGAGAGCAATGGGGGTTGGAACATTTAAACACTGGGATATACATTTAGCAAAAGCCATCTGGTTAGTCAACACGAGGGGATCTGCCAGGCAAGCTAGCCCTGCCCAATCACAACCCTTCCATACTATGGAAGGGGATAGAGTCCCTGTAATGCACATAAAAAATATGTTGGGCAAAACAGTCTGAGTTATTCCTGCCTCAGGCAAAGGCAAACCCACTGGTGGGATTGCTTTTGCTTGAGGACCTGGGTGCACTTGGTGGGTGATGCGGGAGGATGGAGGAGTCCAGTGTGTACCTCATGGGAATCTGATTTTGGGTGAAAACAGCCAATGAACGGAAAGGCATAATGCAAGCTGCTACATAATATTTTATGTCATCTCTTCCGTGGTTGCTATATGCCCTGTCAATGATATCAATGTACCAATCTCCCGATTCATGGAGGATGAACTTTGATGAAACAAGCGAAGTGCAGCAGTGGTGGAACAAAGACTGACTTGGTCTGCAGCAACCCAACGCCACACACACCATCTCTCCCGCCCTGAAAGACTGATAAGACAAATGGAGCCTGGAGTCGTGGACTGGGTGAACTCAATAGGCGTTTTTTATGGACATTTTAGAGGGAAGGTCCATAGACTAATAGAACCATGTCTATGTATGGTTCTATATGTCTAGACTAATAGAACCATGTCAAAGGATGGGAAGGGGAGGGGTGGTGGTTGGTAAGGTTGTATTGGATGATATGGGACCTGGGCATGGTGTAAATGGTATGGAATAAGGGGTGGAGAATGTGCTGGTTTTGGCTGGGTAGCTGATAAAGTGCCAATGGCACATTGATGCTTTAGTTGTTGTTAAATAGTGGCTAAGTGTCGCTAAGTAGCACCTTAGTAATCAGTGACCTTTCTAGCTTCCCATGCTCTGCCAGGTGGGCAAGAGGCTGGGAGGGGCAGGGCCACAGCCAAGACAGCTGACCCCAACTGGCCAATGGGCTATTCATTCCGTACCATGTGATGCCATGACCAGTATATTAACTGGGGGAGTTGGCCCATGGAGGAGGTGGTTGTGGCTTGGGGACTGGCAGTGTTGTGTCTGTGGGTGGTGAGCAGCTGTGTCATGTGCTGTTTGTTTTGGTTGTTCATTCCCCTTCCCCCCTTGGGTTTTGCCTCTCTCTCTCGTTATTTTCCTTTTCATTGCATTACTGTTGTTGTTGTTTTATTTCAATTATTAAACTGTTCTTATCTCAACCCACGAGCTTCCTCACTTTTACCCTTCCCATTCTCTCCCCCATCCCAGTGGTGGGGGAGTGAGTGAGTGGCTGTGTGGGGCTGAGTTGCCGGCTAAACCACAACACAGCTCTCGTGCCCCTCCCTCGGGGGGAATAGATTATGATTCAACTAGGTTTACTTCTAAACCTCTGTGCTGGTGGGGTTTACAGCACCCTGTGGGTTTGTATATTGGAGAGAATGATGTGCATGTGGCTGCTCAGTTACAGTGGCTCAGGTGCTGAGCAGTAAGCCAGTAAGTGATGGCAACTCACGCACATGTCCACTTAGACTGCAGTAAGGAAAGTTTGAGAGAGATATACTTGATAATTTATATTAGTGATAATCCCATTTCTGCTCCACACCCTTCCCCCTCTTTAGGTCATTAGGTTCCAGTAGGATTCTGGATAAAATTAACCTCTGTACTGATTGTCTGAACATCATTAAACCTTTCTTCTTGAAAACAAAACAAACCAAAAAAAGTCCCAACATTTTTAAGATGTGATCTTAACTCATCTCTGAGAGATGCTACCATACATTGCAGGTTGCCAATTGAATTTGCTTGTGGAGATCTTTGGTCTATTTTGAGAGAGAGGGTTTTTCTGTTAGTGCAGTGGTGATGGAACAAGGACTGACTTCAGTGTGCAACAGTCCAACAGCCCGCACACCACCTCTCTGAAAGAATCATACAATAGATTGAACCCAAAGTCATGGACTAAATTAACTCAATGGTCAGTTCATGGACATTTTACAGGGGCAGGCCACAGACTAGGGGAATAATAATTGAAATCTGTATATTCAATTAAAGGATGAGAAGGCGGGTAGGCATTATTGAAATTGTATTGAATAATATGGGACCTGAGCATGACGTAAATGACATAGAATAAGGGGTGGATACTGTCATGGTTTTAGCTGGAACAGACTTAATTTTCTTTACTGTAGCTGGCATAGTGCTGTGCTTTGGACTTAGTATGAGAACAATGTTGAGATAAACATCAGTGTTTTTGGTTGTTGCTGGGTAGTGCTTGTACTAGTCAAGGACTTTTCTAGATTCCCATGCTCTGCCGGGTGCACAGCTAAGAGAGCAGATTCAAACTGGCCAAAGGGATATTCCATATCATTTAATGTCATGCCCAGTATGTTAACTGGGAGGGGCTGGCCGGGGGAGGGAAGCAGCGATCTCAGCTCAGGGATGGGCAGTGTTGGTCATTGGGTGGTGAGCAGTTGTATCATTTGTGTTTTCTGGTTTTTTCCCTTTTCATTATATTATCATTATTGTTATTACTATAATCATCATCATTATTATTGTAATTATTAAACTGTGCTTATCTCAACCCACAAGTTGTTTGGTTTTTTTGCTTTTGCTCTTCCGATTCTCTCCCCTATCTCACAGGGGTAGGGGGAGTGAGCGAGCGGCTGCGTGGTGTTTAATTGCTGACTGAGGCTGAACCACAACAAGAAGCTACCACACTAAAACACTAGCAGTACTGGATGTAATGAAATAGAGGAATTAAGGAATTTATTTTTTTTTAAGTCAGGTTTTTGTTTTCAGAAGTGCTCAATTTAATTCTGGAGAAAGTACAAAGTTTACTCCTCTTCAACAGTTCTCTGTACTTGTAATATGATACATTTAACTGACATATCTACAAACACAATACTGATTTTAAATAAAGGAGATGTTTTCCATTATTTGAATTTTAAAAGCTACATAATTTTGTGTCTGCTTATCAGTTTTAAGTATATATCCCCAAAACACTATAACATTATTTAGCCTTTTGGCAGGTTTTTGAAACACACAATCACTTTCTTGATTAGACAGCTGCAAGCTTGGGTTTATTCTGTTTGGGATTTTTTTTCCTCTCAAATGGAAGGAAAGACAACAGGAAAACAAAAGCTAGCCTAAGAAGTCATTCCTTCCTACATCTTGTACAGCAAGCCCCAGTGACTAGGACAAAGCCAAGGACACAGCTGTTATCACCCTACATGCAAGGAAGTTAATATATTGGAGAATTCCAAGTGTCCTTAATGGCTTGATGAAAGAGACACTTTTAAACTTCCATATTACTATATCCATTTCACATTCCTGAATAACCAAAGTACAAATGACATGAATTACAACTTTATACTCTGAACTATGCCATAAAGTCTTAGAAAACCAGCTTCTTCTTAATGCATTAAAAGTCTGCCTCCACCTTGCAGTTAGTCAAATCATACTGGGTTTCTGTCACTTTTGAATACGGATGAGTTTCCATTCTATTCAGAAATTATCAGGCAAGCACAAGGTTTATTTTTTTGTCTCACTATACAATTTCCTAAGAATACAGCTGTGGAAAGCCTTCACAGGTATCTATATAACTTTTATAGCTACTAAATTAAAATGAACCTGATCACATCTAAAGATTTTATTCCTTCTAATTTCTTTAAAGCCTCAAGTGAATGTCCCAATTTACTTAGGGGACCTGCTATAAAGCAGATTTCTCTAGAGCCTTCTTCACTATATTGGGAAATTCACACTTTATTTTATATCCTCTGAAGACTCCAGAAGAGTTAAAACGAGCCTTCGCCACTCTTAAGTTTCACCATATCACACTGAGCTTAAAGCAGTCGTTTTCAGGACTGACCACCCTTAAAAGACATGGGGAAGGTCCTCATGGTGGGGATCCGGAAGCCAAGGCGGCTCTTCCAGCGATCCGATGTGGCTACGGCGGAGGCAAAACCCTGCAGATCACGGGGCGCCCCGCTTTTCTTTCATCAGGTTGATGCACAGCATTGATTGCAGCAGGATTCCTGCTTCTTATGCACCCAACCAATAAAACCACTCGCCTCCATGCGCATTCAGCAGCGCCCGCTTGAACATCAACAGCTCGAGCGGGCAGCCGCTTCCACCCTGCCCCGGCACCGTCCCAGCGGCATCCACGACATCCTTACCCCATGGCGACCGGCGGTGCCGCGTCTCTGGGGCTCTCCTCGCCGCAACGGCAGCTCTGCAGCCCCGTGGCGGCGGCAGTCCGCTGGCTGGACTCGCCGCGCCGCCAGCTCGCAGCTGCCAGGCCGAGCGGAGCCGCCCGCGCGCTAGGGAGCGCCCCCCGCGGGCCGGGCTCCCATGGCCGCCGGCCCCGCCAGGCGCCCGCAGGCAGCGGCTCCGGCCCTTGGACAGACGGCAGCGGCGGCTCCGGGGGCGGACGGATCCCCTCCTGCGGACGGGAAGACTTTCGCCTTCTCCGCGAGGGGCTGGCGCCAGCTTCGGCGCTTCTCGCCGTCAGGTAAGCGGCCGCCGAACGCTCCGTGCGACTCAGTGGCGGAGCGGGATAGGCCAGGCGGTGCGCGCAGGGCTCCACGCCACCGCTCCTCCTAGCGCCCCCTCCAGTAGCGGGGGGGGCACCAATGCATTCTCCCGAGGACGCAGAGCGAGCCGCGGCACCGGCGCTGGCATCGGGCTTCCGGCGTGCGGCGGCCGACGCGTCCCCCGCGGGCACCGGGGCGCCGCGCTCCCTCGATCCGCCCACCCCCGGCTGCAGAGATGCGGAGCGCCGCTCCTCCTTCCCGCGGCGGCGAGTCCGCTCCTCGTCGTCACGCCTTCTGTGGCGGGCGGGCGGGCATCGTGCTGGGCGCGCGGCGGGTCGGTCACTGCCAGCGGGAGGGGCCGCCGAGCCCGCGCGCTCAGCCCAGTCGGTGGGACGGAGGGAGGGAGCGAGCTCCGCGTCAGGTAGTACACAGCTGCTCCGGCGTCCTCGAGCCGCTGCCTGGGCTCGCCCGCCTCCTCATGGTGGGCAGGCGCAGCCGCCACGCCTGCAGCCCACACCTCGTCCCACCCCTCCCAAGGGCAGGGCAGGGCCCTACAGTCCACCGCACACGCCACCACAAGCAGCCAGCTTACTACTGCTAGCGACAACACCTACTGACTCTGCCTCCATCCTCCACCTGGGGAACTTTAAATAGCACACGTCACCGCGCTCCCCCATGCACCGATGTCACTAGGATGCAGGGGATGATGTCAGAGTGACCCAGGCCGCCGGAAGCGCTTTTATAACAGGGAATGGCGGCGGGGGGGAGGGTTCGGGGCCCGCCGCGGCGCGGCTGCCTCCGTGCACCTCTCCGGGACGCCAGCGCCGCCCGGACCGCCTTCTCCCGCCACCGCCCCCTGCGGCGCCGTCTCCATGGTGCCGCGGAAGCAGCGGTGCGCCCTGCCGATCGGCGAGGAGAGTTGGGTGTGAGCTCCTGCGCCCGAGAGCCACGGGTGAAGATGGCGCGAAGCCCGCCGTGGAAGGCGGCTGCGACAGCTTTCTAGCCCTCTGCCCCGGGCGTGGGAAGGGCAGGGTGTCCGACTCCAAAGACAGCTGGTTCCGTGTCTGAAACACATGCCTGCATCCCCCCTGCTTTGCAAACACTTCAAACTCGACAGCGTTACTGGCTAAACAGGAAAGCAACAGCAGACATTCTAAATTGCTAAAAATATGTAGATTCCAGCACATCCATGTGTCGCAGTTTAACCGCAGCTAGCAACCAAGCACCACACAGTCGCTCGCTCACTCCCCCCCTCGGTGGGAGAGCGGAGAGAATAGGAAGAGTAAAAGTGAGAAAATCGTGGGTTGAGATAAGAACAGTTTAATAACTGAACTGAAATAAAATAAAGTAAAATAGTAGTATTAACTACCTACTAAAAGTAATAGTAATAATAATAATATACAGAGTAAGTGATGCGCAATGCAATTGCTCACCACCTGCCAAACAATGCCCAGCCGGTCCCTGAACAGCGATCACTGCCCCCCGGTCAACTCCCCTCAGCTTATATACTGAGCATGACGTCATATGGTATGGAATATCCCTTTGGCCAGTTGGGGTCAGCTGTCCCAGCTGTGTCCCCTCCCGGCTTCTTGTGCACCTCCTTGCTGGCAAATCATGGGAAGCTGAAAAGTCCTTGACTAGCGTAAGCACTACTTAGCAACAACTAAAACATCAGTGTCTGTGGAATAATCGCTGGAGGTGACTTAGAAATTAAAATTATGTTTTTAGAAAAGGTACAGCATGGAAGAGGCTTTCAAGGTGAAGTGCAGCTGACGTGAGGAATCCATTCCACGGAAGTTCCCTAGTAACCTTAGATGTCAGCAGCGCCAGGAGAACTTGGCGTACTGACTCTAAGAGGAGTTGTCTGGAGGGTGGAGCGGTGTGGAGGCATCGCAGCCAGGCTCTGTGATAAATGGGAACTCGAGGTACCATGGAGCTGGTACACTGCATATTTGCTACCCTGGGCCAACAGTCCATCATACTTTTGACAAGATGCTGTCCTTTTGGTGAACTTTGCTCATTATAATATCATTATAATACCAACACACACCTCCATCCCAAAAGCTACACGCCTCTAAGGTGCAACCACCCCTCACTGGGCATGTGCTTTGAACTTTTCTAGTCTACACCTTTAAAAGCAAAGTGAGGAAATTTTACACCAATCATAATAAAGGCATGTATGACCAGAGTCACTCAAGCTCCACCTGAAAGGTGAAAAATAGTATAAAACAGTTTAAGAGAAAGAGGGTGTTGGGGAAGATACCACTCCGACTTCTGGGACCAGTTGACCGCCTGAGCCTCTCTTCCCCCCCACTGGGATGCCTTTGGGTAAGATTCGAACGCTTGGTTATAACAAGTGCTTCCCCGGGAAAACTTAGAAACCGCTATATAGGGTCACTTTAAATCTCTAATATATTAGAGTTGCTTAAATCTCTAAGGCATTGGAGTCACACTGTAAATCTCCAATACATTAGAGTCACTTCATATTTGTTTAGCATACTTGTAGCCTAGCAGTGTTACTCATATTCTTGGTATTTATGTGTGCCTTGTAACCAGCAAATTTATCACCAGTAATCCAAAGAACCCGTGTCTTTGTTGCTTTAATAAATTGCACTATTCATTAATCTAGCCATGATAGTTCTCATTGAACGCAACCGGCCTTGTAATGTTAAATTGGGCATCTGCCAAATTAGTTACTAACAACAAATACTCTGATAAGTGGAGCAGATCATCTTGAATACCATTACACAGCACGTGCAGGACAACCAGGGGATCGGGCTCAGCCAGCAGGGGTTTATGAAAGGGAGGTCCTGCTTCACTAACCTGGTCTCCTTCTTTGATAAGGTGACTCGATTAGTGGATGAGGGGAAGGCTGTGGACGTTGTCTACTTGGACTTTAGTAAGGCCTTTGACACTGTCTCCCACAGCATTCTCCTGGTGAAGCTGGCTGCTCACAGCTTGGACAAGCGCACTCTGCGCTGGTTTAAAAACTGGCTGGACGGCCGAGGCCAGAGAGTGGTGGTGAATGGAGTCAAATCCAGTTGGCGGCCAGTCACGAGCAGGGTTCCCCAGGGCTCAGTGTTGGGGCCGGTCCTGTTCAATATCTTCATTGATGATCTGGATGAAGGGATTGAGTGCACCCTGAGTAAGTTTGCAGATGACACCAAGCTGGGTCGGGAGTGTCGATCTGCTGGAGGGCAGGAAGGCCCTACAGAGGGACCTGGACAGGCTGGATCGTTGGGCCGGAGCCAACGGTATGAGATTCAACAAGGCCAACTGCCGGGTCCTGCACTTTGGTCACAACAACACCATGCAATGCTACAGGCTTTGGGAGGAGTGGCTGGAGAGCTGCCTGGAGGAAAAGGACCTGGGGGTGTTGGTTGACAGTCGCCTGAACATGAGCCAGCAGCGTGCTCAGGCAGCCAAGAAGGCCAATGGCATCCTGGCTTGTATCAGGAATAGTGTGGCCAGCAGGAGCAGGGAGGTGATAGTGCCCCTGTACGCGGCACTGGTGAGGCCTCACCTCGAGTACTGTGTTCAGTTTTGGGCCCCTCACTACAAGAAGGACGTCGAGGTGCTGGAGTGTGTCCAGAGAAGGGCAATGAAGCTGGTGAAGGGTCTAGAGAACAAGTCTTATGAGGAGCGGCTGAAGGAATTGAGATTGTTTAGCCTGGAGAAGAGGATGCTGGGGAGACCTTATCGCTCTCTACAACTACCTGAAAGGAGGTTGTAGCGAGGCGGGGGTGTTGTGGTTTAGCGGCAGCTCAGCCCCACACAGTCGCTCGCTCACTCCCCCACCGGTAGATGGGGGAGAGAATCAGAAGGGTAACGCTCGTGGGTTGGGATAAGAACAGTTTAATAATTAAAATTAAAAGAAACAACAGTAGAAATGCAATGTAAAGGAGAACAACGAGAGGCGCAAAGCCCCGGGGGAGGGGGGAAGGGAGGGGAGGGGAGAGGGGGAATGAACCGCCGAAACAAACCGCACGCGCCGCAGCCGCTCGCCGCCCGCCGACCCGACGCCGCGCCGCCCCCGCGCTGCCACTGCCCCGCCTCAATATACTGGCCATGGTGTCACATGGTATGGAATGAACCTGCCATTGGCCAGTCGGGGTCAGCCGCCCCCACCATGGCCCTGCCCCTCCCAGCCCCCCCCCCGCCACGCGGCAGAGCGCGGGAAGCTGGAAAGGTAGCCGACCCCCACAGTGAGGAGAATTAACCCCTTCTCAGCCAAAACCAGCACAGGGGGTTGGTCTCTTCTCCCTAGTAACAAGCGATAGGACGAGAGGAAATGGCCTCAAGCTGCGCCAGGGGAAGTTTAGGTTGGATATTAGGAAAAACTTCTTCACTGAAAGGGTTGTCAGGCATTGGAACAGGCTGCCCAGAGAGGTGGTGGAGTCTCCATCCCTGGAGGTATTTAAAAGAAGGGTAGATGTGGTGCTTGAGGATATGGTTTAGTGGTGGACTTGGCAGTGATAGGTTAGCGGTTGGACTCGATGATCTTAAGGGTCTTTTCCAACCTTAACGATTCTATGATTCTATGATTCCATGCTTCTACAACCCTTAGAAAATAAACCATTGACCATGTCTGAGACTAAGACTGGACTTAGCCGCAACTGGGCTCCTCTCAGAGAAGGAGTTTAGAAAGCAAGGGCGTCCTGTCTGAACCTTGTGACTCAACAGTAGGATCTCCCCCTAGCCACTCCTCAGACTCCTACTATTAACGCAACAAGTGTGTTATCAACATTATTCTCATACTAAGTCCAAAACACAGCACTATACCAGCTTCTAGGAGGAAAATTAACTTTATCCCAGCCAAAACCAGGACACCATGCTAGCAGTATTGCAAAGAAACAGCCAGCACTGTGAGCTTGCCAGATCTTACTATTATTGGCTCAGTCCTTCAATGGTATCATGCAAATAGATAGCATGTGTTGCTGCTTCTAATTCAAAAGATTAGCCCAAGCTTCAGCACTATCTACTACCTTGCTGGGCACCTACCTCATCTTAGGTTCAGCAAATATTTCCATTAACTCTCTGGGTTTTCCTGAATTTATAAATACTAGGTATAACTGCTCCTAGACAATGCAAATAGCATTGGGATACTGTATTGGGTTTCCATGGCAAGGTTTTGGTAGTGGGGGGCGCTACAGGGGTGGCTTCTGTGAGAAGATGCTAGAAGCTTTGCCTCTGTCTGACAGACCCAATGCCAGCCGGCTCCAAGACAGATCCACCACTGACCAAGTCTGAGCCAATCAGCGATGGTGGTAGTGCCTCTGTGATAACATATTTAAGAAGGGGGAACAAAAACCTGCACAACTGCAGCTGGAGAGAGGAGTGAGAATATGTGAGAGAAATAACCCTGCAACACTAAGGTCAGTGAAGGAGGGGGAGGAGGTGCTCCAGGCACCAGAGCAGAGATTCCCCTGCAGTCCCTGGTGAAGACCATGGTGAGGCAGGCTGTCCCCCTACAGCCCATGGAGGTTAATGGTGGAGCAAATATCCTCCTGCAGCCTGTGGAGGACCCCATGCCAGAGCAGGTGGATGCGCTCGAAGGAGGTTGTGATCCCATTGAAAGCCCATGCTGGAGCAGGCTCCTGGCAGGACCTGTGGAGAGAGGAGTCCACGCTGGAGCAGGTTTGCTGGTAGGACTTGTGACCCCGTGGGGGACCCATGCTGAAGCAGTCTGTTCCTGAAGGACTGCACCCCATGGAGAGGACCCATGCTAGACCAGTTTGTGAAAAACTAATCTGTGGGAAGGATGCACATTGGAGAAGTTCATGGAGGACTGTCTCCTGTGGGAGGGACCCCATGCTGGAGCAAGGGAAGAGTGTGAGGAGTCCTCCCCCTGAGGAGGAAGGAGCGGCAGAAACAATGTGGGATGAACTGACCGCAACCACCATTCCCCATCCCCCTGTGCCACTCGAGGGGAGGAGGTAGAGAAAATCGGGAGTGAAGCTGAGCCCAGGAAGAAGGGAGGGGTGGGGGGAAGGTGTTTTAAGACTTGATTTTATTTCTCATTACCCTACTCTGATTTGATTGGTAATAAATTAAACTAATTTCCCCAAGTCGAGTCTGTTTTGCCCATGACAGTAATGGGTGAGTGATCTCCCCATCCTTATCTTGACCCATGAACCTTTTATTATATTTTCTCTACTCTGTCCAGCTGAGGAGGGGAGTGATAGAGCGGCTTTGGTGGGCACCTGGTGTCTGGCCAGGGTCAACCCACCATGGATACCCAAGGTGGAACATGCATCCCAGCTCCTTGCTACTTCTAGGATCACTTTCAATATTTTCATGGTATTTTCCTGCTTAAGTGATGTTGTAGCCACCAGAGCCATATTAAACTATAATGAGTGTGAGAGGGAGATATCAGTGAGATACTAGATGTCAACCCCCACATAAAAATGGAAGACCCAAGTTTTACCAATGGATGTTATGGCACTGTAAAACACAACAAAACCAACAATGGTATGTTCACAACTGTTGCTTTAACAAAAGGTTTGTCCTCTCATAAGATCTCTACTACCTGAGACCAAGTGTATCCCAGGAAGAGGCTGGAATGAAAGACAGCAAAAGGATTTACCTAACAGTGTGATCTCCCCAGAGTAAGGACAGATATTTTCAAAAATTATTTTAATTCATGCATGCACATGTTTTACAGACCCTTGCTTCAACATTTTGATATATAAAAGTAATCAGCTATGGGAAGAGTGAAGAAGATGATGACAAATTAAATAACAAGGGAAACCTTCTCCAAACAAAAATAAGCATAAGAAACCTAGCATGAATCATTCCTACCAGTAGCAGTGAGGCAGATTGCCTCACAAGGGAGAAAAAAACAGCTTCCTCAGTTCCCCATTTCTCACACACTACCTCATAACCTAAAGTGAAGGCACTGAGATACAAAAACTTTAGACTAAGTGGCAAGTCAAAGGTTTGTTGTGGGCAATGCTCAGAACATGCATGGTTATGATGAAACTGTATTACTTTTCTAGACAGCCATTGATGTTTTTTGGTTGGGTTTCACGTGCTAACTCTGAAACATATGAAGCTCTATGTTTTTTCTACTAAAAATCAAATTAGATGTACAGGCTTCTAGCAGTAAAACTCTTTGTGGTAATCCCCAGTGGTGTTTGGGGAAAGATGAAGATCCACAACTGTTCTTTCTTCCATATGATAAGAGTGAAAGAGACCATGATCAAAAATAATTCAGTCTAGGCAAGTGTAAACAGCACACAGCCTATAAATATATTCCTTGACATCAGGTAGTTAGGAGCCTAGATTCCTTAGTTTCTAAAAGTCCAACATGACATTTTACATGCAGTAATGGCAGGTCAAGAGCAGAAAAACTAAGGCTCTAAATCCACTGTTGCATCAGTTTTGTTCTTTCAGCTCAAGCTCACACACTAATGCAAATGCTTTCGTAATTCATTATGTCCACAGTATTTTGTGTAGATATCACAGAGATAGCTCCATCTGTCTCTGTCTTTCAACTTTTTTCACATATTTGGCTTCCATGAAGTATGATGTTTTCCCACCACATGGGTGCAAAAACAGAACTCCCTGAGACTGAAGATAGAAGAAAAAATATAAAAGAATCCAAACACACATTGAACCCTCAGGGAAAGAATTGCATGTTCACTTGAGAATCAGAGATGTGAACAGATTCAGAGGCAAAGAAAAACTGCTATCTCCAGAACAACCCTGTGTGGGATACCAAGAGTGTCTTTACTCATGTGTGAAATGCCCTATATATTTCATGCTCCTCTATAAGTAATAAAATATGAGTACTGGGACAGATAAGATCCCAGGTGGGGGAACAGAGCTGTAGGGACAAAGAAAGCATCACTCCAAGTAAATCTTATGGTTAATCTTTTTTTCTTCTTGATTCTTCATTTAAACAATGTTAATTGATTATTACAGTTAAGTGTAGCAGCTCCACATAACTGATTACTTCCCTCCCTCATTTATTGTTACTGTTCCTCCAGGTCTCACCGAGCTTTCTCTAAGCCTTAAGCTTTGTCTCAATTATACCCTTTCACAAATTTGATCAGTTTCCAGGTTGATTTGGTTGAGTTAACATTATTTTTCTTGTGGAGAAAGCCTTTGTTTATGCTTGCCAAGCTTATTGAAAGCACTTCTCTGTCTTGCCATTCCCCAAATTAATATGATACAAAAACATGGTGACATCCATCAGCTAAGGCTGAACTGTACATGCAGATACAAAGAAAGCAAGCTAGGAGATTAAATTATAGACATTAACAGGAGAAATGATACACAGTCACCTCATCTTGAAGACTGAAGTAATATAACATGGAGAAATTTAATAGTGATGGCAAGAGGCTCAGCTCTAAGTTGGTTGTTTTGGTTTTTCCCCTCTGCTGTTTTAGAATACTTTTCTTTGTCTGGAGCACTCTGATGGAGGCAGTCTTCAGCTGTAGAGCATGCTGCCTGATGGAAACTATGAGCAGGTCAGTGGCTGTAACTTTGCAAGATACAAAGCAATACCACCATCAAACAAGAGATGGATGGTTTCAGGCAGGGCAAAGCACAGGATGGTGCAGGAGAAAGACTTGTTTGCTGCTCTGAAGCAGCATATTCCTGGCATGTATATTTATAGCCAACAAATGAGTTGCCAAACCCTTTTCTAACATCTTTGCCCTGAATGGCCAAACAGTTGGGGCAACATGTGTAAACTTGGCAGCAGTATCAATAACTGAAAGGAGCATTGGGTTGAACCTCCTGGTGAGATACCTGTAGATGATAAAAAAACAGATGACTGTGCCATCTGAATCTCAAGCCTGCCGAGTATTGACATGGCCATTGGCCTGGCCAAAATCCTTGAACAGCAGCAAAACAGAGCTGGAAAAGCAAGAAGCACCACAAGAGTCTACATTTTGACTAACCTTCCATTGGTACCTCTAGTCTCCATGCAAAACCAGATCTGTATTGGTTGATAATACATTGGCTATGAGTTACCATTCCTATGGAAAAGACAAAAGTGCTTGTGAGGGAGACAAGGAAATCCCATTTCTCTGGATAAAGCACTGAAAATATTTGAACTGCAATTCCTTGTTCAGCTCTAGTCAGCACATTCAAAAAAGGAATTCTAGCTGCACCAAAACGAGATAGAAACTCTAAGGATGTTTAGGGAACCTCAGACCTGTTATACGAGAGTAGAAAAAAAAAAATTGGCTTGTTTGGTTTATCAAACTAAAATCCAATGCAACATACTATTATGCTCTCCAAATATTTTGGGTGAGGCTAAAACAAGCAGGGGAGCAAAAAGAGCTATTAAAAAGCAAAAGAATAAATGGGTATAAACTTGATATAAATATTTTTTCCTGGCACTCCAAAGGTTATTGATCTTCAAGGATCTGGTAGCTTCAAGAGTAGCCTTCCAAAATAAGTACTGGGTGCAAAAGAAACAATGACTGAAAAGCAATCACAGGACTCAGATGGCAGCCATCACTGCCTCCATGTGGGAGAGGTGAAGGTAGCTGAAAGAATTCCCTGTCTAGAAGGGGCAAGGGAATCTTTGGCAGCAGGCTGGCCAACTTGGTGAGGAGGGCTTTAAACTGAGGGACTCAGGGGGTGGGGTCCAAAATGGCAATGCTAATGCCATCACATACAATGGGGGAATAAGACAGGCCAACCAGAGCAGCAACAAAGGTGCCTTAACTGCCTCACAAGAGGGCTGAGGACAACTTTTTGCCACAGGTGGTGGAGGAGCCAACAAGGCAAGATGTGCTGCTGGACCTTATACTAATGAACAAGGAAGGGCTGGTTGAGGATATGAGGGTTGGGGGTAGCCTTGGCTGAAGTGACCACAAGATAGTGTAGTCCAGGATCCTGCATGGTAGAAGCAGGGCGACAAGTAGGATTACAACCCCGGACTTCAGGAGAGCCAACTTCGGCCTCTTCAAAGACCTGCTTGGAGGAATCCCATGGGTTAGGGCCCTAGAAGGTACGGGGGGTCCAAGAGAGCTGGTCAGTATTCAAGGACCACTTCCTCCGAGCTCAAAATCAGTGCATCCCTAGGAGGAAGAAGTCAAGCAAAGGAGCCAGGAGACCCGCATGGATGAGCAAAGAGCTAGAAAAACTCAAATGGAAGAAGAAGCTTCACAGTATGTGGAAAAAGGGACTGGCCACTTGGGAGGAATATAGGAATGTTGTCAGGGTATGCAGAGGTGCAATGAGGAAGGCCAAGGCCCACTTGGAACTCAGTCTGGCAAGGGATGTCAAGGATAACAAGAAGGGCTTCTTCAAATACATCAGTAGTAAAAGAAGGACTGGGGAAACTGTGGGCCCACTGCTGAACAAGGTGGGTGCCCTGGTGACGCAGGATGCAGAGAAGGCAGAGTTACTGAATGCCTTCTTTGCTTCAGTCTTCACTGTAAGCCTGGCCCTCAGGCATCTCAGCCCCCAGAGGAGAAAGAAAAAAATCTGGAGAAAGGAAGACTTCTCCTTGGTTGAGGAGGATTGGGTTAGAGATCATTTAGGCAAAATGGATCCTCACAAACCCATGGGCCCTGATGGGATGCACCCACGAGTGCTGAGGGAGCAGGCGGATGTTCTTGCCAAACCCCTCTCCCTCATCTTCGAAAGGTCATGGAGGACAGGAGAGGTGCCCGAGGACTGGAGGAAAGCAAATGTCACTCCAGTCTTCAAAAAGGGCAAGAAGGAGGACCTGGGAAACTATAGGCCAGTCAGCCTCACCTCCATCCCTGGAAAGGTGATAAAACAGTTCATCCTGGAGGTCATCTCCAAGCATGTAGAGGAAAAGAAGGTTATCAGAAGTAGTCAACATGGATTCACCAAGGGGGCATCATGCTTGACCAACCTGAGAGCCTTCTATGACGGCATGACTGGCTGGGTAGATGAAGGGAGAGCAGTGGATGTTGTTTACCTCAACTTCAGCAAGGATTTTGACACTGTCTCCCATAACATCCTCATAGGTAAGCTTAGGAAGTGTGGGTTAGATGAGAGGACAGTGAGGTGGATAGAGAACTGGCTGAATGACGGAGCTCAGACAGTCGTGATCAACGGGGCAGAGTCTGGTTGGAGGCCTGTAACTAGCAGTGTTCCCCAGGTCCCTAGGGGTCTATGCTGGGTCCAGTCCTGTTCAATATATTCATCAATGACCTGGACGAAGGGACAGATTGTACCCTCAGCAAGTTCACTGATGATACCAAGCTAGGAGGAGTGGCTGATATGCTGGAAGGCTGTGCTGCCATCCAACGAGACCTGGACAGGCTGGAGAGCTAGGCCAAGTGGAACCTGATGAAATTCAACAAGATCAAGTGTAAGGTCCTGCACCTGGGGAGGAACAACCCCATGCACCCGTACAGGTTGGGGGCTGACCTACTGGAAAGCAGCTCCACTGAGAAGGACCTGGGAGTGTTGGTGGACAGCAGGCTGATCATGAGCCACCACTGTGCCCTTGTGGCCAAGAAAGCCAATGGTATCCTGGGTTGCATTAAAAGGAGTGTGGCCAGCAGGTCAAGGGAGGTTATCCTCCCCCTCTACTCTGCCCTAGTGATGACACATTTGGAGTACTGTGTCCAGTTCTGGGCCCCTCAGTTCAAGAAGGACAGGGAACTGCTTGAGCAAGTCCAGCAGAAAGCTACCAGGATTAACATGGGGTTGGAGCATCTCTCTTATGAGGAAAGGCTGAGAGACCTGGTTTAACAGGTTCACAGGATTCCTATGCACAAAATTCACCCAACAAACAATATTTAAAAATCACAACAGTATTTATTGCTCTGTTATAGCCTTGTATAAGTAGTTACTAGCATATTGTTTTCCATTTATGAGAGTCTTACCAACCCCGCTATGTCCAAGACACCACTGAGCAGGAGGGTGACCATTAGCGGGGTCATCATGGAGAAGGGAGGTAGGCACAGGCATCCCCTGTGGTTCATAGAGCATACTCTGTGTCCTCTCTCCTCTCTCTGCTTTGAGCTGCCCCTTTTTATACCCTCAGCAGATTCAATGGAAAAGTACTGACTAGATATTGCCGCATGCATGGCCAGCGCATGCAACAAGGTCTGCCAGGTGCACGCTCTGCTGGCTAACAGCAGCTCCCGTCTTGCAACAACATATTGTTCAATAACAATCCTCCCAGTTCCCTTCTTCAAGGTCGCATTCTCACAGCTGTGTTCAGCTTGTAATTTTTCCATCGTGGCCCTACACAGACCACTATCTAAAATCCCTCACACACCTGGGTTTGTTCAGCCTGGAGAAGAGAAGACTGAGGGGGGATCCTATCAATGCTTATAAATATCTAAAGGGTGGGTGTCAAGAGGATGAGGCCAGACTCTTTTCAGTGGTCCCCAACGACAGGACAAGGGACAATGGGCACAAGTTAGAACACAGGAAGTTCCGCTTAAATATGAGGAAAAACTTCTTTACTGTGAGGGTGACAAAGCACTGGAACAGGCTGCCCAGAGAGGTTGTGGAGTCTCCTTCCCTGGAGACATTCAAAACCTGCCTGGACGCAGTCCTGTGCCCCTTGCTCTAGGTGTACCTGCTCAAGCAGGGGGGTTGGACAAGATGATCTCCAGAGGTCCCTTCCAACCCCTACCATTCTGCGATTCTGTGATTCTGTAATGGAGACATCCTTCCTCCGGTGGCTCACAGCCTGCAGACACCACTTCCTCCAAAGCTTTGGGCTGGGGTACTACTGCTGCCCCCTTACATCAGCTGCTGTTTGGATTAATACCAGATGAGTGTAAATTCCAAAATCCCTAAGTAAACCAAGGAGGTTTATTTCCTTTGAAGATGAAGGAGCCAGCACCTCACACTTTCCTCATGTCTCATACATTGCTGCCATTCTGTGTCTCTTCCTTCCTCTTACTCTTTTATGCCTTTTCCTTGCCCTCCTTTCTCCTGTCTAATCACAAAACTCTCTCCCCACACACATGCTTCTTTCATTGAGCGGGATCACTTCATCATTTTCCCTTGCAGGATCTGTGTTTACTTTATAAATGAAGTAGAGAAAAGAGGGGAAGAGAGTAAATGGCATCCTCTTCCCTGAGCCCAAGGTTTCTGTCTGAATTTTCATCAGTCTAGAAGAATCTTCACTGTCCTAATAGGTGGTTCTGGAGGGATTCTGGAGGAGTTTAAATTCACCATTTTTTTCTCCCAGAATAGATGAAGAAACTTAAGTGTTGCCTTATATTCAAGTAAATGGGGTACTCTAAAAGTAGGACTAGATTTGCTTTTGAAAGAAACTGTATGACATAATTCCCTGAGATGCCTTATGGTCCAATATTTCTAACTCTGTCCTATTGCCAGTGGATGCTACATTTCCAGCACCCACTTCCAAAATCTCATTCTCTTACCACCAGAAATAGATCACATATCACCTACACGGCTCTGCGGCACTACACTCCTACAGGAATTTTTTTAAGATGCCGAGCCCTGAGTAATGCTTTCCTTTCTTAGTCAGGTTTATTAGTGGCTGCAATTTTCTCCTGTGTTTTTTCTGACCATAGAAAAAGAACATTTTATGCCAGTAGACTGATCATGTCAGCTTGTCATTTCTAAGTACTCCAAGTTTATCGAGATACATTACTCAGCATGGCTTCCCAAAATCCTTGCAAATATTTTTGCAGTTTCAGCTGAAGATACTGAAAATATTGTAAAAAAAACAGTGTATTTTTTACTTATGAGTTTTGAAATGTAGCAATAATGGCATTGTGGATCTGAAACCTCTCCAACAGCATTCGTTTCTTGGCAAATGATACTTGCACACAGAGTCCTCTTTTCTAGCACGTCCTCTGTGGATCACATCTGACAAACCACATCATAATTATAAAAAAGCTTTTTCAGTCATATTTACATTATAGAAAATATGGTCTGTGTTTTCAGAAAGAGTAAGTCATAGCAATCATATGGTATTTTTCTTTTCGATCACTCCTGCCAAACAAGACCAAGTTGATTTCTAGTAGAACTCCTAACAAATTCCAAACATCATCCATGATTTCTGTATCTGTTCTTCCTACTATTCCTATCTTTGAAATAACAGGTGTCCTGGTTTCAGCTGGGATAGAGAATTTTCTACCTAGTACCTAGTATGGGGCTATGTTTTGAATTTGTGCTGAAAACAATGTCAATAATGGGGAGATGTTTTAGTTGTTCCTAAGTAGTGCTTACACTAGTCAAGGACTTTTTCAGCTCCCCATGCTCTGCCAGGTGCACGAGAGGCTTGGAGGGGACACAGCCAAGAGAGCTGACCCAAACTGACCAAGGGGATATTCCATACTATATGACATCATGCTCAGTATATAAAGCTGGGGGAAGAAAAAGGAAAGGGGGAATGTTCGGAGTGTTGGCGTTTGTCTTCCCAAGTAACTGTTAGGCTTGATGGAGCCCCGCTTTCCTGGAAATGGCTCTAAACACCTGCCTCCCGATGGAAAGTAGTGAATGAATTCCTTGTTTTGCTTTGCTTGTTTGTGTAGCTTTTGCTTTACCTATTAAACTGTCTTTATCTCAACCCATGAGTTTTCTCACTTTTACTCTTCCGATTCTCTGCCCCATCCCACTGTGGGGGGAGTGAGCGAGCGGCTGTGTGGTGCTTGGTTGCTGACTGGGGCTAAACCATGACAGTCCTTTTTGGCACCCAGAGTGGGGCTCAAAGGGTTTGAGATAATGACAGATTTGATTGGAATGCACTAGATGGAATTTATAGCGGTTATTGCTGTTTAGCTATTAATCAGGTGGCTTCTGTGCTTGCCATGGGGTTGCTTGCCTTACTGTATGTTAAAGGCTAGTGCTCGTGAACGGCTGCTTTTTGCTTTTGCTGCTTGCTGTACTGCTTATCACCCTACTCTGCTGTGCCTGGGAATATTTTGATAACAGCAATGGCCAGGCACCTGGGCTGGCAGATGGCCAGGGCATCACTGCTGTACTGGACAGGCTGGAACTCCAGCATGAACTCAAGTCAAAGGGACTGTGACCTGTGGATGAGTCCACTTGGGAGCAGAACACCACAAAGTGGCTGTGGCTAAGGCCATGCCAGAGCAGGTATATCTTGGAGCATCTGTGGCTGTGGTTATGTCTGTGCCACAGGTCTACCTCTGAAGGGACTGTGGCCCAAGGATAAGGCCACACTGGAGAGGGTACATGTCAAAGCATGTATGGCTGTAGACAAGTCGATGGCTGCAGCAGTTACACCTTGAAGCATCAGTGGCTGTGCATGAGGTCATGCTGGAGCACCTCAAAGTGTGTGGCCATGGATAAACCCACAACAGAGCAGATTTACTTCTGGAGGGACTGCAGCTGTCAGTAAGGCCACGCTGGAGCAGATATATCTCTGAAGGCATTATGGCACATTGAGAAAGCCACATTGGAACAAGTGCACCTCAAAGCAACTGTGGCTATGGATAAGTCTATGCCACAGCAGGTGTACCCCTGGAGAGACTGTGGCTCATGTATAAGGCTCCACTTGGAGCAGGTACATCCCTAAGGGACTGCAGTCTGTAGATAAGTCCAAGCTAGAGCAGGAGCAAGGGGAAGAGTTCATTACAATGTTAAATCCAATGCTCTGGTCCAAAGGGACCAGGGGTGCAGATTGTAATGGAAATACCTTTAAATTGTTCTAACCCAGGATTTGAGTTACATGTTATGGGAATTACTATAGCAGAAACCCCTTGTTGCTAGCCAGGCTGGGAGCAAGGGGAGGAGTTCATTGCAATGTTAAAACCTATAACCTGGCCCAAAGGGGCCAGGGGTGGAGAGTGTAATGGTTCTACCTTTAAATTGTTGTAACCTGTGATTTGAGTTGCATGTTATAGGAATTACTACAGCAGGAACCACCCGAATCAATGGGGGACAAGCCTTACAAGAAGCAGTGCAAGCACAGTAGTGACCTGACCTGAGCTGGCTTTGGTGCCCAATAACTCCAGACAACACACCACCTCTCCTGTCCTGAGTGACTACCATACCAGATGGAGCCCAAAGTCATGGACTGAATGAACTCAGTGGACATTTTGCAGACATTTGTGGACATTTTACAGGGGTGATCCATAGACTAAGGGAACGATATTTGTGTATTTTATCAAAGGATGGGAAGGGGGGTGGAGGATAATGAGGTTGTATTGGATAGTGTGGGACCTGAGCATGATGTAAATGGTATGGAATAAGGGGTGGATACTGTCCTGGTTTCAGCTGGGATAGAGGTAACTTTATTTGTAGTAGCTAGTGTAAGGCTATGTTTTTGATTTGTGCTGGAAACAGTGTTGAAAATGTGGAGATATTTTAGTTGTTACTAAGTAATGCTTACACTAGTTGGACTTTTTCAGCTTCCCATGCTCTGCCAGGTGCACAAAAAGCCAGTAGGGGGCACAGCCAGGACAGCTGATCAAAACTGGACAAAGGGATATTCCATACCATATGACATCATGCTCAGCATATAAAACTGGGGGAAGAAGGAGGAAGGGGGGGGCATTTAGAGTGATGGCATTTGTCTTCCCAAGTAACCATTATGTTTGATGTTGCCCTGCTTTCCTAGAGATGGCTGAACACCTGCCTGCCGATGGGAAGCAGTGAATTAATTCCTTGGTTAGCTTTATTTGTGTGCATGGCTTTTCCTTTACCTATTAAGCTGTCTCTCTGTCAACCCACAGGTTTTCTTACTTTCACTTTTCTGATTCTCTCCCCCATCCCACTGTGGGGGTGTTGTAGTTTAGCTGGCAACTCAGCCCCACAGAGACGCTAACTCACTCCCCCACCGGCAGGATGGGGGAGAGAATCAGAAGGGTAAAGTTCATGGGTTGAGATAAGAACAGTTAATTAGTAAAACAATAAAAACAGCAACAATAATGCAATGGAAAGGAAAACAATGAGAGGGGCACGGAACCTGGGGAAGAGGGAAGGGGGAATGAACAACCAAAACAAACCACGCATGACACAGTCGCTCACCACCCGCAGACCAGACACTACCAGTCCATGAGCCACAACGGCCCCGCTGCGCACCAACTACCCTAGATAATATACTGGTCATGGCATCACATGGTATGGAATGAATATTGCATTGTCCAGCGAAGAATATCGAAACAACCAGGTGTGGAAACAGTCCTACCATTTGCCATGGACTGATTCAGGCTGCACTGGAACAGGGAGAAGCTCCAGAACACCTTCAGTACATTGATGACATCATCGTGTGGGGCAACACAGGAGCAGAAGTTTTTGAGAAAGGAAAGAAAATAGTCCAAATCCTTCTGAAAGCTGGTTTTGCCATAAAACAAAGGAAGGTCAAGGGACCCGCACAAGAGATGCCTTGTGGGAAAGCATCAGAGACAGAAGGCTGCTGTATGGAGTCCTACACGACAAGTAGCAGAAACTGCTGAAGGAGAAGGTGAATCGAGCCAGTTTGCAGAGCTAAAGGCCATCCAGCTGGCCTTAGACATTGCTGAACGGGAAAAGTGGCCAGTGCTCTATCTCTATACTGACTCCTGGATGGTGGCAAATGCCCTGTGGGGGTGGTTACAGCAGTGGAAGCAGAGCAACTGGCAGCGTAGAGGCAAATCCATCTGGGCTGCCACATTGTGGCAAGATATTGCTGCCCGGGTGTCACGATCCACTGTTGGGTTGCACAATTTGGCAGAAGTTGAGCCCCCTTGCTTTCTAACCAACCTCAGGTAATCCTGTGTTGTTAGGGGTGGCTGGGCTTAACTTCTGAGTGATGTTCAATTGGATGTGTTATCATGACCAGGTTTGCTGTATTCTTGGGAACAGAATTAAGACTCAAAACGGAGTCAAGTGCCACATCAATTTATTTGGCTGCCAACAAGTACGCAAGAGAAAAGGAGAGAAAGAGGAAAAATAAAAAGGAAAAAGAGAGACAGAGAGTTATAATAGCTACCACCATGGATCTGCGGCATCCCGTCAGTCCGATGTATCTTCAGTCCGGTGGGGGAACGTTCCAACTGGTCTCCTCTGGTTCTGCCTTTTATAGCATTGTCCAGTTGCATAGTCAATGAGCTGTTTTGCATAGCCACACCTCCTACTCGGCAGTGGGGTGCATGCACAGTATCGTCACTAGAGGGCGCTCAACGGTTCCACTGGGTTCCAGGGGGTCCAAGCCCCCCTCCAATATGTTGTAAGATGACCCTGGGGCCAGGCGCATGTGCAGAGGACTGGGCCTATGTGCTCCGAGACAGCAAGATACTGTTGGGTAGAACTTCCTCAGTTGCCGTGGTGGTGAAGCCTTGGTAGTAAAGCCATTCTGTCAACAATGTTGAGACAACCTTCTAGTCCCTTACACCGGGTAAAGAATATGGTTGTGAAGGTATGTCATGTGGATGCTCACGTCCCCAAGAGTCAGGCCACTGAAGTACATCGGAACAACTAGCAGGTGGATCAGGCTGCCAATACGGAAGTGGCTCAGGTGGATCTGGACTGGCAACATAAGGGTGAATTATTTCTAGCTCAGCAGGCCCATGACACCTCAGGCCATCAAAGGAGAGATGCAACATAGGGATGGGCTCATGATAGTAGGCTGGACTTGACCATGGACGCTATTGCGCAGGCTATTCACGAAGGTGAAACGCGTGCAGCAATCAAGCAAGCGAAACGGGTAAAGCCTCTGTGGTATGGGGGACGATGGCTGGAATATAAACATGGGGAGGCCTGGAAAATTGACTATATCACATTCCCACAAACCTGCCAAGGCAAGCGCCATGTGCTTACAATGGCGGAAGCAACCACCGGCTGGCTGGAAACATATCCCAAGTGTTCCCTGCCACTGCCTGGAACACTATCCTGGGTCTCAAAAAACAAGTCCTGTGATGACATGGCACTCCAAAGATAATTAAGTCAAATAATGGGACTCATTTCCGAAACAACCTCATAGACACCTGGGCCAAAGAGCATGGCACTGAGTGGGTGTATCACATCCCCTATCATGTACCAGCCTCTGGGGAAATCAAAAGATACAATGGACTGTTAAAAACGACACTGAGAGCAATGGGGGCTGGAACGTTTAGGCACTGGGATACACATTTAGCAAAAGCCACCTGGTTACTCAACACTAGGGGATCTGCCAATCGAGCTGGCCCTGCCTAATCAGAACCCTTACGTACTGTGGAAGGGGATAGAGTCCCTTTAGTGCATGTCAAAAATATGCTGGGGAAAACAGTATGGGTTCTTCCTGCCTCAGGCAAAGGCAAAACCATTTTTGGGATTGCTTTTGCTCAAGGACCAGGGTGTACTTGGTGGGTGATGCAGGAGGATGGAGGAGTCCGGTGTGTACCTCAAGGGAATTTGATTTTGGGTGAAAACAGCCAATGAACTGAATGGTATGCTGCTAATTGCTATATAATGTTTTATATTGCTTCTGGTGCACTGTTTTGGTAGCAATTGGCAGCTGTTTTTCTTTGACCCTCAGCAACCCCACAACAGAAGGGTCCTTCAAGAGGCCAGGCAAGGTAGACAGCTGTTTAATTTCCTCCATCACCAAGGCAGCTACACCACAAGCCCACTTGTACCGTTTTGGGTCCTTGAAATACCCTCTCCTGAGGTAGTCTATGCCAAGGATGCACGGAGCCTCTGGGCCAGTCACAATGGGGTGCTTTTGCCACTCATTCCCAGTTAGGCTCACTTTGGCCTCCAATACAGTTAGCTCTTGGGATCCCCCTGTCACTCCAGCAATACTGATGGGTTCTGCCCCTATATAGTTTGATAGCATTAAGGTGCACTGTGCGCTGGTGTCCACTAAAGATTTATACTCCTGTGGGTCGGATGTGCCAGGCCATCGGATCCACACAGTCCAGTAAACCCTGTTGTCCTTTTCCTCCACCTGGCTGGAGGCAGGGCCCCTCTAGTCCCCATCATGGCATTCGCAACTCACTTCCTGTAAATGTGAGTCAAGAGTCTCTCTATTAAGCTCAGAAATAAAATTAGCACTTCTGCTCCTCTATCTGGGTACCTACTCACTGGATATTGGATCAGCAGCTTTCCTGGAAGAACCTCCTTAAGTGATCTTCCTTCCAGGTCACATACCTGTGCCTCTAGGGTCAAGGTAGGCTTGCCATCCCACCTCATCATGTCCTCTCCGTGGTCACACAGGTAGAACCATAGGGTGGCCCATGGTGTATATCCCTTCTCTTGAGCAAAGGGATGCTTACTCCTAATGGCTGAGATACTGGTCCGTATTGGTGGGGGGTAGGACCTATCTTCTTTGAGTTGCTGGACCTCTCGGGATAGTTTTTCCACAGCAGAGACTAGCAAGGAAGAGAGATTTGCTTTGTAGTCCTGGAGTCTATCAATCACCTCCGCCACCATTGGTGCCTCATCCTCTCTCCAGGACATCACTGCCAACGAGTTTGCATATGAGGATGGTGCGCTCCGTACAAACTTCCACCACATGGGTCGTGTGCACTCGGCTTCATCTGGATCTTTGGATGACCGTTGATCGTCCAGGTCACCATAAATCATCTCAAACACAGCTAATTCCCTTAGATACTGGATGCCTTTCTCCAAAGATGTCCATTTTCCTGGGCGATATGTAACATCTTCTTTAAAGGGATACCTTTCCTTCACTCTGGACAGGAGTCGCCTCCAGAGGCTGAGGGTTTGTGTTCCTTTTCCAATGGCTTTGTCAGTGCCCCCTTCCCTAGAGAGGGATCCCAGTTGTTTGGCTTCCTTCCCCTCTAATTCCAGACTACTGGCCCCATTATCCCAGCATCGGAGCAGCCAGGTGATAATGTGCTCACCCGAGTGATGCCCGAAATCTTTCCGTATATCCCGCAACTCACTCAAGGATAGGGATCGGGTAGTTTCCGTTTCTTGTATGAGTTCTTCCTCTTCCTCCTCCTCTTCTTGTGATGGCCCTGTTTTTCCAGCATCTCTTTCTAAACGAGTTGACTTTCTCTTCCAGGATTACTTCTTGAGTATAGGGGCGACTGATACTGTCACAGGTTGGTCCTCTGATTCAGCTGCAACGCTTGTCACTGGGGTTGCAGTAGCTGCAGCTTCTGTCGTGGGGGTTTAAGTGGCCGCAGTGCTTGTTGCTTTCATTGTCTTTGTCTTTTTAGATCCAGAGACATTCTCTTCCCCTTGGGGGTAGTGCATAGTGTTGAATAGGCCTCGATAAGTATGGGCCAGGTCCCAGCACATTGCAGTGATTTGTATCTGGAATTGCCTGGGTGGAAACATACTTCCTCCAAATATCCTACTGATCTTTCAGTATTCTGCACTTGTTCAGGGGTGAAGTCCCACAACACTGGGGGTGTCCACCGTCTTAGGCATTTGCCCATTCTATCCCACATACCCTGCCATGCATAGCTATTGAGCCTTGGGGCAGATCTCTGGATGATATTCTTAAATTGCTTATTAACCTTAGACAGAACTGAAATTGTCTGCCAAAGCAATACCAACAGATGTATCTTAACTACCCAAGGATGTTCAAGATACTGAAAAGTTGTTGTAATGAAGGAGGAGGTGTTATATAAGATGGTAGCTAAGGTGCCGTTCTGTATTTCCTCCATAAAAAACCTCTCAGAAGCGGAGGTATTGTCTCCATCAGTTTGTAGCCGAAGTACAGTAACGGTTTCCATGCAAGACCCAAATAACTGATAACGGTCAAGGCCAGTGTTTTAATAACAAATCTCCCAGGTAAAACATCGCTAATCACTGTAGAGCACAGCAGACTGCAGAAACCAACAGCAATTTTTAACGTGTACTTTACAATCAGCATGGTATAGACTGGACAAACTAATATTGAGAACAGATGAATCAATGCTGTGACCAGCAACTGTTATTATCTCAAACCCTTCCTGCCCCATGTTGGGCACCAAAAAGGACTGTTGTGGTTCAGCCTCAGTCGGCAACTAAACACCACGCAGCTGCTCGCTCACTCCCCCCACCCCTGTGGTACAAGGGAGAGAATCGGAAGAGCGAAAGGACTTGTGGGTTGAGATAAGCACAGTTTAATAATTACAGTAAAATAATAATTATAATAATGATTATCATAATAACGACAGTAATGATAATATAATAAAATGGAAAAGGAAAGAAAAACCAGAAACAGAAATGATACAGCCACTCACCACCCGCTGACCAACGCTGCCCGGCCCCGAGCTGCAATTGCTCCCTCCCTCTCCCGGCCAGCCTCTCCCAGGTCACATACTGGGCATGACGTTACATGATATGGAATATCCCTTTGGTCAATTTCAATCCGCTCTCTTAGCTGTGCCCCCTCCCCTCCCAGCTTCTTGTGCACCCAGCAGAGCATGGGAAGCTAGAAAAGTCCTTGACTAGTACAAGCACTACCCAGCAACAGCCCAAACATCTGTCTGTTATCTCAACATTTTTTTTTCCATGCTAAGTTCAAAGCACAGCACTATACCAGCTAGAGTGAATGTCATGGTTTCAGCTGGGATAGAGTTAATTTTCTTCACTCTGTCTAGCCTCCCATGCTCTGCTGGGTGCACAAGAAGCTGGGAGGGGAGGGGGCACAGCTAAGAGAGCTGATTCAAACTGACCAAAGGGATATTCCATATCATGTAACGTCATGCCCAGTATGCTACCTGGGAGGGGCTGGCCGGGGGAGGGAGGAAGCAATTGTGGCTCGGGGACGGGCAGCGTCGGTCGGCGGGTGGTGAGCAGTTGTATCGTTCGTGTTTCTGCAGTTTTTTTCCCTGTTTTCCCTTTCCCTTCCTTTTCCCTTTTATTATATTAACATTATTGTCATTATTATCATAATCCTTTATCATTATCATTTTATTGTAATCATTAAACTGTGCTTATCTCAACCCACAAGTTCTTTTGCTCGTCCGATTCTCTTCCCCATCCCACAGGGGTGGGGGGGTGAGCGAGCGGCTGCGTGGTGTTCAGTTGCCAGCTGAGGCTGAACCACGACAGTGAAGAAAATTAACTCTATCCCAGCTAAAACCATGACACTTTTGTATATACATTATGATAAAGTAATCACATGACTGTAGATTTTTTTTGCACAGAATTCCTACCTCATTTGATGAATAGGATGAATCTGCTTGGAAGATGATCTGCAAGTGAAGGAAAAATAGAATAGAATAATTAGAAAATAGAATCTGCAAGTGAAGTTAAACCTCCCTCTAAGAAGCCTTGTATATTGCATTGCTTGGAATGCATGCATTTTCTAGTGGAAACTTAATCTCTATCTGCCTGGAACAAAAGGCTATATACTGTAAAGGCTATAGGAAGAGCCACATAATTATATTTTAAGTGGAAGAAGAGGAAGAGAAATGAAAGGAAAGAGAGGATGATTTTATAGTAACTGAATTCTCTTCAGGGGAACCTAACTCCTCCTTGCTACACTACCTGTGTAATTCTAGCTGAGGGATGAATTTAAAGTTGGCATGAGCGCTTTCCATCTTCTGGGAGACTTGAAGTTTTGGAAATGCTAACAGTTAGGATTGTTAATGGGATTTCTGTTTCAACAGACTAAAGGATATATTAAATTAGCATAATGCATACACACAAAGCAGCTGAATTAAAATTACAGAAGCAACCTCATTCCTGTAATTTCCCAACTCTGAATACTTGGCTTTACATTTGAATTCTATTGGCATAGTTTGGCATACTCTAAGATTTATGTAAAGGGGTTGAGGTTTTCCTTCTTACAAATCAGTGAAACAGAGAAATCAGATTGGGATGTTACCTTTCTCCTCCATCTCTGTTCCCATTTTCTTCTGTGATTTATTATTTCCTTTGTCTTTTCAGTGTACTTTTACACTCTTGATCCTGCTCATCTAATGACCTTAACAAGTTCTGTAATAGCCCCTTGTCAGTGCCTGCTGTTTTGCCCCACCAGCAGCCAGGACACTGCCACCCTCATATTGCTTTCAAACAGTCCAAATAAAACTCCATTTTCCCTCTCCTTCTGTGGAGCCAAATACCTTGTCCTGCCCTTTCAGCTACTCTGCCTTGTCTTCTGTTGGTCAGGCTCACAGATCATGGGCTGGGTAGGGCAGCCAGTGCAGCCTTCAGTGCAGTCCCATCCAACCTCCTCCTCCTTTGGCCATAGCCTCTTGGCAGGCCAGGAGGGGACAAGGCATTGCTGTTCAGAGACTGCATAGCGTCCCACAGTTGCGTGCCTTTTCCTGGGCCTGCATATAGCCAGACATTAGGGCCCTTAAATTTGTTTGTCCATGTATCTATCTCAGACAGAAGTGCTCAAAATCATTGCGAACCACCAGGACAGAGCAGGTTGAATCACCTTTACTAAGTAATTAGCTTTCAGCCTTAAAGCTCATCAGGTGCTGCTTGATGTTAATTTTAGCCATGTAAATGTAGACACTCCATTACGCATCAACTGACCAGTACACATAGTCTGAAAGATAAAACAGGCTGCAGTACCCTGACAGATGCCATAGGGAAGAACTCATCCTCTTCCCACCCTGTTTTCTACTGCAGTTAGCCCTTTAAATTTTTATAGCAGATTCACCTACTTCACAGGAACTACATAAACCTTAGGAAGCGTTCTTGTACAAATTTATGTCTTTGCCTTATGGGAAGCACCATAAAGCGCACAACTCACACTTTGAGAAATTTAAAAAATATCCAAGCTGGAAGGCCAAATTTGATTTTCAAAACCAGCATATTAATTAACCGCACAATATATAAGTATATAACCTTGTACTTGTCACAGAAGGAAATTTAAAACTTCTGATACATTCCCTGCAATGATATTCTGCAGTGACCTCAAGGTTAAACTGTTCCAGTTCTTGTGGTTCCACAGCTGAACAGACTGTTTTCCTAAATGCATAGACTTCCATAGAAATCCCATGGTTTGAGTAGGAAATATGCTATATTTTTTAATAAATCCAAACTGATTGAATCCTCTGCAAGTGATAAAGGTCAGAGTCTTAATGCATGACGTCTTAGTTGTTTAAAAAGAAAGTAAATCATATTTTGTTACCATTTTGGCGTTTGAGTTTTCTTTGATGTGTCCTCATTTTATAGCTAGCTCACCTCTCAATTGCTTGTACACTAATACTAAATTTATTATTTATTTATTTTCTTACCCTTTGTACCAGAATGGTGTCATGCCAGCAGTTAAGATCTTAAAGAATTTACGCCTACTCAATAGGAAAAAAAGCATATCCTGAAGATTGTCTTCTTCCAGCTTGCAGTAGTTGCAATCCAGCTACATGTATTTAGGCTTATGTTAGATCTTGAGTGTGAAATTAGTTATGAGTATAAAACAATGTTCAAATGAGGAAGGAAAATCATGATGTGTCCTTTCAAGAAGAACTAGTTTAATACCTTTTTACCACTATGGTTCCTCAAAAATAATAAAAAAAAACATATCCTTAGAAAGTGATGAGAAATAGAGAAGTCAGCACATTTACTTATGTTCTTGGACATCTAATGCCCTCAAAATTCAAATAGTTATGTACATGAATTGTCCATTATATATGATAGAAAAGTATGTGCTTACCTGTTTGTAGTATTCAGGTCTGTGTTATTTCTGAGGGTGAGCAGTCAGCTATTTTATTACCTCAGTTCTAAGAGTGAGTATATCACTGACATGCTTATGCCATAGAAAGTTATGGTTTATCCAAAGACTTGACATCATATAAATATGGACAGAAAAAATACTGCCCCCACCTGTACTCCCTTACTGGCATCTAACAAAGAGCATATTAGGATATTATTTCCTACATCTCTTCACCTCTCTGAACATGGATTACATCTGGAAATTATATGGAAAACATATAATTACAGATTACATGATTTTACCTCTTGCCTGTTAGAAGCATATTTTTATTACTTTTTGCTGTTCAAAACCTCTTACTGTATTTTTGAGTTCCCTTTGTGTAAGCAAAACACACCAGGTTCCATCACATCCCCACATCCCCAAATATAAGAGCAATCTCTCATAAAAGTAGCATTCACAGGTATGTTATAGGATTAGTAAGGAAGAATACTGGCATTAGTTTTGACCTTTTGTGGAAACTCTGATATAGAGGGAACAGGAGTTATTGTTTAATAATTTTAGCCAAAATGTTCTGGCTAGTTCAATAGCTTTCAGCAAACCACTACCCCTGAGTTCCTTGAACCCTGTGGTATCAAGAGTAACAGAACACCAAGTTCTGAAGTCCTCTTTCATAATCCTTTCTTATACTGTGGAAGACCTGAGATCTTCATGGGCAGTAAGCAAGGGGATAGCGAGGGAAATATGGGTAAATTCTGCTCAGTGAGAGAAAAATCCCAATAACCTTAAGTTGTACTGGAATGCTTCTAAACGGAATTCCATGAAAAAAAGTTATCTATCCATCCATCCATCCATCCATCCATCCGTCCATCCATACTTTCTGAAAGGTATTTTGCTTGCTTAGAACTAGGGATTTTGTGTTATGATTCATATCATCAGTGATACTCGGCTGATACATCTAATTTACGCTAACTTACCTCTTAGACCTACCTAGGCAAGTGGAGAGAACTCTACTTAATCTATAACACTTAGGTAACTATGTTACAAACATCAACCTTTTCCTTACCCACTGCATGCAATCCTAGTGTCAGGTGCATCACAGGATGAAGGACACAACTGCAGTCAGGGAAATGTAAGACCTTGCTATACTGCACACATAGTCCCATTGCTATGCAGTGCTGCAGCTTTATTTGCACGGTAGGAGTCAAATCACCAAATGAGCTATGCTTAGCATGTCCTCCTCATGACAAGCACCAAGGCTCTGTGCTACCAGTACATGAAATACGGGTTCTCAGAACCTGCATTGTGGGGGACACTAAAGAAATCTTGTACATGAGAAGGATGTGTGTGCAGTAGCTTATATGGTCATGTAACAGGTGTTGGCTAGGTATTTGTTTAATATCTTTTTTTCAGGGACACATTAGCAAATAGACTCATATGTTCCAAGTTAAATGAAAAAATGCATTTGAGGAAAAAGTATCTGCAGGATTATTCTACAGAAAAAGCATTGGCAGCTCCTCTACCCAATGCTAGGGCAGAGACAGAAAATGATAAAGGGTAATTATCCTCCCCCTACAGCAAAATGTTGGAAGACATGGCTAGATCATTTCTTCCTTCCAAGCCCTTGCTAAACTGTTCCTGACACCTTTAAGGTTTGATTAAGCAAGTAAACATAAGGTAAAGTAAAAGTGTCCTTTTTCACTTCTTCCTTTGGTCTGCTCTGTAGATTACCTTTTAAGTATGAACCTTCCTTTCTCCTGGTGATCTACACAGCACAGTAGAAATGGAAGTGGGATATAGGCTCGGTCAGCAGGCAGAGAGGGCAAAAAGATAGCTAATGCACATTAATGCCCCCTCTTCTTTCTATTTCAGCTTAAAAGGAAGGCTAGCATCTTAAACAAAATTGAAAATTGAATAATTATGACCAAAGTTTAAAATATTTTGCACAAAGTTGAACTTCAAATCTCTTGTGTGGGAACTTTGAATACAGATAGACATAAGCAGCTGCCAGACATTTTCAGAGATCACAGAATAGTGTGACCACACTCACAGTGAATAGAATTTCCTGTATTTCAGTTTGTGCTCATTGCCTCTGGTCTATTCACTGCATACCACTGAGAAGAGTATCTCTCTGTCTTCTTTAATCATACCCATCAGGTACTTATACACATTGATAAGACCCTGAACATGAGGGTTGGACAAGATGACCTCCAGAGGTCCCTTCCAATCTCAATCATACTGTGATTGTGTGACTGTGTGACTGTGACCTAGGTAAAAGGGCTCAGGAAGAATTTGCAGCTCTCAACCTTTCCTCCTACAGGAAATGTGTTTGGGGTTTGGGGGTGCCCAAACATTACGAGGGGATATTGTTCAGGGGTTTGTGGAAATGTGCAAGGCTCATGCTGGAGTTTCTGGGGGAAGGCTCAAAGGCAGGAGACTGGGATGGTTCCTGTTGGATGGGGGAGGAAGCAGTGCATTTCAGCCTGTGGCACAAGTGTGCTTTGCCTTTGCTTGAATGGCAGTCTGCTTCTGGATTGCTCCCAAAACCATGGAATGCTCAGGATTTGGAGCTTTGCTTTCCTGACTGAGACCAAGCCAAGGCATGCAGATCAACAGACAAGCCTCATTCCCCTGCAATGGCTTTTAGGAAGCAGGCAGTCAGACCCCAGAAGAGAAGAGCAACCCCCTCCTGCCTCCCATCCATGGCCACAGTGTTTGGGGCTGGAGGAGTTGGGCTGCTGTTGTAGAAAAGTGTCAGAGAAAGGCTCAGAGGGATGTGACTGGAAGATGATTCCAGGATGATCAATTTACCAGAAGTCTGCTGGAAATACAACACAGCAGAGAAGAAACAGTCTAGGAGGTTCCTGGAGTGTGTGGAAGATAACTTCCTGACACAGCTGGTAAGTGAGCCTACCAGGGGAGGTGCCTCGCTTGACCTCCTGTTCACAAACAGAGAGGGACTGGCGGGAGATGTGGCAGTTGGAGGCTGTCTTGGGCTTAGCAGCCATGATATGATTGAGTTCTCAATCCTCGGTGAAGTAAGGAGGGGGGTCAGCAGAACCACTACCATAGACTTCCGGAGGGCAGACTTTGGCCTGTTTGGGAGGGTCCATTGGGAAGAAGTCCTGCAGGGCAAAGGAGTCCAGGAAGGCTGGGCTTTCTTCAAGAAGGAAGTCTTGCAGGCGCAGGAGCAGGCTGTCCCCATGTGCGGCAAGATGAACCTGCGGGGAAGACGACGGGCCTGGCTGAACAGGGAGCTTTTGCTGGCACTCTGGAAAAAAAGAGAATTTACCACTTTTAGAAGAAGGGGCAGGTAACACAAGAAGAGTACAGAGATCTCATTAGGTCTTGCAGAAAGAAAATTAGACAGGCAAAAGCCCAGCTAGAATTCAGCCTGGCCACTGCTGTAAGGGATAATAAAAAATGTTTTTACAAATACATTAACAACAAATAGAGAACCAAGGAGAATCTCCATCCTCTATTGGATGTGGAGGGGAAAATTGCCACCGAGGATGAGGAAAAGGCTGAGGCACTAAATGCCGCCTTTGCCTCAATCTTTAACAGTCAGACCAGTTATCCCCAGGGTATTCAGCCCCCTGAGCTGGAAGGCAGGGACAGACCACAGAATAAAGCCCGCATAATCCAGGAGGAAGCAGTTTACGACCTGCTGCTCCACCTGGACACTCACAAGTCTATGGGGCCGGATGGGATCCACCTGAGAGTACTGAGGGAGCTGGCGGGGGAGCTTGCCAAGCCACTCTATCATTTATGAGCAGTCCTGGTTAACAGGGGAGGTCCCAGATGACTGGAGGCTTGCCAATGTGATGCCCATCTACAAGAAAGGCCGGAAGGAGGATCTGGGGAACTACTTGCCTGTCAGCCTGACCTCGGTACCAGGGAAGGTTATGGAGCGGTTCATCCTGAGTGATCTCACCAGGCATGTGCAGGACAACCAGGGGATCAGGCCCAGTCAGCATGGCTTCATGAAAGGCAGGTCTTGCCTGACCAACCTGATCTCCTTTTATGACCAGGTGACCTGCCCAGTGGATGAGGGAAAGGCTGTTGATGTTGTCTACCTGGACTTTAGTAAAGCCTTTGACACTGTCTCCCACAGCATCCTCCTAGAGAAGCTGGCAGCTCATGGCTTAGACAGGTGTCCTCTTTGCTGGGTAAAAAACTGGCTGGATGGTCGAGCCCAGAGAGTTGTGGTGAATGGAGCTAAATCCAGTTGGTGGCCGGTCACAAGTGGTGTTCCCCAGGGCTCAGTGTTGGGGCCAGTCTTGTTTAATATCTTTCTCAGTGATCTGGGTGAGGGGACTGACTGCGCCCTCAGTAAGTTTGCAGATGATACTGTAGCAGGTTCGCAGGATTCCTATGCACAAAATTCACCCAACAAACAATATTTAAAAAGCACAGCAGTGTTTTTTGCTCTATTATAGCCTTGCATAAGCAGTTACTAGCATATTGTTTTCCATTTATGAGAGTCTTACCAAGCCGACTATGCCCGAGAAACCAGTGAGCAGGAGGGTGACCATTAGTGGGGTCATCACAGAGAAGGGAGGTAGGTACAGCACCTTCAGGGCATCCCCTGTGGTTCATAGAGCGTGCTTTGTGTCCTCTTTCTCTCTCCGCTTTGAGCTGCCCCTTTTTATACCCTCAGCAGATTCAATGGAAAAGTACTGACTAGATATTGCCACATGCGTGGCCAGCGCATGCAACAAGGCCTGCCAGGTGCACGCTCTGCTGGCTAACAGCAGCTCCCGTCTTGCAACAACATATTGTTCAATAACAATCCTCCCAGTTCCCTTCTTCAAGGTCACATTCTCACAGCTGTGTTCAGCTTGTAATTTTTCCATCGTGGCCCTACACAGACCACCATCTAAAATCCCTAACACATGCCACCGTGTGGTCCGTAGTTGGGACATGACAGTATTCCACAACCCGTACCATTGTGAAGTGTAAAGCTGTATCAACAATAGTCCGAATGATACTGACTAGACATGGTATACAGCAAACCAGGCATAGCAAACAAATGCCACCTACACACAAGATGAATAATAGCTATTTTAACCAACCCCAGCGCCATGTCCATCCAGCAAACAGGTTCCATCCAGTTGCTTCCACTAATTGCTGGTTCAATTGGTGTATCTCTTGTAATTGTGCATGGCTGGATTTCGAGTGGTCACTTAAGTTCATGCAACATAAACCATCAAAGACCTTACATCCATGTCCATGAGCTAAAAGTAAAAAGTCAATAGTGGCACAATTTTGAAGTGTAGCATGGCATATACTATCTACATTGTGCTGGTTTTGGCTGAGAAGGGGTTAATTCTCTTCACTGTAGTGCCTGTGGTGCTCAGGGACCTTTCCAGCTTCCCATGATCTGCCACTTGGGCAGGAGGCTGGGAAGGGTGGGGCCACAGCTGGGGCAGCTGACCCCAACTGGCCGATGGGATGTTCATTCCATACCATGTGACACCATGACCAGTATATTAACAAGGGCGGTTGGTGCGTGGGGGGGGGCAGTTGCAGCTCGGGGACTCGCAGTATCGGGTCAGCAGGTGGTGAGCGGCTGCGTCACGTGCGGGTTGTTTTGGTGGTTCATTCCCCTTCCCCCCACCCCCCACCCCCCCCGGGTTTCGCGCCTCTCATTGTTTTCCTTTCCATTGCATTTTTGTTGTTGTTGTTTTAATTATTAAGCTGTTCTTATCTCAACACACAAGCATTACCCTTCTGATTCTCTCCCCCGTCCCAATGGTGGGGGAGTGAGCAAGCGGCTGTGTGGGGCTGAGTTTCCGGCTAAACCACTACAGTCTTTTCTGGTGCCCAACATGGGACTTGAGGGTTTGAGATAATAAAAGCTGCTCTTCAAAGCACCATGTTCTTGTTTTTGCAGTTTGTGTTAAAAACAGGTGTTGGTCTGTTTAGTCTGCTGTGATTAGTAATGTTTTGTCTATGAGATTTGTTATGCAAACACTGGTTTTGAGTTTTATCTGGTATTTGGGGTTTTTGCTGAAACCGTTACTGTACTTGGGATACCACCTTGTTGAGGTGATTAGCAATTATACCTCCTCCTCGGAGAGATTTTATATGGAAGAAATACAGAATGGTATCTTTGCAACTTCTTTCTGTGATGTATCCACCTTTATTACAACAACCTTTTTGTATCTTGAACATCCTTGGGTGGTTAAGCTGCACTTATTGTTAGCTTTTGGGCATGTTGTTTTGGTTTTGACTAAGCAACTTAAGAATATCACCCAGAAATCTGCCCCAAGGCTTGATAGTTACAAGTGGGATAGCATGGGCAAATACCTAGGGCAGTGGGCACCCCAGTGTTTTGGAGTTTCACCCCCGAACAAGTGCAGAATCCTGAAAAACTAGTAGAATATCTGGAGAAATAATGTTGTTACGCTGGGAACTCCAGAGAGACACAGATAACTGCAGCGTGCTGGGGGCTGGCCCATGCGTACCAAGCCCTGCTCAACAGTATTCAGTGCTCCGAAAGTGAAGAGAAGATCTCTGGATTGAAAGGCAAAGTGACAGGCACTGTGGTCACTCAAACCCCCAGGACAAGCACTGTGGCTACGCAAACCCCCACGACAGGTACTGGAGCTGACTCAGAAAATCAACACATGCCAGTATCAGTCGCCCCCATACACAAGAAGAAATATTGGAAGCAGACATCAACTCGTTTAGAATGGGATGATGAAGAAGCAGGGCCATCACGAGGAGAGGAGGAAGAAGTCATAAATGAAACGGAGACCATCCAATCCTTCTCCATTAGTGAGTTGCAATATATGTGAAAAGATTTCAGTCGTCGTTCAGGTGAGCACATTGTCACCTGGCTGCTCTGATGCTGGGATAATGGGGCCAGTAGTCTGGAATTACAGGGGAAGGAAGCCAAACAACTGGGTTCCCTTTCTGAGAAAGGGAAAATTGACAAAGCAACTGGAAAAAGAACACAAGCCCTCAGCCTCTAGAGGCGACTCCTGTCAGGTGTGAGAGAAATGTACCCCTTCAAAAAAGATATTGTATTTCGCCTAGGAAAATGGACAACCATGGAGAAAGGAATCCAGTATCTAAGGGAATTAGCTGTGCTTGAGGTGATTTATGGTGACCTGGACGATCAACAGTCATCCAAAGATCCAGATGAAGCCGAGTGCACATGAGCCATGTGGAGGAAGTTTGTACGGAGCGCACCATCCTCGTATGCAAACTCATTGGCAGTAATGTCCTGGAAAGATGACGAGACACCAACGGTGGCAGTGGTGATTGAGACTCCGGGATTACGACACAAATATCTCTTCCTCGCTCGTCTCTGCTGTGGAGAAACTATCCCAAGAGGTCCAGCAACTCAAAGAAGATCTGTCCTACTCCCCACCTGTAAGGAGTAGTGTCTCAGCTGTTAGGAATAAACACCCTTTTGCTCAAAGGAGAGGATACACGCCACAGGCTATCCTATGGTTCTACCTGCGTGACCACGGAGAGGACATGATGAGGTGGGATGGCAAGCCTACCTTGACCCTAGAGGCACAGGTACGTGAGCTGCAAGGAAGAACAGTCACTCAGGGAGGCTCTTCCAGGAAAGCTGCTGATCCAATTTCCAGTGAGCAATTCCCCAGACAGAGGAGTAGAAGTGCTGATTTTATTTCTGAGCTTAATAGAGAGACTCTTGATTCACATTTACAGGAAGTGAGTTGCGAATGCCATGATGGGGACTAGAGGGGCCCTGCCTCCAGCGAGGTGGAGAAAAGGGATAACCGGGCTTACTGGACTGTGTGGATCCAATGGGCTGGCACATCTGACCCACAGGAGTATAAATCTTTAGTGGACACCAGCGCACAGGGCACCTTAATGCCATCAAACTATATAGGGGCAGAACCCATCAGCATTCTGGAGTGACAGGGGGATCCCAAGAGCTAACTGTATTGGAGGCCAAAGTGAGCCTAACCGGGAATGAGTGGCAAAAGCATCCCATTGTGACTGGCCCAGAGGCTCCGTGCATCCTTGGCATAGACTACCTCAGGAGAGGGTTTTTCAAGGACCCAAAACGTTACAAGTGGGCTTTTGGTGTAGCTGCCTTGGAGACAGAGGAAATTAAACAGATGTCTACCTTGCCTGGCCTCTTGAAGGACCCTTCTGTTGTGTGGTTGCTGAAGGTCAAAGAACAACAGGTGCCAATCGCCACCACAACAGTGCACCGGCGGCAATATCGCACCAACTGAGACTCTCTGATTCCCATCCATGGGCTCATTCACCAACTGAGGAGCCAAGGAGTGATAAGTAAGACCCACTCACCCTTTAACAGTCCCATATGGCCAGTGCAGAAGTCTAATGGAGAGGGGAGACTAACAGTAGACTATTGTGGCCTGAATGAAGTCACTCCACTGCTGAGTGCTGCTGTGCCAGACATGCTAGAACTTCAATACGAACTGGAGTCAAAGGCAGCCAAGTGGTATGCCACAATTGATATCGCTAATGCATTCTACTCAATCCCTCTGGCAGCAGAGTGCAGGCCACAGTTTGCTTTCACATGGAGGAGTGTCCAGTACACCTGGAATCAACTGCCCCAGGGGTGGAAACACAGCCCTACCATTTGCCATGGACTGATTCAGCCTGTACTGGAACAGGGAGAAGCTCCAGAACACCTTCAATACATTGATGACATCATCATGTGGGGCAACACAGGAGCAGAAGTTTTTGAGAAAGGAAAGAAAATAGTCCAAATCCTTCTGAAGGCTGGTTTTGCCATAAAACAAAGTAAGGTGAAGGGACCCACACAAGAGATCCAGTTCTTAGGAATCAAATGGCAAGATGGATGCCATCAGATCCCAATGGATGTGATCACCAAAATAGCAGCCATGTCTCCACCAACTAGCAAAAAGGAAACACAAGCATTTTTAGGCGTTGTGGGTTTTTGGAGAATGCATATTCCAAATTATTACCTGATTGTAAGCCCTCTCTATCAAGTGACCTGGAAGAAGAATGAGTTCAAATGGGGACCTGAGCAATGACAAGCCTTTGAACAGATTAAACAGGAGATAGTTCATGCAGTAGCTCTTGGGCCAGTCCGGGCAGGACAAGGTCTAAAATATGTGCTCTACACTGCAGCCGGGGAGAATCGAGCCTCTGGCAGAAAGCTCCAGGGGAGACCCGAGGTCGACCCCTAGGATTTTGGAGTCGTGGATACAGAGGGTCCGAAGCCCGCTATACTCCAACTGAAAAAGAGATATTGGCAGCATATGAAGGGGTTCGAGCTGCTCCAGAAGTGGTTGGTACTGAAGCACAGCTGCTTCTGGCACCCTGACTGCCAGTGCTGGGCTGGATGTTCAAAGGGAACGTCCCCTCTACACACCATGCAACTGATGCTACGTGGAGTAAATGGGTCACACTGATCACCCAGCGGGCTCGAGTAGGAAACCCCAGTCGCCCAGGAATCTTGAAAGTGATTATGAACTGGCCAGAAGGCAAAGACTTTGGAATATTGCCAGAGGAGGAGGTGACACATGCTGAAGAAGCCCCACTGTACAACAAACTGCCAAAAAATGAGAAGCAATACGCCCTGTTCACTGATGGGTCCTGTTGCCTTGTGGGAAAGCACCGGAGATGGAAGGCTGCTGTATGGAGTCCTACACAACAAGTAGAAGAAACTGCTGAAGGAGAAGGTGAATCGAGCCAGTTTGCAGAGCTAAAGGCCATCCAGCTGGCCTTGGACATCGCTGAACAGGAGAAGTGGCCAGTGCTCTATCTCTATACTGACTCCTGGATGGTGGCAAATGCCCTGTGGGGGTGGTTACAGCAATGGAAGCAGAGCAACTGGCAGCGTAGAGGCAAACCCATCTGGGCTGCCACATTGTGGCAAGATATTGCTGCCCAGGTAGAGAACCTGGTTGTAAAGGTAAGTCATGTGGATGCTCACGTCCCCAAGAGTCGGGCCACTGAAGAACATCGGAACAACCAGCAGGTAGATCAGGCTGCTAAGATTCAAGTGGCTGAGGTGGATCTGGTCTGGCAACATAAGGGTGAACTATTTCTAGCTCAATGGGCCCATGAGACCTCAGACCATCAAGGGAGAGATGCAACATACAGGTGGGCTCATGATCGAGGGGTGGACTTGACCATGGACGCTATTGCGCAGGTTATCCACGAAGGTGAAATGTGCACTGAAATTAAGCAAGCTGCGGCGAGCGAGGAAAGCAAGCAGCCAACTCAACATGAGTGATAGAGCAAGCTTCAGTTTTATTTTTAAGTCACAGCGCTTTTATATGCTCTTGTAAACAAGCTTCAACAATTACTTCATATGGATTGCGACACCTCCTTAACGAACAGTCTATTTCTGTACTTCGTGCCTAAACTCCTTGTTCTTGTTTGTCAGTTGCTCTCAAGGCCGAGAGATATCCCTGCCTTTCTTCTTTGCTCTCAAGGCCGAGATATCTCTCGCCTTTCTTCCTCCTCCTGGTGACTTGCAGATTCTCTGTAATTTCCCATCATCGGGTCTGATCTCTGTAATTTTCCATCAGCGGGTCTGACACCGGGTCTGTAGTCAAGCTAGTTCCATTGCGTTCCTATAATCCTCCAGCCCGCTTTCTATCTCAAACAACTTATCATGGGACCCACATGTGGATTCAAGCCTATAGTTTCCCACATTTCCCCCTTTTTCTTTTGTTCCTTGAGAAAGGAACACGGCACTCATACTTCTTTCCATCATTCGTCGCATACATTGCGATATACAAGGAACACACATTAATACAATGATAAACAGTATAAATTTCATTAGTCCCATCTGCAAAATACTCTTAATCCAATTGCCAATGCCCCATCCATTAAACAAGCTGTTAAACCAATGCCATGGATCATCCTCCCTAAGTTCTGAGACCCTCCTTCTTAAGCCCTCAGTACTTGCATGTATTGATTCCGAATGATCTGATAGATTCATGCAACACATCCCTTCAAATTCAGCACACCCATGTCCTTGGGCTAAAAGCAAAAAATCTATGGCTGCGCGGTTTTGCAGCGTAGCGTGTCTTACAGAGCCTACATCTAGTAATAAGTCAGGTAACGCCTTTGATGTGGCATTTGTTTGCTTAGCTAGCCAACACCCTAGCTTGTTTAATGTCGTGAGGCTTTGAGCAACACCAACTCCAGGAGCCAAGAAGGAAGCAGCTATGATCTTTGCCGGATTCCAAAACTCAGCTGTAGAGTCACAGCTGTCCTCAAACTTATGAGTGCTCCTTTTGCTTCTCATCTTTCTATAATGTTGATAAATCATTGAAGTGTTAGGAGTAAGAAGTGTTAGGTGACCTATAGAGCAAGGCCCTCCCTTTATATGTGATGGGATGCCAGGCCAAGCCCGGTCTCCACAAATTAAAAACAAACCTGCAGGTAGAGCAATAGGCATATTGCTAGAGCGTGAGATATTTGCAGAGGTATAGTTACACCAAGCAGTGGCATTTTTATATACACTTAGGGTGGCATTCACAGGCCAAGAAAGAGACTGGTTTCGTCCCGTATAATTAAAGTATAAGCAAGCATCCATTGACAAAGAACCCAATAGCTCAAGCTCTTGTGGCTCGAGATTAGTTTGAGGGCGATGGACTGCCCAACCGTCCCAATTATTCACACAATTCTGGGGAGTATCACAAAGGCTCCCTAAGTGTGGTGTATTTTGTGGTATCACTAGCGTCCAATTATCAACCGGCACTCCAACCAAACAGGTGGAGAGGGGATTTCCTGGCGATGACAATGATAGGCAGATGGAATCTTGGCCTGTTAGATTTGCCAGGGTAACCCATACATTCTGTTTTGGCTGGGGCGGTATGTACATGCCCTCGGTGATTCTTATCACGATACTTACGATGACTAACGGGAGTACTATTGATTTGTCTAATCCAGTCAAGGGTGTGCAATTCATATCGTCTAGAACCCTCTATTTCGTGGCCTGTGATGATTAAAACCTTATGTGTCTGTAATGGGTGATAGTAGCAACTGTCACACCACCCCCTAGCTCGATGGGTTCTTACCCACCCGCGCTGTTGACAGCTATGACACTCTCTTAGTACCCAGGGTCGGCACTTATTACATTGGGGACATTCTATCCGTATCCTGGCTACCTCTACCGGTGCAGTCATACATCTTCACTGTCTCCTGTCACTTTGCAGATTTCGTTCTTCTGTTCATTAGGCATAGCCTTTACCCATCTACTGGGTATCCACCTTGGACCTGTGGGGGTAAGCACACACATGTAACCTCGACCAAAATATTTGACTTCTACGGGCCCTTGCCATAGACCAGTGGAAGGGTCTCGATACTTTACCATTACTGCCTGTCTTGACTCCTTCCTACCGTCATTCCCATGCACCCACGCAGGAGGGTTATCGTGTTCTGCAAATATGCACAAGTGATTTAATACAAACAAAACTTTTGCAAGCCGTTCTTGTACATCTTATACGTCTCGAAATTTGTTTAGATATTGTTTTAGAGTCTGGTGCGCCCTCTCAATTATTGCTTGCCCTGTGGGTGAATGTGGAATGCCCGTGAGATGGCGTACCCCCCATGCCTGTAAAAATTTCCTAACATTCTGACTACAGTATGCTGACCCATTGTCTGTCTTAATCTGTGCTGGAGTTCCCATTACAGCAAAACAGACTGTTAAATGGCGTATAACATGGACGGCCTTTTCCCCTGACTGTGCTGTTGCCCATAAAAACTTGCTATAAGTATCGATAGTAACGTGAACATATTTTAGTTTCCCAAATTCTGACACATACGTAACGTCCATTTGCCATATTTCCCTGGCCTGAAGGCCTCTGGGATTAACTCCTAGCCCTATGCCTGGTCCGTGATGGCTGCAGGTAGGGCAGGCTTGTCTTTGGCTGTAGGCTTGTAAATATCCATTCCAACACCCTTATCTTCTCCCCCTTTTTCTTTTTGCACTGAGTAAGTGCACCCAAAATGTGAGTAGAACCATGGAGTATGGGGAGATCGATGGGGAGATCGGGGTCCAGCCGGTCTACTGCTCTCTGAACGATCTCGGAGCTGAGGCGTTGTATCATCGAGGTTTGTTCGGCAGTCGGTCGGACCGGCGCGGCAGGGTCAGTGCCCTTTAACATTGGGCGAAGAACCTCCAAGTCATCATTAGTGATTCCGGCTACTGGCTGTAGCCATTGTAGGTCTCCTAACAGCCGTCGAGCATCATTAAGGGTTTTAATTGCTGTGTGTAACGTAAGTTTCTGTGGACTGACTTGAGAGTCACTGATGCGCCATCCGAGGTATTTCCATACTGGCGAACGTTGAACCTTCTCTGCTGCTATTACTAGGTCGTGTAGCTGGAGCTGTTGCTGTAAATATAATTCTTGCTGTGCCGAGAAGGGTTGTTGTTGCGCGAACAAGATGTCATCCATGTAATGGTAAATTATAGTGTCCGGCCATTGCTGCCGCACGTTTTTTAATGCAGCATCTACGAAAAGTTGACACAGAGTAGGGCTATTCTTCATGCCTTGTGGCAATACTGTCCATTCGAAACGTAAGTCAGGACCCTCTCTGTTGATTGCTGGTAATGTAAATGCAAATCGCTGGGTATCCTGAGGATGCAGCTTTATAGTAAAGAAGCAGTCCTTTAAGTCGATAATTAGCAAATGCCAACCAGTTGGTAACATGGCTGGATTTGGAAGGCCAGGCTGTAAAGCCCCCATCGCTTGCATTTGCTGATTTACTGCTCGTAAATCATGTAACAGCCTGTATTTCCCTGACTTTTTCTTGATAACAAAAATAGGGGTGTTCCAGGGGCTTGTTGACGGTCGGAGATGTCCTTGATCTAATTGTTCTTTTATTAATATGTGGGCTTGCTGTAGACTTTCCCATTTGAGCGGCCACTGCCCGACCCATACTGGCTCTTCTGTGAGCCATGCTGATCTTCTGTGGACGAGTGTCCATCAAAGTGACATCTACTGCTGTTGCCAAGTCCAAGCCGAGGCTTCCTCTGGTGGCGGGTTGCAAATTGGAAGCTGGCCGGAGCTGCTCAGCATGACTGGTGGCGTGGTGACGGAGTGCTGAGAAGTCACTGGAGCCGCAATTGGTGCCTGCGCGCTGCGACTCTGGGCGCTCAGCTTCCCGTTTCCCGAACGCTGGCAGGCAGTTGTATTGTGGCCTTGAGCCTGGCAGTGTTTGCACCATAAGTTAGCTTCGCTGCACTGTCTCTTCATGTGTTCTGCTTTTCCGCAGCGGAAGCATCTAAAAGTAGCTGGCCCTCTGTTAGGGTTTTTAGCTAGACCCAATGGGGCGAGAGCGGCACAAACCTGTTGTTGAACCTGTACCATTCCCTGCCCAACTTCCCTCAGTGCCTCAACTAACATAGCTTGAGGACCGGTAGGTACTCGACTCATGCGTTCAAGCATCACCTCAATGCCTGCGTCTAGGGGAAGTGTAATTAAAATACTTTTAGTAGCTTGGTTGGAGTTTTCCATAACACATTGACGCAGAAATGGGCCCTTCATAAACTCAGGTAAGTCGGTACGATCTAACGCTTCTGTAACTCGATCTACAAATGTGGCAAAAAGCTCTTCCCTCCCTTGCTTAATCGACATGTAAGAAGGGGTGATTGGTGCTGTTTTGACGCGCTGTAAGGCGTCCCTTGCTAGCCTCATTGATTCTCTTAATACATCAGGGCCTGTCTGCATTTGCATGTCTAGAGACGAGAAGGGTCCTATTCCCATAAGTTGCTCTACTATTACTCCTGCTAGCGGATCATTTTGCTGGCGCTGGGTGTTTGCCGATCTATCGCATAGGGCGTGCCAGTGAGCCTGCCATAAAAGCTGCTGCGACTGTGTCAGTATGAACTTCATAATGTTTTTAATATCCTCGGGACAAAGCAGCCCGCTTCCCCAAATGTAATTTAGCATCTGTCTGGTCGGCTCACTGTGTACACCCGATTCGCTGACCGTACTTCTCAGCTGGTTTAAGATTTTCCAATCAAGAGGAGTATGGTGTGCGAATAAATTTTGATTGTTAGCAGGGTCCGGTTGATAGATGACAGGGAAAGCCTGAGCCAACAAGTCGGCGGTCTCTAGGTCCCCATTTTGTAATGCCTCTAACCCGATTTTCCGCCAGTCAACTCGGCTGCGCACACTAGGCACAGAACGGTGACTAGACGGGGTGCTCGGCTTATTTTCCTCCACCGGAGAAACTACATCACATAAATTTTCAATATCTTCACCTCCCTTTCCCAAGCTTATTCCTTCTCCGCTAGTTTCTACAGATCCACCAGGAGGAGGAGGAGGGGGAGGAGGAGGAATAAGGGGCCTTCGAGGTATGATAACTGGGATCCCCGAGAAGGGAGGCGAAGGATTGCCTAAGCCAATTCCAATCTTTCCAGCATTGGGGTCACAATTGTCTAGCCGATCAGAGGCGGCTGTTGCTAATCTTTTTTCAGTTTTATATTTTTTCATACAGTTAATCACTTCCCGCCAAGGTTTCATTAGCTTTTTCGCTGTCTTATCGTCATCTATCACCAAGTCCCACAAACAATCACCATAAGCTCTCCACTCCTCTACTTCAAAAATTGACTCCGGTTCTTTAAAGAACCCTTTCGCTTTGCCCACTGCAACTAGCCCTGACAAGTCTTTTAACTGACTTACTCCCCGCTTTTCTAAAAAGCGCTTTAATAATTCAAAAGCTACCTCGACCTCCATCGCCCGATGTGAGGATAAATCAGCGTCGTTTGTACGGCTCTCGCTCCCGGGTTAGCTTCAACTGCAGAAAGCGGATCCCCTCTTGAATTCCGAGGTTGGATCCAGGCCGGAGGGTCGGGACGTATCAGAAATGATGCATAAATCGACTCCTCTTTTGCCCCCTGGCCGCCGTCTGCCAGCGCGTCTCCGTCTCTCGCTGCCGTATCAGAAATAGTCCTTTTCAGGTCCCTGTTCGGGCGCCAGTTGCGGCGAGCGAGGAAAGCAAGCAGCCAACTCAACATGAGTGATAGAGCAAGCTTCAGTTTTATTTTTAAGTCACAGCGCTTTTATATGCTCTTGTAAACAAGCTTCAACAATTACTTCATACGGATTGCGACACCTCCTTAACGAACAGTCTATTTCTGTACTTCGTGCCTAAACTCCTTGTTCTTGTTTGTCGGTTGCTCTCAAGGCCGAGAGATATCCCTGCCTTTCTTCTTTGCTCTCAAGGCCGAGATATCTCTCGCCTTTCTTCCTCCTCCTGGTGACTTGCAGATTCTCTGTAATTTCCCATCATCGGGTCTGACACCGGGTCTGTAGTCAAGCTAGTTCCATCGCGTACCTATAATCCTCCAGCCCGCTTTCTATCTCAAACAACTTATCATGGGACCCACATGTGGATTCAAGCCTATAGTTTCCCACAGCAAGCGAAGCGGGTAAAGCCTCTGTGGTATGGGGGACGATGGCTGAAGTATAATTATGGGGAGGCCTGGCAAATTGACTATATTACACTCCCACAAACCCGCCAAGGCAAGCGCCGTGTGCTCACAATGGTAAAAGCAACCACCGGCTGGCTGTAAACATATACCACGTGTCCCACGCCACTGCCCGGAACACTATCCTGGGTCTGGAAAAACAAGTCCTGTGGCGACATGGCACCCCAGAGAGAACTGAGTCAGACAACGGGACTCATTTCCGAAATAATCTCATAGACACCTGGGCCAAAGAGCACAGCATTGAGCGGGTGTATCACATCCCCCGTCACGCAGCAGCCTCTGGGAAAATCGAAAGATACAATGGACTGTTAAAGACTAAAGTGAGAGCAATGGAGGGTGTAACATTCAAACACTGGGGTACACATTTAGCAAAAGCCGCGTGGTTATTTCAAAAGGGGAACTGCCAGGCGAGCTGGCCCTGCCCAGTCAGGACCCTTACATACTGTGGAAGGGGATAAAGTCCCTGTAGTGCACGTAAAATATATGCTGGGCAAAACAGTGTGGGTTCTTCCTGCCTCAGGCAAAGGCAAACCCATTCGTGGGATTGCTTTTGCTCAAGGACCTGGGTGCACTTGGTGGGTGATGCGGAAGGATGGAGGAGTCTGGTGTGTACCTCAAGGGGATTTGATTTTGGGTGAAAACAGCCAATGAACTGAATAGCACAATGCGAACTGCTATATAATATTGTGTGTCATCTCTCTGTTGTATCAATGATATCATAGTACAAACCTCCCAATCCATGGAAGATAAACTTTGTTCAAACCAAGCAAAGTGCAGCAGCGATGGAACGATGACTGACTTGATATGCAGCAACCCAATGCCACACACACCATCTCTCCCACCCTGAAAGACTGATACGACAGATGGAGCACAGAGTCATGGACTGGGTGAATTCAGTGGATATTTTTATGGACATTTTACAGGGAAGGTCCATAGACTAAGGGAATGATGTCTCTGTATTATGTCAAAGGATTGGAAGGGGAGGGGTGGTGGTTGGTAAGGTTGTATTGGATGGTATGGGACCTGGGCGTGGTATAAATGGTATGGAATAAGGGGTGGAGAATGTGCTGGTTTTGGCTGAGAAGGGGTTAATTATCTTCACTGTAGTGCCTGTGGTGGTCAGGGACCTTTCCAGCTTCCTGTGCTCTGCCATGTGGGCAGGAGGCTGGGAGGGGCGGGGCCACGGCTGGAGCAGCTGACCCTGACTGGCCAATGGGATGTTCATTCCATACCATGTGACACCATGACCAGTATATTAATGGGGGCAGTTGTGGCTTGGGAAGGTGTGGTGTTGGGTTGGTGAGCGGCTGTGTTGATTGTCTTTTTTTTTTGGTGGTTCATTCCCCCCACTGCCCTGGGTTTTGTGCCGCTCGTTGTTTTACTTTCTATTGCATTTTTGTTGTTGGTTTTTTTTCATTTTATTTTAATTATTAAACTGTTCTCATCTCAACCCACAAGCTTTACCCTTCTGATTCTCTTCCCCCGTCCCACCGGTGGGGGAGTGAGTGAGCGAGCGAGCGAGTGACTGTGTGGGGCTGAGTTGCCGGCTAAACCACAACAATGAGCAGAGGGGGCTTTCCTCTATGAGGAAAGGCTTAGACAGTTGGGGCCGTTCAGTCTGGAGAAGAGAAGGTGTCGTGGTTCAGCCTTAGGTGGCTACTAAACACCACGCAGCCGCTCACTCACTCCCCCCCACCCCTGTGGGATGGGGAAGAGAATTGGACGAGCAGAAGAACTTGTGGGTTGAGATAAGCACAGTTTAATGATTACAATAAAATAATAATTATAATAATGATTATCATAATAATGACAGTAATGATAATATAATAAAATGGAAAAGGAAAGAAAAAAAAGAAACACAAACAATACAACCACTCACCACCCGCTGACCGATGCTGCCCTTCCCCGAGCCGTGAATGCTGCCTCGCCCCCCTGGCCAGCTCCTCCCAGTTACCATACTGGGCATGACGTTACATGATATGGAATATCCCTTTGGTCAGTTTGAATCTGCTCTCTTAGCTGTGCCCCCTCCCCTCCCGGCTTCTTGTGCACCCAGCAGAGCATGGGAAGCTAGAAAAATCCTTGACTAGTACAAGCACTACCCAGCAACAGCCCAAACATCTGTGTGTTATGTCAACATTTTTTTTCATGCTAAGTTCAAAGTACAGCACTATGCCAGCAAGAGTGAATAAAATGAACTCTATCCCAGCTAAAACCATGACAGTATCCACCCCTTATTCCATATCATTTACATCATGCTCAGGTCCCACACTATGCAGTACAATTTCAATAATCCCTACCTGCCTACTCATCCTTTAACAGAATATACATATTTCATTTATAATTCCCCTTGCCTATGGACCACCCCTGTAAAATGTCTATGAAATGTCCATTCAGTTAATTTAGTCCATAACTTTGGGTTTCATCTATTGTAAGAGCTTTTCAGAGAGGTGCTGTGTGTGGTCTTTGGATTGTTGCATGCTGAAGTCGGTCCTTGTACCATCACCGCTGTACTGGTAGTTCTTGTTCTCTCACTGCTGTACTTTGCTTGGTTCAATTGAAAGTTCATTTGCTATTATTATTAATTGGGAGATTCCCACCATGATACCATTGATATGGCATATAGCAACCATAGTAGTAATGACATACAACATTATATAGCAATTAACAGCATATTATTCAGTTGATTGGCTGTTTTCCCCCAAAATCAAATCCCCTTCAGGCACACATCGGACTCCTCCATCCTCCCACATCACCCACCAAGTGCACCCAGGTCCTCGAGCAAAAGCAATCCCACCAGTGGGTTTGCCTTTGCCCGAGGCAGGAATAATCCATACTGTTTTGCCCAGCATATATTTTACATGCACTACAGAGACTCTATCCCCTTCCACAGTATGTAGGATTTCTGACTGGGCAGGGCCAGCTCGCCTGGCAGATCCCCTCGTGTTGACTAACCAGGTGGCCTTTGCTAAATGTGTATCCCAGTGTTTAAATGTTCCAACCCCCATTGCTCTCAGTGTAGTCTTTAATAGTCCATTGTATCTTTCGATTTTCCCAGAGGCTGCTGCGTGACGGGGGATGTGATACACCCACTCAATACTGTGCTCTTTAGCCCAGCTGTCTATGAGGTTGTTTCGGAAGTGAGTCCTATTGTCTGACTCAGTTCTCTCTGGGGTGCCATGTCGCCACAGGACTTGTTTCTCAAGACCCAGGATAGCGTTCTGGGCAGTGGCGTGGGGCAGGGGATATGTTTCCAGCCAGCCGGTCATTGTTTCTACCATTGTAAGCACATGGCGCTTGCCTTGGCGGGTTTGTGGGAGTGTAATATAGTCAATTTGCCAGGCCTCCCCATATTTATATTTCAGCCATCATCCCCCATACCACAGAGGCTTTACCCGCTTCGCTTGCTTAATTTCAGTGCACGTTTCACCTTCGTGGATAACCTGCGCAATAGCGTCCATGGTCAAGTCCACCCCTCGATCACGAGCCCACCTGTATGTTGCATCTCTCCCTTGATGGCCTGAGGTGTCATGGGCACATTGAGCTAGAAATAATCCCCCCTTATGTTGCCAGTCCAGATCCACCTGAGCCACTTGAATCTTAGCAGCCTGATCTACCTGCTGGTTGTTCCGATGTTCTTCAGTGGCCCGACTCTTGGGGACGTGAGCATCCACATGACTTACCTTTACAACCAGGTTCTCTACCTGGGCAGCAATATCTTGCCACAATGTGGCAGCCCAGATGGGTTTGCCTCTACGCTGCCAGTTGCTCTGCTTCCACTGCTGTAACCACCCCCACAGGGCATTTGCCACCATCCAGGAGTCAGTATGGAGATAGAGCACTGGCCACTTCTCCTGTTCAGCGATGTCCAAGGCCAGCTGGATGGCCTTTAGCTCTGCAAACTGGCTCGATTCACCTTCTCCTTCAGCAGTTTCTGCTACTTGTCGTGTAGGACTCCATACAGCAGCCTTCCATCTCCGGTGCTTTCCCACAAGGCAACAGGACCCATCAGTGAACAGGGCATATTGCTTCTCATTTTTTGGCAGTTTGTTGTACAGTGGGGCTTCTTCAGCATGTGTCACCTCCTCCTCTGGCAATATTCCAAAGTCTTTGCCTTCTGGCCAGTTCATAATCACTTTCAAGATTCCTGGGCGACTGGGGTTTCCTACTCGAGCCCGCTGGGTGATCAGTGTGACCCATTTACTCCACGTAGCATCAGTTGCATGGTGTGTAGAGGGGACGTTCCCTTTGAACATCCAGCCCAGCACTGGCAGTCAGGGTGCCAGGAGCAGCTGTGCTTCAGTACCAACCACTTCTGGAGCAGCTCGAACCCCTTCATATGCTGCCAATATCTCTTTTTCAGTTGGAGTATAGCGGGCTTCGGACCCTCTGTATCCACGACTCCAAAATCCTAGGGGTCGACCTCGGGTCTCCCCTGGCGCTTTTTGCCAGAGGCTCCAGGTAGGACCATTCTCCCCGGCTGCAGTGTAGAGCACATTTTTTACATCCTGTCCTGCCCAGACTGGCCCAAGAGCTACTGCATGAACTATCTCCTGTTTAATCTGTTCAAAGGCTTGTCGTTGCTCAGGTCCCCATTTGAACTCATTCTTCTTCCAGGTCACTTGATAGAGAGGGCTTACAATCAGGTAATAATTTGGAATATGCATTCTCCAAAAACCCACAACGCCTAAAAATGCTTGTGTTTCCTTTTTGCTAGTTGGTGGAGACATGGTTGCTATTTTGGTGATCACATCCATTGGGATCTGATGGCATCCATCTTGCCATTTGATTCCTAAGAACTGGATCTCTTGTGTGGGTCCCTTCACCTTACTTTGTTTTATGGCAAAACCAGCCTTCAGAAGGATTTGGACTATTTTCTTTCCTTTCTCAAAAACTTCTGCTCCTGTGTTGCCCCACATGATGATGTCATCAATGTATTGAAGGTGTTCTGGAGCTTCTCCCTGTTCCAGTACAGGCTGAATCAGTCCATGGCAAATGGTAGGGCTGTGTTTCCACCCCTGGGGCAGTTGATTCCAGGTGTACTGGACACTCCTCCATGTGAAAGCAAACTGTGGCCTGCACTCTGCTGCCAGAGGGATTGAGTAGAATGCATTAGCGATATCAGTTGTGGCATACCACTTGGCTGCCTTTGACTCCAGTTTGTATTGAAGTTCTAGCATGTCTGGCACAGCAGCACTCAGCAGTGGAGTGACTTCATTCAGGCCACAATAGCGTACTGTTAGTCTCCACTCTCCATTAGACTTCCGCACTGGCCATATGGGACTGTTAAAGGGTGAGTGGGTCTTACTGATGACTCCTTGGCTCTCCAGTCGACAAATGAGCCCATGGATGGGAATCAGAGAGTCTCGGTTGGTGGGATATTGCCGCCGGTGCACTGTTGTGGTGGCGATCGGCACCTGTTGTTCTTTGACCCTCAGCAACCCCACAACAGAAGGGTCCTTCGAGAGGCCAGGCAAGGTAGACATCTGTTTAATTTCCTCCGTCTCCAAGGCAGCTACAGCAAAAGCCCACCTGTACCCTTTTGGGTCCTTGAAATACCCTCTCCTGAGATAGTCTATGCCAAGGATGCACGGAGCCTCTGGGCCAGTCACAATGGGGTGCTTTTGCCACTCATTCCCGGTTAGGCTCACTTTGGCCTCCAATACAGTTAGCTCTTGGGATCCCCCTGTCACTCCAGCAATGCTGATGGGTTCTGCCCCTATTTATTTTGATAGCATTAAGGTGCACTGTGCGCTGGTGTCCACTAAAGCTTTATACTCCTGTGGGTCAGATGTGCCAGGCCATCAGATCCACACAGTCCAGTAAACCCGGTTATCCCTTTCCTCCACCTGGCTGGAGGCAGGGCCTCTCTAGTCCTGATCCTAGTATTCATCACTCACTTCCGGTAAATATGAATCACGTATCTCTCTATTAAGATGAGACAGAAAATCAGCAATTCTGTTCCTCTGTCTGGGGAATTGCTTACTGGAAACTGGAGCAGCAGCTCTCCTGGAGAAACTCCCCCGAGTGACTGTTTTCCCTTGCAGCTCACGTCCCCGTGCCTCTAGGGTCGAAGTAGGTTTTCCATCCCACTTCTTCATGTCCTCTCTGTGGTCACGCAGGTAGAACCATAGGGTGGCCCATGGTGTATATCCCTTCTCTTGAGCAAAGGGATGCTTACTCCTAATTGTTGAGATACTGGTCCATATTGGTGGGGGGTAGGACCTATCTTCTTTGAGTTGCTGGACCTCTCGGGATAGTTTTTCCACAGCAGAGACTAGCAAGGAAGAGAGATTTGCTTTGTAGTCCTGGAGTCTATCAATCACCTCCGCCACCATTGGTGCCTCATCCTCTCTCCAGGACATCACTGCCAATGAGTTTGCATACGAGGATGGTGCACTCCGTACAAACTTCCGCCACATGGGTCATGTGCACTCAGCCTCATCTGGATCTTTGGATGACCGTTGATCGTCTAGGTCACCATAAATCACCTTAAACACGGCTATATCCCTCAGGTACTGGATGCCTTTCTCCATGGCCATCCATTTTCCTAGGCGAAATACAATATATTTTTTGAAGGGGTACATTTCTCTCACACCTGACAGGAGTCGCCTCCAGAGGCTGAGGGCTTGTGTTCCTTTTCCAATTGCTTTATCAATGCCCCCTTCCCTAGAGAGGGATCCCAGTTGTTTGGCTTCCTTCCCCTCTAATTCCAGTCTACTGGCCCCATTATCCCAGCATCGGAGCAGCCAGGTGATAATGTGCTCACCTGAGTGATGCCCGAAATCTTTCCATATATCCCGCAACTCACTCAAGGATAGGGATCGGGTAGTTTCCGTTTCTTGTATGAGTTCTTCCTCTTCCTCGTCCTCTTCTTGTGATGGCCCTGTTTTTCTAGCATCTCTTTCTAAACAAGTTGACTTTCTTTTCCAAGATTTCTTCTTGAGTATAGGGGCGACTGATACTGTCACAGGTTGGTCCTCTGATTCAGCTGCAACGCTTGTCACTGGGGTTGGAGTAGCTGCAGTGCCTATTGTGGGGGTTTGGGTGGCCGCAGTGCTTGTCACTGGGGTTGGAGTAGCTGCAGTGCCCGTCGTGGGGGTTTGGGTGGCCGCAGTGCTTGTTGCTTTCCTTGTCTTTGTCTTTTTAGATCCAGAGACATTCTCTTCCCCTTGCGGGTACTGAATAGTGTTAAATAGGGCTTGATAGGCACTGGCCAGGCTCCAGCACATTGCAGTGATTTGTATCTCTCTGGAATTGCCTGGGTGGAAACATACTTCCTCCAAATATTCTACTAATCTTTCAGGATTCTGCACTTGTTCAGGGGTGAAGTCCCACAACACTGGGGGTGCCCACCATCTTAGGCATTTGCCCATTCTATCCCCACATACCCTGCCACCCATAGCTATTGAGCCTTGGGGCAGATCTCTGGATGATATTCTTAACTTGCTTATTAACCTTAGACAGAACTGAAATTGTCTGCCAAAGCAATACTAACAGATGTATCTTAACTACCCAAGGATGTTCAAGATACTGAAAAGTTGTTGTAATGAAGGAGGAGACATTATATAAGATGGTAGCTAAGGTGCCGTTCTGTATTTCCTCCATAAAAAACCTCTCAGAGGAGGAGGTATAATTGCTAATTGCCTCCATGAGGTGGTAGCCGACGTACAGTAATGACTTCCATGCAAGACCCAAATAACTGATAACGGTCAAGGCCAGTGTTTTAATAACAAGTCTCCTAGGCAAAACATCGCTAATCGTTGCAGAGCACAGCAGACTGCAGAAACCAACAGCAATTTTTAACGTGTACTTTACAATCAGCATGGTAAAGACTGGACAAACTAACAGTGAGAACAGATGAATCAATGCTGTGACCAGCAACTGTTATTATCTCAAACCCTTCGTGCCCCACATTGGGTGCCAAAAAGGACTGTCATGTTTTAGCCTCAGTTGGCAACTAAACAACACACAGCCACTCGCTCACTCCCCCCACCCCTGTGGTACAAGGGAGAGAATTGGAAGAGCAAAAGCACAAAGAAACCCCCAAACTTGTGGGTTGAGATAAGAACAGTTTATTAATTAGAATAAAATAGTAATTATAATAATAATGATTATGATAATAACAACAATAATTATAATAAAAAGGAAAAGGGAAAAAGGTAAAAAAAGCAGAAACACAAATGATACAACCGCTTACCACCTGCCAACCGACGCTGCCGCTGCCTAAGCTGCGACTGCTGCCTCTCTCCCCCGGCCAGCTCCTCCCAGTTAACATACCGGGCATGACATTACATGATATGGAATATCCCTTTGGCCAGTTTGAATCCACTCTCTTAGCTGTGCCCCCTCCCCTCCCGGCCTCTTGTGCACCCGGCAGAGCATGGGAAGCTAGAAAAGTCCTTGACTAGTACAAGCACTACCCAGCAACAACCAAAACATCGGTGTGTTATTAACCTTGTTTTCATACTAAGTCCAAAGCACAGCACTATGCAAGCTGCAGTGAAGAAAATTGACTCTATCCCAGCTAAAACCATGACATATGTCTTTAGCGGAGAGTTCCAAGAATTCAGTTTTCTTAAGGATATCATAACCTCTTCCTTTTATTCCTTTGTCAGCACATAAAGGCCGTCAGGCCTTTGTCAGACAAAACACTTGCAAATAGTGACTGCTGAGGACCGAGAAAAGATGCCGTGAGGCCGGGTTTTCGGTCTGCGCCTTTACAGGGCTGTGATGTAGTTCCAGCCCCAGCATACGGAGAGGCCGCAGGCGACTACCTACCGCCCCACACACAACACAGTGCCGCCCACGCCTGTCAACGCGGCGGCTCCCCGCTGCGCTGCACTCCCAGCCCCTCGGAGGGCAGCTGCCCCGGCCCAAGGCCGCCCTGCGCCGGGAAATCGCCCAGGAGACGGTAGCGCGTCCTCACACGACGCCAGGCGGAGGCGGCCACCCTTGACAGCTTACCACCAGTAACGGCCACCGATTCCAATGTCGCGTACAGCCGCTACACTCCCCCACCCCACCCCTCCCGGCACAGCGAGGGGGCGGAGAAGGTGCATGCGCAGGTGTTGCGCGGCGGGGAAGAAGTGGTGCGAGGGCTGGGTGGTTGTTTCCTGCCGGCGTCTCTGTATTTGGGTGAGAGGGTAGTGCTTAGTTGGTGGGGTTGTTGTTTGTTTCTGGTTCGTGCCGTTGTGGGGGGAGAGTGGCTTGAGGGGTTGTTGGTCGCTGTCTGTGGGCCTGTCTTTGCCCAGGCCTGGTGTGAGTCTCCTGGTGGGGTGTAGGGGTCTCGTGTTGTTGTGGGGAGAGGTGCTAGGGCAGTCAGGGTCCGGGGGGTTCGGGGGCGGGGGGGGAGCTTTATAGTGCTGCCCTGTGGTTGGGCGTCCTGGCTGCCTCCCTCTGGGTCGCTAAGCGCTGAGGTGGGGAGTGAGGTGTGTGAGTACTGTGGGGGGCTGGTGGGGCTTCGGGCGCTGTGGGAGCTGCGTCTCCTCAGGGGCTCCGGGGTCGTGTGCGCTTGGGCTTGCTTACGCAAAAAGCGTACCAGTATTTAGTTATGTGTTTCCCTCAAAAGTACATGCTTACTTGGAAAAGAGTTGCTCACTGGTGGAAGTGTATCTGACTTGTAACGCTTACTAGACTTTTTGGAGAGTAATTTCTGTCACGGTAATCTACTGAAAGTCATCGTAAATGCCGTTATAGCTACTGTGAGACAACAGTGTTGTTATGCTGTTTTGTTTTGGGTTTTGTTTTAGGGAAGGTAACTCCTTCATTGCTGTTCTCTTTATGGTATTTACAACTTCAAAGGCTAAAAATACCTTGTTACTTTTACAACTAAATCTCGAATTCTGATGCTGATGAATTTTATTAATCAACTCCTTATGTATATTGTATGTAATGCTGAGAGTGCCTGGGATGCTTAGAGATGAATGAGGTGTGTCAACAGTTTTTACATTGCCTGTCCATACTAGAAATGGAAAAGGTTAAGAGGTTTGTTTCTGAAGTGTAGGTCCCTTTTCTCTGTTAGAAATTACTAATTTCTTACTGGATTCCTTACTATGTCCACTTACTTCCTTAAAGTGACTTAATTGGTGTTTCTGCATCTGTGTGTTTTGCTTGTACTGTTTTATGATTTTTGCACTGCACATAAATATTATTCAGACTAAATGTAAATGTCAGGTAACTTTCTCATCATGCAATTTTTTTTCTCTTCAGCAGAATTGTAAGTAAGCATCTCAAAAAAAACTTTTGCTAATACATAACACTTCACCCCACCTCCAAACAAAAGTGAAAGAGAAAACTGTAAGAATAGTTATCTTGGCAGGTTTTTCTTGGAGCTAGTATAGCAGTGTCAATGTAGGTAGTACTAGTTTTTCACTAGTGTGGGCTGTCATCACAGGAAGTAAGGAACAATGTCAAATTTGAGCAAATAAACTCCTTGGAATTTATTTACCTAAGTTCCATGCTAATGCCACCTGCAGTGATAGTTGGAGCTGTCTGAGGAGGTAAAGAATATGACAGGAGTCCATAGTGGTAGGTGAAAGAAGACTTCGAGGCCATGGAAACAATGAGACCGTACTACAGTAAAGTTAGGAATAACTGATTTTATTTCAGTGTATGAGAGAATGCCTATTACTATAACTGTTAATACAATTTTATATATATATATTTAAATGTTTAGTTTGGTAATGGAGAGAGAGAACCTAAAAGTGATACTTTAATTTTATTCTGAACTTAGATTACTGTGTGGTGATAGGATTTCCATGCTGGTGCATGGATCTGTCAGCACTTTTCCTAATTGTGTTACTGTAGCATTGGGCTTATAAAAAAGTTTTTATGTAATAATTAGGGAAACACTGCCATTGCTCTTATGACTTCTAAATGTTCCACTTTTTTGAAAAAAAACTACTACTTGTATTTGTATCCCCGTATTGCACTAATGGGGTAAATATTTATATGCAAAGTATTGAGGTCAGTCATGAAAAACTCTTTCAGTGACACATCTTTGTTTGTAGGGTTCTTATTTAAGACAAGTAAAAAATGAAGAAACTTGAAAGTAATGTCAGGTTTTCACTGCAACAAAGAGATATATACAGAATTGATAACTGGTTTTAAAAATCTTCTAATGTGGTCTTGCCATGTAAAGTCTGAACTTTTATTGTCTCCAATCTATAAGTTGAGTTTAAGGTAAAATACTGATGACTTGCAAAATGGATGCAACACACAGTTTAACCTATTGTAGAGGCAAAGATTTTCACCCAGCCTTTCTGCTAATGTATAATGCATATAATGACACAAGATCAAACAGCAGTCAGTTGTGCCAGAATCAATTTAAAATATAGAAAAATGCAGATTTACTATCACAGCCTCCATTCTGTTAGCACACACATAAAATAACACTATATATATGACAGTCTTAAAGCATGAGTAGATTACTTTCCAATTGCTGTCACCATTTGGATGCTTCTTTGCTTATGTTATGAAGAAAACCTAATTTTGCTTATAGTTTGTGATCAGCTGCATCTTCATGTTCTTATGATGAAGTGAAGTGTTCCTTCCCTTATATTGTGAACATCATTGTGGAACATTTGAAATAAGAAACCTATTCCACTAAAATATGGTACTTTTTCCTTGAGATGAAAACTTATGAAAGTTACATGAAACAAAATATAAAACTAAACTTAAAATGGAGGGGAGCAAATCAAAATTCACTTTTAAAAATAAGTAAATTAAGTAGTAATTGTGAAACTTAGAAAAATATAGTGCTCTTATTTAGTGTCTTCTCCTGAAAGGAGATAAAACTAGCCCACAATCACAAGTCTTTTAAGCAATCTGTGGAAATATATTGTAGATTATTTCAGTTTTTAAACCAGATGTTTAAAAGGTTACTAGTATTTCTTGTTGCCTAATTTTAATTTTTTTTAATGTAGGTAAAAGGCTACATGTTCACTTTGAGTAGAAAGGAGCATGTTCCTAAATTCCTCCAACTTGGGTTGTCCACCCTTCCCTCCAGAACGTCATCAACAAAGTAATTTCTTCAGTAAGGTTCATCTAAATATGCCACCTGCTCGTCTCCCTCACCAGCTCAGTTTAACTCAGTTTAACTTTCAGAGTGCAGCGTAAGTACAGTAAGATTTGATAGTGGGGATTGGGTTGAAAAAGAGAGTTAACTATCTCTTGAAAGAAGTATTTCTGTTTATGGAGGATGTTTTTCACTGTTTGACATTAAACTGCATTAAACTTTAAAAAAATAGGAAGGTGTCGTGTAAAACAGAGCTGTATCATTTCTGTTGGTGACCTGCAAGTTTTAATGGTCCCCTATGTTGTGCATAATGCTTGAGATGCCACTGCAGTGGTTAGAGTTAATAATCCACAGTTCAATTTTAAGGATATTCAATTGTACTTGTTTACTGGGGAAATCAGGGAGGAGATGAGAAGGGGAGGAAACTTTTATTCTTGGGGTTAGGTCTGAAGACACGATGGTATTCTTTAGGCTCTTAACTTTAATGCTGCCTTAAGTTAATTTTTTTGTTAACCTCTTCTTACATGTGTGCTCTGAAGAATGGCTGTTTTCTTTGTATATTTCATTTAAAAATATTTTTAAAAATATATATACTAAAACATCTCTTCATTTTGAATAGAAAGGACAGATGTATTGCTTCTAAGAAAAAAATGGCAGGTCTTACTGAGTTAAGTATTTAATTAAGAAAAAAATGCCAACCCAAACAAAAGCATCTTAGTTGTTATATAAACAATTATGGACTGTAGTTTTTCCAGGCCTCTGAGTGGGAACCTCACAACTGTTCCAGCTGTTACACTGCAGCCATTGACTTATGGAAATGGCAGTCCACTATGTGTGTCTGCAGCCCCTATATCATTCCAAGGAAGAAAGTAAGTTCTTTGTGTGTGATTAATTCTGGTTGTAATGTACTCGTGATCAAGTTTGTCTAATATAAATTTCTTGTGCAGCTTGAATTTAGTTAGCAATTGCAAGAATACGGAATAACACTTTTTTGATGAAACGGGCCATGTCATGGATCTTTAAAGCGTTCGTGTATCTACTTTTGAGAATTTTAGTATTCAGAAGTGACTTAGTATGTGTAGTTTTTCTCTTCCAACAGCTGTGGACTTACAGCACTGACTTGCATATTTTATTTTAATGCTATAATAGATCGTAGTTTGTGTGTGCTTTGACTATAAGAGGGTTTGTGTCAATAGTGTGTTCTCTTCCTGTTAATTTGTCAAGCTAAGACTGCTCCTTCAATGTTTTATGTGAATTGTGATGTTTTTCTGATGACATGCTAGATGTTTCTCCTGATTTTCTTAATAATGTGATGTTTCGCTTTTCACAAAGTGCTGAATTCAAGTTCTGTAAGTTCTTTTTTTACTTTTTAAAACAACTAAGCTTATGTGAATTTACATAGCTTCCTTTGTTACCTTAGTTATAACAGAAAAGAATTTAAGATGAATGTGTGGTTTCAGTTTCTCTTAACATTCTAGGAAAAAAAATACTTTATTCACCATATCAGTTCAGAAATAGTAGTTATGTTTGCACAGTTTTTAATAGTTCCGTGAATCAGCTGATAGGGAGGAAGCCTTGTGTAATGTCTTAAACTTTCCTGTATGCTATTTCTCTTCCAGATTTAACAGATGAGAAAATAAGTACAATTAAATATATTGTAATAAGCTATAGTTGAGTATATAACCATCACATGACCTAAAGAAGTGCCTGGTTTCACGATGTATGCATGTTTTCCTCTTGACCAGTCTGGTTTATGGAAAGCTATATTGTGTTGAGAGATTTGCAATCAACTAGTTAATCCTTAGATCTTGAGTCAACTCTTAAGGTATTTTTGCTGAAGATGAGTTCATGTAAGTTCTTTTTGGTTAAAATAAGCTGAAACAGCATCACGTTTTGATTTAATATTACGTTGTGAATTTCTTTAAGGTTGTGGGTAGGTAATGTTATCAGAACTTCACTCAGAGTTGAAAACTGAAATGGTGAGTTGAGGTCTCTTCAGATAAACTTGTGTTTAATAATACTGTTCAGGTCCCCAAAAGCTGTGTCAGCTTTTCTGACTACAAGAAATAACTGTAGTTTTATTAATAGTTAATTTATACATATGAAGATTTGATTTAATGCTTTTTTAATTAAAAAAAAAGTGTGAATACCCCCATACTGGTTAGCTCATATGTAATACTTGATGTATAAACAAAATGTGAATGTCTTGTTTTAATCTTTATTGTGAATAGACCACAGTATCCAATCACTGATCAGCTTTCAGAACAACTTTTCTTAATGAAGAGTTCAGATGCCAAGGGGCTGTCTGTAAGATCACTATATCTCTTCAGATATATTTGAATTCCTGTGATAAATGACTTAACGAGGTGATACAAGCTTGTGCTTGAAAATGAGACATTAGTTTTATGACTTGTGTAGCTTAATACAATCATTAGTTTGATTTGTCAAATGAGTAGTGGTTCTTTTTTTTGCCCAGATTAACATTTATCTGTCTGTATAATCTAAGCCTACACAGACAAATGCTAAATTTTGAATGGCTATTGTGGTAAGTTTCTTTTTCTCCCCTCCCCGCTACTTGAACTTGTCTTGTTCATCCTGGGTATTCAGAACTCACAAAACTTTCTCACTGCACTCCTGTTGATTTTTAAAGAAAAGTACACTTACATAGTCTGTATGTATCTTTTTTTTTTTTTTTAAAAAAAGTGTCTGATCATGAAAATAGTAATACCAGCATTCATCTTTTTTAGCTGTACTGCTTAACTGAACTTGCCATTTAGGTTTCAGTTGGTTAATATATACTCTTGTAAAGCAGTTGCATCAGTTCATTTCAAGGGTATCTGTATTTTTGTAGTTGTTTGTTCCCTTTCCCATTCTAGATTTATTTCACCTAATATCTAGGATGGGCATGCCTTTTGTTCTGTAGAATACTTGCTTTTAGTGAAATAGTCACTTGTTTTTTTCCTTAGGAGACTAAGTGAACAAAGTGTTCCATATGATGTCAAGCGGCAGCGATTTCATTCACCTCATCATGAAACTACTGTAGTTAACCAAGCAGTGCCTTTACCAGAAGAATGTAGGTATTCCTATCCAGGATCAATTCCATCTCCGCTGTTCCATGCATATTACATACCATGTTTAACTGGATGTGTTCCTCCATTGCGAGATGCTTTGTTTCCAGACCCTATAGAAACCATGCTCCCTGTGGCAAAAGATAAGGTAATATCTTTCTATGCCTGTGCTTTACATCTGCCTTCTGAGTAGGCAGGGTCCAATGTTTCTGTGGGAGACCACAAAAATTTCTGCAAGGTTCTTTGACAGTGTCACGGGGTCTCTATTGCTGATCTGTCATTAGAAGGAATATCAATAAATGTAGCTGCCACTATGGTCCTATATAGCCTCCTTGTGTGTTTGGTTTTGGAGCATTTGGAGGGGGTAGGTCTGTTTGCTTGTGTTGGTTGTTTTTCATACTAATTTCGGGAAATCTACATGTCTGTCAGCAGAATATATATCTGGTCTTTCACTGCTTATTCCCTGAAAGGCTGTGGATACTGATGGGGCAACGATTATTTTCTGTGAATAGACATTTTGTAACAGATTGAAAAAATTTAAATTTAAAAACTTTGCAGAAATTTCTTCTGGGGAGGTGTTCAATATGAATTCAAGTGCAGTAAAACTCGAGACAATGGAATAGATCATGTGGAACTTTTTTTTTAATGCAGTTTTCTGTTTGATGTAATTGCAACTCTGGCAGGAAAGAATGTTCAGTTCTCTTTATCTTTACTTTTTGGATGTGTGTCAAGTTAAGTCAGCAGGTTTTGGAGTTGTTTCAAGCATGTCAGCAACAGACCTGTGATTTGAACAGAAAAGAGCTTTGCAGAATAGAACTCCAGAGAGAACTTCAGTGTATTTTTCCACGTATGTTTTCAACTTGATTACTTAATATTAGTTTGAATGTTCAAGTTCACAGTTCTTTCTCTTAAACTATGATACATCACATCAGTTTTTATTCTGTGATTCTTCTGTTACAGGGAGCAAGCTCTTCTTGGTTGGGTCCTCACTGAATGGGTTTGGCACTTGTAGCAGTGATGGTGACTTGTGTTTGGTGGTTAAAGAAGAACCAGTAAGTAATTTAAAAAATATATAGTTAAACTCTATTTTTAAAATGTGTGTTCTCTTATAAGGCTGGATTCTAAAACAAGAAACAAATGTTCAAATCCTTTTGATTTAATAACATATTTTATCACTTATGAACTGTGGGTCCAATAATGTTGCAAATATGAATTTAACAGGTAAACAAAGAACAGCAAAATGGAGAAGTAAATTGCCTAAGATCTTTAAACAGTTTTCTTCATGAACTCTAACTATTTTAGATGCAGGAACAATTTTTATTAAGTACAAACTTTTATTTCTTTAAATTCATAGCCAGTAATTTTAGTGAGCAGGAATAAGAAAAATGATATGCAATGTGTCTTAAACGTTTTCTTTCACCAAAAGTACTTATGAGTAGAATTCAAGTTGAGAGAAAAGATAACAAAAAAACCCCAAACCTAAATAGAGCATAATTTTGAAAGAATTGAGACATCATTGAAAAGGAGTTAAATTTTATGTAAGTGGGGCTAGCTTTCCCTCAAGTTCTGTGATTTGTGAATGTCTGATTGGTATTTGCATATTGAATATGAATTGTTCTGTCTAGCTTTTGCTACACTAAATGTATCTGTAGACTGAGGAATGTGTTCATACTCATGTACGTGTCTTACTGCAAGAATAATTTTTTTATTTGAAAAGTAAAGCATGCTTTACTATATAAGAATAAGAAATGTAAATGGGAGATACCACTTTTTTCTTCACTATCGTATTTCAGGTAAATCAGAAGACTGAAGCAAGGCATATACTCAGCTTAGTCCAAAAACTCTTCAGTACTAAACTTTGTAAGTTCCTGGCTACGGTGAGGTGGTAAGATTACTGGTAATTCTGGAAGAAATATTGATGCATGGTTATAACTAACTTATGTAATTGCATGTTGTCTAGCTTCTAATCACAGTATGGTTTGGAGAAAAGCTATAAATATTTTGTAATGTTACTTATCTTGGTACTGATGGATAGCAATTAGAAAAACATAAGGGTTGCTTTCCAAACTAGCGGACTTCAAGAACAGGTAGCATCTAAAATGACTTTTGAATAGTGGACCACAATTGCGGGGGGTGGATTTCACCTGTTAGTGAAATCTTACTACTCTTTTAGATTGCAGTGCCTTCCTGGGGATAATACTCTAAGGATTTGTAAAATAATAATAGACCGTGTATAATTTTTTTTTTTTTGGATGACACACAGGACGGCATGGATGGATGACTTGATACAGGTGAAAAAGTTAACTTAGGTGCCTAGTGGAGAAAATTTAAATGTTGACAGTACCAGCATGTATAGGAGAAACGGGTCAATTCATAGTTCTTATAAGTTGTTGTTTAGACTCCCTTCAGATGAAGAATCCATTTGGGCAGTTCTTGACTTAAAAGTGAAAACCACCTACTTAAGAGAGGTTTTTGTGTCATCCTTTGAATTATAAAAGATCCTGTCACTTATTAATTATCAATGACTGTGTCCCCTTAGTTCTCATACTTGTGAGATTTTTTTCTTTTATGCTACTCCTTACATTGCTGTTCTGAACAATCCTGTAATGGTAAAAGGAACAAACAATAAATTTTAGACTTCAAAATATCTTCACTGGCAGGTCTGTATAACCAGATTTCAACAGCTCACTTGAGGAGAGACTTGCTATATCTATCTCAGAATAGGCATCTGATATACAATAGCAATAAATCATCAAATATTGATGTTTGCATAAGTGGTCCAGAACTTAGTCTGAGTATGCCTAGGATGCGAGTCATTCCAGCGCTGAGAAGCACAGTGATAAAATAACTGTTTTCAGGGACCAGAAAGGGAGCATCTAAATGAACTATTACCCTCTCTTTTTTTTTTTTTTTCTTCTTTCTTTCAAGAGGTGTTCTGTGACAGAGTTTTAGAAAAAAATCAAGTTTGTTTGCCAGTAGCAGAAAGACATGAGTCATGTGGGAATGTGGGAGTGATCCCTGAAGGTGTGTTTGTGCCATCACTCATTTCTGATGCTTTCCAAATTGTCTGTTATCTTGCAAGTGCCTTTAGTCAGCTTCATTTAATCAAAATGTTCTGTGGAAGGTGAGGCAGGACAAAACACTGGTGATGATATTGCTCCTGTCAGACTGTTTTCGTTGTGGTATGTAGACCTCTTAGATAATCTCCTCATAGGTTTAACATCGCTATGAGCATGAATTCCTATACCTAGCCATCTGTCCTTGTATCTGTGTATGGGTGTTCTCTGGATACAACTGATAGACAATAGTTGTTTGAAAACATTCCCCCATTCAAAATGAAAAAGCTTTTCCATATGGGTCTTTCCATTTGGATTTAGTTCACTTTACAATTTTTATCTCAACTATGTGAAGGTTTCAGTACTTCTGAAACAAGGGAGTTGCCCAGTTATTTTGATTAAATCTTATTTAGGCAAATATAATTGCTGTAATCCAAAATTTCAAAATAGCTTGTGGGTTGCTGTGTGTTTAGTTGGGTTGTTTGTTTTGGGTTGGGTTTTCTTTGGGGTGGTGGGGGTGATGGGTGTCCCCCAAGCTAGATTTCAGAAGCTAATAGATTCATATGCTTTTTCTCTGTCTCTGGGGAGATGATCTTAGCAGTATTCTTCACTGGTGTCCTGTTGGCACTCCTGTGGGTTTGTGGAGTCAGGCTTACGTGCTCAGAAATGTCTGTTCATTGTCAGCTCCAAATTGGCTGCAAAGCTCTTGTTGTGTTTTGTGTATATTTTTTTAAATGGAACTGCAGTTTCTTGTTTAATAGATTTCCTACCTTATACTGTCTTCAGAATCCCAAATGTGGGATCTACAAGTACATAAATTTGAAGAAAAACCATACAGAAATTGTAATTCTTTTAAGACGTTACTTCAACTTGAACCAGAATTCTAGATTTGCAGCCTTAAAAGGGTTAGCGTGAGTGCATGTATGCTGCAGCTGTGTACAAGCAAGTGTAAGATTTGTCTGTACCAAACTTCATTTAAGAACTGCAATTTCATTCAAACAGTATTCTGTATTTTATTGCAAGGGCTTTTTAACAACCTAAAAAGTATGAAGCTGCTTCTGATCATTATTTTCAGGTTTTGTGCTGCCCAGTTAATACATATGCTATCCTGTAATCTTGTGGAAGAAAGACTGCAGCATGTTCTCAACAAGTGTGTGAGCTGTCATTAAACATATTCTTTGCTTCACACAGGAGAACAGAAATAAACATAGTTTGGGCCAGACACAAAAGCTAACTAAATATACGTGCCAAGATGTGAGAGAAACAAGAAGGAGGAGGAAAGAAAATGTTATTTAAAACTAAGTTCTTGGGCTAGTTTTGTGAAAGAGAAAGGGCTAAAAAAGAATTATTTTTTTTTTGTAAGGAGGAGATTTGTGGCATAGGTAATGTTCTAGAGCTTTTCTAGACTTTTCCTAGACCACTGCAATTTAGGAACTTGAGAGAAGTTTTCCTAGCTGTGCCTCTCCTAACATTTTCTGCTGTTCCTGCACTCTGGTGTTCCTGTATATTTCAAAATAAGGGCTATAAGAGGAGTGATTCTCTACTTATTTCACCTTAATTCCATGATTGACTAATGGGAAACCATTCCAAAGAAAAGTCTGTCTTTTAGGTAAATCATCTTCAGAACTTTGAATGCCATCTCTCTTACCCTTTATATACAGTTAACTGTGATTGTTAGGTTAGCATTTCATTCTGGGAGGTTTGGGAAGTGGATTCAAAACTTATCTAAACTCCAGCTTATTTCAGTTTCAGGCTTGCAAAAGGTAACAAGTGTGAGCAAGGAATTTGAGCCCATCAGATTTAAAGGCTTATAGCAGAGGTTTTTCTGTGTTGCCATTCTGCATGTAGAATACTGACTGAAATGGATATGTTCTTTTTTTGTTTTTGTTTTTTTAAATGGATAAAGAATTAACTTCAGGTCAAATCTGTCCAAATGTGCATATCCATAAAACACTTTCAAAAATTCTCAGGAAAAAAAAAAGGTAAGACTAATTTTAATTGAATATTGTACAGTAGGGTTTTAACAAATCTGAAGTTGTCATCCAAATGCAGTAGAGCTGACACTCTTTAATCAAGGTTGCTATCCAAACTGGTAGAAAGATCTCTTCCCACCTGCCTGGTGAAGATCAGCTTTTATTTAAGGCTATTTTTAATCTGTACTAATCCTATCTTTGTCATGCTTATTTATGCTAATTTGAGGTTAATTTATGGAAACAAGGGGAATATGTAGTGTTTGATATGGTCAAATTCAAGTGGTCCTATGTTTTGCAACCTAAGAATTGACTAAAGCTGTGCTTTTTGCCTAAATTCATATTGTGTAACCTATGGACTCTGCTTTGTCTTTTCCATTACTTTCATGGGTGCATTTCTCATTCAGGATTATGGGCAACTACTAAATACAGCCTGAGATATTGTGAAGAACGGGGAAATCGCAGATAATGACTGATGCAGCAGTCTTGGGTTGCTAAGTGTAAAGATGTGTTTGGTCGCACTGTCTGAGTCTGGCAGAGCTTAGTATGTTTGGGTTTAGACAGTCTGGCATTGAGCCTGTGTGTCTGTACTGTGTGGATAATAATCTGAGGTGCAGTCCTGTGATTGTGTATTTATTGCATGTCCTATTGTCACTAAAGCAAAAGGCAAATAAAGCTTAATCCATCTTTCATGGAAAGCGGTGTCCTGTTTTCAGTAGTAATTCAATAGGAAGTGTCTTTCTTTGTATGTACTTTAGTCAAAGAAACCGTTCTTGAAGTTTTAAGCGTAATCAGTGCATAGTGATGATACAGTTATGTTAATATTTTTTGATCAGTAAAATGCATGACATCAACTGCAGTCTAGACATGATTAACAAGTATGCAGCTGATCATGTGCCCCTTGCTACAATGTGGTGCTGGACTTAAGTATTTGGTCATCCTGGATGGGTCTGTTCTTGCTCCCTTCTTTTTGAACCTTAATTATTCAGGATTTCTATCACAGGTACTACTCCATTCCTTATGTTCAAATTTCTTGAATATACTTCCCACAGAAAAATCTTCCACTAATGCTTTTTTCTAATATTTAGTGCTTTTTTTTTTTTCACATGTTTTCCTAGATTGTATTTTTGCTGCAGTTGCTAAGGTTACTTAGTTTAGTGCAACCCTTCTAAGAATATTTTTGCGAAATCTAATAAGCTACTATTTGAAATAGATAAGTCAGTTTGACACTAGGATTTTTTTAATTATTATTTTAAGATCAGCATCTTTCATGGAACTTAGTTGCATATTTTTTCCCTTTTAGCAAGCTACATTGAACGACCTCGGCTGATTCAAGCAAAAGTGCCAATAGTGAAGTTCAGGGATAAAGTCAGGCAAGTATTCTGTTCAACATAATTTCTTAGACTTCGATGCAGGAAAGTATCTACTGTCCATATGAGTAGTCCCACTGAAGTAATACTTTATTTGTGTTGTACTGTAGTTGGATTACAAATTTGTACAGCTAGCATACAGTGGCAGTCAGCTTACTTTTTCAATGGCCTGAAACATCTCTTGTGGTTGAGATGCTGTTTAGTTTCTGTGATGTGAATTAGTAGCGGTACATCATGTATTTCTATGGGTGATTTGTGCATAGTGGATTCTAGTTGACAGATGGTTCATGACAGGAAAACAATGGTGGGAAGAAAATTGTTGTGAAAGGTAATTTTGCTTTCTGTGCTTGCTTGCTTCCCCCTGGTGGGATGGGGGAGAGAATTGGAAGAGTAAAAGTGAGGCAACTCATGGGTTGAGATAAAGACAGTTTAATAGGGAAAGCAAAAGCTGCGTGCGGTAGCAAAGCAAGGAATTAATTCACTACTTCCCATGGGCAGGCAGGTGTTCAGCCATCTCCAGGAAAGTGGGGCTCCATCACACGTAATGGTTACTTGGGAAGACAAATGCCATCGCTCCAAAAGTCCCCCCTTCCTCCTTCTTCCCCCAGCTTTATATACTGAGCATGATGCCATATGGTCTGGAATATCCCATTGGTCAGTTTGGGTCAGCTGTCCTGGCTGTGTCCCCTCCCAGCTTCTTGTGCACCTGGCAGAGCATGGGGAGCTGAAAAAGTCCTTGACCAGTGTAAGTGCTACTTAGCAACAGCCAAAACATCTCCCCATTATCACCACTGTTTCCATTACAAATCCAAAACACAGCCCCATACTAGCTGCAGTGAAGAAAATTAACTCTATCCTAGCTGAAACCAGGACATGATGACATTTGTTTTCTTGATTAAAATTTTTTGTTCATTTTAGCAAAATGTATTCTGCTGTCTTCTAGGGAGATATTCTGTGTTTAACAAAGTGTAGTATTGCATGTTCTATTTACAGTGTTAGGTACTAATTCTATGGCTTTTTTTTTTTTTTAGAAGGGGAAAGTAATTGGACAGAAGTTGTTGTATTGTATTCATTTTATCTTCATTATAAAGACATGAAAATAAATAATCAAGAGGGATGTAGTAGGACATGACAATGTATTCCTTATCGTGTGTGATAAAAGTACCTGCCATAGAGGAAAAAACTTTTCCAAAGCACTCAAATTGGTTGGGAGTCTGAGTAATGTTAAAATCTTCCTATATTTATGGGCTTATATTTTGTAAGAATTATGTGTATCACCTTCATGTAATAACATGGTTTGACTATTATTTGTAAATAGGACTTTGAACAACTTCCTTGTATCTATTTATCTTATCCTGCCCACATGCTTCTAAAATTCACGATATGCTTTTATCATGGCAGAAACCCTGCTCTGATAAAACTGAATCTGTCATGTTTACACTTTGAGCTAATAAATATCCATTTAAGCTATTCTTGCATCTGAGATATTATATAATACTTGCTAGGGTTTTGTTATATACTTTTTTCATTTACACCTAATCCCATATTTACTTCTGTATACTTTCCTGTCTTTTAAAAATGTGAATTTTTTTTTTAACTGATAAGTTTCTCCTCTAACAGTACAGAAGGTTGTTTCTCTCATGGTTTCTGAAAGTATTAACACACAAATTTTAGCTTGACAAGTTTATGGCTTAGCTACTTATAACAATATTAGTTTTCATGGATAAGTTATATGGTAATTCAAGATTTTTTTACCAGGAATAAATCATGGAGCTATAGCAAGAATATTTTTTTCCAATTTAACATCAGAAAATTAACTTTAAAAAGAAACCTTAAGTATGGAAGTGATTATGTCAGAAGATGGAAGTATTTTGTAGGCATTTATAGTCCATACTGCTGTCACTTTTAAAACAAAACAAACAAAAAAAGTCATGATATTAATATACCTTAGAGACAGGATTTAAAGAACTCTTTATTTCCTACTAAATCAAAGTATTATCTTATACTAGAAGCTGCCTATTACTTTTTTTTTTTTTTTGAGAAAAATCAGTGCTGTTCACCATCTGGCTTTCTGTGTTGGTTCTTTTTGGAAGAAGGGAGTGGGGTGGGGGGGAATGACATGACTTTGGGTTGGGGTTTTTTGTTTGGTGTGGGGTGTGGTTCCCCCCCAGTTATCTTTCTCTTATGTACCCTGTCACCTCCATCCATGTTTTGTCTTTTTATTTAAAGCATCTGTCTTTCTAGTCCTTATCAGCTTTTGTCTTTCCTAGGCTCACACATATACATAAATGCACAGTCACTAGTTGTTGTTTTTTTTCCAGAGGTATTAAAAATGGTTTGGATATTCTGTACCCAGGGGACTAAGCTTGTTTTGGCCAAAACCAGAAACTAAACATAACAAGTTTCCTGTGAAAGCCAATTCTCTTGATGGCCAGCTGCTGGGAGAAGGTGGTAGGATTCAATGGGCGCTCTCAGCCTCTGGATTCTAATGTGTTGTCACTGGTCCATATATATTTGAAAATTACCATTTCCTACTTATTTTGACTTGGTGAAAGGAGAAAACATTCAGTTTGTGTGTTCTCCTTTTTCATTTTAAAGGGTTTGTTTGGTTTTGTGGTGGTTTTATTTTGTGTTTTTTTTTTTAATGCTATAACAGTAAGGAAAGATCCATTGCATGTAAAGACTTCTTATCTTTTTTTTTTGTAGTCTTTCCCAGGTGTGCTGGTTTTGGCTGAGAAGGGGTTAATTCTCCTCACTGTGGGGGTCGGCTACCTTTCCAGCTTCCCGCCCTCTGCCGCGTGGCGGGGGGGGGGGGCTGGGAGGGGCGGGGCCGTGGTGGGGGCGGCTGACCCCGACTGGCCAATGGCAGGTTCATTCCATACCATGTGACACCATGACCGGTATATTAAGGGGGGGCAGGTTGCGGCTCGGGGGCGGCGTTGCGTGCGGTTTGTTTCGGCGGTTCGTTCCCCTCCTTCCCCCCCCCCCCCCCCTCTCCCCCCGGGGCTTTGCGCCTCTCGTTGTTCTCCTTTACATTGCATTTCTGTTGTTGTTTCTTTTAATTTTAATTATTAAACTGTTCTTATCCCAACCCATGAGCGTTACCCTTCTGATTCTCTCCCCCATCTACCGGTGGGGGAGTGAGCGAGCGACTGTGTGGGGCTGAGCTGCCGGCTAAAGCACGACACCAGGAAATAATTCCAGTGCTGGCTCTGCTACCAGACAAGCCTTTGATTAATTAACAAGATTTCTGTACTATGGAGGATGAAAAAGCTTCCTCTTCTGCTACATTTGATGTGCAGTTGACTCTCTTCCTCTCCTTTAGCACTTTTGCTAGAATTTGAGTCCCAACAGTACAAAACCTTTTTCACTTGCCATAATTGCAACATCTATTAAATGTTTGTATTAAAGTACAATATAACTGCAATGGAACTTCTTTAATCAGTGTCTGGTAAATAGTAATCTTGTCAATTGGGGTTAATTGGAATTACATATGCAGCTTGACATACTTTATTATATTTGCATATACAACTGATATTCATACTGGTTTTTACACTTATTTTTACATTTGTCAGGCAGTAGCTCAAGCTTGTTTATTTCCTGTACTGTTAGATGTTTTAAGATGGTAGTATCAAACAAGTCATGCTTGATATTAATTCAGGTTTAAAACTGTGTTATACCTGTGATGCAAAGAATGTTTTAATGTAGTTGATGTCAAAAACCTGTTGTAGGCATCAAGTTAATGTTTTATCTAGTTTAATAAATTCTAGGTCTATGTTCCCCTTAAAATAGTTCAAGAGAATCCAAAGGAATGTTCAGGCAAACAACTATGTGAGTGAGACTTGGATATATAAAATTGAAATAGCTGTACATAGCAGATAGCTACTGGTTTGGCAACAATAGGTTGCTCTTGTTGTGAGTTAAAATGTTGCTATGGCTTATTGACTATGAATTTAATATTGTTTCTTGAGTACTGTGAGCAGTTAAGCTCTATATGCAGTATGAAATTCAAATTGGAGGGGGATATAAGTAAAGCAGGTAGTGCTTGTTTGCCTTGTTCTTATTTGCTGTTAACAGTATGAAACGGTTATTAAAAATTGCATGCTCTGAAACGGTTACAATTCAGAAGTTTCTTTACACAGTATGTGCCACTTACTAATAAACAGTTTTCATCTCCAAGTGCTTGCTGATTTATCTCAGACCATCATTGCAGAAAAGAGATTCTTACCTTTTGACCTCTTCTCAGTTCATTGGTATGATTAGCTAAACTAATACCTCAATCCCTCCTGGCATCAAAAGTTGTCCATACTAAATCATGTATTGTCTAGTTAGGAGAAAGATTTGTTAAAAATCTACAAATTATTTTATATATTATGTTGTCCTAAGGTCTAGATTTGGATCTACATGTATTTTCTATGTAAAACAAGAACCTACATTTTGATAACAATGGAATTCAAGTATATAAACAATTCAAGTACTATAAACAAAAAGAGTAGAAATCACAGCATCAAAACTCTGAAGAAAGTGACAGAGGTAGAGAAATAACTAAGATAATACTCTAGAAACTAAGTAGGTAAATATTCTGAAATTGAATATCTGATGATTGATTCTTTTTCTTCTCACCAACAGCTGTGTGGAGTTTGACTTGAATGTAAACAATATTGTAGGAATAAGAAATACATTCCTTCTGAGAACCTATGCATACAGTAAGTTTTTAATATATTATTTCTATAAACTTTGCTTTTTGAATTTGTATTTTTGTATTGATAGACTATTAAAATTAAGTTGAATGTATTAGGTTACTATATATAATTACCGTTAGCTGCATTAGATAGCTTTAAGGTAACTTCTTGTTCACTATAAATGTATGGAGAAAACTGATATATCAGCTAAGTATGTTTTTAATTAAATATAATATTCAGAAGATAACAAGGAGTCTTCATATTAAGGTCCACATATCTACTACAGGGGCTGCTTCAGTCTTCTGCAGATGATGAGATCACTATACTAATGACCATCTCATGGTGTAATCTCCAGTTTCTTTTATTTCTTTACAGCCACTGATAGATATGTGTGGCTGATAGCTAGCTGTGACTGTATGCTGTTACAGAGTCTTTCCTTAGGAAAGCCAAAATACTGCTTCAGTTTTTATACTAACCCCAAAACAAAACTGATTTGTGTCTCCTCAGGAGTCTGTTTTACTATCTCTTCCTGAAATGCAGACTTCTAAAGGGGAAGTAATAAGAACAACACTCTTAGTGCTAAGCTAAGCTTTTCTTTCTTAGCATCACAATGTCATTTGGCAGATAAATACATAAGGAGGGGGCCTTAGAAGAAGGCTGCTTCTTCTAGGCCATCTGTGCTGCTGCTTTCACCACCTTCTTCAGTTCTTGCATACAGGAATTCCTTTCTCTTTAAGGTAGGAAGCTATTAGTAGAAGTTACCTTTACTAGTTAGTTTTGACTGTTTCAAGCAGAGTAGTTTGTGTTTCATATTCACATTATTAAAATTTTATTAATTTATTTAAAATATTAAAAATCACTTAAAATTTGTGTGGCTGAAGGGCTTTACCCTGCATCGGAGAGAAAAAAAAAAAGAAATTACCTCTCATGTGGAAGATGTATGGGTATCTCCTGTTCCATTAGAACAAATTAGATGCTTAGGCAGACAAGGGACTGGTTATCTTAGCATGATTAAAAAAAATAATAAATATTTCTGTGGATGTTGTTCTGTCTTTAAAATCAGCCCTTCTACGTTGGTGCATAGGTATTATAGAAAACATCAAAGATGATGTGGCAAAGTGAAGGAGAATGCCTCCAAAAGGGGGAAATGTAGGTAGATAGGTAACTGAAGTTGATGCTGTTGTGTTATCAGTTAGTTGCCTAAGGAGGCATGTCTGCAATTAAATCAGCAGTTGATGGTTGGGATTTTTCAGTTGAAGCTGGACCTTTTAGCTTTGAGCAAATGACATTACTGAGCACTTTCTTGAGGGGGTAGCTTGTTGACTGATGAAAGAGCATCAGGACAAGTTTACTGCCTGTGTTACTTTGTTATATGCTAATTACGGGTACTAGCAGACAGAAGACCTTATCTCAGAATGAGGTCAACTAAAAAGAGATCTCTTCTACTGTGTCACAAAAAAGAGAGTCCACTTTAGAATTTGAGCCTGTTTGTATTTCTCTCTCATGGAAGAATCCTATTCCAGTTAATGCATGTTCATATGATGCCTGTACAGTAATTCTTCTGTATCTCACAGTGTAGTAGTAGTCATATCTCTTCGTTCAACCTCTGGTGCATAATGTAGGGGATGAGATGACTGGTGGTAAGGAGTTTTCTTTCTAAGAGGTCTTCTGGATCTAGGACATGCATTCCGAGGAGTAGCACTTTCAGGGGCATGTGTGCTGACCCGCTGCAAATAGGTTGTGAGGAAAATACCATGCTTGGTAGGATTTTCAGAATAATGGAGAACACAGCAACTGGTACTGGTGCTATTGTAGAATGTTTCTTGTCCTGGATGAAGTAATTACCTATTGATGTATTCCTGTCCTGATGTGCAGAATACAAAACTTTGTACAATGATGTCAGGTTAGAAAAGATATTCCAAAACATATAAGGCATTGTAAGGCAGCTGACTGAGCTGATAATCTGTTTCCATGTATCTGCAAATAATAAATTAAGTATGCTGTAAGGTCCCTAGGAGGTAGTGGTGAGTGACATCTCCCTATAACACATCACAACCTTCATGAGAAAGCTGTCTATATTTCCCAGAAATTCAGATGATCATAGCTGGAATATGACTGTATTTATGTCTTTACTCATGAAAAGCACATCTTGATTTAATGTGTTACTGTATCTAACAATCTCATCTACAAAAAAAAAAAAAGCTGTTGAGGACAAGGCAAATTTTAAATTTAATGTTTGGATGCAGGGATTACTACTTTTGTGGATCCTGAAGGAAAACTTAAGAATGAGCTGTGTCCTCCAACCAGAAGAATTCTTTTCCCTGCCCTCAAAGGTTATTAAATCTAAATTTTTTCTTATTTAGATTATATCTGTCCTGGCAGCAAGTTAATTCAGGGAATTAGTGCAATGAACTGGAGAGAACTTAATGAAGTAGTGTCACGTTCTACTTTTGACTGATGCATTGTTTTGTCTTATCTGCAAGTTACCTGGCATACCCCTTGTAATATATCTGTGGATCTTACTATTCAGACTGTTTTCAAATGTGAATATTTTTTCTGATTTTTATAAGATGAATAGTAGTTGTAGAATAACTAAGGAAATTCTATAAAATAATTACAAAAGGTAACCTTAGAATACAAGAGTATTGATCAAGTAGGAACAAATACTGATTGATTGCTGTCTAGTTAAATGTGGTGGGTTTTTTTTTTTAGAAGCATTTGTTTTATTTGCAGTTGAGAATAGAGTTCGTCCCTTAGTGCTGGTTGTTAAGAAGTGGGCGAGTTACCGAGACATAAATGATGCCAGTTGTGGTACTTTAAGCAGCTATACTCTTGTGTTGATGGTTTTGCACTATTTACAGAGTAAGTATTTTTCTTTTTTTCTTGTTGAAATAATCCCTTTTAAGTTCATATTTGTGTAGTTTTCACTCTTAACTCCTGCCAGTGTTTAATCTTCTACACAGAAAAATCTGAAAATAAAGTGCTCCATTTCCTTAGTGCTGTGTTTTTATTTAACAAGTGGACCTCTTCTCTGGAGGTAGTTACCAGCTTTAAAAAGGAAAAAAAAAAAAAAATCGACATACCTGCAGGACACTGTAACTGTAAAATAAACTCAAGCTCTAGTTAACGAAATCTTATTTTCTTGTAATGTGCTGATTGTTCTTGTTCATGTTATCTTAATGACAGCTGGTTCTTAACGTCTTATGATTATATCTGTGGACATATTGGGTATGCTCTCACTTTAGACTTCTTTCTTTGTCAGTTTGTGTAGGTTTTAAATTTTTTTATCAGATAGAAAGAGCAATGCTTAGTTCCTCTGACAGCTTGTTTGGCCTGGAGTGTAGATACTTGCTGTAAAGTGGGTAGCCAACTATTTATTAGTCTCAAGATTGCACTACACCCACTCTGTACTAGGGTGGAAAGCTTTTTATGATAGTTGACTCAAGCTGTTGACTTGCTTTCAGCTGAACAGTATCTGTAGTAGAGGACCTAAGAGGGTGTTTTTGTCTGTTTGGGATCCAGTTGACTAGGTTACTAGTCTGGTGCTCATTTTAAAAAAAAAAAAAACAAAAACAAAAAAAAACCAACCAACCAAAAAAACCCTGTTGATTTGGAGGAGGTGAAATGGCAAGCAACTTAAAAATGAAAAGACCAAAGTGATTATTAGATACAAGATTGAAAATGTTGGGAGCAACTGGATGCTATGCGAAGGTGAAGCACAAACAGGAGAGGAGAAAAAGTATCTTTACGTGGTCTAGCAATGAGTGACCATCTCAACAGTGACTTGATAAGCATTTGATAGTGTTACGTTTTTAATGGAAAATAATTCCTTTCATACAAAACTGTGCAGTCAGCTGCCTGGGAAGGATCAGCAGTCTGCAGGCCAAAGAGGAGCTATTACCAGTGCTTTATCAGTCTTTTCTGCCAAAAAAAAGGCTGAAGTGTGGCTCTGGACATGTATCTGGCACCAGCTGTTTAGATTCTGATGTTTTATTTGTGCAGATTTTAACTTTTTTTCACTTCTGCTACTGAAAGCAGCTTGTGTCCTAGTCATAGAATTTTCTAATAGGGCTTTTGTTGATGTTACTTGGGGGGGGGGAAGCTTTCTTTATCAGTAAATAGTATCCCCGTCTTCACTAGACAAACTTCTTTCCTTTATTAATCCATTTCCATATTCTCATACTTGTGTGGAAGTCTTTTGAATCTAAGGTTAGTGTGTCTTGAGTTTATTTTGTAGATACATCAGTCTTGTGCATGAACTTTCCTCCAGGTAACAGGTCTATCTTGTACAGTAGGAAAAGGAAAACGCATGTGACAAGGGGTAACTTCCCCTTAACTCCATCCTCCTAATATATTATGCAGACCCTGATGAAATATCTTGATTGCTCATATTGCTCAGATTTTGTTGCCTTTTCTTTCATTATGGCAGATAATTGGAAAATATCCAAGATCTTGTAGAAATAAGCTGTTCATTTTGTTTGTGGGTGTTTAGAAATTTTAAAAAATTATTATTAAAGCAGCTGTGATCATATTCTTAGCAATCCTGCTAGATAATATAGTATACTCTTTGAAGATATCTCAAGCATGTTCTAAGAATTCTGCTGTTCTGATTCTTAGTCCCTATGGAAAAAGGATTCTGTAACATCTCTTACCCTGTGAGACCTTGTCTGAAGGGTGAATTAAGTCCCAAGTCTAAGTCCTGTGTGCTGAACTTAATTATTCTTCTCCCTAGTAAATTATATAAAACAATTGTTTAAAAAGACATGCTGAAGACATGATGTTGAAGCTTTAGTACGAGGAGTGTTCTAACAGTTCTGTAGCTGCTCTAAGGCTCGAGTAGGATGTGAATACTTTAGATGGTGCCATAGATAGAATAAAATTCTAACCTGGGAGAGAAAGGTTTTTTCCCCATTACTTGTATTGTGCAATATATGCTTTCCCTATCCATGACTTTCATAAGTTACAGACATTAATGATATTAACAAACACAAAATAAACTAAACAATTGTATGACCTTTAACCTGTTTGCCATTCAGTAGACCAGCTAAAGGCATTAGACTGTATTTATGTGTATTATGGGGATTTTGCTAGCAATTGTTGCTGAGTGGGTTGGGTGTTACTTTTATCTTTGGGTTACTTTTGGAGACTCGGTATCTAATACTTTGCAGCTGAAGAATGTGTACTTATGCAGTATCTGGAGACTTCCTGTGCTGTGATAGAATCATATTAGATGTAGGGGGGGGAAAAATGAATGAAGCTCTGATTTCCTTTAGGGAATCCTAAACTAGTTTCTTATAGCCATGAATTTCAAAAGTCAACTCATACCCAGCTGCTGTAGAGTCTCTCATGTCTTCTGCAAATAGCAGTATCTTAGTAACAGCTTCCCTTTAGTTGAATTAACCTCTTATACTACTATATACAAGATATAGTAACAGAAAGATTTGTGGAATAACTTATTTTACAAAATACACAAAAGTGAAGTTCTTGAATGTTTCTAAGATAGAATTTCAGTACAACTCTGGTGTAGTTGATATGATATTGTTACCCAGGAATTACATGAATCACAGCAACTGTTAACTTTTTTTTTATAGCCCTACCTGAACCCATCCTTCCATCCCTCCAAAAAAATTATCCAGTAAGTGTTTATGAATTTAATACATCATATATGTGTATGAAGCTGCTTATCTAAAATATGTGAATTCATAAATATCTCTAATGGGTTAAGTTAAACACAGTCTGTAAGCCTGGTCATTGATAACCTTTTTCACACAAGTTTAGTGTATTTGCTGCTTTTGATCATTTCTTTAGTGAAAACAGTTTGTTATATATGAGAAATTTACAGCTGTGTTTGAAACAGAGTGCTAATGAGAGCTGCTGACCTAATTCTCTCTGTGCTGGCCTGAAAATATTCCTGTCATCTTAACTTTCTGATTCTTATTTATTAATATGTTAAGTAGTGTTGTTTCTATCCAACTGTGGTGTTTCAGAATTCCATACCTTCCCACAGCTGTTGAGTTGATTAATATTTCTGGGTACAGAGTGTGAATGATATATGTTTTACTAAGGAGACTTCTGAGATCTCACAAAATTGGGCTTCAGTGAGCCTTAATCTAAGGAAGATTATCTAGAAATAACAGCTACCATCTTAAATATTTGTCCAGGAACAAAAGAGCTATTGCTGAATAGTTCTATGCTTTAACTAATTTAGAGAAATACCTAATTCCTTCTTCCTTACCTTTCCTTTCATGTGTCACTCCTTACATTTTTTCTTTTATTCATAGTTGCTATAGTTCGATGTTCCTATCTATGTTTTTTCTACTGTGCTGAAGTAGTATCAGAAAACCATTCTTTCCTTTGCATATACTTCCTATAATGCTGAAATGGGAATGTACTGTACATCAGGGAGAAAATACTGTGGTGTCAGCCATCTTGGGTAATTAGCATAATCAAGATGCAGAAGAAAGCTTTGAGCTATAGTGAACTGCTATTTCTGTTTTGTAACCCTGCTTAGGTATACCTGTGCTAAATTTTTATGGTCTTTATTTTTTCTCTGATTTTTTTTTTACTGTACTGTGTACCTTCTAATCTCTTCATTGATATTGCTTAAAAGCATTTGAAGCTGTCTTTAATTTCTTGTACACCTAGCTTTATCTGGTGGGTTTTTTTAATTACTAAATTTGCTAATTATATTTTCCTAAAGCTCATATACTTTTTAAAGTTTTTAAATTATTATTTATTTTTAAGGGTGTTTTATTTTAGTTTTATGTAGCATGTAATTTAAAGAAAAGAATCAGTAATTTTGACTTCTTTGTAATAATAATTCAAACATTCATTTTTGTAGTTTGAACTGTATAAATGCCTTCAGAGTACTACACAAATATTAATGGTTTAAATTATTAAAGCAAGAGTGTACAATACCATAAGCTGAAAAATCTGATTAATTTGTACTAAATGCGAGGTTTCATCTTGTGTCCTGTGAAAGTGGTAAATCAGTTGCAGGTTCCTGTGTTTTTATTCCTACAGCAGTGTTCTAGCATTTTTTTTACCCTGTTTCGACATAGATTTCTTTGTTGGTTATCTTGCCTTGCATTAGTATGGACAAATATTCTAGGATGACTAATTAATAAAATAAAAAGAATATTTTATACATGCTTACTGTAAAACCAAAGTGAAACTATGGATCAGGACACAAAAAAAATTATGCTAGAAATTTGCAGATATGTTTTTAGTCTACTGTCTCTATTAGGAATATAATTAAGTGTTTAAAATGTGCTGTGAAAGTTACAATTTCCAAATACTGATACTGCAAAGAAACTTAAAATGAAAATGAGAAATACACCAAAACGATTCTGGTCTTATAGCTTGCAGTAATAACTACAAAGTATGGGCAAATGTCAGTACCCAAAGAAACCATATATTTTTTTCTCGTGGTTGTAGCTAGTCAAAGCTGTGTGTCCGTTCTAATACTGCACATAAATGCTGCTGCTTCCCTTCTGAAACAAACCACCCTACTTACAGTCTGTGGTTTTTTTGTTTGTTTTTTTCAAATCAAATTTGCAGCTCTTTCTGCAGTTTGAAAATACTTCTGTGCTTTGAAAGAAACTGCTTGTTTAAAATTGTAGGTGCTGCGTAAGAGAGACATACTTACCTTGAGCGAGAAACAAAAAGCAGATTCTGTGACTTGGTATATCCCTACTGCAGATGTGAAGGGTGAGAAGTCCTGGAAAGCCACCAGATCTGACCACCTGTGCATTCTGTTGCCATGGGGGAGTCTCCAGCTGGCACCGAACTGATGTTTTGCAACTGCTACTTTAGAGGGAATGTTGGAGCATATCAGATGTGGGGTTGGATTCCGGGGCTTCCTGGCCCCCTAGCCAGATGGGGTAGATGAGTAGCCTACAAAATGTGTTGATCGGTTCTGAAGCTTATATAGAACTCGCCTCTGAGTCATAACTTTCACAGATAAGCTCTGGAGAACCTGTGGTGGCTTAGGCCACTACTGCTTCTGGTTGTTTTGCCTGTGTATTTGCCAGAGGTGAACACTGCTGCAACTGGGAGTCAGATGGGAATGTGTGCTTCAGTCTCCAGTGTTCCAGAGCAGCCTGGTGTATTGGCTTAAATCCAGATGGAGCCAAGTCTCCACTAGTGCTCTGGATTGTGAACTTTATGGACTCCAGCATGAGCATGTTTTTGTTTCTGCTTTCTCAGCTTCATGAGCAGTTGTATCTTACAAAGGGCTGGGGCAGAAGATGGGATGGTGCTTACAGTAGCTACTTCATGCATGGGAGTCAGTTGGACAGACACAATTTGCTTCACCCTTTGAGTTGCAGTTGTTTGAAGTATAAACATGAATTAAATGTTCATTTGTAAGACTGGAGAAGGGTCTTTTATGCATGTGACTATAGATACCTATAAAAACAGCAAGACACTATGCTGATGTTACCACTGTAAACTCTTTTGAAGGAAGTGTCTTGTACAGTCAGAGTTAAAGTCATTATACACCAAGATATTCAGATGTAAAGATTTTTTTGGATGTACGCTTGTGTTCCTTTCCTATGTGTAAGGTGGTGGAAAGGTGGAATGAGAATATGCATAAGCATTATGTAGCTTTGAATATAATGCTAGTGTTTCCTTGAGAAATCAGTCAACCAAAGTAAAGATTAGAGATCTAGAGGAAAAATATTTTTGGGGTCCCTTTTTCTGGGGTATTTTGAAATAATGGATAGCTCACTTATATTTGTTTCTCAATCAGATCCTGAATTTCTTTGCCATTTCTTAAGATGGCACGAGGCAAAGACACACCAAGCAAAATGGGGACTACTTTTAAAAGAAGCTGAATTTCTTGCCTTCTAGAGCAATTTAAGAAGGGAAAACTTACAAGAAGGCCTACTTGAAGCTAAGCTAATTTGAAGGATGCTTTGTAATTCTGTTTTATTACTAGCCTCCCTTTATGTGCAGAGTTGTGGTGGGTTGACCTTGGCTGGACACCAGGTGCTCACCAAGCTGCTCTATCACTCCCCTTCTTGGGGGGATAAAATGGAAAATAAATTAAAAAAAAAAACCAAACACCCCCAAAAAAACCCCAAAACAAAAAGCAACCAAAAAACCATCTCATGGGTCAAGATAAAGGCAGTTTAATAAAGCAGAAGCCAAGGAAAACAAAAGATTTATTCTCTACTTCCCATGAGCAGGCGATGTCCAATCACTTCCTGGGAACCAGGGCTTCAGTACATGTAGCAGTTGCTCTGGAAGACACATGTTGTAAATAATAAATGCCCCCCCTTCTCCTCCTCCTTTCTCTTAGCTTTTATTGCTGAGCAGACATCATATGGTATGGAATATCCCTTTGGTCAGTTTGGGTCAGCTGTCCTGGCTGTGTTCCCTCCCAAGATCTTGCCCACCCCCAGCCTACTGGCCTTTGTGGGGGGAGTTTGGAGAGACAGCCTTGATGCTGTGGGAGCACTGCTCAGCAGTAGCCAAAACACTGGTGTGTTATCAACACATCTCTAGCTATCAATACAAAGCACAGTGTTATGAGGGCTGCTATGGGGAAAATTACTTTCATCTCAGCCAGACCCAATACAAGAATCTATAATCTGTACCTTGTTCTGTTTATGTAGTATTCCCTGAGTCACTATGGCAGGAAGAAAAGTACTGTTATCCTTGTTTTACAATAGACGAATGGAGGCAGGGGGAGCCTAATGGAGTTTTATGGGTTGTCTGTGGCAAAGCAGAAAAATGAGCCTAGGTATCCTGTGCCTGGTCTGATCTCTTGTTCAGTAGACACTGAGTGATTGCTTTAAGAAATAACCTTAATCTACATTGTTGGTTATTGATATATTGAATATTGAGACATATACACATATAAAAAAAATCTTGACAGAAGTTTCCATGAAATCTTCCCCATAACCAACTTTAAATAATAATTAACTTTGGTTTACATATAAAACTCTAATCTGGTAATAGTAATTTATTCCATAACAAATTTGCTGTATTTCAGAAAGATGAAACACACTTCTTTTTCTACATGTGGTGATCAGCAACCTGCAGTGTTTTTAAAAAAAATAAGGTGACTAATATTATCAGAAACACCTGACTAACAATTTGCTTTAGATAATTTAAGTTAGTGGGGAAAAAAAAATATATCTTCCAGAAAAGTACTTTTAGTCATGCTTTCTATTTTGTGGTACTTAGTTGTCTTTTTAAGAGTCATTTTCATAGTGGTATAACCACTAAAGCAAGTGGAGATGGGAATTATTTATAACTATGTGTGTCTCTTAAACTAGATGGGTTTTTTAATGACTAGCTGCTATAGACTGTAACTTGTATTTTTACTATAGCACTTGTATAGAATATGCATTTATTTTTTGAAGGTAGATGCCTTTGAATAAGGAAAACTTATTTGCCTGACCTTTGTGAGGTAAATGTACTTAATATAAATGGTAAAACTTGGAACTGCAGATTTCATGAAATTGAACTCGATGGGGGGAATTTAAACATCATAATTTTAGATTTCAGAATTCAAGAGTTTTAATCCTAATTACTAGATGAAGATTTGGAAACTAGCCTTCTAATGCAGTTTAGGAATTGTATCTCTTCTGCCATGGATGGGAATCTTTGGAATGTGGTATGTTTCCTGCTCCTCAGGTGAGGAGTCTTTCAGATTTATTGCTGGTGCTTGCATGGCTTTTGTAAGTTGTAAATTCATTGAAGAAACAGACAAACTAAATATCCTGAAAAATGTCTTCATCTGGGCTGTGCTTCTATCATAATTGCCCTTTTCAAAATACAGATTTGTGATTTTAAAACTCTGCAACGTTTTGTAACTTCATGTTTCAGTAACTGCCAAAAAAAATCTAATTGAGAAAATATTTTTGGATAAAATTGTATTTTATATCCTTTTGCTCTCTCTTTTTCTGGATGTAAGTATCCCCACACAGAGGCATTACATGTACTCCCCCCCCCCCCCCCCAAGTTTTGTTACAACAATATTTGATATTTTGTCTTTTGCTATTGGTGTAACTATTACCAGGTGACTTTTTTTTTCCTCATTCATATGGTGCACAAACATAGATAGACTCCTCATGAGTTGTTATTCTGCTAATACTAAATTCATTTGTTTGACTCTTCCACAACTTTCTGTGGGCATGGGTAAGGAGTGACTTTCACTCCAGTTACCCATCTGATTAACATTAGGGTTAAAACTATGCTGTATAATCTATGAACATCTCTGTTCCCCTTTTTAGATCTTTATATGTATGCTGCGTATCTGCTTTTTGTCTGTCTCCATGTTTTTGGTGTGTTCTGGATTGTAAGCTGTTAAATTCTGAGCTCTGCTAACTATAATAACATTTTATATGCAAAGTTATATCATGTGAGAACAAGACCTCAAATTTTTCACAGCTGGAAGAATTGCCTTTTTTCCTCCCACAGAAGGTGTTATGCAAGGTTCCAGGAAGGTTTGCTAGAATTGGCAAAAGAGGGTAGGAGTCCAAAAGCTTCCAGTACTACTGGTTTGATCACTAACCATACTTTTCTCAGTGGAAGCATTGCCTGCTGTGCATGTGGAAATAGCATTACAGTGTATAGTCCTTCCAGTAATGTTCTAGTACTATAAAGTTTGAGAGTCATGCCTGATACTATTTGTTAAAATAACAAAGGAGTGGGAGAGGCGATACATCTATGTAAATTTAGGGACCCATTAAGTCATTACTGTATGTCCTTACGTGAATATAAAACTTTCTCCTGCACATCTTGGGTTTATTTTCCTTAAAATACATGACACTACTGTAAAATGCAGTATCCTGGTATTTACCAGTTTTTAAAAATAGTTTCTCTAGCTAGCAATAGATGATGTATGTTCTCTTCCATGTGCCCCAGTCTTTCGGAAGAACCTAAAGGATGTGATGGATGCCCAAACAGTATAGCAGATCTAAAACCATGTTAATTTAGTCTTGTGCAAATTCCTTTGAAAGTTGTCTTTCCTTTACAGCAAACATGACTTTTTTTTTTTCTTCTTCTCCATAGAAAAGCATGTTTCAGCTTAAATGCTGTGTTCTGTCTATTCAGGTTTTCTGTATCACCTATTCTTTCAGATAGGTTGGCTAGAGGAGGTACTGCTGCAGTCTTTGAACTCATTATGTGTTCATATTAGAGCTAGTGGGTTTGAACATGCATGTCAACTATGCTGTGGGGAAAAATAAGTCAGGCCTTCCTTTTGGATTGAGTATTTCTGTACCACAGTTATGGGAACTTGGCGATAAGTGCATTAGCTTCACCTACCCTATCTCAGTTCAACTCCAGCCAGCTCAGAGCAGGCTACCTTACTCAGCTTCCACTCATGTGGTTTTACTAGCATGTAAACACAAGTCCAGCTCAGAGATTCTCCCATGTTAAAATTATTTAGCAAATAGAAGGCAAGGGATGGTCTTGGACACTCCTGTGCAAGATGATTTTACCTGAGCTCAGGGGGAGTAACTAACTAGTATCCAACAGAGGAGTACAAGAGAAATAGAGCTGTTGGCTTGCACGTGCCCTTGAACCTCTAAGAAGAAAATGATGGGCAGCTTTTTTTATTGTGAAAAATACATACACCTAGACTAAGTCTCTCTGTGTGTGTGTATATATATATATATGTTCTCTGATTTAATTTTGACAGGAATGTTTTAATCCTACTATGCAGCTGCATCTTGTTCATCAAGCTCCATGTATCATTCCTCGTTACCCCTCAAAAAATGGATCAAGCCTTGGAGACTTACTAATAGGCTTCTTCAAATATTATGCCACAGAATTTGAGTAAGTAATAAGCTAATCTTAGTGTTTTAGAATATGTAATATTTTGATTCCTTCTATTCAATATATCAACACTTTATGACCCTTGAAGAGGAAAGAATAGCGGTAATGCAGGAGTGACAACTGACAGGAAATCGGTGAAAAGACTAAAGAACAATAGGAATGCTGATAAAGACTGACATATTTTGCTTAACCAAGCAGATTACCCTGTAAAATAGCTGCTGAAAGTTAGATAGCTTTGTCCTTTAAAAATAGCTGGGTTTTGTTATATTACACTATTTTAAAACTGCATATCCCTGTGCGAGAAAGATCTATTCTTAGGTGTAGTTTAAGGTATTGATTCTGATATGGAATTATTTGGACCTTAATACCTGTACTTTCTTCTGTCACCCCAAGTCAATGGAAATAACTGACCAAGTGGCTCTTTAACTATAATGTACATAAATATAGGCCATACCTAGGGAGGAATTCTCCCATATATAGTTGGCTCACTAACCTTCTTGGTTTGCTAGAATCTTGAGTTCAATTTTGACATCTGGACTTCCTTGTAGAAGAGAAGTAGAAGCTAAAATTGTGAGGGGAATATGAGAAAGCTGTAGATTATGAACATTTTGCCAAACTGTTGCTCAGATTTCTTACAAAAATTGCTTGTCCGTGTAAAACATCAAATGGCTGTATTTAAATAAGCTTAAAGACTTTCCATCCACTCTCCATCACTTATCAGCAGTCCTGGTTAACAGGGGAGGTCCCAGATGACTGGAGGCTTGCCAGCGTGATGCCCATCTACAAGAAGGGCCGGAAGGAGGATCTGGGGAACTGCAGGCCAGTCAGCCTGACCTCGGTACCAGGGAAGGTTATGGACTGGTTCATCCTGAGTGATCTCACCAGGCATGTGCAGGACAACCAGGGGATCAGGCCCAGTCAGCATGGCTTCATGAAAGGCAGGTCTTGCCTGACCAACCTGATCTCCTTTTATGACCAGGTGACCTGCCCAGTGGATGAGGGAAAGGCTGTTGATGTTGTCTACCTGGACTTTAGCAAAGCCTTTGATGCTGGCAGCTCATGGCTTAGACAGGTGTCCTCTTTGCTGGGTAAAAAAACTGGCTGGATGGTTGAGCCCAGAGAGTTGTGGTGAATGGAGCTAAATCCAGTTGGTGGCCGGTCACAAGTGGTGTTCCCCAGGGCTCAGTGTTGGGGCCAGTCTTGTTTAATATCTTTCTCAGTGATCTGGGTGAGGGGATCAAGTGCACCCTCAGTAAGTTTGCAGATGACACCAAGTTGGGTGGGAGTGTTCATCTGCTTGAGGGCAGGAAGGCTCTGCAGAGGGACCTGGACAGGCTGGATTGATGGGCCAAGGTCAGTTGTATGAGATTCAACAAGGCCAAGTGCCGGGTCCTGCACTTTGGTCACAACTACCCCGTTCAACGCTACAGGCTTGGGGAAGAGTGGCTGGAAAGCTGCCCAGCAGAGAAGGGCCTGGGGGTGTTGGTTGACAGCCAGCTGAACATTAGCCAGCAGTGTGCCCAGGTGGCCAAGAAGGCCAACAGCATCCTGGCTTGTATCAGGAATAGTGTGGCCAGCAGGACTAGGGAAGTGATCGTGCCCCTGTACTCGGCACTGGTGAGGCCACACCTTGAATATTGTGTTCAGTTTTGGGCCCCTCAGTACAAGAAGGACATTGAGTTGCTGGAGTGTGTCCAGAGAAGGGCAATGAAGCTGGTGAAGGGTCTGGAGAGCAGGTCTTATGAGGAGAGGTTGAGGGAACTGGGGTTGTTTGTTCTGGAGAAGAGGAGGCTGAGGGGAGACCTTATTGTTCTCTACAACTACCTGAAAGGAGGTTGTAGTGAGGTGGGGGTTGGTCCTTCTCCCAAGTTACTCGTGATAGGATGAGAGGAAATGGCCTCAAGCTGCATCAGGGGAGGTTTGGATTGAATATTAGGAAAATATTCTTCACTGAAAGAGTGGTCAGGCATTGGAACAGGCTGCCCAGAGAGGTGGTGGAGTCTCCATCCCTGGAGGTATCTAAAAGATGTGTAGATGTGGCACTTGAGGACATGGTTTAGGAGGCATGGTGGTGTTGGGCTGACGGTTGGTCTTGATCCTAGAGGTCTTTTCCAACCTTAATGATTCTATGATTCTAAATAACTTGTTTCTGAGCCTGTGGTTCATACACATTGCTGTCCTGTGTATGTGCGTCATATCCATTTCCTGGAAGGAGAACAAAATATTTAACTGCTGGATATTCATTATTATTTTTGAAACATTCATATTTTACTTCAGTGTAAGAAATGAATGCTCATGAAATCCTTAAAAGAAAACATCACTGGGGCATGTACCACTTGCAGAATATGTAAGCTAAATCCATGTGGCTTGTGGCAATTCATGAACTAATTGCACTTTTTGCATGCTTAAGTATGATTCTGAGATATTTTCACAGAAAGGATTTTCATTCAACAATCTCTGCAGATAAGGGAATGGTCTTTTGTCCTAAAAGTTCGTCCTGACTACCTGTCTTTTTAGCTGGCAAGGTGCTGTTTGCTATACAGGTAAATTAGACACCACTGGAGGATATCCTCAAGTTCCTAATTTATCTGGGACACTAGAGGCATCCTTTACTACTCATCTGTATAATGAGTTGTTAATCTTCTCATATATAAAAGAGGTCTACTTAGTAAATACCTTTTACACTAAAGTTGTTTCTGATTTACCTGTGCAAACTAGCAAGGAAGTCTTGCCGAAATGCAGGAAAAATACCTAATTTGACTTTACCAGTTTGAGTGCTCGTAAACATAGTCAAGAGCAGATATCTGCATAAATCAGTAGCTGGTCACTGTGTTCTCTTACTTTAAGGGAATATTTTTTTTTTGGTCTGCTGTTAGACATGCAGGGATATACTAAGGAGTATGAAGACTAACAATGCTGCAGTATCAGTATTTGAACTGATGGTAATATATTATCTCATGTGATGATTATATATAAAGAAAAAATGTTACCTTGATTTAATTGCAGAGGCATGGTGGAGCTTCTGGTTAAAACAAAGCTTGAAAAGGTGGAGAACAAAGGTAGGATAGTTGCTGAAGTCAAGGGAAGAAAATATTTTAAAACAAATAATAAAAGAATATCTGGCTAGTTTTTTTCCAGTGTTAAGTACCTTTTAAATATTTAAACTTTTGACTGGTGATATTCTGTTTGAAGAACAAACAAAAAAGACCCTGTTAAAAAAAAAAGTCATTAGGATTCCTGTGTTGAAAATGTTACATAGCTGAGAAGACATATCAGGAAATGATGCACCTAATGCAGCAACCTATATTATCTTTAGCTTTTTCTACTATAGAAATAAAAATCAGTTGTGTATCCCTGATAATTGTATTTCCTATTTGAAAGGAGCGGAGTGTGTGTCTTAAAGATACCAAAACTCTGAGTTTCATAAAAACTGGTAATTGGCTGGAGAAGACAAACTCAAATTAATGCCCATGTGGAGGAAAAGGCGGGCAGAATGTTGTGTTTAAATATTTGTGTGTGTGATAGCTAGCCAATGAGAACAAATAGTGTCATGCTATCCACAGTTTGAGGTTGTTGATGGAAACAACATTATAGGTGGGAATGAGGATGAGTTAAATAAACACAACACAGGGCTCAGTTAGTTCTGCCTTTCATGGAAGAACCAGTATTTTACTTCTGAATCATATAATGGTTTGGGTTGGAAGGGATCTTTAAAGGTCATCTAGTCTAACCCCCTGCAGTGAGCAGGGACATCTTCCACTAGATCAGGTTACTCAGAGCCTCATCCAATCTGACCTTGAATGTTTCTAGGGATGGGGCTTCCAACAACCTCTCTGGGCAAACCTGTTCCAGTGTTTCACCTCCCTCACAGTAAAGAATTTTTTCCTTATCCAGTCTAAAACTACCTTCCTTTAGTTTAAAACCACTACCCTTTGTCCTATCACAATAGGCCCTGCTAAAAATCTGTTCCCTTCTTTCTTATAAGCCCCCTTTAAGTATAGCAAGGCTGCAATAAGGTTTCCCCAGAGCCTTCTCTTCTCCAGGCTGAACAACCCCAGCTCTCTCAGCCTTTCCTCATAGGGAAATTGCTCCAGCCCCCTGATCTTCTTTGTGCCCCTCCTCTGGACCTGCTTGAGCAGATCTATCTGTCTTATGCTGGGGGCTCCAGAGCTGGACACAGTACTCCAGGTGGGGTCTCACAAGAGCAGAGTAGAAGGGGGAGAATCACCTCCCTCAACCTGCTGGCCATGCTTCTTCTGATGCAGCCCAGGATGTGATTGGCTTTCTGAGCTGTGAGAACACGTTGTCAGCTCACGTCCACCTTTTCATCCATCAGTATCCCCAAGTCCTTCTCTGCAGGGCTGCTCTCAATCCACTTATCACATAGCCTCTATCCATGTTTGGGATTGCCCTGACCTCATGAGGTTTGTGTGGGCCCACCCCTCTGGCCTGTCAAGGTCCCTCTGGATGACATCCCTTCTCTCTAGCAAATCAACTGCACCGCTCAGCTTGGTGTCATCTGCAAACTTGCTGAGGGTGCACTCAGTCCCACTGTCCATGTCCCTGACAAAAATGTTAAATAATACTGGTCCCAATACGGACCCCTGAGGGATACCGCTTGTCACTGGTCTCCACCTGGACATTGAGCCGTTGACCACAACTTTTTGAGTGCAACCATCCAGCCAATTCATTGTCCACCTATCAAATCCATGTCTGTCCATTTCAGAGACAAGGATGTTGTGCGGGACAGTATCAAATGCTTTGTACAGGTCCAGGTAGATGACATCAGTCACTCTTCCCTTATCCACCAATGTTGTAACCCCATTATAGAAGGCCACCAAATTTGTCAGGCATGACTTGCTCTTAGTGAAGCCATGTTGGCTGTCACCAGTCACCTCTGTTTTCCATGTGCCTTAGCATAGTTTTCAGGAGGCTCTGCTCTGTGGTCTTGCCAGGCACAGAGGTGAGACTGACTGGTCTGTAGTTCCCTGGGTCTTCCTTTTTTCCCTTTCTAAAAATGGGGGTTATGTTTCCCCTTTTCTAGCCACTAGGAACTTCACCTGACTGCCATGAGTTTTCAAATATGATGGATAGTGGCTTAGCAACTTCATCTGCCAGTTCCCTCAGATACATCTCATCAGGTCCCGTGTACTTGTGCACATTGAGGTTCCTTAGAGGGCCTCGAATCTGATCTCCTACAGCAGGTTGTACTTCATTCTCTCAGCCCCTGACTTTGAATTGTGTGAATTGGGTGGTGTGGCTAGAGCACTTGCCAGTTAAGACCGAGGCAAAAAAGTTGAGTACCTCAGCCTTTTCCATGTGGGTTGTAGCCAGGTCTCCTGTTTTGCTCATCAGGGCGGGGGTACAGTTTCTTTCATCTTCCTTTGTCCTATGTACCTGAAGAAACCCTTCTTGTTCTTTTTCACATCCCTAGCCAAGTCCAGCTCCAGCTGTGCCTTGGCTTTCCTGATCGTCTCCCTGCACTCTTGGGCTATATCCCTATAATCTTCCCAGGATGTGTATCCCTGCCCCCACTACCTATGCATTTTCATTTTGTGTTTTAGTTTGACTAAGAAGTCTTGACTTGGCTAAGCTGGCCTCCTGCCTCCCCTGCCCAACTTCTTGCACATTGGGATTGGGAGCTCTTGCACCCTAAGAAAAATGTCTTTAAATATCTCCTAGTTCTCATTCGCTGCTTTATTTCTGAGGGCAGTTTCCCAAGGGATCCCACACACTACCACCCTGAACAGGTGAAAGCTTGCCTTTCTGAGGTTTAGGGTCCTGACTCTACTTTTGACCTGTCCTGTACCCCTCAAGATTGAGAATTCTACTAGAGCACGATTGATGCAGCCCAGGCTACCTCCAGTCTTGACCGCTCTGATAAGTTCTTCTGCATTAGTGAGCAACAGGTCCAGCAGTTCCTCTCCTCTGGTTGAGCTCTCCATCACCTGTACTAGGAAGCAGTCGTCAACGCACTCCAGTAGTTTCCTGGACTGCTTGCAGTTCTCTGTGCTGCTTTTCCAGCAGATGTCTGGGTGGTTGAAGTCTCCTGTCAGGATCAGGGCCTGCAAGCATGATGCTTCCTGCAGTTGAAGAAAGAACTCTTCATCAACCTCTTCTTCTCGATTGGGTGGCCTTCAGTAGAAACCAACCACAAAGTTTCCTTTGTTGGCTTGGTCTCTAGATTTCACCCATAAGCTCTTGATCTGTGCATTGCTGTTCTTCAAGATAGCTCTGTGCAATCAGTCCTGGGTTTGGCATAGAGGGCAACTCCCCCACCTCTCCTTCCTTGCCTATCCCTTCTGAATGGTTTATAGCCATCAATCACAGCACTCCAATTGTGTGATTCATCCCACCAAGTTTCTGTGATAGCAATCAGGTTGTAGTTTTCCATCTGGGCAGTGGCTACCAGCTCCTCCTGTTTGTTTCCCATGCTGTGTGCATCGGTATAGAGGCACTTCAGCTGGGCTATTGGCCACATCACCTTTTTAGAGAAGCTTGTCCTAATTCCCTTGAGGCAATTCACAGGTGTTTTCCTGTTGCTTCCTAATGCCTCAGCAGTTCCTGGCTCTTCTCTAGTGCTTAGAATTCCATCCCTTTCCCCTGCTAAATCTAGTTTAAAGCTCTGTTTATAAGTTCAGCCAGCTTGTTGTCCAGGATGTTCTTGACCCGCTTGGTCAGTTGAGCCCTGTTAGCTGTCAACAGGCCTGGTTTCTTGAAGGTATGCCCAAGATTGTAGAAGCCAAGACTTTGAGCATGGCACCATATATGCAGCCAGTCATTCACCTGTTCAATTCATCTCCTTTTCTTGAACCCCCATTACTTTACTTGATGTAGCAAATAATATTTTATGGCAGGATGGGCCCAAAAAGTAGGACACAAAGGAAGAAACAAACACCTTGCATGCTGTGCAGCCATAAATAAGTTAATCTCCTTGTGCTGTGTTGTTCTGTTTTGGGGATTTTTTTTTTTCTTCCTCCCTTTATGCTATTAATCTGCTTTGTTTGTTTAGACTATAAATTATTTCAGAAGAGAATTGTTGTTTTCCATGTATTTATACAGTGCCTATTCCACAGTCCAAGTCTGGGATTTTTGCTGTGTCTATAAGTAGTAATTTTTCTCTCCCTTCATAAGTTACCAGAAATGTGGTTTGGAAATTGTCGCATATATTGGATTTACACATGATGTATGGCAAAGCTTGATTTGCTGACACAGTTGTATAATTAACTTGCCACAGAGTTCAAGTCTGCATTAAATTTTTACATGATACAGTTGGCTAAAAGTATACTTAACTCCTTTTTGACTTTCAGTAAAAGCTCTGCTGATCACGCAGTAAATGTGACAGTATAAAAATGCATGGAGGTGTTCTCAAAAAAAAAAAAAAAAAAAGTATTTGGAAACTGTTCCGTGTTTACCAGGGCCTCTGAAGAGTGTCTGATTTCACTTCTGTAGCTATGAGTGAAGGCAGCAGGTTTTCACTTGGCTGTCCCATTACAAAGGGAGACCTTGAAGCAAGGCCTTGTCCCCCTGAAGATACTGCTAGGGAACCTAGAGGTTGTCCTTTGGGACTGTACTACTTTAGGATTTATTGTTTCAAGTTATGTAATGGTTGTTTAAGATCACTCATTGATTAGGTTGTATTTGGTGGACATGATAAAAGATCAATTATGTTATCATTACAAAATATAAAATATGGTTGCTCATGGCTCTCCAGGGCAGAATTGGTCAGGTAATAAAGTGATCATATTTTTTACTAGAACTATATTGTATCAAATATGCTTGTAGTTTGTACCCATCTTAATGTGTTTATGCAAGAAGCTTTGGCTTATAAGAATGCTCTGGAAAATATAAGCTTTTAAATCTATTTGTAGTGTGTTCATATACATTTACACCTGGGAATCCCTGTTCTTTTCTTTCAAATTATTTTCCACGAGGAGCACATACCTAATGTGGGCAGCGATACCAGAAATAAGTGATGATTGAGAAAGCTGTTCAAATGGTTATTGTTAACTTACGGATTGAAAGCATGCATGCAGAGAATATTCACTTTGCATTGGCAATAATGAAGTTATTGTGTGCAAGCCAAAATGGTTAAAGTCAATACACAAATAACTTGCTGTTGGTAATTAATTTCTAGTTCAGATTTTGGTACCAAGGCAGGGTTAGTGAAGGTTTAATGATACTATTAGATAAAGTAGTTGTTTTCAAGTTTAAATACAAAGTTGTTTAAATAGCTAGAAATGTAATTTTTGTTGCATCTTGCTAAATGAGTGTATTAGAAACACGTTTATTTTTTTGCTGAGGAATTAAGCCAGGTAGAAAGGAAGAAGAGAAGAATTACATGTTTGAAGTGAAACAGTATTACTTGTTTTAACCAAACAGAGATCAAATGTTTGTTGTGTAACTCTTACTGTCCTGGACATCTATGATTTTTAAATAAGTTTTTAGATAAGGCAGAAGTTAAACTGTCATCAGCTTCTGCTCACGACCAATGTTCTGGAGCTGCAGTTTAAGCTTCTTTGCTCTAGTCACTTGCTTTCTCTCTTTTTGTCTTTTTGTGTGTGTGGTTGGTTTTTTTTTTTTTTTAAGCAATTAATCTGAATTTCTTGTTAAGCTTGTGTTTGGTAGTTTATTAAAAAGACATGATAGGAAAGTATTTGGTGCTTCACAACATCTCTAATTCTTGCAAAAGTAGTCTAATATGGGAATTAAGGAGAGGGAGAGTGATGGGTTAGAATGAAAACCTTATTTTGCTTTGAATGCTAGAAATGATCATCACCTGTATTAATTTTCTAAAGAGTATACCAAGGGAAATCTAAATACTTATTCACCCACTGCTGTGTATAATCTGAGGTATCCTAAACTATGCTTCATATGCTGTGTCCTGCACCTTTTTGAAATATTCGTATTCTTAAATAGAAGAATAATGTAAGTATTCTGTGGAAGTATGGTTATTCAAACAGCTAACTTCCATAAGTGGCTGTAATCGTGAGCTGTATCCAAGCTAATCTGCAGAATCACAGACACAGATTTTTAGCTGGTGTAAACTGGCTTATCACCACTGACTTAATGGAGTTATGATAGTTGATCTATGGCCTAGGGAACACAGAGTTCTTCCAAATTTAACTGATGATTTAAAGACTGTATTTTGGTTTACAGTTGATATATATCGACTTACTGCAGGTAGTTGATGCACCTAGCCAAGCTTTTATCTCTTCGCATTATGTCAAAAGATCCATACAGTCAGGAGATCCAGTCAGGTGTACGTAATACCAGTTCAGTTAGCAGCATGCTACCCAGCTACTTCTAATTCCCATCTAGTGGGGGGGTGTGGTGATCCAGGCCTTTTGCTGATACGGTAGTTCCCTGGGTTAGTTAAGAGCAGCTGAAAACTGGCTGGGTAGAATTGATTAGGAATATAAAGCTTAGAACAAAGAACGTAAAGCAAGCAGTTGCTTTGGCTTCCATTACGTTTGGCATAGCATTGTGCCAAGCATCATAGAATACATAGAATGTCCTGAGTTGGAAGGGACCCACAAGGATCATAGAGTCCAACTCCTGTCCCTGCACAGGACACCCCCAAATTTATGCCATATCTCTGAGGGTGTTGTCCAAGTGCTTCTTGAATAGCGTCAGGCTTGGCACCGTGACTACCTCCCTGGGGAGCCTGTTTCAGTGCTCTACCACCCTCTGGGTGAAGAACCTTTTCCTAATATCCAACCTAAACCTCTCATTTATCATAAAGATCATAAAGACACTTGGCACATCATTAAAGATTGCTCTCTAAATGGCACTGCTGTTCTTGTTTCAGTGTGATAATTTCCTATGGCTTTGTTTTAAAATTGTGTGCAGAAAGCAGTAGGTTATTTTGAAATGTGCATTTGAGTTGTTGCTCTGTTAGAGTTGTGGAAGATCTACAATTCAGCATACACAAAGTGTTAGTGCTTTCTAATAATAGGTTCCTTGCACTAGGAATGGTGGCCTGTAAGCATGCTATCTTAATATATTTTTTACATTATTGCATTTTTTTAATGGAATGCAATATGTGACGTCATCTGCACTTAAACTCCTTATGTTCCTTTTCTCCCCACAGAAAATGCTGAAAGATAGATTTGAGGCTATAATTTATTTTCAACTTAGAAATAAATGTAGGTGTCCATATTTATGTTGACATTTTTGAAGAAAAAAAGCCCCATGTTCTGTCATGAACACATGTTACTTATGGAAACTGTTCTGTTTTGCAGATGTTTTTGTAAATACACGTTTGTATCTGTGGAAAATTTTTCTTGTTTCCTACCCATCATTCCTTACTCTTATATAGTGAATTACTGTTATACTAAATTATTCCTTATTATAAAGTACTGTGTTATTCAGGCTTATGAATTTTTTTAAATGTAAACTGATATTATTTATTCAGAATCAAGAGTTAAAAGGTCTGCAAATTGTTTTCCTTTTCCCTAGTTGGAGCCATCAAATGATTTCAGTTCGTGAGGCTAAAGCTGTTCCAAGACCTGATGGTATTGAATGGAGAAACAAATTCATATGTGTAGAAGGTAAAATGTAAAGCTGCATTATAATTTTTAACTGTTAAGACACTAAATATATGAATCTGTCAATTAGACTTTACCTTGGTCGTGTTTTAATAATGCACGTGTAATATATTTATGTAGAAAACGAAGTTTAACCAATATAGTTTTGGAAACGGTCTTGCCAGAAAGATTTGAGAAGGAAGCTTTAACCTCTGTAGTGTTTAAAAATAGTTCTCCTGACCTTTTCTTCAAAAGGACTTATTGCCCTGTTACTTTGGAACAGGGATTAGGACTTTGACAAGGAATGGCAGTAGTGTTTGTTTTCCTGCTCTGCAAAAGTAGTCTTCAGTTTTGCCAAGATGGAGCTTCTGAAAAAAACACAGTGGGCATGTATTCAGATTCCTCTATAAGAATATTTATTGTTCTAGTAATGCTCTAGCGTCCCAAGTCCTAGCAGTAACTACATCATGCATATGCTGATCCCCTTGTGGTTACTGGTTTTGGTTGTCTGGTGAATGTATGGTTTCCACAGAGGAAAAACCCAGGTTACCTTTTGGAGTTGCAGGTCTCGGCTGCCTTAGTTCAGGCTGAACTGGGCAGTAGCATGATACAGGGAACCTGTTTCATGTGCTCTTTGGTGCCTTTCAACTGCTGTGGGGAGTCTACATGGAGAAGATGAACACTTAGCATGTGTGAAGTTTGGACCAGGGAAAGAGAAAATAATAGACTAAGAAGGATTGAGATGTTAAAGGAGAATGAAAAGAGAAGCAGGGAAGGACTGGGAGCTACCCTGTAACTGGAAACAGTTAACACAGATAAGAAGGGGGAGCAAGAATCAGAATGCAGCAGATGAAGGGGAATTGATTGGACAGAAGACCATGGATAAGGAACCAAGGTGGAATGGGAGCAGAATTAGAAGTAGGAGATTTAGGACGCTAGGGTGAAGAGGGAAGGTTTGAAATGGGGGAGGTGACCTGGGGCCCAGCTGTAAATAAATGGGAAGCCATTAGGTCAGGATATCAAGGGTTGAAGCTTTAGGATAAAAGAGGAATAGAAATAGGACAGGAGCCAAACTGTACAGAAATAGTTTTTAGAGACAGGGATAATTTTGCTGGGGTGGATGGGAGGAATAAGGCAGAAGTCCTGTGGTTAGGCACAGACACTCCTCAAGATTCCTGGGGGGTGGGAGTGCATTGTGTGTGTGCAAGTAATTTCCCACATTTTGTGCTGCTCTGTGCAGAGAATAACTAATTTCACCAGTAGGTAACTATTCTGTGGCCTAGAGCTCGCCAACTTGGCTATAATCATATGGACAGTGTGAAGCCTCATGATGGGATTCCTGTTCTTTGACTTGGGAAAAAAAAAAAAAACAAACCACCTACCAGTCACAGGGAAAAAATACACTGAAACCTGTGAAGACTGCATGCTTGACTCTGCAGTCTCAGAGTTGAGAAATGTGAGAAATAAGGTACCTGCACAGCTGAAATGATTTGGGATAGTGCAGAACAGAGCCTTGGCAAAGCTGTTTGCTGATGTCACATGATGTTGATACACTGAGGTGTGGGTGAGGGGTGGTGTGTTTCAAGCTCTCAGTTTTTATTTTTTTTATGACATTGTGGTTCAGCCCCAGTCAGCAACTAAACACCATGCAGCCGCTCGCTAACTCCCCCCACACCTGTGGGATGGGGGTGAGAATCAGAAGAGCAAAAGCAAGAAAACTCGTGGGTTGAGATAAGAACAGTTTAATAATTAAAATAGTAATAATGGTAATTATAATAATAATGATGATAATATAAAAAGGACAATAACAAGAGAGAAATGAAGCCCAGAAAAAAAGGGGGGGAAAAACCCACAAGCGATGCAACCGCTCACCATCTGCTGACTGACGCTGCCGGTCCCCGAGCCGTGATCACTGCATGCCCTGGCCAACTCCCTCCAGTTTATATACTGGGCATGACATTACATGATATGGAATATCCCTTTGGCCAGTTTGAATCTGCTCTCTTAGCTGTGCCCCCTCCCCTCCCGGCTTCTTGTGCACCTGGCAGAGCATGGGAAGCTAGAAAAGTCCATGACTAGTACAAGCGCTACCCAGCAACAGCCCAAACATCTGTGTGTTATCAACAATGTTTTCATACTACGTCCAAAGCACAGCACTATGCCAGCTGCAGTGAAGAAAATTAACTCTATCCCAGCTAAAACCATGGCATGATGTTACAAAGTGGCTGAATAACTAGGTTTGTCTTCTGTCAGCTTGGAAAATATAATATCAGCATACAAAATAGGCATTTTAGAATTTGTGTTAAATGGGCTTGATCACATACAACTTAAGAGCGCGTTTTGCATTTGAACTATTAAAAAAGCAAAATTATCTATAGGTGACATAACTGATTCCTTCCTGTTACTGTGTGCTTCAAGACTCAATTAAGAGTGGGTTTTATCCTCACATAACAAGTTTTTACTTTTAAATTGGAAGGGAAAAATTAAATTTCTTATTTCAACTTGAAGTAAGCTTCATGTTTAGAACAGCTGTTAAGCTGAACTAGTTTAACAAAGTATGTAGATAAACTTCTGTGTATTTTGAGAAGAAACTTTTAAAAGCTAGCTAAACATGTCAACATATTCTGGTTTCCAAGTCTTTGTCAGATTGTCAGATTTTCCATTTAGCGGACTAAAATTCCACTAATTTGTATTATTGCATATATTTTTAATATTTTATATTTGTTGATAGATTACAAGAAGTCTAGCTGCAAGTTGTGATAATTCTACATGTAGCACTATAGGCTCACTCAAAGAAAAAAATTTATTCTGTTTTAATTTTTATTGGCCTTAAGACTGATTATAACTTGTATTTCTGCTGTTTGAGAAACAAATATAGTAGAGATGCTCTTTCCAGACAGTTTAAAATCTCGCAAGCTATTACCATTATAGGGATACAGAGAACTTTGTTCATAAACATTAGCTAAAAGCATTCCTTGTCAGAAACTCTAAATTTCTAGCAACTATTCTGGTTCCAGTTTAAATCTTCTCTATATCAAATAATATCATATATTCTCCTGTTGAAAAAGACACAGTTTGGAAAAGCTAGAAAATTGGCAACTTTGTGAGACAGTGAAATTGATAGTCATTTAGGGAAACTGGATCAGAAGCTGTCTGAGCTGCACCTGATTCATGCTTGTACTTTTAAATCTCTCAGATCCACATGTTAATTCTAAAAGTAATTCCTCAGGGCTTGGTTTGCAGCAGTTCTGAAGCTTTATGATTTCTTGGATTTTCATTTGGAAAGATGATCCCCTTTTAGCCTTTCCCTCAAGCATCAGTGTTAATGTTTTATTACTTTTTTTTCTTTTAATACTCTCATGTCTGTGTGTGAACAAAACAATTTATGATGGATTCTCACTGTAGTGTTGTAAATAGTAGCTTTACTCTTGTTGCTTTAAAAGAAAAAAATATGCTAGGACATTTATGTACTTTATGTCAAATCATTAAAGACATTAAAGAAACGGTGTCAAGTTTAAGACAAAGAATGCAGTACTGCTTTTCATGTTAAGGGTGATATGGAAAATCATATTCTGATATCTCATCACAGGCTATTAAACAGTAACAAATAATTACTGATGCATAAATTCAGCACAATTGTAGCATGCTTCGATAGAAATAATAACCTGACTTTATTATGGATTACATACTATTAGAATGTTTGGGGCTTTTCTGGATGAATGTTATGTAGAAATAAAGCTTAATAAGCAAAGTGGAATCAGACACTTAAAACACACTTGGGAAGCAATGATATGTTAACTTCTCTGGTTTTTGCCTGATTACTTACTCAGTGAAGACAGCGTAACTCTCGCTTTTTTTTAATGCTTTTAATGTTTGTGTTTGATCTTGCAGAACCCTTTGATGGGACAAACACTGCTAGAGCTGTACATGAAAAACAGAAGTTTGATATTATCAAAGATGAATTTCTGAAGGTAAAAAGTGCATCAGAGTTAATTTTTCCAATCACTTTGGCTTTGAAGGTAGTTATACAAGTGGAAGTCATTGAACCTGCCTGTTTCTGATGTTTCTTATGCTTATTTTTATGCTTTGTGCTATACATATGATAGAAACTTATTCCTTAAAATGTGGAAAATTATTTAATAAGACTATTGTCTGTATGCCAGTAAGCATCAGGCTTAAGTTGAAATGGGTGCTTGAAAGAGTAGATCCTTCGTCTTAAAATTATGAATTTTACACACACAAAAATCTAACAATAATAGCTTTAGAATCACAACTTTATTTTCATTATTCCTTCCTATATGAATTTGCTAATAAACAATGTTTTATACCTCTTACTATCCCTTTTTTATAATATTGCCGCCAATGTGTTTCTGCTGGGTTTTTGACAACTGAATCAGATTGTTATTTTTCTTTAGGAAGACCACAATCATAATTTTAGAACATGAGTAGTTCAAACTGGAGGTTTCACTGTTCCAGGTGTAGTAGAGGAGGCAAGGAAACTCTGAATGAAGCAAGGAAAGACTTAAGCCTTGGTTAAACAGCCTTGTTTCTAAAAATCCTTGCTGCCAACTCACTTGTATGCTTGTCTCCTAACATGGGCATTGCATTTGGAATTATGTTCATATATCTGAGCTCAAGTTCTGGTTTTCTGAGATATCTGACTAGTCATAATGTAGTTCATGACTAGGGATTAGTGCACAGAACTGGCTTCAACCTTTAACCAGTTAGACTTCCTTGTATGCTGTCATTGGAGACTCTTGTTTACTCCAGTTAATCAAGTCCTTAAATATCTTTAGGGTTTCTCTAACAAAAAGGAAATCAATGCCAGATATTTATAAAAAAATAAATGCTATAAGGTGTTGCCTTTATATGGTCAGAAAAGGATAACTTTTTTGCTTTGTAATTATGTTCAGAAATGTCAGTTTCCTCCTATTTAGCCATTTTGGCATACAAAATACTTTTCACATACTTTTACATAATGTATTTTATTTTGTGAATCTGCTAAAGCAGTGGTTTACTAAATGTTTGGGCTCTCACACTGTTCTGTGAAATTAGAGTTAATTTCTCTTTTCAGAATTTTCAATTAAAAAATTGGTTTCAAACCTGTGTGGTTTTTAAAAAAAAAAAAAAAATGTAAAAGCAGTTGTTTGGTCCAAGCTGTTTGGAAGCCTCTTTACTAGGAACCATAAGGAATGACAGTTGCTTAAAGCTACAAGTACTTATGAATATCTTGCACTTTAAGAAGCCTAAGGAATCTGTGTTTCTGCTGTTGAAAGATTATTCTTCCTGTGGTTTTCATTACACATTGTGGTTTAAATTAATTCTACATAAAGACAGGAGGGTCAGTGCAGTTATTTGCAGATTCATGGCCTAACAGATGTATCCTGGAATCCAGAACAGAATACAGAACAAAATTGAAATAACCTATTTTAAAGACACAATTAAGTTCTGGAAATGTCAGAGTATAACATCTTGTATCAGGAAGTTTGACATGTGTGATTTTGAGACTGTTACTTCACATTCAGAATATCAGTGTAATGCTTGAATAATGTTAACATCTTAGTCTCTGCAAATCCACTCTCTTCTTGAAAGGATGTACCTTTCTCAGTAGTTCATTGCATTTTGTGTACCTTTTGGAGTAATCTTCCCTTAAAAAAAAAAAAATATCAAGGGGAAAAATATCAAACTTATTTTTGTGGATCTGTGAGGCTTACTACTTAAAATGGTATTTAAGTATTAATGGCAAAGATGATTATTTAGCCTTTTAAAACATTGTACTTTTTCCCTCCCCAGTCTTGGCAGATATTACAAGACAAGAAAGACCTGAACTGTATATTACCTTTAAGAATAACCACACGGAAAAGATAACCAACTTGTTCCATTTTTCTCCTTACTGGATCCTGCTGAAATAAAGAGGAGTATCAAAATCAAGATGCAGTTACCCCATAGTTTTTTGACATGTTTTTCTCCTTAAACTTTGGTTACGGAAATGTTTACAGAAAAGATTGCATATTTTATTATTGACATTTTTTAATACAGGTGTTCATTCAAAGATATGCTTTCTGAAAAAGCTTGCATTGTTGACTTCTAGAAGAAACTGTTGTGACTCAAACAGCAGACAAAATAAATCCATTTTAAAGAAAGTATGGGGATATACTGACTTGTTTCTATAATCTGTGTAATCATTAATTTGGATGTGTTTAACAATGAAATGAAATTCAGAGTTAAACAAAGTGTGAGTCTGACTGTATCCTTAAGGCATTGCACAGTGCTTGATGAACAGACAGCCCATGCTTTACATCTGCTTAACGCAGTATGCACTTTTGCTTAACTTAGCACTTTCCAGTTTTATTTCCCTTTTACGTAGAACAACAAGCAACAGTTTATGAAAATTAAGTTAGATTATAGTTGGTAGTATTCTGGATACAAAGAACTACTCTAAACTGGATTTTTCAAGCAACAGTTCTACTGCAAAGAAATAGAAATAAAAAAGGACAAATCAATATATGTAAATGCTTCATATTCACACAGAGTAGGCAAGATACTTTTTAGGCTTCCTCTTAAATATATGAAGTAGTAGTGATATCTGCCTGAAGGGGGCGGGGGGGAAGAAGAAAACCCCAAATAACACAACCCTGCTGCTGCTACAATAAGCTGGGCTTCTGTTTTGATTTTGTATAAATATTTGTAAATTGGTTAGCTACTGTAAATTGAATTTAAATAAGTAATCTTGAAAATTTTATCTTTTCAAAATAAAGTTGAAATTTTAGACCTGCTGTAGCTCAGTTTGTGCCTTTCATGTACTTGTTATTGAAGACCAGTTAATTGTTAAAACTGTACTTATCATTGATGTAAAATTAATTTTCACTTTTTATTTGTTTTGTTATGGTGTCCAATAGAATAAAGTTTATATATGGAAAATACAGCTTATTTTTCCAGTTTTATGTTATTTTGTACTGATGCTTATAATATTTCCTATAATTAAGTAGAAAAGGAAAATAGTATGTGGAGATAAGGCCCCTGTTGCAAATCATAAACTTCTATGTGGCTATTCTGTGCTCTGTACGTATACAGGTATAAGTTTCATCTATTGCTGTTTCTAACTAGATTGTGAAAACCCTTATAACTGTAAAATAACAAGCATTATCTCTTCTTGTGCAAACTAAGTTCTAACGAATTTAAAATTTTACAATTTAGAAGTTCTAGAAAGCGTAAACTGTTTGCCTGCTGTGAGGTTACTTACTACACACTTCATGATCTAGTCTAAGATTTTGGCTTGCTTCTTAAAACAGCTTCCTTCTGCAAATTAAATAGTTTTAATCCAACTCTAGTAACCTACTAAAATGTAAAACTTTCCCAACATAGGACCACTAAGAAGGGGCATACATTTTTGCCAAGTTTGAACACGTATTTCAAGTGAGCCGGATGCGAGGCACAGAACTTTATGTATGTCTGTCTCTTACAAGGTTGCACTGTATCACTTAAAGTGTCAACATATCCCACACCTTAAATTATTGCTTTATGTTTGAAACCACTTCTTCCTATCTGTTTTTACAACATACAATTTAAAAAAACATTGATACCCCTATGCAACTGTAAAAATTGACCCACCAGCTCAGTGATCTTTTTTAATGAGCCAAGATCTGTAGCCACAATTACTTGTCTTTAAAAAGAATCTTTGTGCTTTTTCTTAAGTTTATGTACTTCTGATAAGCTATATTTATAATCAGAAATATAATGTCTTAGATGGTAGTTTTCCCCAAATGTTTGGGGATGAGCCTGTTTGTTTTATCCTATCTAACAACAGAAAATTCCCTAGTAATTTACTGCATTAGCTAAGCAAGGTGCAAGCTCGTGTGACTTGGTTTAACTTATAGTGAAAAAAGCTAGTGGGTAATCTGGCAAGAGCATGGAAAGTGGCAGTGTGCTCTCATATTAAAAAAATAATAAATCTGAAAGGTTCGGAAAACAAATTTCACCAGATGTCATGTTATATTATTTTCCTGTCAAGGCAAATGAGTAGCTCCGCTTCCTGTAGAAGTGCCAGACAACTGGAATGGCAATGTGTGAATGTAATGATCTTTGTTAAATGGTGAGCTGCAACTTTTGTCAGAAAACTTCAGATAAAATGACACAAAATTGTTTGGGGAGAGGGAGCAAGAGCTGAACTTTAACTAACTTTGGATTCAGTTCTACATAGTCTGAAGTTGTTGAGAGGCTTAATGACCCAGCTTTTTATCTACTCTGGGCAGGTATCCAGACCAAGAAATCCACTAATGGCTATCATAAATCTTAGTGTCAAGTTTTTCCCTTCTCAACTTTAAAATAAAAACCTTCGCTACATCTATCCCTTGGCATGTACCCTAGCAGGAATAGCTTTCCTGGAAGACCTTTGATAAAAGGTGTTTATTCATGGCTGACCAAGGTTTCAGTGTGTGTGCAAGGCGCTGACATCTGAGGCTGACTACTGCCTTGAAGTGAAAATGCTTTAGTTCAGCTCTGTTATTTTAGGAATAGTTTTGGCTACTTATTTTGGTATTGGGTTTGCCTGTGTTGTGGTTCAGCCCCAGTCAGCAACTAAACACTATGCAGCTGCTCACTCACTCCCCCCCACCCCTGTGGGATGGGGGAGAGAATCGGAAGAGCAAAAGCAAGAAAACTCGTGGGTTGAGATAAGAACAATTTAATACATGGTTCTATCTCTCAGACCATTCCTGCCTGATTTCCTTTTGCAGCGGGAAGGTCTCAGGATGTGTCTGTGTGCAGGACTTACCTAAAAATGGCTCTGTAGCCAGTTCATATGTGTTTCCAGGTAGCTGGTTTGCCTGGAATGAGTATGGGGCTGTTTTTATCTATTCATTTAGTGATGACCTAAGACCAGTAAATGGGGAGAAAGTCCTGGAGTTAGTTCTGGATTTAATTCTTTTTTTTAAATGAAGCAGTCCTTTAATGAGAAAATCAGAGGTGCGGAAGCTTTAGAGCCAAGTGTAGCTTAGGATGAGTGGTGAAATGGATGAAAAAGGAAGCAAAGTGGAGAAGGGGGCTGCCTGCCACCCAGGGAATGCTGCATTATCCAGGAGAGCAAAGAAGTTGAATGATAGCAAATGGGATGGTGGGAAAGAAGGGGGTGGGAAGGGGAGCGCTGGGGATTTGTCTTCCCAAGAAAAAGTTTGCCATACCTTCCCCAAAGCAAAGTAAGAAAGACGTGGGGAAAAGGGTGTGTGATTTTTAGTTTCCTAGATCAGGCAGCGCCTGACTTGGGCCGGTGTGGAAGGGACTGACAGGGCTGTTTGTGCACCGCTGGCTGCAGGAGCGTGTGCGCAGGGAAGGTGAGAGCGGCAGGAACGGGGGCTTTCCAGCACCCCACATGAGCCATTTCGAGTGGGGCGGAGGCTCGAGTTACAGGGTGCCAGGAGCAGCTGAATGCGGCAAAGCATCAAGGTGGGTGCGCTGCGGTGGGGAGCAGCTCAGCTGGGGACGCTACCACACCTGGTCCCTGCTGGTGGCCACCGCAACCAGGAAAAAATACTTCACTCCCTGTTTTCAAGCTGTGGATGCTGGCTGAGGAAAAAGCGAGTCAAAGTATGTACCTTAGGGCATGACTGTTTCTGAAAGACTGATATTTAAGCAAAAAATAATTTTCAGTTAATTTTTGGCAAAGAGGCCAAATGAAAAATCTGTATTGCAGGTACTGGAGAAGTTTTGCACTATGAGTATAAATGAAGCTTATTAAAAGCCTTCCTATGGTTTTGTTTTCTGTCAAAGGGTGTGGAGGAAGAGTAAATCAATTGGCTTTTCACCCATGTAACCCTTCTTGTTTTGTTTTTCTTCAGCCTTTGATAGAATTTTAACTGAGCCCTTGATAAAGCTCTAGATTGCAGTTTGGCTCTGAAGTAACACTCAGATTTTGAGAAGTTCCCTATTAGGTCTCAACAAAGTGATTAAATCACTGCATAAAGGAAGTCTCTAATCCAGACCAAAGTGTTTGTTCAACGCCCGTGCTACTTCCACAGCCTGTATGGTGGAGAATCCAAAATGCAAGAGTAATGCAGACCTCTGGGGCACAAAGGTGCTGTGGTTTCTCAAGCAGCACCTGAAGCTACGACCGGCAACGCCACCAGGCCATGCCACAACCTGACATCTGGAAAAGAGGACAACACTGCAGTGGGTCATATCGCTTCTCAGGCATTTACGAGCATCAGGGACGGAACAAAATGTTTGAGACTGGCCCAACTCCTGGCTCCCAGCAACGCTTAACAAAAATCAGCTTTGTAGCAGAAAGCGAGTAACTGTTTTATTGCTTTTAGATAATTATTCATTTGAATTTGGACAGATGTATGAGCCACTGTCTTGCCAGAAGGGGCATTGTTAACACCGAAGGAAGTTATTAGCAGTCTGTAAGGGACTAGAAACTTGTCTCAACATTGCTGGCAGGACAAGTTTCACTACCAGTGCCTGATCACCAGGGAAACTGAGCGGGACAGTTTGGTCACCAGGGCAGCTCGTTGAGTCCTGCCTGGCAGGAGTGTGTGTGTCCTGTTGTCTCTGGAGTACGTGCCCTCTGTGCATGTGCCCAAGCCCAGGGTCGACTGATGGGGGGAGCTTGGACTGTCTAGAACTTTCTAGTACCCTCTAGTGACGGTACTGGGCATGCGCCCCACTGCCGAGTAGGAGGCATGGATATGCAAAACAGTTATTGACTATGCTGGAACATTCTCCTTCCACCAGATTCGAAGATACATCGGATGGCCGGACCACTGGGACTGCCCTGACCGACCAATCACATGGACGGATGGACCACTGCATGATCCGTGGTGGTAGCTATCACAACACTCCTATTCTCTCCCTCCCTCTCGTTCACTTTTTCACCTTTTCTCTCTTTGCTTTTCTCTCGTGTATCTATTTTTGGCCAAATAAAATCACTTGGCACTTGACTCCGTTTTGAGTCTTAATTCTGTTTCCGAGAATGTAAAAGGAACCTAGTGTTCTGGTTTTGGCTGAGAAGGGGTTAATTCTCCTCACTGTGGGGGTCGGCTACCTTTCCAGCTTCCCGCCCTCTGCCGCGTGGCGGGGGGGGGGGGGCTGGGAGGGGCAGGGCCATGGTGGGGGCGGCTGACCCCGACTGGCCAATGGCAGGTTCATTCCATACCATGTGACACCATGACCAGTATATTGAGGGGGGCAGTGGCAGCGCGGGGCCGGCGCGGCGTCGGGTCAGAGGGCGGCAAGTGGCTGCATCGCGTGCAGTTCGTTTTGGCGGTTCGTTCCCCCTCTCCCCTCCCTTCCCCTCTCCCCCAGGGCTTTGCGCCTCTCGTTGTTCTCCTTTACATTGCATTTCTATTGTTGTTTCTTTTAATTTTAATTATTAAACTGTTCTTATCCCAACCCACGAGCGTTACCCTTCTGATTCTCTCCCCCATCTACCGGTGGGGGAGTGAGCGAGCGACTGTGTGGGGCTGAGCTGCAGGCTAAACCACGACACCTAGTCACGATAGCACACTGGAGTTAATCAGAAGTTAAGCCCAGCCGCCCCCAACCTCCCAGAATTATCTGAGGTCAGTTGGAAAGCAAGGGGATTTAACCTCTGCCAAATTGTTCAACCCAGTGATGGATTGTGACACAGGTTAACAAGTGAAAGGCTAGGTTTAAAATAGTGACTTCCTGTAGCTTCTGATTCTCTTACCCTGAAGAAGATGGATGAACTATAGCCCTAGGAAATGCAGAGCAATAGGCAGAGACCTCGCGGAGCATACTGATTGCTGTAGGGGAAAAGGAGCAGCATGGTAAAGGCAAAAACTACAGGAATGTACAGAACAAAAACACAACACAGAAAAAGAAAATATTTCCTTGGGAATGGAAGTTGGCCAATACCAATTTTTTTTACCCCCTGCCCTGTGTCTACAGGGTTCAGGTAGGAGCCTTTAGGGGATGTGAGGTCTTTTCAGTGCAGGCTATTGCCACAGCTTGACATCTCAGTCATTTTTATCTGGGTTGTTTTCAGCTTGTGAGGTGTCATGCAGCAAACAGCAACAAAGTTTGTTGATACCAGGAGTGAAAAAAGGTCTGATGTGAAGAGGATGAAGGGAGGGTCTGGGAGGATTTTAGAATGATGGGCTGGCTATACTTCTCTGCAATGATAGTGGTGTAGTACAGGTGGACAGACCTCACTCAGCATGTCTGAACATGACTGTTCCAGCAGCTGGGGATTATTGTTATTTCATTCAGGTAGGGCTCAGTATATTTTTATTGTTGAATGTATTCTAAATTACTTTGTTAAATATGTAGAGTTCTTAGAGGATGGAACATATGAGAAGACAGTAACAAACTAGCAGATAGAGTCTATACTCCTTTGAGCACTTAGACAAAGCAAATGTGGGTGCTAATAAAACACTGACAGTATCTTATGTTTAGTGCAAGGTTTAAATTACTGTGAGATAACCTGGCACTGGAGAATAGCCCCAGAATCAGCTCAATCTCACACTGGCAAAACAAGGGCAGATCAAAGACTGGTTTTCCTGCTGGTGATAGAGGAATAAAAGCCAAACAGATGTGGCTGAGGTGAGATGTGTTTCCACTGAAACATTTCCATTGTTGGTGGCATTTCTGGAAGGCCTGAGATGCCTGAGGGCCAGGCTTACAGTGGAGACTGAAGCAAAGAAGGCATTCAGTAACTCTGCCTTCTCTGCATCCTGCATCACCAGAGCACCCACCTTGTTCAGCAGCAGGCCCACAGTTTCCTCAGTTCTTCTTTTACTACTGATGTATTTGAAGAAGCCCTTCTTGCTATCCTTGGCTTTTATTCCTCTATCACCAGCACCCTCTGGTTTTGCAGGACAATGTGGATCCCCAAAAAATTTTCTTCAAAGGACCTTTTTGGTGAGACTGTCCCATGATACGAGTGCTTAAGCTGTAATCGCAAGGATCTCCTCGCCAGATCCGTGGTTCGTTCTTCCTGCTATTAACTCCCCTCACTGAGCAGCATGCTGCAGAAACATAGGTGTATGTGAGGGCAGGTGCAGTGCCCACTGCCTGTATTGGTGGCACAGGAAAGCTTGCCATTTTCTTTTCCAGACCAAAGGTATCTTGTATGTATGGCTTTTTTTTTTCCCAGACAGCTATTTTCCTTTCATGGGCTCAAATCAATTGCTTCTTTGACAATAAAATAAAAAAAATCAGTAAGATGCTTATTAAATCTACAGCTGGTAAGAAGCATTGTGAGGCTGACAGGCATTGCCATTTTGGGGTCCTGCAATATAGTAATTTACTCTGTGGCTGTAGCCACCTCATGATAATCTTTCCCAGTCAGCAGTCAGAATATCCTCTCTGAAGGCCTACTTCAGTGCCTCAGAGATATAATAACTACTTCCATTTCATGAGATATGAATTTTTCTACAGGCTACAGGTGTGGCTTCTGTGAGCAGCTGCCCCTATGTCTGATAGAGACAGTGCCAGCCAGCTCCAAGAGAAACCCGCCACTGACCAAGGCTGAGCCAATCAGCGACCGTGGTAGTGCCTCTGTGATAACATATTTAAGAAGGGGGAACAAAAAAAAACACAAAACCCCCCCAAAAAAAAACCAACCTGCACAATTGCAGCCAGAGAGAGGAGTGAGAATACACAAGAGGAACAACTCTGAAGACTGAAGACACCAAGGTCAGTGAAGAAGGAGGGGGAGGAGGTGCTCCAGGCACCAGAGCAGAGATTCCCCTGCAGCCCATGGTGAAGACCATGGTGAGGCAGGCTGGCCCCCTACAGCTAATGGAGGTGTCGTGATTCAGCCCCAGTAGGCAACTAAACACCATGCAGCCACTCCCTCCCCGGGCCAGCTCCTCCCAGTTACTATACCGGGCATGACATTACATGATATGGAATATCCCTTTGGCCAGTTTGAATCTGCTCTCTTTGCTGTGCCCCCTCCCCTCCCGGCTTCTTGTGCACCTGGCAGAGCATGGGAAGCTAGAAAAGTCCTTGACTAGTACAAGCACTACCCAGCAACAACTAAAGCATCGGTGTGTTATCAACATTATTTTCATACTACGTCCAAAGCACAACACTATGCCAGCTGCAGTGAAGAAAATTCGCTCTATCCCAGCTAAACCCATGACAGTATCCACCCCTTATTCCATACTGTTTACATCATGCTCAGGCCCCATATTACCCAGTACAACTTCAATAACCCCTACCTGCCTTCTCATCCTTTAATAGAATATACAGATTTCATTTATCATGCCCCTAGTCTATCGACCACCCCTGAATCTTTGCTTCAGTATTCACTGCTAAGGCTGGGGGCTCCTTCTGGCCTCCTTCTGGCTCTGGTGTGGGGGTCCTTTACAGGCTGCAGGTGGATATCTGACCTCCTGTCATGGTTTTAGCGGGGCCAGGCTTACAGTGACGAGTGAAGCAAAGGCGGCATTCAGTAACTCTGCCTTCTCTGCATCCTGCGTCACCAGGGCACCCACCTCATTCATCAGCAGGCCCACAGCTTCCTCAGTCTTTCTTTTACTACTGATGTATTTAAAGAAGTACTGATGTATTTAAAGAAGCCCTTCTTGCTATCCCTGACACCCCTTGCCAGGATATTATACTTTGTACTCTCCCTTTAATTTCGTTCATTTGGCAGTACTGTAATTACAGGCTAGCCATGAGCTTGTGTTCTACTGGGGCAAAGTTCAGAGAGTGAAGCACAAGAGTCTCACTGAATTTTCAAGAAGCATTTTTTCATGGATGATCATCCTGTTCTCTGAGCCTAAAAACTCAGGGAAATGGCACGTCTCTGCTTTTTCTTGTTGCTTCAGAGCCACTGGGACTTATCACAGTCATTTGGAGTGGAACAAAAGAGAACAAGTTCATTTCAGTCGCATTACAAACAAGGGAAAGACCTCACAGTTTCATCTAAAGGTGCATCTGTCAAATTCAGACTGCAGCCATTAGAAAAATAGCCATTCAGAAACTGTTCCCTCTCCTGCAGAATCAGTCCTCTGCTTGTATTCACTTTATGCCATTGTAAGAACTTGATGTTTATAGACTAGCTCCTGCTTTATCCCTGTCAACAGTAGACAGTATATTCCCACATATTCAGGCATCCAATTTAGTGTGAACAGCAGGCAGTACAATAATATTAAACTATGAAAAAGAATTAGGAAGGTTATCAGAAGTAGTCAACATGGATTCCCCAAGGGGACATCATGCTTGACCAACCTGAGAGCCTTCTGTGATGGTGTGACTGGCTGGGTAGATGAAGGGAGAGCAGTGGATGTTGTTTACCTCAACTTCAGCAAGGATTTTGACACTGTCTCCCATAACATCCTCATAGGTAAGCTTAGGAAGTGTGGGTTAGATGAGTGGACAGTGATGTGGATAGAGAACTGGTGGAATGGCAGAGCTCAGACAGTCGTGATCAACGGGGCAGAGTCTGGTTGGAGGCCTGTAACTAGCAGTGTTCCCCAGGGGTCTGTGCTGGGTCCAGTCCTGTTTAATATATTTGTCAATGACCTGGACAAAGGGACAGAGAGTACCCTCAGCATGTTTTCTGATGATACAAAACTGGGAGCAGTGGCTGATACACCAGAAGGCTGCACTACCACTCAGCAGGACCTGGACAGGCTGGAGAGCTGGGCCAAGGGGTGTGGAATAATCGCTGGAGGTGACTTAGAAGTTAAACTTATGTTTTTAGAAAAGGTACAGCATGGAAGAAGCTTTCAGGGTAGAGTGCAGCTGATGTGCAAGAAATCCATTCCATGGAAGTTCACTAGGTTCGTAACCTTAGATGTCAGCAATGCCAGGAGAACTTGGTGTACTAAGAGGAGTTGTCCGGAGGGTGGAACGGTGTGGAGACACCGTGGCCAGGCTCTGTGATAAATGGGAACTTGAGGTACCATGGAGTGGGTACACTGCACATTTGCCACCCTGAGCCAACAGTCTGTCATACTTTTGACAAAATGCTGTCCTTTTGGTGAACTTTGCTCATTATAATATCATTATAATACCAAAACACATCTCCATCCCAAAAGCTACCCGCCTCCAAGGTGCAACCATCCCCCACTCGGCATGTGCTTTGAATTTATCTAGTCTACACCTTTAAAAGCTGTCGTGGTTTAGCCCCAGCCAGCAACCAAGCACCACGCAGCCGCTCGCTCACTCCCCCGTGGTGGGACGGGGGAGAGAATCGGAAGAGTAAAAGTGAGGCAACTCATGGGTTGAGATAAAGACAGTTTAATAGGTAAAGCAAAAGCTGCGTGCGGAAGCAAAGCAAAGCAAGGAATTCATTCACTACTTCCCATGGGCAGGCAGGTGTTCAGCCATCTCCAGGAAAGCAGGGCTCCATCACGCATAACAGTTACTTGGGAAGACAAACGCCATCACTCCAAAACAACCCCCCCCTTCCTTCTTCTTCCCCCAGCTTTATATACTGAGCATGACGTCATATGGTATGGAATATCCCATTGGTCAGTTTGGGTCAGCTGTCCCGGCTGTGCCCCCTCCCAGCTTCTTGTGCACCCGGCAGAGCATGGGGAGCCGAAAAAGTCCTTGACCAGTGTAAGTGCTACTTAGCAACAACTAAAACACCTCCACATTATCACCACTGTTACCAGCAAAAATCCAAAACATAGTCTCATACTAGCTACTACGAAGAAATTTAACTCTACCCCAGCTGAAACCAGGACAAAAGCAAAGCAAGGAAATTTTACACCAATCATAATAAAGGTATGTATGACTAGAGTCACTCAAGCTCCACCCGAAAGGTAAGAAATAGTATAAAATGTGTGAAGAGAAAGAGCGTGTTAGGGAAGATACCATCGTGTACCACTCTGACTTCTGGGACCAGTCGACAGGCTGAGCCTTTCTTCCCCGCCATTGGGATGCCTTTGGGTAAGATTTGAGCACTTGGTTATACCAAGTGTTTCCCTGGGAAAACTTAGAAATCTCTATATAGATTCACTTTAAATCTCCGATGCATTAGAGTCGCTTCATATTTGCTTAACGCACTTGTAGCCTAGCAGTGTTACTCATTTTCTTAGTATTTCTGTGTGCCTTGTAACCAGCAATTTTACCACCGGTAATCCAAAGAACCTGTGTATCTGTCGCTTTAATAAATTGTACTATACATTAATCTAGCCGTGATCGTTCTCATTGAATATGACCGGCCTGGGCAGCTGCCAAATTAGTTACTAACAAATACTCTGATGGGTGGTTACTTCTACAATCCTTAGAAAATAAACCGTTGACCAAGTCTGAGACTAGGACTGGACTTCGCCGCACCTAGACTCCTCTCGGAGAAGGAGTTTAGAAAGCAAGGGCGTCCTGTCTGAACCTCGTGACTCAACGGTAGGGTCTCCCCCTAGCCACTCCTCAGACTCCTACTATTAACGCAACAGAAAATTGGCGTAGTCGGCAGGATTACCATGGATAAATTGCTGCAAAAATGCAAATGTGCCCCTTCCCAGGCTGGGAACGAGTGGGCTCAAAAATTTTGGAAGGATGAAGAGAAAGTGGTAGAACGCATTGAGCAGTGTCAGGCTGCACAAAGGCTGGGAGCAAACAGTAAGGGTGTAACTTGTGCAGTGCTAGGAGCCTGTTTGTCTTGCGCTCAGCAAGAAGCGAAGGAATCCCCTGCTCCCCAACAAATTTCAAATGCGGAATATACAGCTTTAAAATCAGAAAATGAAGTATTGAAATCATCATTGGCCTTTGAGAGGGAGACAGGCAAAAAACTAGGAACCCGAGTTGATGAACTTGTGAGTGAGAATAATCATCTTAAACAATTGCTGGAAAGGGTTAATTAGCTAATAGATACAATGCAACCTTCTGCACCAGTTAAGCAGATTTGTAGATTAATGCGTGGTGCAGACCCTGGAATTTGGAATGGCGACCTTTGGTTTGACGACAATGATGGTGATGTTGAGGGGATCTCTGATCCCGAGCCTCAATCCATTTCCCTAAGACCTTTGATTAAAACTGAGACCGCTGTCGATGATGAAATCCGCACTACTGTGCGAACAATTCCATGGTCACCAGCGGAGTTACTGAAAATACAGGAGAAATTCTCGAGGCGGCCAGCTGAGTATGTGTGGCGAGTTCCTCTGACGGGGGAGACTGAATTATGTTAGATGAAGACGAAGCAGGAGGCTATTGGGGGCCAGGAGTATTCTTAACCTCCATGCCAGGATATCATAGCTATTCCTTAACTGCACGGGTTGCATACTGGGCAGGTGGTATAGATCCTCAGGAGAAAGGAGAACTGCTGGAGATCAAAACTACTGGCTCCTCCGATCTGGCTGCGTCAGTTACAGAAAGCAGCCTGCATACAGGCAATGTACGAAAGAGACAGGTTCAGGAAATCCCTGATGCTAGCTCCTGTCGACCCAGCACAATTAACCCCTCTTATTCGCAGTCTTCCTGATAGTGTCAAACTATTTGCAGCAAACACCCAAGATCGCATACAACCTGGCCGACGCAGGGTTAAATTCACTGGAATCGATGGCGTGGAAAAGGAATGCGCTACCGGGAAAGTTTCACTCTGGCTGCCAGGAGAACAAAGACTAACCAAGGCAGAGATGTTAGTCAGTGCCGCATATACTAACATTCTAGGATTTGGTATACTGCGTGGGCGGATGTGGAAACTCCCAGATGGAACTGTGTGGAGTTTTGCAAGAAATGAGGAGGAATCAGGCATAGTGAAATTGAGTCTGTTATAAACATCTATACCCTTGCCCCCCTCTAAAATCACTAATGTTCGACAATAGCCCTTGCCAGCAGCCGCGCAATTGGGTATTGACAGGGTGGTAACAGACCCGGAAAAACGAGGTATTATCACTTGCACACACTCTCCCTATAATTCTCCTGTATGGCCTGTAAAAAAGCTGAATGGACAGTGGAGACCCACAATCGATTATAGACAATTGAACACCAATACTGCACCTTTAGCGGCAGCTGCACCAAACAGCGCAGAGTTAGTAACACAAATCCAGGGAGCATCACACCTGTGGATGGCGACTTTAGATGTTAAGGACATGTTCGTTGTGATCCCACTCCAGGAACATGATAAGGCTCAATCTGCTTTTACTTGGAAGGGGATACAGTATACTTTTAACAGGCTGCCACAGGGATATAAAGGCTCCCTCACCATCACTCACAACACCTTGGCAAAGGTTTTAACAGAAATTTCCAGCCCGCCAAGCGTCACGATATAACAATATATCGATGACATACTGATAGGAGGAGAAAACTCAGAGGAAGTCGGGCATACTGCAGAAAGTGTACGAGAAAAACTGATAACTTTGGGGTTAGACATTCCTCCATCTAAGTGTCAGGGACCCGCACAGGAGGTTAGCTTCCTGGGGAGTCTGGTGGGTTAAAGGAGCTGCTTCTGTTCCTCAGGACACCTTGGAAAAAATAGAACATGGACAAAGGCCATCTAGTGTGAAGGAACTACAGGAAGTTTGGGGAGCTTTAGGTTACTGGCACAAACACATTCCTGGTTTCGCTATTATTGTGCGCCCCTGATATAATTTGCTCAAAAAGGGAAAATCATGGGAATGGACTGAACAGCATACAAATGCATTAGAACTGTTAATAAAAGAATTGAGGTTATTCCAGCAACTTGGTGCTATACACCCGACCGACCCTACCCATGTTGAATGGGGGTTCAGTGACCATGGTTCTCATTGCAACCTATGGCGAAGAGGGCCAGAGGGACCAGAAAGACCATTGGAATTTAGCTCCCACTCCTTCAGTGATACCAAAAGGAGATACGCGGATCTTGAGAAGGGTTTGCTGCCCCTGGTGCGAGCAGTGAAACAAGCAAAACAAATAAGGAGAAAACAGAATGTGATCATTCGGGGACCTTTCTGTCTCCTGGATGTAGTCCGTAAAGGAACAATACCACCTGCTGGTATTGCCCAGAAGCCCATGGTTTGTAAGTGGTATGCCTATCTAGAAGGCATTAATGAAATTATGCCAATCACCGAGGGTAATATAAAAATATCTAAATTACAAAAGGACATAGATAGTACTCTTTTATTCCAGTCTCCACCAAACAAACCGTCTCTGATTCAGAAAGCACCTGCTCTGAAGGAAGACAGTGATCTTACCGGAGTATGGTTCACTGATGCATCATCCCATAGGGAGAACAGTAAATGGAAATATAAAGCTGTAGCACTAGAAGTGGCAACAGGAGAAAAACTCATTGAAACAGGTGGAGGTAGTGCACAGGTAGGGGAACTCAGAGCAGTACTACTAGCTGCACAACATGGTGCTAACCATATCGACACTGACTCATATGGTGTTTTTAAAGGAGCCACCGAATGGGTAGGCTACTGGGCAGTCAACGACTGGCAGGTAAATAGAGTCCCAGTTTGGCAAACTGACAGCTGGAAACAACTGCTAAAAATAGGAGAACAAAGAGTGCTGCATATTGGTTGGGTAAAAGGACATGATCAATCAAACTCTGTTGCCACTCAGTTCAACCAACAGGTAGAGAGCCTTACGCGGCTGCGACAAATTGATGTCGCGAATAACAACCAAGAATGGGAACGCCTACTCGAATGGTTACATGTCAAGCGTGGCCACGCTGGACGGGCCGATTTATATTGGGAAGGTATAGCCCGAGGATGGCCTGTATCAGTTAAGCTGTGCGAACAAGTAGTGACTGCCTGTTCACAATGTCGTTTACGACTTAACAAAGACCACCTGAGTAAGGCGCCCCCCCCGCACATTCGGGACAAGAAAACATTGTGGCACTCTTGGCAGATTGATTATATCGGCCCACTGCGACCCTCAGGTGGGAAAAGGTATGTCCTGGTGGGAGTAGAAGTTATATCTGGTCTCACCATGGCTGCTGACTTTACGTCAGCCACTGGCAAAAACACAGTAAGAGGCCTTAAAGGATGGTTCAGCACACTTCCCCTACCAGAAGAGATCCAAAGTGATAACGGCTCACACTTCACAGCTGCAGTGGTACAAGACTGGGCCAAAGAGGAAGGGATTCGGTGGGTATTTCACACTCCCTACTATCCTCAGGCTAACAGCGTTGTTGAGCGCACCAATGGGTTGGTTAAGCGTTTTGCAAACACTCATAAACCTGGGTGGCATTTGCAATTGTATGACACCATCTACCAATTAAATAATCGATGGAGCGGAGACGGCTGCCCCAAAATGAAAGCCTTTTGTGCATCTGCTAATACAATTACCCCAAGAGTTCATGCTAAACCAGGAGAATATCCTACAGGATTTTACATCGGACAACCTGTGCTGGTGAAAATGCCTCAGATTAGAACAGTACCAATGGTACTAACTACGCCCAAAAATCCGCACGCAGGGAAGCCAAAGATTGCTCAGGAAAAGTACACCGGATTAGCACCCGGTGGATTTCACCTTCTTTTTAACCCTGCCGGTTGAATACGACCAAGCATGTTTGTTTCCTTTTACCTGTTCACAGGAATCCTGAGCGAAGAAGACTCCGATTGAAGTAGACGTCTTCAAAATGCTGCTAAATTTATTGTACATTTTGATTTGCATTCTGATTCTAATACAACCCCCTTTGGTGTGTAGCCAGAAAGACCCAGAATGGGCGTGGTCCCAAGCCCATATTAAATACAATGGAATCATAGGGACCATCAGAAAAAAACCCTAAATTTAGCTACTGTAGTTATGCATGGAGCCGAGGTGTTCTCACGGCACGAGTGGAACTCGGATAACGGATGGTCTCTACTCCTGAAGGGGAAAACAGGAGAAGAAATCCGAGTAGGGTGTAGAATGATCAACGGATCAACCCATGAAAAGGTCACAGCCATAACTATATCTGACATTTCCAGAAACCCAATAGCAATGAAGGCTTGTATCACTGATGAGTGGGATTGTTGGTATAATTTTACTTTGGTGGAACCCACTACTGTGGCTTGTGTGTGGCAACAAAACTGTTCAAGGCCAGAGTTGTCAAAGCCAGGCTGTATAGGGCTGTCATTCTGGTTCAAAATAGATATGATTGAGCCTGATCCAACTACATCACCTGGCTTAGCCCCACCCACTCCATTTGACACTCTACTGCATGGGGTTAGGAATATACCCATGTTCACCACGGTATCTCGCAATGACCCTTGGGACCATGCATTGTCACAATATACTGCGAGCATTGGAACACTACAAAACAAAAGGAACTTAAATCTCTCCGTTGTAGTTATACATGGGAATGAAGTGTATTCAAGGGATGAATGGAGTTGGAATGACTCTCTTCGGATGGCTAGGCTTCAAGCCATTCCAGGACAAACCATACAAATTGGCTGTCTAGTAACTAATGGGTCTACTTACCATAGGCCGATTGAAATGGGTCACAGAGGCACTGAATTGCTCTTTGAATTTATGATTGATACAGCAACATCTGCACCGGTTGCAAAGGACAAGGAGCCTCTGCCCCCACAAATGTCTGAAAATATACCCACTCGGCCTCCCATTAGTCCTTTCATCTTCAACACAGGTTCTTACATAACTAAAAATACAGGTCAGCAGCAAGTGCTGTTTAATCTGTCATACTCTCTCAAACGGGTGGAATTAGCAATGAAGATTAATATCTCTGCAGTTAAACCTACCTGTTCACCATTCCTGGATACATGCTATGCAGGATGGTCAGCATGGTTGCACAGACGGACCCTCGGCTCTCAAAAACAATCAGAGAGATGTGACTGGTGCCTTAGGAATGGGACTGGGAGTCTTAAACAGCATAGATGCCGAAGTACTTGCTAATAAACTAGCAACAGTAACCAGTGACTTAAATGCATTGAAGCACCCTTTACAATCTTCTCTTTCAGCCCTGGGAGATAACCAATGGCTTTTGTCAGATATATTGCCTCAGTGGGGAAAGGTAAATGAGAAAGACCACCAGTTGATTACAGATGCACTCGGTGCCGCCCAAAATAATGCTCCTCTAGCTCTTAGTTGTATCCAAGCGCAACTGTGGATACAATCTATAGTCACTGCAGTTGTACGAGAAGGTGAGGGGAGGCACCCTGCCCACTGAAATTCGAAAGATAATTTGGGATAATGCAACTAAATTTGAGAAAGAATTCCAGTCCTGGTGGTAGCCAGTTAATTTCACCTAGAACCCCCTACAACCCTACTGGCAGCAAAGCCACAGCTTTTGTTTTGACAATATGCAATGCTTCGGTATATACCATATACCCAATCATTGCACTAGGGTTGAACCACAATGGGGCCGTACTCTATCCATTGGAAAATCGAGCATGGGGCCAACAAAGAGAAGACAAATGGGAAACCCTTGATGTTGCTGCATGTGTTGTGCGGGAGCAACAGCATCAAAGCCCAAGACATTTGTCTCGGCACTGAACAAAATGTTTGTCATTTTGAAATACAACCCAAGGAAACCCCTAAAACTGTACTTGTATATATTGGGAAAGGATGCACTTGTATTAGAACCCTTTGCGATTTTATACTTGGAGACAGCGCCACTGTAGATACTTATAATCACTCTAATATTTGTGTTTGTAGCTTTACTAACATAATGGGATGTGACTTTAATTATTCAGCTCCTGTCACGTCCTACCAATTGCTACAATCTAACTACATATCATATCAAGACTTGTTACCTACCCCCATTGGAATGAATCTCACATTGGTGAGAAAACTGTTGCAACATGTTGACCTGAACCAGTTATTGCAAAAAGTTCGGAACAATGGAAAAGGAACTCTAATTACTGTCCATTGCAATGCAGAGGAGATACACCGAGTCTTAGAAAGAGTGAAGAAGGATGGAGAACACCACTGGTGGGACACTTTATTTGGATGGTCACCGACTGCAACAGGAATCTTCAACAAGATGCTTCACCCTGTCATGGTTTTGCTAATACTTAACATATCGTGTTGTATTTTAACAATTACCTTGTATGCTAAACTTTGGATTATGATGAAACGTTTGCCTCACCAAATGTCCCCACAAGAGATATATGTCCTCGATAATCCTCACCACAAGAACACATGTGATACACCCAATGCATCCTAAATCTCGTGAAGCTTGAGTGACTATAGTCACGGGGTGGATTATGTGGAATAATCGCTGGAGGTGACTTAGAAGTTAAACTTATGTTTTTAGAAAAGGATGGAAGAAGCTTTCAGGGTAGAGTGCAACTGACGTGAGAAATCCATTCCACGGAAGTTCCCTAGTAACCTTAGATGTCAGCAATGCCAGGAGAACTTGGTGTACTGACTCTAAGAGGAGTTGTCCGGAGGGCGGAACGGTGTGGAGACACCGTGGCCAGGCTCTGTGATAAATGGGAACTCGAGGTACCATGGAGCAGGTACGCTGCACATTTGCCACCCTGAGCCAACAGTCTGTCATGCTTCTGACAAAATGCTGTCCTTTTGGTGATGCCTCTTTCCTCTAACTCCTCATGAAATTCAACAAAAGGAAGTGTAAGGTCCTGCACCTGGGGGGGAACAACCCCACGCACCAGTACAGGTTGGGGGTTGACCTGCTGGAAAGCAGCTCCACTGAGAAGGACCTGGGAGTGCTGGTGGACAGCAAGTTGACCATGAGCCACCACTGTGCCCTTGTGGCCAAGAAGGCCAATGATATCCTGGGGTGTGTTGAAAGGAGTGTAGCCAGCAGGTTGAGGGAAGTTATCCTCCCCCTCTACTCCGCCCTAGTGAGGCCACATCTGGAGTACTGTGTCCAGTTCTGGGCTCCCCAGTTCAGGAAAGACAGGGAACTACTGGAGAGAGTCCAGCGGAGAGCTACCAAGATGATCAGGGGACTGGAGCATCTCCCTTATGAGGAAAGGCTGAGAGACCTGGGTTTGTTCAGCCTGGACAAGAGAAGACTGAGGGGGGATCCTATCAATGCTTATAAATATCTAAAGGGTGGGGCCAGACTATTTTCAGTGGTGCCCAATGACAGGACAAGGGGCAATGGGCACAATTTGGAACACAGGAAGTTCCACCTGGATATGAGAAAAAAACTTCTTTACTGTGAGGGTGACAGAGCAGTTGAACAGGCTGCCCAGGGAGGTTGTGGAGTCTCCTTCCCTGGAGACATTCAAAACCCGCCTGGATGCGTTCCTGTGCCCCCTGCTCTGGGTGTACCTGCTCAAGCAGGGGGGTTGGGCAAGATGATCTCCAGAGGTCCCTTCCAACCCCTACCATTCTGTGATTTTCTGAGACTCAACAGTTTGAAGAACCCTGGATGCCAACTGCAGTAGAGAACCAGGCAGTGTCTACCCCCAATATTAAGATAAGTGCAACCTCTGGAGAAGGGGAAGGGTGGAAGCTGGTGACTTCTGGCACCAAGAGGAAGGCTCCTGACCCACCTAAGTGCTAATAACTACAAACTAGGTTCACCTGCCCTCAAAGTTGAAGAGGAGCCAGATGTGCCTTCAAGCAAAGGAGCTGGTCCACCAATCCGAAACCATGCAAGACCACCAGGAAGAAGTGGCAAATGATCACAATGAGTGACTCCCTACTGTGGGGGACAGGCACCTGACCTGACCTATCCTTGTATTGGGTTTGCATGGCAAAGTTTTAGTATCAGGGGAGAGCTACAGGGGTGGCTCCTGTGAGAAGATGCCAGAAGCTTCCCTCATGTCTGATAGAGCTGGTGCCAGCCGGCTCCAAGGCGGACCTGCTGCTGGCCAAGGCTGAGCCAATCAGCGACAGTGGTAGTGCCTCTGTGATAACATATTTAAGAAGGGGGAAAAAACTGCTGTGCAACAGCAGCTGGAAGAGAGAGGAGTGAGAATATGTGAGAGAAACAACTCTGCAGACACCAAGGTCAGTGAAGGAGGAGGGGGAGGGGGAGGAGGTGCTCCAGGCGCTGGAGCGGAGATTCCCCTGTAGCCCCAGGTGAAGACCATGGTGATGCAGGCTGTCCCACTGCAGCCCGTAGAGGTTAACGGTGGAGCAGATATCTACCTGCAGCCTGTGGAGGACCCCACGCCAGAGCAGGTGGATGTGCCCAAAGGAGGCTGTGACCCCATGGAAAGCTCACGCTGGAGCAGTCTGTTCCTGAAGGGCTGCAGCCTGTGGGAAGGACCCATGCTGGAGCAGTTCGTGGAGGACTGTCTCCTGTGGGTGGGACCCCATGCTGGAGCAGGGGAAGAGTGTGAGGAGGGAAGAGTGGCAGAGACAATGCGTGATGAACTGACTGCAACCCCCATTCCCCATCCCCCTGCACTGTTCGGGGGGAGGAGGTAGAGAATTCAGGAGTAAAGTTGAGCCTGGGAAGAAGGGAGGGGTGAGAGGAAGGTGTTTTTAGATTTAGTTTTATTTCTCATTACCCTACTCTGATTTGATTAGTAATAAATTAAATTAATTTCCCCAAGTTGAGTTAATTGGTGAGTGATCTGCCTGTCTGCCTGTCCTTATCTCAACCCATGAGCCTTTCATTATGTTTTCTCTTCCCCGTCCAGTTGATGGGGGGGGGGGGGAGGGAGAGAGAGAGAGCGCAGCTTGGTGGGCACCTGGCATCCAGCCAAGGTCAACCCACCACAAGCTTCTAGAAAGGCTTGCTGCTTGCCGGAGGCCTGATTCCTGGATGCTGTGGAGGGATTGTTGAAGTGTGTCCAACCCGCTGACTTCTACCCCTTGCTGTTCTTCCGTATGGGCACCAATAATAGGGGCAACCTGGACAGTATCAAAATTGAATACAGAGCTCTGGGGGCAGTAGTCAGGGGCATGAGGGCATAGGTGGTGTTCTCCTCAGTTCTGCCGGTGAAAGTGTGTGAGGAGGAGGGTGCTGACAATGCAGGTCAATAATTGGCTGCGGAACTGGTGTTGGCAACAGGACTTTGGGTTCTAAAACCATGGGATGCTGTTTACAGATCAGCATCTGCTTGGGAGAGATGGGATTCACCTCACTAAGCAGGGCAAAGGTATCTTTGCCAGCAGGATGGCTGTCCTGGTTTCAGCTGGGATAGAGTTAAATTTCTTCATAGTAGCTAGTATGAGACTATGTTTTGGATTTTTGCTGGAAACAGTGGTGATAATGTGGAGATGGTTTAGTTGTTGCTAAGTAGCGCTTACACTGGTCAAGGACTTTTTCAGCTCCCCGTACTCTGCTGGGTGCACAAGAAGCTGGGAGGGGACACAGCCAGGACAGCTGACCCCAAATGACCAATGGGATATTCCATACCATATGACGTCATGCTCAGTATATAAAGCTGGGGGAAGAAGAAGGAAGGGGGGACATTGGGAGTGATGGCATTTGTCTTCCTAAGTAACCACTACGCATGATGGAGCCCTGCTTTCCTGGAGGTGGCTGAACACCTGCCTGCCCGTGGGAAGTAGTGAATGAATTCCTTGTTTTGCTTTGCTTCTGTGCGCAGCTTTCGCTTTACCTATTAAACTGTCTTTATCTCAACCCATGAGTTACCTCACTTTCACTCTTCCGATTCTCTCCCTGGTCCCACCAGGGGGGAGCGAGCGAGCGGCTGCGTGGTGCTTAGTTACTGACTGGGGCTAAACCACGAGAATGGCTAACCTGGTAGGGAAAGCTTTACTCTCTCCTTCCCCCATCATTCTTACTTTAATAATGTAAGGTACTAGAAACTTGTCTCAACATTGTCGGCAGAACGGCTTGACTACCAAGGCTTCACCACGATGGCAACTGAGGAGACCCAGTCCTCTGCACATGTGCCTGGCCCCAGGGTCATCTTATAGTATAATGGGGGGGGGGGCTTGGACCCTCTGGAACCCTCTGGAACTGTCAAGCACCCTCTAGTGATGATACTGCACATGCGCCCCACTTCCGAGTGGGAGGTGTGGCTATGCAAACCAGCTCATTGACTATGCAACTGGACAATGCTATAAAAGGCGGAACCAGCGGAGACCAGTTGGAACGTTCCCCCACCAGACTGAAGGTACGTCGGACTGACGGGACGCCGCAGATCCGTGGTGGTAGCTATTGCAACTCTCTGTCTCTTTTTTTTTCCTTTTTTTTTTTTTCACTTTCTCTCCTTTTCTCTTGCGTACTTGTTGTTGGCCAAATAAAGTGACTTGGCACTTGACTCCGTTTCGAGTCTTAATCCTGTTCCCGAGAATACAACAAACCTGGTCACGATAAAACATCCAATTGAACATCACTCAGAAGTTAAGCCCAGCCGCCCAGAATTATCTGAGGTTGGTTAGAAAGCAAGGGGGTTTAACTTCTGCCAAATTGTGCAACCCAACAGTGGATCATGACATTTTTAAATTGGCATCATGGACAGGATTCTCTGAGAACAGAAAGTGCACTATTAAGGTGTGACCTCCTGAGGATGAAAAGGGGAAAAGTGGCTAGCAGCATTAAGGTGTGACCCTCTCAGGATGATACAGCCCCTTTGTGTTAGGTAAAATGGCCACTCAGAAGGCAGTTAATGCCCACGATTATGTCTCTTCATCGGCCAAAGGGATAGATAAGCTATATGATCTTTTGGAGGCACACCAATCTCACCCCTCACCCCAGGGACAAGACTGGGTGAAAAAACATTGGTTTCAACCCCAGAGTGTAGTAGACAGGATAAGGGTACTGCAGAAGGAAGCTAGGGTTAGACCGGGGAAAGGAAAAGCTGTAATTTGCGCAGTACTGGGAGCAAGTCTGGCAGCAGCGGTGGAAGATAGGAAACAGGCTTTGTCAAGCCGATGTCACAATAGACTCACTGAAGATGGTCATAAAGTCACTGCAGGAACAATTGGAGGAAAACAAGCGATTGTTGCAGGAGGAGAGAAATCAAAATTCCATATTACAGGAAGAATTGAGGAGTCAACTCTTGAGGGAAGCGGATACACTGGCGGAGGTAGAGGTGAAACTTTCAGAGAAAGGGATACGGCAAGTTTACCCTCAGGGAGACTTGAAGAAGGCAAGGGAAACTGTAGAAAGCCTCCCTCACATGTATCCACTGGTTAAAACAGAGTACTTATATGAGGACAATAACGATGACTGTCCTCAAGTTCTCACCAAAGAGGTCCCATTTACAGCAACTGAACTAACAAATTTGAAGAAAGACTTTGCGAGAACTCCGAAGGAATCGGAGACAGAATATGTGTGGAGAGTGTCACTGTCGGGGGGGCAGGGATGGAATTTTGTTGTCAGAGAAAGAAGCAGAAGGATATTGGGGTCCGGGTGTGTTCCTAACTACAGGTAATCGCCAAGCCACATGGCCATTAACCCAGAGGGCCGCATATTGGGCTGGGGGGCTGAACCCTTTGGAGAGGGGATATCCCCTTGCCATAACAGGTACGGTGGATCAGTTAGTGGAAAGTGTGCAGAAAGCGGCCTGTCTCCAAATGATGTATGATTGGGAGCTCAAGCCCAACCAGAGTTCCCCGATGATGATGCCTGTGGACCCAGAGAGGATGACTCCCCTGATCCGGGGACTCCCTGACTCCCTGAAACCCATTGGGATCCAATTACAGGGGAAAATTCAAAATACTCCCAAAGGAGAAAGAACTACGGCCACTCTAGAAGGGATAATAACCCGTGACCATTGGCGGTCGGGAAGGAAAGTGTGGACGTGGGAGGAGGTAGCGCAGGAATTAATTAATTTTGGTAGAAAATATTGCCCTGTTGGTGGATCATTCCAAAAAACCGAAACAAGGGTTGTATGGTCTGCAGAGCAAGATAACAATCGGCAGCTGTCAATTGGGAAGGGCCAGGATTTGAGGCCACTCCGCAACAATCATCCCGGGGGAGAGAGACCCCTAAGTCGACAGGGGTTATGGCATCTAGGGCTTCAGAAGGGCATTCCTCGAGACCTGATGGATGGACTCCTAACCCAAAAATTGGAAAAACTTGTACAGAAATGGTCAGGGAAGAAGGCCACTCTCAGATTAGTTCCCGATGCTCCACCCCTGATAGATCTTGAGGGGGAGCTGACTAGGGAAAAGGCAGAAAACTAGGCCCTCCGTTCCCCGAAGGTGAGGAGGGGAGCGGAGGATGGATGTTTGTAAGACAACTCACCTTGAATGTAAGAGGGGATTTATTAATCACAGTAGCTGTAGGACCAAGGAGAAGACCGGTAATTTTTCTAATTGATACTGGGGCACAAATCACCGCACTGATGTGGACTGAAGCAGAACACTGCGGGATCTCTATCCCATCTAGAAATCTAATTATCTTAAATGCTCTGGGAAAAACACAGTCAATGCCTATGACTGCAGTGACACTATGGTTACCAGGAGAGGAAGCCCCCATCAATACCGTGGTAGCCATAGGACCGTTTCAGACGGACCTTTTAGGCATAGATGTGTTGAAGGGAAGGCAGTGGCATGACACCCAGTGGAACTCGTGGTCTTTTGGCATCCCCCAGATCAGGCAATTAACTGAAACATCTTGGGCGGAGGTGTGCCTATTGCAAACGGCACCTGCCCTTCCCCCCTCCAAGACTACCAACGTAAAACCCTATCCGTTGCCGTTAGGAGCCAGGGAAGGGATAGCCCTAGTAATTGAGGATCTCAAACAGCGGGGAATTTTAGTGTTTACCCACTCCCCGTACAATTCACCGGTGTGGCCAGTACGCAAACCTAATGGAAAATGGCGACTGACCATTGACTATCGGCAACTGAATGCAAACACTGGCCCCTTGACTGCGGCTGTACCTGACATAGCCGAATTAATTGCAACCATTCAAGAACAGGCCCACCCTATCTTAGCAACCATTGATGTGAAGGACATGTTTTTTATGGTTCCACTCCAGGAGTGTGATCGATATCGATTTGCTTTTACCTGGGAAGGACAACAGTATACTTTTACCCATTTGCCTCAGGGATATAAACACTCGCCTACCTTGGCCCACCATGCCCTAGCACAGGAATTGTCAATAATCCCATCAGAAAGAGAGGTCAAAGTCTATCAGTATATTGATGACATACTAATAGGGGGACATACCATAGCTTTGGTGCAGACTATGCAGGACAGAATTATTAATCATCTGGAAGGAATAGGCCTTCAAATACCCAAAGAAAAAAATAAAAAAAATACAAGCCTCTGCCAGTGAAGTTAAGTTTTTGGGCATCTGGTGGAAAGGAGGGTCAGTCTGTATTCCTCGGGACACCCTCTCAGCGTTAGATCAGGTAAAAATACCGGAAAGTAAAAAGGAGCTGCAACACACCTTGGGATCATTGGTCTTTTGGAGAAAGCATATCCCAAACTTTGCAATAATTGCACATCCCTTATATGACCTGTTGCGAAAGAGGGCGATTTGGAAATGGACTCCAGCTCACAATGAGGCATTGCAGCTTTTGGTGTTTGAAGCAAGCACCCATCAAACTTTGGGCCCTATCCACCCCACCGACCCAGTTCAAATTGAATGGGGGTTCTCACACTCGGGATTGTCAATTCACTTTTGGCAGAAAGGACCAGAGGGTCCCATTCGACCGATTGGGTTTTATTCTAGGAGTTTTAAGGATGCTGAAAAGCGGTACTCCAGCTGGGAAAAGGGTTTGTTTGTAGTGAGCTTAGCTCTTAGAGAAGCGGAGCGACCCATACGCCAACAACCTATAGTTTTAAGGGGACCCTTTAAGGTAATTAAGCCTGTGTTAGCAGGGACCCCCTCCCCCTGACGGGGTGGTTCAAAGGGATACTGTGAGGAAATGGTATGCTAAAATCGAACATTATTGTAGTGTTTTTACAGTCACTGAAGGTACCCCAAAGGTGTTAAACATACAGGAAGAAGTGACAAACCTTCTGGAGTAGGATACCTCCTTCTGTAGTTAAGATTGCCCCGCCATTTTCAGAGGAGCTGCGAAACGTATGGTTCACAGACGCCTCTGCCAAGCGAGAGGGCAAACAGTGGAAGTATCAGGCTGTAGCTATTAATGTGGATACTAAGAGGGAAGTAATCACTGAAGGTGAGGGCAGTGCCCAAGTGGGAGAGTTAGTGGCAGTATGGAGTGTGTTTAATAGCGAGGGAAAAGCAGGGGCTCCGGTGTATATCTACACTGACTCATTTGCAGTATTCAAAGGCTGCACAGAACGGCTCCCTTTTTGGGAACAGAACAACTGGGAGGTAAATCGGGTGCCAGTGTGGCAAAAGGAGAGGTGGCAAGAAATCTTAAATGTCACCAAACACGGGGATTTCACAATAGGATGGGTGCCCTCCCACCAGGAAGGGGGTACTCCAGTGAGTGATTGGAATAATAGGGCAGACGAATTGGCCAGAATTGCCCCTCTGCAGAAGGAGGACCAAACAGGAGAAAATTGGGATAAGCTCCTAGAATGGCTACATGTTAAACGTGGCCACGCAGGGTCTAATGATTTATACAAGGAGGCACATGCCAGAGGCTGGCCTGTCACTCGGGAGGCTTGCAGGACCTGTATTTCAGCTTGTGAACAATGCCGACTTTGGCTAGAGCGACATCCCATGGAGGAATTCCCACTCCATTTGAGAGACAAAAAGACCCTCTGGGAAGTCTGGCAAATCGATTATATTGGGCCTTTCCGAAAGTCGGAAGGAAAACAATATGTGTTAGTAGGCATGGAAGTAATTTCTGGCCTAGTCCAGGCCGAAGCATTTCCACGAGCAACTGGGGAAAATACAGTGCAGGCCCTGAAAATTTGGTTTAGCTCCCTCCCAAAGCCTTTCGTACTGTCACTGGGCGCCACTGAAAAGATCCCATCTCCGTCCTCTTTTCACCCTCCCTTCAGGTATTTATATACCTTGATAAGATCCCCCTGAGCCTTCTCTTCTCTAGGCTACAGTCCCAGCTCTCTCTGCCTTTCCTCACAGGAGAGATGCTCCAGTCCCTTAATCATCCTTGTGGCCCTTCACTGAACTCTCTCCGGCATGTCCATGTCTCTCTTGTACTGGGAAGCCCAGAACTAGACACAGTACTCCAGGTGTGGCCTCATCAGTGCTGAATGGAGGGGAACCTGCTGAGGTGTACCTGCTCAAGCAAGGAGTTTGGACAAGATGATCTCCAGAGGTCCCTTCCAACCCCTACTATTCTGTGAAAACTGGAGTAGAAAGTGTTTGCTTTGAGGAAGCATCCTTTGATTTGGGAGATGGAGGGGCCAAACCCTTATTTAGGACAAAATGCCTCAAAATAGGCATTTGCCCTTTGGGCATCTGGTAAACATTAAGTTTTTAACTGGTCCAAACTGAAATGGGCTTTGAATGTTCTAGAAGTAACTCTCCTTGTAAATACACTGTCAATGTCACATAATGTGAGCAGTACAAGGACGGCTGTGATTTTGTTGCACACTGGTTACTGAGAAAAAAAAATGAAAAGAAGGAACTCTGAATTAAAACACAGAGCTGTTTCCTCTGCAGACATAACCACTAAGGGATGGACATTTCTATTCAACAGAATAATCAGTCGCATTAGCTTTCAGCTGTTCGTGGTCCCAGTGCAGTGGGAGCAGGATACTGAGTCATTCTAGGCTCCTTTACTTTGCCTGAACTTTTTTTTGAGGCCCATCTGTTTTGCATATCAAATTCATAAGAGAAAAATCTTTTCAGTTTTAGAATTTTAAATCACTTTATCTCCCTCTTTCCTTTTCTTAGTCTTCTTGTTAGCTCTAATTTCAAAGATATAGTTGATCCTGAAAGTCAGAGAGTATGTTGAAGCGAGGAGTCATGTGGCCAGTTAGGGACACCGTATTCACTTAGCATTTAAGGATACGCAGTCAGACCCGAGTCCTTTAGTGCTTATTCTGCTTTGGCTCACTGCAGCCATAGCAGAGGCAGTGTGATGGGGACGGTTCACAAAACCCCACACAGGTCTCCTGAGGCCCACTGTCTCAGATCCCAGAGATCCCAGTTGGAGGCAGGGAGATGTGTGTAGCCATGTGTGTAGCCATATGTGAAGCCAACCAAGAAGCAGCAACTACCTGCATATCATTTTACTGGGGCTAAAGGTCCAGGCTAGGCAGTGCAAATACAAATCCCCCATCTCTTCCCAAGGTCTCAACTTCTCTCAGCACAGAGCCTGGCCTAACTAAAAAGTGCTTTTCTGGGGCCATTCAATGATGAGTGGGATAAGAGAAAAGTCAAATGGAGAAATAAATCTGAGCTTCACTGGTGGTAGCTGCTGCTGCCTAGAAAGGAAGAGGGGCACAAAAGAAAAAGAGGTTTAGGCTGTGCAGAGGGAAAAGGACAGCATGACAGAGACCAAAATATCTTTTTATGCACCTGCAGCATTGGGGCATAAAAGAGTTGACTGCCAGATGGCCCATCCCAAGCCTAGGGAACATGTGCTATGCTCCACACCAAGATTCCCAGCCCTGTGGAATGGCAGAATAACTGCAAGGTCACTCCTCTCATTCTGGTTTTTGGCAAAAGAGTGAATTCATTTTCCCAAAGAGATGATCAGGACTGACTCAGACTGCCTGGTATTTGAATGATATTGGGAAGCTGGCCTCTGTAGAAGCTGACAACTTTGGTCATTAGCATAGTGAAGGTTTTTTGTTTTTTGTGGTTTTTTTGCTACTGTTCCTGGCATGCATTCAGAAACATTACCATACCACTAAAACACTTAAATAGTACAATTTGCTCAGAGTGGACTTTCAGATGATAGCAGCTGGAACCAACTAAAAACTAGAGCCTCGTTTAATAGGTGCAATTCCTGGCCTCCAGTTCACTATCACTGTCCTCAGCTAAGTGACACATCTGGATACCGACTTATTCCTCAGATCTTTAAGTCTGCGTCTAACAGAAAAGAGGGGGAGACAGCCAGGGTCTCCTCTGCATGATTTTCTTTCTGGAACTATCACGCAGTGTCTTTTCTTGCATATCACATACTATATGCTTTTCAAGCATTTCTGTGTCCCACTCCAAGACTGCAGCACAGATAAAGGAAATAGGATATGGCTGGAACATCGTCTTCTGGCTAATCCCAGCTGTTGGGTATTGATGGCACCTGGCCACGAGGCTTCTTTATTTTATGTGACGGGTCAGGCTGGGCCAAGAATGGCAAAGTCACATAGGACCTGTGTTGTGGTTTAATCCTAGCCGGCAACCAAGCCCCACACAGCCGCTCACTCACTCCCCCCCCCACAGTGGGCTGGGGGAGAGAAACCGAAGAGTAAAAGTGAGAAAACTCATGGGTTGAGATAAAGACAATTTAATAGGGAAAGGAAAAGAAGGAATTCATTCACTACTTCGCATAGGAAGGCAGGTGTTCAGCCATCTCCAGGAAAGCAGGACTCCATCAAGCATAACGGTTACTTGGGAAGACAAACGTCATCACTCCGAACATATCCCCCCATCCCCCCATTCCCCCCCCTTCCTTCTTCTTCCCCTAGCTTTTTATGCTGAGCATGACGTCACATGGTATGGAATATCCATCCCTTTGGTCATTTGGGGTCAGCTGTCCTGGCTGTGTCTCCTCCCAGCTTCTTGTGCACCCCCAGCCTACTCGTTGGTGGAGTGGTGTGAGGAGCAGGAAAGGCCTTGACTCTATGTAAGCTCTGCTCAGCAATAACTAAAACATCCCTGTATTATCAACACTGTTTTCAGCATGTATCCAAAACATTGCCCCATACTAGCTACAGTGAAGAAAATTAACTCTACCTCAGCCAAAACCAGCACATTCTCCACCCCTTATTCGATACCATTTATGTCATACTCAGGTCCCACACTATCCAGTACATTCTCATTATCCACTGCCACCCTTCCCATCCTTTGATATAATACACAGATATCATTCCCTTAGTCAATGGACCATCCCCCTGTGAAATGTCCATAAAATGTCTGTAAAATGTCCACAAATGTCCACTGAGTTCATTTAGTCCATGACTTTCGGCTCCATCTGTTCTGGTGGTCACTCAGGGCAGGAGAGGTGGTGTGTTGCATGGAGTTACTGGGCACTAAAGCCAGCTCAGGTCAGGCCACTGCTGCACTTGCACTGCTTCTTGTAAGGCTTGTCCTCCACTGGTTCAGGTGGTTCCTGCTATAGTAATTCCCATAACATGCAGCTCAAATAATGGATTATTTTCACCCAGGATTAAATCACGTACACGTTGGACTTCCCCATCCTTCCACATTACCCACCAAGTGCACCCAGGTCCTTGAGCAAAAACAATCCCATGAATAGGTTTAGCCTTTCCTGAGGAAGGGATAACCCAGACCGTTTTTTCTCAACAAGTTCCTTATATGTACTACAGGGATCTTATTTCCTTCCACAGTGCGCAGGGGTTTTGATTGGGCAGGGCCAGGTCGACTGGCAGATCCTCTAGTGTTGACTAACCAGGTGGCTTGTGCTAAATGTGTATCCCAATGTTTGAATGTCCCAGTACCCATTGCTCTCAGCGTAGCCTTTAACAGTCCATTGTATCTTTTGATTTTCCCAGAGGCTGCTGCGTGATGGGGGATGTGATACACCCACTCAATGCCATGCTCTTTGGCCCAGGTGTCTATGAGGTTGTTTCGGAAATGAGTCCCGTTGTCTGATTCAATTCTTTTAGGGGTGCCGTGTCACTGTAAAACTTGATTTTCAAGGCCCAAGACAGTATTCTGGGCTGTGGCATGGGTCACAGGGTATGTTTCCAACCATTCAGTAGTCGCTTCCACCATAGTAAGCACATGGTGCTTGCCATGGCGGGTTTGTGATAGTGTGATATAACCAATCTGCCAGGCTTCCCCATATTGATATTTCAGCCCCCATCCTCTATACCAAAAAGGCTTTAGCCACTTAGCTTGTTTGATTATGGTGCATGTTTCACATTCATGGATAATCTGTGCAATGGCATCAATAGCTCACGATCCCATTTGTATGTTGCATCCCTTCCTAAAGGTCCTGATGTGTCATGGGCTCATTGAGTTATAAATAGCTCACCCTTAGGTTCCCAGTCCAGATCCACCTCAGCCACTTCCATTCTAGCAGCCTGGTCCACCTGCTGGTTGTTCCGATGTTCTTCAGTGGCCCGACTCTTGGGGACGTGGGCATCCACACGACATACTTTTATAACCAGGTTCTCTGCCTGGGCAGCAGTATCTTGCCATAATGCAGCAGCCCAGATGCGCTGCCAGTTGGTTTGCTTCCACTGCTGTAACCACCCCCACAGGGCATTTGGACCATCCATGAGTCAGTACAGAGATAGAGCACTGGCCGCTTTTCCTGTTCATCAATGTCTAAGGCCAGCTGGATGGCTTTCACCTCTGCAAACTGACTCGATTCACCTTCTCCTTCAGCAGTTTCTGCTACTTGTTGCATAGGACTCCATACAGCAGCTTTCCAGCTTCGATGTTTTCTCACAAGACGACAGGACCCATCAGTGAACAGGGCACATTGCTTCTCATTTTCTGGCAGTTCATTATACAGTGGGGCCTCTTCAGCATGAGTCACCTCGTCTGGCGACACGCCGAAGTTTTGACCCTCTGGCCAGTCCATGATCACTTCCAGGATTCCTGGGCGGTCGGGATTTCCCATTCAAGCCTGTTGGGTGATCAGTGCAACCCACTTGCTCCATGTAGCATCAGCTGCATAATGCGTAGAAGGGACCCTCCCTTTGAACATTCAGCCCAGCACAGGCAATCAAGGTGCCAAAAGGAGCTGTGCTTCAGTACCAACTACTTCTGAAGCAGCTCGTATTCCTTCTTATGCTGCTAATATTTCTTTTTCAGTTGGAGTGTAACGGGCTTTGGATCCCCTATATCCCCAGCTCCAAAACCCTAGAGGTCGACCTTGAGTCTCTCCAGGCGCTTTCTGCCAGAGGCTCCAGGAAGGGCCATTCTCCCCAGCTGTGATATAGAGCACGTTTTTTACATCTTTTCCTGTCCAGACTGGCCCAAGTGCTACTGCATGAACTATCTCTCGTTTAATTTGTTCAAAGGCTTGCTGCTGCTCAGGGCCCCATTCAAAGTAATTTTTCTTCCGGGTCACTCAATAAAGAGGGCTTACGATCAGACTATAACCTGGAATATTTGCCAAAACCCCATGACACCTAAGAAAGCTTGTGTTTCTTTTTTGTTAGTTTGTGGAGACATAGCTGTTATTTTATTGATCATATCCATTGGGATATGTCGACGTCCATCTTGCCATTTCACTCCTAAAAACTGAATCTCCTGTTGTGCTGGTTTTGGCTGAGAAGGGGTTAATTCTCTTCACTGTGGGGGTCGGCTACCTTTCCAGCTTCTCACACTCTGCCGCGTAGGCGGGTGGCTGGGAGGGGCAGGGCCACGGCCGGGGCGGCTGACCCCAACTGGCCAATGGCATGTTCATTCCATATCATGTGACACCATGACCAGTATATTAAGGGGGGCAGGTTGCGGCTCGGGAAGGTGCGACGTCAGGTCGGCGGGCGGTGAGCGGCTGCATCGCGTGCGGTTTGTTTCGGCCATTCATTCCCCTCCCCCCGCCCACCCCCCCCCGGGTTTCGCGCCTCTCGTTGCTTTCCTTTCCATTGCATTTTTGTTGGGTTTTTGGTTTTTATTTTTTTCATTTTAATTATTAACCTGTTCTTATCTCAACCCACGAGCGTTACCCTTCTGCTTCTCTCCCCCATCTACCAGTGGGGGAGTGAGCGAGCGACTGTGTGGAGCTGAGTTGCTGGCTAAACCACAACACCTGTGCAGGTCCTTTGACCTTACCTTGTTTTATAGCAAAACCAGCTTTCAAAAGAACCTGGATTATTCTTCTCTTCTCAAACACTTCCTCCGCTGTGTTGCCCCATACAATGATTTCATCAATGTACTGCAGGTGTTCAGGAGCTTCACCTTGTTGCAGTGCATTCTTTATCAATCCACGGCAAATGGTAGGGCTGTGTTTCCACCCCTGGGGCAGTCGATTCCAGGTTGTCGTGGTTCAGCCTCAGCTGGCAACTGAACACCACGCAGCCGCTCGCTCACATCCCCCCCCCACCCCTGTGGGATGGGGAAGAGAATCGGACGAGCAAAAGAACTTGTGGGTTGAGATAAGCACAGTTTAATGATTACAATAAAATGATGATGATAAATGATTATGATAATAATGACAATAATGTTAATATAATAAAAGGGAAAAGGAAGGAAAGGGGAAACGGGGAAAAAAAACGCAGAAACACGAACGATACAGCTGCTCACCACCCGCCGACCGACGCTGCCCGTCCCTGAGCCGCGATTGCTCCCTCCCTCCCCCGGCCAGCCCCTCCCAGGTAGCATACTGGGCATGACGTTACATGATATGGAATATCCCTTTGGTCAGTTTGAATCCGCTCTCTTAGCTGTGCCCCCTCCCCTCCCAGCTTCTTGTGCACCCAGCAGAGCATGGGAGGCTGGACATGTCCTTGACTAGTATAAGCGCTACCCAGCAACAGCCTGAACATCTGTGTGTTATCTCAACAGGATTTTTTTTTCCCTGCTAATTTCAAAGCACAGCACTATACCAGCTAGAGTGAAGAAAATTAACTCTATCCCAGCTGAAACCATGACAGTATCCACCCCTTATTCCATATCATTGACATCATGCTCAGGTCCCATACTATTCAGTACAAATTCAATAATCCCTATCCATCTTCTCATCCTTTAACAATATATATATATATCTCTATACAGATTTTCTTTTATCATTCCACTAGTCTATGGACCACCCCTGTAGAATGCCTGTGGAATGTCCATTGAATTCATTTAGTCCATGACTTTGGATTTCATCTCTTGTAAGGGTCCTTCAGAGAGGCGGTGTGCGTGGGGTCAGGTTGTTGCATGTCAGTCCTTGTTCCATCACCGCTGCACTGGTAGTTCTTGTTCTCTCACTGCTGCACTTTGCCTGGTTCCATTGAAGGTTCATTCGCTATTATTATTAATTGGGAGATTCCCACCATGATAATATTCCATTGATGCAACCATAGTAGTGATGACATACAACATCATATAGCAATTAACAGCATATTATTCAGTTCATTGGCTGTTTTCACCCAAAATTAAATCCCCCTGAGGTACACACCGGACTCCTCCATCCTCCCGCATCACCCACCAAGTGCACCCAGGTCCTCGAGCAAACGCAATCCCACGAGTGGGTTTGCCTCTGCTGGAAGCAGGAATAACCCAGACTGTCTTGCCCAGCATATTTTTTATGTGCACTACAGGGACTCTATCCCCTTCCACAGTACATAAGGATTCTGACTGGGCAGGGCCAGCTCGCCTGGCAGATCCCCTCGTGTTGACTAACCAGGTGGCTTTTGCTAAATGTGTATCCCAGTGTTTAAATGTTCCACCCCCCATTGCTCAGTGTCATCTTTAATAGTCCATTGTATCTTTCGATTTTCCCAGAGGCTGGTGCGTGATAGGGGATGTGATACACCCACTCAGTGCCGTGCTCTTTGGCCCAGGTGTCTATGAGGTTATTTCGGAAATGAGTCCCATTGTCTGACTCAATTCTCTCTGGGGTGCCATGTCACCACAGCACTTGTTTTTTGAGACCCAGGATAGTGTTACGGGCAGTGGCGTGGGGGACAGGATATGTTTCCAGCCAGCCAGTGGTTGCTTCTACCATGGTGAGAACATGGCGCTTGCCTTGGCGGGTCTGTGGGAGTGTGATATAGTCAATTTGCCAGGCCTCCCCATATTTGTATTTCAGCCATCGTCCCCCATACCACAGAGGCTTTACCCGCTTCGCTTGCTTGATTGCAGCGCATGTGTCACATTCGTGGATAACCTGCGCAATAACGTCCATGGTCAAGTCCACCCCTCGATCACGAGCCCACCTGTATGTTGCATCTCTCCCTTGATGGCCTGAGGTGTCATGGGCCCATCGAGCTAGAAATAGTTCACCCTTATGTTGCCAGTCCAGATCCACCTCAGCCACTTCAATCTTGGCAGCCTGATCTACCTGCTGGTTGTTTCGATGTTCTTCAGTGGCTCGACTCTTGGGGACGTGAGCATCCACATGCCATACCTTTACAACCAGGTTCTCTACCTGGGCAGCAATATCTTGCCACAATGTGGCAGCCCAGATGGGTTTGCCTCTGCACTGCCAGTTGCTTTGCTTCCATTGCTGCAGCCAGCCCCACAAGGCATTTGCCACCATCCAGGAGTCAGTATAGAGATAGAGGACTGGCCACTTTTCCCGTTCAGCAATGTCTAAGGCCAGCTGGATGGCCTTTACCTCTGCAAACTGGCTCGATTCACCTTCTCCTTCAGCAGTTTCTGCTACTTGTCGTGTAGGACTCCATACAGCAGCCTTCCATCTCCGGTGCTTTCCCACAAGGCGACAGGACCCATCAGTGAACAGGGCATACTGCTTCTCCTTTTCTGGCAGTGTGTTATACAGTGGGGCTTCTTCAGCACGTGTCACCTCCTCCTCTGGTGATAATCCAAAGTCTTTGCCTTCTGGCCAGTCCATAATCACTTCCAAGATTCCTGGGCGACTGGGGTTTCCTACTCGAGCCTGCTGGGTGATCAGTGCAACCCATTTACTCCACGTAGCATCAGTTGCATGGTGTGTGGAGGGGACGTTCCCTCTGAACATCCAGCCCAGCACTGGCAGTCGGGGTGCCAGGAGCAACTGTGCCTCAGTACCAACCACTTCTGAAGCAGCTCGAACCCCTTCATATGCTGCCAATATCTCTTTTTCAGTTGGAGTATAGCGGGCTTCGGACCCTCTGTATCCCCGACTCCAAAACCCTAGGGGTCGACCTCGGGTCTCCCCATGCGCTTTCTGCCAGAGGCTCCAGGTAGGGCCATTCTCCCCGGCTGCGGTGTAGAGCGCATTTTTTATATCTTGTCCTGCCCGGACTGGCCCAAGAGCTACTGCATGAACTATTTCGCGTTTAATCTGTTCAAAGGCCTGTTTTTGCTCAGGGCCCCATTTGAAATCATTCTTTTTCCAGGTCACTTGATAGAGAGGGCTCGCGATCAGACTGTAGTGTGGAATATGCATTCTCCAAAAACCCACAATGCCCAAGAAAGCTTGTGTTTCCTTTTTGCTAGTTGGTGGAGACATGGCTGTTATTTTATTGATCACATCCATGGGGATCTGACAACGACCATCTTGCCATTTTATTCCCAAGAACTGGATTTCTCGTGCAGGTCCCTTAACTTTACTTTGTTTTATGGCGAAACCAGCTTTCAGGAGGATTTGAACTATTTCCTTTCCTTTCTCAAAAACTTCTTCTGCTGTATTGCCCCACACAATGATGTCATCAATGTATTGTAGGTGTTCGGGAGCTCCACCTTGTTCCAAAGCATTATGGATCAGTCCATGGCAAATGGTAGGGCTGTGTTTCCACCCCTGGGGCAGTCGATTCCAGGTGTACTGGACCCCCCTCCAAGTAAAAGCAAACTGTGGCCTGCACTCTGCTGCCAGAGGGATGGAGAAGAATGCATTAGCGATATCATTTGTGGCATACCACTTGGCTGCCTTTGACTCCAGTTCATATTGAAGTTCTAGCATGTCTGGCACAGCAGCACTCAACGGTGGAGTGACTTCGTTCAGGCCACGGTATTCTACTGTTAGTCTCCACTCTCCACTAGACTTCCAGACTGGCCATATGGGACTGTTAAAGGGTGAGTGGGTTTTACTGATGACTCCTTGGCTCTCCAGTCGACGAATGAGCCCGTGGATGGGGATCAGAGAGTCTCTGTTGGTGCGATATTGCCGCCGGTGCACTGTTGTGGTGGCGATTGGCACCTGTTGTTCTTTGACCTTCAGCAACCCCACAACAGAAGGGTCCTTCGAGAGACCGGGCAAGGTAGACAGCTGTTTAATTTCCGCCGTCTCCAAGGCGGCTACACCAAAAGCCCACTTGTAGTCTTTTGGGTCCTTGAAATACCCTCTCCTGAGATAGTCTATGCCAAGGATGCACGGAGCCTCTGGGCCAGTCACAATGGGGTGCTTTTGCCACTCATTGCCAGTGAGGCTCACTTCGGCCTCCAATACAGTTAGCTCTTGGGATCCCCCTGTCACTCCAGCAATGCTGATGGGTTCTGCCCCTATATAGTTTGATGGCATTAAGGTACACTGTGCGCCGGTGTCCACTAAAGCTTTATACTCCTGTGGGTCAGATGTGCCAGGCCATCGGATCCACACAGTCCAGTAAACCCGGTTATCCCTTTCCTCCACCTGGCTGGAGGCAAGGACCCCTAGTCCTGATCATAGTATTCATCACTCACTTCCGGTAAATATGAATCACGGGTGTCTCTGTTAAGATCAGTCAGGACATCAGCACTTCTGCTCCTCTGTCTGGAGAATTGCTTACGGGAAACTGGGGCAGCAGCTCTCCTGGAGAAACTCCCCTGAGTAATTGTTCTCCCTTGCAGCTCATGTACCCGTGCCTCTAAGGCTGAGGTAGGTTTTCCATCCCACTTCTTCATGTCCTCTCCGTGATCACGCAGGTAAAACCATAGGGTGCCCCGTCGTGTGTATCCCTTCTCTTGAGCCAAGGGACGATTACTCCTAATGGCTGAGATACTGGTCCGTACTGGTGGGGAGTAGGACATATCTTCTTTGAGTTGCTGGAACTCTCGGGACAGTTTCTCAACAGCAGAGACGAGCGAGGAAGAGAGATTCGCTTCATATTCCCAGAGTTTATCAATCAACTCAGCCACCGTTGGTGTCTCGTCATCTTTCCAGGACATCACTGCCAATGAGTTTGCATACGAGGATGGTGCGCTCCGTACAAACTTCCGCCACATGGGTCGTGTGCACTCAGCTTCATCTGGATCTTTGGAGGACCGTTGATCGTCCAGGTCACCATAAACCACCTCAAGCACAGCTAATTCCCTTAGATGCTGAATGCCTTTCTCCATGGTCATCCATTTTCCTAGGCGAAATACAATATCTTCTTTGAAGGGATACCTCTCTCTCACCGCGGACAGGAGCCGCCTCCAGAGGCTGAGGGCTTGTGTTCCTTTTCCAATTGCTTTGTTGAAGCCCCCTTCCCCAGAAAGGGATCCCAGTTGTTTGGCTTCCTTCCCCTCTAATTCCAAACTACTGGCCCCATTATCCCAGCATCGGAGCAGCCAGGTGATAACGTGTTCACCTGAATGACGCCCGAAATCTTTCCGTATATCCCGCAACTCACTCAAGGATAGAGATCGGGTAGTTTCCGTTTCTTGTACACATGGTTCCTCCTCCTCCTCTTCTCGTGATGGCCCTGGTTCCTCGAAATCTCTTTCTAAACGAGTTGACCTTCTCTTCCATGATTTCTTCTTGCGTATAGGGGCGACTGATACTGGCACAGGTTGGTCCTCTGGTTTAGCTGCAACGCTTGGCACTGGGGTTTGAGTAGCTGCAGTGCCTGTCGTGGGGGTTTGAGTGGCCGCCGTGCTCGTCACCGGGGTTGGAGCAGCTGCAGTATCTGTCATGGCGGGTTGGGTGGCCGCAGTGCTTGTCACTGGGGTTGGAGTAGCTGCAGTATCTGTCGTGGCGGGTTGGGTGGCCGCAGTGCTTGTCGCTGGGGTTGGAGTAGCTGCAGAGTCTATCGTGGGTGTTTGAGTGGCCGCAGTGCTTGTCACGGGGGTTGGAGTAGCTCCCTTCTCTTTCCCTTGGAGGTACTGAATAGTGTTAAATAGGGACCAATAGGCATAAGCCAGACCCCAGCACATGGCAGTGATTTGCATCTCTCTGGAATTGCCAGGGTGACAACATACTTCCTCCAAATGTTCTACTAATTTTTCAGGATTCTGCACTTGTTCAGGGGTGAAGTCCCACACCACTCCTTGGATCTCCAGTCACTGGATCAACTTATGGATGGGAACCAGGGAGTCTCAATTGGTGCGATATTGTCCCCGGTGCACTGTCATGGTAGCAATTGGCACCTGCTGTTCTTTAACACCCAGCAACCCCACCACAGAAGGATCCTCTGAGAGACCAGGCAAGGTAGACAACTGTTTAATCTTCTCCGTACTCAAGGAAGCTATACCAAAAGCCCATCAGTACCCTTTTGGGTCCTTGAAATACCCTCTCCTGAGGTAGTCTATGCCAAGGATGCATGGAGCCTCCATACCAGTCACAATAGGATGGTTTTGCCACTCATTCCCAGTTAGGCTTACCTCAGCCTCCAACACAGGCAGTTCTTGGGTTCCTCCTGTCACCCCAGAAATACAGATGGATTCTGCCCCTTTGTGATCTGATGACATTAGGGTGCACTGTGCACCGGTGTCCAATGGAGCCTTATACTCCCGTGGGCCTGATGTGCCAGACTACTGAACCCACACAGTCTGGTAAACCCATTTGTCCCTTTCTTTCACCTGGCCAAAGGCAGGGCCCCTCTGTTCCTCATCGGAGTCTTCATTACTTGATTTTTGTAAGTGCAAAACAGAAGTCCCTTCATCAGGGTCAAAAGTACGATCAGCCCTTCTACTCTTCCCAACAGACACTGGAGCAATAATTTTCCTGGATGGATGCTTTTTAGCTGTTGTTTTTCCTTGCAGTTCCTGTACCCGAGCTTCTAGCCTCCAGGCAGGTTCACCATCTCACTTCCTCATGTCCTCCCCCTGCTCAAGCAGGAAGAACCACAGGGTTGCACGCGGTGTGCACCACCAGTACCTTCTCCCTTGAACAGAAGAAGGCTGACTCTTAATAGCTGAGGCCTTGGTTGGAGTGCGTGAGGAAGACCTATCCTTCTCGGCTTGCTTGGTCAATTTTTGGGTCAGACTGTCCACAGCCGAGACGCAGGCCCGCATGGAGGAAGTGAGATTTTCTTCGTATTCTCAGAGTTGCCTGGCTAGTCCATCTATAGTTGGTGCCTCCGTGTCTGTCCAGCTCATTATCGCCAGGGTGTTGGTGTATGGTGTTGGTGCATTTCATATAAACTTTCACCGCATGGACCGCGTGCACCGGATTTCATCCAGGTCTTTGGATGTCTGGGCGTCATCCAGGTTGTTATAGATCACCTCCAGCACGGCTAATTCCCTCAGATACTGGATACCTCCCTCAGTGGTGGTCCATTTGCTCTGGGAATTTGCAAGTTCTTCCTTGAAGGGATACCTGTCCTTCACACTTGACAGGAGTTGCCGCCAAAGACCGAGGACTCCTGCCTTTTTTCCAATCCCTTTGTCAATGGCCTTATCCTTAGCAAGGGATCCTAGCTGCCGTGCTTCCTTACCCTCTAATTCCTGACTACTGGCCCCAATATCACAGCACTGGAGTAACCAGCTGAGAATTAGCTCACCTGGTTGATGGCTAAAATGTTTTCACATATCTCACAGCTCACTTAAGGATAGGGATCGGGTGGTTCCTGTCTCGTTTATGATTTCAGTCTCTTCCTCCTCCTGTTCTTGTGACTGCTCTGCTGCAGAACAGGCTGCCTCTGCTGATTCTTTCTCCTGTTCCCTCCTAGGAGAAGCTTCTTCATCCCTTACTAAATAAGCCGACTTCCACTTCCATTGTTTCTTTTTAGTTAGAGGGGCAACTGATATAGCGTCTGGCTTAGCCATAGTGTCTGTTGGTATGTTTTTTGTCTCTTCTTCCTGAGGGTGCTGCATAATATCAGTCAGTGTTTGGTAGATGCTGGCCAGGGCCCAGCACAGTGCACTAAGTTGTGCCGCTTTGGAATAGCCACGGCATTTTTTTTTTTTCTTCAAACATTCTATCACTTCATCAGGATCCTGTAGTTGTTTGGGAGTGAAGTTCCAGACCATTGGAGGTGAGAAGTTCTCTAGATACCTGCCCATATCCCAGTGTCCTCCCACCTGAACATGGGGTCCTGTAAGGGACTGAAAGAGTTAATGTCTCAAACATTGTTGTAAAGTGGGATATAGCAAACTGCAGGCAGGAAATTGATAGACACAAGACATGGGAGGATGCGCGGTCCCAGGTTCTGCTGGGCCTCACATAGCAACTTGCTGAGCTCATACAAAGTTTATTTGAGGAAGGGGCTTATGACTGCCCGAAAGACCCCTCGCGACCACCCCTCACAATGGCACCTGCGCAGAAGATCATGAAACTTCTGAGACAAGAACTATATAAACTCACAGGAGGCATACCTGAAGGCAGGGCTTAGACTATAAAAGACACTACAACAAAGGGACTGGTGCATGCCCACCATCGGAGGATCATCATGTTTGTCCGTCATTGGCGCTGGATCCAAAGGCGGTGATATCTCCCTATCTTTCCCTATCTCTCTCTCTCCCCCCCTCTCCTTTCTTTTCCTCTTCTTCTTTTACGAATATTCTTAATGAGAACCCCCACCATCAACGCTTTTCCATGTTTTCAAGTTCGAGTTGCCTTCTCAAATTCAAGTTACTTCTGCATTGAAATAAAATGTTTAATTGATCATTTGGTGTTGTTTCACCTTAATTTAGTCCAAGGGGATCATTAGAACCTCGGTCCGTCTCCCTCCTCCTCTCAGATTGGGATGCGACAGGTCTCTCCCATGGGATATAGTCCTTCACAAACTTCCCCAACATGTGTCCTTCCCACAGGCTACAGTTGTTCAAGAATGGACTGTTCCAGCATGGGTCCCCGACGGGGTCACAGTTCCTGCCGGAAAGCCTGCTCCTGCATGGGTTCTCCACAGGCTGCAGCTTCCTTTGGGCACATCCACCTGCTCCGGCGTGGGGTCCTCCACAGGCTGCAGTGTGGATATCTGCTCCACTGTGAACCTCCACGGGCTGCAGGGGGACAGCCTGCATCACCATGGTCTTCTCCATGGGCTGTTTATTCTATTAGTGCAGGCTCTTCTGAATGTATGTTTAAAATCAATAATCAGTAATTAATAAACACTGAACACTTGTAACAAAGATCTCATTGGAGGTGAGAAGTTCTCTAGATACCTGCCCATATTCTCCCACATGCCATGCCACCCATGACCATACTCTTGCGGAGCCCGGGTCATATTCCTAAGTTGCTTGTTAACCTTAGACAAAACTGAAGCAATATTCCAAAGAAATACTAATAGAAGTATTTTAACTACCCAAGGATGTTCAAGATAGTGAAAAGTTATTGCAACAAGGGAGAAAATAACACAGAAGAAGGTAGTGAAGGTGCCATTCTGTATTTCCGCCACAGAAAACCTCTCAGTAGTAGTATAATTGTTAATTGTCTCCATGAAATTGTATCCTAAGTACAGTAACGGCTTTAGTACAAAACCCAAATACCAGATAAAGCTCAAGGCCAGTTTTTTAATAACAAATCTCCCAGGCAAAACATCATTAAGCACTGCAGAGCACAGCAAACTGCAAAAGCCAACACCAATCTTTAACATGTACATCAAAAAAAAAGAGCATGGCACAGATGAGATAAACTGCTATTGAGAACAGATGAATTAATATCGTGACCTGCAACTGTTAACAGATATAAATCCCTTCTAATACGCTCTGGTCAATCTGTTATTATCTCAAACGACTGTCGTGGTTTAACCCCAGCTGGCAACTAAGCACCACACAGCCGCTTGCTCACTCCCCTCCCACCACCACCAGCAGGATGGAGGGAAGAGAACTGGAAGGGTAAAAGTGAGAAAACTTGTGGGTTGAGATAAGAAGAGTTTAATAATTGAAATACAATATAATAATAATAGTAATGAAAATGAAAATAACAAAGAGAGAGAAATAAAATCCAAGAAAGACAAGCGATGCAAATGAAAACAATTGCTCACCACCAACCAACCAATGCCCAGCCAGTCCCCAAGCAGCAGCCCCCCTGGCCAACCTTCCCCCTAGTTTTATTGCTGAGCATGATGTCATATGGTATGGAGTATCCCTTTGGTCATTTGGGGTCAGCTGTCCTGGCTGTGTCTCCTCCCAGCTTCTTGTGCACCCCCAGCCTACTCACTGGCAGGGTGGTATGAGGAGCAGAAAAGGCCTTGACTCTGTGTAAGCACTGCTCAGAAATAACAAAAACATCCCTGTATTATCAACACTGTTTCCAGTACAAATTCAAAACATAGCCCCATACTAACTTCTATGAAGAAAATTAAAGCTATCTCAGCCAAAACCAGCACACCTGTCTGCATTATTGGGCCCTCCATTGCCAGGCCCTTGTGCCCAGGGGCACCAGCCTCTCACTATGGGACCTGACGAGCCTGAGGTTAACCCACCTTGACAAGGTCAGGAGAATATGGTCAACATCCTGCGAAGCAGTCTTTCCCCCCTTTGGGGCATTTGCCATCCTTGCTGAGTGGTGGTTGGTGGGCAGCCCCAGAGACCCCTGTGATGTCACTGTGGGGCACCTGTGACAGCCCCAACCTCACTGCTCTTCAGCAGCTGCATGCTCTGTCCCAGCACACTTGGTCCAGGGCTCCTATGAGTGCACATGCATGGCATGCAAGCTCCATTGGGACTGTGGCCCTCCATTTGGAGTGCTGCCTTTGTGCAGAGACTTGGCAGGCAGGGGTGCTGTGGGTCCTGCATGGTGGCTGTCCTGGGGATGCAGGCACCACTGAAGACTCCCAGACAGTTCCTTCACCTTCCTTAATTGCCTCCTTCAGTTACCCTGTGCTAGCTCGAGTCGTGCTAGTTGTCTGGGGGGGGAGCATGGGGTGTGGGAGATCTTGGACTGGGGTTCAGCATCTATGGGGGGAGGTAAGGGGGGAAGGCAGGTGTGGAGGACAGCCCTTGGGGCTGGCTGGACCATGGGGCTGCTTCTGCTGCCACTTTCCTTTTGTACCTGGGGGTGCTGGTTGACAGCCGGCTGAACATGAGCCAGCAGTGTGTCCAGGTGGCCAAGGCAGCCAACAGCATCCTGGCTTGTATCAGGAATAGTGTGGCCAACAGGAGCAGGGGAGTGATTGTGCCCCTGTACTCAGCACTGGTGAGGCCACACAGAGAGCTACCAAGCTACACTGGTGAGGCCACACAGAGAGCTACCAAGATGATCAGGGGGCTGGAGCATCTCCCTTATGAGGAAAGGCTGAGTGACTTGGGTTTGTTCAGCCTGGACAGGAGAAGACTGAGGGGGGATCTTATCAATACTTATAAATACCTAAAGGGTGGGTGTCAAGAGGATGGGGCCGGACTCTTTTCAGTGGTGCCCAATGACAGGACAAGGGGCAACGGACACAGGTTAGAACACAGGAAGTACCACTTAAATATGAGAAAAAAACTTCTTTCCTGTGAGGGTGACAGAGCAGTGGAACAGGCTGCCCAGAGAGGTTGTGGAGTCTCCTTCCCTGGAGACATTCAAAACCCACCTGGATGTGATCCAGTGCCCCCTGCTCTAGGTGTACCTGCTCAAGCATGGGGGTTGGACAAGATGATCTCCAGAGGTCCCTTCCAACCCCTGCCATTCTGTGATTCTGTGAATACTGTGTTCAGTTTTGAGCCACTCACTACAAGAAGGACGTTGAATTGCTGGAGCATGTCCAGAGAAGGGCAATGAAGCTGGTGAAGGGTCTGGAGAACGTCTTATGAGGAGAGGTTGAGGGAACTGGGGTTGTTTAGCTTGGAGAAGAGGAGGCTGAGGGGAGACCTTATCGCTCTCTACAACTACCTGAAAGGGGGTTGTAGTGAGGTGGGGGTTGGTCTCTTCTCCCACGTTACTAGCAATAGGACGAGAGGAAGTGACCTCAAGCTGTGTCAGGGGAGGTTTAGATTGGATATTAGGAAAAATGCCTTCACTGAAAGAGTGGTCAGGCTTTGGAACAGGCTGCCCAGAGAGGTGGTGGAGTAACCATCCCTGGAGGTGTTCAAAAAACGTGTAGACGTGGCACTTGAGGGCATGGTTTAGGAGACATGGTAGTGTTGGGTTGACGGTTGGACTTGATGATCCTAGAGGTCTTTTCCAACCTTAGTGATTCTATGATTTTCAGCCTACAAGGAGACCCTTCAGGAGGCCCTTACCTCCCCTCTCCCACCACTTTCTGGGGTTTTCTTTGCTTTTCTGTTCCTGCTGCCAGAAAAGCTCAGGCACTTTGAACATCTCTCTTGGTAGGACATGGTGTCAGGTGCTGAGGAGGCTCCAGAGCAGGGCGGCTCTGCCATGACGGCCAGCATGAGCCAGCTGCAGCAGGCAGGGCAGTGGGAGGCAGCAGCAGATGGCCTGTGCCCCATCTGCCTGGGTGACGTCGACAATGCAGCCTACATCAATGCCTGCTGCCACCACTTCTGCTTTGGCTGCATCTGGTGGTGGGATGCCACAAGAGCTGCGTGCCTGCTCTGCAGGCAGCCTTTCATCTGTGTCCTGCACATGGTGAGGGCGGATGATGACTACCGGGAATACATGAGTCAGCTCGTCTGCCCATCGGCAGAGGACCATGGCCTCTTCAGTGGATTAATTGCTATTAGATCATATATCTCAGCCTCAGAAAGGCTAATTAGAAGTTTTAATGTGCTGCAAGCCAGCTGCATCAGCGTTACTTATTCCCACTAGTCAAGCAACATCAGTTTCAGAAGTAGCTATTATCTACACCCTTTCCTTTGGGATTTTTTAATATTATAAATTGCTATTGCAGAATAATTGCAATTGGAAATGTTAGTAATTAGTACCTTCTTTTTGAAGGCTGAGATTTTAAATTATTCTGTAAATAAATATATGTACTCTGACTTTTTTTTGTTTTATTTTATCTTTTACAATAATTTTTCTGAGATTAAATAAGAGAGGTGGATTTAAGTTAGTTTTGCATATATTTTTGTTTATTGATATATATTCAGAATATTAGTTTTATTAAAATTTATTAAAATATGTATGTATACACTTGTATTTTAAGGAAAAGCTGTTTGTTATAGTGTCCAACCTGGGTTAACTTTAGGATCGCTACCTTTGGAAATTGAAATGGTCTATGTCACAAGACTGGTTACAAAGATTTTCAGGGCAGAAAAAAATAAAGTTAACCCTTGCAAATGCTATAGCACCCTCCTGAGGTGGTCACAAGCATCCAGATCTATCTGACAGGTGGAAGACATTGGCACTAGGAAAGTTTTGGCTAACAAATGTGCTGAATCAGTGCATCTGACTTCCAAGTTCTGCTAGGGGGAAGTGTTGACATCATGGGAGATACTAACATGGTCTCATGTAGGGCTGTGAAATTTTTACTTTCCTAGTTTCCAGAAAAAAATAACATTAACCCAATCCAAGTGTTAACAGTTGAGATTTAACCAGTACAGCTGGCTTGTAAGTCAGTTACTGAAAAGATGTAGAGATCTGATTTGCCATTGCCATAGTTTCCAGTGTTGCTTATAAAGCCTTCATCTGTTCTCCAGAGGGGGAAAAAAAAATTTTAAAAATCATGTTTGCACGTATTTCTTGAGGAAACTATGGAAGCTTTTGAAAAGTTTCTAGCTCTCTGTGCTGGTTTTGGCTGAGAAGGGGTTAATTCTCTTCACTGCAGTGCCTGTAGTAGTCAGGGACCTTTCCAGCTTCCCTCGCCCTGCCATGTGGGCAGGAGGCTGGGAGGGGCAGGGCCACGGCTGGGGCAGCTGACCCCGACTGGCCAATGGGATATTCATTCCATACCATGTGACACCATGACCAGTATATTAATGGGGGCAGTTGCAGCTTGGGGACTAGTGGTGTTGGGTTGGTGGGTGGTGGTGTCATGTGTAGTTTGTTATGGTGGTTCATTCTCCTCCTCCCCTAGGACAAGGTTGGTGTGGCTGACCTTACCCTAGGCTATAGAATGAGGTAAGGTAAACTCTTGCAGTAGGAATCCTAGTCTTCCTGAACAACTAAGTTACAAAACTTGTTCTTAAATTTCTGAAATTCACAAATTAATAAATAGATTTAAAGTAATTAAATGGGACATATTTTACCTGTTCAGATTATACTATAGTCTTTTTAGTATTTCCTGTTTATTAGAACAGTAAAGTTTTTAATGTTTAAACAGTTTACAGATGTTTTGATAAGTTTAAGAAAGTCTGCACCAGTAAGAAAAAAATGAAGGGAGTTATCATACTACAGTTGGTGTTTTTCAAAGATGAACACAACAGAAACCTTAAGTAATTTTTGGTAATTTGTAATTTACCATGTTACATAACCATTATTAGAGGTTTTAACTTTGCTGTGATTAAATCTTTACTGTTTTAATCCATCACTGATTATGTAAAGTAATTAGCTTTTGCAAGATATTTTTTTTTGAGGGGAGAAAAAGTGATTGCAGATATGTACTCTAAATTACTGAGCTGGATAAATCTACACTGAATAGGTAATATGCTTTCTACCAGTGTCATCAGCTATTTGACAGGCCAAACCCCAGTGTGACAGAGGCAAAGATAAGGGTATAATGCATCCTGTACAATTGCCAGAAAACCATGATGAATATAAGTGCAAGTAGGTATCATCTTCCCCTAGGACAACTGGAACATCTACTACCTATTTTTCACAATAGCCTAGGAACATCTGCCAGTGTGATGCCATTTCCAGTTGAGGAGTTGGGGTTACTGTAATATTGGCTATTATGTCACTTAGAGTGATTGAAGTGAGCCCAGGTATTGGCTTGGCATGTCAGCTACATAGTTCAGCAGATATAAAACACCTGGGAAACACAGAACTGAAGCTCAGCAAACATACAGAGGTAGAACTGCAGAGGAATGTATTATGAGCTGGTGCTTGTACAACAGACACAGAAATAGCCTTTAGAGGGCAGGAGAAGACTGTAACTACGGAGGGTCTTCTGCCAAGAATGAAACAAAACTTTGTTTCTCCAGCTTAATGAAATAATGTGTCAACTAAATACAGTACATTCTTTTGCCTTATGGCTATGTGCAGAATAGTTTCTAATTTTTTTTAAAGTGAACTTGGGATATAATGTGCAGAGATTAAAGAGACACAGTAGGTCAATGTTAAGGATATCACAAATATTCATTTTAGTAAATCAACTAAAAAAAGGAAGAATTGATATCCAAGTCCATTCTCTGCAATTGTTTTTTTAAAAAACATGTCAACTTCATTATATCAATACAGTGTATTTTCCTGTCATTGCTCACACTATTATTCCTAAATAGCAGTTACCACAATTATGATATAGTCTGTCTTAAGCTCATTGCCAAGACAGTTGTGTTCTTCAAAGGCTATCACATAAATTTCTTCAGTATTTATGAAGATGAATATTGAAATATATAATTATATAGAGATTTACTGATCTATTTTTACAAGTTATGGTAAATGTTTTTTTTTTAAAAAAATCCTTTAGTGCTGCCAATGGTGCTGATTGGCTGTCCTGGTTTTGGCTGGGACAGAGTTATTTTTCCTCCTAGTAGCTGTGTTTTGGATTTAGTATGAGAATAATGTTGATAACACACTGATGTTTTAGTTGTTGCTAAGTAGTACTTACACTAAGTCAGGGACTTTTCAGCTTCTCATGCTCTACCGACTGAGAAGGCTGGAGATGTATAAGAAGCTGGGAGGAGACACAGCCAGGACAGCTCACCCAAACTGGCCAAAGGGATATTCCATACCATATGACATCATGCTCAGTATATAAGTTAGGGGAAAGCTGGCTAGGGGGCCACTGCTCAGGGACCGGCTGGACATTGGTCATTGGGTGGTGAGCAATTGCATCATGTATCACTTGCTTTATATATTCTTTTATCATTAATGTTATTATATTACTATTTTATTTTACGTCAATTATTAAATTGTTCTTATCTTGTCCCACGAGGGTGTCTTTCACTTTTATTCTTCTAATTCTCTCCCCTACTCCACTGGGGGGGTGGGTGAGTGAGTGAGCGGCTGTGTGGTGCTCAGTTGCTGGCTGGGATTAAACCAGGACATTGGTCAGCTATGGCCAGCAACGGGTCTGTCTTGGAACCAGCTGGAACTGGCTCCATCTGACATGGGGGCAGCTTCTGGCATCTTCTTACAAAAGACACTCCTGCAGCCCCACCACTACCAAAACCTTGCCATGTAAACCCAATACAGAGACTAAGGTAACCTTTATTTTCATTAATGACTTTGGAGAATACAGTTATAATGCCTATGGTGTGAAATGCAGAATAAAACCATTAACTTATTTTGGGGAAAAATGTGAAATTCTTGGTTAATTTCATATTTAGCTGATCAAGATAATTGAAAACTGTAATATTTTTATTTTTACCAAAAAACCTTAGCTTTAAAATGTTTTAAAATAAATATTTATAATAATATTGTATTTAAAGCAACTATTAAGAAAAACACTACAAACTTCATATGGACTCAGGACAGTGGATAATTTCCATAAACCAGTTTAGCACAAGTGTACTCACCCCCAAGCTGAAGTAGCAGCTTGTCAGTTTCTACATGTCCATTTGATAGTGGACATATGGACATTGGATAGTGTCCATTGGATAGTGGACATTTTTGGACATTTGATCACACAAAGGAGTCATCCTGTCCACTTGAATGAGCAGATCTATCTCTGGACAATGTTTCAAAATTTCACAGATGCACACCATGCTGGTATGGCTACAAGCTTAGAAATGCATCCAGCTAGCATAGTCTGAATCAAGGGAAGTTTTAAAATGGAAGTAGTACTAAAAAGTTTATGTAATACATTAGACAGCAAAACACTTATTTTCAAATATTCATTATGCTTACAGTGGGAACTTTTGATTTCAAAACAAGAAATTTTAGTGAAAAACATTTGAAAAGTCTTTAATCAATAAAACTGTGATGAGTGCTACAACTTCAGTTATAAATTAATTTTTTATCAATTTTTGCTTTGAAGTCATGCTATTGTTATTTAAAATAATATAGTTTTCATAGTATAAATATGAACTCTGTTTCCAAATAGATTTTAATGCAGTCCTTTATCTCTCTTAAATTGTTAATTCTGTAGAAGAAAATAACTAACTTGCCTTCAACGTTATTGTTTCTTTCAGGGGAAGAGAGAAGCTAAATCAATTTCTGTACTTTTTTTCTTATGTCAGCTTTGTGCAGGGTTGTCTTTCCTGCCATAAAATATTAATAGATTACCCTAGACTAGGCAAGATTATTTTCTTTAGTTGCTATCAAATATGCCATAAAATTCAATAACAGGTAAGATTTTCCTTTATCCTGTTTAACTATCTTTTAAGAAAATTTTAAAGACCCCACACAGCTGCTGTTCCACCATCATATATGAGATGGAGGATGAGGAGCAAGGGGGAACCCCAGCCCAGAAGTGTTATGGGTTTACAGTGGAGCATTCTGTCAGTTGCAGCAACTTGTAGAGAGCAAAACAGGTCACACAAAGTTCAAGAAATAGGTCAGGTCAGAAGCTGTCCCCCAAATCAGAATAAAACTGGTGATGTTACAGGTATTACGGTAGATCAGGCAGAACTTTGACTTGGTTCTGCTCATCACCATTTAGCATCAGTAATAACCTCTGAGACTCAGGGTGTGGCCACTGCCCTATGTTCTTTTTCATTGTTTTATCTATCTTATCTCATGCATCCCTACCTTTCCTAAAGCAGACAAATAGGAACAAGATTGTTGTAAAAGTAACATTTTCAATGACATTGTATACAGTAAATTAATATGTAGTCATTTTCTTTTCTTGCACTTTATGTAAAGCAGTCAGACACAACTAACAGCTTGAAAATATGTTTTCATATGTAGATTGTTTAAAGTTGTCTTCAGCAATTTTTTTATATGTGCCTGTCCTGGTTTCAGCGGGGATAGAGTTAAATTTCTTCGTAGTAGCTAGTATGGGGCTATGTTTTGGATTTTTGCTGGAAACAGCAGTGATAATGGGGAGATGTTTTAGTTGTTCCTAAGTAGCACTTACACTGGTCAAGGACTTTTTCAGCTCCCCATGCTCTGCTGGGCGCATAAAAAGCTAGGAGGGGACACAGCTGGGACAGCTGACCCAAACTGACCAATGGGATATTCCATACCATATGACATCATGCTCAGTATATAAAGTTGGGGGAAGAAGGAGGAAGGGGGGGCATGTTTGGAGTGATGGCGTTTGTCTTCCCAAGTAACTGTTATGCGTGATGGAGCCCCGCTTTCCTGGAAATGGCTGAAAACCTGCCTGCCCATGGGAAGTGGTGAATGAATTCCTTGTTTTGCTTTGCTTCCACACGCAGCTTTTGCTTTACCTATTTGTCATGGTTTTAGCTGGGATAGAGTTAATTTTTTTCACTGTAGCTGGTATAGTGCTGTGCTTTGAACTTAGCATGGAAAAAAAAATGTTGAGATAACACACAGATGTTTTGGGCTCTTGCTGGGTAGTGCTTGTACTAGTCAAAGACATTTCTAGCTTCCCATGCTCTGCCGGGTGCACAAGAAGCTGGGAGGGGAGGGGGCACAGCTAAGAGAGCGGATTCAAACTGACCAAAGGGATATTCCATATCATGTAACGTCATGCCCAGTATGTTAACTGGGAGGGGCTGGCGGGGGGAGGGAGGAAGCAATCGCAGCTCGAGGACGGGCAGCGTCAGTCGGCGGGTGGTGAGTGGTTGTATCGTTCATGTTTCTGTGGTTTTTTTCCTTTTTTCCCCTTTCCCTTCCTTTTCCATTTTATTATATTAACATTATTGTCATTGTTATAATAATAATAATGATTATGATTATTTTATTGTAATCATTAAACTGTGCTTATCTCAACCCACAAGTTCTTTTGCTCGTCCAATTCTCTTCCCCCATCCCACAGGAGTGGGGGGAGTGAGTGAGCGGCTGCGTGGTGTTCAGTTGCCAACTGGGGCTGAACCACGACAGTCCATTTTTGGCACCCAACGTGGGGCTCAAAGGGTTTGAGATAATAACAGTTGCTGGTCACAGCATTGATTCATCTGTTCTCAGTATTAGTTTGTCCAGTCTTTACCATGCCGATTGTAAAGTCCATGTTAAAAATTGCTGTTGGTTTTTGTAGTTTGCTGTGCTCTGCAGTGATTAGAGAGGTTTTGCCTAGGAGACTTGTTATTGAAACACTGGCCTTGACCGTTATTGGTTATTTAGGTCTTGCATGGAAGCCATTACTGTACTTCGGCTACCACCTCATGGAGAAAATTAGCAATTATACCTCCTCCTCTGAGAGGTTTTTTTATGGAGGAAATACAGAATGGCACCTTAGCTACCATCTTCTATAACGCCTCCTCCTTCATTACAACAACTTTTCAGTATCTTGAACATCCTTGGGTAGTTAAGATACATCTGTTGGTATTTCTTTGGCAGATGGTTTCAGTTCTGTCGAAGGTTAATAAGCAATTTAAAAATATAATCCATAGATCTGCCCCAAGGCTTGATAGCTATGGGTGGCAGGGTATGTGGGGATAGTATGGGCAAATGCCTTATATGGTGGACACCCCCAGTGTTGTGGGACTTCACCCCTGAACAAGTGCAGAATCCTGAAAAATTAGTAGAATATTTGGAGGAAGTGTGTTGTCACCCAGGCAACTCCAGAGAGATAGAAATCACTGCAATGTGCTGGGGCCTGGCCAGTGCCTATTGAGCCCTATTTAACACTATTCAGTACCCCCAAGGGGAAGAGAAGGTCGCTGGATCTAAAAAGACAAAGGCAAGGAAAGCAACAAGCACTGCAGCCACTCAAACCCTCACGACAGACACTGCAGCTACTCCAACCCCAGTGACAAGTGTTGCAGCTAAACCAGAGGACTAACCTTTACCAGTATCAATCACCCCTATATACAAGCAGAAATCATGGAAGAGAAGGTCAACTCATTTAGAAAGAGACTATGAGGAACCAGGGCCATCACAAGAAGAGGAGGAGGAAGAGGAAGAACTCATACAAGAAACGGAAACTACCCAATCCCTATCCTTGAGTGAGATGCAGAATATATGGAAAGATTTTGGGCATCATTCAGGTGAGCACGTTATCACCCGGCTGCTCTGATGCTGGGATAATGGGGCCAGTAGTCTGGAAACAGAGGGGAAGGAAGCCAAACAACTGGGATCCCTTTCTGGGTAAGGGGGCTTCAACAAAGCAATTGGAAAAGGAACACAAGCCCTCAGCCTCTGGAGGCGACTCCTGTCCATGGTGAGAGAAATGTACCCCTTCAAGGAAGATATTGTATTTCGCCTAGGAAAATGGATGACCATGGAGAAAGGCATTGAGCATCTAAGGGAATTAGCCGTGCTTGAGGTGATTTATGGTGACCTGGACGATCAACGGTCCTCCAAAGATCCAGATGAAGCTGAGTGCACACGACCCATGTGGCGGAAGTTTGTACGGAGTGCACCATCCTCGTATGCGAACTCATTGGCAGTGATGTCCTGGAAAGATGACGGGACACCAACGGTGGCAGAGTTGATGTATAAACTCCGGGAATACATAGCAGATCTCTCTTCCTCGCTCGTCTCTGCTGTTGAGAAACTCTCCCGAGAGTTCCAGCAACTCAAAGAAGATAGGTCCTACCCCCCACCAGTACGGACCAGTATTTCAGCCATTAGGAGTAAGCGTGTCTTTGCTCAAGAGAAGGGGCACCCTATGGTTTCACCTGCGTGATCACGGAGAGGACATGAAGAAGTGGGATGGAAAACCTACCTCAGCCCTAGAGGCACAGGTACGTGAGCTGCAAGGAAGAATAGTCACTCAGGGAGGGTCTTCCAGGAAAGCTGCTGCTCCAGATTCCAGTGAGCAGGTCCCCAGACAGAGGAGCAGAAGTGCTGATTTTATTTATAAGCGTAATAGAGGGACTCCTGATTGACATTTACAGGAAGTGAGTTGTGACTGCCATGATCAGGACTAGAGGGGCCCTGCCTCCAGCCAGGTGGAGGAAAGGGATAATCAGGCTTACTGGACTGTGTGGATACGATGGCCTGGCACATCCGACCCACAGGAGTATAAAGCTTTAGTGGACACGGGCGCACAGAGCCCCTTAATGCCATCAAACTATATCGGGGCAGAACCCATCAGCATTGCTGGAGTGACAGGGGTATCCCAAGAGCTAACTGTATTGGAGGCCAAAGTGACCCTAACCGGGAATGAGTGGCAAAAGCATCCCATTATGACTGGCCCAGAGGCTCCGTGCATCCTTGGCATAGACTACCTCAGGAGAGGGTATTTCAAGGACCCAAAAGGTTACAAGTGGGCTTTTGGTGTAGCTGCCTCGGAGACGGAGGAAACTAAACAGCTGTCTACCTTGCCTGGTCTCTCGAAGGAGCCTTCTGTTGTGGGGTTGCTGAAGGTCAAAGAACAACAGGTGCCGATTGCCACCACAACAGTGCACCGGCAGCAATATCGCACCAACTGAGACTCTCTGATCCCTGTCTATGAGCTAATTCATCGACTGGAGAGCCAAGGAGTCATCAAAAAGAGCCATTCACCCTTTAACAGTCTCATATGGCCAGTGCGGAAGTCTAATGGAGAGTGGAGACTAACAGTAGGCTATCGTAGCGTGAATGAAGTCACAGTGCCACTGAGTGCTGCCGTGCCAGACATGCTAGAACTTCAGTACAAACTGGAGTGAAAGGTGGCCAAGTGGTATGCCACAATTGATATCGCTAATGCATTCTTCTCAATCCCTCTGGCAGCAGAGTGCAGGCCACAGTTTACTTTCACTTGGAGGGGTGTCTAGTACACCTGGAATCAAGTGCCCCAGGGGTGGAAACACAGTCCTACCATTTGCCATGGACTGATCCATAATGCTTTGGAACAAGGTGGAGCTCTCGAACACCATCAATACACTGATTACATCATTGTGCGGGGCAATACAGCAGAAGTTGTTTCTGGGAAAGGGAAGAAAATAGACCAAATTCTCCTGAAAGCTGGTTTTGTCATAAAACAAAATAAGGTGAAGGGACCCGCAGAAGAGATCCAGTTCTTAGGAATCAAATGGCAAGATGGTCATCGTCAGATCCCAATGGATGTGATCAACAAGATAGCAGCCATGTCTCCACCAACTAGAAAAAAGGAAACACAAGCTTTCTTGGGCGTTGTGGGTTTTTGGAGAATGCATATTCCACACTACAGTCTGATCGTAAGCCCTCTATATCAAGTGACCCAGAAGAAGAAGGAGTTCAAATGGGGCCCTGAGCAAAAACAGGCCTTTGAACAAATTAAACAGGAGATAGTTCATGCAGTAGCTCTTGGGCCAATCCGGACAGGACAAGATATAAAGAATGTGCTCTACACCACAGGTGGGGAGAATGGCCCTACCTGGAGCCTCTGGCAGAAAGCTCCAGGGGAGACCCAAGGTCGACCCCTAGGGTTTTGGAGTCTTGGATACAGAGGGTCCGAGGCCCGCTATATTCCAACTGAAAGAGAGATATTGGCAGCATATGAAGGGGTTCGAGCTGCTTCAGAAGTGGTTGGTACTGAGGCACAGTTGCTCCTGGCACCCCGACTGCCAGTGCTGGGCTGGATGGTAAAAGGGAAGGTCCCCTCTACACACCATGCAACTGATGCTACGTGGAGTAAATGGGTTGCACTGATCACCCAGCGGGTCAAGTAGGAAACCCCAGTCTCCCAGGAATCTTGGAAGTGATCATGGATTGGCCAGAAAACGAAGACTTTGGAATATCACCAGAGGAGGAGGTGACACGTGCTGAAGAAGCCCCACTGTATAATACACTGCTGGAAAAGGAGAAGCTATGTGCCCTGTTCACTGATGGGTCCTGTCGCCTTGTGGGAAAGCACCGGGGATGGAAGGCTGCTGTATGGAGTCCTACACGACAAGTAGCAGAAACTGCTGAAGGAGAAGGTGAATCGAGCCAGTCTGCAGAGGTAAAGGCCATCCAGCTGGCCTTAGACATTGCTGAACGGGAAAAGTGGCCAGTGCTCTATCTCTATACTGACTCCTGGGTGGTGGCAAATGCCCTGTGGGGCTGGCTGCAGCAGTGGAAGCAAAGCAACTGGCAGCGCAGAGGCAAACCCATCTGGGCTGCCGCATTGTGGCAAGATATTGCTGCCCAGGTAGAGAACCTGGTTGTGAAAGTATGTCATGTGGATGCTCACGTCCCCAAGAGTCGGCCCACTGAAGAACATCGAAACAACCAGCAGGTGGATCAGGCTGCCAAGATTGAAGTGGCTGAGGTGGATCTGGACTGGCAACATAAGGGTGAACTATTTCTAGCTCGGTGGGCCCATGACACCTCAGGTCATCAAGGGAGAAATGCAACATACAGGTGGGCTCGTGATCGAGGGGTGGACTTGACCATGGACGCTATTGCGCAGGTTATCCACGAATGTGAAATGTGCACTGCAATCAATCAAGCGAAGCGGGTAAAGCCTCTGTGGTATGGGGGACGATGGTTGTAGTATAAATATGGGGAGGCCTGGCAAATTGACTATATTACACTCCCACAAACCCGCCAAGGCAAGCACCATGTGCTCACCATGGTAGAGGCAACCACCGGCTGGCTGGAAACATATCCTGTCCCCCACGCCACTGCCCGGAACACTATCCTGGCTCTCGGAAAAACAAGTCCTGTGGCGACATGGCACCCCAGAGAGAACCGAGTCAGACAATGGGACTCATTTCCGAAACAGCCTCATAGACACCTGGGCCAAAGAGCATGGTATTGAGTGGGTGTATCACATCCCCTATCATGCACCAGCCTCTGGGAAAATTGAACGGTACAATGGACTATTAAAGACGACACTGAGAGCAATGGGGGTGTGGAACATTCAAGCGCTGGGATGTACATTTAGCAAAAGCCACCTGGTTAGTCAACACGAGGGGATCTGCCAGGCGAGCTGGCCCTGCCCAGTCAGAATCCTTACGTACTGTGGAAGGGGATAAAGTCCCTGTAGTGCACATAAAAAATATGTTGGGCAAAACAGTCTGGGTTATTCCTGCTTCAGTCAAAGGCAAACCCACTCGTGGGATTGCGTTTGCTCGAGGACCTGGGTGCACTTGGTGGGTGATGTGGGAGGATGGAGGAGTCCGATGTGTGCCTCAAGGGGATTTAATTTTGGGTGAAAACAGCCAATGAAATGAATAATATGCTGTTAATTGCTATATAATTTTGTATGTCACCACTACTATGGTTGCTATATGCCATATCAGTGGAATGGTATCATGGTGGGAATCTCCTAATTAATAATAATAGCAAATGAACTTTCAGTTGAACCAAGCAAAGTACAGCAGTGAGAGAACAAGAACTACCAGTGCAGCGGTGATGGAACAAGGACTGACTTCAGCATGCAACAATCTGACACCACACACAGCACCTCTCTGAAAGACTCTTACAATAGATGAGACCCAAAGTCATGGACTAAATGAACTCAATGGACATTTCACCGGCATTTTACAGGGGTGGTCCATAGACTAGGGGAATGATAAATGAAACTCTGTATATCCTGTTAAAGGATGAGAAGGTGGGTAGGGATTATTGAAATTGTATTGAATAGTATGGGACCTGAGCATGATGTAAATGATATGGAATAAGGGGTGGATACTGTCATGGTTTTAGCTGGGATAGAGTTTATTTTCTTCACTGTAGCTGGTATAGTGCTGTGCTTTGAACTTAGCATGGAAAAAAAATGTTGAGATAACACACAGATGTTTTGGGCTGTTGCTGGGTAGCGCTTGTACTAGTCAAGGACTTTTCTAGCTTCCCATGCTCTGCTGGGTGCACAAGAAGCTGGGAGGGGAGGGGGCACAGCTAAGAGAGCTGATTCAAACTGACCAAAGGGATATTCCATATCATGTAACGTCATGCCCAGTATGTTAACTGGGAGGGGCTGGCGGGGGGAGGGAGGAAGCAATCGTGGCTCGGGGATGGGCAGCGTCGGTCGGCAGGTGGTGAGCGGTTGTATCGTTTGTGTTTCTGTGGGTTTTTATCCTTTTTTTTTCCTTTCCCTTCCTTTTCCATTTTATTATATTAACATTATTGTCATTGTTATCATAATCATTATTATTATTATTTTATTGTAATCATTAAACTGTGCTTGTCTCAACCCACAAGTTCTTTTGCTCGTCCAATTCTCTTCCCCCATCCCACAGGGGTGGGGGGGGAGTGAGCGAGCGGCTGCGTGCTGTTCAGTTGCCAACTGAGGCTGAACCACGACACTATTAAACTGTCTTTATCTCAAACCATGAGTTGCCTCACTTTCACTCTTCCGATTCTCTCCCCGGTCCCACCAGGGGGTAGTGAGCGAGCGGCTGCGTGGTGCTTGGTTGCTGACTGGGGCTAAACCACGACAGTACCTCACTCAATAATTCACTCTTATATGCTCGTGTGAGAGGTGAGTGGGCTATGTCTGAGCCAGAAAGTGGGAAATTTTAGACCTTTCTCTTGGGGTTTCTTGGTAACTGAGAAAATTTTGATATGTTTAGTTGGACATAAGACTGAAGCAAACTTATTGATTCTCAGGTAATTAATGGAGATATTTACAAGCTTTTCTGTACCCAACACAGAGCAATTTGGCAAAGAAATACCCCCCTCCCTCATCTCTATTAAGATGAGGGTTATATTAAGCCTTTGGGCATTGTGGAGGCAATAAGCTAGTAACATTTTAGGTGTTCTCTCACTACTAGGATAGTCTGGTGGGTTAACCTTAGCCAGCATCCAAATGCCCACCCAGCTGCTCACTTCCCCTCCTCAAGCAGGACAGGGGAAGATAATAAGATGTAAAAGCTTGTGAGTCAAGATAAAGACAGAGATCACTTCCCAATTGCTGTCATGGGCAAACAGACTCGACTTGGGGAAAATTAATTTAATTTTAATTATTAAACTGTTCTTATCCCGACCCACGAGTGTTACCCTTCTGATTCTCTCCCCATCTACCGGTGGGAGACTGAGAGAACAACTGCGTGGGGCTGAGTTGCCGGCTAAACCATGACAGTCTTTTTCGCGCCCAACGTGGGGCTCAAAGATTAGAGATAATAGCAGCTGCTGGTCACAGCACCATGTTCTCATTTTTGTAGTTTGTGTTAAAGATTGGTGTTGGTTTGTTTAGTCTGCTGTGTTCTGCTGTGATTAGTAATGTTTTGCCTGTGAGATTTGTTATGCAAACACTCATTTTCAGCTTTATCTGGTATTTGGGGTTTTTGCTGAAACCGTTACTGTACTTTGGATACCACCTTGTTGAGGCAATTAGCAATTACACCTCCTCCTCTGAGAGATTTTATATGGAGGAAATACAGAATGGTATCTTTGCAACTTTGTTCTATGATGTCTCTGCCTTTATTACAACAACCTTTTTGTATCTTGAACATCCTTGGGTGATTAAGGTACACTTATTGGGTTTTTTTGGGCATGTTGTTTTGTTTTTGACTAAGCAACTTCAGAATATCACCCAGAAATCTGCCCCAAGGCTTGATAGTTATGAGTGGCAGGGCATTTGGGATAGCATGGGCAAATACCTAGGGGAGTGGGCACCCCCAGTGTTTCAGAGCTTCACCCCCGAACAAGTGCAGAATCCTGAAAAACTAGTAGAATATTTGGAGAAAGTATGTTGTTACCCTGGGAACTCCAGAGAGACACAGATAAATGCAACGTGCTGGGGCCTGGCCCATGCGTACCGAGCCCTGCTCAACAGTATTCAGTGCCCCCAAGGGGAAGAGAAGGTCTCTGGATAGAAAGGCAAAGTGACAGGCACTGTGGCTGTTCAAACCCCCAGGACAAGCACTGTGGCTGCTTGTCGTGGTTCAGCCAGCAACTCAGGCCCACACAGTCACTCGCTCACTCCCCCACTGGTGGGATGGGGGACAGAATCAGAAGGGTAACACTCGTGGGTTGAGATAAGAAGAGTTTAATCATTAAAATAAAACAACAACAACAGAAATTCAATGGAAAGGAAAACAACGAGAGGCGCAAAACCTGGAGGAGGGAGGAAGGGGGATGAACCACCGAAACAGACCGCACACGACACAGCCGCTCACTGCCCGCCGACCCAATGCCATGCCTCCTCAAGCTGCAACTGCCCCCCTTAATATACTGGTAATGGTGTCAAATGGTACAGAATGAACATCCCATTGGCCAGTCAGGGTCAGCTGCCCCAGCCGTGGCCCCACCCCTCCCAGCCTCCTGCCCACGTGGCAGAGCGCGGGAAGCTGGAAAGGTCCCTGACCACCACAGGCACTACAGTGAAGAGAATTAACCCCTTCCCAGCCAAAACCAGCACATTCTCCACCCCTTATTCCATACCATTTACACCATGCCCAGGTCCCATACCATCCAATACAACCTTACCAAACACCACCCCTCCCCTTCCCATCCTTTGACATAATACACAGACATCATTCCCTTAGTCTATGGACCTTCTCTGTAAAATGTCTGTTAAAATGTCCATTGAATTCACCCAGTCCATGACTCTGGGCTCCATCTGTCATATAAGTCTTTCAGGGTGGGAGAGATTGTGTGTGTCGCGTTGGGTTGCTGCATACCAAGTCAGTCATTGTTCCATCACTGCTGCACTTTGCTTGTTTCACAGTTTATCTGCCATGTATCGGGAGGCTTGTACTATAATATCATTGCTACAACACAGAGATGACACACAATATTATATAGCAGTTTGCATTGTGCCATTCAGTTCATTGGCTGTTTTAGCCCAAAATCAAATCCCCTTGAGACATGCATCGGATTTCTCCAGCCTCCTGCATCACCCAAGTGCACCCAGGTCCTCGAGCAAAAGCAATCCAATGAATGGGTTTGCCTTTGCCTGAGGCAGGAAGAACCCAGACTGTTCAAAGGCTTCTCGTTGCTCAGGGCCCCATTTGAAATCATTCTTCTTCCAGGTCACCTGATAGAGAGGGCTTACGATCAGACTGTAATCTGGAATATGCATTCTCCAAAAACCCACAACGCCCAAGAAAGCTTGTGTTTCCTTTTTGCTAGTTGGTGGAGACATGGCTGCTATCTTGTTGATCACATCCATTGGGATCTGACGACGTCCATCTTGCCATTTGATTCCTAAGAACTGGATCTCTTGTGCGGGTCCCTTCACCTTATTTTGTTTTATGACAAAACCGGCTTTCAGAAGGATTAGGACTATTTTCTCTCCTTTCTCAAAAACTTCTTCCGCTGTGTTGCCCAACACGATGATGTCATCAATGTATTGATGGTGTTCTGTAGCTTCTCCCTGTTCCAGTACAGTCTGAATCAGTCCATGGCAAATGGTAGGACTGTGTTTCCACCCCTGGGGCAGTCGATTCCAGGTGTACTGGACGCCCCTCCAAGTAAAAAGCAAACTGTGGCCTGCACTCTGCTGCCAGAGGGATGGAGAAGAATGCATTAGCAATATCAATTGTGGCATACCCCTTGTCGGCCTTTGACTCCAGTTTGTATTGAAGTTCCAGCATGTCTGGCACAGCAGCACTCAACGGTGGAGTGACTTTGCTCACGCCATGATAGTCTACTGTTAGCCTCCACTCTCTATTAGACTTCTGCACTGCCAGTATGGGACTGTTAAAGGGTGAGTGGCTCTTATTGATGACTCCTTGGCTCTTCAGTTGGTTGAATGAGTTCATGGACGGGAATCAAGTAACCTTGGTTGGTGCGATATTGCCGCCAGTGCACTGTTGTGGTGGCGATCGGCACCTGTTGTTCTTTGACCTTCAGCAACCCCACAACAGAAGGGTCCTTCTAGAGGCCAGGCAAGGTAGACAGCTGTTTAGTTTCCTCCGTCTCCAAGGCAGCTACACCAAAAGCCCACTTGTACTCTTTCGGGTCCTTGAAATACCTTCTCCTGAGGTAGTCTATGCCAAGGATGCATTGAGCCTCTGGGCCAGTCATAATGGGATGCTTTGGCCACTCATTCCTGGTTAGGCTCACTTCGGCCTCCAATACAGTTAGCTCTTGGGATCCCCCTGTCACTCCAGCAATACTGATGGGTTCTGCCCTGATATAGTTTGATGGCATTAAGGTGCACTGTGCGCCCGTGTCCACTAAAGCTTTATACTCCTGTGGGTCGGACATGCCAGGCCATCGGATCCACACAGTCCAGTGAACCCAGTTATCCCTTTCCTCCACCTGGCTGGAGGCAGGGCCTTTCTAGTCCTGATCATGGCATTCGCAACTTACTTCCTGTAAATGTGAATCAAGAGCCTGTCTATTAAGGTCAGAAATAAAATCAATACTTCTATTCCTCTGTCTGGGGACCTGTTCACTGGAATCTGGAGCAGCAGCTTTCCTGTAAGACCCTCCCTGAGTGATTGTTCTTCCTTGCAGTTCACGCACCCGTGCCTCTAGGTTCGAGGTAGGCTTGCCATCCCACCTCATCATATCATCTCCATGGTCACACAGGTAGGACCATAGGGTGGCCCGTGGTGTGTATCCTCTCCTTTGAGCCAAAGGACGCTTATTCTTAACAGCTGAGACACTACTCTGTAGAGGTGGGGAGCAGGAGATATCTTCTTTGAGTTGCTGGATCTCTCGGGAGAGTTTCTCCTCAGTAGAGGCTAGCGAGGAAGAGAGATTTGCTTTGTAGTCCTGGAGTCTATGAAGCACCTCCGCGACTGTTGGTCCCTCATCCCCTTTCCAGGACATCACTGCCAATAAGTTTGCATACAAGGATGGTGTGTTCCGTACAAACTTCCTCCACATGGGTCGTGTGCACTTGGCTTCATCTGGTTCTTTGGATGTCTGTTGATCGTCCAGGTCACCATAAATCACCTCAAGCACGGCTAATTCCCTTAGATGCTCAATGCCTTTCTCCATGGTCATCCATTTTCCTAGGCGAAATACAATATCTTCCTTGAAGGGGTACATTTCTCTCACTGCGGACAGGAGCCGCCTCCAGAGGCTGAGGGCTTGTGTTCCTTTTCCAATTGCTTTGTTGAAGCCCCCTTCCCCAGAAAGGGATCCCAGTTGTTTGGCTTCCTTCCCCTCTGTTTCCAGACTACTGGCCCCATTATCCCAGCATCGGAGCAGCCAGGTGATAACGTGTTCACCTGAATGACGCCCAAAATCTTTCCGTATATTCCGCATCTCACTCAAGGATAGGGATCAGGTAGTTTCCGTTTCTTGTACACATTCTTCCTCTTCCTCCTCCTCTCCTCGTGATGGCCCTGCTCTTCCATTATCTCTTTCTTCTTGAGTATAGGGGTGACTGATACTGACACGGGTTGATCCTTTTATTCAGCTACGATGTGTGTTGTGGGGGTTTGAGTGGCTGCAGTGCTTGTTGCTTTCCTTGTCTTTGTCTTTTTAGATCCAGACCCTTGGGGGTACTGAATAGTGTTAAATAGGGCTCAATAGGCACTGGCCAGGCCCCAGCACATTGCAGTCATTTCTATCTCTCTGGAGTTGCCTGGGTGACAACATACTTCCTCCATATATTCTACTAATTTTTCAGGATTCTGCACTTGTTCAGGGGTGAAGTCCCACAACACTGGGGGTGCCCACCATCTTAGGCATTTGCCCATACTGTCCCACATACCCTGCCACCCATAGCTATCGAGCCTTGGGGCAGATCTATGGATTATATTTTTAAATTGCTTATTAACCTTAGACAGAACTGAAACCATCTGCCAAAGAAATACCAACAGATGTATCTTAACTACCCAAGGATGTTCAAGATACTGAAAAGTTGTTGTAATGAAGGAGGAGGTGTTATAGAAGATGGTAGCTAAGGTGCCATTCTGTATGTCCTCCATAAAAAACCTCTCAGAGGAGGAGGTATAATTGCTAATTGCCTCCATGAGGTGGTAGCCGAAGTACAGTAATGGCTTCCATGCAAGACCTAAATAACCAATAACGGTCAAGGCCAGTGTTTCAATAACAAGTCTCCTAGGCAAAACTTCTCTAATCACTGCAGAGCACAGCAAACTACAAAAACCAACAGCAATTTTTAACATGGACTTTACAATCGGCATGGTAAAGACTGGACAAACTAATACTGATAACAGATGAATCAATGCTGTGACCAGCAACTGTTATTATCTCAAACCCTTTGAGCCCCACGTTGGGTGCCAAAAATGGACTGTCGTGGTTCAGCCCCAGTTGGCCAACTAAGTACCACACAGCCACTCACTCACTCCCCCCACTCCTGTGGGATGGGGGAGAGAATCGTAAAGGACAAAGCAAGACAACTCATGGGTTTAGTAGTTTAATAATTAAAATAAAACAGTAATAATAATAATTAAAATATAATGAAAAAGAAAATAACATGACAGACAGACATATGAACCCTCAGGAGGAGGAAAAAACAAAAATCCAAACAACAAGTGATGCAACTGCTTATCACCCGCCGACCGATGCTGCCCGTCCTCGAGCCGTAATTGCTTCCCCCCCACGGCCAGCTCCCCACCATTAATATACTGGGCATGACGTTACATGATATGGAATATCCCTTTGGCCAGTTTGAATCTGCTCTCTTAGCTGTGCCCCCTCCCCTCCCGGCTTCTTGTGCACCTGGCAGAGCATGGGAAGCCAGAAATGTCTTTGACTAGTAAAAGCACTACCCAGCAACAACCAAAACATCTGCGTGTTATCAACAATGTTTTCATACTAAGTCCAAAGCACAGCACTATGTCAGCTACAGTGAAGAAAATTAACTCTATCCCAGCTAAAACCATGACATATGTGCAAACTAAAAACAACGTATAATGTACCTTAAATGCTTCATGACCAGCAGTTTGAACCATATAAGAAATTCAAAAGTGTATTAGCTAAATATTTTTAATTGGTTTGGGGCATTTGTTTTAAAATTGTTGTAAATGTCTTGGAACTTTGCAACAACTTTTTTCTGACCTATGTTTTTATGATTTTTTTTGTTATCCCATCTGATCAAAATGAGTTGTCGCAACAGGTCATATAAGGGACGTGCAATTATTGCAAAGTCCATGATATGTTTTCTCCAAAAGACCAATAATCCCAAGGTATGTTGCAGCTCTTTTTTCACTTTCTGGGATTTTTACCTGATCCAATGCTGAGAGGGTGTCTCGAGGAATACAGACTGACCCTCCTTTCCACCAGATGCCCAAAAACTTAACTTCACTGGCAGGAGATCGTATTTTTTCTTTTGGTATTTGGAGGCCTGTTCCTTCCAGATGATTAATAATTCTGTCCTGCATAGTCTGCACCAAAGCTATGGTATGTCCCCCTATTAGTATGTCATCAATATACTGATAGACTTTGACCTCTCTTTCTGATGGGATTATTGACAATTCCTGTGCTAGGGCATGGTGGGCCAAGGTAGGCGAGTGTTTATATCCCTGAGGCAAATGGGTAAAAGTATACTGTTGTCCTTCCCAGGTAAAAGCAAATCGATATCGATCACACTCCTGGAGTGGAACCATAAAAAACATGTCCTTCACATCAATGGTTGCTAAGATAGGGTGGGCCTGTTCTTGAATGGTTGCAATTAATTCGGCTATGTCAGGTACAGCCGCAGTCAAGGGGCCAGTGTTTGCATTCAGTTGCCGATAGTCAATGGTCAGTCGCCATTTTCCATTAGGTTTGCGTACTGGCCACACCGGTGAATTGTACGGGGAGCGGGTAAACACTAAAATTCCCCATTGTTTGAGATCCTCAATTACTGGGGCTATCCCTTCCCTGGCTCCTAACGGCAACGGATAGGGTTTTACGTTGGTAGTCTTGGAGGGGGGAAGGGCAGGTGCCATTTGCAATAGGCACACCTCCGTCCAAGATGTTTCAGTTAATTGCCTGATCTGGGGGATGCCAAAAGACCACAAGTTCCACTGGGTGTCATGCCATTGCCTTCCCTTCAACACATCTATGCCTAGAAGGTTCGTCTGAAAAGGTCCTATGGCTACCACGGTATTGATGGGGGCTTCCTCTCCTGGTAACCATAGTGTCACTGCAGTCATAGGCATTGACTGTGTTTTTCCCAGAGCATTTAAGATAATTAGATTTCTGGGTGGGATAGAGATCCCGCAGCGTTCTGCTTCAGTCCACATCAGTGCGGTGATTTGTGCCCCAGTATCAATTAGAAAAATTACCGGTCTTCTCCTTGGTCCTACAGCTACTGTGATTAATAAATCCCCTCTTACATTCAAGGTGAGTTGTCTTACAAACATCCATCCTCCGCTCCCCTCCTCACCTTCGGGGAACGGAGGGCCTAGTTTTCTGCCTTTTCCCTAGTCAGCTCCCCCTCAAGATCTATCAGGGGTGGAGCATCGGGAACTAATCTGAGAGTGGCCTTCTTCCCTGACCATTTCTGTACAAGTTTTTCCAATTTTTGGGTTAGGAGTCCATCCATCAGGTCTTAAGGAATGCCCTTCTGAAGCCCTAGATGCCATAACCCCTGTCGACTTAGGGGTCTCTCTCCCCCAGGATGATTGTTGCGGAGTGGCCTCAAATCCTGGCCCTTCCCAATTGACAGCTGCCGATTGTTATCTTGCTCTGCAGACCATACAACCCTTGTTTCGGTTTTTTGGAACGATCCACCAACAGGGCCATATTTTCTACCAAAATTAATTAATTCCTGCGCTACCTCCTCCCATGTCCACACTTTCCTTCCCAACCACTGATGGTTGGGGGTTATTATCCCTTCCAGAGTGGCCGTAGTTCTTTCTCCTTTGGGAGTATTTTGAATTTTCCCCTGTAATTGGATCCCAATGGGTTTCAGGGAGTCAGGGAGTCCCCGGATCAGGGGAGTCATCCTCTCTGGGTCCACAGGCATCATCATCGGGGAACTCTGGTTGGGCTTGAGCTCCCAATCATACATCATTTGGAGACAGGCCGCTTTCTGCACACTTTCCACTAACTGATCCACCGTACCTGTTATGGCAAGGGGATATCCCCTCTCCAAAGGGTTCAGCCCCCCAGCCCAATATGCGGCCCTCTGGGTTAATGGCCATGTGGCTTGGCGATTACCTGTAGTTAGGAACACACCCGGACCCCAATATCCTTCTGCTTCTTTCTCTGACAACAAAATTCCATCCCTGCCCCCCCGACAGTGACACTCTCCACACATATTCTGTCTCCGATTCCTTCGGAGTTCTCGCAAAGTCTTTCTTCAAATTTGTTAGTTCAGTTGCTGTAAATGGGACCTCTTTGGTGAGAACTTGAGGACAGTCATCGTTATTGTCCTCATATAAGTACTCTGTTTTAACCAGTGGATACATGTGAGGGAGGCTTTCTACAGTTTCCCTTGCCTTCTTCAAGTCTCCCTGAGGGTAAACTTGCCATATCCCTTTCTCTGAAAGTTTCACCTCTACCTCCACCTGTGTATCTGTTTCCCTCAAAAGTTGGTTCCTCAATTCTTCCTTCAGTATGGCATTTTGATTTCTTTCCTCCTTCAACAATTGCTTATTTTCCTCCAATTATTCTGCGATGACCTTATGACCATCTGCAGTATGCTTATTGCGGCATCGGCTTGACAAAGCCTCTGTTTCTTATCTTCCACTGCCGCTGACAGACTCGCTCCCAGTACTGCGCAAGTGATAGCTTTTCCTTTTCCTGATCTAACCCTAGCTTCTTTCTGCAGTACCCTTATCCCTCTGGGGTTGAAACCAATGTTTTTTTCCCAATCTTGTCCCTGGAGTGAGGGGCGAGATCGGTGCACATCCAAAAGATCATATAGCTTATCTATCTCTGCGACCGGCAAAGAGACATAATTGTGGGCATCGACTGCCTTCTGAGGGGCCATCTTACCTAACACAAAGGGGCTATATCATCCTGAGGGGGCCACACCTTAATATTCCAATTTTCCCCTATTCACCCTCAGGAGGTCACACCTTAACTGTGTACTTTCTGTTCTCTAAGAATCCTGTCTGTGATGCCAATTTAAAAATGTCATGTTCCACTGTTGGGTTAAAAAATTTGGCAGAGGTTAAACCCCCTTGCTTTCCAACCAACCTCAGGTAGCTCTGGGTGGTTGGGGGTGGCTGGCCTTAACTTCTGATTAACTCAAATGTTTTATTGTGACTAGGTTCCTTTTACATTCTCAGAAACAGAACTAAGACTCAAAACGGAGTCAAGTGCCAAGTCACTTTATTTGGCCAACAAGTATGCAAGAGAAAAGGAGAGAAAGAGACAACAGAGTGAGAAAGGGAGAGAGAGTTGTGATAGCTACCACCATGGATCTGTGGCATCCCGTTGATCTGATGTATCTTCGAATCTGGTAGGAGAACATTCTTCTTTTCCCTTCCCTTCCCTTCCCTTCCCTTCCCTTCCCTTCCCTTCCCTTCCCTTCCCTTCCCTTCCTGCTGGTCCTCTGCTGGTTTCGCCTTTTATAGCATTGTTCTCAGAACTGTTTTACATAATCATGCCTCCGGTTCGGAGATGGGGACACATGCCCAGTACTGTCACTAGAGGGTCTAGAGGGTCTGAGCCCCTCATATGTGGTCAGTAGACCCTGGGCCCAGGCGCATGCGCAGAGGACTAGGGCTATGTGCTCTGAGGCAACAGGATGCATATGTGTTCCTGTCGGGTCAAACTGTCCTGGTTGCCGTGGCGATGAGGTTTCGGTGGTTAAACTGTCCTGCTTGGTTGCCGTGGTGGTTAAACTGTCCTAGTTGCCATTGTGGCTAAAACTGTCCTGCCAACAATGTTGAGACAAGTTTCTAGTCCCTTACATGGCTCCCAGCATGTACTGGTGCCTGGGGCTATTCCTCCCCAGGTGCAGGGCTTTGACCTTCCCCTTATTAAACTGTATGAGGTTCCTGCCGGCCCATTTCTCCAGGTTCCTCTGGATGACAGCATGACCCTCTGGCATATCAGCTACTCCTCCCACTTTTGTGTAATCAGCAAACTTGCTGATTTGCAGGTCATCAATGAAGGTGCTGAACAAGACTGGACCCAGTACAGACCCCTTGGGTACACTGCTAGTCACTGTTGTCCAGCTAGACTTTGTGCCACTGATCATCACCCTCTGGGCCCAGCCATTCAGCCAGGTTTCAATCCACCTCAATGCCTGCTTTTTCCAGCCCATACAGATTCTCTAAGAGGTTTTCATGGGAGACAGCATCAAAAGCTTTAATGAATTTGAGGTAGAATCATAGAATCATAGATTGTCCTGAGTTGGAAGGGACCCACAAGGCTCATCAAGTCCAACTCCTGTCCCTGCACAGGACAACCCCAAATTTATGCCATATCTCTGAGAGCACTGTCCAAGTGTTTCTTGAATAGCGTCAGGCTTGGCACTGTGACTACCTCCCTGGGGAGCCTGTTCCAGGTCTCCACTACCCTCTGGGTGAAGAATCTTTTCCTAATAGCCAACCTAAACCTCCCCTGGCACATCTTCCTGCCATTCCCTCAGGTCAGCACCTGCCCCTCCTCCTCCCCTTGTCAGGAAGCTCTAGACCATGATAAGGTCTCACCTCAGTCTCCTCTTCTCTAGGCTGAACAAACCAAGTGACCTTAGCTGCTCCTCATATGGTTTCTCCTCTAAACCCTTCACCAACTTCATGGCCCTCCTCTGGACACTCTCTAGTAGCTTTATATCTTTAATGTACCATGGCACCCAAAACTGCACACAGTACTCAAGGTGAGGCCGCACCAGTGCAGAGTAGAACAGGACAATCACCTCCCTCGACCAGCTAGCAATACAGTGCTTGATGCACCCAAGGACATGGTTGGCCCTCTTGGCTGCCAGGACGCACTGTTGGCTCATGTTCAACTTGCCATCAACCAGAACCCCCAGGTCGCTCTCTCTGCAGAGCTGCTCTCCAGCCTCTCGTTCCCCAGTCTGTATGTATATCCAGGATTGCCGTGCCCCAGGTGTAAAATCCGGCACTTGCTCTTTTTAAACTTCATATGGTTGGTGATTGCCCAGCTCTCCAGTCTGTCCAGATCTCTTTGCAGGGCCTCTCTGCCCTGACTGACTGACCTGTAGCTCCCTGGGTTCTCCTTCTTGCCCTTCTTGAAAATAGCAGTGACATTTGTTTTCCTGCAGTCTTCAGGCACTTCTCCCAGTCACCATGTGTTGAGAACTGTTAGGATTAATAGCCTTGCTTAGCACTAGAAGCTAAGTTAGTTGACGCCTTAGGCCGTGAGAGCTGACCAAGAGTAAACTTTTTGTTAAAGCTAATGTTGCAAACAGAAATAGATGAAATTGGCAGATGCAAGCAGAATGAAGAATAAAAGGACCAAGTAAACAATTCCAAGAGAATGAGGTAACTTCAGAAGGCAGCCAGCCCAGTGACCAAGAAAATCAATAAGAAATCAAGGGACCACTGACCAGAATTAAGTGATTGGACTTGGAGATCAGATGATGGATTACCCAGTGATGGATGACCCAGTGGTCAGCCTTGAATTTTATCAGGCGTCCACTGCCACACACTCCAGGAGATTCCCACATCTCCTGAGGTAGTATATAGGCTATTTTCTACTCTGTCATCAGGTTAGATAGGGCCCAGAGCTACTGCCCATGGTACTTCTTGCTTCACTTGTTGGAAGGCTTGCTGTTGCTTGGGTCCCAACTCAAACTGATTTCACTGGGTCATGACATAACAGTGGTTTCACAAGCTGACTGTATCCAGGAATGTGCATCAGCCAGAATCTGACCATTCCAAGGAAAGTTTGAGTTTCCTTTTAGTTGGTGGGGTTCAGCAAACATACTAATCTTTTCTACTGCTTCCCTAGGTGTCTGTAGTCTTCCATCCACCCGTGTTAGGCCTAAGAATTGTTTCTGTAGAGGGTCCTTTGACTTTAGACTTCTTGATGGTTGTATTGGTTGTACATGGCAAGGTTGGGGTGGGGGGGAGGATGCAGAGGTGGCCTCTGTGAGAAAAGGTTCCAGCCAGCTCCGCAACAGATCCACCACAGGCCAAAGCTGAGCCAATCAGCAAAGCTGGTGGTGCCTCTGTGAAAACATATTTAAGAAAAGGAAAAAATGCCAGACAGGCAGAGGAGTGAAGAAAAAATAGTGAGGAGTAGTACAAACACCAAGGTCAGAAAAAAAGGAAGAGGAGGTGCTCCAGATGCTGGAGCAGGTATTTCTTTGCAGCCTGTGGAAGAGACCATACTGGAACAGATATTCACACTGCAGCCCATGAAAGACCACACACCAGAGCAGTTGGCTGTTTCCTGAAGGAATTGCAGTCCATGGAGAATCCATAGTGGAGCAGGTTTTCCTGAAGGACCGCAGCACTGTGCTGGTTTTGTCTGGGATAGAGTTAATTTTCTTCATAGTAGCTAGTATGGGGCTATGTTTTGGATTTGTGCTGAAAACAGTGTTGATAATACAGAGATGTTTTAGTTATTGCTGAGCAGCGCTTACACAGAGTCAAGGACTTTTATGCTTCTCACACCACCCCACCAGTGAGTAGGCTGGGGGTGCACAAGAAGTTGGGAGGGGACACAGCCAGGACAGCTGACCCCAACTGACCAAAAGGATATTCCATACCATATGACGTCATGCTGAGCATATAAAGCTGGGGGAAGAAGAAGGAAGACGGGGACATTCAGAGTGATGGTGTTTGTGTTCCCAAGTAACTGTTACATGTGACGGAACCCTGCTTTCCTGGAGATGGCTGAACACCTGCCTGCTGATGGGAAGTAGTGAATTAATTCCTTGCTTTGCTTTGCTTGTGTGCATGTCTTCTGCTTTCCCTATTAAACTGTCTTTATTTCAACCCACAAGTTTTCTCACTTTTGCTCTTCTGATTCTCTCCCTCATCCCACTGGAGGGGGAGTGAGTGAGAAATTGTGTGGTGCTTAGTTGTCAGCTGGGGTTAAACCACAACTAGCCCGTGGAGAGGACCTAAGCTGGTGTGGTGGTGCAGCCCCCCCAGGCCACTCTGGGATCCCAGCACAAGCCCTATTGTGTTGTTATCTTATCTAAACTAAAGCTGTGTAACAAATCATATTCAAAAAAATTTGCAGGATACACAAGGTTGTATTTGTGACAATTTGGTGTAGTCGGCCATATCCACAAACCTGAATTTGCGACAATTTTGACGTAGGCAGCAGGATGGCAAGTAGTGCCACCGATTACGTACGAAGGCACAGTATTAATCCGAACCCTGGCTTCTCAAAAGAATGGATGAAGGATAATTGGTATAACTGTGAAGCAGTAGAGAAGCAGCTAAGTGCCACGAGGGGTTTGATAGAGTTAGAACTGTTATGACTAAAACTTGTCGCTTTGGGGGAGTCAGAAAGGCTTCAAGACAAGAAGTGCCTAAACAAATTTACGATTACTACATTTGACCTTAGAAGAAGCAGATGTACAGAACCATAAAGATAAGGAACTGCAGAGCAAACACTAAACCAGAACAGACTATCCCTCAAGGACAGTATATACGTGGTCTCAGAACTGAGTTTGCGCGAAAGCAAAAGTTAACTAGCAGACACAGTGAGGAAGAGTATATCCTTCATCCAGAGACCCCTGACAACCACCCAGAGACACCAACAGGCATCATGCGCAAAGGACATTTGCATCTGATAATGAGTTCTTGGAAAATAATGAATATGTATATATTTTCTTGGGAAACTAATGAATATGTATGTAGAGCTTGTATAAGTTATGCAACTAACCCTGTGCAGGCACGCAGATTAGGAGGAGTGATCCCCTGTGCGTCCAGCACTGCAATAAAGAATACCTGCTTAATAGTCATTCAGACTATTGAGTCCTGATTTCGGCTTTTCACGGCATCAATTTGGCACCCCAGATGGGACCCTCTCTGCTCGGCTGTAGGACCCGCTGAGAACAGGACTCCCTAGGGTACCCCCGGGATTTCCCAGAGGGACTCCTCACCTCAATTGGATCACTGCAGGAGCAGACAGGGACCATCTAAAGGAATAAAGGTATTCTTTAAATATTTCTGGATCTCTGTTTTAGAATCTGGGACCGGTCATTTGGGGTTCTCGTAAGCCGTAGGAGACATCTGCAGGGATGAATGTCACTGACTCCTGACAGATGTTCTGCAGAAGACCTTTATTGCCAGCTTTTCACTGCTTATATATATTTTTGACACATTCTCCATGCGATCACATGCACAAACAGTTTCTGTTATTCATCAGCTAGCTCTAAGCACGCGCCTTATGCTACATTCTAATATGCTGTTTTATTCACGTTACCTCATTTGTTTTAGCTTACTTAATTCTTTCTTGACATTCCCACGCTCCTGTGTCTGTTCTTTACTGCTGCACTGCTTCAGCTCAAGGACGTGTCAAACAGCGCTAAGTTACTTGCAAATTCATCTCCTACAGATGTCCTACGCAGAGTGCCGTATCCAGGCTACTAGTGCCTGAGGGATACATCTGGTGGTGCATGCTCATCGTGGGTAGTGTACTCTGGTATTTAGTACGTGGGTACGGGCACGGGTTAGGCTTCGTACTTCTGCAGTAACGTACTTCTGGTATTGGTACACATACGTAACCCACATAAGTTTTGTACTCTGGTGGTATGGATTTATTGATACTGAACTTGGATACTGGCTTGTTGACATTGAATTTGGATATACCCATCAGGTGTTGTAAAATTGATAACTAAGTATGAATGAGTTGAGTTAACTCTGGTGTGACTGGTGAATGAATGAGTGACTGAGACGCAGCATAGCTGCAAAGCAAGTGTGGAGTTCTGACCCTTGGTTCCTCTATCCTGCGAGGGGTATGACCAGAACAAAGCGGTTATTAACTTTATTATGGACCAATACTGTGCTATCTGTGTACACATTGACATCCTGTGTGCCTCGTTGTGCTGGTTTTGTCTGAGAAGGGGTTAATTCTCTTCACTGTGGTGGTCGGGGACTTTTCGAGTTTCCCACGCCCTGCCCCGTCAGTGGGAGGCTGGGAGGGGCAGGGCCATGGTGGGGGTGGCTGACCCCAACTGGCCAATGGCATGTTCATTCCATACCATGTGACACCATGACCAGTAAATTAAGGGGGGCCAGTTTGCGGCTCGGGAGTGGTGCGGCGTCGGGTTGGTGGACGGTGAGCGGCTGCATCGCATGCGGTTTGTTTTGGCGGTTCATTCCCCTCCCTTCCCTCCCCCCCCCCCCGGGGTTTTGCGCCTCTCGTAGTTCTCCTTTACATTGCATTTCTGTTGTTGTTTCTTTTAATTTTAATTATTAAACTGTTCTTATCCCAACCCATGAGCATTACCCTTCTGATTCTCTCCCCCATCTACCGGTGGGGGAGTGAGCGAGTGGCTGTGTGGGGCTGAGCTGCCGGCTAAACCACGACACTCGTAAATAAGAAAATGGAATGGGGGGGAATCAGAGCAGCGAAATTCCAAAGAAAAGCTCCCTAGGATGTATCCTAGCACACTGGAAAGATATAGGGGGAACGCCAGGTGGGAGTGTGAATAAGAAAACACTGTATTGCAGCTGATGTTGGTTTTTTTAAGGAAAGAAGGAAAGTGGGATGAGGTTATGTATGCAGATATGTTTTCCACTTTGCAGAATCATCTAGAGTGTCAGAGAGATTGTGGTATTAATATTCTACCAGAAGATGCCCCGGTTTTATCTTTAGAAAGAAAAAGAGAGAAGTAAAAAGAAGGAGCAGGGGAAAATAAGGAGATGCTGTTCAGCATGTAGTATTGGGCAGAGATGTTTGAAAATAACAATCCCAGAAAGAAAAGGGAGGAGATAGAGGATCAACCTGAGGATTTGAGATTGCCCCCTTCACCCCTTAATCTGTCTCCCCCTCATCCATCACTGTTATCTGAAACGGATGATAACAGCGAGGAGGAAGGAGCAATAAGTGCTTTTACTCCTGTTACAGCATGGACCAGGAATAGAACAAAGAAAGCTCCACAACTCCTGGCTCCATTACAAGAGGTAATGGGGGCAGGAGGACCAGCTAGATTAAAAGTACCCTTCTCCACTACTGATTTAGATGCCTGGAGAGAGGTAGCTAGGGGATACCGGGATGACCCCTCTCGAGCGGCAAAGCGATTTGAATTAATAATAAAAAACCAGGACCCTGACTGGACAGATGTAGATTTGATTTTGGGGGAAATGACGGAAACAGAAAAACAATTAGTATTAAAAGCTGCACAAACTCATGTGCAGGCCCAAATTACTGGGGGAACCTTACAAGGGAATGTGGACAATTACATTTACCTGACTGCCTCACATTGGGACACCAATGATGGGCATGATTATAGATTATTAAAAAGAAACCAAGATTGGAAAAAATTGGGATTAGAAAATGCAAAAGCTGTAAATTGGTCAGCATTATATGCTATCAAACAGGGGCAGAAAGAGACCCCTACTGAATTTTTGGATCAATTGAGAAATGCCGTGCGAAAACACACTACCCTAGATCCCTCCTCAGATGTGGGACAAAAACTACTTGTTTGTCTATTTTTGGGGCAATCATCTACAGATATAAGAAAGAAGCTACAGAAACTAAAAGAACTGGAAATAAGAAATTTAGAGAAATTACTTGAAGAGGCATGGAGAGTTTTTAGGAATCAGGAGAATGTGGATAGAGGAAAACTGACGAAAGTGATGGCAACAGCTATGGTGGTGTTACCGAAAAACACGGTAGAATCAGAAACAACTCTTTAACACTAATTTAGTATTAAAGAGCAGGCATTCTATTCATGGTGCCAGATGCACGGGGGATCGCTCCTCCTAATGTGCATACCTTACCTTTCTCATATGATTTATAGATCAAAAATTTACCTATTCATACATATTCAGTATTGTCCTTTCTACTGATTGGTACAAACTTGCTCGTTCCATATGTAAATTACTGCGCAGGCTCAGTTGTCCTCTTCCATTGTTCTCTTTTGAGTAGGTGGTATTACTTGGATCGGTGGTCCATGGGTTGGTGGTCACGATCTTCCCCTGCCGGAATTGAACCTTTTACCTACTTGGTTCTTAATCTTGGCAGTCCTGGCCAGTTTTCTCAGTCCACTACACGAAACCACATTTTGTCATCCTCTTCTGACAGAAGCACATTGTCTATTGTTTCATTCACATTAACGTTTACCTAGGGACTAAAATACAGATCAAAGAATACACTGATTGGCATACTCCATGTCCCCAGACTTAACATCCAGTTGGATAGGGCTGTACAAGGAGTATAGCAACATCCATGGTTGGTTAATTCCATCGCTCTGGTTACAGTGGCAGCCTTGGAACAGAGAGGAATGGCAGAACAGAGGAGGATTTAGAGGACAAGGAAGGGGAAGGTCCTTTGGAAATAGAGGGGGACTGAGAAAGAATCAGTGTGTGTTGCTGGGGAGAAGGACATTGGAAAAATGAAGTTAGAAGGCTGAAAGGGAATAGAAGGACCAGTTATAGAGTCATAGAATCATAGAATTGTTAAGGTTGGAAAAGACCTTTAAGATCATCACATCCAACCTCTAACCTATCACTGCCAAGTCCACCACTAAACCATATCCTCAAGCACCACGTCTACCCTTCTTTTAAATACCTCCAGGGACGGAGACTCAACCATGTCCCTGGGCAGCCTGTTCCAATGTTTGACAACCCTTTCGGTTAAGAAGTTTTTCCTAATATCCAACCTAAACTTCCCCTGGCACAGCTTGAGGTCATAATTAATAGCTTTTGACAGCACAGGCTATCAATAAAATGTGAATCAGAATATAATACCCCATATTACCAGTAAAAAAAGCTGGATGGAACTTATCGGGTAGTACAAGATTTGAGAAGTGAACAAAATTATTAAGGACCTACACCCTGTGGTAGCTAATCCTTATACCTTACTTACTAAATTATGGGATAATGAAGTATGGTTTACAGTATTAGATTTAAAAGATGCATTCTTCTGTTTGCCTTTAGCCAAAGAAAGTCAAAATTTATTTGCATTTGAATGGGAAAGCCCTACCACTGGTAGGAAAACCCAGCTTACCTGGACAGTGTAAAACTACTGAACTGCTATTATCAGTAAAAATAGAACAACTGCAAAAACAACTTAAGGAAGCCCTACTGAAAACAAAAATTAGGAGAATATGTTGAAATTATGTTAATACAAGCTCCGAAACCTCCTGACATGTTTCAGATCAGAAAATAGTATCCCCTGAGGACTGGGATGGCGATATTTGGAATAATTATTGTAATAACATCTCAGACAAGGATGATCCTCTATGTCCTCCTGAACCTTCTCAGTTTATGGCCAGACCCATTATAAAAACTGAACTCCAAACAGGCCCCCAGGAAGAGTGAGGTCCAAGTACTCGCAAAGCAATCCTATTTGACCCAATTCAGATGGCGATTTTGCAAGAACGTTATGGCCATAAGCCTGGAGAAACTGAAACTGAATACCTATGGAGAGTATGTCTTAATGGGGGTGATAGAATTTTATTGACCACTGATGAGGCTAATGGCTATTTGGGCCCTGGAATCTTTTTGAATGCTGGTCCAGACCCCCCCAAATGATGCCCATTCAATAACAAGTAGGGTGGCATACTGGGCTGGTGGAATAGATATATTGGAGAGAGGAGAGCCTTTGTTAATACTGAAGCAAGGGCCTAGTAGAAATTTATTAGCTAAAGCCTTTAAACAAGCAGCAACAATGAACTATGTAACAGTTGTATCGTGAAATGTATATATAAACTGTGTAACTCCTTAAGTGGTACTTATCTTTGAGAACAGAATGTAAGGGTGTCATGAGATAAAAAGAAGAGAATGTCTGAATGCCTCAGGGCTGCAGAACCAGTTCTGCAGCTTTGTCAGCAAGTTAAGGAAGTAAGAGTCACCAAAAGGACATGGTGATAAAGAGGAGTGGATAAAGCAAATGACCACCAGATGCCTCTGAAGACTACTGAGAGACTATAGTGCACATGCGGGGGTGGGTGGTAACCTATGATAATAAGTTCACGGAAAAATAATGAATATGTAAATAATTTCTTAGAAACCTAATGAGTATGTGTATATATCTTGTATATAAGCTATGTAATTAACCTTGTTTGGCGCACACATTAGGAGGAGTGATCACCTGTGCGTCCAGCGCTGCAATAAAAAATACCTGCTTAATAGTCGTTCAGACTATTGAGTCCTGATTTTGGCTTTTCATGGTGTAACCAGGGTGATGAAGTTAACCAAACATGGATGCTGCTATACCATCAACTGAACATTAAGTCTGGGGACAATCAATGTATTAGTTAATCTGTATTTTAATCAGTAGTTAATAATGCAATAGATAATGTGTTTCTGTCAGAACCCCTCCTTTCATACTCAAAGCCTAATTTTTAGGTCCTAAACCCTCACTCTTAGTGCTTAGGGTCCAAACCTCTATTTTAAATTTTAAATTAAAGCCTCACTTTTAGGTAGCAGTGATTCAGGGTATAAATGGTTGGGAGTTACTAATACAATCTAGTGTAGCTCAACTAAGGCTGGGACCCAGAGCCAAAACTTAGCCAAGATAATGAGGTAGCTGAAACAAGAACAGCCTGCACAATGACTAAACCTTGTTGCTTTAGGGGAGTCAGAGAGGCCTCAAGATTTGAAGTACCTAAACAAAGTCACTGTGACATTTGGCCTTAAGAAAAGCAGATGTACATAGCCATAAAGATAAGGAACTGCAGAGCAGACACTAAACCAGAACAGACCACCCCTCAAGGACAGTACATACGTAATCTCAGAACTGAGTTTGTGCAAACACAAGGGTTAACTAGCGGGCACAGTGAGGAAGAGTATGTCCTTTGTCCACAGACCCCTGACGACCACCCAGAGACACCAATAGCCATGCGCAAAATGAAGTCTGCATATAATGAATATGTATATCTTTTATCAGAAAGTTAATGAATATGTATATGAAGCATGTACTTAACTGGCACAATGAGATCTGATGGTATGCACTTTAGGAGGACCTCATGGTTCAGCCTCAGCTGGCAACTGAACACCACACAGCCCCTCGCTCACTCCCCCCCACCCCCGTGGGATGGGGAAGAGAATCGGACGAGCAAAAGAACTTGTGGGTTGAGATAAGCACAGTTTAATGATTACAATAAAATAATAATTATAATAGTAATTATTATAATAATGACAATAATGTTAATATAATAAAAGGGAAAAGGAAGGGAAAGAAAAAAAACACAGAAACACCAACAATACAACCGCTTACCACCCGCCGACCAACGCTGCCCGTCCCCGAGCCACGATTGCTGCCTCCCTCCCCAGGCCAGCTCCTCCCAGTTAACATACTGGGCATGACGTTACATGATATGGAATATCCCTTTGGCCAGTTTGAATCTGCTCTCTTAGCTGTGCCCCCTCCCCTCCCGGCTTCTTGTGCACCCGGCAGAGCATGGGAAGCTAGAAAAGTCCTTGACTAGTATAAGCACTACCCAGCAACAGCCAAAGCATCTGTGTGTTATCTCAACATTTTTTTCCATGCTGAGTTCAACGCACAGCACTATGCCAGCTAGAGTGAAGAAAATTGACTCTATCCCAGCTAAAACCATGACAGAGGAGCAATCCCCCGTTCATCTGGCGCCGCAAATAAAGAATGCCTGCTTTTTAACACTACATTGGTGTTATGAGGTTTATTCCTGATTTTGGCCACAATGGCATCAATACCCATTAGATGTTTGGAATAGCTCTCCATGGCTATTACAATGGCTGCCTGCATTCAGGCCATGCACGAGCCAAGTTCCCTTGATGTTCCCATCTCAGCAACTGTAGACTATGCTAAAGCTGTTAATAAAGGGAGCCCCTGCCATGTTCAAACCTTGTCTTATTGCAACATGAGATGAGACCAAGAGGGACACAGATTTTAATGCTCTGTTATCCACACAGGATGTTGTCAGTGATGAAGATGACCAGGAAGCAACCTTGCTTCAAAGAAAACTCCCCACTTGGGCAGGACTAATGCATGACATCATAAATCATGGATGAGAAGCAGGATGGAATGATGTGTCCAGTGGAACAAAAATATAAGTCAAAATGTTAGACAGATTAAGCAAATGCCTCAGAGTGACTCTCGAGAACTGGGACCCGCTAATCAACAATCAAGGGCCTGGGAAGAGAGAAATGAATTATGGAAAAAAGCCCTGGCAATGGGTATTCCCAGAGTTGCTATTCATAAGCAACCAGCTAGAGTTATTCTAAGCTTGATAGAAGCTTTTCAAAAGTGAGACATAGCACTGCCGTCTGCTACTGCCCTCCCCCCCCGCCTTTTTTTCCCTCAGGGAAGGGAGTTAAAGGAATCACAGAAACAGGAATCAAAAAAACAGATAAACCCCATATGGCTATTGGGCCTGCCTGTCCAGAAAATAGATATTCATCAACGGATAAGTGATGATGGCCCTTATATTATGCTTCCTGCAGGTCCTCAACAAAAACCCACTATATTACTAATAGATACAGGAGCACAAATATCTATTCTTACCCAAACTGATAAAATCACCTTAGGATTATGACCAGGCCAACATAAAGTTAAATTAACTGGCATTAATGGTGGCAGCGAACTATGCCCCACTGTTAAAGTAAACATTTGGCTTCCTGGCAAAAAACTAATAACCTCAGTTTGCTTTGCAGTAAAAAATTACTATGAAAACATATTGGGGTTCGATGTTTTGATGGGATGAACCTGGCAGCTACAAAATGGTAGTATATGGTCATTCAGATCTGGAAGTCTCAGGGTGGAATCTGCCAACATCCGCCTTTTGCGAGTGGCACCTGCACTCCCCGACTCCAGTCTCACTAATGTTCCCCAGTATCCAGTGTCAGCTGCTGCCAAAGATGGAATTTCAGCTGTTATTGCAGACTTGGAGTCTTGGCAAATTATTTTTAGGACGCATTCTCCATATAACTCTCCTGTACGGCCTGTTCGCAAACGTGATGGTCGATAGTGCCTTACAATTGATTACCGGCATCTTAATGCCAGCACTGCACCCGTAACAGCAGCAGTTCCTAATGCAAATCTAACTGCCACTCTACAAGCAGCTGCCCATAAATGGATGGCTGTTTTAGATATCAAAGATATGTTATTTATGGTCCCCTTGCAAGAACAGGGTAAATCCCGTTTTGCATTTACTTGGGAAGGAGTACAGTATACCTTCAACAGACTTCCCCAAGGTTACAAACACTCCCCTACTATTGCTCATGGAGCACTAGCAGAACTTTTACAGAAAGTATCAGTTCCACCAGAAACCCACCTCTACCAATACATAGATGACATTCTGATTGGGGGAGACTCCCCAGAGGCAGTAAGAACAGCAGCCACCTCTGTATGGGAAACTTTAAATAATGCTGGAGTAGTCATACCACTAGACAAGTGTCAGGGACCTGCCCAAGAAGTAAAATTTCTAGGAACCTGGCGGATTGCTAGTAGTGCTTCAATTCCACCTGATACCTTGGAAAAGATAGAAGTTTTACAGCCTCCCCAATCCAAAAAAAGAACTCCAACAAATGTTGGGAATGTTAGGATATTGGAGGAAACATATACCTGGATTCTCAATTATAGCCAGACCCCTCTATTCCCTCTTATGGAAAGAAAAGGTATGGGAATGGATGGAAGAGCATAACAAAGCTATGAAAACCTTAATGAATGAACTGTGAACATACCAATCCCTTGGGCCTGTACACCCCTCTGATCCTATCATTGTAGAATGGGAATTTGCTGAACATGCAACCTATTGTAACCTGTTTCAGACTGGCCCTAATGGCTGGAAACAACCTTTACTGTTTAGTTCAACTGCATTTAAAGAGACAGAACAATGATACTCTAAATGGGAGAAAGGGCTTTTATCCTTAGTTAGAGCTGTGAAACAGGTTGAGAAAATACATCAGGGACAACCTATACAGACTAGAGGACCATTTAATTTACTAGAGGCAATCTTAAAGGGAACTGCTCCTCCAGGAGGAATTGCCCAAAAACCCACAGTGAGAAAATGGTATGCTTACCTAACACGAGTTGCTGAGAATATGCAATTAACTGAAGGACACACCAAAGTTTCCAAATTACAGACACCTGTAAATACTGATCCTTTAGCTTTGCAGCAACCTTTCAAACCTTCCCCAATTCTAGATGCTCCACCCTTAACTGAGAATATGCCAACTGAGGGTGTTTGGTTCACAGATGCCTCAGCCCAAAGGATAAAAGGGAAACGGCAATATAGAGCCATGGCCCTTGACATCACCACTGGCAAACAGGTAGTAGAAGATGGAGAAGGTAGCGCGCAGGTAGGAGAATGCAGAGCTGTGGTACTTGCTGCTCAAAACAGAGCAAAAGTTATATATGTGGACTCTTATGCTGTTTGGGCAGGTGCAATACAATGGCTCTGTCAATGGGAAACCCTAAAATGGGAAGTGAATAGCTCCCCAGTTTGGAGAAGCAATGATTGGCAGTTAGATATAGCCAAGAAAACACCTTTCAAAATGGGATGGGTGAAAGCTCATGCTAAAGATGACCAACCAGCTACAAAGTGGAATCAAAAGGTGGATGAACTAACTAAGATTAGGAAAGTCACTATAGATCCCAATTGGTGCCAGCTAGGAGAATGGTTACACCTCAAGTTAGGACATAGTGAAAAGGATGCCCTTTGCAGCACAAAGCCAAGGCTGGTTCCTTGACAGAAAAGCATGTGAAACCATACTTACCAAGTGCCCTCAATGCTGACTCAGATTGCAAACTGATCATCCTGATAAAGCACCACCTCTGCACATTAAAGAAGGGAAAACATTAGGGTCTACCTGGCAAATCGATTATATTGGTCCTTTAAAATCATCTGCTGGGTATAGATATATTCTGACGGGAATAGAAGTAGTGTCCGGACTTTTAATGGCCATTAGGTGCCAAAAGGCTGACGGGCAAAACACCATCGGAGGCCTTTCCTCATGGTTCTCAATTTTACCTGTTCCTGACTCTATTCAGAGTGATAATGGCTCACATTTTACTAACAAAGGAGTACAAGAATGGGCAAAACAAGAAGGAATAAAATGGGTGTTCCACACTCCATACTATCCACAATCTAATGGTATGGTTGAATAGGTCAATGGGCTACTGAAAAGATATCTTAAGCCACATGAAGGACAATGGGACGTCTGCCTCTCAAAACACCCTACACCAGCTAAACAATAGATATGGTCCCTATGGAAGTCCAGTTACTCCAGCTTGAGCTTTCCTGATGGCTCCTTTAGGTAAACCCCTAGATAACAGGCATAGCCGGTCTTCAATGAAACCAGGACAACCTGTCATGGTAAAACTACCATCTATTGGAACTGTACCAATGACTCTAACTAAACCACAAGGAACAATGGCATGGGAAGCTATTGACAATAGTGGAGCAGAACATAAAATCAGTGCTAGATGGATTTATTCTGTATCATAAAAGGGGTAACCTGTTCAGCCTTCCCCACCGAGACTTTTTTTCCTTCTTTCTTTTACAGGAAATGATGAACCACACTAATGACACCATGAGAGCAACTATTATACTAGACACCGGCATCTTCATGTCAGCAAGCACAGAAAACAGGAAAATAAATCTCTTCTTACAGTCCATCATGATGGGGAAGAAATACATCAAGTAATGGAAAGAGTTAAAAGGGATGGAAAACATCAGTGGTGGGAAGTCCTGTTTGGATGGTCTCCAACAGCAACTGGAGTGCTGAACCTGATGCTGCACCCCATCATGATTTTAATGACTCTTTTTATATTATACTTATTGTTAAATATTGTTTTATACATCGGAGTTTGTAGAATGGCTAAACAATTTATACTGTTGCAAGCCCCACCCCCCCATATAATGTTGTCTAACAACATTTAATGAAGCTTTAATAGTTATGGAGGTTGTCCAACCATGAAAAAAATTCCCTCAAATTACTATTGGAATGTAGCATTGTCTATTTATAGGCACAGAGGCAAGAGGTGACCACACCACCACTTTGTGGTCATGGGGTGGATTGTGGTGGTGCAGCCCCCTGGGCCACTCTGGGATCCCAGCACAAGCCCTATTGTAGTGTTACCTTAGTCATAATGACTTGGGTGTCAGGCAATCTCTGTCCACACTTGGGCTATCTGCTGCCTGACTTGTGTACCAGCGTCATGACCAGAATGTAAAATACTGACCAAAGCCAATCATCTCGATGCTATAACTAGCAATCCAAGAGGGAGACCCTTTGAGCTCTCTGGGACCGCAGTGGGATGTGTGACCCTGTATCTCCCTCTGGGCTGGGACGCCTTTCAGAGTAGATTTCACAAGGACTGAAGGATCATCTGCTGACAATTTCATGAGGACTCAAAGGCCTGATTTTGCGAGGTTTGTCAGCCGTGTGTTGATGAATGCCAGCACATAAAAGCGAATAATTTATGAAGCTCATGAAAAGGGAAATTTTATTCACAGGTTAACCTTGGGGATGTGTGTGTGTGCAATTTGACTATATATATATTATCCCTATTCACATACACTGTTGACCAAGTCTGAGACTAAGATTGGACCTAGCCACACCTAGACTTTTCTCTGAAAGAAGTTTAGAAAGCAAGGGGGTCTATTCTGAACCTCGTGACTCAACAGGAGGGTCCTCCTTATCCCCTGCATCCACAATCCCTCTGAATCATTCTGTGTCAAGTATACCTCAATTTTCCTTTGTGCACTTCTAGGCAAGTAATAGAGTGAACCTTGACATTCTCGAATCATTAAGTTGCCTGTTGACTGTAAAAAATTCTATCAAATTGCTGTTTTAAATTGGCTGATGCTATTAAGAATTATACAACCTAATACTGTGGTCTATCTCAAAAATATTACTAAATCTTAACTTGCTAACTAAAGCTGTGTAACAAAACATATAGAATCATAGAAAGGTTTAGGCTGGAAGCGACCTTTAGAGGTCATCTAGTCCAACCCCCCTGCAGTGAGCAGAGACATCTTCAACTAGATCAGGTTGCTCAGAGCCCCGTCCAACCTGACCTTGAATGTTTCCAGGGATGGGGCATCTATCACCTCTCTGGGCAACCTGTTCCAGTGTTTCACCACCCTCGTAAAAAAATTATTCCTTATATCCATTCTAAATCTACCCTCCTTTAGTTTAAAACCATTACCCCTTGTCCTGTCACAGCAGGCCTTGCTAAAGAGATTGTACCCATCTTTCCTGTAGTCCCCCTTTAAGTACTGGAAGGCCACAGTAAGGTCTTCCCGCAGCCTTCCCTTCTCCAGGCTGAACAACCCCAACCCTCTCAGCCTGTCCTCGTAGGAGAGGTGCTCCAGCCCTCGGATCATTTTTGTGGCCCTCCTCTGGACCCACTCCAACAGGTCCAGGTCCTTCTTGTGCTGAGGGCTCCAGAGCTGGACGCAGTACTCTACGTGGGGTCTCGCCAGAGCAGAGTAGAGGGGCAGAATCACCTCCCTCGATCTGCTGGCCACACTTCTTTTGATGCAGCTCAGGATATGGTTGGCCTTCTGGGCTGCAAGCACCCATTGTTGGCTCATGTCCAGCTTTTCCTCCACCAGTACCTCCAAGTCCTTCTCTGCAGGGCTGCTCTCAATCCCTTCATCCCCCAGCCTGTACTGATACCAGGGGTTGCCCTGACCCAGGTGCAGGACCTTGTACTTGGCCTTATTGAACCTCATGAGGTTCTCACAGGCCCACCTCTCCAGCTTGTCCAGGTCTCTCTGGATGACATCCTGTCCTTCAGGTGTGTCAACTGCACCGCTCAGCTTGGTGTCATCTGCAAACTTGCTGAGGGTACACTCGATTCTACTGTGTCATTGATAAAGATACTAAATAGTACCAGTCCCAGTACGGACCCCTGAGGGACACCACTCGTCACCGGTCTCCATCTGGACATTGAGCCATTGACCACTACCCTCTGGATGTGACCATCCAGCCAGTTCCTTATCCACCAAACAGTCCACCCATCAAATCCATATCTCTCCAGTTTAGAGATTAGCATGGTGTGGGGGACTGTGTCAAAGGCCTACAGAAGTCCAGATAGATGACATCCATAGCTCTTCCCTTGTCCACTGATGTAGTCACTCCATCATAGAAGGCCACTAGGTTGGTCAGGCAGGACTTTCCCTTGGTGAAGCCATGCTGGCTGCCTCGGATCACCTCCCTGTCCTCCATGTGCCTTAGCATAGTTTCTAGGAGGATCTGCTCCATGATCTTCCCAGGCACAGAGGTGAGGCTGACAGGACGGTAGTTCCCCAGGTCTTCCTTTCTACGCTTTTTAAAGACGGGCACAATGTTTCCCTTCTTCCAGTCCCCAAGGACTTCACCTGACTGCCATGAATTTTCAAATATCATGGAGAGTGTCTTAACAACTACATCAGCCAATTCCCGCAGGACTCTGGGATGCATCTCATCAGGTCCCATAGACTTATGTATATCCAGGTTCCTCAGGTGGTCATGAACCTGATATTCCCTTACAGTGGGAGGGGCTTTTTCCCCCTGGTCTCCATCCTGCGGTCCATCGGCTTGGGAAGGGTGAGGAGAGAGGTTACCAGTGAAGACAGAGGCAAAAATATTGTTGAGTACCTCAGTCTTCTCCTTATTTGTTGATACTAGGCCACCATTCTTGTTCATCATGGGGGGTACGCTTTCTTTGACTTTCCTTTTCTGGTTCACATACCTGTAGAAGCCTTTCTTGTTATTCTCAACATATATTCCTGACAATTTTGTGTAGTCAGCAGGATAAACAAGGTTGTATTTGTGACAATTTGGTGTAGTTGGCCATATCCACAAACCTGCATTTGTGACAGCTGGAGCAGGGGAAAAGTGTGAAGAAGGGGCAGCAGAAAGGAAAAAGGCAGGTGGGGGAAGGTGGTTATTTTTAATCTTTGTTTCTCACTATGAAAATCTATTTTAATTGGCAAAAATTAAATTAATTTTCCTAAAGTCTAATCTGTTTTGCCCATGATGGTAATTGACAAGTGACATCCCTGTCTTTCTTGAGCCATGAGCCTTTTCATTCAATTTTATTCCACTGTCCTGTTGAGGAAGTGGCGTGAGAAAGCAGCTGGATGTGTGCCTAGCAGCTGGACGAGTTCAACCCACCACAATTGCACACCCTGCTTCCAGCAGGATTTCAATAACAGTTTGGCCTTCTTCAGATGCTTCTTCATTTGTTTGTCCCCAGCGAATGATGTCACTGATGTACTGTAGGTGTTTTGAGGCACTGCCCTTCTCTAGGGTCTCTTGAATCAGCCCTTGGCAAATGGTGGGACTATGCTTCCATCCCTGGGGTAATTGAATCCAGGTGTACTGGATTCCTTCCCAGGTTGAAACAAACTGTGGTCTACATCCTTCCACTATGGGAATAGAAGACATTGGCTATGTCAGTGGTGGATTACAATTTGCTTGTTTTGTCTCCAGTTCTAAGTGCAGCTGGAACACATCTGGGACAGTAGCAGCCAAAGGTGGGGTCATTTAATTTAGGGCTCTATAATCTATCATTCACTCCCCATTGGCTTTTGTTGTAGGCCATATCAGTCTATTGTAGAGGGAATGAGTTTGTGTTACAACCCCTTGCTTCTCTCAGTGTTCAAACAGAGGTTCTAACATCCCAATTATTTTGATGCTGGTTTTAGTTGACACCCTCCATTGCTATTGGTATATGTTGTTCGGGGATGTGCAAAAGGCCCACCGCCTCTGATTTAGTTAGTGTACAGAGTTTAGATAAGACAAGGCCTCCCTCTACAGCAGCAATGCCAAAGGCCCATTGATGTCCCTATGAGTCTTTGTGGTATCTGCCCCTCAGGTACTCCTAAAATTCCTGCGACTTCTGGGCCTGCCACAATGGGCACATGTTCCTACCAGTCACCATTAAGACTAATTTGTCCATGCGTCACAACTAGTTTGGTCACATCCCCAGTTAATCCAGTGATGACAACAGACATCCCTTCTATTTGGTTTAAGGGTAACAGGATGCATCGGGCACTGGTGTTCATGAGAGCTTCATGTTTGATGGGACTGCATGTACCAGGCCACTATACCCAATCTGTCCAATAAATATGGTTGTCCCCCTCCTTCTCCTGGGCAGAGGTTGGGCACCCTCATTGCAGGGAGTTGATTTCACACATCTCACTAAGCACTTGTTTGCAAGACTCCCTTCAAGGAGGGGTTGGCCTGTAGCTTTCTTTGGTGTCTGTTTCTGTTTTCCGCTCTTCCTTGATCTGTTCATCTAACTCCTTGGCTTGGGCTGCTACCTTGGCAGTCAGGCATTTGTGACACTTTTCCATTTCTTCCCCATGTTCTTTGAGTCATCTCCAAAATTTCCTTCTGATGAGGTGACACCCTGCCTCCTGACACCCTGCCTTTTGACCAATATCATCAGCATCATAGAGAGACTGCTAACACCTTGCTCTCTGCCCCCGACACCCTGCCCCATGATCAATATTGGCAGCATAGACAGACTGCTGAACCCCTGCCCCCCGACCAACATCGTCAGTGTAGGCAGGATGCTGCCCACATTCCATGTAAGGTATGATTCTCTCAAATCACACTGCCATTGGTGGAGCCAAAGGGCGGCATGACTCTTACCTGTGTTCAAAAGGCATTTGCATGATTGGCTGTTGCTGCCAGATGACCTGGACAGCAAGTGTCCCTGGCAGTCCACCGGAGCCATGGCATCGCTTATGATCCTGTGTTTGCTATTGGTGATTGGGTGAGTCACCGTATGGGCACGTTGTTGCTCCTCTTTCTTACTGCCTCAATAAAGCTTTGCTTCATAATGTGTTGTCAGCCCTCATTACTGTTCAGACCACATGAAGTAATTTTTTTGTCCATCTTTTGTTTCCTTTCCCATCCTTTGTTGGTCTAATGCTTCAGTTCTTTTTGATTCTCCCTTAGCCATCAGGTAAGGCTTTGCTTGTGCAGTGGATCACTTGAACAGCCTCTTCTACCCTCAGCCTGGGGACTTGGGCACTGTAAAGAACAGCGCTCAACCATGGGGGTCCCTTTTTCACTAATTTCCTCTATATTTCTTCTGTAATTTGTTGGTGGTCTGGATTGGGGTCGGGGTTGAGTCCATATACCACTTGCATTACTGCTCTTTCTCTCAGTAAGTATATATACCCTCTTTGGGGTTCTGCCATTGGCTCTGGTACTGCTGCCCTAGCAAATCTTCCTTATGTGGGTACTGGGCCCCCATTCACAGCATTAGTGCCTCCCACAAGTTTCCCTGACAATGAATTACCCCATGCATAGTGGCATCCCCTGCCAGGGCTTGTAACTGATGCCCTTTGTCCCTGTTAGTTTCACCCCTCTGGCTCTGCTGTCCCAGCACCACAATAACCATGTGATCACTCCTTCATATTTGCTGCCTGTGGTCCCCTGCCCAGATTGCACAATTCTGGCAGGGTGTAGGGATAAGTGGTGATGTGTTGCTGGGGCTGCTTGAGGTCTGCAGCAGCAGCCAGATTGCCTTGGCCTTGCCCAGTTGCATGCCTTAACCACTGGTATAGACCCATCTGACCCCTCTTCCTTTTGTTCTTCCTTAATAACTGTGACATGGGCTGTTCCCCTCATCCTCGGAGGGGACCAGATGTCCCGGTCCCAGTGCTCTGGCCTTTTGGTGAGCCAGCTCCACCACTGCACTCTTTGCATTTTGCTGTGCTATATCCTGATCTTGCTGGGCAGTTCTCAGAACTTCTCTTGACAACCCATTACTGTGTTCTAACACACTTGCTTTGTTTTCCAAATCATATTTCTCTTTCTCCAGTTTCCATACTTTTTCCGCTAAAACCCAGTATGCAAATGTACAACCCTACATTCAAGCAGTGTGTTTCTCCCTTCTCACCATATATGTGCTGAACCCTTTTTGTAATTGGTCTCCCAATACTCTAGGAATCTCTGCCTTCACCTTCCCATAATCCCTGGAATAGGAGCATGCACTCAGGTCCCACATTATGCTAAGGAGACCCATTCATCTTCCTATCTGGGGATGGGGGGTTGTTCATTCTCATTCTCTAATGAGAGCTAATGCAACTATTTGATTTAATAGAAAAATAAATTTGACAAACTGAGCTATACTCATATTGAAAATACTTGTCAATAATATATTCTCACCTTAAAAGTGCATATACCAGAGCAGCAATGAAAGTGAAACTCAGCACAACTGCCATCAACACTTGGTAATTTATTCCTTCTATAGCTGAATCATTATGTAACTTCAAACTGTTAACTTCTGCTTGGTGACTAGCCATTCCATGCCTAAAATGTAATAATATTGTGGTGGGTTGACCTTGGCTAGCCTCCAGGTGCCCACCAAACTGCTCTATCACTCCCCCTCCATCAACAGGACAGGGGGGAAAAATGCAATGAAAAGCTTGTGTGTTGAGATAAGGACAGGGAGATTACTTACCAGTTACCGTCATGGACAAAACAGACTCAACTTGGGGAAATTAATTTAATTTACTGTGAATTAATAAGGGTAGGATAGTGAGAAATAAGAACAAATGTAAAAACCCCTTCTCCTCACCCCTCCCTTCTTCCCAAGCTCAACTTCACTCCCAAGTCTTCTACCTCCTTCCTTCTTCATGCTTCATCTCTGCTGCTCCTTCCTCCTTGCGCTCTTCCCCTGCTCCAGCGTGGGGTGCCTCCCATGTGACACAGTCCTCCATGAACTTCTCCAATATGGGTCCTTCCCACAGGCTGCAGTTATTCAAAAACTGCTCCAGCATGGATCTGTTCCACAGGGTACAGTTCTTCAGGAACAGACTACTTGAGCTTGGGTCCCCCATGGGGTCACAGGTCCTGTCAGGAGCCTGCTCCGGCATGGGCTCTCCATGGGTTCCAGCTTCCTTCAGGCACATCTACCTGTTCCAGCGTGTGGTCCTCCATGGGCTGCAGGGTGGATATCTGCTCCACCATGGTCTTCCATGGGCTGCAAGGGGACAATCTGCATCACCATGGTCTTCACCACAGACTGCAGGGGAATCTCTGCTCTGGCACCTGGAGCACCTCCTCCTTGTCCTTCTTCACTGACCTTGGTGTCTGCAGGGTTGCTTCTCTCACATTTTCTCACTCTTCTTTCCCAGCTGCTGTGCAATCTTTTTTACCCTTTCTTAAACATGTTATCACAGCTACCAACGTTGCTGACTGGCTCAGCTTTGGCCAACAGTGGGTCTGTCTTGGAGCTGGCTGGAACTGTCTCTGTTGGAAACGGGGGCAGCTTCTGGTGTCTTCTTCACTGAAGCCACCCCTGCAGCCCACCTTGCTACCAAAACATTGCCATGTAAACCCAATACAGATATACACAGAAATATACATATGTATTTCCCCCACTTGGGGAAAAAGGGGGGGGGGGGTCAAAGCAAGTGTAATCATCTGAATTTTATTAAACAGAGAGCTTGCTGCAGAGGACTGCACGTTATTTTCACACAACAGTAATTCTTTAGATCATAGCCCAGTCGTTTAAGACCTTTTAAATCAGTCAGATACCTTAATCTGGGGATTTTAAACATATATCTTTCTTGGTCATAAGAGCGCCTTATCAATTTGATGTGTTTTAAGTACGCTCTGTTTATATGGAGTGTAATAAATCCATTTTATCAGGACTATTAGCTACTACAGCCCCCCTCATTGCAGTTAGGCTAAGAGCATATTTTTGCAAAACATAGTTTACATCACTTACACAGAAAAAAAACCCACCAATATTCATTTATGCTTAGAGCACTAAGCAGCCATTTGGATAAATAGGAGCCATGTCATACATTTTATCTGCCTGTTCTATACATTTTATATCCTTCACCTGGGCAAAGCTTCAAAGGAAGAACACATACCCACAAACACCACCTTTGGGGAAGATACAGACACTCCAGCCTCCCCCCAGCAGCAAGCACCAGGCACATGGGCTTGTGACAGGTGTTGCACAGGCAAGGGCAGGACTTGGGATGGCCTAGCCCATCAAGAAGAAACTACCTCTGGGATGCTCTTGAATGGTAGAATTCCTGGTATGTCATAGCTCAAGTAACTGCACTGTGTAGGTTGACGAAAGTCCTGCTGTGACAGGCTGCAGCCTGGCAGTTCAACCGCCTACACCACCCCACCCCGCCAAGTTCTGTTGAAAAAGCTGACACCACAGACTCACACAGAGATAAGAAGTGAAAAATGCAAGCCTGTACAAGCTCAACGATGACAATAGGTGATAACAGAATCACAGAACCACAGAACAGTAGGGGTTGGAAGGGACCTCTGGAGATCATCACGTCCAACACCCCTGCTTGAGCAGGGACACCTAGAGCAGGGGGCACAGGACTGCGTCCAGGCGGGTTTTGAATGTCTCCAGGGAAGGAGACTCCACAGCCTCTCTGGGCAGCCTGTTCCAGTGCTCTGTCAGCCTCACAGGAAAGAATTTTCCCTCATATTCAGGTGAAACTTCCTGTGTATCAGTTTGTACCCATTGCCCCTTGTCCTGTCATTGGGCACCACTGAAAAGAGTCTGGCCCCATCCTCCTGACACCCACCCTTCAGATATTTATAAGCATTGATGAGATCCCCCCCCCCAGTCTTCTCTTGTCCAGGCTGAACAAACTCAGGTGTCTCAGCCTTTCCTCATAAGGGAGATGCTTCAGTCCCATGATCCTCTTGGTAGCTCTCCGCTGGACTTGCTCAAGCAGTTCCCTGTCTTCCTTAAACTGGGGGGCCCAAAACTGGACACAGTACTCCAGATGTGGCCTCACTAGGGCGGAGTAGAGGGGGAGGATACCCTCCCTTGACCTGCTGGCCACACTCCTTTCAATGCAGCCCAGGATACCATTGGCCTTCTTGGCCACAAGGGCACATTGCTGGCTCAGGGTCAACTTGCAGTCCACCAGCACTCCAAGGTCCTTCTCAGTGGAGCTGCTTTCCAGCAGGTCAACCCCCAACCTGTACTGGTGCATGGGGTTGTTCCTCCCCAGGTGCAGGACCTTACCCTTGCGCTTGTTGAATTTCATCAGGTTCCCCTAGGCCCAGCTCTCCAGCCTGTCCAGGTCTCGCTGAATGGCAGCGCAGCCTTCTGGTGTATCAGCCACCTCTCCCAGCTTGGTATTGTCAGCAAACTCGCTGAGTGTACACTCTATCCCTTTGTCCAGGTCACTGATGAATATGTTGAACAGGATGACCCAGCACAGACCCTTGGGGAACACCACTAGTTACGAGCCTCCATCCAGACTCTGCCCTGTTGATCATGACCCTCTGAGCTCTGTCATTCAGCCAGTTCTCAATCCACCTCACTGTTCACTCATCTAACCTACATTTCCTAAGCTTATCTATGAGGATGTTATGGGAGACAGTGTCAAAAGCCTTGCTGAAGTCAAGATAAACAGCATCCACTGCTCTCCCTTCATCTACCCAGCCAGTCATGCCATCATAGGCTATTAGGTTGGTCAAGCATGATCTCTCCTTGGTGAATCCATGTTGATTACTGCTGATAACCTTGTTTTCACCTGCATGCCTGGAGATAGCCTCCAGGATAAACTGTTCCATCACCTTCCCATGGGGATGGAGGTGAGGCTGACTGGCCTATAGTTTCCCAGGTCCTCCTTCTTGCCCTTTTTAAAGACGAGAGTGACATTGGCTACCCTCCAGTCCTCGGGCACTTCTCCTGTCCTCCATGACCTTTCAAAGATGGAGAGTGGCTTAGTGAGGGCATCTGCCAGCTCCCTCAGCACTCGTGGGTGCATCCCAACAGGGTCATGGATTTGTGAGGATCCAGTTTGCCTAAATAATCTCTAATCCAATCCTTCTCAACCAAGGGGAAGTCTTCCTTTCTCCAGATTTTTCCTCTCTTCTCTGGGGGCTGGGATGCCTTAGCAGTAAAGACTGAAACAAAGCAAGCATTCAGTAACTCTGCCTTCTCCGCATCCTGCGTCACCAGGGCACCCACCTCATTCAGCAGCGGGCCCACAGTTTCCTCAGTCTTTCTTTTACTGCTGATGTATTTGAAGAAGCCCTTCTTGTTATCCTTGACATCCCTTGCCAGATTTAATTCCAAGTGGGCCTTGGCCTTCCTCATCGCATCTCTGCATACCCTGACAACATTCCTATATTCCTCCCAAGTGGCCAGTCCCTTTTTCCACATACTGTGAACCTCCCTCTTCCATTTGAGTTTCTCTAGAAGCTCTTTGCTCATCCATACGGGTCTCCTGGCTCCTTTGCTTGACTTCTTCCTCCTCAGGATGCACCGATCTTGAGCTCGGAGGAAGTGGTCCTTGAATACTGTCCAGCTCTCTTGGACCCCCACTACCTTCTAGGGCCCTAGCCCGTGGGATTCCTCCAAGCAGGTCTTTGAAGAGGCCAAAGTTGGCCCTCTTGAAGTTCAAGGTTGTAACCTGACTCGTAGCCGTGCTTCTACCTCGCAGTATCCTAAACTCGACCATCTCATGGTCACTGCAGCTAAGGCTACCCCCAACCCTCACATCCTCAACCAGCCCTTCCTTGTTTGTTAGTATAAGGTCGAGCAGCACATCTCGCCTCGTTGGCTCCTCCACCACCTGCATCAAAAAGTTGTCCTCAATGCTCTGCAGGAACCTTCCTGACTGTGCATGGCTCGCCGTGTTGCTTTTCCAGCAAATATCAGGGTGGTTGAAGTCCCCCACAAGGACCAGGGCCTGCGATTGTGAGGCTACTTCCAGCTGCCTGTAGAAGGCCTCATTGACTTCCTGTTCCTGATCAGGTGGCCTGTAGCAAATGCCCACAGCAGTGTCGCCCATACTTGCCTGTCCCTTAATTTTTACCCATAAAACAACAAATGGAATAGCCAAAAAAGGGAAGGGCCTTGAATATTCATTTGTAAGTGGAACATGAGCTGAGTTGGAGGTCATTACGAGTACTAGATTCACGCCATTTGGTTTGAAAGGGCCGAGCATGGGGCATAAGAAAGGAATAGAGAAAAAAGCTATATACTCTCTGTGTGGATTTGGACTCACTGCCAGCTGGCCTGCGTACCAACAACCCACCCATCAGCAGGGATTCCCCTGATGCCAATTGCCAGGGAAGAGGTGATTTGACCTGGCAGAGTTCCCATTCCAAGGGAAACTAATACCAGAGGGGTAGCTCATAGGACATGGGCAACAGTGATAATTCATGCACCTATGTTATTTGAAATAAGGCCTCGAAGCGCTGATTATCTGTAAATATCTATCTAGCTGCAGTAGAGAAGTCCCAAATAAACTTTTTTACTATTTTTAAATTTTTTCTTACTTTTTCACTTGGCATACATTTCTTCTGAGTGATTGCTTGGTTAGTCCTGGAATCTGAAAGAAATCCCAGATGCTCCTCTTGGGGCATCTCAGCTTGTGATCTATGGCCCTACTCCAGCTCCTGGCACCAAGACCCTCACTTGCTTCACCCACCCTGGCCCCCCAGGAGCTGTGCCTGGGACACACACTGGTCTCATTCCAGTGGCTGGAGTAGAGACCCTGACCTGCTCCAGTTGCCAGCACCATCACCCTCAGTCTAAATTCAATTGCTGACCCTGAATGCACTCATGCCAGTCCCCCCCCTCCAGTAGCTGGCATCAAAGACACGCACTCCTAAGACCATGGCCCTTCAAATTACTGATGCTGAGATCCCCATCCTCTCCAGTTGCTGGCCCCAAGACTCCCACTTGCTCCAGCTGCTGACACCACAGGCCATGGGGTGCCTACACCCCTGGTCTGACTCCAGTTTCTATCACCAAATCTACTCACACCCATCTCACCAGTAGCTGGCACTTAGTCCTTGCAGCATACATACGCATGGGGTAGACGGACAGATAGCCAAGGAAGGACTTAATAAGAAAATGGTACAGACTGCAGTGATCAGGCATGGGGTTCGTCAGACAAGCGCACTGACCAGCCATGGTTTACATGGGACTGGCCCTTTCATATCCCCTCCTCTCTATTTCCCCTCTTTGTTCCTCCCCTACCCCCTTCCCCTAAAAATTCCTTAATAAGTTTTGCATTGTCCCACAGGACTTCTTCAGAGGGCTTCTAGCCCTCTTAAAGAATTTACTTTTTAATCAACAAAAAACTGCCATTGCAAATTCTATAAAAGTAAAAGCAACCATAGCATCATCTTTGCTAAGGCATGTGCTCCAATATCAGTTAAATATCACTAGTGACCTCCTAAGGTCTCTTATGCAGAATATATGCACGCAATAAGTGTCTCAGCTGAAATGCACATAGACACAAGCAGTGCACCTTTCACACTTGTCAACACAAGGGTGCCCAGAGCATCCTGGCACAGTGTGGCAAGTAGTGCTCTGTGCGGTCCACCTTTAGGGGCCTCCCTGAGGACCCTAGACCCTTTTCATTTCCCTGCAGAGCTGAAGTCCACCAGTGCTCAGAAACTGCTTGGGGACAGGATGTTGGTGCTGCAGGACACCAATCCCACAAGGGCCCCCTCAGAGCAATGCGAGTGCCCCCACAGTAGCAGGGTGTCGTGGTTTAGCCGGCAGCTCAGCCCCACACAGTCGCTCGCTCACTCCCCCACCGGTAGATGGGGGAGAAAATCAGAAGGGTAACGCTCGTGGGTTAGGATAAGAACAGTTTAATAATTAAAATTAAAAGAAACAAGAACAGAAATGCAGTGTAAAGGACAACAACGAGAGGCGCAAAGCCCCGGGGGAAGGGGGAAAGGGAGAGAAGAGGGGTAACGAACCGCCGAAACAAACCGCACGCGATGCATCCACTCGCCGCCCGCCGACCCGACGCCACACCACTCCCGAGCCGCCACTGCCCCCCCTTAATATACTGGTCATGGTGTCACATGGTATGGAATGAACCTGCCATTGGCCAGTCGGGGTCAGCCGCCCCCACCACGGCCCCGCCCCTCCCAGCCCCCCCCCCCCCGCCACGCGGCAGAGCGCGGGAAGCTGGAAAGGTAGCCGACCCCCACAGTGAGGAGAATTAACCCCTTCTCAGCCAAAACCAGCACACAGGGCTTGCCCGGAACGGCAGACAAACCTACCCCTGAAACCGAAAAAAAAAGAAATGGCGCATGCCCAAGGAAAGGGTTTCCCAGTAAATGGACAAAAAGACAGATTCACCCTCCGAACGAACACCAACTCCCCTTTCCCTAAGTACCAAAAGGAGAGTGATAGGTAACTCTCTGTGGAGTACTGCAATAACTGAATTGCTAGTTTTAGCCCCGCCCTCGTTAGTGTGAGGGACGGAGGCAGAATCAGCAGGCAGATTTTGGTAGGTCGTAGTGACGTATTTGCACTGCAGCCTCATTTGAGACGGGTTGAAAAGGCAACGAGTACCACTTCAGCTACTGATCTAGCTTATAAGTTACCTTGGTGGCTGCAGTATCACTGTGCTCTATTATGTTCAACGTGGAAAGCCTAGAACAGGCTGAGCTTGGGAGAGCCTCCTTACATGGGTGAGTGCCTGGGCCCAGTAGGCCGCCTCGCATGGAGCAAGGTAGTCTGGCTGGAGGCATCCGTTGCAGTGCGCATCTGTCCGCCCTCTCCGGTCTTCCTCTCCATGGCTCTACAGGTTGCTCCGGGGTCTCTGTCCGTTACCGCAGTCCCAGCGTACCCTCGCTCTCGAATGGGTTTGAGTCCTTCTGGGGTCGGCAGAGCTCCCTGTGGACCTGCCTCGCCTGACCAAAGCCCTGGGGTGGGATGAGGAGTCGTAACCTCTGTACATAGAGGTTTCCATAACCTTAACTCTGCTTCTGCCGGGGAAAAAACAAAGGAGCTTGCTCTCCTGAAAGGACTAAACCCCTGACAGTCCCTGACAGACCTTATTGCAAGCATCCTTGTTCTCTTGTGGTTTCCTCCCTTGCAAAGATAGTTTTAGGTATTTGAAGAATGCAACTTGGTGCCTAATAGGATTAAAAAGATCTTGAATAAGCTCATAAATTAATTGATAGCATAGACTCGGGACATCAGTGCCGAGAGGAACTAGTTTAAATCAGCCCCTTGTGATAGTCCAAGGCCAAAGGACTGATGAGCTAATTCAATTACTATATATGGGCAAAGGAAACCCAAAGTTCAACCAGCGGACAGGTGAGGAAGACCATCAGAGACCACTGGAGGACCCCCGAAGACCACTAAAAAAGACAACTATGCATGCAGATTGAACTTTTACATATGTTAATGAATCCTCGGGAACCTTATAACTATGTATGACTTTATAGCATATAATCTTAGGAAGTTTACCGAATCACTGGAGCTCTCATGGTGGAGCAATCCCCAGTGCTGCCCAGCGCTGTAATAAAGGATGCCTGCTTAATAGTGACTTTGTTGCTATTCAGTTTTATTTTGGGAACTTTCTGGATACTCCACTTCCTCTTACGGGAAGGCTCAGACTTTGAAGGATAGTTTCCGTGAATTTTTGTATCACTCTGCACGTGCCTGCGCAGGAGTAAGCAGGTTTCAGTGTGTCAGAGAGTCTGGTGTGTATTTTCTTCCTGTCGTGTGCCTGGACTTGGTGGGCGAGTTGTTATCCATTCCTTTGATGGTGTGTCCCCGGCCTCTCATGTCTTGTGCCTGTCCTGTTCGTGGCTGCAAAGTTCTTGTGCTGTATTTCCTAACCGTTGCCTGCGTTCGACCTATACTGCATGCATCAGTAGCTTCACGGTGTGCATTTACTCACAGAATAGCCAGAACTTACCATACATTGAACCTGTGTTTGCAGCTACTCTGCATTTTGAGACATGGAACATACCTGTGTAACTGTAACGTAATTGTGAAACTGCCGTTTCATTAGCAAACCAGACTTGCTGGTTTAGCTGTCTAGAATCATTGGCTTCCCAAACACACATTAAGAAAATTGCCAAGTAAATATCTACTATATGAAATTGTGGAACATTTCTGCTTATTCTCAACAATAACTCATTTGGCTTTTAGAAACTTAGCCTGTAAAAGGTGGGAGCTGGAGTAAGCTGTGAAGTTCATGAAAATTATTGGGGGTATGTAAATGATGATTTAGGTTTCTCTGAAAATCGAAGTGGATAAGGAAGGGACATCCAATACCTGTTAAAAGGGAGTAGGTAGCTTGGAATGTACACAAGACTGAATTTTATGGGAAGAGATGTTTATATTATGCCCTAGCTGGACCAGGGTCTCTCTTTCCTTTGCATTCCTGCTAATTCTTGTGTCTTAACCAAGGCTGTTATTTGTCCTCATTCTGATCTCTATGATTTTTTCCCTCTCCTCCCCCACAGATGTTGAAGACATGAGAGTACTGCTGAGCTTCATGAGGAAGCATATGTGTGTATGAACCCTGGGGAAAAAAAGCCAAGTGAGAGGCTTGTTTTAAGACTGGTACAAGGAAGGAAGGTTTACAAGGGGGCGATAGAAAGAGACCTGTTGCTACGTGTTGCTAGCATCCATGTGCTCCCACTTAAGTTGTTTTATGTATGCTTCCAGTTCCCCCCCTCCCCCCCACTCCAGTCCTAAATTGCTTCTTGGCTCTTTAACTTTTCAAATAACCTACAAATTAACTCTTGCTGTGCTTCCCATCATCTGCATGCAACCAATATCCTTGTGAGATATTGTAATTATTTATTTTTCTCTTGTATCCTAGTGGTCTTTCAAGAGTGATCTGATCTGTTGATCCTACTTCTTATCCAGTTTTAGGTTTGATTAAAATATCTTTGTATTGCTAGAGCAAAGCTGTTATATGAAAGTATGTCTTAATAATTCTTAAAGAGATTTTAGGACTAGAAATAGTCTGACACTTATTTAAAATATGCTGTTCAAATTTGGTTTTAAACTAATTTAAATAAAATTTCAGAAATGCTAAAAATATTTCATAACATTAAAGTATTTTCTAACTAGCTAGAGGACTAACAAAATGCATAGTTAGAGGCAAAGGCTTCTTTGGGGGGAGGGGAGGCTTCTCTGTACAGCTAAATATTATATCAAACAACACTCTATATGTAGTCTAAAGGACTATTGTCTTGCTCAACTTCTGCATGTACTCAGGTCCAGTAGACATTGGGATAGTGCTGATAAAAAATGAAGTAAAATAAAATAACGGTTCTTGTTTGTGGAAGGGATGAGAACCAATATATCTAGATGAAATCTGCTTGTGAACTGTTAGAAAAAAATGGTTTTTTCTTCTTTTTTTTTTCCATGCATGGCACTACTGTTTTCCCAAAAAGCGGGTTCGTTTGCCCAGTGTGCAAAACGCCAAACTACACACAGAGTGGAGGTATTTTATTCAATTCATTTTTGCTCAAAGATGGGTGCTAGGTGGTAACTCCACAAAGCTAGCACACCACACCAAGAAACTACAAGGTATTTATACAGTTAAATGTGTCAGTCACAGCCAACATTCACGACCCCAGCTAATAATTGGTTAGTGTCTTTCTCATTTCAACTTAAAGGTACAGATCCCTTTAAATTTACCATGCATGCTCAGAGAGTAAGGGGCTTATTTGAGTAGGGGGCTTTCTGGTCTATGGGTGTGATATTTAGTATTATAATGAGGATAATTGCCCTAAAGGGCACTTAGTTTTAGTTCTTATCAGCAACCCAATTAGTTGTTCTCTTTGACTGTATAGTTTATCACCCAGTTCTCAGCATCTTCTGAGGCGGGATGTTTGCTTTTATCAGTCTCACTTCTTCTTCAAGGATACAGTCGTAAAACAAATGCTTCCATATCTCTCAGCTCCCTTCTCTGGCTGCTAAATTCTGTTTTGCCAGGCTCACATAGTTCATTGTTATTGCTTAGCAGAAAATTCCATTTTCTTTGGGATATCACTGAAAAGTATTGGAACCAACCATTGATTGTCCCTGCCATATTTCAAATTTGAAGATGAGGCTATCAGTTTGTTCAGTGGTAAATTTTATTGTTACTTTTGCACTTTTTTTACAAATCTCAACCATTAATAAAAATCACCTTGGGACAAAGAACAGGAAAGTTTGAAATGTTATTTCTGCTCTGTGGCATTGTCCATCTGTAAGAATTATGTACTTGGACATGTGATCATTCTTAAGCAATAGTAAGTATTTACACTCCTTGATCATGAAATTGCATCTGTGCAGATGGATCTTTGTTCATCTCTGTAGGAGTGGTCCATAGAGATGGACCAAGCAGTATCCCTGAAGTCTAGCATTCCATACACCATTTATTTAAATATTCCAATTAATCTATGTCCTTTACATTCTTTGCATGCTAACCTGGTTTTGGTTAGCAGAAATATTTGTAAATAATCAGTCGGCGAGGAGCTCAGCGGCGGCAAGGGCGAGTCCCGCGGCTCAGCGCTAGATCGGGGCAGGCAAAGCGGTTCCTCGTACCCGAGAAGCCCGGGGGTGAGCAGAGGGACCCGTCAGGAGCTGGCAGCTCTCTCGAGCGAGGCTGACGTGCAGCTGACGCGGCGTGGGGCGTTGCCAGAAGCAACGGCGGGAGATTTAAACGGCCCCTAGGGAGCGCGAGCGACCAGGAGTGTGGTGAACAGGACGGGCAAACAGGGCGTGGCGCGTCAGTTTGCGCGTCAGTTTGCGCGTCAGTTTGCGCGTCAGTTTGCGCGTCAGTTTGCGCGTCAGTTCACGCAGGCAGGGCGAGCAGGAGGGACGCCACTGCCCGCTTGTGGGTTTACAGCTTAGGCAAGTGCTTCGGCCTTGGGCAAAATGGTGAGCACTCGCCTCAGAGCTAAAAACACTGTTCGTTCAGCGAAAGCCCCTGAGATGTCAGACTCATGCACCCAGATGGGTCTGGTAAGAAAGGACACGTCAGTACAAGCAGTGGGTTGTGGCAAATGCCCAAACACCCCTCCTGATGAAAAGGTAAGTACCTGCACGAGGTGTGCACAGGTTGATGACCTGTTACGTCAGGCATCTGAACTGCAGGAAACGGTTAAGAGGCTGCGCAGTATTAGAGGAGCCGAGGCAGAGATAGACAGGTGGCTTCAGAAACATGTTCCTGTGGCAGACACCGCCGAGAATGAGGCACCGTGGACCCTGGTGACTCACAGGAGCAGGTTTCCACATCAGCCTGCACCCTCTACCATCACAATCAGAAACAGATATGAAGCCTTAATGACTGAGGATACCCATGGGCAAAGTCTGCAAAGTCCCCCACAAGGGAAAACTGTACCAGCAACACACAGTGGACATCATAAAAAGAAACGACGAGTGCTCGTGTTGAAGGGTACTGAGGCACCCATCTGCCAACCTGACAGGGAGTCACGAGAGGTATGCTGCCTCCCAGGAGCCAAGGTCCGAGACATTGCTGAGAGGGTGCCACAACTCATCAGGAAAACAGACTACTATCTGCTATTACTATTTCATGTAGGCATGAATGACACTGAGAGCCGCAACCTGGGTAAAATCAAGGAATTCTTTTGAGCCCTGGGGGAGCAAGTGAAAAACATTGGTGCCCAAGTGATCTTCTCTTTCATTTTGCCAGTTCGAGGGAAGGGAACAGCCAGAAACAGGCGCATAATGTATATCAACTCCTGGCTACATGGCTGGTGCCACTGTGAGGGGTCTGGCTTTTATGACAATGGGGTGTTCTTCAATGATGACAATGTGCTAGGGAGGGATGGAATCCACCTGTCCAAAAGGGGTAAGGGAATCTTCAGAAGTAGGCTGGCTAATTTGGTGAGGCAGGCTTTAAACTAAAGGAGGTGGGATCCGTGGAGAAAACACTCACACCAGCACATCCAACGGGGGAGTAAGTCAGGCCAAGCAGTGTAGTGATAAAGGTTCCTTAGCTGTCTCCCAAGAGGTGAAACAGAAGAGCAATCACCTCAAGTGTATGTACACGAATGCACGCAGTCTAGGCAACAAACAGGAGGAACTTGAGCTCCGTGCCCACTCAGAAGGTTATGACATCATAGGAGTAACTGAAACATGGTGGGACACCTCAAATGTCTGGGGGATCGCAATGGACGGTTACAAGCTCTTTCGTAAAGACAGGCAAGGTAGAGGAGGTGGAGGAGTTGCACTCTACGTCAAGGAACACCTTGAATGCATCAAAGTCAACTATGGTGAGTGCGACTGCTCTATCGAATGCCTCTTGGTTAAAGTCAGAGGGGTCGTCTCCAAGCAGGACCTCACAGTGGGCATCTGCTATTGACCTCCTAACCACGATGACAATGCCGACAAAGCAATACTTGGGGCACTAAAGCAAGCTTCTGGCCAACAGAACCTGGTCCTGATGGGGGACTTCAACTACCCAGACATCTGCTGGAAGAACAATACGGCAGCTCGCATGTCATCCACCAAGTTCCTGGAATGTATAGAGGACTGTTTCCTGATACAAATGTTAGATGTGCCAACCAGGAAGGAGGTGCTGCTGGACTTGCTATTCACAAACCGAGAAAGCCTGCTTTGTAATATCTCGGTTAGTGATAGCCTTGGCTGCAGTGACCACAATATTGTGGACTTCGGGATCCTGCTGAGTGTGCTGAAGGTCAGCTCTAAGACAAGGATTCTTGATTTTAGAAGATCAAACTTCAGTGCACTCGGGGCTCATTTGGGAGGGATTCGATGGGAAGCTTCCATGGAAGACAAAGGAGCTAGTGAGTGCTGGGAATTCTTCAAGAACTCTCTATTGGAAGCACAAAGCCAATTTATCCCCTACAAAGGAAAGGGAAGTAAGTGGAGCAAGAGGCCCCCATGGCTCAACCATGACCTCCTGGGTCTACTCAAATCCAAAAGGGAAGCCCACCAGAAATGGAGAAGTGGAGGATTATCCACCGAGAACTACAAGGGCATAGCCAGAGAGTGCAGAGACACAGTCAGAAAAGCAAAAGCCCAATTTGAATTGAAACTGGCTGTAGACATAAAAAATAACAAGAAAGGGTTCTTCAGACATGTCAACCATAAGGAGAAAAAGAAGGAAAACGTAGGCCCACTGTTAAACGGAAAAGGAGAATCAATCACCAATGATGCAGAAAAGGCAGAGGTCCTCAACACCTTCTTCACTGCTGTCTTTACCAGCACTGTAAGGTCCCAGGCTTTGGGAACGAAATTGCCGATTGAATCAAACACCGACCCACCATCGGTGAAGGAAGAGTTAGTATATGAATTACTACAGGAGCTTGACCCCCACAAATCAATGGGCCCTGACGACATCCACCCGAGGGTGTTGAGAGAGCTGGCTGACATCATTGCAAGGCCACTCTCCATAATCTTTGAGAAGTCATGGAGAACGGGGGATGTCCCAGAGGACTGGAGGAAGGCAAATGTTGCCCCTATCTACAAGAAGGGCTCGAGGGAGGATCCGGGTAACTATAGGCCCATCAGCCTTACTTCAATCCCTGGGAAAGTTATGGAACAAATCCTCCTGGGAGCCATCACAAGTCAAATGAAGCACGTGATTGGGAAAAGCCAACATGGCTTCACTAAGGGCAGATCGTGCTTGACAAACCTGGTGGCCTTCTATGACAAAGGGACTTGCCTGGTTGACATGGGGCAGGCAGTGGACGTTGTTTACCTGGACTTCTCCAAGGCCTTTGATACGGTCCCCCACAGTCTCCTCCTGGAGAAATTAATGCATTATGGCCTAGACAAGTGGTCTGTGCAGTGGGTGGGGAACTGGCTGAGAGGCCACACCCAAAGGGTGGTAGTAAATAGCTCTTTCTCAAACTGGCAACCTGTCACTAGTGGAGTCCCCCAGGGATCGATATTGGGCCCAATGTTACTCAACATCTTCATAAGTGATCTGGATAATGGGATCAAGTGTAGCCTGATGAAGTTTGCAGATGACACCAAATTGAGTGGGGAAGTAGACACTCTGGAAGGGAGAGCTGCTCTGCAGGGAGATCTGGATAGGCTGGAGGAGTGGGCCAGCAAGAACCTTATGATGTTCAACAAGGAAAAGTGTAAGATCATGCACCTGGGAAAACATAATCCAGGAGTGCAGTACAGACTGGGATCCACCTGGCTGGAGAGCAGCTCTGTGGAAAGGGACCTGGGGGTCCTGGTGGACAGGAAGCTCAACATGAGCGAACAGTGTGCTGCTGCGGCCAAGAAGGCTAACAGGATGCTGGGTTGCATCAAAAAGGGCATCACCAGCAGAGATAAAGAAGTCATTATCCCACTCTACTCAGCACTTGTCAGGCCACACCTGGAGTACTGTGTACAGTTCTGGTCCCCGCTATACAAAAAGGATGTGGACAGGCTGGAAGGGGTCCAGAGAAGGGCCACCAAGATGATCAAAGGACTGGGAAGCCTGCCATATGAGGATAGGCTGGGAGAACTAGGTTTGTTCAGCCTTGAGAAAAGGAGGCTTAGAGGGGATCTCCTTACCATGTACCAGTACTTAAGGGGTAGCTACAAAGAAGATGGAGACTCCCTTTTTACAAGGAGTCACATGGAGAGGACAAGGGGGAATGGACACAAGTTGCTCCTGGGGAGATTCTGATTGGACACGAGAGGGAAATTTTTCACACTGAGGACAGTCAACCATTGGAATAATCTCACCAGGGAAATGGTTGACTGCCACATTGGACACATTTAAGATTCGGCTGGACAGGGTTCTAGGCCATCTTGGCTAGACTGTGCTCTTCCTAGAAAGGTTGGACTAGATGATCCCTGAGGTCCCTTCCAACCTGTGATTCTGTGATTCTATGATAATTCTTAAATGGCATTAGAATTAGTCAACATAGTTATGTTTCTTAGGTGAATGTGTGGGGTATTTTTGCTGTTTTAGCCATTTCAATATTTTTGTGTGAATGTGACTTTGAAAATGGCTCAGTTCCATTTTTTTGTTTTGTTTTAAATAGAAGGTGATTCAGAATTAGCTTTTGTTCTGGCTCTACTTGGATTTAAAAACTGTTTTGGCTGAGCTGGTTTTACACTTGATTGGCTGGGATGCATCTCACCTTAAATTGCAAGACAGGAAACTTGCAAAAAGGTTTTTTTTAGTCTCAAGTGAAATGGGTAATATAAATAAATCTTTTCTTTGTCTGGCTCTTCCCTCAAGTCACATAATGATTATTGGGAAACTGCTCATTTAGATGGCAAGAGCTGTTACAACTTAGAAAAGACTGGTCATCTGAGATCTGTTGTGCTGGAAAAATTGTTTGTTCTTAAGAACTGGTTTAACCTCCTGGATTGCTTGTAAACACAATTCACATCCATAATGAAGTACTTCAACTGTTTTGTCAATGTTTTGAGGAGATGAGGCTTTGCAAAGAGGTCTGAGAAACTATTCAACCTATACTCTGTTGCTGGCATTGATGTAGGCAACCTGAAATTGCTCCTCTCTGACAACCTTTTGATGGATGAGAATATCCCTGAAGTCTCATATATTGCATGCCTGAGATTACTATTTTTCATATCTTTAAACCAGAGCAAGCCACTTTACCTATAAATGGTTCGGTTTTATTTTTTAATACTCCCCTCACCATTTTGGGATATGTTAAAGTTTATTATTTGGGTTCTGTTATAGTGTCAACCATACTGTGATTCTATTTGCATCTTCATTGGTAATCTC